>NC_140595.1:195522401-196722401 GCF_964204655.1 Triturus cristatus
CCCTGTCTTTTTTGACAGGCCTGTTTTGACATTTTGTTGAGGATTTTCTTTTTTTCTTGTGTGTCGGCGAAGTCATTTAGACGTACAGGGTTCAAACCGTGTGGTGCTTGTCACCGCACCATGTCGGTAACCTACACCCTCCTCTTCTGCTTATGGTGCCTCGAGCGCGACCACGACATGAAGTTGTGCTCGGATTGCCGAGCCACGGCTCCAAAGGGAGTACAGGAGCGATCTATTAGGCTCCTTGTGGCCTGGCAGTCGACACCGTTGAGCACGACTCCTGGGCGATCCCGGTCCCGTTTGAGGAAGAGAAGGTCATGGGACCTCTCTAGGAGCCCTGAGTCCAATTCTTCCTCCCCGAAGTCCTCGGGATACTTGGTGAATAGGCACAAAGAGAAGACATCCAAACGGACTTCACCTCGCCTGTTGTCCGCCTACATGATTGGTAAGGAGCATCGAAGCTCTGGGCACAGTTCTGCTGAGCCTGGTCCAGGTTTGACTCCGCACCTCCCTCTATTTCCGGGAGCCGGAGCGATCCCCGCTCAAGTTGAGGAATTTTATGAGGGCATGCACTGCGTATTTGAGTGGGCTGACCCCTCTGGTGTGCCCTCTGGCCCTGTGGGGTCGAATGAGGCCCCACCAGGTTCTTTGCCATTATATCCGGGTCGACGCCGGTCGTGCTAATACTAGCTTCCCCGGCGTTGGAGCTGAAATCAATGCCTCTGAAGCCAGCCCCATCCTGATACCCGACCACTCTAAGTCGGATCAATGTTGCTCGACGTTGACTTTGGCGCTAGCAGAGCCCAGAGGTTCTACATCGTTGCCTGTGCATTTTGAGGAAGTTTCAGGGACGTATGAGGTTTTTGAGGGGTCTATGGACCCTTAAGAACAGCAACTAGATGTTCCTATGGAACAGTTGGACTGGTATGAGGATGTTGGAGAAACTAGTGGACTGGATACTTCTACAGATACTGGTATGCTCTCTCCACCTAGTCTGGCTATGGAGGAGGAGGCATCTTATGCCATGGGAGTGAGGAGGGCAGCAGAGGTTCTCGGCCTGGTGCTGCCCTCTGTGCTGGTCAGGACTAATCATCTGACCGAGGTGCTTCAACCTGGGGCTTCCACGTCCAAACCCCTGTTGCCCTTTAATGAAGGGCTAACAGATGTCCTTCTAGGTACGTGGTCCAAGCCCTGCACAGGAGTTCCTGAAACAGGACAATTGAACCCTGCCATCGCCCTACACTGGGTGATCTGAGGTTACTCAGCTAACACCCCACCCCTGAGAGCTTGATGGTTCAGGCTTCAACGTCCTATGATGCATTCCCTTCTGCTCCTCGGGATAAGGAATCCAAGAGACTGGACTCACCTGGGAAGTAGATGTTTTCTTTTACCAGCCTGGCATTGCGGTTGGTGAATACTGCATGTTTATTGAGTTGTTTCTTGCACACCCTTTGCGAAACAGTTGCACAAGTGTTGCCACAGGTCCTAAAGGAGGCCTGGGCCGTGCTCTCCCAGGCAGTGAAGGATGGGCGAAATGCAGCAAAATTCGCCATCAGGTGTGGTTTAGACAAAACTAACTCACTGGACAGAGTGGTTTCGTCGATGGTGGCCTTACGGCGCCACACTTGTCTGAGAACATATGGCTTCTCAGGTGATGTCCAGGCTAATCTTATGGACATGCTCTTTGACGGGACACGTCTATTTGGAGAGAAAGTGGGCTCTGCTTTGGAGCACTTCAAGGAATCTCATGCTATGACCAGATCTTTGGGCCTCTCTGTCACACCTCGTGGCCAGTCTAGCTTTTGCCCCTTTCATGGCATTGGAAGGGGTTTTCAACCATGTCAGCCATATCCCAGCCGCATTTCTGTGCAGACACCCCAAGTTGTGCAGCTGCAGCCTCCAAGCATTCCTAGTTTGTTTCTGCAAGGTCATGTTACTCCAGTCGGAGGGAGAATTCAACACCGTCTCCTCCAATGGAGGTCCATAACACCGAACGAATGGGTCTTGCATATCATTCAGTAAGGCTATACTTTACCTTTTCTTTCTTTTCCTCTTCCTTTACCGCCAGCTCAAGAACTGCTGTCGGAGGATCATCTATCATTACTCCAAGAGAAAGTTACAGTTCTCCTGTCCAAGGGAGCTGTTGAAAGGGATCTGATTTCAGAAGTAGGAACTGGTTGCTACGTCTGCTAATTAATGATACTAAAAAAGAGCAAAGGTTTGCGGCCCATTTTGGACATTCGGACCGTCAATGTCTTCCCCAAAAATGGAGAAATTCAAGATGCTCACATTGGCTCAGGTCTTGTCTGCCCTAGACCATGGAGACTGGCTGATAGCAGTGGACTTGCATGAGGCTTTGTTTGACATGCCCATCCTACCTGGCCACAGGCGTTATCTGCAGGTCAAGGTAGGCCACAAGCACTTTCAGTCACCATACTTCCATTTGGTATTACCAGTGCCTTGCGGGTGTTCACCAAGGTGATGATGGTGGTCGCAACTCATCTTCGCAGGTTAGGGGTGTAAGTCTTCCCCTATCTCAACAACTGGCTGTTGAAGGCGTCTTCAACCTAGGCTGTCGTCTCCCATCTCTAGACTATGGCGAACCTCCTGCATGCACTCGGGTTCTCTATAAACGTGCCGAAGTCATACCTGACTCCTTCTCAGACGCTTCTTTTCATCGGAGCTGTTCTGGACTCAGTGCAGTTTCGGGGTTAGCCTTCCGAACAATGAGTTCAGAATATTCAGGCTATGATGCTGTTGTTTCCGCCCCTATCCTGAATTTCGGTGAGAATGACTCTGAGGCTGGGACTCATGGCTTCCTGCATCCTGTTGGTAAATTATGTCAGGTGGTGCATGCAGGCTCTGCAGTGTTTCCAGTGGGCAACATCAGGGGAATCTCTCCGACAAGTTCCAGATCTCAGAGGTAACTCCAAAGGACCTGCAGTGGTCATTCACGAACCACGATTGGGTCAGAGGCAGACCCCTCACCCTTCCCCAACCAGATCTCACTGTAGTGACAGATGCCTCACTTCTGGGATAGGGCGGCCATCTGGGATAGGTGGAGATCAGGGGACACTAGTCTCTGACGGAGTCGAGGCTCCACGTTAATTTGTTTGAGCGATTCGCTTGGCATTGAAAGCTTTTCTTCCTTCTGTCAAGGTGAAGTTAGTGCAAGTGTTCACGGACAACACCAACGCCATGTGGTACTGCAACGGGCAGGGTGGGGTTCTGGGCTCTTTGTAAAGAGGTCCTGCGTCTCTGGTCATGGCTGGAACAGCAGGGTGTAACCCTGGTGGTTCAACACCTGGCAGGTTATCTGAAAGAGCTATACCCCGAAACTGGTTCCAGAATGCTTGTTTCCGGTCCAGGGAGAACCTAGCCTGGCAGTTCGGGCTGGACTATTTCCGTGAAGAACTGAGTCAAGACTGAGTTGCATATGGCTAGGCCCATTCTGGGGTGGCATAGTGACCAAAAGAATGATGGCTTAAACCCAGCTCTATGACTGGGGATGAGTGGTTGAAAGGTTCCAGCACTCCGTCCATCATCTTGTGTTAGCTAGGTTATCTGAACACCAGGGCGGACAAATTTAGCCTTAAATGCCTAGCGGATCATGAATGGGGTCTCCAGTCGGAGGTGGCGCAAGGTCTCTTTCAGCAATGGGAAGAGCATTGATTAGATCTGTTCGCCACCAAAGAGAATGCACAATGTCAGCAGTTTTGCACGCTGGAGTTCCCAAGGCGTCTATTGTTCGGCCACGCTTTTCATCTTGAGTGGAGCTCAGGCCTCCTGTAAACCTTTCTGCCCATACCACTTCTGCCCAGAGTTGTCAAGAAGATCAGGAACAACTGGGCCCAAGTCATTCTTGTGGCTTAGGAGTGGGCACAGAGACTCTGGTATCCAGAGCTTTTTCAAATGAGCATCGATCCTCTGATTAGGTTGCCCCTTTGAGAAGATCTTCTGTCGCAGCAGCAGGGGAAGTTCCTCCACCCGAACCTGTCAACTCTCTGCTTCCTTGCATGCAGATTGAGCAGCAACTGTTGATAGCTTTTCACCTTCCTCCCAAAGAATATCATTTTATCTTGGCAGCCAGGTGTCCCTCCACTAAGACGGTATACTCCTGCCGTTGGCAAAAATAATCTAAATATTGTACAAAAAGGTCTTTTGACCCTCATTCTGCTATTCTGTCTGATATTCTTCTTTTTATTCTTATCCTTGCCCAGCAGGACTCTGCTTTGGGTACTTTTAAGGGTTATCATTCTGCTCTGTCCGCTTTCTTGCGGTTGCCGGACCAACCCTCTTTATTCAAGTTCCCTATTGTAAATAGGTTCTTAAAAGTGCTAGTAATTACCAACTTAGAGTTACAATTGTGTGAAAAGGACATATCAGATACTGAGTTGGGACATAACATACGCCTTAATCAGCGGGAACTAGGAGACTTGGAGAAGGAGGCAGCTTGGATCATGTGGTGGCCACACAGAGGCGCCAATACGATCTGGGCGATAAGGCTAATAAATTAATAGCATGGTTACAGAAGAGGGACAGAGACTTAAGCTGGGTGCTGGAGACTCAGACGGCATCACATGTTGGTCCGGATCAGAAATAGCTGAGACCTTCGCAACATATTATGAAGAAATATGCCAGTCACCACTGAAAGACTGGGGAAGATTGGACTGATTTACTTAGTGATATTTCTTTGTCTGAGCTATCTGGAGACGATAGAGAAGCTATTGATAGTGACTTAACAAGGGAGGAGATCATAGGGGCCATTCGTGACTTGCAGTCCGGAAGGACACCAGGTCCAAATGGACTGCCCTCCAAATTTTATAAATGTGTAGCAGACACAATAGATCAACCAATGCTGAATATGTTCCAAGCATCAAAGGAGGAGGGACGGCTACCAGAAGATTTAAGAATGGCCACCATAGTGGTTATACCAAAGAAGGGTAGACCCTCTGAGCTATGTAGCTCATACAGACCCATTTCCCTCCTGAACTTCGAAGGAAAGGTACTAGCTAAGGTGCTGGCTAATAGACTGCATCCTATTATCTCCACATTATTCATCCAGACCAATCGGGTTCATGCCACAAAGGAGCACCAGGCTAAATCTCCGACACCTATATGGCGTCATGTCCATAACAGGGTCCCAATCAGCCGAAGCCACAGAAGTGCTGTCATTGGATGCCCGTATGGCGTTCAACAGCATTGAATGGTCATACTTATTTGTGGTACTTCCAGACTCGGTTTTGGCCCAAAGTTTTGCGCCTGACTATGGTTGCTATATTCTTTTTTTTTTTTTTTAACTCTTTATTTAGTATTTATTCCTCAAAATACAGTAGTGCAACACACTTGTCCATATACGGAGTCATCTTAATATCATCATTCTGCTTGACATCGTACACTTGAGACTATTACATGTTCATAGTAACCCTTCCCCCTGATGGGCCCCCCCGGTCACCGAACAGCCCATTATTAAACCTGGGCCCTCCGGCCAGACCCATTCCACGATTCCATTCAGTATGCGGCATGCCCCTGGACACGTCTAACTGTACAACTCTTTGAAGGCCAGTAGTGGTCATGTGCATCCCCTCCTCCTATCCCCCCCCCACCCCCACACCCCCCTCTCGGGGGGAGACCGCGCCCCATCCGTCCCCAGGAGTGCCGGCGTTGAGGTGTTGTGTTAGTGCAGGGGAGTGGTTTGAAAGGGAAACGCCACAGGCAACGAGCAGTTACCCCCCAGGAAAGACTTTATCCCAGCAGCATCGCTATAGGAATGGACAGATAGCATGTGATTCTATCCCTGAAAGGCGCCCACGAGGCACATCCCTCCCGGTGAAAGCAGACAGTAGGGGAGCTATCCCTCAGTGGCAGCAGAGGGCGATTGCCGGTCGCCGTGCGCAGCGAGGTACTGTGTCAGGGGTCCCCAAATGTCAGGGGGGCGGGACGCGGGTGGAAGCAGCTCGGAGTACAAACGGACTTTTTCCTGACAGGTGAGCAAATCCCGCAGACATTCCTTGAACTTGGGGCTTCTCCCCCCTCCCCATCGACACGCTATACGGCGCTTGGCAAGCAATAATGCACTAGTAACAAAGCGACGATCTGACTTAGGTATGTCTCGGGTGTACCCCAGTAATGCCTGTAAACGAGAGGGCTGTAGTGGGGACCCCAGCATTTCCCCCAGGGCCGCATAGACCTGGCTCCAATATTCATCTATGCTCGGGCAGGTCCAGGCCAGGTGTAGGAAATCCGATCTAGGAGAGTGGCACCTGTCACAGCGGTCATTATCGCGAAGATTAAACCTGTACATCTGAGCCGGAGTGCAGTAGAGGCGATGCAGGAACTTGTAATGGATAACGCGAAACCTACTACTATGGTTGCTATATTCTGACCCGTCTGCAAAAGTTCGGGTAAATGGATCAGTATCCAGGCCCATTATGCTATATAGGGGCACAAGACAGGGCAGCCCCCTCTCCCCTATCATTTTTGCAATGGCACTTGAACCACTTGCAGCATGGGTGCGCAGGGACCCTCTTGTATACGGCATAGACATTGGGGGAGGCTGGGAGGGACAAATTTCCTTATATGCGGACAATAGTCTACTGTATGTATACAAACCTCACCAGACATTCCATAGACTTATACATATCTTTCGAAGTTTTGGCAGCTACTCGGGCTACCAGATTAATTGGGACAAGTTGTTAATTTTTCTCTTAGCTGGAGAGATCCTGCCTCTCACATCTGTCTGTACAGCCCTGACACAAAAAGTCAAATTCAAGTATTTAGGGATCTGGATAACTAAGTTGGAGAGAGAATTTCTGGCTCTGAACCTATATTGTCAATTGGAGAGGCTGTGAGGGGATGTGTGCCATTGGAGGTGACTCCCAGTTACACTCATAAGTCAAGCTGTATTTTTCAAAATGATGGCCCTTCCGATACTTTTATACGTGGTTTAGAACACCCCATACCAGATTCCGGCCGCGTTCTTTCGAGTGATTGATGGGGAGTTGCGTACCCTTTTATCGGAAGGGTGTAGCACGCAAATTGCGTTGCGTAAGTTACAAAGGGGAATATATGAAGGGGGGTAGCGGTCCCAGATGTTAGGAGCTACTACCTTGCATTCCAGCTCATAAATATTAATGACCGGGTCTTTACAACCCAGACAGAACTAGCATACCGGGTAGACCACCACTCTATGGGAAATGGAGGGTACCTGGCTGTATTGTATCGTAAAGATCATACAAAAACACTCCATATACATACACAGATGGTTGCACAAACATGGTGAGCGGCCACAAAACTAGTAGGGTGGGAGGCCAAACTGACTGAACAAGCCCCCCTCTGGGACTGTGATTGGCTGGGTGAAGTGAGGAGGCTCCGGGGCTTTCATAAGTGGGGCCTCATTGGGATAGATTGCCTAGGGGAGCTCTGGCCAAAGGGGACAATGGTTAAATTCGAAGATTTGCAAACAGAATTTCAGATGGCTGACAGAGAACGGTTTAGATATCTGCAGCTGAAACATGCCCTGAGATGCCACGTACCGGAAGGAGAACAGTTACCCAACTGGTCCCTGATAAAAGATAGACTACTCCTTGACCCATTAACAGACAAGGCTATCTTATTTTTTTATATATATATATGTATATATATAAACTTTTTATTATTCCAAAGAAAACATAAAGCAGCAATAAGCAGTATATGAAGGTCACAGTAAACATATACCTGTCCTGAATTGGTTGGTATTCGGGAACCACAGTACACATCCCCATGTACAATCACGTTGGCAATATCAGATATGTCCACTAGTTAGAATACAGCATTAGACCAAAGTTACGGTATATATATACATGGCACGTGCTGGTCAGTGTACAGGTAATCAAATTACTCATCCCCGTGCAAAGTCATATTCTCAATATCAGATATGTCCATTAGTTTGAGTCGCAATTCAACTGTCAGAGATAGGTGTATATCTCCTCTGTATCTGTTCCATCCACCCCATTTGCCATCCCATTTTCTGGGGCAGCCCCTGTACAGACAAGGCTATCTTGTTAACATATCGGAAGATAATGAATAATTTACCAGATCCTTTAGGCCCCTTGAGGGAAACATGGGAAACAGACTTAGGCCTATTAAAAGATGACGATTGGGCTGAAGCCATATAGAGTCCTAGGGAAAATGCTATACATACGCGGTTCTGATTAATTCAACTTAGGATCCTACATAGTACATACACTTCTCGGACGCTCCAGCACAAAATAGGCCGATGTGACTCAGGCCAATGTGCCAGGGGCTGTGGAAATGAGCTCCTTTTTTCATATTCTTTGGGCATGTCCCAAAATTCAAAGATACTGGACTGAAGTGGCCCTCATAATGTCTGCAGTAGTGGGTCTGCAAGTCTCATCAGATGCAAGGTGGCATCTCTTGGGTGTAACTGGGGGTCTGGCTGATATTAGCTTCTATGGTGGCAAAGAGGAACATTGCTAGGGCGTGGGGTGCCATAGAACCTCCAAAGCCTAGTTATTGGAAACGAGATTTAGATTGGTGCAAGCAAACAGAGATATTAGTTTACCACAGCAGAGGATGCCCAAAGAAATGGAAAAAAGATTTGGGGCGCCTGGGAGAAATATGGAACTTAGTTGGCAGGGCAGTGGGGAGGGAGGTTGACACAAGAGGTTCACACATGTAGAAGGCTGGGCATCATTTTGGACACCTAGATGAGGATTGCAATTGCATTGTCCTCTCCTTCTACTATGGCCAGATTGAGATATATGTATGTATTATTGTGATTCTTTATGCTGCAGCGGTTTAATAAAAAGACTGTTTAAAAAAAAGTGCTTGATCATGTTTCCACCTATGCCCTTTGTCATACCGCAGTGGGACCTTAAAATGGTCCCCCATTTCTCATGTGTGCTCCCTTCAAACCGTTACATAATTGTCACCTCCAGCTGCTTACCATCAAGGCAGCCTTTCTGGTAGCAATAACATCTGCCCGGTGGGTGATCGAATGGCAGGCTTTATCATGCAAACCTCTCCACTTAATGACTTTTGTGGGTAAGAAGGTGGTTCCCACCTGTGCTTAATTTTTACCAAAAGTGGTGACCCCATTCCATCTGGGTCAATCAATCATGCTGCCTACCTTTTTTGCTCCCCCACATCCCTCTACGGAGGAGGTGCGTCTCCACCGTCTAGTCTTAAAAAAGAGCATTGTCATTCTACCTTGACTGCACAAAAGAGTTCCAAATAGACGACCAACTCTTTCTGGGTTACGTGGGAGCTAAAAAAAATGTCAGGCAGTACAGAAATGGACTTTGCGCTGGGTCATTATCTGCATTATGATCTGCTACACCCTGGCTAGGAAGCAGCCTCCTTGGGGCTTACAGGCCCATTCTACCTGGGGAAAGGGAAAAGCTGTGACTACGGCGTTGGCTCAGGGTGTTCCCGTCCTAGACATCTGCCAGGCAGCAACGTGGGTGTCTCTGCTCACGTTTGCCAAACACTACTGCCTAAAAATCGGTCCACAGCCCACCGCCAGGATGATATGGCTTGGGTAACTTAATTCAAAGGAAACGAATCTGCAGCTTGAAGTCTCTATCAGTTGAATAAGTTACTTAACTTAGGTAACGCATTATCTGGTAGAGACAATGTCTAGTTGCAGATTCCTTACAGACCCACCCATGCCTCCCTCTCTGTGGACTGATTTTGATAGTGCTAGGGTTTCTCCTATTTTACGGCCCTAGATGTGACACAGACAAGTTAGTTCACTTCATTGCTCTGTGCTTCTGCTGTTGAAACTTGAAAAGTAACTGACATCCGCGCACTTCGGTGGTGCCCATGTAGGTGATTGCGACATCGTAACTGACGTTAACAATGCTGACGTTGTCACGCGGAGCCGAAAGGAGCCACCTGACAGCACGCAAGGGTACTGCTCACCAAAATGTTTACAAATTGAGTCTGACGCCTGGGGAAATTCAAAGGTGAGGAATCTGCAGTTAGATATTATCGCTACCAGATAATGCATTGCCAAAGGTAAGTAACTTGTTCATCCCACTTAAGTCTGCTCCTCTTTTTTCAGCCTGAATCACAAGAATGATAGACTGCTTACTAAAAGGGAACTGAAAATACATGCTTTGCAAAGGGATAGAATTGTGACTACTTACTACAGCCTATGAAAAACTGTTCTGGTCTCCCCACTAAGTGGAAATAGAACCCACGAATCTGGAATAGAAAAGAGCTTACACACCAGTAGTAACATAGTTAAGTAAAGATAACTTTATCATTTATGCACTTTTGGAGCACATTTAAAAAAATGAAAACTAAGAAGCCATATTTTTCAATTAGCAGAGTTTTTGAAGAATAGTATCATTCAATTAATCAATAACAAGTTTAGTTGTTCCAGGCTACATTACTCTAATGATGTATGTCCTGTCCCTTCTAGGGTGTTGAAGTGAGTAGCTGGGTTCTCTTTGAAGAATGTAACCATTCTGGAAATACTGGCAATGCTCTTGGCTGTGAACTCTCTAGTTATTTGTCTGCGTTCCTTTCTTCAGCACTATCTATGAACTTAATCTCTGATTTTGTCTTTAGGTTTGAATTGGCCAATAGCGGAAATGTGCAGGTGGATTTCTCTTGGCAGGTTCTTATGGAGGGCTCCCCAAAAATGGTCCGCTTTTCTGAAAGGCAGTTGCAGTCTAACCCAGAAGGTAAAACACAAATCTCCAACTCCATCCTTGCTTTATAAAACAAAGCCTGTTGTTTAAGTGTTTATCTTTTATTGATGTTTCTGCCATACGATTAAATACAAACATGAAAAAACATTTCATAGTTGGAAAGGAGAAGAGCAATGCAATTTAATTAATACGTTGTATTCCAGTGAGAATCATTGGACCATTTCCTCTTACTGTGCTGCTGACTGAATACATTATTTTCTGTTACAAGAAGAGAAATACAAATGTTTAAGCCTTACCACTAGGTAAAGTTCTCCACTAATTTAAAAATGTCTGGTAAAGTATTTTCTAAAAATCTTGCTGGGATAAGGGGAAATGGAGTGCAAATGTTTTCTTAAATCAGTTTCCAGAGCACATCATTTTGTGGGGGTGTGGTCAAGGAGAACAGAGTAGATTTCTGCTCCTGTGGCCCAACATTGATTTGTATCTTGGTGTCCTGAAAATGGGGTGGACACTCTACTTTTGCTAGGAGGAATCCTGAAGACTCGGGGTGTCTGCCTCGCTGGAGCAACATGGTGGTGGAGTAAATCTCAGCCTCAGGAACCTTCACTTGAGACAGCCATCCCCAGGCCCGTGAGCGCAGGCAGCTGTCTGCCAGAAAGATCCTCCGTGCCCCTTTCTTCTGGTGGTGCAGGCCCTGGGCCAGTATTTTGGCCACAATGGAGATGCTGTGCAGAGGCCTGCATCTGGGACGACCGACCCGAGCTCATGAGTCCTGTGGGAGCATGGCAGCTGCAGGCTAGAAAGATTCTCTGTGCCCCTTTCTCCCAAGGTGTGGGCCTTTAGGCGGTGTTCCCCGCCTTCCCCCATCACCACAGAGATGTCAGGATGTGTGACTGGAGTGGCCTGATTTGTGGAACTTGCCACTTGGGGGCCTGCTGCTGGGACATGGGACGTAGGCAGTGCCTCAAGCTGTCCCCCCTCAATCTGCACCTGCCCTGACAACATTTGGAACTCTGGGCTCCTGAGGGTGCTGGAAGTTGTCTGCCTGCCAGTTTCAGATCCGGATACTTGACTCAAGGAGTGCCGGGACCCAGACTAGGGTATCTGATAGGGACTTCTAGCTGCAGATTCCTTACCTTTGAATTTCCCAGGCGTCAGGCTGGGCTAGGAAACCTTTGCTGAGCAATACCCCTTGCGCGCAACGTTGGGGGGCTCCATTTGGCTCTGTGTGACGTCAGCGGCGTCCGTTATGATGTCGCGGTGCCTATATAGGTGCCACCCAGGCACGAGGACGTCAGTTCTTTTCTTTCCGCACCAGTTAAGCGCCGATCTGGGAAGAGCTACCCATCTGCTGCCTTTTTGCAGGCTTTTTTCTTGACTTCTGTCGAAATTTTTGAGTCCGACTTTGTGTGCAAGGGATGTCTGGTAGGAAGACTGCGTTTAAACCATGCAGGACTTGTTCCCGCATTATATCAGTCACCGATCCCCACCGTGTATGTCTGTGGTGTCTTGAACGCGACCACGATTCGAAGTCGTGTTCAGACTGTCAGGCGATGGCCCCGAAGACCTTGAGGGAGCGAGCGATGAAGTTGCTTGCGGCCCGGCAGTCAACATCGTTAAGCGAGACTCCGAGGCGGTCACTGTCCCATTCGAGGAAGAGGAGGTCGCAGGACTGGTCACGGAGCCATAAGTCCTCTTCCTCCCATTCAAAGTCATCTGGACACTCGGGGAAGAGGCACAAGAAGAAGTCCAAGCGGACTTCGTCTTCACCTCATTTGGCGTCCGTCGTCGAGAAAGGTAAGGAGCACCAACGCTCTAGACACAGTTCTGCGGAACCAGAGCCTGTGTCGACTTCGCTCTTCCCACCCTTTCTGGGAGCCGGAGCGACTCCAGCACAAATTAAAGAGGTTTTTGAGGCCATGCCCAGCATATTTGAGCGAACAACCACGTTGGGGAGCCTTCGGGCTGCGTGGGGTTGGATGGGGCCCCATCGGGTTCGATGCCATTGACTTTTGCCATGGCCCCGGTGGGGCTTCAGGGATCCGATTCCGGATCCGGGTCGATGCCAGTGGTGCCAATGCGACCTTCCCCAGCGTTGAACCCGAAGTCGGTGTCTGCGACATCGCCGGTGCCCGTCGGCGGCGCACGCCCCATCCTCATCCCCGACGGCACTGAGCCGGAACAGCGTCAATCAACGCCGATTCCGTCGACAGAACCCACGGGTTCTATGTTGTCACCTGAGCACTTTGTGGACGTGCTGGGCTCAGGAGAGGAATGGGAGGAGTCTGGAGACCCACTAGAGAACCAGGATGTCTCTGAGGAGACTATTGACTGGTATGGGGAACTTGGGGAAGCCAGTGCGTCTGGATACTTCCCCAGACACTGGCATGCTCTCTCCGCCTACAGTGCCTATGGAGGAGGGGGCGTCCTATGACATGGTGGTTAAGAAGGCAGCTGAGGTCCTTGGACGGTAGCTGCCCTCAGTGCAGGTCAGGACAAATCTCCTGACTGAAGTGCTTCAACCTGGGGCTTCCACTTCTGAACCCCTATTGCCCTTTAATGAGCCACTTAAAGACATCCTTCTAGGAACATGGCCCAAGCCTAGCACAGGGGCTCCTGTGAATAGGACGATTGCACGACGCCATCGTCCAGCTCCAGGCGACCCAAAGTTCCTCAGTCAACACCCCACCCCGGAAAGTTTGGTGGTGCAGGCCTTTGCGTCCCAAGCCGCATTCCCTTCTGCCCCTCCGGATAGGGAATCCAAGAGACTGGACTCATTTGGGAAGAAGATGTTTTCTTCTTCCAGTCTGGCATTGCGGTCGGTGAATACTGCATGCTTATTGTGCCGTTTTGCCCACTCTCTTTGGAAGACGGTTGCCCAGGTGCTGCCACAAGTCCCGGAGGATGCCCGGGCTGTGCTTTTCCAAGCTGTCAAGGACGGGAGAGATGCAGCAAAATTCGCCATACGGTGTGGTTTGGATACAACCGATTCGGTGGGCCGGTCCATTTCAATGAGGGTGGCCTTGAGGCGCCACTCCTGGCTTCGTACAACTGGCTTCTCGAGGGATGTCCAAGCCAATTTGATGGACATGCCCTTTGATGGAACTCACCTTTTATGGGGAAAGGCAGACTCAGCCGTGGTCAGGTTCGAGGACTTTCGAGCTACAGTCAGATCCTTGGGCCTCTCCTCCACTCCTCATGCCCAGTCTCTCTTTTGCCCCTTTCGTGGCAACAGAAGGGGTTTCCAGCCGCGTCAGCCCTATCCTAGCCACTATCTCGCTCAGATTACCCAAGCCGTGTGTGGACATGGACGCTGTACATTCCGTCCTCGGAATGGAGGCCAGAAGTCATCTACCACACTGCCCCCAGCAGCCGCAGCCTCTAAGCACTCCTAGGCTGATTCTGCAGGACCACACTACTCCAGTGGATGAGAGAATTCGTCATCATCTCCTCCGCTGGAGATCTATCAGACAAGTGGGTCTTGCAGATCGTCCAGGAGGGCTATTCTCTTCCTTTCCTTCCTTTTCCACCTCCTATTCCACCAACTCAGAAACGGCTGGTTGAGGATGATTTAAAGTTACTCCAAGCGGAAGTTACAGCTTATCCTCCTGAGCAGCGAGTCGAGGATATTCAGGTTATGATTCCGATATTACAGCCTCTATCCTGGATTTCGGTGAGGTTGACTCTGAGGCTGTTGGGCCTAATGGCCCCCTAAATCCTGTTTGTAAGACACGCCAGGTGGCGTATGCGGGCTCCGCAGAGGGACTTGAAGTTCCAATGGGCACAGCATCGGGGAAATCTCACCCGACGTGGTTCAGATCTCGGAAGGAACTGCGATGGATCTGCAGTGGTGGTTGACAAACAGCGATTGGGTTAGCGGTAGACCTCTCTCCCTTCCCCAACCAGATTTCACAGGTGTGACGGATGCGTCACTTTTGGGATGGGGCGGCCATATGGGAGAGGCGGAGATCAGGAGTCACTGGTCTCCGGCGGAGACAGGGCTCCACATAAACTTGTTGGAGCTCCGAGCGATTCGGTTTCCATTGAAAGCATTTCTTCCCTCTGTCAAGGGGAATCTGGTGCAGGTGTTCACGGACAACAACACCACCATGTGATACAGTAACAAGCAGGGCGGGGTGGGGTCGTGGACCCTTTGTCGAGAGGCCTGCGTCTCTGGGCATGGCTGGAACAGCAGGGCGTAACCCTGGTGGTTCAACACCATGCAGATTTCTCTGAATTCCAGGGCAGACGATCTTAGCCGTCGATGCCTTCAGGATCACGAATGGTGTCTCCGGTCGGAGGTGGCACAAGGTCTCTTTCAGCACCTTGGTTAGATTTTTTTGCCGCCTTTCCTCCCATACCACTCCTGCCCAGGGTTCTGAAGAAAATCAGGAGTGACCGGGCCCAAGTCATCCTTGTGGCACCGGACTGGACAAGGAGAGTCTGGTATCCAGAGCTTCCGAGCATGAGTGTCAATCCTCCGATCAGGCTACCCCTTCGGGAGGATCTTCTGTTGCAGCAGCAGGGGAGGGTTCTTCACCCGAACCTGTCATCTCTGCACCTCCATGCGTGGAGATTGAGCGGCGACAGTTGATTGCTTTTGGCCTTCCTTACGAAGTTTGTAATGTTATTCTGGCAGCCAGGCGGCCCTCCACTAAGACGGTATACGCCTGCCGTTCGCAGAAATGTGTTTTATACTGTTCAGAGAGGTCTATTTACCCTCCTTTCTGCTTCTCTTTCTACTGTCCTTTTATTCATTCTATCCCTATCACAGTAGGGCACTGCTTTGGGAACTCTCAAGGGTTACCTTTCTGCTCTGTCTGCTTCTTTGTGGCTGCCAGACCAGCCTTCTGTCTTTAAATCTCCTATTGTAAATAGATTTCTGAAAGGGCTAGGCCATTTATTTCCACCTACGCCCTTTGTTATGCCACAATGGGACCTTAAGTTGGTCCTCACTTAGCTGATGTGCGCTCCTTTCCAGCCCTTGCATAATTGTCCCCTCCGGCTGTTGACCATCAAAACAGCCTTCTTAGTGGCCATTACATCGACCCGGAGGGTGAGTGAATTGCAGGCATTATCCAGCTCGCCTCCTTATCTTATGTCCTTTTCAGACAAAGTGGTGACCCCATTTCATCTGGGCCAATCCATTACTTTTCCCACCTTCTTTGATCCCCCACATCCCTCTAAGGAAGAGGAGCGTCACTACCGACTGGACCCAAAAAGAGCGTTGTCGTTCTACCTTGACCGCACAAAAGAGTTCCAGGTGGATGACCAACTCTTTGTGGGGTATGTGGGCGCAAGGAAGGGAAAGGCAGTGCATAAAAGAACCATCTCTCACTGGGTTGTTCGCTGCTTAAAAATCTGTTATGCCTTGGTAAAGAAGTAGCACCATGAGGGATTAAGGGCCCACTCCACCAGGTCATGAGTCCGCAACCCACCGCCGGGATGGTAGGGCTTGGGTATCTGATTCAAAGGTAAGGAATTTGCAGCTAGAAGTCTCTATCAGATGCACAAGTTACTTACCTTCGGTAACGCATTATCTGGTAGAGTCTCAATCTAGCTGCAGATTCTTTACAGCCACCCTTATTCCTCCCCACTTTGCGGACTAATGTAGTAGGACTAGGGTTACTCCCCTTTCAGGGACCTAGTTTTGCACACGATTACGTTAGTCACTTCGTGGCTCTGCGCTTCTGGCGTGGAAAAAACGAAAAGTACTGACGTCCGTGCGCCTGGGGGGCACCTATATAGGCACCGTGACATCATAACGCCGATGCTACCAGCGCCGACGACATCACACTGAGCGGAATGGAGCCACCCGACTACGCGCGCAAGGGGTATTGCTCAGCAAAGTTTCCGGATCCAGCCTGACGCCTGGGAAATTCAAAGGTAAGGAATCTGCAGCTAGATTGTCTGTGCCAGATAATGCATTTCCGAAGGTAAGTAACTAGTTTTTTAGCATTCGATCCTGGGCTATGACATACCTCTAAGGCACTGCTCCTCCTACTCACAGTGTAATCCTTAGACGGATGGGGCCTGAGATTCAGGGAAATCTGAATCATGCTTTGGACTTGGGCCTCATGCTCCCCAGTTGTGTAGCCCAACAGACATTCTGGAGGGTGTCTGTTTTCTGCTCTCTGTTGGGCTCACATTGGCATTTGTTTCACCTTTGTAAATATACCTAGTTCCGTGCTGTGGTACTGGAGAATATGGGGTGAATCTAGTCCAGTAGGGAACTGTCTGAGCAGACTTTCTTGCCATAATCCCAACATGGTGATAGACAAGGCCCCACAAAATGACCCAGCAAAGCAAAATGAATCAATATTTTATTTTGGTAAATATGTTTATTTGCATTGAAATTACTCAAAAAACAGTACAATCAACAACTATCTCTTGTCTGGGCATGCCAATATACAACCCTCATCGCATTAACTTCCCAATTATAAGTCCACAGTATATGGGGTAAGTCGGTGCCCCCCCAGCAACCTTGCAGGGTATCCCTTAGAGGCCCACCACCCAGCGTCCGCATTGAGGCTTACCATATACTCGCAGAGCGCGGAGTCTCCATTCAGGGGGTTCCACCGTGCAATTGGAGGCAAAATGAATCAATATGCACTGGGAGTAAGGGGCGATGCATCAGCTGGGTTCACAGTTTGCTTCAGGGCCTGTTGCAATCACGGGCAGCGCCAAATTGAGCCCATATCCTGGCTGTAATTGAATTGTCTGGACATACTCTAGAGATAAAGATAAATAGCATATCCCTTGCTGTCAACCTCTTATGGACACACCTATACAAGATCAGTGAGAGATCCCTTCAAATGGAAAAGACAGTGGAGCGCTTGAAATTTGAAGTGAGCAATCTAAAGAAGACGTGTCTTTTCCCTCTCAGAGCTTGCTGATCAGTAGAAAGGGAGGTCATTCAGGTGCAATCTTCGGTTTGTGGGATTCCTGGCAGAAAGACAGCATCCCAAGAAGTTCCTGGAGGGAGAGACTGAGCGGAATGCAGAGGGATACAATTAGAACCCAGTGCGATAAGAACCTGGGAGATTGGGGGGGGACCACAAGGATGATGGAGGCTGGAGGGCCAATAGCTTAATGAATCATGTATTAAGATGTCCTTCTGTCTTATCGTGTGGGAATGTCGAATTGGAATGTGCAAGGGAATTTGTGTATTGGTGCTGCGCTCACTGTGCTGGATGTATAAAATCAATAAAAATGTTTTGTTTTTTTAAACGTTCCTGGAGGATTGGATTGTGAACATTCTTTAGCCTGGGGGACTTTTGCAGTGATATATGATAGAGTTGGTACAAAGAGCACTGGCAATGACTCGTACAGCTGCGGCTTTGCTTAGAGCCATCATCACCAAGCTACTCAATTATTGGGATGGGGAGCTCATCCTGCAGCATGCCAAAGCAGAAGCAACGGGCATACAACATGAGGGAACAGTAGTTTGAGTATTCCGAGATTACACTCCAAGACTAGCGGCTTTAACCATCCTTCAAGCTAGTGAACACAAGTTCAGGGCCATAAGTTTCAAAAATCTGTTCCCAGCCAAGTTGCAAGTTGTGCATGAATGAAGATCACACCTTTTGACATCTCCTGAGGAGGGTTGGGACTGGCTGGAGCTTGGGCACAGAGTGAGGCTCACCCAGACGGCTGTTGGATGCGGCCAACCAAGGAACTCTGTGTCTGAGGGGTTTTCTTGGAAGACGCCTCCATGGTGGTATCTGGAATATGCTGTATTTAGAGCCAAGATATTCTGAGTGACCGAGCAGTGGTGGTATGGGGTGGTTTGTTGGTTGGGGGTTGGTATCTGTGGGGATGCTTCAAGTGAAGAATCAGGACTATGTCAAGGTAATAAAGACAATGTCCTGTATGGAGCACAGGTTATAACTCTCATTGTAGTTCTCTCTAAATCCTCTATGTGAGAAGTTGGCCTGGTATATGCTGTCCACTAGTTATAGTCGGCACCTTCTATCAGTCCAAACAACCCTTATTGATGATTAGGTTAAAGACAAACTTTATTGAAAGCTATCCTAGTAGTAGCTATGGAGAACAGCCTTCAGGCTAAGTCTTGAAGGAATGTAAAGCAGCTTGGTTTACCAGATTATAACCTCCTAAATGAACAAATTAAAGGAGAACCACACAAGGTATATATAAAATATATGTATTTATTTCTAAACACTCTCTACTAACCTCTTTATGAGATTAGAGAACAAGATACACAATATTAAACCACTACAACGACAGTAAATAGCACAATATACAATGGGTCCCAGGGGGAGACCAAACCATATATTAAGAAAGTGGTATAAGAACCACAACTTGACTAGACACAGTGCCTAGAACCCGTAGAATCGCTGGGACCCCAAGGAACAACCCAAGGTAGTGACACAGGGGACCCACAGGGGATGTGTGCAGTGTGAGAACACAGCTGCGAGCTCCGTACAATCCTATGGGAAAGTCGCGGTTGGAATTTCAAAGATTAAGGACACTTAGGAGAGGACTTGCAGCAAACCCTTGGAGATTTAGAAGGTTCTAAGGCCAGCACCAATGTAAGCACCGGAGTACTCGTGTTACCTAACCCAGGGAAGCCAGGTGCATAGGTGTCAAATGGTGTCGAGAATCTTCGTCGTTTTCAATGGAGAGTTGCTGCAAAGTGCTGCTGCCGTGAAGAGGAAAAGTGTCCGGTGTGATCCAAGCCTGGATCGGAGATGTGAAGAATCTGAAAGCAGAGGGGACAGAGTCTGGGTCACTTGCCAGTGACCAGGGGCTCGGTAGACGAATGCCCACCAAGTCGGGTGCCTCAGGTGCGAAGAGGTGAAGCTTGATTCCACTGCCACGGGGACCAGGAGACGTCGACGATGACCACGGCCCGCAGACGAGCTTTCCCACGAAGGATGTCGCGTGCTTTGGGGTCGGGTCCGGATTGGAGACCAACAAGCCTTGGCAACGGCAACCCACGTGGTGAGAGTAAAACGGCTTCGGTGTGGACCAGCAAGGTTCTGTGGACTCCCCAAACAATGGAGAGTCAGGGCATGTCTGGAGCAACCAGGTAAGCCTGCTGAAAGTTAAAGTACCCTTCTCAGGGAGCCACATGTCGATGGACAAGGGATCGCGAAGGGACCTCGAGAGGAATCACTAAATACCAGCCCACGGGACACTCGAGGATTGTAGGCCAGTAATCTTCGGTGGAATCACTGCTCGGGCTCTGGACTACAAGTAGCCCAAAGCACAGCCTTAGGGATCGCCAAAAAGCATATGCTGCTGCAAATGTGCACGGTGTCCAGGGGTTCAGGTTGCACGGTCCCCACGAGGGCTTTGGATCTCAGGTTTGCTGAGAGCACGGATCGGCCTCGGGGAAGCTTGGAAACCCACCTCCTGTGTTGCAAAGTCTTCGGAGTCCTTCAGGAGCTGCGTAGTTTCAAACCGGACAGATGCGTCTTGGGTGCCTGCCTTGCAGGGGAGTAACTCCTTTACTCCATGGGAGATTCTTCGGGTCAGCCAATGTCGTGTAGATAGTTGAAGTTCTGGGATTCTGTAGCAGAGTTTCGTCCAGGTAAATCTAAAGTCCTGTAGCCAGGGGTTCCTACTTTATACCCAAGGAAGGGGTGGGACACACAATGGGGACCCACCGATGGGAGGGTCAGGACAAAGGGTTGCTACACCCATGTCCTTTGTCCAGTTTTGCGCCAGAACTATTGAGCTGGACTATGCACAGGGGCACCAAATGTGCCCCCAGTGCAGACATCAAAGCACTCTTGGAGTGCCCCCACCCAGCCCCAATACACTAAAGCCTGTCTGGGAGGTAGTCACACCTCCCTGTGACAGGAAACCTATTATCCAGCCTCCCCTGCCGGAGTTTCGTCCAGCATCAGGAGGGCAGACTCGTATCTGTGGCTGGTAGCATCCATTTTGTGATGCCAGGGTTCTGTGAGGCTGGTACCGGGTGTACCGGTGAAGTCATATTTCTCCCTCTAGTAGGGTGGAATCATACCTCCCCAGCCAGTTATGGGGGGAGGTATGATTCCAAGGTGTTTGACACCAAACACGACATGTTTCCATGCAGCCATTCCAAAGTTAGCATTTACCGTGAGGTTATAATGCACTTAAGAGTATATGGTTTGGCTGCATCACAAACAACCCCGGAATAAAGGTTCCGAAGGCTGCAGAAGGGCTCTGCTCATGCATGGGCAGCCTCTCACATAAAATCCAGCACCTTGCCTTCAGGATTGATAAGGCCTGCCTTAGGGGTGACTGATAGGTTTATATGTGCAGTGATATGGATAGATATAGTGAACCTATATCTAAGTAAGGGGTGCATGCACCACCTTACACAGGCTGCTGTAGCAGACCTGTGGTGTCATTTTGCATGGTCTCCCAGGAGTGGCATAATATACGCGGCAGCCCCTGAGAGGCCTCTGAGGTAGGTATGCCCTGGGTATATAGGATACCATATACAAGGGACTTATAAGGGTACACCAGAATCCAATCTGTGGTGTACCTAAAGTACATGCAATGAATTTAGAGAGGAAGCAGGATAGCAGGAACCCAGCCAGACTAAAGTTGAAAAACAGTGAAGCATCAGCAAAAAGTGGGGGTAACTATAAGAAGCAGATCCTACTCTCCTACACCCCCCCCAACGTAAGGACATTACACTAACCTTGACCAGTTGAGTCTTCATGTTCTAAGTGGAAATATCTGGAGAGTCCATCTGCATTGGCATGGTTACTCCCAGGTCTATGTTCTACTGTATAATCCATCCCCTGTAGTTTGGGGTTTTCACCCTTTATCTGTTTTAGCCATAATGGGGCTTATGGTCTGTCTGAATAATGAAGTGAGTGCCAAACAAGAATGGCCTCAGCTTCTTCAGAGCCCAAACCACAGCAAAGGCCTCCCTCTCAATAGCCAACCAACGTTTCCCTCTTGGGGTCAGCCTTCTGCTAATAAAAGCTACTGGCTGATCCTGACCCTCATCATTCAATTGTGATAACACAGCCCTCACCCCCAACTCAGATGCATCTATTTGGACAATGAATTCTTTGGAGTAGTTAGGACTTTGCAGAATGGGAGCAGTGCCCATGGCCTGCTTCAGGTCATCAAATGCCTTTTGACAGCTGACTGTCCACTAAACTTTCTTTGGCATTTTCTTAGAAGTTAAGTCATTCAAAGGGGTCACAATGGATTCATAACCTTTGACAAATCTTCTATAGTACCCAGTCAGGCCCAAGAAAGCTCTGATCGGAGTCTGGGTGGTTGGAACAACCCAGTCCATGATGGTCTGGATTTTTCTCTGCAATGGTTGAACCTGGCCTCCACCCACAAGGTGGCCCAGGTACACAACCTGTCTCTGCCCTATCTGGCAATTAGTGGCCTTGATAGTTAGGCCTGTTTTTTTCAGGGCCTCCAAAACATTTCTTACGTGGACCAGGTGATCCTCCCAGGTGGAGCTAAAGACAGCAATATCATCTAGATATGCTGCACTATAGGCTTCCAGACCTGTAAGGACTTTGTTCACCAACCTTTGAAACGTGGCAGGTGCATTTTTCAAACCAAAGGGCATCACCACAAATTGGTAGTGCCCACTAGAGGTAGAAAATGCTGTCTTTGGCTTTGCATCATCAGCTAGTCTGATCTGCCAGTAGCCAGCTATTAGGTCAAATGTGCTCAGAAACTTGGCTGAGGCCAAGGGGTCTATAAGCTCATCTGCCCTAGGGATTGGATGGGCATCAGTCCTAGTGACTGCATCGAGACCTCTGTAGTCTACACAACACCTCATCTCTCTCTTGCCATCTTTGGTGTATAGGTTAGGCACTAAGACTACTGGACTAGCCCAAGGGCTATCTGAGGGTTCAATAACTCCCAATTCCAACATCTTCTGGACTTCAGCCCTTATGCAGTTCCTGACATGGTCAGATTGCCTGTAAATCTTATTTCTAACAGGCAGACTGTCCCCAGTGTCCACTTCATGAGTGCACCAGGTAGTGTGACTTGGGGTCAGTGAAAACAGATGTCTAAACTGATTGAGAACTTTTCTGCAATCAGTTTGTTGCTGGACAGTGAGGCTGCCTGCCAAGGCTACACCATCTACTGAACCATCATCAGGGTTCTGTGAGAGCAGGTCAGAGAGTGGATCACTCTCTTCCTCCTGTCCCTCCTCAGTAGTAGCAATGAGCAAGCCCATGTCAGCCCTTTCAACATATGGTTTGAGCCTGTTGACATGGAGCACCCTATGGGGGCTCCTGGGAGTTCCAAGGTCCACCAGTTATGGTATGGGGGCCACTCCATTTGTCTTGGAGTGCTGCTGGGTCCACAGGCTCCAACACCCATACTTTCTGCCCTGGCTGGTAAACAGTCAACACAGCCTTTTGGTCATGCCAGGCCTTTTGCAATTCCTGGCTAGACTCAAGGTTCTTACTTGCCTTCTTCATGTATTCAGCCATTCTGGAGTGGAGACCAAGTACATAGTCCACAATATCCTGTTTAGGGGGTTTAAGAGGCAACTCCCATCCCTCCTTCACTAGACACAATGGACCCCTAACTGGATGTCCAAACAGAAGCTCAAATGGGCTGCTGTCTGTATTTGCCCAGATTACTGGGACTGACAAATAAGGAGGTCATATCCATGCCTCCATCACAGATCAGTACAGCCTGAGTAGGAACTCTGACTAGGCCTTAGTCCATCTCAGATCCCAGGGTTAACCCTACTACACCCTTATTCTGAGTACCACCAGTTGGAGCTGAACTAGGGGGAACAGTTGCCTTAGGTTCAGCGGTGGCTGGAGTTGACTCCTTGGACTTAGTACAATCACTGGTCCAATGGGTTTTTACACCATGGGCTCTTCTTGCCATTTCCTTGGTTAGATTGGGACTCCCCACCGGATGCAGATTTTTGTGGCCCTTGAGAAGACTTGTCGTCTTTGCCCTTTTCCCCACCCTTATCAACGTTTTTAGAATCCTGCTTCGTGGATTCACCACCTTGGTTCTGAACCTTCTGCCTCACCCTGGTTCTGACCCATTTGTTTGCCTTCTGGCCCAATTCTTGGGGAGTGGTCAGATCAGAGTCCACCAGGTACTGATGCAACAGCTGATTTTGACAATTATTAAGGATCTGCTCCCTCATATAAATAAATTGTACAATCCTTTAAAATCACACACTTTACTGCCAAGTAATCAGCCTTCCAGAGCCTTAGTAGCACAATCTACAAAGTCAACCCAGTCTTAAGTCTGTGCCTTTTGGGTGTCTCTGAGCTTAATCCTTTATTGTTCAGTGTTAGAAATGGGGGTCTCTGGTTGGCAGTGGATGGCCACTGTCCAAGCAGGAACCCTTCTTTCTAAGTCAGAGTGAAGGGCTGCACCCCCTTGACAACCCCTGCTCCACCCTGTGGTAACCTAGCACGAGCAGTTAGGCTAATCTCAGAGGCAGTGTGTAAAGCGTTGATGATCATACACAGTAAATACAGTGAGGAACACTACAAAGGGACACAACACAGGTAGTTATCAAAAAATAGTTATCTTTATATAGAGGCTTATCACAAGACCAAATAACGAGGAAACCACAATACTGTACAAAAATAATTCTCTCTGGATGCTTCAAAATTAGTTCCAATGGGGAAGGTAAAGCTCAGTTCAGGGCAATGGTCTCTGCGACCCTTTTTACTCACATTTCTGAGATGTTGTCAAATAATCAACAAGAAATGCCGCTCCGGCGGGTTAGCGATGTTTTTCCTCACACTCTTGGTCACGGCCGCTCGCTAAAGGGCGATGATCAGGCCAGCGAGCCCTCAGCGGCAGCGATGCGACGATTTTCCTGACGCTCCGCGGCTGTAGCGATGATATCTGAAAGAAACACGTTAGTTAGATTCCTCACCTTAGAATATCCCCAGGCGTCAGGCTGGATCCGGAAAGATTTATCGTCAGCAATACCCCTTGCTCGTCGCTAGGCGTCGTCTGCAGCTCCGCGTCCGTCGTCGGCGTTGTGCGCCGGAATGACGTTGTCGGAGTACTTAGACGCCGCCCTCGCACGCTGATGTCAGTTCTTCTTTTTTCTGCGCCAGACAGCGCCGATCCGGGAAGAGCTTACCCCTTTAGTCACTTTTAGACTAAAACTTTTTGGACTCTTTTGTCTACTCGTCGACTCGAACTGGTGCCGGTAGGATGCCTGGTTTTAAAGCCTGTGACTCCTGTCACCGACTGATGTCGGTAACGGACCACCATCGCTGGTGCCTTTACTGCTTTGGGGCCGACCACGATGCGGAGTCGTGCCTCGCCTGCCTGGCCTTGACTTCGAAGGCTAGGCGGGAGCGGTCCCGCAAGGTTCTCGAGCTCCGGCACTCGGCTCCGCCCCGTTCACGGTCCCGGTCCAGGAGGAGGTCGAAGGACCGGTCACGGAGCCGCAGCCACCATCACCGCTGGTCGGGTTCCAAGTCTTCGGGTAAGTCGGAGCATAGTAAGAAGTCCAGAGACGACATCGCTCTTTGGACTCCCCTCGCCGGTCGCCCGACTCGCTCGAGGGTCTGGGTGGTACCACCCCCGCGGCTCTGCCGCAGACGCCGCGTCCGCCCCCATACCCGCCGGTCCCTGGGACTGACGCGACTCCGTCGGAGATCAGTGCCTTCCTCTCGGCCATGAGGGGCCTGGCTCCGCGTCGATGCCTGCCGACGCGCCTTCGGGCCCCGCAGGCTCGACTGGGAGGCCTAGCAAGCCGGTGGCTCCGGCCCCGGCGCCGTCGTCGACTTCGGTCCCGACGCCGCAGGTCCCCATGGGATCCAGGCCTGGATCTCAGTCGATGCCGGTCGACCTCACGACGCCTCCTCCGCCGGCGTCGACACCGGTTCCACCCCCGGCGCCATCTCCGGGCGACGCCGTTCCCCGGTTCAGTCTGGGCCCGGCGCCGTCTGGCGCCGCATCCGACACCGATGGATGACCATTTCATCTTCCGCCCGGCTCCGGTTATTCCCCCTGTTTATCAGGAATCGGATGACGGTGGCGACTGGGAGGGGTCTGATGACCCTCTGGCCCGCCAGGGCCAGTTATCACAGGACTGGGCAGATGAGCTGGGGGATGCCAGTGGCCTTGACACCTCCCCTGACACTGGCCTCATCTCTCCTCCGACCGTGGCTTCGGAGGAACGTGCTACCTTTTCTGTGGCGTTGCGTAAGTCGGCCGAAGCCCTCGGGCTACTGTGGCCGTGAGGACTAGCCTCCTCACTGAAGTGCTCCAACCGTCAGCAAGCTCCTCGGAGCCTCTGCTGTCATTTAGCGAAGCACTGATGGACGTTCTCAAGGGCACCTGGTCCAAGCCCTCCACAGTATCTCCTGTGGATCGGAACTTGGCCCGACGCCACCGCCCTGCACTGGGCGACCCCAGTTTTCTGTCCCAACACCCCACCCCTGAGAGCCTGGTTATCCAGGCCTCTACTTCCCAGACCTCCTTCCCGTCCGCTCCCCCGGATCGGGAATCCAAGAGACTGGAGCAGTTTGGCAAAAAGCTGTTCTCCTCCCTTAGTTTAGGGCCGCGGTCTTTTAACACCGCTTGTCTCTTAGACCGTTACTCCCACTTTCTGTGGGATACGGTGGAGGACGTGCTGCCCCTGTGTCCGGAGGAGGCCCAGACACGGCTTGCCCAGGCTCTTGCTGACGGGCGGGATGCAGCGCGGTATGCCATCGAATGTGGTTTGGACACGACGGACTCGCTTGGCAGGGCAATGTCGTCCATGGTGGCGCTTCGTCGTCGCGCCTGGTTGCGGTCCACGTCTTTTTCCGGGGATGTCCAGAGCACCCTCATGGACATGCCCTTTGATGGCGATCGCCTCTTTGGCGACAAAGTGGACAGTGCGCTGGAGCGCTTTAAGGACTCCAGGGCTACGGCCAAGTCCTTGGATCTCTCGGCCCCGCGCCCGCAAACTTCCCCTTTTCGCCCCTTTTGTGGCCAAGGAAGGGGCGCCCCCTCACGTCCGCCTAGCCATAGGCCGCAGAACCATCCGCCACGCGGTCGCGGGCGTGGATTCCGGCGAGGCGGTACAGCGGGACAACGTGCCGGTCCATCCACATTCACCCCAGCAGCATCCGCCTCAAAGCCTTCCTAGTCCGTGCTTTCATGCCCATTCCACGCCAGTGGGTGGCAGAGTTCGCCATCACCTGCTCCACTGGCGTTCCATCACTTAGGACAGGTGGGTGCTGCAAATCGTCTGAAGGGGCTACTCCCTCCCCTTCAAGACGACCCCTCCAGCCATGCCACCGCAATGTCACCGCATGTCGGGGGATCACTTGAATCTTCTACGGGAGGAAGTTGCGGCCCTCTTGCCCAAAGGGGCCGTCGAGCACGTTCCTATTCCAGAAGTAGGCCGTGGTTGTTATTCCCACTACTTTTTCGTTCCCAAGAAGGGCAAAGGGGGCCTATGCCCTATCTTGGACCTCAGGAGCATCAACGCCTTCCTCCGGAAGGAAAGGCTCAAGATGCTCACCTTAGCTCAGGTTCTGGCTGCCCTAGACCCCGGAGACTGGATGGTAGCGTTGGACTTGCAGGACGCTTATTTTCACATCCCCGTCCTGCCAGCCCACCGGCGTTACCTGCGGTTCACGGTGGGTCAGGAGCATTTTCAGTTTACTGTGCTCCCCTTCGGCCTCACCAGTGCCCCTCGGGTGTTCACGAAAGTGATGGCGGTGGTCGTAGCTCATCTGCGCAGATCAGGGGTTCCAGTCTTCTCCTATCTCGACGACTGGCTGTTGAAGGCGGGCTCGCCTCAGCAAGTCTTCTCCCACCTCCAGACTACGGCCGACCTCCTGCATTTGCTGGGGTTCTCCATCAATGTGCCGAAGTCGCATCTGAGTCCCTCCCAAACGCTCCTCTTATCGGGGCGGTTCTGGACTCGGCGCAGTTCCGGGCTTATCCTCCGGAACAGCGGGTTCGGGATATTCAGGCTCTGATTCCCATCTTTCAGCCTCAATCCCGGGTTTCGGTCAGGTTGGTGCTGCGGCTTCTGGGTCTGATGGCCTCCTGCATCCTGTTAGTGCATCACACCAGGTGGCGAATGGGGGCTCTGCAGTGGGACCTGAAGTTACAGTGTGCCCAGCATCGGGGCAACCTGTCCGACCATGTCTTGATCTCGGAGGGCACCGCAAAGCAGTTGCAGTGGTGGCTCACGGACCGCGATTGGGTCAGCGGCAGATCCCTCTCCCTACCCCAACCGAAGCACGTAGTAGTGACGGATGCGTCCCTCCTGGGATGGGGGGCCACATGGGGGAGGCGGAGATCAGAGGACTCTGGTCTCCGGCGGAATCTCGGCTCCATATCAACCTTTTGGAGCTGAGAGCGATCCGATTTGCACTGAAGGCATTCATTCCCGTTGTCCGGGGAAGTGTGGTGCAGGTGTTCACGGACAACACCACCGCCATGTGGTATTGCAACAAACAGGGCGGGGTGGGGTCATGGACTCTTTGTCAGGAGGCTCTGCGCCTCTGGACATGGCTGGAAAATCAGGGCATCACCCTGGTGGTTCAACATCTGGCAGGCTCTCTGAACGCCAGAGCAGACGAACTCAGCCGCCGATGCATGATGGATCACGAATGGCGTCTAAACTCGGACGTGGCGCAAGGCATCTTTCGGCAGTGGGGAGAGCCTTGGTTAGATCTATTCGCCACCGAAGAGAACGCGCAATGTCAGCAGTTCTGCGCATTGGAGTTTCCAAGGCGGCACTCGCTCGGGGACGCCTTTCGTTGCGAGTGGAGTTGCGGTCTGTTGTACGCCTTTCCGCCTATACCACTTCTGCCCAGAGTGCTGAAGAAGATCAGGCGCGACCGGGCCCATGTCATCTTGGTGGCTCCGGATTGGGCACGAAGGTACTGGTATCCCGAGCTACTCAGTCTGTCAATCGATCCCCCGATACGACTGCCTCTTCAGGAGGACCTTCTGTCGCAGCAGCAGGGGACGGTCCTCCACCTGAACTTGTCCAGTCTCCACCTCCATGCGTGGAGATTGAGCTGCGACAGTTGATGCCATTTGACTTGCCTCCTGAAGTCTGCAATGTGATTCTGGCAGCCAGGCGTCGGTATACGCCTGCAGGTGGAACAAATTTGTGGCATGGTGCACAGCAAAGGCTGTGGATCCCCTTTCCGCCCCTTTTTCTGAGGTTCTCCTCTTTCTTCTTTCCATGGCCCAGCAGGGCTCTGCTCTGGGCACTCTTAAAGGTCATCTTTCAGCTATTTCTGCTTTCTTACGGCTTCCTGATCAGCCTTCTCTTTTCAAATCCCCTGTTGTTTCTCACTTCTTCAATGGCATTACTCACATGTTTCCTCCTGTCCCTTTCGTAATGCCTCAGTGGGATTTGAACCTGGTCTTGACATATCTGATGTGCGCTCCTTTTGAGCCTCTTCATAATTGTCCCCTTCGTCTTCTGACTCTTAAGACTGCTTTCCTGGTTGCCATCACCTCGGCTAGACGGGTGAGTGAGCTCCAGGCTCTATCTTCTAAGCCTCCTTTTCTTTCTGTCCATCCGGACAAGGTTGTCCTCCGAACTCGTCCTTCCTTTCTTCCTAAAGTGGTGATTGCCTTTCACATCGGGCAGTCTGTCACGTTGCCCACCTTCTTTCCGCCTCCGCATCCTTCGAAGGAGGAAGAGAGGCTCCACCGTCTGGACCCAAAACGGACGCAGTCCTTTTATTTGGACTGCACCAAACAGTTCCGGGTGGACGACCAACTATTTGTTGGCTACGTGGTCGCTAAGACGGGGCGGGCGGTACACAAGCGAACCATCTCGCGGTGGGTTGTATTGTGTATAAAAGCTTGTTACTCCTTGGCTAAAAAGGATCCTCCTGTAGGGCTGAGGGCCCATTCCACCCGGGCCACAGCGGCAACCACTGCCCTGGGCCGGGGAGTCCCCTTGCAGGACATCTGTCAGGCAGCAAAGTGGGCCTCGCTGCACACGTTTGCCAAGCATTATTGCCTGGACAGCCAAGTCCGGAGAGACGGCTTCTTTGGCCGTTCTGTTCTCCAGGACTTTCTGGTGTGATCTTGGTTCGCAGACCCACCACCGGGGTTGGTATTGCTGGTTATCTATTCTAAGGTGAGGAATCTAACTAACGTGTTTCTTTCAGATGAACAAGTTACTTACCTTCGGTAACGATGTATCTGTAAGACACATTAGTTAATTAGCTTCCTCACCGACCCACCCATCCCCCCCGTTCTGCGAACCGACATCTAGGGTTAAGGTTATCCTTTTAAGGGCCCTAGACTTTTTGGCACCAGTGTTGGTCTCTTGCATGGCTCTGCGTTCCTGGCGCGGAAAGCTATGTACAAGAACTGACGTCAGCGCTCGAGGGCGGCGTCTAAGTACTCCGACGTCATTCCAGCGCACGACACCGACGACGGACGCGGAGCCGCAGACGACGCCTATCGACGCGCAAGGTGTATTGCTGACGAAAAATCTTTCCGGATCCAGCCTGACGCCTAGGAATATTCTAAGGTGAGGAAGCTAACTAACTAATGTTTCTTACAGATACATCGTTACCGAAGGTAAGTAACTTGTTCTTTCGGGCCGCAAATATGCGGGGCGATGATCAGGCCAGCGAGCCTTCAGCGGCAGCGATGCGATGATTTTCTGGACGCTCTGTAGCTGTAGCGATACTTTTTAAGCCCGCAAACGTGTGGGGCGATAATCAGACCAGCGAGCTCTCAGCGGCAGCGATGCGATGATTTTCTTGACACTCCTCTGCTGCGGCAGCTCGCTAACAGGCCTTAGCGACGAAAATGAAGTCTACTGGTCCTGAGACTTCAGTCAGGGGGCTAGTTCTCTCTCTAGCCCTTGGGTGATTGCAGGGTCAAGATTAAAAAGTTCTCTTACAGCTCCTTTTTACTCCTTTTTCCTTTTTTTTTGTGAAAACTACTGCAGGCCAATCCAGGGAACAGCACACAACACCAGGATAGTCCTCTCCTGCAGCTTTCTTCAGTTCCACGGACAGAGGTTGGTCTTGAGATCCAGGGGCAATACAAATTGTAGGGGTTTCAGCACAGATATTTATACCCCAAAAGTCTTTGTTCTCAGAAGCTACAAGTCACTGAACCCAGCCAGAACCAGTTCTGCCCAGCCCTGGAGCACTTTGTTTACCAGGCTGCATCCTTCCTTTCAGAAAGAGGAGGTCTGCCCTCAGACGCACAGTGGGAGGTGGAGCCAGCATTCACCTTGCCAGGCACAGCCCTATTCAAGTGCAGGAGCTACCCCTCCCCTCACTCCAAGGCAGATCTCTCTATTCAACCCAGGTCTGACTCAGCCTGCCGTGTCCCTCCAAAACCAGACAGCCAATACACATAACAGCAGAGCACACTGAAAGGCTTAGGCAAGAAAGTACCTACTTTCTAAAAGTGGTATTTTCAAACACAGAATATAAAAATAATCTTCACTAACAGATGTATTTTAATATTCTGAGCTCAGGCATACTAAATTTGTTTTTCTACCATGTTCTATGGGTCAGTTAGGACTATAGAATGTAATAGCCAAACCTCCCATTCTGGCCTATGGTGAACAGGTAGCCTTACAGTAGTGAAAAACGAATATGGGTGTAATTCACTTCCAGGACATGCTACACACATCAGAGCATGTCCTACCTTACACATACAATGCACCCTACCATAGGGGTGGCTTACATGATGCCAAGGGAAGGTTCAGAGGCTGGGAAGTGGGTGCACTTCACAGCCAAGATGGCAGTTCTAGACTGCACACAGACACTGCAGTGGCAGGTCTGAGACACACTTTACAAGCTGCTTCTGTGGGTGGCGCAAATCAGCGCTGCAGGCCCACCAGCAGCATTTGGGTTACCAGCCCTGGGCACACACAGGCCACATTACTAGGGACTAACAGGTAGACCAAATAAGCCAATCAGGGATACACCAATTCATATGTCATCTTTATACAGGGAGTATCCGCGCTGCGGCACTGAATGGTAGTGGCGCAGCGCCCAGAGCATCTATCACCAGAAAAACAGAGGAGGCACAGTAAAAAAATGGAAGGGAGACTCACGCCAATGGTGCCAGGTCTAGCATTCAGTGGTTAAGCCAAACCCATAAATCAGAGCACTCTTCAAGGCTTTGTAATTATCAGCATCCTCTTCTCTAACAGTGAGGAGCTTGTCTCTACCTTTGTCTGCAAAGGAGAGCCACAAGATTGCTGCCCACTGCTCCTGAGGAACCCTCCTTACTTTACAGGCCCTCTCCAGTTCAGTTATCCATTTGTAGATGTCATCCTCACTCTGGTAGGGAGGGACAATCTGGTTCAGGTTCCTGTGGTCATGAGTATGTTCTCTACCTCTAGGGACACTGTTGCTGCCACCATGGGGCTCTAGCCCCAACCTTTGAGAAGCTTTCTGAAGCTCCAGGGATTCCCTATCTAGGGCCACTTGCTCTCTTTTGAGTCTGAGCTTAGCTCTCTCAAAGTCAAGCAGTTGGCACTTCGTCTCATAAGAGGACTCCCTTTTATGAGAGGTAGTAGTCCTATGAGAAACAGAAGTCCCTACAAAAGTACCAGAATGATTAGATTCCTGAGAAGGAGATCTGGACCTTCTGGGTACACTGTTAACCCTTCCAGGTGGGGTAATGAGAGGGCCACTGAGGCCTTCTCCCTCACCTTCAGGAAAAATTGGATTGTCCAGGTTAGATTCATCTTGATCCTCCCGGTCAGCATCAGAGTCTAGGTCCTGGAGGTTTTCGCTTTCTGGCCTTTCCTCTAGAGCTGCCCCCCCCAACCTGCCTGCCTCATCAGACCATGGGGTCTTTCTGAGGTCATCTAAAAGCAGAGCCTCTATGAGGCGTTGAGTTCTAGGGTTTTTCCCTGTCTTCAATTTTCTTGATGCACACATTTTTCTCAATTCCTGAAATGAGAGGTGGTCATACTTATTCAGCAAGGAGGCACTGGCTTCTGCTCTTGAAGACATACTAGTGTTGTGTTGTGAGGTGTTGCACCTACCTAACCTAGTGGGAACTACTAAACTCTCTTGAGTTGGAGAAAGGGTGTGCTAGACCCTTGGCTTACCCAACTCTATGTTCAGTAGAAATTACTTTATTCTAGTCTTGATTATATGTACCTATGTACCTATAGTTATTTTCAGTTAGTCACTCAATGAGATTATCTGATAAAGCAATAGCAAGCTTGAATCCCAGCCGCTGCACACCAATGTGAGAAGTTGGCCTGGTATATGCCGTCCACTAGTTATAGTGGGCACCTTGTACCAGTCCAAACAACCCTTATTGATGATTAAATTAAAGACAACCTTTATTGAAAGCTATCCTAGTGGTAACTATGAAGAGCAGCCTTCAGGCTAAGTCTTGAAGGAATGTAAAGCAGCTTGGTTTACCAGATTATAACCCCCTGAATGACCAAATGAAAGGAGAAACACACAAGGTATATATAAAATATATGTATGTATTTCTAAACACTCTCTACTTACCTCTTTAGGAGAAATAGAGAACAAGATACACAATATTAAAGCACTAGAACAACAGTATATAGCACAATGGGCCCCAGGGGGAGACCAAACCATATATTAAGAAAGTGGTATAAGAACCACGACTTGACTAGACACAGTGCCTAGAGCACGTGGAATCGCTGGGACCCCAAGGAACCACCCAAGGTAGTGACACAGGGGACCCAAAGGGGAAGCGTGCAGTGTGAGAACTCAGCCGCGAGCTCCGTACAATCCTATGGGAAAGTCGCGGTTGGAATTTTAAAGATTAAGGAAACTTAGGAGAGGACTTGGAGCAAGCCCTTTGAGATTTAGAAGGTTCTAAAGACAGCACCCATGTGAGCACTGGAGCACTCGTGTTACCTAACCCAAGGAAGCCAGGTGCATAGGTGTCAAATGGTGTCGGGAATCTTCGTCGTTTTCAATGGAGAGTTGCTGCAAAGTGCTGCTGCCGTGAAGAGGAAAAGTGTCCAGTGTGATCCAAGCCTGGATCGGAGATGTGAAGAACCTGAAAGCAGAGGGGACAGAGTCTGGGTCACTAGTCAGTGACAAAGGGCTTGGTAGACGAATGCCCACCAATGTTGGGTGCCTCAGGTGCGAAGAGGTGCAGCTTGACTCCACTGCCATGGGGACCAGGAGACGTCAACGATGACCACAGTCCACAGGCGAGCTGTCCCACGAAGGATGTCGATTGCTGGGGGGTGGGTGTCCGGATTGGAGACCAACAAGCCTTGGCAACGGCAACCCACGTGGTGAGAGTAAAACGGCTTTGGTGTGGACCAGCAAGGTCCTGTGGACTCCCCAAGCGATGGAGAGTCAGGGCACATCTGGAGCAACCAGGTAAGCCCGCTAAAAGTTAAAGTACCCTTCTCAGGGACGCACAAGTCGACGGACAAGGGATCGCGAAGGGACCTTGAGAGGAATCACTAAATACCAGCCAACGGGACACACGAGGAGTGTAGGCCAGTAATCTTCGGTGGAATCACTGCTCGGGGTCTGGACTACAAGTAGCCTAAAGCACAGTCTCCGGGATCGCCAAAAAGCATATGCTTCTGCAAATGTGCACGGTGTCCAGGGGTTCGGGTTGCATGGTCCCCATGAGGGCTTTGGATCGTAGGCTTGCTGAGAGCACGGGTCGGCCTCGGGGAAGCTCGGAAACCCACCTCCTGTGTTGCAAAGTCTTCAGAGTCCTTCAGGAGCTGTGTAGTTGCAAACTGGACAGATGCGTCTTTGGTGCCTGCCTTGCAGGGGACTAACTCCTTTACTCCAAGGGAGATTCTTCTGTCAGCCAACGTTGTGTAGATAGTTGAAGTTCTGGGATTCTGTAGCAGAGTTCCGTCCAGGTAAATCTAAAGTCCTGTAGCCAGGGGTTCCTACTTTATGCCCAAGAAAGGGGTGGGACAACTCTGGGGATCCACCTATGGGAGGGTCAGGACAGAGGGGTGGCTACACCCATGTCCTTTGTCCAGTTTCGCGCCAGAGCAGGGGCTGATAGCCCCTGCAACCGATTTGAGCTGGACTATGCACAAGGACACCAAATGTGCCCCCAGTAGTGCAGACATCAAAGCACTCTTGGAGTGCACCCACCCAGCCCCAATACATTAAAGCCTGTCTGGGAGGTGGTCACACCTCCTTGTGGTAGGAAACCTATTGTCCAGCCTCCCCTGCCGGAGTTTCGTCCAGCAGCAGGAGGGCAGACTCGTATCTGTGGCTGGCAGCATCCATTTTCTGATGCCAGGGTTCTGTGAAGCTGGTACCGGGTGTACAGGTGACATCCTATTTCTCCCTCTAGTAGGGTGGAATCATACCTTCCCCGCCAGTTACTGGGGGGAGGTATGATTCCAAGGTGTTTGACACCAAACACAACATGTTTCCATGCAGCCATTCCAAAGTTAGCATTTACCGCAAGGTTATAATGCACTTAAGAGTATATTGGTTGGCTGCATCACAAACAACCCCGGAATAAAGGTTCCGAAGGCTGCAGAGGGGCTCTGCTCATATATGGGCACCCTCTCACATAAAACCCAGCACCCTGCCTTCCGGATTGATAAGGCCTGCCATAGGGGTGACTGATAGGTTTATATGTGCAGTGATATGGATAGATATAGTGAACCTATATATAAGTAAGGGGTGCATGCACCACCTTACAGAGGCTGCTGTAGCAGACCTGTGGTGTCATTTTGCATGGTCTCCCAGGGGTAGCATAATACATGCGGCAGCCCCTGAGCGGCCTCTGGGGTACCTATGCCCTGGGTATATAGGATACCATATTCTAGGGACATATAAGGGTACCCCAGAATCCAATCTGTGGTGTACCTAAAGTACATGCAATCAATTTAGAGAGGAAACATCTAGGGCGGGGTCCTGGATAGCAGGATCCCAGCCTGACTAAAGTCGAAAAACAGTGAAGCATCAGCATAAAGTGGGGGTAACTATAAAAAGCAGATCCTTCTCTCCTACACTCTACTGTCATTAGGGCAGTCATCGGATAGTGATCCTTCTCTCCTACACTCTACTGTCATTAGGACAGTCATCGGATAGTTGGTTAAGGTATCTAGAGCGAAGTTCTCATCATTGCCTGTTACAGGCCTACTTTAGGTTCACTGGTGCCTGTGCAAGGATACTGACCTCCCACATATGAGACACGCTATATAGTTTAATGAAGTGTCTCTTGCAGGGGATTTCCATGTATAGTCATAAGCGCTGAATAGTCCCACTCATATGCGGGGAGCAGTTGATATATATATATATATATATATATATATATATATATATATATATATAATACCAGCCTGACAGCGTCCAGACAAACAGGCACCGACTCCGTGAGTAATTTCAGCAAAGGAAAGGTTTTATTCCAACATAAAGGCACAGACTATATATATATATATATATATATATATATATATATATATATATATTACCTACTGGCGGTCGCCAGTAGGTAGTTATAGTTAGGACCACGTTTCCATAGGAAATCCGCAACATTCTATTTTGAATAACTTTGGCGCCGGTCGACGAATCCTCGCAAATTTTTCAAAATAGGTGGGGCGCTACGCTCCGCTCCTACCCTGAAAGTCTCGGGGGGATTCGTCAAGCGGGGGCTGAGATAAAAGGGGGGTCCCAAAACGCGTTTTTCCCATGCATTTTTCCATAGGACCTTTAGACAGGGCTACAGCCCGAACGGCTGAACAGAATTACTAGAAATTTGGCAGAGAGGTAGTCCTCAGGTCAAGGAAGTGCCTTTTGTAGGTTTGGTGTAAATCTGTTCAGTAGATTCTGAGAAAATAGCCTTTAAATCAATATATATATCTGAGCCAGCTTACGGTGCGCTTACGGTACGCTTACCGTACGCGTACGGTGGCGTGCGCGCGCGATTCTGATTGGCTCTTAGATCTTAGTAAACATTCGAATCGGCCGAAACCAGGAAGCGGCGGCCGCCATTTTCTCTCTCGCACTGAGAGTGATTTCTAAAATATAAAGCCCAAAAACATGTAAAGGGGCTGTTTAGACTGCTCCCACACACATAGCCATGTTGAGGGAGTCCCCAAAGATCCCCCAAGGCCAAAAACGGATTTTTTTTTTTCTCGGTAATTTCGGCGATTACGCTTACCGTACGCGTACAGTAAAAAATTTTAAAAACAAAACAAATTATCCACACTCTCTCCACCCCGTGTGCAATTGGTTCCCTGCAGGGCACCAATTGTGCATGGCTTATTAGAGATGAGATAAACTAAAATATTTTTTTAAAAAAATAATAAAAAAAAATATTATCCACACTCTCTCCACCCCGTGTGCCGATGGTGCCCGAAGGGCACCATTTGTGCATGGCTTATAAAATATACGCAAAAATTAAAATATTACCTTTCAAAATGAAGTGCATCATATGTCCTCCATGTGGGCACGGTGCGCGAAGCGCATCGTGCGTACATGGCCCATCTAGCGTAACGTGGGCACGCGGTGCGCGTATCGCACCGCGTGCCCACCGTGCGTGCACGGCACTAACTGCGTAAAGAACTGCGTTAAGTGGGTGCGCACGCCACGAATGGCGTAAAGTAACTTAGCATTTAAAAAACCTTACAAATTCACTGAAAAAACCATAGGTTTCACACACGTTATAGTTAGGAATTAGCATTTAAAAAACCTTGCAAATTCACTGAAAAAACCATAGGTTTCACACATGTTATAGTTAGCGGAAATTTTACTGATAAAAAACCAATGAAATTCCCCCGTTATAGTTAGTGCAGGCAACTATAACTCACGCGACCGCAATCTTCTGCTGATGACATATGTGTCTTTATGAAAAAAAAATATTTGTAATATATGTATAGCTAAAATTTAATGGAAGAAGACATGGGCAAATAAGTGTCTAAATACAGTATTAGCATCAGCAGAGGATTGCGGTCGCGTGAGTTATAGTTGCCTGCACTAACTATAACGGGGGAATTTCATTGGTTTTTTATCAGTAAAATTTCCGCTAACTATAACATGTGTGAAACCTATGGTTTTTTCAGTGAATATATATATATATATATTCACTGAAAAAACCATAGGTTTCACACACGTTATAGTTAGGAATTAGCATTTACAAAAAGTTATAGTTGCCTGCACTAACTATAACGGGGGAATTTCATTGGTTTTTTATGAGTGAAATGTCCGCTAACTATAACGTGTGTGAAACCTATGGTTTTTTCAGTGAATTTGCAAGGTTTTTTAAATGCTAATTCCTAACTATAACGTGTGTGAAGCCTATGGTTTTTTCAGTGAATTTGTACGTTTTTTTAAATGCTAAGTTACTTTACGCCGTTCGTGGCGTGCGCGCCCACTTCACGCAGTTCGTTCCGTGCGCGCACGGTGCGCTTCGCGCACCGTGCGCGCACAGTGAGCACGGGGAAAACGCGTTTTGGGACCCCCCTTTTTTCTCAGCCCCCGCTTGACGAATCCCCCCGAGACTTTTAGGGTAGGAGCGGAGCGTAGCGCCCCATTAGTTTTGAAAATTTCGCGAGGATTCGTCGACCGGCGCCAAAGTTATTCCAAATAGAATGTTGCAGATTTCCTATGGAAACAGGGTCCTAACTATAACTACCTACTGGCGACCGCCAGTAGGTAATATATATATATATATATATATATATATATATATATATATATATATATATATATATATATATATATATGGGCTGGTGGGAGGAGCAGGTACTCAGGCATCAATACTCACAAGAAATGTCAAAAAATATTAAATTATACACTAGATATATTGATGACATTTTTATCTTGTGGGAAGGCACAGAAGAATCTGCTATGAAATTTGCTAAGGATCTTAATAACAACGATCTAAATTTAAAATTTACATGCACTACCAGCAAAGAGGTGATTCACTTTTTGGACTTAGAAGTATACACTGAGAATGAAAGGATAGAGACAAAAACATTTAGAAAACTAACATCAGGGAATTCTATACTGCACGCGAGCAGCTTTCATCCAAACAAACTTATTGATAACATTCCGTATGGGGAATGCTTGAGGATGAAAAGAAATTGCAGCTCTGTCACTAGCTTTAATCAAGCCAAGAAAGAACTCTTTACAAGACTCAGCAATAGAGGGTATAATAAACAAATATTGACAAAAGCAGAGAACAAAAGTGCTAAAATCCAAAGAACAGAGCTACTGAAACCAGACAATAAGAAAACGTTAAAAGAGACAGGAGATTATCAAAAAAAGACGCCACCTAGACTCATCACTGGCTACAATCTCTACCACAATAATCTAAGAAAAATATTGCTGAGACATTGGCCATCAGTACGCAATGATCCAGTAATAGGCGAGTTATGTAAGAAACCCCCGCAAATTACATTTAGACGGGCAAAATCTATGCGCCAAGAACTTGTATGTAACTCCCCTAGACTGAGTGCAAAAACAGAATGGCTCAAACCGCAAAACTGATTTTTTAAATGCGCTAAATGTAAGGCATGCAAGTACGGCATCAACACCCGCAGCCTTACATTACCATTCAGGAACACTCCGTTTGAAATCCGTAGTAACTACTCTTGTAAAACCGATTTTGCGGTTTATGTCTTACGGTGCACCTGCAATAAATTCTATGTAGGCAGCACCATTCACCAAGTTCACGTAAGAATACTGCAGCACCTTCGTGCCATTAACAAGGATGATCCAACATACCCAGTGGCACGACACATAAACACCACACACAATGGTAGAAGTGAAGACCTTACATTTTTTGTAATAGACAGCATCCCAAAGAACAACAGGGGAGGAAATAGATTACTGTCTTTACGAAAATTAGAATCCAGATACATAATGCTATTAGACAGTAAAATCCCTAGAGGATTAAACGCTGATGAAGCTCTAAGTGTGCATCTGCAATAATTATTGTATTTCAAACTTAAGATTTTTTAGGAAATAAGGGTTCTCTCTCTTTTTTGTTAGTTCTAACCCACTCCACCCACACAGGTAGCACCATTAAGTATGTACAACTTATTTCATTTTAGTTGTCTCCCAACCAACGATAGTGGTTCTATGATAAATATATACATATATACATATCCAGAAATATTCCTTTAGGAGCCACATGCAATCACTACCCACTAGGGTAAAATTTAACATAGCTGTTTTCTATGAAGTCGACAGCGAGTTGAAATGTGATGATATTAAGTTCAAATGTGTGAGTATATACTCAATAGTATTTGATTTACGTATTTTTCTTTGTGGTAAAATGAGATTATTTCTATTTCTATTACTAAATGGTTGGGTAACCATGACAACGATGGATTTAAATAACATGGTAATTGTGCAGTACCTGTGTTCAGTGACCAAGGCGGCAAAACCGTCGAAAGGCGTTTGGCCATTTTGTTGTGAATAAATATTTCTCTTTGACGAAATCTCCCACGGAGTCAGCGCCTCTTCAAATATAGTCTGAACTGGATTGTCGAATATATATATATATATATATATATTCAATGAAAAAACCATAGGTTTCAGGGGCGTTATAGTTAGCTGGACATTTCCCTCGTACAAAATCCTAGAAATTCCCCTGTTATGGTTAGTTCAGCTAACTATAACTTGCGCCCCCGCAATGCACTGCTGATGACGTCCCATATTACATCACTCATGACATGGTCATTGACATAACTGATGACATCTCAAATGACATCACTGGATTCTTGATGGCATTAGTGCACAGGTCTTTGGGATTCACACCTTCGGTGTCCGTTCAGCCTTTGAAGTCGGTGGTGCCAGTTAGTGTCGACCCAGGCACTTCGGAGTCTATTCAGCCAGTGACTTTGGCGGCGTCAATTGACGCTGATCCTATTCCTATTTACGACGTCGATACAACGGCATCGGATAGCGCCGGGTGTGGGTCCGACTGTTACGTTCTCTTTCGATGACTCTCCATCTGCTGTTATTCGGTCCTTGTCTGTTTTTCCTGCAGGATGGCACAGTTTATTTTATTTATTTATTTACGGGTTTTATATAGCGCCCGAATCACCCCATACGGGGTATCTCTGCGCTTTAGACTGCTGATTGACCACTGAGGAAGTGCGATTAGAAAAGATGTGTTTTCAGTAATTTCCTAAAGACCCCTAGGTTGGTACATTGACGAAGATGTAATGGGAGGAGATTCCAATAACGGGGTGCCAGATAGGAGAACGCCTTACCTCTCATCCGGGCCAATTTAATGCGAGGGGTTTGCAGATATGCAAGTTGGCTGGATCTCAGTAATCTTGTAGGAGTATATCTAACAAGTTTCCGAGCAAAATAGCCGGGACCCGAGTTGTGCAGGGATTTAAAAACCATGCAACAGATTTTGAATCTGACTCTCTTTTTTATGGGGAGCCAATGGAGTTCGTGAAGCAGAGGGGCAGACGGGGTCCTGGGAAGTGCGTTGTTTACTAATCGGGCAGCGGTGTTCTGAACCAACCTGCAGTTTGTGTAAAGATTTTTCTTTAGCTGCAATTAGCAAAGCATTGCAGTAGTCCAATCTGCTGACAATCAATGATTGGACCAGGGATTTACGGGTTGTTATAGGAAGAAAGGGGCAGACCCTACGCAACATGCGGAGAGTGTGGAAGCAGGTGTTGGCGGTACTGTTAACATGTTCTTCGAGAGTAAGATCATTGTCCAGGCGCACACCCAAGTTCTTTACAACATCTTTAGGGGACGGGGCAGAGCCCAATTCCTCTGGCCACCAGCTAGGGGACCATCTTAGTTTTGCCTCTCCAAACAACATGATTTCTGTTTTATCAGAATTTAGTTGTAAAAAATGTTCCCTCATCCAATGCGCAACTCCTTTCATGCCCTCAGAAAACAAGTCCAGGGTAAGTGGACTAGCCTTGTCGAAAGACATCAAAAGTTGCGTATCATCGGCGTAGGATATGGGGTCAAACCCAAGCCGTCTGAGGTATCCAGCCAAGGGGGCAACATAGATGTTAAACAGTGTGGGGCTCAAACAAGAGCCCTGAGGAACCCCCTTGCTGATACCGGTGGTTGACGAGCTATAGGGACCAAGATTGACAGTTTGCGTCCTGTTGGTCAGAAAATCAGTCAGCCAACTTAGCGCTTTACCTCTAATACCCATCTCCTCAAGTCGGGTGATGAGGACCTGATGAGATATGGTGTCAAAGGCAGCAGACAGGTCAAGCAGGACCAATATCACTGCCTGACCTTTATCTGCTGCCATTCTGATGTTATCTATGACCTCCACTAATGTAGTCTCCGTACTATGTTTTGGACGGAAACCTGATTGTGATTCATCCAAGCATAGGGAAGATTCAATAAACATGGAAAGATGTTTGTTGATGTGTTTTTCTAGGAGTTTACTGAGGAGGGGGAGTAAAGAAATGGGTCTGTAGTTGGTAAAGTCCTCAGGTGACAGCTTCGCATTTTTCTTAATGGGAACGACCTGGGCTGCCTTCCACTCAGCCGCAAGGACACCATCCTTCAGTGACTTATTGAGGATAGCACAAATGGGACTGGCGAGCGAAGCTGACAGAGTAGCAGCGATTTTGGCAGGCATAGGGTCAAGCGGCGAGCCAGAATTGGTACTTTTTAGGAGAACAGCAGCTTCCGGTAAAGAGCAAAAAGGGAAGGTATCTAGGGTGTGTAGTGTCTCCTTAACGGGAGTAGAGTTTAGGGGCTGACTGGGGCAAGGCATAATAGTCGAGGTAATTTTTTGATAAATATTTTCAATTTTCTGAGACAAATAATTTGCTATATTGTCGCAGAGGAGTTGTGAGGGAGCAGCATCAGTATTACAAGCTTTAGGATTGGTGAATGTATTTAATATCTGGTAGAGCGTACGAGAGGAATTTACGGCATTGTCAATCTCAGTCGCAATATGCGTTTTGCGGGCAAGCCTCAAATTTTTGTGGTAAGTTGTTAAAGCATTTTTGAATAAAGTTTTGTCATTTTGATTGTGTGAGAGGCGCCAGGTCCGTTCCAACTTTCTGCAACGGGATTTCTCTGTTTTCAGAGTGGGTGTGTACCAAGGGGCTTGCACACGTTTAAGAGGGTTGAGTTGTAATTTAGATGGAGCTAATTGGTTGATAGCTACCTCAAGGTTAGCATTCAAAGCTGTTACATAGTCCTCAATGTCGTCCAACCCGAAAAAACTTGGGGGGATAAAAAGATCCTGAAAGGATTGAGGAGTGATTCTACGCCACTGTCTGAAGACTCTGGTGGGTCTGGTTTCATGTCCACCTAACTCCTGTTTGCTTAGGATTGAGAAGTCCACCAAATAATGGTCAGACCACTCAAGAGGAGTCGTCGCATTGTATCGGATGTCCGAGGAGTTGGTTAAAATAAGGTCGAGCATGTGCCCGGCCTGATGAGTGGAATTTGTGTTTATAATGTTTAAACTTAAAGTAGATAGCTCTGCTAATAAGGAGTGAGTTTCCTTGTTGCTGATATTTTCTCCCTGGACATTGAAGTCCCCAAGCAATAGAAAGTTATTAGTGGAAATTGCATGAGGAGAGATTATTTCCAGTAGTCGACATGAAAAGTTAGATAAAGGTCCTGGTGGTCGATAGACCAAGGCACCTTTCCAACAGAATTGTGAATGTAAGTCAATTTTGAAAATCATTATCTCCATCTGGTTGGTGCAATGCTGTTCGATAATAGTTACTTTAATAGGGTCCTTAAATATGATAGCCAGACCTCCGCCTGCCCTGATAGGCCTGTCTTGCCTTTGAATGCTATAGCCCTCCGGGAGAGCGATAGCAATATCGGGATTAGAATGAGGCTTAGTCCACGTTTCAGTTAAAAACCCAATATGGGGATGGTTGGAGGCCAACAAATCCCAAATATTAATAGCATGTTTGGGTAGTGAGCGCACATTGGCCAGGAAGCAATTCCAGGTTAATATTGGTTTGAGTAACGCATTTGGAGGCTTTAGTTGGGAAGGTTGTATCTTCGAATTAGTACTATTGTGAGTTGAGCATTGAAATCTGCAGTGTCTGCAGGAGACGGGACCTTCTAGGACAACTGGGAACACACATGCCGGTCTATGAGGATTACTTTGATGGCTCTGAGTTCTGAAGGCTATAAGATCAGAGCTGGAATATTTTATACGTACCGGAGTATTTACATGCGGTTCCAAGGTATCATTAGTAGGGGTACTGGGCACTGGCAGCGTCCTGGCGCGGACGGGCGCAGACGGGCTTGCCTTTGGCATATGAAGGAGGGAATATTGAAGGTCAAAACCCGTTACAGGCTGTCCAACCTCCTGTAGAGGAAAATTGGCTGATTGAACTGAGGGAGGCTAGTGGATTAGAGAGATCTCCAGTTTCAGATTTACTTTCTCCACCTGGTATGGCAACTGAAGAAAGTTCATCCTTGGCTGAATTATTGAGGAGGGCAGCTGTGGTGTTGGATTGCCAAGTTGCCTCAGTGGAATTGTTCATGGATCCTTTGGTGAATATTCTTCGTAAAGAAGAGATGGGAGTGGAACCTGTGCTCCCTTTTTATGAGTCTCTGTTTGACCTGCTTTTAGGAGCTTGTGCAAAACCTGTGACTGGAGCTCCAGTTGACCGGGCTGTAAGCAATAGGCATTGACCCAGCTCTGGGGACCCACTTTGTCTTTGGCCACATTCCACTACAAAAGGGCTGGTGGTTCAAGCTACTACAGCTTCTTCGGATCCTAATGCCCTTCCTTTGGTTCCATCAGGTAAATAATCCAGATGGTTAGAAGGTTGTGGGAGAAATACATTTTCTTTTATAAGCTCGGCTTTGAGGTCTCTAAACACTACATGTGTTATGGGCAAGTTCTCATGCTTTATAGGAACCTTTGGCGCTGAGGCTACCTTGTCTGTCAGAGGAAGCCAGGGATGAGGGATGTATGTCGTTACAACGCACACTTTTAAAAAGCATGCACTTACAACGCATTTTTTACAACGCAACATCCACTACAACGCATTCCATTACATAGCATGACACTACAACGCATTTTTAAAAACTACCTTTACAACGCATTCCATTACATCGCATACTACCTTTACAACGCATACCATTACAACGCATAATATTAAATTGCATTTAAGGTAAGTATTGGATAGTATAGGGGTAAAAATTACTATTCTAACTCCAGGGGGTGCAACAGTAGGGTAAGTGTTGGATTGCGTTGTAATGGTATGCGTTGTAAAGGTAGTATGCGATGTAATGGAATGCGTTGTAAAGGTAGTTTTTTAACATGCGTTGTAGTGTCATGCGATGTAATGGAATGCGTTGTAGTGGATGTTGCGTTGTAAAAATTTCGTTGTAAGTGTAGTGCGTTGTAATAGTTGCGTTGTAAAGCTTGTTCACCGGGATGAGTTATTGCAGGTGGTACAAGATGGCTAGGAATCGCAAAATTTACCATCAAATGTAGCATGGACACCACTGATTCTGTGGGTAGAGCTATGGCTCAGTTAGTTTCTCTGTGCAGGCATCCATGGCTGCGTCAGTCTTGGTTTTCAGAGATTTTGCAGGAGAGTCTCAGATATGCCATTTGATGGTGTACATTTATTTGGTGAACAGGCGGATTGGCCTTAAGGCGATTCAGTGCTGGTCAACCTGATAAGTCCCCTTGAGTTATTTTGAAAGCATGAGTTTGATGTTATAGCTGGTGTAGTGAAGTATCTACACAATTGAGTTATGATATTTTTCATCTGTTACGTCCAGGAAAGTTTTTTGCTTAATGGAAGGATTTATTGATACCTAGTGCTTTTGATACCGGACAGTGGGGATTACAGAAGTTGTGTTCCATTATAAGTGGTTTTCTTAGTTATTCTGCTAGCTGCCGCAGTACTTGAACTCTTTCGAAGACAGTTTTTCAGTGTCTAATTTGTGTTATGTTGTTTATCTGAGCCCTGTTATACAGACCTCAATGCTTATTTTACTCTGGAGAAGAGTTTATGCTCAAGAGTGATACCATTTTGGTATATACTATACTCTATGTGGGGTATTGTTTGTATGCTGTCGTGAGCATTTTGAAATGTGCATTTATATATATATAAATATTTGTGTGTGTATATATATCTAAATATATGGTTCCTCTACTCATGAAAAATGCCCATTCTGTGGCGGGATCATTACTTTGTGTCATCCAGACTTGCAACATTTTTAACGAATTGTCCGAGTATGTGTGGAACTCTCATACTATCTGGTACTGATAAAAGAACTGACCAATCCCTTCCCTCTGGTTGCGCTAATGACCAATGGGAATTCATCTCTGTATTCAAAAGCACCTCTACGTTGGCTTGTCTGCTTTGTAATACGAGTTGAAAGAAGGCAGACACGCCAAAACGCGTCGTCGTAAATAAATCTTATGAAATGTAAATCCCGAGAGTGCAGTGTGTTTTTACAAACACGTGAGCCATGATATCTAAATATATATGTAAATGGATCGGGCATTATTTGTCTCACGTTTAAGTGGATTGTGTTCTACTCTATGTGTAGGATTAGTTCTCTGTGGTACTTTTTGATTTGTGCTGGCCTGGTATATGATGTAAGTGGGCACCTTGCACCAGTCCAGACAACCCTTATGGTGATTTAAGAGGTCTTAGACAACCTTAGAAGCTCTCTAAATAGTAGCTGTGGAGAGCAGCCTCCAGGTTTTGTCCAGAAGGAATGTAAAGCAGCTAATTTTACCAAATTGCAATCTTATAGTATAGATTAAGTTAAAAGAACCACACCAAGTATTTATAAAAATGTGTATTTATTATATAATACTATCTAGTATGTTCGGGTATCTCCTACACGGAGATAGACACAGTGCACACAATACTTTAGCACAGAAACACAGTAAATAGCACGTAATACACAGTGGAACCCGGGGGGAACCAAACCATATACTTAGAATGTGGTATAAGAACCACGACTCAGGTCAAGACAATGTCGAGAGGACGTACAAGTGCTAGGGACCCAAGGAACCCACCCAAGGTGAGCAGATAGGGACTCCACGGAGAGCGTGCGCAGTGTGGGAACACGACCGCGTGCTCCGCACAACTCTACAGGAAAGTCACGGTTGGATTGTTAAGGATTAAGGACCCCTCCCAGTGGACCCTGAAGAAACCCAGAGGAAAACAGAATGTTGGAGAGCCATCCCACCTGTGGATACCCTAGTACCCACGTTACCTACACCAGGGAAGCCAGGTGCATACGTGTGAAGTGGTGTCGGAAACTTCCATCGAACCCAGTGGAGGACTTCAGGAAAGTGCTGCTGCTGGAAGAGGAGAAAGTGTCCGGTGGAATCCGAAGGTGGATTTGAGATGAGAGGTACCTGCAAGCAGAGGGGACAGAGTCTATGCCACTCAGGAGTGACCAGGAGACTTGTAAGACGATTGACCTTCGATGTCGGGTGTTGCTGGACAGATGACGATGACCTTGACTCTGCAACTGTGAAGACCAGGTGATGCTGAAAAGGACCAGGAGCCATGCAAGAGCTGTCCCACGAAGTATGTTGAGTGCTGAGGGGTCGGTGTCTGGCGGGATTACCAACAAGCCTTGGCAAATACAACCAATAAAGGAATCAAAGAAGGAGCAACGTCGGGACTAGCAAGGTCCAGGGGACTTACCAAAAGCAGGGGAGTCAGGGCAGGCCCTAAGCAATCTGAGGAGCCGAAAAGAAACAAGTGTGACCCTCAGATGGACCCACAGGCCGGAGGCACTGGAGTCGCAAGAGGGCCTCAAGCAGCTCACCAAAAAATACAGGCCACGGTGCACAGCCATGCGGTGTGGCTGAAGATTCTGGTCTCTGGAGATGCTCGAGGTGGGGGCTACTTGGAGCACGAAGATCTTCTTTGAAGAAAGCCAACAAGCCTTTGCAACTGCAAGTTTACACTGTGCACAGGGGTTCGGTTTTTGCCACCCCCATGAGGGAGACTGGCCTCAAACTTGGTGAGAGGGCAGGGCAGGCCTCGGGAGCTGTGGAAAACCACTACCTGTGTTGCAAAACCTTCCGGTGTCTGGAGGAGCTCAGGATCAGCAGACCGGTCGACTTAGTTGTGGTGACTGTGAATGCAGGGGAGTGACTCCTTCACTCCAAGGGAGATTCCTTCAAGTGTCTTTGATGCTTCATGGGCCTTGGAAGGTTCCTGTATGATGCACAGGCGCAGATGATGCAGCAGACTGGAAGGGAGCCGAAGTCAGGCCCAAACGAAGTCCAACAAAGTCCAGAGTGCCCAGACGGTAGAAGAAGAAGTGGTGTCTGATCTGACTCTTATCCTGCGACAAATCTAGGGACCTACATCCAGGTATGCGCTTAAGTACCCTAGGGAAAAGGTTGGGAAGATTCAGGAGACCCTCCCAGTGGCGGGTCTGGACAGGGGGAGATTACTCCCATGTCCTTTGTTAAATTTTGCGCCAGACACTGTTTTGAACTGGACTATGCACAGAGATACCAAATGTGCCCCTCATGCAGACTGTGTAGTGCTGGCAAGGTCACCCACCCCATCCCAATACACTAAATCTTGTCTGGATGGTGGTCACACCTCCCTGTGACAGGATGCCTATGTCTGCCTTTCCCTGCTCGAGCTTGGCTCAGCAGCAGGAGGGCAGAATCGTGTTTCTGGTTGGCAGCAGCTGTTTTCTGCTGTCCGGGTCAAGAAGGCTGGTACCGGGAACACTGAGAGCCTAACGTAGGGCTCTCCCAGTGCTTGGAATCATATCTCCCCAACCAATTACAGTGTGGGGGTATGATTCCAACATGTTTCATAGCAAACATGATAGGATTTGTTGCAGCTGTTTTCAAGATGGTCATCGTGTAATTACGCGGTGCACCTCTATATAGTATATGGCTGACAACCTGGGAGAATGGACTCCGTAGGCTGCAGGGGTGTCCTGCTCATTCAGGGGCACCCTCTCACTTAGAACCAAGCACACTGCCTTCAGGATTGCAAAGGACTGCTATAGGGATGACACTGATTTTAAGTGCAGTGACGCTAGATTTAGGAAACCTATATCTTTAGTAAGTGGTGCAAGCACCAACTTTCACGGGCTGCAATGGTAGGTCTGTAGTGCCATTTTGAATGGTCTCCCATGGGTGGCATAATACATACTTCAGCCCATGGGAGACCTCTGGGGAACCTATGCCCTGGGTACATGGGTACCATATACTAGGGACTTATAAGGGTACCCCAGTATCCAATCTGGGGGGTACCTAAGTACTGAACATAACAATTTAGGGAGAAAGCAGCTAGACTGGGGTCCTGATTAGCAGGATCCCAGTCAGACTAGTCAAATACAGCTTAGCACCAGGCAAAAAGTGGGGGTAACCATAGAAGCACATCCTACTTTCCTACACTTGGGGTATAAGATTTACCCTTTAATGAGAGGCTTAGGTGCAAAAACCTCATAATCAACATTTTTTGTGTCTATTATATTTTTGTAGGGTATGGCACTAGTGTCTATCCCCAAAAATGTCTTCTGACAATTTCACAGGAGGTATCTGGTAGTCTACATTATTATTGATGTGGCTTTGGCTTTTGTCTGGTACTTGCCTTCTGTTTACGAGATGGATGAATTTCTCTGTGTCTGCTGATCTAGAACATTATTAGCTAAATGCTTATCTTTTATTTTTTATTTTTTTGGTCCTCATTTGCCTTACCCTCAATATTGGGAGAGCCAACCACCCTACACCACACATAAGCACGGTATATTATGATGGTGGCCAATTTAACCCAACACAAAAGGGGCTTTGCCGACTCCATCTAGGTATATTTTCAACCTGGAGGACCATACGTGAACCTAGGCAGGGGACCCGGTCCAGGGAGTATTCGAAGGCATAATCATAGGACACGGGGAAAAAAAAAAAAAAAAAACAACCCCGGATTCTATCGCCAGTTAATCAGCAAATTCCAAAAAGCCAAATTGTGTTTACTGCATGATCTAATTAGGTCAACTTTGGATGTTGCATATAAAGACGAAAGCCACCCAGAGTGTAATGGGGCTGTTTTCTCTGTCCAATAAATACAGATTTGCCTTCTAGCCAACAAAATTGCATAGAAGAGGAAGGACCTCGCTTTACCAGTGATGTTATCCTCCAACCCAAAGATGACAAGTGGTAGAGTTATTGACAAGGATACATTTAAGATGGAGTTCAAGGTATTCTTCACTTCTTCCCAGAAACCAGCGATGACTGGACATTCCAAAAACATATGAACGTCACAAGCTTCGATGCAGTTACATTTGTTGCACTTTTTATCTGGGAGAAATTTGGAAAGTCTCAGCGGAGTTATATATGCACGGTGTACTGAGAATAGATGATTTCGTTTTAGCCAAGATGGTTTCACAATTCTGTGGAGTAGGCCAAAGGAGTTTAGCCAAAGATCTTCACACTGAAGGCCGGTCACCCCCCCCCATAACTGGTCTGGAAGGAGAAACTCCCCGTCGCTTTCCTCCAACAGCTGCCAATACCATATGGCTACTTCTTTTTCACCCCCTGGACGATCTACTAACCATTGTTCCAAAATACTAGCCCTCCCTAGGTGGGGATCTCTACGTTTTTGGGATCTAGCCCAACTTTCCATTTGGATAAATTTGAATCTGGAGAGCCCTGACCCAACATGGTCATATAATTCATTCCAGGCTATTAATGCCCCATCCTTGAATAGCTGACCCCATCTAATGATACCAGCTTGTTGTATAATAGATGACAAACTATCGTTTAGGCATGGAGGAAGACCCGGCGAGTCCCAGATTGGAGAGAAATTAGAATAGTAGGACAGCCCCAGTCTCTTCCTAATGCTGGACCAAGGTTTGGTCCATGACTGCAAAATCTTCAATTTAATTTTTTTGAAAAATTTCTGACTCCCGAATTTGAACATAAATCCGTCTGCTACAAGTTCCGCCCCCATTAACATCGCTTTATATATTGAGCCTGGATGAAGGATAGATGGCATTTTTAAAAGCATCCTGGAGTGCGATAACAAGAATGCCCATGCATAATACAGTAAATCCGGCAAGGCAAGCCCACCCTTCTCCCTTCTTCTCCTCAACTTTTTCCATGCTATTCTGGTCGGTTTGTTATTCCATATAACAGTATTTATATCTTGCTGACATTTTTCAATTAGTTTAGGATCAAATGCCAAGGGAATTGCGTTAAAGATGAAAGTAAACTTAGGGAGAATACACATTTTTACGAGGTTTACCCTTCCGATTATGGAGAGAGGCAAATGAGTCCAAGATTTTAAAAGCTTTTTACTCTCAGTACAAATTCTGTTCAAGTTGGAATGCCCCATGATGTCCAATTCTTGGGTTACTCTTATGCCGAGATAGCGCATGGATGTGGATATGTTGACCCCCAGCTGTATATCGGGGAGGTTCCAGACCATTATTTCGCTCTTACTCGAGTTAATGTCATATCCGGAGATAAGACCAAACTCTTCTGCTCGTTTGATAACTACAGGAAATGCCTTAACTGGGTCAGAAGTAAGAATCAAAATATCATCCGCATAGAGTGCTACCCGCCTTTCCCATTCTCCAAAGCTAAAGGATGGAATATTAGCCTCCTCCCGCAAAAGCTGGGCAAATGGTTCTATATATAAGTTAAAAAGAAAGGGGGAGAGCGGGCAGCCCTGCCTCGTACCTCTGGTTATATCAAAGGCCTCTGCCAAGACCCCATTAATCAGCAGTCTGGCCGAAGGGGCAGCATAGAGCTGGTTTATCATTCTGCAAAAGCCAGTCCCAAAATTAAATTTTTTAAGTGCATCAGAAAGATAGAGCCGGTTGACTCTATCAAAAGCCTTAGTTGCATCTAAAGTTAAAGTGGCCAAAGGTAGAGAGAAAGCAGAGGCGATGTCTATGGCTCCTATCAGTTGGTGTGTTAAGTCAGATAGTTGTCGGCCTTTGATAAAACCTTTTTGATCTTGATGGATTATGGCACCCATAACACTGGCCAATCTAGCCGCCATGATTGTTGCAAAGATTTTATAGTCATTATTTAATAATGATATTGGTCTGTATGACCCACAGTCCAGGGGAGATTTTCCAGGCGTTGGAATAAGCACGATTGTTGCCTCCCCCAAAGATTTAGGTGGCAACTCACCCTCTATTAAGATGGCATTAAATAAGGTCGTCAACAAAGGGGCTATGACAGCTTCCAAAGATCTATAAATCTCTCCCGGGAGACCATCGGGCCCAGCCGCCTTCCCTTTTTTTTGGTGTCTGATAGCTTTGATCACCTCAGCCTCTGTGATCTCAGACTCCAAGGCCTTACTTTGTGTTAACGACAAAGTTGGAAGCGTGATGGTTTCCAGCCAACTGTCTCTTGCCTGCTGGTCATTAGGGAGAACATCCTTATATATATCTTCAAAAAAGTCAGAGAAGGCTCTACCTATGTCTAGTTTGGTAGATCTTGTCTCTGCCTCACCTTCTATCCTAATTTCCTTAATGAATTTGAGAGCTTGATCGGATTTGATTTTCCAGGCTAGCAGTTTCCCTGCAGCTTCACCAAATTCAAATTGGGAAGTCTTAAATGCTTCCCATCTTTTATTTACTCTCTCCTGTAGGATACTGTTCAGTTGTAACCTCAGTTCAACCAATTTATCCTGAAGCTGTGGTGTTCCTGAAGGTGAGTCAATCTTTGACTCGAGGAGTTTCATGTCTTGCTCAAGGCTAGCCATCCTCTCTCTATATATCTTACGCCTAAAAGAAGCTCTGTTGGTGATCTGACCTCTTAGAAAGGCCTTAAAAGCCTCCCAGACCACTGCCGAACCTGCAGAAGCTTTGTTGACATCAAAAAATACTGAGGACTCTATTGCCAAGAACTTTACCTCGTCCTCTTCAAGCAAGAGGGTCCGATCAAAAGACCAGGATGGATGAGTAATGGTATCTTCGAGTTTAAAAGAAAATTCTAGAGCAGAGTGATCAGACAAATGCGAAGGTAAATAGTCTATCATAAGTAGAGAGTCCCTTAAACAGTAGCTAAAAAGCGCATAGTCGATTCTAGACTTATGTTTGAAGCGACTGTTCCGAAAAGAAACACCTAACTTATTACCCGCTCTTTCTCGCCATACGTCTGCCAAACCAAGTTGTGTCATAATAGTTACGAGGGTATGCCTAGATTTGACGGAACTGCAGAGTCTAGATTTGACAGATTTATCCAGATTGGGATTGAGAACGATGTTAAAGTCCCCCACCCAGATCACTGGGTCCTGAACTAAAACTAGGTGGTTCCTAATCGCGTCCAGATGTGAGGGGTCGTCAGAGTTTGGGCCATAATAGCCGACTAAGGTAAAAATCTGGGCATCCAATGAGACTCTCACTAATAACCATCTCCCCGAGTGATCTTCTTTGTATTCCAAAATTTGTGCTTTAGCAGATTTTTTAAAAATGAATATAACCCCCCTAATATTGGCGTTATGGTCTGTTGAGCAGAATTTGTCTATCCACTTATGTTTTTTTAACAAGGCAGTAGCCTCTGAATTAAGGAGATGCGTCTCCTGAAGAACGATGGCCTGCGCCTGAGAGTCCCTCAAATACTGTAAAATACAGTCTCGTCTGCCTCTCACTCGCAGACCATTAACGTTCCAGGAGATATAGTGTATTAATGTCATGCTATATAAACTATCACGACTCTCTCCTTATTTGGTCCCCCATATAGTAACATTTCATCTCCAACGCAATGGGAAATCCTGGTTATGAAGAAATTAGCATGGAAAAGAAAAAGCAAAAAAGGTAGACAAATGAGGTTTTTTTGATCCAATAGCTTACCCACCCGCCACCACCCCCCCACAACCCCCCTGGAAAACCCTCCCCTACCTATACTAGCCTGATCTCTGGCCAGCTTTACGCCCACCCACAGCCTTACCCGTCAACCCCACCCCCCGCTGCTGTAGTATGTACTGTTATGGGTGTAGAAAGGATGACCCGGAAGGAATGTAAAAAGGGAGAAAAGGAGGTATAAAAAACACAATTATTTAATTATTTAATTATTTAATTATTTATTTATTTTTTGATACCATCCTTTTTTTTTTTTATAGTGAACTTATGATTCCTACATGTCAAAAGTTTTTATTGACAATGTGTTGACAGGGTCATCCTTATATGAACTTAACCTAACCTATGCTACACAGAGAAGAGAGGCCAAAGTTCAAGGGCAAACAGCTGCCCGGAGCACATGCGAACTCAAAGAGACCGTGCGAAGATGATCGCATTCAGTTATTTGTAGTCCGGTTCTGTTTCCGAATAGAATCAAGTAGGTCGTCAGCATCTTGAGTAGAACGAATATTATACATTTTGTTATTGTGCATAATCCGTAGGAATGCTGGAAACCTCATCTGTACAGTGGCTCCTAAGGACCTGAATTTGTCCATACGTTGCCCCAGCTCCCACTGTCTGTCTAATGTGGTTTTAGAGAGGTCAGAACGTATCTCAAAAGAAAAATCCGAACACTTCAACGATCTAGTTTTCAGAGCGAGGTTTAGGATCTTTTCCTTAAGTGCGTAAGTCAAAAAGTTAACTAAAACCTTCCTGGGTTTAGATCTTGCTGGATTCAGACGGAATGGATCTCTGTGTACTCGCTGGATATCCTTATCTAGTTCCTCGGTTGTTTCGACAAGATTTAAGGATTCCTTCAAAGTCCGAATTATAAAATTTTTAAGGTCCGAACCTTCTTTACCTTCAGGAATTTTTAGAAGTCGAATATTATTGCGCCTGGAGTGGTTTTCCAAAACCTCGACCCTCTCTCTCATGTACTCCCCATCTCTTTGAAGGGTATTTATTTTGGACCTAGCAACCTCCAGATCAGTTGTTAAAAGACCTACAGAGCTTTCCAGTATGCCAGTTCTTTCACATAACCCTTCCACCTTTTGGCCTAATAGCTCACAAGTTGCTCTTATGTCGTTCTGATTTGACTTAGAAACTGCAAAGTCATGTCGGATCTCTTCCCTCATTGCATTAATAGAGCTAACTAGGGCCTCAAGAGTATTGCCCACCCCCAGAGCTTCCTGACCCGGATCTACTGCCTCTATTACCTCCTCAGACTCCTCCACTGTCGCTTTTCCTAGCACAGCTGGGTTTAATATCCCTCCATTTAGCGACTTGACTTGTTGAATAGAGGGGTCATTTAGGGTAACAGTTTCTGCAGTCCCCGCGGTCGTAACCACACCCGAGTCTGGGGAAGTAGTTTCTGAGGGGTCCTCAGACGTCGTCTCATTAGTGGGGAGACTGGGAGAGGAGATTAGACTTGGGGTGGCGTTTAGTGTGAGCTGTTGTTTCCCATTATGAGAAATTTCTCCCCTAGATGCGGCCATATCCTGCGTAATCTTCAATACCTGGGGTAGTGCTTTAAAGTATGAGCGCAATGAGGGAGCTATAACCCCTGGAGCGTTGAAATTCCTATCTTTTGCCTTTTTCTGTCTAGTATGTTTAATAACTTCTTTGGTAGGGCCCCCCTTAGAGACGCCCAAACTTTTTTTATGTTCCAACCTTGACTTTGCGGCCTCCCTCCAGATGCACTCTGGGAGTTGTAGTTTACTGTGTTCCAGCCTAAGCTCCTTGTCCCGACTCTTAGTCTTACTTCTTGTAGCACCTAGACTAGGGTTAAAGGTATTACTGTAGCTTTTATCAATACCTATCTCATTCTGCCCCCTGGTAAGAACAGATACCTTACTTTCACCTGGAGCAGAAGCTTCACAGACCCCTGATGCCTCCAAGTCTGCCAAGTCAGCCAAGTCCGCTGCCACTTGATCAGTCTCCAGCTCCGATGAGTCGGTGACAAGGCGAAACCTTCGCAGCACGGTATCCCTCGGCGTCGGGATCTCTCCTCCCGCTCTTCCGCCGAGAGAAGACGCAGTGTGTGCACTGCGAGCAGCGGCCGCACGGCCGCGCCTAAACTCCACGGCTGCTCTCCCCCAACTCGGGAGAAGGACGCGAGCCGGAGCAGAAGCAGGTGGAGTCGCCGGTTTACACATTTACCAGGACGGCAGCAGTGGTGACGGTAGTAGCAGCCTGCTAAGCCCGTGATGCCTTACTCTCTCCGTGTGTTGGTCAGCGAAGCATAGCAGCGGTGGAGATCGCGGAAGGCCGGTAGGAGCGTGCGAGCCGCTCTAGCTAGCGGCCGCCATGTTTTCCTCTTGCTTCGCTAAATGCTTATCTTATGTACCTTTGCCATTCTTTTGCTATTCAGGTTCTGTCTTATGGCCAGTGATTTTGAGCATGTTCATGTTTTCTCACCTTTAGTGATTGCTGACTTTCCTGGTATTCTATTATGCTATTATAGATCTTCAGGCAGATATTTGGACGCATTTGGACAAAAGATTATTGCCCTATCAGTAAAGACAATTATAAAGCGGAACTCAAAAGTATTAGGAGAACCAGATGTTTCTTCTACACTGAAAAAATAGAAGCGGCTAGTAATTCATCCAAAGAATTATTCTCTATCCTCAAATCACTGTCATCATTGGACCGTACTACTGTGCCCGCTCCAGCTATACTCCCTCTACCAATGCGCAGAGGTACTGCTGTAAAAACAATTGTGATCAAATCTGGCGCCTCGGGATAATTCTAAGATTAGGAATCTGCGGCTAGATCCTGTGTCTACCAGACAAGGCATTACCGAAGGTATGTAAAGTATTCTTTTTGACGTTCCTGGTGCACCTCAATGTATGGCAGTGTTTGGTTGACAGAAGTTTAGGTATGCCTACCCAGATTCTAATTTGTTGCACTGATGACATTTTTTAGTTTGGGTGTCGATATATGTATTTTAAAACTTTCTTTAGTGTGTGTTGCAATTTTGTGGGATACAATAATAGTAAAGATATAAATATTTTGTGTGAACTCACTAATCAACGTGGTTTGAGACGCAGGTAGCCTGTCATCCAAGCGGGTACCCTGCCTCCAACCCGGATGACCTTACCTTGATTGGGGAAAAATTCAACTAAATGGGGAATCAGAGAAGGAGAGCCTACAGTAAAGAGGGGAATAGGGAAAGATGGCAGGAAAAAGGAGTGGTATTTACCATGTGCATTAAGTACATCACCCATTCCTGGAAGGAGCAGGCAGGCCCTGGGATTGCTGTGTGGCTGCTGGATCTGTGGAGGGCAGTGGTCTCGGAATGGATAAATCAACGCGAGGCTGAGGCGCGAGCACCGCTCCCCTCACGACAACCCCCTGCGCAGTGGCAGGGATATTTAACAGCGATTGAGGCTAGAGCCGCTGCGGGCGTTCCACCCCCCTGAACCTCTCTCCCATGTAGCATAGGGATGCGTGGTTACAATCCCTACACTTGTTGTACGACCTTCTTTCCAATCCCCGTGCGCCCACTACTTTCCCCCCCTCCTTCTCCATTTATTCTTGTGTTTCTACTTGAAATGCACGACACGATGGTACACAACCCATCATGGTCCTATGCATATATAATCACAACACTTTTTTATTGCACCAGACCGGCGATTATAGTTGAAATGAGCTTTGTATATATGGAGATTGGCTCTTGTTCTCTTATTAAGGTTACGTGTGAATTTTTTCTTTACTTTTCTCGTTTACTGAGCTTCCTGTGTTAGACTCTGTGCTGTCTCTTTCGGAGGTATGCGGTCTATTGCGAAACTGGATTTGCGGAGCAATGCCCGACTCTCCTATTGATAATCTTGCATATTTGTTCGACTGTGCGGCGCTGCGGAGTGAAGCAGTGAGCCACCCAGCACAGCAGCCATGGACATGCTAAATTGACAGAGAGTTTTCTTTGTCCCTACCCCAGCCATTTGGTATCATTGCTAATTAGTGTTGTCAAAATGTGTGCTCTAATTGTTATGCAAGTGCTCTGGACGTTACATTGCTAAAATCAATAAAAATCATTTATAAAAAAATAAAGGAACATAACCCTTTCCTGACCCAATTGAAATTGGGTCCTTAGTCTTTCATGAATTCCTTAAGTTACTTGTCAAATCAGAGAAGTTTTAAGGCATGAGCGAAGTGGACAATTGCCCAGGGCCCCCACTTTCCAAGGGCCCCCCTGGTAAAGTGATCTTTCTATCACACAATCTCACCTTTGTCATTTCTTTCTTTATTTTTCCTTCAAGCAGGCTTGAATTAGCAGCAAATAGGCCGTAAAATTTAAGGTTGTTCTTAATGTGGGTTCCCAATATATGTTTGGCCCAGGGCCTCAAAACTTCTTAACCTCTTCAATGCCCGTGACGAGCTGGTCTCGTCATGGGCCGCGGTTGCGCTGTGCCCATGACGAGACCAGCTCGTCATAAACCCCGCCCGCTAATACAACGGCCGGCACAGGGCGGGGAAAGGGGCGGGCACTGAAGGGGTTAAGAAGACATTGATCAAAACTGCCCATGGTGTGGTGTAATAAAATATGCATTGCTCATAATCAGCCTATCATAAACGTATGCCATGTTCTATGCATCCAAGCTTTCTTTTTGAATAGGTTTTACTTTTTCCATTTCAGATTTGTTTTCATCACAGTAGTTTCTTTGGATTGCTTTTACATGGCTGATGGCAGTGGACCTTTAAAGAAAGTGTCTAGTAATTTCTTATTAGGACATATTAAACAAATAATTGTTTATTCCTACATTTACATGCAAGTGAATAATTATATTTGCCCATAGTAGCTACATGCTACATTCAAAGATGTGAAGGCTTTGAAGATCTTTTGAAAACAATTGGTTGGGAAGCAGAATACAGCACTGCAAAAAAAAAATTAGGGATCTTCTTTCATGTGAGTTACATATTCAGAAAATGTAATTCTATGAATGAACCAGCGTTTAACAAAACATACAATTTTCCTGGGAGTATCTTTTCCATTTTCAGTCGGTGACAAACAAGGCACCATTTACAAGTTCTGAACTTTTTGTGGCACTTGTTGATAAGCATGTATTTAAAATAGTGTTTTGTAATAGAAAATAAAAAGAGATGAAGAAGTCATTATGGTGTCTTATTTGTTTTTAAATAATAAAAAAGTTACCTATTTTCTTGCTTGATATAGGTGGTTCTCAGTTTGGTGGTGATACCGCCTCGTCACAAGCAACCTCAAGCCGTGGAATGAGCCGACCAGAAAGTATATTAGAGAGTGTATCGTCCTTGCTGTCAGTCGACCCAGATGTTCTTCCTTTTACTTTGGAGCCAAGCTGTGGGACCATACCAGCCTTGAAGAAACAAAATATTCTAATCAAGTTCTCTCCTCTGGAAGTGGGAGAATTTGAGAGCCGGCTTATTTGTAGGTAAGCTGTCTATTGTGAGTATTCCTCCTTGGTTTACAACGTTTGGATAATCCCTGCTGTCTGTCATGACCCTGTGACACTTTTTTCATCTTTTAAAAACAGTCTATCTTCAACAATTTTGTGCTATCCTAAATAGTAAGACTATGCACCTCAAAATTCAGGATTATTTCTGTATTGCCATTTTTTTCAAATTCAATCAGTTTTAAGGCTTTCATTTTGTATGAGGCATATCTCTGTTCAGCTGATCAAAAAAAGTCCCCCTCTCTTGGTTCAGATGGGCTCACTTTGCTTGATTTTTCTGCACTGACCTCTCCAAAGATAAATCCACACACTGTCAGCCAGTGAATGTGAAGTGTTGCATGACAGATAAAAACAACGCTGGTGACTATCTAGATGAATTTATTAACTTTATTAACATCAGCTGCCTTCATGTTGGCTACTTATTTCCCAGCAACTACGGACCACTTGCATGTTCCCTTAGTATGTGTTTTAGATAACCAATGACAAAGAGAAACATTTCCTAACCAGAAGAACTCTCTTTTCAACACTCTTTTCAGGTTATGTTCGGATGATTTAGTTTTCAAAGTCTTTCATCCCTCCATCAAGTTCACCATAAGAAGAGGCACTTGCCAAATGTAATATTTCCAGTAAATACATGCAGTTAATCTCAGTCTGTGGAACCAATTTTTCCCTTCAGTGAAACTTTAATGTGTTGGATAAGTAGCAGTTAATAGATTAGGAGCAATAAAGAATAGACCAGCTCCGAGCAACACATTTTTAAACTCTCCAACCTGCACTAGATTTTTTAGTGGTGCAAGTATCTTTGACAAAAAAACAACTATTCCCTTCTGTACACATACACTTTAATTGAAAAATGCTAAGTCATTGGAGGCAGAATGTTGTTACATCTGGAACACCAGTGTTAAGAGCTACAGGTACTAGCCATTTAGGGAACATATTTATAATGCTTTAAAGAAAACAGCAAAGCTTTTATTGGCAAAATTGGCAGCTCAGCTAATCAAAGACTGTATGGATCCTTCAAACCAAGTTGTGCATGCTAGAAGTAGTAATCAGGTCATTGGGCTTGAGTGTAGTATGTGGCTATATGTAGGCCTACATGCCTTTTGACGTTGAAAAAGTATTTTGTGAAAAAACAGCCACAACAGTTATTTTGAACATATAGAAGCAGATACACCAGGAACTGCGGTCGGCATCTTTGTTTTTCATCCAGACTACAGCAAGAGCACTATGATTGCAAAGCAACATGTGAAATGAAGTGGTGGGTGTAAAGGTTGATATGTAGCTTTTGGAGACACAACTTTATCTGGTCCTTACTATTATCAGGTCAAGGTCCTGGCAAACATTCTTCAAGAGCCCTCCGTCTGCCTTTTCCTGTCTGCTTTCCCACGCAAATGTCTTGATGAAAGACATTTCCACTACACAAGTAGCCATACAAATTATTTCTCCATGAGTGATAGAAAACTGTACAAATTGCTCCCTAGTATCCAGGCACAACATGAGTTACAGCACGCTACCAGAGACTGTAAATCCATATTTTTCTGAATTTAAATAACTGGCTAATCAAAGTTAAGCCATCTGGAGAAACAGAGGAGTATCTTTGTTGTACATCCAACTTCTGCATGAGATTGAATTCAACTTGTTCCTTGTCATTCTTCGTTCTAGCACTGGGTCAACACTTTTAAGAGCTGTTTTGTGCAAAGCAGTTTAGAAATTGTCCTAAGAAAGAGAGTGAGAAGAGAGTAAACTACCATTGTCTGAACTAAACCCCAGTTTCTGCAATTAATTAATTGTACCAGATGTACATACTCTAAATCCTGATGCCTATTTGGAAGGAAAACTTTAAAAGCTCGATTCCTTGCTGCTGACATTACAAATGTATTACTTTCTTCCTAATGTACTTGCACCATATAGGTCTACCTGGGAGGTGGAAAAAGTTTGTTGGGTGTGAAAAATATATTTTGTTATTTTTTCGTTTCCTTACTAAAGATTTATTAAATTTAGAGATTGTTTGTAGTTCCTAGGAAATAATTACACTTTTGTCTGAACTTCAGCACAGTGTTAACTTGCTCATATTCCTATGTTGTCCAAATTTTTGAAGAGGCTTGGAAGCCTATAAATTATTTTCTACCATTACCATTTGTAGTGCCTCTTTAGGACCTTAGCATCATACTTACATTTTTTTGTTGTTGAAATCTTTCATTGAAATGTTTCAAACAGAAATCACAAAGTGTTTCGTCATATAAAGATTGACCCACAAACACTAATGAATAGCACTTAAACATAAGCTTCAGCCTTACAAACAAATCTTTGAGCATCATGAACAGGTAGTTAAACATGTTTATAAAAAAAGGAAAATAAAACTCTATAGCATTTCCCAAAGCAGCCTCCCCTTCTCTCACATTCTAACTCTAAAAAAAAACATACTCGACCCAACTGGACTATGAACTGAAGGAGGAAAGCATCCATTGGAAGGGGCGTTGGAAGCGTGTGAGGGTCAAGGGGGATGACCAAAGGTGCAAAGTTGTCCTGTATGTGGGTCCAGTGCTGTGTATACCTATTGCTCTCTTCTCCCTTCCTGTTGGTGCCATTGTGCTCTATCGAATATCTGTAGCGTTCTCAGTCTATAGGGCATGAAGCAGCCATAATATAGTTTTATCTTTTTATCATATACTGTATAAGGGGTTGCCATCTGCTGATGAATTTCGTTTGTTTGGGCGAGCCTGTGTGAGATTTGTTCCATCACCAGGGTGTGCCATAAGCGGTGGAACCACAATCCTGATTACGGCGCCTCCATTTTCTTCTAGTGAAGGACCAGGTGCTGCCTAGCTGCTCCTGCCATTTGGTATATTAGTTTCCAGACGAGCCATACCCTCTCTATTAGTTGGCTGCACCCACAATAGCATGATACCTGGATCTACTGGGATGGGATATCCTATGACCCCTTTAATGTGACCTAGGATTTCTTTCCAGATTGTTTTAATAACCATACATATGCATGAAGTCCCATCTCCAGCAGAGTGAGGACATCAAAGTCTCTCTAAGGGGTGCTCCTAAAGATCTTTGAGATTACTCGCCATATGCCCTCCTACTGTTTCCTGGAGACTGAGGTCTCTAGTAATGTCTTCTTGTGTGTTTCGTACAGGTGTATTAGCTGGCAGCTTTGAGTCTTGCAGAGTCTGGTAGGTCGTGGATACCAGACCTCTCTTGCCCTCATACAATTGAATGAGAAATTGATTGAATGAGGTTTTTGAAAGGCCTGAGAGACCAAGTGGCAGCCTTAGCAATAACCGGGCGAAGCACCCAATGGCTGAGCTGGTAGTATTGCATCCTTGAGGATTGTGCAAACTGGAATCCCTTTTTACATTGATCGATTTATTGAATCTGACTGCTCATAAACAGGTCACTCAATGTCCTGCAGTCTCCATTCTCCCATTCACCAAATGAGTCAGGTTTTATTGCCAGAGGGAAATCAGGGTTCTGCACAGTGAGTGCGTTCAGGGATGAGAAAGTAGCAAGACATTTCTTACATGCCCCCTTGTCCCATATGTCCAATACCGTTTTGTTGGGGGTAGCAATATACGCGCTTTTTGGGCGATGGGTGCGTGATAACCACACCAAGTTCTAGAGGGGACAGCATGCAACAGCTCAGTCCATATGTAAACCAATGTTTCTCACTCTCACGGGCTACCCACTCGGAAATATAGATGAGGTGTGCCGTTCAATAATATTCCACCAAATTCGGGCATGCTAATCCCCCCTCTCTCTTGCTGTCATAAGAAGTTTATTTGAAATACATGACTTCTTACCCCCTCCAAATGAACGTTTGTAAAGTTTTTTGTAGCATCTTCATATCTTTCTTTGGTAATAGAAGTGGGAAGACCATGGACTATGTGAAGGATTCTCGGTAGGATGTTCCTTATAATTATATTAATCTGTCCTAGCCAAGTAGTATATAGTGGATGCAATCTCCTAGTTTCTTCAAGAATATTTTTCATAAGTGGGACCAATTAACCTTGGTCCACTTGCTGAGGTGGGGAAATGATATTGAGACCAAGATGATATTGAGGCCAAGATATCCGATAGACTTATGGTCCCAGCGAGATGCAGCTAGAGTTTGGAAGTGTGGCACCTCTTGTGGGGAGATAGATTGAGAATGTGTGCCTTTTTTTTGTTGCTTTTGAAGCCAGGCACCACTGCGAAGGCATCCAGAAGTTCAGTCAGGGCTGGGAGTGAGTCTGCTGGGTTAGTGAGGCTAAGTAGGAGACCGGATGCAAATAAATGAGAGTTGTGCAATCTGCCCTAAATAGGGATTCTCGCTATTGGTTGTGTTTGTTGAATCTGTATGGCCGGGGGCTCTGCCGCTAAGACAAAAAAAAAGGGGGAAAGTGGGCAACCCTGCCTTGTGCACCTTGCCACTGTAAATGGTGAGGAGCTTTGCCCATTGATTCTAATGAACGCCATGGTAGCAGGGAGTGTGGCCATGGTTTTACCTCTAATTTGTGGCCCCAGACAAACTTTTTCCAGGACCGTGCTTAGAAAACACCAGCTAACCCAATCAAATGCCTCCTCTGCATCTAATGAAAGGATTAGAGTTGGCATGTTACACTTGTGGAGTTTTCCGATCAAGCGGGCTGTGTGTCAGAGATTATCTGCCCCTTAGGGCTGTCTGATAAACACCACCTGATCTGGTTTGATAAGTCCAGGAAGTATAGGTTCAAGTCTGTGAGCAAGGATCTTGGTATAGAGCTTTGCGTCTGAGTGGAGAGTGCTATTGGTCGATAAAACACGTGTTTTTACCGGGTTTGGGAATCAGGGCAATCTTGGCCTTGTACTTTGTGGGCGGGAGACTAGTGTCTCTCATGAAGGTGTTAAACACCCTTAATAAGTACTCTTGCAATTGTGGGAAGAAGGTTTTATAAAAGGAGATAGAGAGACCATCTAGACCAGATGCCTTCCCCAGTTGCATGGTGCGAAGGACTCCATGCAGTTCAGCTATGTCTATAGGTACCTGAAATTCCTTTGGGATTGGGTGATAGGAGATAGTTTGAATGTCTGCTGGATTTCGGGGACCTGGGCATAGAGTGTTTGATAGATTTCACAAAAAGCCATCGGCTTGTCCTGTTCACTTACAGCCCATGTGTTTACCTTAGTTTTGACTTGAGCTATGTAAGATCTAGCCTTATGTCGTCTGATTTTGCGTGCCCGTGTCATACCCACTTTGTCTCCAGTATCATAAAACCGTTGCTTTGAGGAAATTAGGCCTCATTCAGCTTTGGTCGTTCTGTGGGGATGGTAGGTTCTGTGGGTATGTAGCTGTCCTCTCAGTAGCACCAGCCTTTAGGTGCGTGCGTTTTGCAGGGTCCGTTGGTCTAACTGTTCAATTTCACAGATTTCCACATTGAGCTTGCGTTCTAGAGAGCGCACCTCACATGCTTTGGCAATGTGAACTGAGGTAATACCACCTCACATTCTGGCTTTAAACCCATCCATTTTGGTGGAGTGCCCAGGAAAATCCTGCGATTGAAATATTCCTTGATCTCCTCTTGAATCAATTCTATGTCCACTGGGAAAACTTGCACATTTAACCACCACCTGGGGGCGTGTTTGACTGCCTTGTGTCTATCTCCCATGATAGTTCTATATGTGCATGATCTGATATAGAAATATCAGTGATAAGACATTCTGTCAGAGATAAGTGTAAGAAATGGGTGATCAATAAGTAGTCAATGCAGGAAAACAAGGCATGGATGTGTGAGAAGTATGCGTAATCATAGACATCAGGGTGTTAATGGCGCTAAGCATCTACCAGGCTTAGTTCAGTCATTTCATTATTAAAAAAGCAGATACTTCACTTGTCCCCTGGTATGAGTTGGCTCGCCTATCCAGAGAAGGGTCCCAAGTGAAGCTGAAGACCCCCAACTAATATGCTGTGTTGAAGGCATATATATTTAATAATGTGAGTGTTGTGTTTCACCTCCATTGTTTCAATTTAAGCTATCCCCCATCGGGATATTTATGTACCCCCAATTGTCTTTGACCCAGTGTTGTTTTGCTTAATAATGCAATGCCCGCTGTTTTGGTGGAGGCAGAATCCCAGAATTGATTAGGATATCTAGGGTGTTTCATCATGATTTGATTTATTTTCAGTAGGCGTGTTTCTTGTATAAAAAATGATACCTGCCTCTTGATGTAGGAGGTACCTCTATATTTGCCTGCGTTTATTAGAGGAGTTGAGTCGCCTTACATGTCATGATATTAGTTTAACTGTAGTAGGCGCCCCCATTGTCACACATTGAGGTAAAGCATCTGATGGCCCCTGATCCCAGCCTTTTTGTGTGTCGGTGTCTCGCACACGCCCATCATTAGCCTGTTAGGCATCTGTATGTTTAAGGACCTTGAACTAACTCTCCATCAACAAAATTCTCCAACAAACGAATACCAACAGGGCCAAATCAAACTTCATCATCTACTGGATATAAGGGAGCACATAGGCGTGTCCCATCAAGGGATGCGTCTCTCATAGGATAAGAATGCATATCAAGGGGTTGAGTCAAGTTCTGCAGTCCTCTATTAGGTCCCTGGAGGGAGGGATCGATCAAAGTCAACATTTGTCAGTCCAATTTCGACCAGTCCCATTCCCTCAGTCCAATGTATTGACCCCTCCCAAAATCTGCGACGATCATGATGCATCAGCAGTTCACTGTCACCTGTGCCTATTGGACTTGTCTCTGGTTTGGGAGATTCATGTGTCATATTTTGGATGTAGATGATCATGTCTGCTTTTGCTTTGTTAGAGGCATTGTCTAGGTGTCTGCACACTCTATGTGGTAGCGTATTGTGCTCCATTCAGGACGCAGCTCCTTCTGTTCCGTCCAGGGCCCAGTGTGTGGAGCGTCTCCTTCTGGGTCTACTGCAAGACCTGACAATGTTTTGGCTTCAGCCAATGATCGTATAATCTGACACAGACTTGTAGCTGCAGATTCCTTACCTTTGAATTTCCCAGGCGTCAGGCTCGATCCGTACATTTTTCCTGAGCTATACCCCTTGCGCACGACGTCTGGTGGCTCCATTCGGCTCCACGTGATGGCATCGGTAGCATCGGTTATGACGTTGTGGTGCCTATATAGGTGACACACAGGCGCGCGTACGTCAGTTCTTTTTTTTCCGCACCAGTTAAGCACCGATCCCGGAAGAGCTACCCCTCTGCCGCTTTTTGGCAGGTTTTTTCTCGACTTTTGTCGATATTTTGGATTGGACTTTGTGTGCAAGGGATGTCTTTGAGAAAGACAGGTTTCAAGCCATGCGGGACTTGTTCCCGCATGATGTCGGTTACCGATTCCCACTGCGTATGTCTGTGGTGCCTTGAATGCAACCATGATTTGAAGTCTTGTTCAAACTGTCGGGTGATGGCCCCGAAGCCTTTGAGGGAGCGAGCGATGAAGTTGCTTACTGCCCGGCAGTCAACACCTTCGAGTGAGACTCCAATGAGATCACTGTCGCGTTCGAAGACGAGGAGATCGCGGGACCTCTTACGGAGCCCTAAGTCCCTTTCTCCCATTTGAGGTCGCCTGGACACTCTGGAAAGAGGCACAAAAAGAAGAAGAAGAGGAAGGCCAAGCGGACTTTGACTTCACCTCAACTGGCATCCGTCGTCGAGAGAGGCACGCTCTAGGCACGGTTCTGCGGAGCCGGAGCCTGAGTCGACTTTGCGCATCCCACCCTTTCCGGGAGCTGGAGCGACTCCTGCTCTAATTAAAGAGTTTTATGAGGTCATGCGTCACGTATTTGAACGGAACGACCCTGTGAGCCCTCAGGCCCTGCAGGGTCAGATGGGGCCCCATCGGGTTCAACGCTGTCTGCTTCGGCCACCGTGTCGGTGAGGCCTCAGGGATCCGATCCCTGTTCTGGTTCCATGCCGGTCGTGCCAACGCAATCTTCCCCGGCGTTGAATACCAAGTCGGGGCCTACAGCGTCGCCGATGCCCGTCGGTGGCGAAGACCCATCCTCATCCCTGACAACACGGAGCCAGAATGGCATCAAGGGACACCAATTCCGACGTCTACAGAACCCAGGGGTTCTATGTTGTCGCCTGAGCACTTTGTCGACGTGTTGGGCTCAGGAGAGGAATGGGAGGAGTCTGGAGACCTTCTTGAGAACCAGGATGCCTCTGAGGAGACAATGGACTGGTATGGGGAACTTGGGAAAGCCAGTGGTTTGGATACTTCCCCAGACACTGGCATGCTCTCTCCGCCCACAGTGGCTACGGAGGAGGGGGCGTCCTATGCCATGGTGGTTAAGAGGGCAGTTGAGGTCCTTGGACTGGAGCTGCCCTCAGTGCAGGTTAGAACTAATCTTCTGACTGAGGTGCTTCAGCCTGGGGCTTCCACTTCTGTAATTCTAATGCCCTTTAATGAGGCACTTACAGACAGCTCCGGGCGACCCAAAGTTCCTCAGCCAACACCCCACCCCAGAAAGTTTGATGGTAAAGGCCTCTACCTCCCAAGGCGCATTCCCTTCCACCCCTCAGGATAGGGAATCCTAGAGACTGGACTAATTTGGGAAGAAGATGCTTTCTTCCGGCAGTCTGGCATTGTGGTCGGTGAATACCGCGTGCTTATTGGGCCGTTTCTCCCATTCTCCTTGGCAGGCGGTTGCGCAGGTGCTGCTACAAGTCCCGGAGGAGGCCCGGGCTGTACTCTCCCAAGCTGTCAAGGATGGAAAAGATGCTGCAAAATTCATTATTCTGTGTGGATTAGATACGACCGATTTGCTGGGCAGATAGAGTTCAAGGACGGTGGCCTTGAGACACCATGCCTGGCTTAGTACTACTGGATTCTCTGGGGATGTCCAAGCCAATTTGAAGGACATGCCCTTTGATGGAACCCGCCTTTTTGGGGAAAAGGCAGACTCGGCCTGGTCAGGTTCAAGGACTCTCAAGCTACAGCCAGATCCTTGGGCCCCTCCTTCACTCCTTGTGGGCAGTCTTCCTTTTGCTTCTTTCATGGTGACGGAAGGGGTTTCTAGCCGTGTCAGCGCTATGCTAGCCACCGTCCCGCTCAGACTACCCAAGCCGTGCGTGGACATGGAAGCGGTAAATTCTGTCCTCGGAATGGAGGCCAAAAATTGTCTACCACACTGCCCCCAGCAGCCGCATCCTCCAAGCACTCCTAGGCTGTTTCTGCAGGACCACACTACTCCAGTAAGTTGGATAATTTGTCATCATCTCCCCTGCTGGAGATCTATAAAAACAGACAAGTGGGTCTTGCAGATCGTCCAGGAGGGCTATTCTCTTCTCTTCTTTTCCTTTCTTTTCTTCTCCTATTCCGCCCACTCAGGAACGGCTGGCGTAGGATCATTTACAGTTGCTCCAAGGGGAAGTTACAGCTCTTTTGGCCAAAGGAGCTATAAAAAGGGTCCCAGCTTCAGAAGTAGTCAGTGGCTGTTACTCCCGCTACTGTCAGATTCCGAAGAGGAACAAGGGGCTTCGGCCCATTTTAGATCTTCGGACCGTCAATCTCTTCCCCAAAAAGGAAATGCTCACATTGGTTCAGGTCTTGTGTGCCCTAGACCAAGGAGACTGGATGGTGGCGTTGGCTCTGCAGTATGTGTATTTTCATATTGCCATCCTGCCGGGCCACATGGCGTTACATGCGGTTCAAGGTAGGCCACAAGCACTTTCAATTTACCATGCTCCCCTTCGGTCTTACCAGTGCCCCTCAGGTGTTCACCAAGATGATGGCGGTGGTTGCAGCTCATCTGCGCAAGTTAGGGGTGTCAGTCTTCCCCTACCTAGACGACTCTCTATTGAAGGCGTCTTCGCCCCAGGCAGTCATCTCCCAGCTTCAGACTACGGCGAACCTCCTGCATTCGCTGGGGTTCTCTATAAACGTCCCGAAGTCACACCTGACTCCTTCTCAGACGCTCCCTTTCATCAGAGCTGTTCTGGACACATTGCAGTTTTGGGCGTATCCTCCCAAGCAGAGAGTCCAGGATATTCAGGTTATAATTCCGATATTTCAGCCTCTATCCTGGATTTCGGTGAGGTTGACTCTGAGGCTGTTGGGTCACATGGCCTCCTGCAATCTGTTGGTTATGTGTTATGTTATGCTATATTTATTTGTACCGCGCACGGCTACTCAACAGAGTGACCCGGCGCGTGCAAGACACAACAGGTGGTGTAATCGGGTTCTGCAGTGGGACTTGAAGTTCCAATGGGCACAGCATTGGGGAAATCTCACCGACCTGGTTCAGAGCTCGGAAGGAACTGCAAACGATCTGCAGTAGTGGTTAACGAACTGCCATTGAGTCAGCGGCACACCCCTCTCCCTTCCCCGACCAGATTTCACAGTTGTGATGGATGCGTTACTTCTGGGATGGGGCGGCCACATGGAAGAGGCGGAGATCAGGGTCACTGGTCTCCGGCGGGGGCGAAGCTCCACATAAACTTGTTGGGGCTCAGAGCGATTCGGTTGGCTTTGAAAGCATTTCTTCCCTCTGTCAAGGCGAAGCTGGTGCAGGTGTTTACAGACAACATCACTACCATGTGGTACTGAAACAAGCAGGGCGGGGTGGAGTCGTGGACCCTTTGTTGAGAGGCCCTGCGTCTCTGGACATGGCTGGAACAGCAGGGCAGAACCATGGTGGTTCAACACCTGGAAGGTTTTCTGAATGCCAGGGCTGATGATCTCAGCCGTCGATGCCTTCAGGATCATGAATGGCGTCTCCAGTTGGAGGTGGTGCAAGGTCTCTTTCAGCAGTGGTAACTTGGTTAGATGTGCTCGCTCCCGAAGAGAACGTGTAATGTCAGCAGTACTGCGCGCCGGAGTTTCCAAGGCGGCTATCGCTCGGCAAACCGTTTAATCACGAGTTGAGCTCAGGCCTGTTGTATGCCTTTCCGTCCATACCACTCCTGCCCGGGGTTCTGAAGAAAACCGGGAGCGACCAGGCCCAAGTCATCCAAATCACCGGACTGGGTAAGGAGAGTCTGGTATCCAGAGCTTCTGAGCGTGAGTTTCGATCTTCCAATCAGGGTGCTCCTTTGGGAGGATCTTCTGTCACAGCAGCGGGGGACGGTTCTTCACCCGAACCTGTCAACTCTGCGTCACCATGCGTGGAGATTGAGAGGCGACAGTTGATAGCTTTTGACCTTCCTCCCGAAGTATGTAATGTTATTCTGGCGGCCAAGCGGCCCTCCACTAAGTCGGTATACGCCTGCCGTTGACAGAACATTGTTTTATTCTGTTCAGAGAGGTCTATTGCTTCTCTTTCTACTGTCCTTTTATTCGTTCTGCCCTTTTCCCAGCAGGGCTCTGCTTTGTGTACTCTCAAGGGTCACCTTTCTGCTCTGTCTGTTTTTTTGCTGCTGCCAGACCAGCCTTCTCTCTTTAAATCTCAGATTGTAAATAGATTTCTGAAAGGGTTGGTTCATTTATTTCCACCTACACCCTTTGTTATGCCACAATGGGACCTTAATTTGGTCCTCACTTATCTGATGCGTGCTCCTTTCAAGACTTTGCACAATTGTCCCCTCCGGCTGTTGACCATCAAAACAGCCTTCTTAGTGGCGATTACATCGGCCCGGAGGGTGAGTGAATTTCAGGCATTATCCAGCTCGCCTCCTTATCTTCTGGCCTTTCCGGACAAGTTAGTGCTTCTCACCAGGTAATCTTTTTTGCCAAAGGTTGTGACCACATTCCATCTGGGTCAGTCCATCACTTTGCCCACCTTTTTCGCTCCCCCACATCCCTCTAAGGAAAAGGAGCATCTCCACCGTCTGGACCCAAAAAGAGTGTTGTCGTTCTACCTTGACTGTACAAAAGATATCCGGGTGGACGACCAACTCTTTGTGGGGTATGTGGGAGCAAAAAAGGGAAGGGCAGTGCAGAAAAGGACCATTTCTCGCTGGGTCCTTCTCTGCATTAAAATCTGTTACGCATTGACGAAGAAGCAGCCCCCTGAGGGATTAAGGGCCCATTCGACCAGGGGAAAGGCTGCGACTACGGCCTTGGCCCGGGGTGTCCCAATCCATGATTTGTCAGGCAGCGACATGGGCATCACTGCACACGTTCGCAAAACATTATTGCCTTGATGGTCAAATGCGTAGAGACGGGCACTTTGCCCGTTCAGTCTTGCACGACTTTTTAGTCTATGTCATGAGTCCGCAACCCACCGCTGGGATGGTATGGCTCGGTTATCTGATTGAAAGGTAAGGAATCTGCAGCTAGAAGTCTCTATCAGATGAACAGGTTACTTACCTTTGGTAACCCATTATCTGGTAGAGACTCTATCTAGCTGCAGATTCATTACAGCCCCACCCATGCCTCCCCCTTTGCGGACTGATGTATTAGTTCTAGGGTTGTTTTCCCTTTCAGGGCCCTAGTTTTTTTAACACAACTACGTCAGTTACCTCGTGGCTCTGCTATTCTGGCGTGAAAAATAAGAAAAGTACTAACGTCCGCGTGCCTGGGTAGCGCCTATATAGGCACTGTGATGTCATAATCGACACTACAAACACTGACAACGTCACGCGGAGCCGAATGGAACCACCCGAAGTCGCGCCCAGGTGGTATCGCTCAGCAAAAGTTTCCGGATCCATCCTTACGCCTGGGAAATTCAAAGGTAAGGATTCTGCAGCTAGATAGAGTCTCTACCAGATAATGTGTTACCGAAGTTAAGTAACTTGTTCTTCTCTGTCTGCTGTTCCATGTGACCCCATTGATATTAATCTTACATTTCCTAAGGTCATCTGTCATTGGGTGGTCTCTACGCTTCTTCAGGGTTATGGGAGACAATTCCTGAAAGAGTTGCACTATGGAGCCTCTGAAAACGAGATCAGCTTTGCTTCTGGCCACTTTCATTATGGAGTCCTTATCAACAAAGAAGTGCCCCCTGGTCAAGATATATGGCACATGGTCAGAGTAATTTGTTACCAATGTAGTCCTATGGGCTCGATCTAGTTGTATTAGAGGAGCTTCTGCATCTCTCCTGAACACATGTAGGCGGTCCCAGATGGAGGTCATAATGTCGTTTCCCTCCACTCCTTTGGGGACTCATCAAATGTGTATGTAAATTGGTCTACTTCTATTTTCTAGGTCTTCAAGATTTTTTTGTAGCTTCCCTTGTTGTTCTTCCAGTTGTAGGACTCTGCGCCACAGCATCTCCTGATCATCTTTCTGGCCTACTGTAGAGTTCTCCAGAACATTCACTCTATTGCTCAGGTCAGTGAGGTCTTTAGTTAGGCTATGGATGCATGATTTCAATTAAGTCTTGATGGAATCGGCAGTCGTCCCTTCTCACCTTCACGTTCACCGATATTCTCCTGCTGTCTGGAATTCCCTCCTTACGTAAGCACTGGACCGTGGTTAAGAGTCACCTGGTCTGGGTCTCTTGTGGCAGGGAGTGAAGGCAGGCCATAGAAGACCAAGTCTTCTATGAGACTCGCAGCCTTCTGCAGCTTGTCTTTCCAGGATGGCAGCTGTCTAATTTTGGGAGCCACGATGCTGAGTCGCCAGGCTGATTGAGGTTCAGAGGGTCTTTCTGGTTTGCCAGGTGGTCGATGCAGGCCTGGCCATTCATGGCCAGGCCATGACCCCCACTTACTTTCTTTCTGAGGATCACTGCTCAAATTGAAACATTCCTGCCTTTGTCTATCAAATTAGTATTTCATATTGCCATTACATCATGCAAAAAAGCTGTAGAATTTGAAGAACTCTATTTAAAACTACTATGTACTAGCTTTTTCCCTGAAACATTAGTTTTAAGAACTTGGCCTTCCTTCCTCTGAGAGAAGTTTCTAAATTATTTTTTGCACAGAAAATAGCCTTGCCTTTATTCTAACCACTATTGCATCCCTTTAAGGTGGAAGAAACATTCCATTGCTTGGGCCTCAGGATGTTCACCAGCTTCTGTGTGGTAAACAGGATTTATAATCACCTGTTTGTTCATTACCTTGATACCAAAAAAGGTTGTGTGGAAACATACAGCCTCTAGCTCACTCTCTCTTTCTTTCTATACAAATATGACAAGCTATGCACAAAGAGCTTCCATAAGCTTTTTGGGCTCATTCATTCAGTGTTTGTAATAGAAATCTGTCAAGATGGTATGTCTGCATCATTTTACACTATTAATAGGCACTATTGTCTGATTCCAAAGGAAGGAGTGAATCTCAATTAGATATGGCGTTTCCCAAAAATATTTTGAGATTAAGAAGGTAACACACTAAACTCTTCTTTTTATAAACTGCCACAGGAATCTTTCAAGATGTGTAATGTAGGGGAAGGAATATTCATTAGCTGAACAAGCTCGTTGCCTTTGGGTACACTTCCCTGTAAGATATGAATCTTACAGAGATTTCCTAGCCCTCTTACCCCTCTCTTTGCAGGTTGTGTTGTTAATTTGATACCACATGAAATGTTGGTGGCATCTTGTAACCAGAATTTTGAGGAGTTGAGAATGTTACATAAAACTCAACACCAGCACAGGTGGAATTTCATAGATGCATAATTTCTTTGTACGACGTTGTATTCCACCTAGCACTGAGTGCTGAATTGCTTTAAAAATATCCAAATCAATTCAGCTGCCCAAATCTGCATCAAGATGTGGATTCTGTTTGACACTCATGCATAATAGCATTCTCAAAGTAAAAAAACATTTTTCTTTCTTAGTAACAGCCACAGCCTGTAACATTGATATGCAAGTGTACGGCTGTCTGTGGACATGCTTTTAAAAAAAATAAGTTTATCCTTTGGTGGTGGATAAGCTTGCCAAGCGTTGTCATGAAATATGCTGGGCTTTGGGCCCTCGTTTCAGAAGGAAGTGTTTTCAAATTTTAAACTGAGCCTAATTAAGCAATTTTGGCCTAATTCTAGTATGCCCCTTAGTCTGCCATTTGCCAGAAATTACATTTTCTGTCACAGAAAAGGGAAGACATTGTGAGTTTTATTTTTCGCTCATACTTTGAACTTTGTAGGTGATTCTGGGTCATAGAACCACTGGAATTCATGCACCTCACATCAGCATGGGGTCCCCTGTGTCTAGATTGTAGGAAAGTATGGTGTTGGTAGGATCCCCTGAGTGACGGCCCAACCCGAGCCCAAATACCGCAGACATCCTGCATGCAGTTTCCGCCCATCAAAAAGATTCCATGGTATCTACTGTGTGGATCCCTGCTAAAACCCATGGAAAACCCACACATGTCAGATGGCCCCAGATTCAGAAGCCTTAGGAGAACCCATATTTGGGTCAAGCCATTGAAAGTATATGTTCCTGTGTGACAAAGACTGAAGAAAAGCACCATGTTTTGAGGAGAAAGTTCCTGAAAATCTGACAGATGTCTTGGTCCCCTTATTGTCTCAGCCAGCAAATAAAGACAAGGATGACTTGGCACCCAGTGTGCGAAATCGTATGATGTGTAAAATATATGGTTGTTGCATGTTTCAATGCAATACAGGGATGATATTTGTGACCAAAAGATAGGTACCCTAATAGACATTTCACTTGCAGCTTCTTTACAAAATGCAGTGCACCCACTTTATCGCTTGTGGGCACCCTGAAGCCATTGAAAAGCCATACATGTCTGGTACTCTCATGCCCCAGAAACCCTCTGGAGGCCAAGTCTTGGCAGGGATAACATGATAGGATGTAATATTAAGGGTGGAAATTAATGAGGATGACTGGTACATGTTAGTCTGTACACTACAAGTCTAAAGGAATAGTAGGTTTAAAGTTAATACAAAAACTAACTCCACCCACCCTACCTTACACCAACCACCTTCTCTAAAGTCACATAAATGCTACTGATTACATTTATATGGTATTGAACTGCGCAGTGATTGAAGATTACTGGATGAAATTAGGAAACAACATTAGTGATGTCACAGTAGGCCGACTACATTGATCCCATAAGGCATGTTTGCCAGAGAAATCCTTGCACGCTGGTAAGAGGAACCAAAAAAGTAGGTTTAAAGACCCTATTGCAGTTATTAACCAAGCACAGGATCCCATTTGCTTAGAAGGCTATCAGGGCACAAGCTAGCAAACACTGGTGGGAAGCCTTACTCTGTTGGGCTGCTGCAGAGAAGCGTGTTCATGTATAAATAGCATCAGGCACAGATAAACATATTGTCTACACAAATGGGAATCGATGCCAGAGAAATTAATTAAGAAGTGCGACACTAAACTTTCCTGACTCTCCCACCAGCATACTATTGATCTGACAGAGACAATTAGTTATAGATTCCTTACCTTTAGAATAGATACCTTTAGAATTACCCCAGGCGTCAGACTGGATCCGAAGTATTTTTTCAACAGCAGTACCCCTGCGCGTCGAAAGGAGGCGTCGGTTGGCTCCGTGTTTGTCGTTGGTGTCGTGGTTGCTGTGATGGCGTCGCGGTAGCTACTTAGATGCTGCCCTCGCGTGCTGACATCAGTTCTTTCGTTTCCGCGCCAGCAAGCGCAGATCCGGAGAGAGCGGTACCGCCTGTCCCTTTTTGACTGACTTTTTGGTGACTTTGGTTGACACCGTTTTTGAGTCTGTCGACTCCTGGTGCACGCAGGGATGTCCAATCGTCCTCGGCCCAGCTTCATTGATGTCGGTTACGGACCCGCACTGCGTGTGCCTGTGGTGTCTGGAGCGCAACCATGATCCCAAGTCGTGCTCCAACTGCCGGACCATGAATCCGAAATCTTTGTGGGAGCGGTCCCAAAAGCTTCTCGAGGCCCGGCAGTACGCTCCGGGCCGATTGAGGTCCAGGTCGCGTGGGAGGTCGAAGGACCGGTCGCGGAGTCACCACCACTCGTCATCAAAGTCTTTGGACTCCTCAGGTAAGTCTAAGCACAAGAATTAGTCGAAAAAGCATCATTGCTCTTCGCCTTCTCCCCGCCCGTTGTCCGACACGATGAGGGATGTGGACAGTGCCTTTCCCGCGGTTCCGCGTGCGGAGCCTGAAGGATCGACTCCGAGTTTCCCTCCTTTTCCAGGAGCCGGAGCGACCCCTGCCCAGCTTCGGAGTTTCTACGAAGCGATGCATGCCATCTTTGGGAAGCCTGACTCCGCCGGCGCACCTATGCGCCTCTCGACCTTGGACGTCAGCAGCTCCGGCCCTGCACCTCAGGATCCCCTTGGATCCAGGCCTGGATCAGGATCGGCGCCGATCGACCTTATAACACCTCCCTGGCGCCGATTCCACCGGCACCACAGCCGCTTCCGATGCCGGTTGGATCCCCAGCCAGCGTCGACCCCGGCCTCCACCCTGACTTGGACACAGAGCCGAACCAACGTCATTCGATGCCGGATCCGGCGCCGAGCGGTACTTTTGTACCTCTGTTCGACCCTGGTGTTTCTTGCAGGCCAGATTGGCAACCAGAGGAAGGTGAGTAGGACTTGGAGGGGTCTGTAGACCCTTTGACTGACCAGTTAGTTGAACCGGACTGGAGAGAGGAGTTGGGGGACGCCAGTGGTCTGGATACCTCCCCAGACCTTGGCATGCTGTCTCCTCCTACCGTGGCTACGGAGGAGGGTGCTTCATACGCAGTGGTGTTGCGTAGGGCGGCCAAGGCCCTCAACCTCGAGCTACCTACAGTGGCGGTCAGGACGAATCTTCTAACGGAGGCGCTTTAACCGGCAGCATCCTCTTCGGAGCCCCTTCTTTCTGCCTTTCAATGAAACCCTGACTGACATCTTTTTGGGCACCTGGTCTAGGTCTAACACAGGGGCTACTGTGGATAGGATGATTTCCCCAACCCACCCCTGAGAGCTTGGTGGTCCATGCCTCTGCGTCCAAAGGCGCATTCCCTAACGCACCATCCGATAGGGAATCCTAAAAGCTGGACCATCATGAGAAGATGTTTTCTTCCTCCTGCTTGGGACTGAGGTTGGTGAACACTGCATGTCTATTCAGCCGTTACACCAACTTTGTGTGGGATACAGTAACGCAGGTGCTGCCACAGTCTCCGGAGGAGGCCCGGGCTGTGCTCTCCTGTGCAGTCGCCGAGAGGAGAGACACAGCCAAGTTCACCATATGATGCGGACTGGATACCGCCAACTCGCTAGGCAGGACAATTTCCACATCGGTAGCCCTTCGACGCTGCGCCTGGCTGAGGTTGACTGGTTTTTCTGGGGATGACCAAGCTGCCTTGCTGGACATGCCTTTTGATGGCCGTCGTCTGCAGACAACGCGCCAGGGCGCTTCAAGGACTCCCGGACTACAGCCAAGTCCTTGGGCCTCTCCACCCGCCCTGCGCAGTCTGCTTTTCACCCCTTTCATGGCTATGGAAGGGGTGTCCCGCCACGTTCCACCCAGAGCCACAGGTCGGGGCACCAGCGAGCGGGCCAGTCCATCAGCGCCCCTTCTGCAGCAGCCTCCAAACCCTCTTAGTCCGACCTTTCAGGGCCACCAATCGCCAGAGGACAGGAGGAATCGCCATCACCTCCCCCACTGGCGCACCATCATGTCGGACAGGTGGGTTTTGCAAAGAGTTTGAAGGGGCTACTCCCTCCCCTTCGAGACTACCCCTCCATCCATGCAACCTCAATACCATTGCATGTCAGAGGATCATTTGGCCCTTCTCCAACAGGAAGTTACGGCTCTCTTGGCCAAGGGGGCTATTGAGTGAGTTCCTGCTCCAGAAGTAGGTCGTGGTTGCTATTCCTACTACTTTCTGGTGCCCAAGAAGGACAAGGGCCTACGGCCTATCTTGGATTTCAGGAACGTCAACGAACGAGAGGCTCCATTGTCTGGATCCAAAACATGCGCTTTCCTTTTATTTGGATAGTACCAAACAATTCCAAGTGGATGACCATCTCTCTGTTGCAAAGAAGGAGCCTCATTTGGGATTGAGCGCCCATTCCACCAGGGTGGTGGCTGCTACCACTGCTTTGGGACGGGGAGTCCCCCTCAATGACATCTGTCAGGCAGCTACGTGGACATCTCTGCACACATTCACAAAACACTACTGCCTGGACAGCCAGTCTGGAGAGACGGCTTTTTTGGCCGTTCTGTTCTCCAGGACTTTTTGGTGCGAACTTGGTTCGCAGACCCACCTTCGGGGTTGGTATTGGTGGGGTATTTATTCGAAAGGTAAGGAATCTATAACTAATTGTCTCCTTCAGATGAACTAGTTACTTACCTTAGGTAACGATATATCTGTAAGAGACATAGATTAGGTATAGATTCCTTACCGCCCCACCCATCCTCCCTGTTCTGCAAACTGATTTCTAAGGTCAGGGATTTCCTTTCAGGGCCCTAGTTTTGTGCACCAGTGGTCAGTGTCTTGCATGGCTCTGCGCTTCTGGCGTGGAATGTCGTGTAAAAGAACTGACGTACGCGCGAGGTCGGCGTCTGAGAAGCTACCGCAACGTCATCTAATGATGAATGCGGAGCCGACCGATGCCACCCTTCGACGCGCAGGGGTACTGCTGATGAAATAATTCTCCGGATCTAGTCTGATGCCTGGGGGTAATTCAAAAGTATCTATTCTAAAGGTAAGGAATCTATAACTAATCTATATCTCTTACAGATATATCGTTCCCGAAGGTAAGTAACTTGTTCATCTCTCCCTCACTCAAATAATTGACATCTTGACACACAAGTGATATTTATATATGCATAGATAGGGCCCTACAGAATACTACATAGAGATAATTGCACAGTTTACACAAATACTAACACCCATGCCTGAGGTGACTTCAATCCTACAATCCCTCCCCACAGAGAATAGCCTAAAAACCTTATGCTTCTTATCAGCCTGATTGCTACTAATACCAAAGTTGAGACTTCTCTTGTTGTGTACCATAGCTCCCATGCAACAATATAGAACAATTTTATATTAATTCATTATCTTTACTTTCATGTTTTATTCTTCTTCATGTGTCTAAACTACTGTGCAGTTTAAAAACAATAAACATTTGTCAAAGAAAAGGTCTTAGCCAGCCGATCACGGTGTCTGTGGAGTTCTCCTTTGGGCATACATAATTAGAAAATATTTAGTTATACTTTCTATATAGAATTTGAAATCTGTCATCAAATGAACAGTATGCCATTAGCTGTGGTTCTGCCACAATTTTGTGAGCTGCAATGGTACATAAGCAATTGGGCAGACTGCATTCCCTAGGAAAACTCACACACATTTAGTATTGCTGGACTCAAGAAATTCAGAGCAGCATTTCCTTGGCTTAGCATTCTGAGATTTCTGTTTGTCCATTTGAGAAATTTAGCAAAATATTGAGAAAGTTTGTTGAAATAAACCCAGTATCTCCACATTTTTCATTATATCTTCAGGCTCTAATGAAACTGATGTGGGACTTGAACCAATAGAGATCCCTGAATATGCCCAAAAAATCCATTAGGTTGCAAAAAGAGACTACTGAGGTAAATGTTTTTGAGGAGCCTAATACCAATTAAAAAAAATATTCAGCAGAGTTGTGCAAACACCAAGGCATTAAAGTGGTAAACAGTGGCTTGCCATTTAGTACCTCAAGAATCAAAAGAGGGCGGGAGAAGTTAAAGTTCCACTAAACTTCCCTTAAATGAACATGTAAAATCAAATGGAGTGGAAGCAGGGCCGGCTTTAGCGCTGGTGGCGCCCTGTGCGACAATGTTTTTTGCGCCCCTCAATGACCACCTCCACCACGGATTCTCTCACTAGCACCCTTTAACAGTGACCAAGTCTCCATAACCACACTCTCTCAGATGCATTGAATTAGCTATATAGCGCCACTCACTCAGTCAGTCAGTCAAAAGTACTTTATTCGACAGCCAATAGTCATAAAAGCGTACAATATTATAAAAATACACATTCATCCCGCATTACAGTCACAGGATTCATATTAAAAAACCTTTAAAAACTATATCATATAAAGTGCACTGTGTTAGAATAGTAAATCAAGTCCATAGTTAATATCACATTTAAAAATGCAAGGTATTGGTTAAAAAAAAGAAGACATATTTGAACCAGTAAGCAACACAAGATTGCTATTACAGCGATAGTCTGGTCCTATATCTAATGGCCCCGACTAAAAAGCTTGCGACCCCAAAGCAAACCATAGGTGAGGCTAGCATTTGTAGATAGAGCAGGGCTGCCTCACTTGGGCAAACTGACAATCTCTAAGTAAAGGAAGAATGTGTTGCCTGCACAGAGAATCATAGTAAGCACAGTAGAACATTAGGTGCAAGGTATCCTGTTCCGAGAAGTTATCACAAGGGCAAGGTGTTAATGATTCAGGTTTTGAATATCCTCTCAGAAACGCCAGCAGCCAGGGAACCATATTTAAGCGGAATCTTGTCAAAACAAAGCAATGGTATGGTTTGTTGACATAAGATAAATATGGTTGTAGCTGCGGGCCTAAGCTCAATGTAACGTACCTTCTCACCGAAGGTTTAACCTACTCCGCCTCCTCCTTGAGGCATTTCCACCTATCCACAAACTGCCGTTTAAAATCTATGATTGCGGTCTTGCCAAGGGGCCTCTGGGTCAAAAACAATTCTGGACAACCAAGACATTTTGTCTCTTCCTTTCTGTATTTCAGCCAAGGGATATGTAGGGCTCTCTCTAGCACAGTACAATTCGAAATTATGAGTTGGTTTAAATTTGGGGAAGGTTGCGCCCAGATTCTGAGCCATCGTAACAATGGGGCAACTGCGATCTGGTCCGAAATATACCCCATCCCCAATTCTTCGTGCAAACAGTAAACAGGAGTAGCTACAGGGACCCCGAGAAGTTTGTGCATAAAATTATTCTCCGCCACTTGTATGCCCTTCACGTCCTTGTAGCCCCAAATATCATATCCATATGTAACCATGGGAATACATTTTGCGTTATAGACTTTCAAAAGTGCAGGTAGGGGTTTTGACCCTAGACTTTTTGCAAAGTCCAGGATGGCCCCAGTCGCTCTAGCTAGAACATTCTTTTTAAGTGTTTGTTGCACACACCATGTACCTTGGTCATCAAAGAGTACCCCTAAGTATGGGAACGTGGGTACCTTAGTTAATTCGTCCCCTTTACAATAAAATTTGGCCTTGGCCGCCTTTCGAGGGCCTATGGACATTGCATGGGATTTCTTAAAATTCGTGATTAAATCTAGTGAATTCATAAAATCTATAAAACAATTTAGAAGTTGTTGCAAGCCCCTTGCAGTTCTAGACAATAAAACCGCGTCGTCGGCGTACAGCAATGCGGGGATCATTTTGGTGCCGGCCCTAGGTATGTCCTTGCAGCATGATATTAAAATGTCCCCCAATTTATTAATGTATAGGGTAAATAGCAGGGGAGCCAAAATGCACCCCTGCCGGAAGCCCCTTCCTACTGGCCAAGAATCTGTCAGCCTGCCGTCTTCATTAAACCGTACCGCAGCAGTGGTGTTAGCATGTGCAGTATGCAGGAAGGAGATCAGTTCTGCATCTAGCCCTATATCACGAAGGATCAACCACAGCTTAGACCTATTGACAAGGTCAAAAGCTGAGGTTAGATCCATGAAGGCCAGATGCAGAACACCTCCCTTGGCAACGGTGTACTTCCCGATCACCAAATGGAGATTCAGGCATTGATCTAGTGTCCCTTTCCCCTGCCTGAATCCATATTGGAGATCGGAAATAACATTAGTGGGATCAAGCCAGGCTGTGAGGCGATCCAGAACTACCTTAGCCATAATTTTAGACGCAGAATCTAAAAGCAAAATTGGCCTATAACATGCCGGATCGTCATGGGGGCCCTTTTAAAAAATTGAGACAATGACAGGGGGAAGCCGTAAGCACACGGGGCATTAAAAACATGTGTTAAAATCTTGGCCCAGACTTTGGGGTCTGCCTTGTAAAGGTCAGCTGGTACCTCCTCAGGGCCAGGGGCCTTTCCCCCCGATGTTGAAATGATAGCTTTATAGACCTCATCTGTTATGAGATGGAGAGGGGAGCTAACTAGTCCGGGAACTGTGTGTCCCACGGCTTCTGCTAGATTGGTGTTACTGTAAATATTGCCAAAGTGCTGGACCCATTTCTCTGCAGGTATAATCCAATCCTTGCTGGAGTTTGATACATCTGAAAAAAGGGGACTGTTAACTATAGACCAAAATCTAGAGCTATCAGACAGGACGCTAGCTTGACCAAGCTCCTCCCAGGCATGCTCTCTTAGTTGTTTTTTCCTTTCATAAACTGCTAATTTATACGCCTTCCTGCAGCTCCTGGTTAGTATTGGGTCCCTCGGTTTTTGCTTAACAGCCTTCATTAACTCCTTACGGGCGGCTGAGCAATTACCATCAAACCACCTTTTTCGTTTTGGGGATTTCACTTTAGTTTTAGTAACTAAATTAGAGCCCGCCTGTTTAATAATGATATCAAAGGCATCTAAGGTAACTCTATCCTGTAGTGCTGGGTCCATACATACTTGGAGCTCCAAAGCACAGGTGGTATACAGGTTCTCCAGGAAGTTCTCTGGAGTGATCTTTTCCCACCTCAACCTTCGCGCCTGGTCTTTGGTACTGATATTTGTATTAGTAATATGGTTCACAGCCCCCCCTTTTACGACAGAAGAGAGGAGGAGAACCAATATTAAAGGGTTACGGTCACTAAATCAATTACAGACAACGTTAAAAGTCTGTACAGCCAGAGTTAATAAGGCAGATAAAAAAATATGATAAATTATACTAGGGCTACCATTACCTACATAGGTGGGAACCAGGGCAGACTTATCGGATTGTTGTAAACAATTCAGATTAAACACAGAGAGCAAGCCTTCTAAGAAAGTTCCTGATGGTGTGTGCTCAAAGTGCTTTGACCCCTGTGAGTCGTCTCCCTCCACCAACATTCAGGGACAGTTAAGGCAACATTTTTGAGTGTTAAAACCCCCCGGATTAGCATGTCATAATAAACTTGGCTGCCTTCCCCATAATTTTTTACTAGGTCTTCTGAGCCCAAGAGGTGTTCCGTCTCATGAGTCCTGGAAAAGGAATTATAAAAATTCACCGCTAACAGCGCCACTCATACCAGTGTAGGGTGTCAGAGCACTTTGCATCACACACACATTACACAGAGCCAATCAATCAAACGTGTGTAAATCAATGTATAGGAAATATTACATAAGCCAAAGGACTAAAAGTGTAGGAGTCACATGTCATCCATACTGGTAGGCAGTATAGTTTAAAAGTGCTTGGTGTGGAGAAGCACGAACTCAGATTTGAAAAAGAAACAGCTTAGTTGGGAGTTTTCTTTCATAATAATAATTGATTTCTAGCCAAATTAACCCTTTATGCAACATTAATCAATGTTCTAATGTATACTTTGCAGTGTGTATGCAGTTCTATGATGAAAGCTAATAGCTCACTGTTAAATATTAGGACTTTAAGTTATAAATTGCAAGTAACAAAAGGATGTCTCTTTTAAAACAGTAACCTGCTCATCTGTTTACATTATATGCACTCTGTAATCTACTTGGTACACGTTATTTGCAGCAGGCGTATTAACCATCTGCACTAACTTCACATAAGTCCAAACTTCAACTATACAAAATGCTGATCTCTCTCCAGGAAGATAATTAATCACACCAGTTATCTTGACATTTTGTGGGGCCTGGCAATTGCCGTAGGAAAGAAACGCTGCAACAGGTGCTTGAAAAACATCCTAAACTTGCAAACACAGCACCCCCATGAAGCCAGCACCCGGTGCGGTGGCACCGGTCACACCGCCCTAGAGCCGGCCCTGAGTGCAAGAGTTGTTTTGTGACGATGGCAACCCCCAGTGTTGTTCCACTTTTCATTCACCAGAAGGAATTGTCTCTTGAATCTGAGACCATATGGGATCCACCATGTGAGGAAAAAAAGTTTTAAACTACCTCCTACCTTTAGAAACAACACATTTTGTTAAGAAGATCATAGGTAGTGGTATGATTAAAAATGTGAGATGTGAAAAGAGAGGTATTAGGTGTCTCTCACATCAATCTCTGGAAGAACCAGGTCAACATTTTTCAGCCAACGTTGTGCCCTGTGGGTCTATGGCTTTCGTCAGGACTGAAAGGTTGTTTTATAGGATCCCTTCATAAAGTCAAATTATATCAAATGGGACACTTTCCCTCCAACTTTTAAAGTTTTTTTTCTCCCTTTTTGGTCATATGGGACTCTTTTTCCAGTCCTTAATTTCTGTTTTAGATAGTCTTCATGGGTCTGGGCAGAGGCGCGGTATCAATATTCCTTTCATTAGGGAGAAGAAGCTTAGTCCTTCAGTGTGCACTCAACAACACGTCCTCTCCCGCCTGCATCTTGTACAACAAGACCATGCAAGACTTTTCTTCAGCACTTGTTAAGGAACGCCCACTGCCACTAGTTCTGACCATGAGATTCCATGGGCTCTTTAACATTCTGTTGTACAAGGTTATTATTGAGGATCTTTATGACATTGTTTTGGATTCCAGTCACCACATTGTCAATGTAAACCTTGTTAAGAGTGGTGTAACCTTCCAGATATTGTGTTTTTGTCTAAATTCATATCTTTTCTAAATGCTTAGTAACTTTAACAAAAGAACTGAGCATTATCGGGATAGAAGCAGGTAACAATAATTTTCAGGTTTAGTTAATTTTAAACTATCAAAAGGTTTGACTCAGGAGCTTTAAAATCAGGAAAGAATTCTTACTTGTTAATGCAAATGTTTAACTGTTTTTCGAATGAGAAATTATGGGACATAATCTGTAAACTGCAGGTGGGGAAGTTGTGCTTCTGGTACAAACCAAGTCCCATGTACTCTTCTAAGAAAATGTAATATTGCATATTGTCAGACCTCGTTGGGGAGGGCCCTGGGCAGACAGGGACTACTAGGCCCAACCATGATGGGTGAGGCTGTTTGCCACTGATGTCCTTGGGTCTGTCCTTCTGTGGCTCTGCAAACCTGTCCGAGTACATGCTTTCCATGCTTGATTCTTAGGGTAACAAGGGGGTATACAGTTACAGGCTTCTCAGGGAGGTTGTGTTGTGGGCAAGAGCTCAGAACCCAATAGTCAAAAAACCCACTCCATAACCTAATGCCAAGCCCATTTCTTCTCTTTACCAAAAATAAAGCATTGCTAATCTCACAGTAGAAATACTACATTATCCAAATAATCCATGAAAAAGGTTTGTTATAAGTTGTGCTTTAATAATAAGACGCTACACTTCCCCTCCCTTCCACAAAAATTGTCTTTCCTCCCACTATGCTCGAGATCCTGCTGTTACCACCACTAAACTAGGGCATTTGCAAAGGCTAGGCCCAAAAGCAGATTACTCAAACATTCTCACAAGTTAAATGTTTAACTCAGTTCAATGTCTTTAGTGGCTTTTGTGCCAAACAAAAGCTCAAATGGGTGCAGCAGATTTGCCTGTGTCTGTTCCTTTCTCGTCCCCTTTTGTCAACTAAGCCCTGCAGTTGCCTTTTGGCAATCTGTCCTGTAGCAGGAGTGGGTGGCATTCCTGTCCTCACGGGGTGTCCTTCTCCTTTGTAAATTACTGCAGTGGCTGCTGCTAGAAGGGTGATCTTCACAGGACTGGCTGTGAGGGCAGGCTTATGCAGCCGTACTAGTCTTTGGCAGCAGCAGCTCGCTAAGGTCAGCCATAGACCAGCACTTCTGCATGCAAAAGTTGCAACCTCAAGGACAAGTCTTCTTCATGGTGCCTGTGTGCAGTTGCAAGCTCATGGCAGATTTGAGTTTTCGTGCTTCTGCTGCGATTTAATCTTCTCCTCTTTGGCAGCAGTATAACCAGTCACTCGCCCAAGGGCAGGCTGCCAGGCATCACAGAATGACACGCTGTGGTACAGTCTATTTGCAGCACCTCAACAACTGCCAGAAAGACTGGGCAATCAATTCACAGCACAGTTCACTTCTGGATTGTTCTCTTGGGTTTGTCAACTTTGTCTGGGTGCTCCTCATGCCAGGAACACACTGGGACTATCCTCCGAGGCAGTCTCTCCTGCAGGGCCAGGCACACTCCTCTCTCTCAGCAGAAAGGCGGGCTTCTAGGCTTTTCAGGCAGATACTCCACTCCTTTAGAAGAAAGTGTGGACTTGAAAAGATGTTCCCTCACATCTGGGACTGGCTGTTAGGCAGATACCAGTCCTGGTTATGCAAACTTGTGACTTAATCAAAGTAAGTGGTCTGAAACCCACTTTGATACATATTTTACATACCGTGAATTTGGATCCACTGTCTCATGCTGCAGTACCAGTTTGAGTTGATTTCCTCTCACGTCATTTCCTTTCTGCTCTGCAGACATAGGCTTGGTGTAGAGTGATGACTTGCACAGCATATAGCAGCGGGGCTGGCCCCAAGCAGCGGTACAACATGGGAGTGTGAGCTCTCTGCATCTGCCTGTCTTTAGCCTAGTATTAATTAGAGACAAAAGGGCATTCAATGCCTACAAATTTCAGCACCGGTACTTGAACAACAAAAACTGCAGCCCCGCCCTCACTCCTACCATTTACCAAATGGCAGTGCTCATGGAAAACTAATTTGCAGTCACTTTCTAAAAAAGTCTTCATTGAATTTTTAAAGGTGGCCCTGACTGTATCCTACTGACTTCAGTGTTTGGTTCTCCACCCTCCAGCTACAGGAAAGCAGCTACTTCACTGTCTGTTGAAGTTATCCTCATTCTCCATCTTGTGCCATGCTACAATACGGGCTATCCAAAATGGATCCTGCTTGTCTCAGTACATACACAAAGTCCCACTACCATATGTGTGTCACATGCTCATTGTACATTTACATGTACTCGACATGCACATGTGATGTCGGTTCTGGGTTTCACATAATGGCGTAACTTTACACTAGAGGTGTCAGTAGTTCACACTATAACTGAAAGGTCTGGTCGCACTACAAGCCACAAGGCATGGTACGCTGCCAACACCGCTTTAGGTCATACACTTAGAACAGTAGTCCTTTTTCTAATTTGAGGGCACCCTAAGTGCGCTCCGTCAGTTCACAGAATAGATCTTGGACCTTGCATTTTCAAGGTCAGGCATAAGCATATGCGCTCACAGTGGGCCACATAAAAGGCAAGATACCAGTTTTACATGCAGCTGTGCGTTCGTATGCTGTGCAGGGGACTTTCATGTTGCAACACATATCATTCACACCTTAGTATCAGGCTGATGCACAGGTTATAAGCTGGTACCTCAGTGATTGTTTTACAAGTGTGTAGTGGCAAACCATAGAAAATGTTTTGTGGTTCTGGACCAGGCCAATGAACACCCGTGGTAAGCAAGGGCAAATATATCTGCAAGCGGTAGTGGCACTTGAGTATGCACAGACAGCGTTAACACATATATTAATAGCAAATGAGTTTTAATGCCACTTGTTTAATATCGTATTGCTCTCAACATTCAGTTTATGCTTGTGACTTATGCGACTGGCACTAATTTCAGATTACTGACTGATATTGCGCCCCCCCTTGGTTCACCACACTCTAAAGATCCTGAATATGGGACAGATAGCTGGGTCTAGAGATAAATAAATGTTACAGCCCTGTAATTGTTCGTCCTTGAGCTCCATATTACACCGGAATCACAGCAAACCAACTCAATGAAATTGGGAAAGGTGATAGCGGAAGGCGAAAAAAAAAATTACAAACTATTTTTTGTGGAATGTTTCTTTGCAGTCAGTTTTAAGAGTTCTTATAAGGTCCTTGAGATTGTTATTTCCTTGTTTTTGTGTAATCTGGGGCTGGAAACCAACTCAGGGTGTTATGCTACAGCAATCAAATAGAGCTTACGGATAAGCAATGACTATAGGTTTAAATTGAATATCTTTGCTTCTATTTGGTCATCTCGGAGCCTATTCATTTGCGCCTGCTTTGAATGAAACAACTGAACAAGGCGGCTTCATTGTGCATATTGCATGGGATGATCCTTAGTAATTTACACCCATTGGGCATTGGTTCAAGAGTCAATAGCAATAAAATATTTTTGAGAAACAATAGAGAATATTACACGCGACCGTCCTCCATGTATCTCCTCAGATACGTTTCTCATACCTGCATTTATCTGGGTTGTATTTCTGACAAATGCTGTTCAATCACAGGTACAAGAACCCGTAAAACATGTCTTTGTGTCTTCAGTATGATAGTTATTGCTGTTTTTCTTCTCCCATTTAACCGTTTTCAGAAGTAGTTTTGAGGCATGTACAGCATGTAGAGCTTATCAAACGCACAAAGCATATCTGGGTGGATAAAGTAAAGCATAGACCGAATATTTTTGAAGATAAAAAAATCTAGGGTCATGTACATTGCTAACTATACTCTTTTTTCGCTAGCATCCCAAACCTAATGGCACAGGAACAAGGCCCAGTTCTGGCAGTGAAGGGCAAAAGTCTTATGCCATATTGTCACTTTGAGCTTGAAGACTCTGATTACATCAGTCAAAGTAGACGCAACCCAGATCAGAGAGGTCCGCGTGGTGCTCCACCAGGAGCCACCCTGGATTCCAACACCAGAGTCATTGAATTTTCGGCCGTTGGAGTGAACACTAAGAACAACAGGTGAGTCCTCCAATTGTTCACAATTTCCTTTTAAATACACAGCATTGCTTATGGATTACGGGCAGCTCACCTCTGTTTGTGTACAGTTTTTTGGCACCCTTGTTTCTTCGCTTGTGCTTTTTGGTTGCCAGGTCAGCCCCCACTTGTATAGTTGCAGATTTCTTACCCAATGTGTTATTGAAAGGAAAGACTTTATGTTTCTCCCCTCCCTTCTAATGTTTTTTTATATGATAGTCCATCTGCATAAGGTGTGGCTTATGGTTTGCAAGTCTTTAATCCAGTGTATGCACTCTGAGCAGCCTGTCACTTATCCCTTGCTCTGCGTTCAAATGGCAGGTTTCAGAGAAAATGGGATGGTTCCATGAATTTAGACATGTGACCTTAATTTATAGTTTTTTGTTGGAAGGAAATTGATACTCATGAAGGTATCTCTATTGTAGGTCCGCCCCACCCTATATTTGTCCCATAGATTGGAGCGTTTTCTTCTAATTAATCATCTTTTCTGGTGGAGCTCTTTTACCAGTGCATGGAGACTGCCTGAGTGTTTAATCTTCAAATATGATCTGATAAACAAATGATCATTGTTTTTTATGACCTCTGCCTTGTATTTCTGTCATATTAATGGTTTCTAAAATATGTGCACTTCACACAAGTCTTGTAGAACACTGCCCAAAATAAGACAACCTGAAACGTCATTATCTCTCAAGCCAGATTACAGATGACTTGTGTCTTTGCTCTTTCGGAACTTGACCATGAAATGAATACGTTAGAGAGTCCCTGACAGATTCTCAAATGTAGCTGAGTGACTTTTCAGACACGTTGTACTTGAGAAGAAAAATTTAATTCTTAAGTAAGAAGCCATTGAGAGCTAGAAAGATGCTTACGTTGGAGAGCAGCATACCCAGTGGGCTGAATCCCTAGAAGAGGACAGTTTATTTTAGGTTAAACTCTAGGCGAACGTGAGTAAACCACACTCACTGTACCAATATTAAAACAACAAAGACCCACTAAGAACAAAGGGGATATTTCTTCATTGTTCTCTTGATCAACCATAGCAGGCTATCCAGAGAAGAAAAATGCGTTTGGTTGCAGCGCATACTAGTCACCCATTCCCCCTTTCACCTTATATCCATCAACAATTGTCAAACCATAGTGTTATGCATCAAAACATAACCAAACTCAAATAAAAAAATACTGATGTGGTAGTACCCACCCATTACAGTAGGTGCATTCCTGGTTCCTCACCTCCAACCACTTACTAATCCCTATTTGCTTCAGTTCAATCTCCTGCCTAAAAACATTTCTTGAACCTGTCCTCTGCAAGAAAGTTAATGTAGACATAGCAGATTCAAACCACTACCGCCCTCTCCCCCATTTACCACCTAATGTCCTAAGACAACACCCCCAACCAACTCACTCTTCTTAGCGCCTTAACACCCTTACATCTAAATATTCTGAATAGTGTACTGAACAGGCAGTTCATCTATTAGCAGCAGCAGCGCTTAGACACTCAGACTGACTCATCACTACCCAAAAACATTCTTCTACATTTAGTTGCGTTTTTCAATAATGATGATGTAGTTTCTTGGAATGCATAATTTCTTCAATGCTGTATAAATGGGCTTTATATTGCTTTACTTTGAGTGTTATCGAGCCTGACATAAAATAGACAAAATAACAGTTTTTGATGAAAAATTAGACACATCTTACTGTTATAGTTGAAAATCTGTGAATATTTTTTTTAAATCACTACTGTTGCAAAGTAAGGCATCTGAACATTATGGAAATGGTCATTTGTGTGCAACTGTAATGTTAGACATCCACCAGTTTGGATATTGACCAGGCTAAGGTAATGTACTTAGCTGCTATTAGGGATGTCATCCTATAAATTAGCAGGCCAGAGCTTTTCTCAGCATGCTGATCCTTCATATCTCTCTGCCACATTCGATATAGTGGATCACAGACTCCTTCTCCACTGCTTACAAGTAGTGGTCGACTTATCAGAAAAAACCTTTAAGCGGTTTTAAAGCTTTCTGACTAACCCTAGCCATAGAGTAGGATGAGGTAACTGACCCTTCCCACCTACCCATAGTAAGAATACATGGTTCTAACAATAAAGATCAATTCTCTGACATATCCATCACCTTTGAGATCTTCGAAACATGATTAGAACCTCAGAGCCTAATGTACAAGGTCAAAAATGGAAATTTCAATCCTCGGCTGCCTTTTCAACACTTGAAAAGTGAGCTCTGTCACCTCCATCTTTGGTAAAATAGTCTCTATAAGGACTAAGATTTTTTTTAAAATACCAGCCCAATGTGGGAAGCATACCTCATCATCAGTAAATTAATAGAAGCCAAAGTAAAGCCAGCATTCTCAGTTACGAAACCACTAATGGGTCCCTGTGTAAACTAAAATTGTGCTTTCATGCTCACATGCGCAAACGCCTTGATTTTGTGTACACATGCTTCAGGTAATTTCTAAGATCAGATTAAACGATACTGTCCCACTTGGCACTCCACTCACACAAGTGCAAACTACTTATCCCTCCCACAAACAGATACATTAGTGGGAGACATATTACAGCATCTGCACTGATGCTGAAACAGTTTACCCACAAACATTTGCCATGCTAATGCTCTTCAAAGCCAGACTGAAAATCCTTGTGTTCTAAACTAGTCAGAATGGGTGAATGCAACTTTGAAAGTCCTGCTACACACCCACCTAGGACATTCCTGACCTTAAAAGGCACAAATCACTACTATATCAAGTACAGGGTAAACAGTATAACCTCTACCACATGTTTTTGCCTCTTGCAAAAGCAGTTAAAAGTAATTAATTTTGTCAGTATCCACTATGCAAACAAACATAAAACATTAAAGAGGGACAAAGAAAAGTGGTATCAGTCAGTCAGTCAAGTAACTTCATTTCGATTCAAAAGAACCATAAAAGAGCACAATATTAAAAAATACAATTCATAAAATACTTTAGCAGACATAATAACATTCCATGTAAATATCATAATCATGCAGTAGAAGATAAAATAAGTCTCAGGAACTAGACTGATATACCAAAATGAAAAGAAATCATTAAATACAATATATTAGAATATTAAGAATAAGACATTTAAAAGCATTAAAAGTGGTACATATCAAGTCCAAGCTCGACCAGTCCTCTCTTTATAGAAGACAGCTTGGCTTGGGGATGTCATTTGTTGGCCAACTAGTGCATCATTTTACTCATAACGCTTTCTGATTACAATGTATGTACACGGGCAAAGATTTCTTAATAAAGGGAGCACAACTCTAATTCTCACTGGCTTATAAAGTACACAAACCAAAATAAAGTGCAGAGTGCTTTGTTTCGATGAATTGTCACAGGGGCAAGGCGTGAGTTTGTCCGACCAATCTCCTTGAAGAGGAAACGCTACCAGAAACTGCACTGTGCTTAATCGAAATCTGTTAAGATAAAATCTGGTCTGAGGGTTTAAAATAAAAGTTCAATAAAACTGCAGGTTAGCCAAAACAGGGAGATAACTTCCAGGATAACCTAGGAGCTGCCGATTGCGTGTTTTACCCCTGTTTAGAAATACTTGTTTGATGGTCTCTTTTGCGTTTGGGGGAATATTCTGGGGATTGGCATAAAAATGTCCTAGACCTAGCTCTAAGAACTTGTCTCTCAAGTAATGAAACCAGGGGGTCTTGTTGAAACTGGGGGCAATAAGGCAATCCTTTATAATATATCTTGAGAACGCTAAATCCTCTGAAAACCAAATCTTAGCCCATAAAAACAAGGGGGCAAAACCAATATGGTCCTCTATGAACTCAAAACCCAATTATGCATGACAAACAGATGTAGTGGCACTTATTGGTACCATCAAGAGTCTTTTGGTAAAAACTTTCTCAACTCCTTGGAGCTGTTGACATCTATTATATCCCCATACCCCTGCCTCATAGGTAATTATAGGGAGGCATTTGGCTCTGTAGAGGGTTAGTAATTCTTTCACTTCTTTTTGCCCCAACCTAGATGCAAACCGGAAAAGTGCATCCGCTACCAAGCTTGTCTACTGTGCTCTAACAGTCAAAAGAGTTTCCCATTTAATCTGTGTAATCAATTAATTGCCCAAATACGAGAAGTTACTGACTTTTTTCTATCACCTTCCTCTTAATGAGAAAGGTTTTGGATTTTGTGGTCCGAGGACCACAGATCATGATATATAATTTATTGAAGTTATCTTTTAAATCAAGCGATGTCATAAATAATGTGAATGCATCAAGAGATTTTTGCAGGCTTATCACTGTTCTTGCCAACAGCACAGTATCATCTGTGTATGCAAGCAGAGGGGCAACGTTCCTACCAATTCTGGCGAAGTCAAGCTCCCTTTTTAATAAAAAAAAAGGCCTCCAACCCATTAGTATAAATAAGAAATAAAAAAAGGGCTAAGATGCAGCCTTGACGGACCCCTTTCTTAGAAAAGATGGGTTTTCTCTTTTCCCCTTTGCTGCCCTAGCTTATGGTTACCGTTGTATTTGTGTGGAGCCTACGTAAAAGGGTTACTAGTGCTTTTTCCACACCAATATTCTCCATCATAGCCCACAATGTGTTCGATTTTCAGTGCCAAAAGCAGTAGACAAGTCCATGAAGGCCAGATGGATAGAGCTCATCATGGACTTCAAGTGCTTACTAACTATCAGGGACAGATTAAGACATTATTCAGTCGTGTCCATACCCCTTCTAAAAACCACATTATGTGCTTGATAAGACCCCTTTAGATGAGGCCCACTCTTCCAGTCTTACAAGGAGGACCCTACCAAGACTTTTTCTGTTGCATCAATCAATGATATAGGTCTGTAACATACAGGGTCATTCCTATCTCCCTTTTTAAAAATGGGGACTACTATCGCCTCTTTCCAAGATTCAGGCAATGGGCCAATGATGGCTGCTTTAAAGATGTTAGTTAACAATGGTGCCCACAAGTTAATATTTGTTTTGAAAAAGTCAAGGGGCACCCCACCAGGAACGGGGGCTTTCAGACAGATGACCTGTGCGACAGCCACCTCTACTTCTTGCACTGAGATGGACAGTCTTAGCTGCGTGGATTGGGTAAGGTGAATGGGTAATTCCCTAGCTGACATATTTATCATCCTGTGGGAGGATTAAATATTTGGGTGAAGTGAGCTTCCCAAACTTCACCTAAGATCAATGAGTCCATCTGTCTCACATCTTCGACAAACATTGGGGGGTTTGTGATTTCCAAACATTTTTTAGAATTTTTATGGGAGCCCGCATGGACCAGGTCTTCCGACGCCTCCTCCCTCAATTCCATTTTCCTCTGTTCAATCATCCCTCTATTATTTACCCTCAAGTTTTTTCCACGCTCTCCTTTCAGAGAGATAGTGTGTAAAACCGTTTTTTGCTCCTTATGTGCTTTGGTACATTTATTCTTGAACCAGCGCACCGGTTGGGCTTGCTTTAGGGGAATCTTCTTAACCAGCCTTAGGGAGATTTTGGTACAAAGCGCCTCAAAATCCTTGACTGATTCATTTGGGATGAAATGTAGCTTCAAACACCTAACTATAAGGTAGCGATTTCCTGAAATAATTTCTTGTTAACATTTTTGGCAATATACTTTGGCCCATTTCATCCTGATTCACTTGTTGGGATTATACTAGGTCACAAGATCCTCAGAGGATCCTGTTTTTGGCTTAACATTAAAAATAGCTATGAGCAGATTATGATCACTTGAACAGTTTGGATTGGTTTTAAACTCCTGAGCTAGCGAGGTACAGTTGTGGGATATTAACATAAAATCCAAAGAGCTAACCCGACCTCCGCTGACATAAGTTGGGCACTGCATAATGGACTTGTAAACACAGTCATTCAGGACGGTAAAGTCATTTGCTACCAAAATAGTGTTTAGGGCTTCCCCATACAAGAATGACTAAAATGAGCCATAGGTTGACCATCATTATCTTCCAGCCCATAAAAACAATGGGTACTATATTTACAAAGGGTACAATTAAAATCTCCAATCCATTAAATACATAGGGGCTGCCTCTTGTCAGAAATGTTACTAACTTTTTCTTGCAGCTCCTCTATTACTCAACAATTTCCCTTGTCAAAAATATTATTGTACAAGTTCACTGATAGTAGATCAATCGGTAGCAGACCAGATATCACCAGTAATTGGTACCAAGGGGTTGAGCAGATGCATTTGATTTTTACAGAAGTATATTTTACTGCTATAAGCACCGCTATACCACCCTTTGCACTTCCTGAGGTGGATGGAATCGCTGGAATACAAAAAGAACGATACCCATTTATGAAAAAATCATTTAGAGTCCTTGGGGTCCTTACGATGGCGGTCGGACTTTCGTCCAACCGCCATCGTTGTGGTAGTAGGACCGGCCGTCTACGAGGCGGCCTACCCACCTACCGCATTACGATGCGACCGACACCGCGGCGGTCGCAGGCCCTATCCCTAACATTGCAGCGGGGATGCAGTCAGCAGCCCCTGCCGCAATGTAGCAAAAAACAGAAAACCTCTCCTTAACATATAGTTCTAGAACGGGTGCTACCTCAACCTTCAACAATATATTGTTCCACAAGACATTGATTTATATTAAATTTTTATTTATCAAAAATATATTTTTGTATGTTCATTTGTTTAAGTGAATAACATCAACATAAATTCATATATGAGCCCAAAACCTGGGTTCTCAATGGAACTCAAACCATGCACTCGGTTAACATCAGACATACCACTACATTCATACCATACACTATCATACTGTCAAACATAACCAAACAGAGTAATGCTTATCAGAAATACATTACATCAATGCATCGGTAAAAACATAAAGAGGAAAAGCGCCGTGTGTTTCGGAGGGGGTCCACAAACCCCAATATCCTTCGTCAGGGCCTTCCTTCGTCTCCTTACATTTCATGATTCAGGGACCCTCTTTTGTTCTTTAGTACAGCCCCTGCCGCAATGCCCAGAAAAAGGCACTTGCATATCCCTCCACTACGTGTCAGGCACCATAAACACATGGTGCAGGGTTATGTAGGGGGGCACCATAGATGCCCCCCAGTGCCCTTGCCCCAAGTCAAGAGATGAAGGGGGTCCCTCTACTGGCCCCCAAAACCGTTTCTGCCATTCATTTTGCTGTGGGTTGTCCGCCGCAAACTGAACGGAGGAAAGGGATATCATAATCCCTACAGCGGTACCTGCAAGGTAATGCCGCCATGTTGGGCAATGTTTTGGTTCTGACAGGTGGTCGGAAAAGGACCGCCTGTCGGAACCGTGGTGGGCGGTCTTTACGACCGCCACGCTTAACCAATGATTCCCCCCGCCATCATAATATGGCGGTGAGAAAAAAGCAGCACGATGGCGGAGGGCCGGCCACCGACAGGCTGTCGGTGGCTGGCCTTCCACTATCGTAATCAGGCCCCAAGTTCCAATCTCCATTCCCTAATTAAGTGCGGACTCACGCTGTATTCCATGAAATGACTCTATACAGAGTAATCATATTTCCTTGGGATACTTGCCCCAATGTTGCGTTGGTAGATACGTCAGGAGTACAGGTAAAGGTAAATGGTACTTCATCTAAAGCCCACCCCATCATGATACTTCCCCAAGAAAAGTGGTATCAAAGGGATATCAGTAAAGCATTTAAGTTCCACATCTCATAATGTGCAGCTTCATAAAGAAAAAGCAGTGTAACAACTTTAGGGCCTTATTTAGCATTTGGCAGCTGGAGTAAAGGCAGTCAGGGTGGCAGAGGATTTTACATTCTCTACCCTGCCTTTAATCCACCTGCCACATCGAAAGCTTACCCTTGCTTAACTCAGCAGTGAACTCTGTGAATTTATATGAACTGCTGTGACTGCAGTTCATACAAAGCCAATGTAAAGTTCGGTGTTCTTCAGTCATTGCTGATTGATCTTTACACCAAGCTTTTGAACGTTTTACATTTTTCAAAAACGAGCTTCCAAAGCGGGGCTTTGTTTTAGAAAAATGTAAAACAAATACCCTCACACCATGTTAGCTTTTATCCCAGGATGAGGGGGGTAAATGTAAAAATAATTCTGCACCTCAACTCAAAGTTTTACCTGGTGATGATGGCCAAAAAAAAGCCATCTAATTGCCCACTCTAAACTGGGCGGATGATCGCTCGGATGGCTTTGCTCCCACAGGCCATAGTCCATCAAACCGTTGAGAGCATGTCTGCAACGGAGCCGATTTAGGCTGTTATTGATATACTGTTGGTCTGCCCAGCCCCAAATTTGGTAGGTTTAATTGGGGCAATTTTGTATAGTGTGAACTCCACCCAAAGGCATTGGAGTACTTTACACTTTACATGAGCACCTGTTACATTACACAAGGTCAGATTTATTTTTTGTAGGCACTATGAGATTAAGTGATTTCCCCAGGATCACAGGATTTGGAGCCAACGCCTATACTCGAACCTTGTTGCCTAGTTCCAAAGTTGATAACTCTGGCCGTAACACCACATACACTCCGATGGACCACGAGTTTCGTGGAGAACATACTCTATCACCATTGCGATGGAGTATCGTCTCTGCCAAACTCTAAATCAGTCCTTAGTCTTTGACATTAAGTTGGATTAGAGAACCTGGTGATAAAGAGAAGCTAAAAAAAGGGTTAAACCAGATCTCCAAGCAACGGTTTTCCAGTAAGATGCCTAGCAATACATAGGCAGTAAACCAGTGAGCTCATGGGAAACTGTTAAGAGCAGAAGCCTCATTGTGATGGGAAATAATCTAGAGTTAGATTTCTTGTAGGACCCTAGTCAAGTGTTTATCATAAGAATTCCGTAGAGAAAGACAGACTGACCCTACAATGAAGGGAAGAGAAATCTGTAAAGGTTCCAGCACACACTTCTTCATATCAGAAAGTCAAAAGGAGCCCCAAAAGATGTTCTGTAAAAAGTGATTATAGTATACACTGCTTTAGGAAAGTCTTAAGATTAAAGATAATGATGAATTAGCAGAATAATAGGCAAGGCAGTTCTCTGTTAAAGAAGAACTAAATCAACAAGAGAGATGAGTAAAATGAAATGCTGAATATAACCGGTTTAGGAAGTAGTATCAGTGAGAACTGATTGGGAAATCATTTAGTTTAAGGGAGGTTCTGCTCCCAAATCAACCCTATATCATTTTGAAAGGCCTGACGTGACCCGTGGACAGTAATTTATTTAGCATTGTGCTTCATGTAGTAATCCTATCCAATCTTTCAATCTCCCTTCTAGACCTGATAGAAATCATGTCAAGATAGCAGAAAGCAAGGTGGTGATATGTGATGTTGAAAGCATATTCTCCCACCCACATGCACAGTATCATGACTACAGAGACTGCATTTTCCATTTATGTTTTCCAAAATTGTGGCAATAGGTGCATAAGCCCATTCCATTTAAATTTTTGTCTTCAGTGTGTTTATTCTCATAGCTGATGGCCATCGCTACCAAATCAAGTCACAGCTACTACACCTGTGTGCGGTCTACGTGTATCTTAAGGGATTCTTAGGAAGACCAGTTATTTCCACCTTCACCGTAATGGTGACATTTCTATCTAGCAATCCACTTTGTTCTAGTTCCTCACATGTAATATTTGCCACATTGCAAGGATACTATGGGGTAATAGCAACAGACTTTATAAATGCATAAAAACAATTTAAAAATCTCCCTTTAAACTTATAGAGAAATCACTGCATTATCAGATCTCTCCTGTTAAATTACTCCTCGCTTTAAGAGAATACTCAAAAGAAAGAATTTGGACCCTGTATGTGAATTATGGTGAAGTTTGTCAACAAATCACTTGTCAGTGACTATGGATGCGTTCAAGCACTGAGAAATATCGAGGCATCACCATTCTTTGCTCCGTTCATTCCTACATATGGATCTCTGCAAACTATTATATAGCAGAGAAGCGATAAACATCATTACTATTGGAATGGACTAGATTTCTACAGAAGGATAGCGTGGAAGTTGGTGAGCACCATACTTGAATGCTCTGTAGTAACCTGTGGATATAGGAAGTAAAAAGGCTTTAGTTAGCAATGAGTTCCACTTCCAGAGGTATTATTTTATGTTTTACTTGGCTAGTACACTAATCTTTCCCAATGTTTTAAAGAACATTTTCATTTGATTTTACTTGGGCATCCCATGTACGCTGTACTCAAGACTGGAAGTAGAGTGAGTCTTCTCACTCATGGGTATATCATGTTTTACTTTAGCACATTTTGCTAAGCATGCATGGCTTTAGTCTTTTACTTTCTCTTGCCTGACTAGTTTCCAGTTTTCTGTACTTCTTATTACATCGTGTTTTCTTTCTATTTTTAAAATAAAAAATTTCTGTTGTGGTATTTTTCTGTAGTTTTTATGACCTTTTCTTGTGGGAAACGTCAATGCGAGTGTAGTACTCGTACATTATTTTATTCCAGTCCTTCATCTATTATTTCAGGTTTGCTTTATTCATATTAATGCTTGAATGTTTAACCCATCCTCATGTCTGCATAACAATTGCTGAGCCCACATGGCTGCTGTACTGGTGACATTGTTTTTTTATGTCTGTCATTTATTTTTGTAATTATGGCACTCTTAATGTTTCTTCTTTTCCACTTAAATATAGTGGCTTCTCTTTTCATTTCTATCTGGTAGACCGTATAGCTGTTCTTATACTCTGATCTGTATCTTTTGTATTCTAATGTACACTTTCTAAAAAGCGGCTAGCCAACTTCCTCTTCTGTGATTATTATTTAAATTGAAACATTGTAAAACATCCATTGAGATATAAAAAGTATAGTGAGTAATGAGAACGTATGTTAACTATCTACAAGTTATTTATTTTTATGTTTGTATCTTTCTGTAGTGTGACACTTCTTAAATAGTGTTTGCCTACAATATTTTAGAAACATATTAAAAGATCTAGTTATGGTACCCTTAATTTCGATCGATTGGATGATGGAGAACTCAAGCCAAACTAAGGTTTTTTTCTTTTTTATTTTCACTCAACCACCACGCTTTTACTTCAGAAATCATCTCTTGTCTCTGTTTCAGGATGTTCCACATAATGAACCCCACTAACTCAGCCTATTCTTTCCTCTGGACATGTGAGGATCCACCAAGCCTGAAAAACGCCCCTCCTTTTCGCTGCTTGAACGAGAAGGGGCATATTCATCCAGAAAAGAAGGCTGAGGTAAGGGCATTCTTTTCAGACACCTGAAGTTCAGTCTCCTACACACACTATGCACCATCCCTATGCAGCATTTTAATAAACGTTCCATACCATTTGTATTCCTAGCCTTGAGTCGGGCACATCTAGTTCTCTCTGGTGTACGTTATTCTTATAGTTTCCTTTCACTTTCAATTTAGCTACAGCATCGTATTTTGAACAACAAGAAATCCAAACTGTCAGACGTGGTACACAAAAAGCCTTTTTTCCATCCCTCTTTTTAGGTCGAGCTTTGATCGACCTGTTATATCTCTTCTGTGGGGTTTGGCACACCCACCAATTGCCATTGGCTGTTATCTGGGTCATTTACAAATGCTGACTTGCTATTGGTGCAGTTGCTTAAATATCCCTCTTTTGTGGGCTTATCTGCCTCGCTGGTGATTTAACTAAGAGATTGTTTTGTTAGGCCATCACACTGTAATGTGTGTGATGGCCTCTCCTCTCCTCCCTCCCTTCTGATTTATTTATATCTATTTTTTGCCTGCACTCAGCGTGGCCGCCTGCATGCCTGAAATAAGAGCAGCAACTGCGCACGTGAGCGCCTTGCTTGTTAAAGTCTTAGGTAAATATTTAGCCAAGCTTTGGCGTTTCCCACCAGGTTGTCCTGGTGAGGAGGACCCTTGTTGAAAGTCTGACGTAATTACGCACCCATGCTTTGGGCTTTTTCACAGATGTGCTTTGTGTGCCTGGGACTTTTTCAAGTGTAAATAAATGCTGGTGCTCTGAGCTTTTCTTCCCCTCTACCCTCCAGTGGCTGCTAAATGCACTGGCTGATGGAGGCCGGGTCCCATCAGATGCTATCGGTGTTTGCTTGGTTACATAATGAAAACCACGATTCCCAGATAAGGCGGATCCTGTCTCAATGATACCGAGACTGTCGGGGACCCCTGGAGAGTGGCACACAAGCTGGCGGAGCACACCGGCAATATCAATCACATAAAGCTGCTCTCAGGAAAGAAGGCTCACGTGAACAAGGTTTCGGAGGAAATCGAAACACGTTGTAGAATTATCCACTGTGGTGGTAATATACGAGTGCGGAGCCTTCTTTCCTGAGAGCGCGCAAATCTACTGTGGCTTTATGTGCTCTATCTATCTATCTATCTATCTATCTATCTATCTATCTATCTATCTATCTATCTATCTATCTATCTATCTATCTATCTATCTATCTATCTATCTATCTATCTTCCTGTTGTTTACGAAATAACAGGCGCCGACTCCGTGGAAATGTAACACTGGAATATTTAATCAAAAAACAATAGCCATGACGCGTTTCGACGGCGAACCGCCTTCTTCACAACATCGGGCCCTATGAAAGGCATGTATATATATATATATATATATATATATATATATAGAGAGAGAGAGAGAGAGAGAGACACACACACACTCTCTGTCTCTCTCTCTCTCTGTCTCTCTCTCTGTCTCTCTCTCTGTCTCTCTCTCTCTCTGTCTCGGTCTCTCTATCTCTCTCTCTCTCTCTCTCTCTCTGTCTCTCTCTCTCTCTATCTCTGTCTCACTTTCTCTCTCTCTCTCTCTCTCTCTCTCTCTCTCTCTCTCTCTCTCTATCTCTGTCTCTGTCCAAGAACTGAACATCTACAGATCTCTGAAATCTCAATAGCGGATCATAAAGGGGTCAGCCTCTACATACAAAACTGTTTTAGATATCTTTTACTACTAACAGTTCCTCTGGAACCATGCATACCATCTCCACTGATTTTATTGTTAATCTTCCACCGTCAGATACATTTGAAAAAAAATACAATCAGCTAAATCCACAGCTCAGATCTTGGATCACAATTTGTTTAGCATTTTTGGGAGGTTTTCTGTCATATTCTATGGATTTATGTTTCCCTGTCTTCTGGCTTTCACCTCCAGTCTAATGGGCACACTGAACAGATAAATCATAGTCTAGAACAATACATGCATTGTTTTGGTAATTCTACTCATGTTGATTGGTCTTATCTGCCTCAAGCTGAATTCCATTATAATAACTCTGTGAAAAGTTCTGCTGAGATTTCTCCAATCTTTTGTTTACAAGGTTTCCCTCCCAGAGCTTTTCCATGTGTGCATCAAGTAATTCATTCTGTGCCAGCAGCTACAAGACTTCTAGAATTACAAATCTTAAGAAGTAAGATCCATGAAAATGATTTCCCTATGAAATGTCCAAGCCTCAACATCCAAAGGCGCGTTCCCTATCGCTCCCCCAGATAGGGAATCCAAGAAGCTGGGCCATCTTGGGAAGAAGATGTTTTCATCCGCCAGCTTAGGACTGCGGTCGGTGAACACCCCATGTCTCTTGGGCCGTTACACCCACTCTGTGTGGGACACGGTTGCGCAAGTGCTACCACAGTGCCTGGAGGAGGCCTGGGCCGTACTCTCCTGTGCGGTCGCAGAGGGTAGAGACACAGCAAAGTTAGCCATTCGATGTGGGCTGGATACCACCGACTCGCTGGGTAGAACGATTTCTACATCAGTAGCCCTGAGGCCCTACGCCTGGCTGAGGTCCACTGGCTTCTCCTGGGATGTCCAATCGACCCTTTTGGACATGCCCTTTGATAGCTGTTGCCTGTTTGGCGACAAGGTGAATAGTGCGCTCGAGCACTTCAAGGAATCTAGAGCTATGGCCAGATCCTATGGCCACGTTGCCACCTCTTGGCCCGTTCAGTCTGACTTTCGCCACTTTAGTGGCTACGGAAGGAGTGCCCCACCACCCAGTGCCACAGGCCGGCGCAAGCTACTCAGCCTCTGCGCGGCCGGGGACGTAGGACCCAGCGCGGTGGGTCTGGGGGCCAGCAGGCGGGCCAGTCCACCAGTGCCCCCTCTGCAGCAAGCCTCCAAACCTTCCTAGTGCGACCTTCAGGGCCACCAGTTGCCAGTGGGTGGCAGGATCCGCCATCACCTCCCCCACTGGCATGACATCACGTCGGACAGGTGGGTTTTGCAGATAGTCCGAAGGGGTTCCTCCCTCCCCTTCAAAACTACTCCTCCTTCCATGCCACCAACACTCCATCGCATGTCAGAGGATCACTTGGCCCTTCTCCGTCAGGAAGTTACTGCTCTCTTGGCCAAGGGAGCTATTGTGCGAGTCCCTGTCCCAGAAGTAGGTTGTGGTTGTTACTCCCACCATTTCCTGGTACCCGCTTCCTCCGGACGACCACGGAGACTGGGTGGGAGCGTTGGACTTGCAGGATGCTTACTTCCACATCCCCGTCCTGCCAGCCCACAGGCATTACCTACGGTTCACTGTAGGCCACGAGCATTTTGAGTTTACCGTGCTCCCCTTTGGCCTTACCTGCGCCTCTTGGGCATTTACGAAAGTGATGGCGGTGGTCATAGTTCATGTGCGCAGATCAGGGGTTCCAGTCTTCCCCTATCTCAACGACTGGCTGTTGTAGGTGGGCTCTCCCACCTCCAGACTACAGTGGGCCTCCTGCACTTGCTAGGGTTCACTATCAGAGTGACAAAGTCACACCTGATTCCCTCTCAGAAGCTCCTTTTCCTCAGAGCAGTTCTGGCTACAGCACTGTTAAGGGCTTATCCTTCCGAGCAGCAAGTCCGGGATATTCGGGCTATGATACCCATGTTTCAGCCTCTATCCCGTGTTTTGGTAAGAATGACCTTGAGGCTGCTGGGCCTCATGGACTCCTGCATCCTGCTGATGGATCATGCCAGGTGGCATATGCAGGTTCTGCAGTGGGACCTGAAGTTCCAGTGAGCACAACATCAGGGGAATCTGCCCAATTGCATTCAGATCTCGGAGGGCACTGCACGACAATTGCAGTGTTGGCTAACGAACCAGGATTGGGTCAACAGCAGATCCATCTCCCTTCCCCAACCAGAGTTCACAGTGGGGACAGAAGCGTCACTTCTGGGATGGGGCGGCCACATGGGAGAGGCGGAGATCAGAGGCAACTGGTCTTCGGTGTAGTCCTGGCTCCACATCAATCTTCTGGAGCTATGGGCGATTCATCTGGCACTGAAGGCATTCCTTCCTTCTGTCAAAGGATGGGTAGTGCAGGTGTTCACAGACTACACCACTGGCATGTGGTACTGCAACAAACCGTGCAAGTGAGGTCGTGGACCCTATGTCAAGAGGCCCTTCTCCTCTGGACATGGTTGGAACATCAGGGCATGTCCCTGGTGGTTCAACACCTGGCAGGTTCTCTGAACACCAGGGCGGACGAACTCAGCCGTCGGCGATGGATCATGAATGGCGTCTTCACTCGAGGTGGTGCAAGGTCTCTGTTAGACCTGGCACCTTGGCGTGGGTCTCCCTTCCATTTTTTGCTGTTGCCTCATGTGTTTTTGCTGGTGTTAGATGCTTTGGGCACTGTGCCACTGCTATCCAGTGCCACAGTGCAAGTGCTCCCTATTGTAAATTGATGTATTGATTAGTGATTCCATGATTGACTGATTTGGTTTACTTGTCAGACCCTAGTACAGTGCACCAGGAGTGCCCCGGGCTGGTAATCCCAATGCTGCTAGTGGGCTTGCAGCACTGTTTGTGCCACCCACAGAAGCAGCCTGTTAAAGTGTGTCTAAGGCTTGCCATTACAGAGCCTGTGTGCAGTCTGGTACTGCCATGCTGACTGGGCAAGTGCACCCACTTGCCAGTCCCTAAACCTTCCCTTTTTGTTCATATCAGACACCCCTATGGTAGGCCCAAGGGCAGGGTGCATTGTAAGTATAAGGTTAGGACATGCCCTGGTGTGTGTGGCATGTCCTAATAGTAAATTACAGCCATTTTAGTTTTTCACTATTGCAAGGCTACCTGTTCCCCCATAGGCCAGAATGGGCAGTTTGATTATTATATCCTATAATCCTAACTGACTCAGGGAACTAGGTAGAAATTCGAGTTTAGTATGCCTGAACTCAGCATGATAAAATGCATCTTTTAGTGAAGTTGGTTTTAACATTCTGTGTTTGAAAATACCACTTTTAGAAAGTAGATATTTTCTTGTCTAACCATCCAAGCCTGCCTCTGCTAGGTTGTGTATTCCTTGCCTGGAGTTTGAGTGAAAGGGGCTGGGGGATTCCAGGAGATAGGGTGAGTCAGCACAGGACTGAATAGAGAGATCTGCATGCAGATGGGCGGAAGAAGTTGCACCTGGGACCTGAATAGGGCTGTGCCTTCCCTCCGCAATGCTGGCTCCACCTCCTGTGGTGTGTCTGATGTCCCTGCCCTGCTCTCTGAAAGGAAAGAAGGTGTCTTGTCAACAAAGTGCTTCAGGACTGACCAGAACTGGTTTGGACTAGGCAAAGGCCTCTCTGCCTTCCGAGAACAAATAGAAACTGTGTATAACAAGCATTAAAAATGCAATAGGTCTCGCCTTTCATTAAGTTAAAGCCATTTGCTTTGCTATACAATACCATTAGCAAAGCAAATGGCTTTAACTTAATCAAAGGCGAGACCTATTGCATTTTCAATGCTTGTTTAGGACTTCTGGCCTGCGTACAGTTCAGGTGGTACCAGTCCCACATGGTCAGTTGTAGAGCTTAACACACAAATGTCGACTCAGAACACAACAGTTTTGCTTGTATGGATCCCTCCCTTTCTAAGCCCCCCCTGTTTCATCTTTCCAATCCTCAGAGGTGAGTTAAGTTTGTGTTGCCTGACTATTCCGATGTCACGTGCCATATTGTTCATGCCTTACAGCGAGGCACGTGCTCTCCTGGGTCAACTGTACTTTCCAGCCTGCGTAGCACCTCCGTATAGTTTAGCTAGGACGTGTCATTCTGGTTCAGGCCTACAGTTCAGCCAGCACATGTCATCGCCGAGTATCGCGCAGCATTTGGCACATCCTACATTTGCGAGTCCTCTGCCAAACCACCCGCAGACGTTGATAAATCCTGCTGCTCGCGTTGCCTTACATTGCTTGGGGGGTGTTGTTTGTTTTTCCCACTGCTGTTGAACTGTTGGGGATAATAGCATCGCGCTAAGTGAGTTTAACTGTATGTGAATAAATCAACTGCGCGTGGGGAGGCCAGGGAGGTGGGACCCGGAAGTCCCGCCTACCCTCGCGCATCGACTGTGAGATCTACTCATACTGGTCCACTACGCAGGGGTGCTGCAGGATGTTAAAAAATTGAGGAGCGTTAAAAATCAGAGGGAGATGGGGCACGCGCAGCTTTATAATTAATAAGATATAACCTAGGTGAAGTGAAATAGATCTAAAATTAATTAGATTAAAAGGGGTGACGGAATGCAAGCGACAATTCACATTGAAAAAAAGACAGAAGAAATTTAGAAATGTGGGATGGAAGAGGGTCTGAACCACAGAAGGACGGAGAGAGAGCAAGGGAAGGTTTACAACGGTCATTATCGATAAATAGCTCCATGAGATGAATGTAGAGATGAAACAAGTAACAAAGGGGAGATGGAAGAGGGCAAGGAAGAGTGGATTTAAGGTACGGTAGAAAGGAAGGAGGGGGGACGGAGTAATCGGGCTATTGGAAGGAAACAGAAAAGATAAAACAGAGGGAACATAAAATGAGAGAGGGTCTGGTGGAGAGGAAAGGCAGGCGAGTAAGTAATACATGTGGGATGGGGAGCTCAAAGGGGAAATGAAGTGAGAAGGGAAGGTATAACTCAGACGTAAAAAATAATGAAAGAGAGGAGGAGAAGGGAAGAGAAAGGGGGCAAAGGAAAAGAAGGCAAATAAACAAATGCATGAATAAAAGAAAGACAGTTGAAGGTAACATCACATGAAAGAAAACAAGAAACGCGAGTGGTGCGAGCGCGTGCAAAAAGTGAAAGTAGGCTGCACGTGAAAGTGAGTGATCGCAGCTGTACATATTGCAAAGCTGCCGGCTGCGCGCGTGCACGCTCGCGGGAACGCAAGCTTGTCGCCAGCCAGCAGCACTTTCAAAACTCACATACTAAATGTCTCTCCGAGCAGCGCATGCGCGCTGACTCAGCGAGACCTAAAAAGGGGGACCCAGACCCCAGAACTTTAGATCACTTTGGGAAACAAGAAGAAACCTTTGCCGAGGAGGGGAGCCAGAGTGACTGAGGAGAGACTATCCCGAAGCTTGAGGGATTGGCCTGCAGTGGTTGCCTGACTGCCAAAGAGAGGAGAAGGAACTTTATGTATACTTTATTCAACTTGTGAAGGATCTCCAAGGGCTTGAGAAAAGAGCTTGCCTCCTGCTGAAGTCTCAGGGACAACAGACTTCACCAACCAGCTCCTCAAGAGTTCTTTGGAAGTGCCTGCTGTTTTGGGAGGCTTTCTGAGGGACTGCGTGTCGCAAGGAGCTGAAAGCGCGACTCACGAGCAAGAAGCGTGTCGCCGAACTGCCGCTGTCGCTTCACAACGAGAAAGCGCCTCGCATCGCCGGAGAAGAGGATCAACGTTGCATCAGACGCCGCCGCATCACCGGGAAGCGTGTTGCAGGGCCTGTTGCGGCTCTCATCGTTGTCGAAGCGTCTCGCACCACCGTAGAAGAGGATCGACGTTGCAGCAGACGCCGCCGCATCGCCGAGAAGCGTGTCGCAGGGCCTGTCGCGGTCCGCATCGTGTCGCATGAAGAAAAAGACGCCATCATTGTTTCATTGCACCAGATCTTCAGTGCATCACAGCGTTGCGTGCCGCATCGCAACGGAAGCGCAGTAAGAAACCGATGCATCACCTCCCCTCGCAGAGAAGAACCGACGCATCCCCTACGCAGCAGTAGGGACCCGACGCATCACCGTTCTTGCGTGTAAGGAACCGACGCATCACCTTCCCTGCAACACTTTCGTTGTATAGCGTTACGCATCTTAAGGTACATTGAACTCAAAGTGTTGCATTTTAACATCTAAAAAGAACTAAGCTAATTCTACCATTTTAAGTACAGTATTGTCGATTTTTGACGTTTGTGTTCTTGTGATAAGTCTATATAAAGAATATTTATTTTTATATAAAACTTGTGTGGTGTCCATCTGTAGTTTTGTCACTTGGTTACTGTATGTGTTCTCAAATGCTTTACATACTGCCTCTGAGATAAGCCTGTCTGCTCGTGCCAAGCTACCAAGGGGGTGAGCAGGGGTTTTTGGAGTGTACCCCTTACCCTGACTAGACGCAAGGGCCCCTACTTGGTCAAAGGTACCTACCTCTGCCAACTAGAGACCCCCAAATCTAACAGATTCTTTCAGCAGTGGGGAGAGCCTTGTTTAGATCTGTTCGCAACCGAAGAGAACGTGCAATGTCAGCAGTTCTGCGCGTTGGAATTTCCAAGGCAGCACTCGCTCGGCGACATTTTTCGTTGTGAGTGTAATTGCTGTCTTCTATACTCCTTTCCGCCTATACCACTTCTGCCCAGAGTGCTGAAGAAGATCAAGCACGACTGGGCACAAGTCATTATTGTAGCTCCTGACTGGGCACGAAGAGTCTGGTATACCGAACTCTTGAACATGGCCATCGATCCTCCGATCAGACCGCCTCTTCAGGAGGATCTTCTGTCGCAGCAGCAGAGGACGGTCCTCCACCCGAACCTGTCCTGCCTCCACTTCGTTGCGTGGAGATTGAGCAGCGCCAGTTGACAGCTTTTGACCTTCCTCCCAAAGTCTGTAATGTTATCTTGGCAGCCAGGCTTCCCTCCACTAACACGGTATACGCCTGTAGGTGGAACAAATTTGTGGCATGGTGCACAGCAAAGGCTGTGGACCCCCTTTCTGCCCCTCTTATAGAGGTTCTCATCTTTATTCTATCTTTGGCCTAGCAGGGCTCTGCTATGGGCACCCTTAAAGGCTATCTTTTGGCCATTTCGGCCTTTCTTTGCCTTCCTGATGAGCCTTCTCTTTTCAATTCCCCTTTTGTAAATAGGTTTCTTAAGGGCATTACTCACCTCTTTCCTCCTATTCCTTTCGTAATGCCCCATCGGGACTTGAATCTGGTCTTAACTTACCTTATGTGTGCTCCTTTCGAGCCACTACACTCAGACTCTTGAGCTTAAAGACTGCGTTTCTGGTTGCCATCACCTCTGCTTGCAGGGCAAGTGACCTTCAGGCTCTATCTTCTAAACCTCCTTTCCTTGCTGTCCATCTGGACAAGGTTGGCCTTCGAACTAGACCTTATTTTCTTCCCAAAGTGGTTACCTCTTTCCACACAGGACAGACCATCACTTTGCCCACTTTCTTCCCACCCCCGCGTCCTTCCAAGGAGGAGGAGAGACTTCACCATCTGGATACAAAACGTGTGTTATCTTTTTTTTTGGATCGCACAAAACAATTCCCGGTGGACTATCAACTCTTTGTTGGCTATGTGGGTGCCAAGAAAGGTAGGGCTGTGCAAAAACGGTGTATCTCTCAATGGGTCGTACTTTGCATTAAGATCTGTTACTCCTTGGTGAAAAAGGAGACTCCGGTAGGACTGCGCGCCCATTCTACCAGAGAGATGGCAGCCACTACTGCTTTGGGATGTGATATCTGCCAGGCAGCCACGTGGGCATCTCTGCACACGTTCACTAACCATTACTGCCTGGATAGTCAAGTCCGGAGGGATGGCTTCTTTGGCCAATCAGTTCTCCAGGACTTTCTGGTGTGAACTTAGTTCGCAGACCCACCACCGGGGTTGGTATTGCTGGGGTATCTATTCTAAGCTAAGGAATCTTTAACTAATGGTCTCTTTCAGATGAATAAATTACTTACCTTCGGTAATGATACATCTGTAAGAGACATATATTAGTTATAGATTTCTTACTGCCCCACCCATCCTCCCCGTTCTGTCAACTGACTTCTAGAGTAAGGGACTCCCTTTCAGGGACCTAGTTTTGTGCACCGGTGGTCAGTGTCTTGCATGGCTCTGCGCTTCTGGCGTGGAATGTCATGTAAAAGAACAGACGTCCGCGCGCAGGGGCGCTGTCTCAGTAAATACTGCAATGTCATCCTGGCGATCACTACACCAACGATGAACACGGAGTCGACCAACGCCACCTACCGGCGCGCAGGGCTACTGCTAAGAAATAAATCTCCCGTTCTGATGGATACTTCTTCCTGTGGATTCCTCACCTTTTGAATACCCCCTGCGCCAGCATTCCGCTGAAATACTTTCCTAGCTCTCCCACGTCGATGAGGACGTCATAATAGCACGGCTCCACTCGCGACTCCGTATGACGTCTTCAGAGCCATAAGAGGACCTCGTCGGCGTGCTGACATCAGTTCCCTTTTTCCGTGCCGTCGACGCGTAATGCTTTTTCTAGGGACTCTCCATTTTCTATGGTGATTACTTTGTTTCCTTGAAAAATTTTAGATGGCTACTTCTAAGAAGTCCGGATTCAAGCCCTGCAGGGAGTGTGGTGGTCACATGCCGATCACTGATCCCCATGATGATTGCTTTTGGTGCTTATCTTCTGATCACGATGTCGATGGGTGTCGAAGCTGCAGGAAGATGAATCCGAAAGCCCTCAAAGAACGTGAGGCTAAACTCTTTATGGCCAAATCCAAAAAGGAGAAGAGGGGTCGAAAGCTTGCAAAGTCGTCGTCTTCTCACACATTGAAGTCGAGAAAACACAAGAAGTCGAAGAAGAGGCATGGTTCTCGCCGCCGTTCGTCAAAGAACAAGGCTTCGAAGTCGCCTTCTCCAGCTAAGCGGCTTCGAAGGAAAGACTTTGTGTCTCCATCTCCTACTCCTTCTCCACGGGCGACTCCGGTTCAATCTCCGGCTCCGATGACGCCGGCTTCGAGGGGCTCTTCGAGGCCTAAAGGTTCTCCGGCTCCCAGTAAGTCTCCGACGCCCAGGGAGTCGTCTCCAGTTCGCGTGGCTTCACCTGTGCGGGCGCCGTCTTCACCGGCTCCGCAAGTTCCAGATCAGCCTCAGGTGATACCTGTTCAGGAAGGTACGGATCCATATCCTCCTTTTCCTGGTCCTGGAACGGACCATATGCATTTTTTAAGTGCAATGTTTGGCATGTTTGCCAGGGCCTCTAATCCATCTGGTGCGCCTTCAGGCCCGTGGGTCCTTTGGCCTTTAATTTGGGTGTACCTCACCTGTATGCCCAGGCTCCCTTCGTGCCATTCTTGCCGACGACTCTGGCTTGGCATTTTCCGGTGCCGAGGTCTTCCACTCCGGTTCCTCGGACTCCTTCGGCTGTCGAGTCAGCGCCGCCTCGGATTCGATTGACACCAAGGTTTGAAGCTGAAGGTCTTCCATCGATGCTGATGCCGTCGTCACTGGCGCCGCGTCTGGCGCCACCGTCGCTGATTCTGAAGCAGCGCTCTAGGAGGGATGCGCAGAGGCTGCTTGAAGAGGAGGAATATAGACAGGAAGAGGAGGAAGGAGAAATTGTCGAATCTGTGGACAAGTTTGAAGGTTTACAGGAGGCCAGTGGATTGGATACTTCCCCTGAGTATGATCTTTCATCTCCGAAGGCTGGGGTATTACAGGATGTTGCTCCTTCTCATGTTGTAATAAGAAAAGCAGCTGAGTTACTTGATCTGCAGTTACCTTCAGCTGAGGTAAAATCTAACATCCTGACTGAGGTTCTTAATACATCTTCTGCAGTTTCTGAGCCTCTTCTGCCCTTCAATGAGGCCTTAACAGAGCCTATTTAGGAAGTCTGGCAAAAACCCTTGACTGCTCCAGCAGTTTCCAGGTCCATTGCAAGAAGGTACAGGCCAGCTCCTGGGGATCCAGCATTTCTTTCTTCACATCCTTCACCTGAGAGCTTGGTGGTCCAGGCTTCTTGCTCAAAACAATCTTCTGGTTAATTTCCTACCATACCAGGTAATAGGGATTCTACAAAAATGGAGCAAGCGGCAAAGAAGGTATTTTCTTCTGCAAGTATGGCATTTAAGTCCACTAATGCTACCTGTCTACTTGACAGGTATATCCATGCTCCGATGGACTCTGTCAAGCAGCTAGCTCCAAAGTTGCCTGAGGATGTCCAGAATAATTTCCTGGAGACTCTTTCTGACTCTCAGGCTGCGGCCCGTCAAGTTATACAATCTGGTCTGGACACGGCTGACTCTGTGGCTTGTGTAATGGGGTCTTCTGTAGCAACAAGAAGACAAGCTTGGCTGAGGTCATTCGGATTTTCGCCTGATGTTCAGGCAACCCTGCTGGATTTGCCCTTTGATCGATCGAGACTGTTTGGCACTAAAGCTGACTCTGCCTTACAATGCTTTAAAGATAGCCGAGTGACTGCAAGATCGCTGTGCCTTCAAACGCAGTCTAGAGGATACGGCTACAAGCGGTATCATGGATTTGGAAGGGCTGCTTCCTTTCGTGGCCGCCAACAGCCTCAACAGAGCCAGCAGCAGAATCCTTTGTACAAATCGTAAAGGGGTAAAAGTAGCGGCCGTCTTAGGGGATCTGCCCGGCAGCCGTCCTCCTCCTCCTCCTCTTCCCCCCGCCACCGTTGGTGCCTCAGGAAAGCAGTTCTAGATCCCCCATCTTAGAACATGTTGGTCCTGTAGGGGGTCGGGTCTCCCACTTTCTACAAGATTGGAAACAGATTACTTCAAACCGTTGGGTTTTAAATCTTGTAGAGACTGGGTACACCCTCCCTTTTTTAGAGTTTCCTCCTCGCCAGGGTTGGTGTTCAGAGGACCACTTACTGCTTTTGCAGCAGGAGGTTCTTACCTTGTTACAAAAAGGTGCGATAGAGGTGGTTCCAGAGTAGGAAAGGGGTCAGGGCTGCTACTTCCGGTATTTACTGTTCTCCAAAAAGGACTGTCGATTGAGGCCGATCTTGGACCTCAGGATTTTGAATCTTTACCTCAGGCAGGAAAAGTTCAAAATGTTGACCTTGGCTCAGGTTCTTCCTGTGCTGCAACAGGAAGACTGGATGGTGTCCATCGATCTGCAGGATGCGTATTTTCATCTTCCCATCCTGAAGTCGCATCGGAAGCATCTCCGGTTCACAGTGGGATCTCAACACTACCAGTTTGCGGTTCTTCCGTTTAGTCTGACTTCCGCACCTCCGGTCTTTACAAAGGTGATGGCGGTGGTAGCGGCACATCTCAGAAGGTCTGGGGTTCCTGTTTTCCCCTATCGGGACGATTGACTGTTGAAAGCAGATTCTCCGGAGTTGGTGTCGCACCATTTGCAAGTGACAATACAACTTGTTCAAATTGGGTTTCTCGATAAATGTACCCAAATCTCACCTGGTGCGTTCTCAGCCCAGCCTGTTCATAGGGGCAATACTGGACACTACTGTGTGTAGGGCATAACCGCCTCCGCAGAGGATTCTCGACATACAGGAGATGACTACTTTATTTCACGATGGAGCGGTTGTTCCAGTCCTGAAGGTTCTACGTCTGCTCGGTCTGTTCACTTCCTGCATACTGTTGGTAAGTCATGCACGCTGGCACATGAGGGCACTCCAGTGGTGCCTCCGCAGGCAGTGGTATTAACACAACGGAGACTCGGGGAGAAGGTCCGAATCTCCAGAGACGCTGCAGCGGAGCTGACTTGGTGGAGTGTACAGGGCAACCTGTCTCAAGGAAAGCCGTTTAAGCCTCCTCCGCGGGTGGTCACAGTGATCACGGACGCCTCCACTCTAGGGTGGGGTGCTCATCTGGGGGATCTGAAGGTCAAAGGTCTTTAGTCTCCAGAGGAAAGGTTTCTTCATTTCAACCTTCTGGAATGGCAGGTGATACGTTTGGCAATAAAGGCTTTCCTTCCTTCCGTTCGCGTTCAGTCAGTTCAGGTCCTGACGGACAACACTACCGCGATGTGGTACATCAACAAGCAGGGTGGTGTAAGGTCGTATCGCCTCTGTCGAGAGGCTCTGCGACTCTGGTCCTGGGCGTAGGGCCATCAGATTTGTGTGTTTGCAAATCATCTAGCCGGTGTGCTGAATGTTTGTGTGGATAGTCTCAGTCGGCGTTACTCGACCGATCAAGAGTGGCGGCTTCATCCGGAGGTTGTCCGTCACATCTTCTAGATGTGGGGGTTTCCTCGGTTGGACCTATTTGCCACTCACAAGAACGCGCACTGCCAGTTGTTCTGCAGTCTCCAGGATCCGATGCAGGGAGCGCTGGGGGACGCGTTTCAATTGGATTGGAGCTCCCAACACCTTTACGCGTTTCCTCCCATACCCTTGATTCCTCGGGTTCTGAGGAAGATTCGCCAGAACCGGGCCCAAGTCACATTGATCGACCCGGATTTGCCAAGAGGGGTGTGGTACATAGATCTTCTTCACCTCTCATCGCACCCTCCGCTCCGTCTTCCTCTCAGGGCAGACCGCCTCTCGCAGTCGCAGGGGCAGGTTCTACGCCCCTACTTCCAGAGCCTGCACCTTCATTCCTGGAGACTGAACGGGGCAACCTGAGTTCCTTCTCTCTCCCGCCGGTGGTGGTGGATGTTATTTTATTGTCCAGGCGACACTCCACTAAGTCTATTTACTCCTCCAGATGGTCTAGATTTGTCAAATGGTGTGGCGAGAGGTCCATTGATCCTTTGAAGGCTCACTTGTTGGATGTTCTTCAGTTTTCGCTCTTCTTGGCCCAGCAGGGTTGTGCTGTGGCCACTGTTAAGGGCTATTTGTCGACTTTTCTATGTTTGACGGACCAGCCGTCTTTATTTAAGTCCCCCATTGTTATGAGGTGAGGAATCCACTGGCAGATATTGTCTCCACCAGAAAAAGCGTTACCGAAGGTAAGTAACTTGTTCATCCAGTCTGATGCCTCGGGGTAATTCTAAGGTAAGGAATCTATAACAAATATATGTCTCTTACAGATATATCGTTACTGAAGGTAAGTAATTTGTTCATCAGGGCTGCCTCACCTACCCTGTACAGAGCTTGGAAGGGATGGCTCCAGATGAACCCCATCCTGACCTGTGGTAGGCCACTGTCTCTTTCCAGACTTTACGGTTGTGGCAGATACGTCTGTGCTTTGGTGGAAAGATGGAGATCCGAGCCCTCTGCTATTTGACGGAGATCCAACTCTATGCCAGCCTTTTGGAGTTTCCAGAGATCAGTCTGACTCTAAAAAGCTTCTTGCAATTCATCAAGGGGAGGACGGTTCAGGTTCTCACATAAAACTCTTCCACCATGTGGTACTGCAGCTAGCATGGGGGAGTGGGTTCATGATTCCTTTGCCAGGTGGCTCTACACCTTTAGAGGTGACTGGATGAGCCAAACATCTTCCTGATAGCCAGTCACATAGCAGGATCTCAGAATGGTCAAGTGGAGAAAGGGTTTGGAACATAAATGGCATCTCTATCCCGAGGTGGCCCAAGGGGATCTTTAGTCAGTAGGATCTATTCGCCACTGTGGAGAACATGCAGTGTCAACACTTTTGCATGCTGCAGTTTTCTCCCCAAGGCATTTGCTCAGAGTCTCATTCCTGCTGGAATGGAACAAAAGATTGTTGTGAGCGTTTGCACCGCTACCTCTTCTGCCTCGAGTATTAAGTAAGATCAAGGCAGAGTGGATACAAGTTATCTTGATTGCCTCCATTCTGCGCCTGAAGGATGTGGTATCCTGAGCCCCTGAGCCCTCTAATCAGGCTACCACTTCAGAATTACCTCCTGTCTCAGTAATATACTGGGAACTGCACCTCCATCTTCAGAACCTACACCTCCCTCTCTGGAGATCAAACAGAGTAATTGAATGCTTTTAACTTACTGACATAGTTGGGTGATGGCATCATTGTGGCCACATGCCCTTCCTCAAATTCTTTATACGCGTGGTGCTTGGGCAAATTTGCTGCCTGGTGCACTGTCTGAAACCCTGACCCCTTACAAAACAAATGTTCATATGTTCTTTGTTCTTTCTTTAGCCCAGCAACAACTTGCTGTGGGTATGTTGAAAGGTTATGTATGGGCTCTTTTTGCCTTTCAGGTTTGACTGTTCAACCACTGTTACTTAAGGACCAGTCCTCCTGGGTTTCATAAAAGGTTTGACATCCATATTTACACCCAGGTCATCTGTTGTGCCACATATCCAAGCCATTTGAGTCAATGCACAGCAGTTCTTCACAACTCTTAACTCCCAAGACTGTCTTCCTTGTTGTGATTACATGAGCACATCAAGTGAGTGCTCTGTGAACTACAGGTGCTTTCGGTGCAATCGCCCTACACCACCTTTCTGGACACTTGGGTACTGAGTGCCAGGTCGGTCTTTCTATTGATGTTGTGATTGCATCCCACATTGGTTAATTGATTACTCTGCCGGCATTTTTTGTTTCTAACCTCCTGAACTAGGGGATGTTCCATTGACTTGACCTTAAGTCTGCTCTAAGCCTTTACATCGGTCACACAGAAGTCCATCACATAGATGATCAACTCTTTGGTGAATTGTATGGCCCAAAAAAGGAAAGGCCCTGTAAAAGTGGACCGTGTCCATGTGGACAGTCTACTGTTTCAAAATCTATGCATTGGGAAAAAAAACAAACCCTGAAGTCCTGTGAGACCACTCCAGCAGGTCAAAGGCCGCCACGACTGCATTGGGTGATGTATGCCTGTTTTAAACATTTGCCAGGCAGAAACATGGGCACTGCTGCATACATTTACAAAGTACTACTGTCTCAACAGTCAAGCCTTGCAGTAATGGCACTTTTCTAAGTGGTTATACAAGACTTTTTGATCTGAATCCAGTTTTTGGGGTCCTTCTTCGTCTGGTGGTTGGTTTGAAGGTTCTCTATATCATTTTTAAAACACAGCTGATGGAGAAAGATTGAGTCACCTGAACACATCTGAGTAGGAAAATGTCATGAAGGCCTACCATTTGCCAATGTTTATAAACAGAATAACATTTAAAGTTATGTACCCTGTCTAAAGAATTCAATGAGTGTTTGTAGGATATGGTGTTCTGGAGAGCTAGTGTTATTGAAGAGAAGCTTCCTAGAAGCAAGATTTAAAGAAACTTGGAGTGAGATGGAAAAAGGCTATAGCAGGAAAGAATAGAATGAAAGGGAGAACAGGAGAAAATCCTGCAGGAATGGAGAAATCAATAAGACTGCCTCAAAGGGTGTGCAAAGCAAGTTTGAATGAGAAAGATTGCAGAGAGAGGTGTTAGGGGTAAACCGGAATAGAACCATATATCCAGGCAAGATGAAGTAGAGAGGTGTGAAAGAGGATGTCGGACACAAAGTGTTGCAAGCTAGCAGGATAACTCGGTGAGTTGAAGCTCACTGCTGAACCATTTGGTGATATGCAGGTCACAAATCATGTCAAGAGCAGCTCAACCTTCTATCCTTGTGAGGTGGATAAACTGAGTACCATTACGTTTGATATTAGTAGCACTTCTCATGTACAACTCTTAAAAACAGTGGGAAACCAGCAAGAGGTGCTATTTAAAGCAGGCCAATAATAGTCATGATTACTATTATCATTATTATTTCTGTTGGTTGCTGTGAAGGGTATAAATACACGGTTGTCACTGAGCAGCAGTGAGGATAGTGGTGCTGCTGGTGAAAATGTAATAGGGTTTAGAAGCAATACATTTACAAGTCAAAAGGAAAGCGGAAAAACACAGAAGAAAGGGGTGTTCCCTTGTTTGCCTGCTTTTCAATTTAGTACTTTCTGCTGAATTATCCATTCTTTACAAAAGAGAGTTAATTGGAAGTTTCTATTTGTTGAACACCTTGCAGTAACAAGCCCAAAACATGGTAATCCCTCACATCTCTCTCCTAAATAGTGCTGTCTTCAAAACTATTTTCATTTTGTTAGAATGGAGTATTATGATTCTCAGACATCATGCAAATGGTGCAGTCCTCGTGTTCACTTACATTCTTCTTTATATTACTTTATTTTCCTAGATCGTATTTGAATTCATTCCACAACAGCTGGGCATCACAGAATCTTTTTGGACCTTTACTATTTCAGAACAGAACATTTCTGTTCCTTTTCTTCTGGTGGGAAAAACTAGTGAGCCTTGTGTGACCTTGGACAGGTCTCACCTCAACTTTCGATCTCTTCTAGTTGGTAAGTGCAACATAACTATTGGAGATTTTTCAAAATAATATTCTTTGTAGGTTGCTGTGTTTAGATCATGGTTGCTATCAAGGGCAGCACACTACTCATGAGGTTATTGTACTGTTTTTGTGTTGCTAGTATGTGGCTTTTAGGTTCAGGGACCTTTCATTTTCAGATGTTTGAAAAGTTATAATGACTTTCCTTTCTTTTCACTTCTGCAGAGTCAATAAATATAGGTGTCCTGTGTGATATTTAATCAGTTAAACACTGCATGGAAAGCAGCAGTCATGATTAACATTTTGTCTATTACCATGACTCATTTAGTGTTGCCAGTGTCTGGTACAAGACAGTATATTTAGATAGAAGACCAATAATTTTGACATGGAACAAGAGGAAAAGCGGAGGGTCGCAACAGAAACCCTAATGCAAGTAGGAAATGTCTTACTTAGTTCTGATAAAATGCACCCAGGTTGGCTGACTGGCTACATCCAGGGTAGCCAGCCAAGATTCATGAGGAAATGGAAGTAATCTCAGAGGCTGGTGAATAATTGAAGATGTTTGTGGAAAGGGATCATTTGTCGTTTGTATGGTATGCAAAGAATTTACAATTTGGAAAGCAGTAGAGGCTTTATTATATTCTCCCAGGAAGACATTACCATCAGGAGTGAAGAGACAGGCAGTTGAGGCAGGCTCACACCACAAGAATAACTTCTGTAAAGTAATTTATAGTTCATGTATATTCCTGTTATACAATTCAAGAATATATACCACACTTAGGGTTCAGAAAGATGAAGTGGGCAGGGGTCCTTCAGCTACCACAACAGGTTCGGAGGGAGGGGATCCAGTTTCCATACACTCTTCATCACATGATACTGCTTCTGCCACTTCAGGAGGTGAGTAGACAGCATCTCGAACTTCACTGGTGCTTCCAGTAGTCACCTGTCCTCATTTGATGTTGAGACACTCATTGAGGCATGTCGGTGCATCTGACCTTTAAAGGTTTGCTGTACTCAGGGTTGATATTGAGCCATCAGTCGACATAGAGGAACATTTTAACATTGAACAGCTCCCATCACACAGAGTCTCAGTCTCCTTCTTCGACTAGATGTGAGTCTCCGCCTCCATGTACATGGAAGGGGATCAGCTAGCCTCCATCACTTGCGTATGAAATGGCATCTACTGAAGATGGTGTAGAACCATGCACTCCAAAAAGAACAGACCCTCTGTGAAGGGTGTAGCCTCCTATTAACTGAAGTTTGGATCTGCCTTGTATGCAGCTTCATTAAAAAGATTTTGTTGCAACTGACAAAGGTAGAAATAGTAGTGAAGAATCCTCTGCTACCTGCTCTTGCCAAAAAATTAGAAAGATTGAGCACGAAATGGAGTCTCATCATTGAAGGTGCAGGGGTGGATCAGAATCTCCCAGGCCTAGAAGACGCAGAATTCTATAGCATTCTGCTTCAGAATATGACTCTTCAGATCATTGATATGAGTTAAATCTAGCCTCCCAGATGACCTCTTATAATTCCACAGGTTGTTTATCGGGCAGGCTGCTAGAAAATTCAATATTCGAATGGTGACCCATTAGGTGACCATATCAGTTTTTTTTTAGACCATGCAGAAAAAGCCTTCATCTAGGCAAGCGGTTTCTTTGTTACCAGGCTTTTAGGGAGTAGCCATAAAATTAAAATATCTCCCACTTCAAACCAAAGCTCTTATGGCACCAAGCAAACAAAGCAAGTCATCACGATCCTCTCGAGAAGAGCTCTCTTGTCTCTTTTATCCAAGCATCTATCCATTCATCCTTCCATCCACCTGCTCAGATCTACCATTTCACCTTTACATTCTGTCATCCATTCATTCTTTCATCCATCATTCAGTCTTTCACCGTAATGTCCACCTACCCATCCATATCCAAACCTATCCATCTCCAAACCTATCCATCCATCTGTCCAGCCAACCACCCTTTCACCTATCCATCTCTCTATCCACAATTTTACACATCCAGCCATCATTTTATTCTTCCACCCATTCACTCCACCTATCCACCCTTTCACTAATTCATCCACCTTTCCACCCATCCATCCATTTACCTTTTCAAACATCCATCCACTTTTTTACTTGCATCCATCCACCCATCTGAGCACTCGCTCACCTTTGTCTGCCAAGTTGCAGACAGACGAGCCCCATCAAGAACTTCACCCACATTGTAGCTGCTAAGGTTGGGGGTTCATGAAGCCCCAGCAACAATCCTTTTACTCATCAATCTATCCACCCTGTATCTCCATCCATGCTTTCACGTAGACATCCATACTTTCACTCACTCATTCATCTATACTTTCATCCATTCGCCCTTTCTCTCATCCATCCATCCACCCTTTAATCTATCCATGCACCTTTCCTTTCATTCATCAATCCATTCTTTCACATATCCATCCATCCACCCTCTTTGACTCATCCAGCCATTCTTTCACACATTCATCCTTTCACTCATTCAGTCACCCATCTACCCATGCACCCTTTCATTCATCCATCCATCCACCCTTTCACTTACACACTCATTTATCCATCCATACATTCACTCACTCACCCACCCTTTCATGTTAATTATGAACGATTGTCTGCTGAGCTGCAGCAAGAAGAGACCAATAAAACCCCCCTGCTGTAGCTACTAAAGCAGGGGGTTCCCAACACCCCTGCCAGGCTTTCTGGAACCAATGACAGTCACTCAAACTAAACCTTTCTCTATTCATCCAGTGATGAGACGATTGGAGAAATAATTCATGTTTGTAGACTTCTTTCCTAAGTTCTTGAGGAAGATCGTGCTTCGTTATTTCTTGGTTCTTTGGTAACAGCTGCAAATATGTAGTAAAAGGCAGCAGCAGTTACTGCTTCGCCTGAGAAGAAAAGCTGAAAGATGGGAATCTCTGAGCATGAAGCTTTGTCAAGCCTCACTGAAGTGGACAAAGTGGCCAGTTCTTCTGCCCTTTCAAGTCGCTATAACAGAACCCTTTGGGATCTTATAATCAGCTTCAGATCTGTCTCCCAGGGAAAAGTAGTTAACTTTCAGGAAATCATATAAGAAAGAATGCTTTCTTCTGATAGTGAGTCTAATTGGTTTGACTTAGGATACTACTGACACTGTGACTTCTGACATCTGCCATGCTGTTTCAGACACATGTTTGTCGTGGCTTAGATTTAGCACTTTTACTTCACATGCTAAACAGAAAGTGCTTACACCTCAAAAAGCTGAACAAATGGGACTAGAGAAAAAAAATCAAAATGTTAACTCTCCATCAAATCTTCCTCTACCTGCAGCAAAATAATTTAATGCGTGCATTAGGTCTGCAAGATGCCTGTTTTCCTGTATCCATTTTCACCAAAATAGGATTACATCATTACCAAAACAAGGTTATGCATTTTAGAATGGAGTCTACTCTCTGAGGTTTTTGAAAGGTCATGGCAGTTGCTCCTGCAATCCTGCGTAAAATAGGGTATTCTTCTACCCTTACTTAGATGATTGGTGATGAAAGCTTTGGCTCATCTAAAGCTTCTACAGTACCCGCTGATAACAATTTACTTGCTTAAAGTTTGACTGAAGTATACAAAAAAATGATGGTGGAATGTTTGAATTAATGTCGGACACAGGGAATTACACAAAGCCTACGTTCCAGTCCATCGTTATTTTGCACTTCATACTACCTGAGTTTGGACCCAGCAGAATGCAAATCAGTCTTGACCCTGCTCCAATGGGAACTATCCATCTCGAACTGCCATGCCAGGTCCTGACTGAATGAGAACACAAGCAACCCAACACATGTTTCACCCTTACTAATGCACATCAGTCAGGTTTTTGTTGCTTCAAGTTTGCCCTGCATCTCAATTAAAACAAGCATTGGCATAGCCAATAGGTCTCTCCTTTGGACCTTATAAGTGTTTAGCCGTGCAGCTCACTTACATCAGATTCGTAGTAGGATATACCCTGGTAGTGTGTAAAATATTGGTCATCTGATACTGCTAGTAAGCATTGGCAAAGCCAGTACGTTTAGCTTCTGTTAGGTGCATGAAAGTCACTGTGTCCGGGTGCAATAAAGAAAACTCACAGAGAAGTGCCAAGATGCTGTATGGGTTGCACATCATGGAAAGCTCACGATTTTAGTTTTCATATTTTATGCCATGACCTTCAATATATAGGTCATGCCCCTTTTAAAGACACCCCACTTTTGTCATCCTACTTAGTTTTGGCATAATAGTTCCTCCTTTTAGAATCTGGAGCTGCAGGAGGGCTCACTCTGATATCAGACGACTGTCATGCTGTCGTGTGCTGCTCGGCGCTCGGCACTGCAGATCTGGTTGTAGTCCTGTTGAGATCCAGCCTGCTGTGTGTGGGATTTCATTCAGATTGCTAAACGCGCGAGTCTAACTTATCATAAGTGACACTTGAGATCATCAGCAGTAATCACAAAGCCTACAATATTTTTTTAAGCACAAATACCTTTCACATGCAAAGCATTTTAATAAAGGATACTAAGGATAAAGTAAACCCCAAAAAAGAGTCTCGTCTTCCGGGAGTTGCAGAATAGAAGTCCCAGATTCGCCAGGATAGTGGCTGCTATCCAGTGTCCATCGGGATTTTTTTTTCACATGTAACAGATGCCCTGGCTTTTTAAAGGGAGTGTGTGCTCTAGTGAGATTAGATAACAATTTGTGTAACCAGGACGATACTGTGTATCAACCATCAAATTCATTTTGTTTTCTATATTGGTGAGTACAGTTAAGTAGGTAAATACAGCGGAACTACATATCCCAAGATGCGAAGCGCAGAAATCAAGCACGACTTACCATACAAAGGCACAGGCGTACAAGGCTCTTAACAGTTGTTCGGGCTGGAGAGGGGCGTACGACAACCGCGTGGGAAACTCTCATTCCGCATAAGTGTTAGCACAAAGTTAACCCCAAAACTTCAGGTACTAACCTGCATTATATCCGGATTGGAAACACCGCAAAATTGAGGTCTTTTCAACAAGATGTGATGGATGCCATGCGGCAAGCTGATTGGCCAAAGTGGACGTGTAGCGAGGAGACGTGTAGCGTGTGAGGTTCAAGGTGTTCATGCACACATTTTGGACGTCACCAGCTTTGTCCAATCACAAAATCCAAACTATTTCTAACCAATAGCATTGTTTCATTCTTTGACCAGTCAGAGAATGTGCAGTATCAGCACTGATAGCTTCCTGATCCAACTTGTTGTTCCTTAACTATGTAGTTTATGAAGTTGTTCATCCCCGATTTTCAGCGATTGCCCCATCAAAAAAATTTATTTTTCTGGTTTTATGCATCTCGGATAGGGAGTTTCAATAATCTGAGACAAGATCTCCCACCTTTTCAAGAAGAAACGCAGTGTAGCGTCTTGTTACGGAACGGGGGAGGTGTCAGTGGAGTGTATACATAGAAATGTGAGCGCGCGTCTGGGATGGCACATCTATAGGATATTGCTGGCGGAATGAAAACAAAGGGAAGGGAGTTCAAAAGGAGCGTGGCCTTAGAAGCATAACTAAGAAGGTTTTCCAAGAGGGACGACCCATGTAAATAAGGGTGTGACTTTTATTATGTAAGCGCCGCTACTAATTAAAACAAGCGTTGGCCGCGCGCGAGCGGCTGCAGACGCAATATGTGGTGGGGGAGGGGGAGAAGCGGGAGTTGTGTGTGCGCGTGCGTCATCGTGATCGCTCTGAAAGCGAAAGTGATCGCGATGACGCACGAGTTTTCAAAGTGCTGCTGGCGGTCGGCTGCGCGCGTGCACGATCGCGTGAACGCAAGTGTTAGGCCAGCCAGCAGCACTTTGAAATTCCCACATACAAAATGTCTCTTCGAGCCAGCGCATGCGCTAGGCTCAGCGAGACCTAAAAACTAGACCCTTGTTCTAAATGATTCACTATGGATGTTCAGTGCTAGGCACACGAAAAGTAAAAGTATCTCTTTCTCAGGAGAAATTACCGTCTATCCAGTAGAAATGTATTTAGCTACGGGTAATACAGACTCCTTCAGTTTGCCAGCTGTCCTTATTTCTGGGATCCATGTCGTCATGAAGTTCTCTGGTATGGAATCTAAGCCTGCATACAAGACCACACATTAGTGACAGATGCCTCCCTGAAGAGTTTGGGGCACTGATGTAAATTAACTCCCATCACAAGGGTTGGGGTCTTCGATGGAAAGAGATTAATATATAAGTATATTGGAACTACAAGCAGTTCACCCGGCTCTGAGGTTTTTGCTGCCAAGGAACCAAAGCCAGTCCCTTCCTGCTTCAGACAGACAAGATGTCCACCGTGTCCTACTTGAACAAGCAGGAAGGGACACTAGTTAAAGAGGGCTCTCCAGGGAAGCTCAAACAATTTGGCAGTGTTCCACTTTTCAGGAGATCAAAACTCAAAGCCAGATGAACTGAGCTGCTATTTGTTGGAACAACACAAGTGGGTCTTAAACAGTGATGTACTTGCTGGGGGTCATCCAGAAATAGACCTTTTTTGCAATAGAAGAAACTAGAAATTCCCCATTTATACCTCCAAGTTTCTAGAACCCCAGTGTCTTGTCTGTGCAATTCACTTTTGATGAGTTGGTCGAGAGGATGTATTTATGCTTTAGATCCTATACTACTTCTCCCAAAGGTGATAACAAAGCTCAGGCCTAGCAACACGAACATGATACTCATTGCCCCAGATTGGTCTCACCAGTGGTGGCATCTGAATCTTTTTCAGATGTCCTTACTGCCACTCAAGAGACTGCTGATAAAGCTGGACCTTCTTTCTAGGATGTTGAGCAGACTGTCTAATCCCACACTTCCATTGCTGAACGTGGCTGCCTAGTTGCTGACTTCTTGCAGTAAATACTGTTGAAATTGTGAGATGACCGCATGCCCATCCTGCTAGAGAAGCGAATCGACCTTCGACAAGATTTTCATATGCATTCAAATGGAGAAGGTTTTACAATGCTGTTTCTAATGCAAGAAGAGAAGATATTGTCTTATTTTGTTTAACAGGCAAAATCTAGTTTACAATTTTCTTCCATTAGAGTGCATTTGTCTATCGTCCCTGCTCACGTTAAATTCCTTCTCAGGGGTCTCTTTCTTAACTACTCTAGTGATTAAGGGCCTTGGAGGGTCTTAAGAGCATGTTGCCCCTTGTTACAAGGGCAACCTTCTCCCACATTAGCTTAATGTAGTACTCTCCAAACGAATGGGTCCTCCATATGAGCCTTTTTACAAGGCTGACTGGGTTCATCTTTGCTGGAAGGTCGCCTTTTTAGTGGCTATTATCTTTGGAAGGAGGATAAATGAGCATCATGCTCTGTATATCTAAGAACACATACACACCTTACTATTGTAATAAAGTATCATTTAGAACTCTACCTTTCATTTTTCCCAAAAGTGACTTTTGATAGATTTTTTATATTAAACACACTAATTCCTTGCCTATTTTTCCCAAATCCATCATCCCTCGTGGAAGGTCTTCTAGCTGCAGATTCCTTACCATTGAATTTCCCAGGCATCAGGCTAGATGTGGAAACTTTTGCTGAGCAATACCCCTTGTGCGCGCCGTCGGGTGGCTCAATTTGCCTCTGCGTGACGGCATCGGTAGCGTCAGTTATGACCTCGCAGTGCCTATATAGGCATCACCTAGGCGCGCGGACATCAGTTCTTTTCTTTCCGCAGCAGTTAAGCGCCAATCCGGGAAGAGCTACCCCTCTGTCACCTTTTGACAGATTTTGCCTCGACTTTTGTCGAATTCAGAAGATTTTTCCTACTTTGTGTGCAAGGAATGTCTTCAAGGAAGTCAGGTTTCAAGCCATGCAGTGCCTGCCACCGCATGATGTCGGTTACCGGTCCCCATCTTGTCTGCCTTTGGTGTCTCGAGCGTGACCACGATTCAAAGTCATGCTCGGACTGTAGGGCCATGGCTCCTAAAACCTTACAGGAGTGGGCTTTGAAGCTCCTTGCGGCCTGGCAGTCAACACCGTCAAGCAAGACTCCGTGGAGGTCCCAGTCCGGAGCGAACAGGAGGTTGCGGGACCGCTTCAGGAGCCCTAAGGCCTCTTCTTCCCACTCAAGGTTCTCGGGACACTCTGGGAAGAGGCATAGGAAGAAGAAGTCCAAGCGGACTTCATCTTCACCTCTGCTGTCGTCTGTCGATGAGGGAGGTAAGAGCAGCGACGCACTAGGCATGGTTCCTCGGAGCCGAAGCCTGAGTTGATTTCGCTCCACCCTCCCTTTCCTAGAGCCGGAGCGATCCCAGCTCAAATAAAAGAATTTTATGAGGCCATGCGCCTCGTATTCGAGCGGGCTGACCCCGTAGCTGAGCCCTCGGGCCCGGTGGAGTCGGAATAGTCCTATTGGGTTCGATGCCTTCAGCTCCAGCGCCTATGGGGCCTCATGGATCCGATCTGGGTCAACGCCGGTCGTGCTAATGCGACCTCCTCTGGCGTCCAACCCGAAGTCGGTGCTGCAGGTGCCCATCAGCAGCGCCAGCCCCATCCTCAACGACACGGAGCTGGAACAACCCTGATTCCGGCACCTACTGAACCCAGGGGTTCTATGTTGTCATCTGAGCACTTTGAAGATATGCTAGGCTCAGAAGAGGAATGGAAGGGGTCTGTAGACCCTCTGGAACACCAGGAAGACTCTACGGATCAGTTGGACTGGTATGGGGAACTTGCAGAAGCCAGTGGACTGCATACTTCTCCAGATACTGGCATGCTCTCTCTGCCAACAGTTGGTAGGGAGGAGGGGGCATCCTATGCCATGGTGGTAAAGAGGGCTGCTGAGGTCCTTGGACTTCAGCTTCCCTCAGTGCAGGTCAGAACTAATCTTCTGACCGAAGTGCTTCAACCTGGGGCTTCCATTTCTGAACCCATTTTGCCCTTTAATGAGGCACTTACAGACGTCCATCTAGGCACGTGGTCCAAGCCTTGCACATGGGCTCCTGTAAATAGGATGATTGCTCGCCGCCATCGCCCAGCTCTGGGCAATCCGAAGTTCCTCAGTCAACACCCCACCCCAGAGAGTTTGGCGGTGCAGGTCTCTACTTCCCAGGGCGTGTTCCCTTCCGCCCTACCGGAAAGGGAATCCAAGAGGTAGGATGTATTTGGGAAGAATTTGTTTTCTTCCTCCAGCCTGGCATTGCGGTCAGTGAATACCATATGCTTATTTGGCCGTTTCTCCCACTCCCTTTGGGAGACGGTTGCGCAAGTGCTGCCACAAGTCCCGAAGGAGGCCTGGGCTGTGCTCGCCCAAGCTGTCAAAGATGGAAGAGATGCAGCAAAATTCACCATTGGGTGTGGCCTACATACAACAGATTTACTGGGCAGATCAATTTCAATGACAGTGGCCCTGAGGTGCCACGTTTGGCTTAGGACAACTGTTTTCTTGGGTGATGTCCAGGCCAATCTCATGGACATGCCCTTTGATAGAACCCATCTTTTTGGGGAAAAGGCAGATTCGGCCCTAGTCAGGTTCAAGGACTCTTGAGCTACGGCCAGATCGTTGGGCCTCTTCTCCACTCCTCATGGCCATTCTTCCTTTCGCCCTTTTCTTGGCAACGGAAGGGGTTTCTAGCCGCGTCAGCCCTATCCCAGCCACCATCCTGCACAAACTGGCCAAGCTGTGCGGGGACGTGGACGCAGTATATTCCAATCCAAGAATGGAGGCCATAAGTCGTCGGCCACCCTGCCCCCGGTAGCCTCAGCCTCCAAGCTCTCCGAGGTTGACTCTGCAAGACCACACTACAACAGTTGGTGGGAGAATTCGTCAATATCTCCCCCACTGGAGATCCATAACATCGGACTAGTGGGTCTCGCAGATCGTTTAGGAGGGCAATTCTCTGCCTTTCCTTTCTTTTCCTCTTCTCATTCTGCCAAAACAGGAACGGATGACGGAGGATCATTTAAGATTACTCCAAGAAGAAGTTTCAGCTCTCTTGGCCAAGGAAGCTATAGAAAGGGTTACAGTTTCAGAAGTAGACAGTGGTTGTTAGTCCCCCTACTTTCCGATTCAGAAGAAGAACACAGGGTTACAGCCTATTTTGGATCTTCGGACCCTCAATCTCTTCCTTAAGAAGGAGAAGTTCAAGATGCTAACTCTAGATCAGGTCTTGTCTGCCCTAGACCAAGAAGTCTCGATGGTAGTGTAGGACCTGCAGGATGCGTATTTTCGCATCCCCATCTTGCCGGGCCACAGGCATTACTTGTGGTTCACGGTAGGCCACAAGCACTTTCACTTTACCATGCTCCCCTACAACCTGACCAGCCCCCCTCGGGCGTTCACCAAAGTGATGGGGGTGGTTGCAGCTCATCTGCGCAGGTTAGCGGTGTCAGTCTTCCCCTACCTCGATAACTGACTGTTGAAGACGCCCTCGCCCCAGGCTGTCGGCTCCCACTGTCAGAATACAGCAAACCTCCTGCATTTGCTGGGGTGCTCTATAAATGTCCCGAAGTAACACCTGACTCCTTCTCAGACGCTCCCTTTCATCAGAGCAGTTCTGGACACAGTGCAGTTTCGTGCTTATCGTCCCGAGCAGCAAGTCTAGGATATACAGGTTATGATTCCGATGTTTCAGCCTCTAGCCTGGATTTTGGTTAGACTGACTCTGAGGCTGTTGGGCCTCACGGCCTCCTGCATCCTTATGGCCAGGTGGTGTATGCGGGTTCTGCAGTGGGACTTGAAGTTCCAATGGGCATAGCATTGAGGAAATCTCACCAACATGGTCCAGATCTTGGAAGGAACTGAGAGAGATCTGCAGTGGTGGTTGATGAACCGCGATTGGGTCAATGGCAGACCCCTCTCCCTTCCCCAACCAGAACTCACAGTAGTGACAGATGCGTCACGTCTAGGATGCTCTCTGGCGGAGTCGGGGCTCCACATAATCTGTTGGAGCTCTGAGTGATTCGATTGGCATTGAAGGCATTTCTTCTCTCTGTCAAGGGGAAGCTAGTGCAGGTGTTCACGGACAACACCGCCATGTGCTTCTGCAACAGGCAGGGTGGGGTGGGGTCGTGGACCCTTTGTCGAGAGGCCATACGTCTCTGGACATGGCTGGAACAGCAGGGCATAATACGGTGGTTCTGCACCTGATAGGTTCTCTGAACACCAAGGCGGACAAACACAGCCATAGATACCTTGTAGATCACAAATGGCATCTCCAGTCGGAGTTGGCACAAGGTCTCTTTCAACAGTGTGGGGAACCTTGGTTAGATTTGTTCACCTCCGAAGAGAACGGCAAATGTCAGCAGCACTGTGCGCTGGAGTTTCCAAGGCGGCTATTGCTCGGCGACGCCTTTAACCACGAGTGAAGCTCAGGCCTGCTGTACACCTTTCTGCCCATACTACTCATGCCAAGGGTTCTGAAGAAGATCAGGAGCGACCGGGCCCAAGTCATCATTGTGGCTCTAGACTGGGAGAAGAGAGTCTGGTTTCCAGAACTTCTCAGAATGAGCATCGACCCTCCGATCAGGCTGCCCCTTTGGAAGGATCTTTTGTCACAGCAGCAGGGGAGTGTCCTCCACCCAAACCTGTCAACTCTGCACCTCCATGCGTGGAGATTGAGCGGCGGCAGTTTTGACCTTCCTCCCGAAGTTTGTAGCATTACTTTGGTGGCCAGGCGACCCTTCACTGAGATGGTATATGTCTGCGGTTGGCAGAAATTTGTAATTACTGTACAGAAAGGTCTATTGACTCTCTTTCTGCATCTCTTTCTACTGTCCTTTTATTTATTTTGACCTTTGCCCAGCAGGGCTCTGCTTTGAGAACTCTCAAGGGTTACCTTTCTGCTCTGTCTGCTTTTGTGCGGCTGCCAGAACAGCTCTTTCTTTTCAAGTCTCCTATTTTACATAGATTTCTAAAAGGGCTGGTTCATTTGTTTCCATCCACAACCTTTGTGAATGCCACAGCGGGACCTTATTTTGGTCCTCACCTACCTGATGTGTGCTCCTTTTGATCCTCTGCACAATCGTCCCCCCAGCTGCTGACCCTCAAAACAGCCTTCATGGTGGCGATTACATCCGCCTGGAGGGCGAGTGAGTTGCAGGCGTTATCTTGCTCACCTCCTTATATAAGGTCCTATCCAGACAAGGTGGTGCTTCGCACCCGGTCTTCCTTTCTGCCAAAAGTTGTGACCCCATTCCATCTGGGTCAGTCCATCACTTTGCCCACCTTCTTTGCTCCCCCGCATCCCTCTAAGGAAGAGGAGTGTCCCCACCCTTCAGAAAAGGACCTTTTCTCACTGGGTCCTTCTCTGCATCAAGATTTGTTATACCCTGGCAAAGCAGCAGGCCCCTGAGAGATTAAGGACCCATTCCCAAACTGAAAAAGAAATCCTCCCAGACACGTTCTTTCTCTGGAAATGCTCCCACTATATGGAACTCACTCCCTAGTGACCTGCGCTGCAACCCCTCATTTTCCTGTTTCAAACGGGATCTTGAACACCTACTGCTCAACAAATACTTTAACACACACCCTAACTGAGCTATGTTCAAAAACCTCATACCCACTCTGCCTTGACCAGTTGTAGCGGTTAAGTTAGTGTTTCAGCGGTCCACTATGTCTTGTACATCTTTCAGCTCAAGCGGTTCCTATGTCTGCATACTGTAACTACTGCTGCGGCCGAACAATTTTCTTTATCAGTTTTTTTTGCATGTACTTGAATCTAATGATCTCGCATTATATGTAAAGTGCTCTGATACCTTCAGGTCTAGCTAGCGCTATAAAAACGGATAAATTAATAATAACTAAATTCCACTAGGGTAAAGGCTGTGACTACGGCCTTGGCTCCCGGTGTCCCAGTCCAAGACTTCTGTCAGGCAACAACGTGGGTATCCTTGTACACGCTTGCAAAATACTACTGTCTGGTGTCCTGCAGGACTTCCTAGAATAGGATATTGGTCCACAACCCACCGCCGAGATGGTATGGCTTCGATATCTATTTCAAAGATAAGGAATATGCAGCTAGAAGTCTCTATCAGATAAACAAGTTACTTACCTTCGGTAACGCATTTTCTGGTAGAGACTCTATCTAGCTGCAGATTCCTTACAGCCCCCCCATGCCTCCCCGCTTTGCGGACTAATTTTTAGGGCTAGGGTTACTCCCCCTTTCAGGGCCCTAGTTTTGCAGACAACTGCGTCAGTTAGTCTGTGGCTCTGTGCTCCTGGTGTGGAAAAATATGAAAAGTACTGACATCTGTGCCCCTGGGTGGCACCTGTATTGGCACCACGATGTCATAACTGACTCTAAGGTAAGTAACTTGTTCATTAAGAGTAACAACAATACAAAAAGGTGGGGGCGGAGCTAGCCATGCCAGGAGATGGCCGCAATGTAAGAGTGCTCCTCCGGCTATAACCCGATCCTGCAATAATCCTGGTCGCTGGACCGACCAATCCTCCCAATTTTGGAGTAAAACTGCAGCGGGAGACGGTGGCATTCTGCGGACTCGTTCCTAGCTGGCTGAGTCCAAGCAACACGCAGTAAGACCGAGGCAGGAGCTGAGCCGGGCCGCGGCCTGCTCGCAGGAGTGGGCGTTTCCCAGCGCCAAACTATACGCTCACCGGGGCCTGATCCTGGGAGTGCTGGGCCTGCTCCTTCTGTGTTGCGGTCGGCGCTGCTTGCGCCCGACGCTGGAGCTGACTGCCCACCGATCACTCGCTGCCTGCTACGGTTCGGAAGCTGGGACAGCTCCGTTGGGACGCTCTGCTGCGGGCTGACCTGCTGTCGAGGCCGCTGAGCCACGTCTGGCTGCGGCGGTGGTGCGGTTGCCGGCGGCGCGTCTCTGGCGCCCCCACTAACCTTGCCTTGTGATTCCCACTGCTGCAGGGCTGATTGTCTCCAGTGGACACAACACGCGATTGTCACCTCCTCAATTCAGGTGATGTGACGCAGAGGGCCGCTGCGATCTCGGCGCCCCCCCTGCTGCGGTCTGTGGTCCTCATCTGCCCCGAGCAAAGAAGGCCCCATCACTATAGCAACTAAAAATAGACAGTGAGTGTGGCTCTTCACGGGCTGATGTGACCTTGCATATCGTCACTGGGGTGGAGGGCCCCCCTTTGAGTCATAACCTGCTCCATACACCACCCCGCCAGGAAGTTCTCAGATTGTGGGCGCCACCTGTATCTCCCCATCGTCTGCGGTGGTGATTGGGTACTCTACGGGAGCTGGCTGCTCAGTACCGCATCGGCAGAGGTCGGCCTTGTGGTGCTGTTGCCTAACCATAGTGGAGAGAGCACACAGGTCACTTGCTTCTCTGCCTGCGCCTGGAGCGAGACCACGCCTTATAATAGCAAAGCTCCTAAATTATAGGGACCGGAATGCGGCGCTCCGTAGGGCCCGAGAGCTAGGCCGCCTTAACCATGAAGAGATGGACATATCCATATATCCAGACTTCACTTCACAAGTGCAGGAGGCACAGAAGAAATTTGTGGAAGTGAAAAAGAAGCTCCGTTTATGCAACATCCCCTACGCGATGCTCTACCCGGCTCAGCTGCGGGTAACGGATGGTGGCAAGAGCAGGATCTTCAACGAGCCGAAAGAAGTGACAAAATTCCTTCAATCGAAAAACACTCAACCTCCACGTCTGAAATCTCCTAGAGGTGCACAGGATGAACAGGGTGACACCTCGGACATTGAGTGACAATGGCCTTTCCTACATGTCGTTGGTTGTACGCGGTATGACACTACAAGAAGACCTCTGAGACACTGGGACTGGATTCAGATAAGTACCGTGATTAACAGACTGATATTTGACGCCACTTTTTATGCAAGAGACAATGATGCATGTTCACAGCATTTGGAACTCTGATTCATAGTTGGGATTTCATACCCCTCATTACCCTTTCTGGTCAAGCTTGACTAGTTATTACTAGTTGTAATCTAGAAAGGATGGGTTAGACGTCCACCCAAGTGACTAGCTCACTTGGGGAACCGGCTGGCAGCTATACCCCCGAGTGCATTCCACAGCTTTTTCGCTCTTAAGTGTGGGAATGAGAGTGAGTGGGGGGTATTGTTTTATGGGTCTGTCCTCGCCATGTTTGGGATGGCGATGTGGGTGGAGGGGGGTAAACGAGGTAAATTTAGTAAAAAGATCAGCTCTGATGTAACAATGGTTGAATTTCACACGAGTGACCTGTCGCCTTGTAGTTCCCAACTCATGTACTGACAATGGCTGCGCGTGTTAGAGACACCAGGAACTTGACACTCTTGACCTGAAATGTGCGTGGGCTGAACAATCCACAGAAGATAAGGAAAGTCTTTACGTATCTAGACAGGCATGCTGTAGATGTGGGTTGCCTTCAAGAAACCCACCTCACCCGAGATACTGACTGTAGAATTGGAGGCAAATGGGCCACATATAGATTAGAATCCTCCTACTCCACCTATACCAGGGGGTAATTCTCCTAGTTAAACGAGGTATACCGTTCACTTTGCTACACTCACATTCAGATGATCAGGGCAGGTTTCTCATTGTACAAGGCGATTTTGGCAGTACGATAATAACCATAATCACCGCCTACGGCCCGAACACTGATGATCCCTCCTTTTTTACAGATATATGGAGCAAGTTGAGATCACTCCCACCCTCTGCAATAATCTGGGGAGGCGACTTCAATACATGTCTGGATCCACTGGTAGATAGGTCCATAGGGAATGACAGATATGGGAAGAACTCCGCCAAAGTGCTCAGGGAGGGGATGGAAAACTATGCCATGCTGGAAATATGGAGGACATGACACCCACACCGCCGGGAGGGCACGTGCATATCATCTACTCACAATACATGGTCCAGGATAGATTTCTGGATAACCACTGCAGACGTAAGTGCCTGGACTACTGACATCACGCACTTGCCCAAAACCCTCTCTGACCACGCACCAGTTCGACTGGAACTCAACATTCCCTTGCATACACTGCGACAATACGCATGGCTCCTTCAGCCAAGTACATTGCGAGACCAGGTTTTTAACTCTGACCTGAAGCTTGCTATCACCGAGAACTTCAAACAAAATGTGGGGTCGGTGGAAAGCGCAAAAGTACTATGGGAGGCGTTCAAGGTTACTATTCGTGGATTCTGCATCGCTAAACATGCTGGTATTCTTAACGATATCCGTAGACAGCTATCCATTGTCGAGGCGGACATCAAAAGATTAGAGTCCATATATACCACTACTCTTGATCCCACAATCCTGGCGGACATCAGAGGGAAAATAGACACCTACCATGAATTTGCAGATAGTGAACTTAAATACATTTCACAGAAATACAAGGCGTGGGCCTACAGTGAGGGTGGCAGACTTGGACGGGCTCTCTCTAGCACGATCCGTCCTACGCCCACAACATCATACATAACTAAGATAATGAATTCTCAAGACGCAGCCTGTTAGGATACCCCCTCAATCTCGCAATGTTTTTGGGATTATTACACCCGACTGTACAGGGCGGGGACCATACCTGATCCCACTGAATTGAATCAGTACTTTGACAACATAGCACTGGCATGGCTGTCTGATACGCACCGCGAGTACTTTAGTCATCACATAACTGAAGATGAGCTCCGCGAAGCCATCAACTCCCTTCCCAACAACAAGGCACCGGGCATAGACGGACTACCTGCTGAGTTTTATAAGAAATACAAAGATCTGCTGATACCACATCTAGCGTCTATGTATGAAGAGGCATATGAGGATGGCATGCTGCCCCTGTCAATACACGAGGCGTTATTGATTACCCTCCTTAAACCTGATAAGGACCCGACTCATTGTGCCATGTTCCACCACATAAATCCAGAATTGCCGGCAGCGGCGGCCTTATTAGATGCCGCGAAGGCGTTTAATTCTGTTGAATGGCCGTACATGTTCTATGTCCTGAGGCGAATCGGTTTCCCGGAACCTTATCTGAAATGGATAGCATTACTCTATACAGCACCCTGCGCAAGACTAAAGATCAATGGCATAGTATCTTCTCCCATTTATAGAGGGACTAGACAAGGATGCCCTTTGGAGCCATTACTTTTCACGCTGGCACTGGAACCGCTGCCCTGCAAGGTACGCCAGAGACATGCCGCTACGGCTCTGCAGTTCCAGCTACGTCCTGTTAGCATATCACTCTATGCGGACGACATGGTCTTGTACACCAGATACCCAGACACTAATCTAAATGCGCTTATTCGCGAATACAGTAGGTTTGCATACTTTTCGGGCCTTTGTATTAACTGGGACAAATCAGTGGTCATCCCACTTACCCCTGTGACGACCAAACCGTCCCTCGACTACCCATTGCAATGGCAGACTGACCCGGTCAAATACCTGGGTGTCTGGATACATCGTGATCCGGAAACAGTGATACAGGAAAATTATGGTAGAGCAATAAGCAAACTGGAAGATCAAGTGAACAGGTGGATCCGACTGCCTCTGTCGTTAGCGTATAGGATTGCACTGCAGAAAATGGTAGTGCTGTCCCGGTTTCTATATCCCTTTATGAATATACTGATTTGGTTACCACAGATCCTGTTCACCAGACTACGTACAGCGCAACTTCGCTTGACATGGGCAGGGAAACACGTGCGGGTTTGGTGGAAGGAACTGACAAGACCCTACATCCAACACAGCTTCAGCGCCCACGATCTGCAACTATACTATTATTGCGCTCAGGTGCAACATGCACACTATTGGCTACAGCCACACGGTCACGTGTCGCATATTGCAGTGGAGCACGAAAGTATGCACCACACCCCCCCTTCTTTCACTTATATCTTCGCCCAGACAGTATGCCTCCAATCTGGAGATACACCCAGCGGTTTGCACCTCGAGGGCCTGGTACACACTAGCGAAGTGTGCACACAAACTTCCGTTATTTGCGCCGCCACTTCCCCTCCGACACCACCCACAGCTCACGGTGACACAGGAGTGGAAAATGGTGCAGGAACTACATGAGGTGGATCTCCGTACCATAGGTGATGTTTTCCCCAACAAGGAATACATATTGCAGGACGCTGCGACCTTAAGCACGTCGTACCCACTTAAAAGTTTTCGCATATCTGCACTTACGCATGGCGATCAAAACCTTGTATCCCTCCTTCCCGGCTGAACCACCGTCGCTTAACGCGCTGCAGACTCTCCTGACATCTATCACACAACACAGCCTAGTTACTAAATTATACAACACGTCACAGCATGAACAGTTCCGTACAGCGGTTAGACCTCTAGTCAGGTGGGAGACTACACTGGGTACGACTATTGCTAAAGAAGACTGGGAGTTTGGATGTATGCAATTACAGCTGCTCACTTCTAAATGCAATCTGAAAATTATTCACTTTAAGTTTATACATCAGGTATACTACACACCCACGCAATTGCATAAATACAGACTAAGAGCTGATGATCGATGCCATCGATGCCATGCCTCCAATGCAGACTTTTTACATATGGCTTTGGAGTGTAAGGAACTCTAACCCTTTTGGCAGGATGTCACCGACACTCTCACACAAATGCTGGGGGAGTGCATTCCGAATGCACCCCTGGTGTTCCTCCTTGGTATCTAAAAGATTAAACTGGGGCGTAGACGCAGGTTCCTGGCAGTGGCACTATTGTTGGCAAAGAGAAGAATAGCAATGAAATGGGCAGTAAACAGGCACCAAAGCATGCAGATTGGATCAGGGATATGTCATATTGTAAAACACAGCTAGACATGTATGCAGAAGACATACCCCAATCCTCTAGACCACAGGATTTCTGGGAACCACTGGTGCAATATCTTCTCTCTAAGCAAGCAGAGGGCTGATTAAGCAAGCTGGTTGGCTCATAGGCACGATATGATATGGGAGATGCATGCCTCACCTAGTCCTATTGCCGGCTGGCAGAAGGACCCACTTAGATATATATGTACCAGGTGCTGTACCGATGTTTCATGATCATTTGATTCATGACGTTATCGATGTGCAATTCCTTACCTTTTTCTAATATGTCATTGATTAGACTTGTAAAGCCAGAGACACCAAAGGCGGTAACATGATGCATGTAAGTGATAAAATCCACTGTATCTATTGCTTTCAAAATGATGTTGTATGCGCGCCGTGTAAAATTGTACTATTTGTCTGACGACGAAAAAAAAAAAGAAAAGCAACAATACAAAAAGGTTCCTTTGGGCAAAAACAATTGCAAGTGTGTGTGCACAACACCAAATTAAAATAAGTCATAAAGATCAATGAAATAGTACCCATCATGAGTGAATATTTGGAAAATATTTTAATTTGTTGCAAATTATTTTAAAACACACTGCAGAAGCAACCATATGAGGGACCACACCCATCAACCCGTATGAAGAGAAAACAAATCGCAGGGAAATGAAATAAACAGTTTACACTTATTTTTAATTTTTAATATGTTTATTGAGGTTTTATATCATATATTGCAAACATATCAGGGAATATCAATACTGTATCATAAAGGATAATACGAAATCCAAATTAGAAGAAAAATTAAGAGCAATAAACACAACAAGAAAAACATAAAAAGAATTGATAGGACCGGATTCTTGCCTATCTTGTTATCTCCAAGAATCCTCTCAGGTCACCAGGATCTTTTTATCTGCTAAATAGTGTAGAGGGGAGGAAATTCAATTCTCAGTATATAATCAACAGAATCAGATCTCAGTTTCAAAGCATCACGGACTCCGAGTCTAAATTTTAAGATTGTATTACAACCAAAAATAACTGCACATACAAACACCTCAATACAAGGTGAAGAAAATAAATGGGCACTAGTACAAACGAAAGTCTACGCAAGAGTCTCATACGACTCAAGATAAGAAGCATAATCAATTCCAAAAGCATAAGAAATGCAATAGTTAGTCCAATGTCTACATTAGGAATCATTAGCCTAAAAATAAAAAACAGTTAGTCTATCCCTACTCTATCTCTAAAGTGACATCCCTACTTAGCATTTCCCTCCCAGGCAAGAAAATAAAAAGGTGTCAGAAGTGAAGACTTCCTTAGAAGTACATTCACTTAGTCAGAGCTCATTCTAAGATGCTCCTTCTAGCTTCCCATCTAAACCTCAACTGCTCCACCCTCGGGGCACTGTCCCTAATACAAAATCCCAAAAACATAGAACACGCCCTTCGGCACACCTCTTCAGCCAGGTCTTCTTCCAGTACTTTTCCAGTGAAACTTGTACTCCATCCAACGACGGTTAGTTTGACCATGGGTCCCAGGCACCTTCTCCGCTGAAAGTATAATCCGTAAATTCCAATGTACTCCCCTGTTGGCTTCTCGTACCATCCTATCTCCTAAAACAAAGACCTAGTCTCTCTAACGAGCTAAATGTCCTTGCACCTGCAACAGAAACATGGGAACGAAAAACTTTTCACTTCTCTAAGATTTTCCATCCTCCTGAAACCCAAAGCCTTTACCAAGGGAAATCCTTTTCGGCCTACGTTAGCTAACATAAGAAATGAACAGGCCTTTCTCTTTAAACGTGTATGCAATCAGGCCTTTACACTGTTAAACACTCCTAAATCACACTTTAATCATTGGTTTATTACTCCTTTATACGTGAATAAGCACATTTAAACTAATACATTGCATTACACGAAAATCAAACACTATGCATTTACTCAAAATACATTTGCAATGACCTACGACATTACTCTTCATAAAAACATGATTACATTTCTAACCAAACCTATGTTAAACAATTCTAGTAATACATTTCTATGTCACCCCTAAACTACTTCGATTAATATGTGGGTGCGGACTAACAGTGAATATGATACACCCCTACAAATTTCAGAATAACGTGGCGCTCTATGAGAACCACAGTAGTAATTTGACTTCATATCTAAACACATCCATATATTGTACTCATAATGGATCTATTCATGACTATAGACGGCGGAACTACTTATAGCTACGTCAGCTTCATGGAGCTCTGATACAACCTCTGGAAATCCAGTTACAATCTTTATTGAAATTTAGCTAGGATAAAGTAGCACAGCACTGTATGCTTAAGCTAATTTGAACATAGGAGACTAACCGTTTAGTTGTATGGTAATCTTGTTCATACTTACAACCGATGACTTTTACAGCGACACCCCTCTAAGTTTTACAATCTAGCTTCTCAGGCTCTTAGGATTTGGATTAGAGCTAATATTCTATTCAGGGGCATTGGATGCCTTCCCCGCCAAATAGTTTTTATAGAGTGCCCAGAAGTTTTTGGGGCGACTTTGGGGAGGAAGTAGCTCGCTGTATGCCTCTGTTTGTGTGTTGCAATAGAGCATATCTCTTGACTACTCCGCTAGAGTAGGAGCCGGTCAACGTCCCCAACGCATTGCGACTCTTCGCTTCGCAATCAACAACTCCATCTCAACCATGCATTGTGTGCCTTTCCGTATCTGTTTCGTAAACCCTAGCAATGTTTATAAAGGATCCTGTGCTAGTGTTGTTTCAACTATTTCACTCAATTCTTGAAAAATCAGGCCCCAAAATTTTGCTATACTCGGGCAAAGCCAGGCTACATGTAAGAAGGGGAGGCTCTACATCTCTCACGCTCCTCCGATTCTCACAGTCCATATTTAAGCAGATGGGCAGGAGTATAATAAACTCTATGGACATTTTTTAAATGAACCAGCCTATACCTTCCGTGCAGCAATATTCCTCGCGTTGCCTCGCAACAGTATTTCCACATATCATCATTGATACTTATATCTAGGTCCGCCTGCCATTCCAGACGCGATTCAGTGTAGAAATTCTTACAGTAACCTTGTACTGTGCTGTAGATACAAGATACTAGCCTGCTGGGAGATTCAGCTTTAAGCAATGAGAAAGGAGTGACTTCAGGTGGCTCCACTATGTCCTCCCCAAGAAGTGCCCGCAGAGCATGCCAGACTCTGTAGAAGTGAAACCGGACTAAGGGTGTCGCAGCCGGATTATTGGCTTCGGCCTCAGTCCAATTCTGTACACTTCCAGCCACAAATAGTTCCCCAACTTTACTGATGTTAACGGTTTCTAATGCTTTAGTCACTTCTCTATTCCCTACAATGGGCAGCCAATCACACCAGCCCAGCGGGGTACATGGGGAGTATAATATAGCAGACGCCTACCTCTTCACCAAGTCATGCCACGCATGCACAGTAGTATTCACCAAGTCAAGAATACAAATTCTGCGAATATTTTTATGAAACAATCGAGTCGGGAGCGAGGCAGGAGATGCGGCTATTTTCTCTATATGTAGGTGAGGGGGCCAGCTGTGGATGGATCCAGTGGTAGGCGTGGGAGCATTGTGCAGGTCTATAATAAAGCTCCAAATCTGGGGCACCCAGTCCACCCAGTGAGTAGGGAAGGGTAAGGACCCCCCATTGGACTCTCTGTTGCTTCCCAGCCCATGGCAGTTTTATCAATAGTGTCCGAATGGTTTTAAAAAAGTGTGCCAGGAAAACCATTGGTATATTTAAAAATAGAAACAAAAACCTGGGAAGAATCACCATTTTCATTAGTGATATGCTGCCGATCGGGGACAGTGGTAACCAAATCCAGCGCTCTACATCCTCCTCCAGTGCAGCAATAGCTCTGCCATAGTATAAACAGTATACATTTATATACAAATGGAAATAACACATTGAGAAAAGATGAAAACTGGCTATTTCCTCAGAATCTTTCACAAAGGATGCCCAAAAGGATTATTCCCAACACAAGCTGGCCTCATCAATAGTCTAGTCAGTAGACCTTTCGTTCCCATGTAGGTTGTCTACAGGACCATCATCAGGACTAGGTGTGGGTGAGACCATTGCTTTAAAAGGAGGTGGCTGTTAGAAGATAAACATGTAAGTTATAGAATCCCTATGTTACCTTTTCAGTTAACGTTTGCTCATTTTTTTATTGCATATTCAATGCTAAAATAATCCCATAATGACAGATAATTGTGTTGAAGGCGACAATTATATATTTTAGTTATCTTATGTATAGAAGCCATCAGTATTCTCCTAATTTAACACAGGACATTCTGCCATATTGTCATACCTATTCCCAGTTTCAAAGATTCTCCAGTATTAGATATTTCGCATATTCATGTGCATGAATCGTCCCTGTCATCAGGCTGGGAATTCCCAGTAATATTGAACAACAGTAATCAGTTTTAAAATGTCATTGCTCTCTACAATATTGTTTGTTTAGTAGTTCATCCATCTAATTTGAAGCAACCAATGAGTGGAAGTGGCAGCTCCTCCTACTAATCCTAGATGCCGCCATAGTTCATCATGTGTGAGGAGTTGACTAGCTAGAGCTCTCTAACCTTTTCTGTTGCCTTTTCTGGTCTACCCTAGGACTGAACCAGCCATGGCTTCAGCTTTCAGCCTACTGGAAGTTGTTCTTGGGGAAAAACCTTTTTATTTCTCTGGACCAAGGAGACATTTTCAGTTACTGTAACCAGCTGTCACCATGACTGACATAGAGAAGAAGTCTTTTTTTAAAGGCCTGCACTACCTATGGGCAGAAAAAGGCCTATTCTGATGCTCCACATGACAAATGTCTTTATTGCTATTATCCTAAGCACAAATCTCCACCCGGTGATGTTTGTAATACTTTTCCTACAAAAGCTCTGAAGGGCTGTGGAAATAAATTGGCCCTTTATATGTTGGAGAATAAGAAATACCCTCATTTTACGGGGGAGCCCACTCGTCACAGGATAATTCTGTGGAAAGTGCTGCTTCAAGCATTTCTACGAAGATGGAGCAAAAAAGAAAAAAGTGGATTTCCCTCAGCTGGATCTACAACCTAAAGCACCTACTGACATCTCCTTGCATAAAGGCACTGGAGTTTCATCAGAGACATGCACCAAACATCATGAAAGCATGTTAGTGCTAAAAGTAACCTCTCTGAGCCTTCAAACTGATTTTCTCTCTCTGCTAATGACTTCCCCGTCATCGATGATGGAGAAAGATCCGCCCTCAACGTTTCTATTGTTACCTATGGCACCGTCAGCGATGACGAGGTGGCCGACAGCATCGTCGACGACCAGACCATCTTCATCAACTGCTACAGCTTCGCCGTTAAAGACCCTGTCAACCGTCTAACCATCGTCGACTGCAACACCTAGAATGTTCCTTTTTCTGGTGTTGATCGATGGTGACACCACCAATACAATACATGAGAATTTTTCTCCACACCAATCACCTCATTACCTATTCAAGTGACAGTGAATCTTCCAGCACAAATTCTGGACTCCGAATTTGAAGGTGAATGCAGTGACCAAGAAGCCTCGGAGACTGCTTAAAGCCCCACTTACTTAGATATGTGCCGTGCATCAAGGTCTGAAGGTGGGGCCTTAAATGAGGAAGTGCAAAAAGAACAATTGATGGATAGAATGGAGAACAATGTCATACATTCATCCCAGTCCAGAGATCTGGGCCTAAATCCATACTTTTTTTGCTCCTCAAGCCATTCCAGTTTGAATCCAGCCATATGCAAATCAGTCTTGACTCTGCGCCCAATGGGAACAGTCCAGCCCAAACTGCCAGGCCAGGTCCTCCCTGGACTGGAAACATGCATCCTAGGACTGGTTTCGGGGTTTTCCCCTCATCAGCCAGGATAGCTTGACTCCAGAGGCATGGGGAGCACAGGACCCACGTCTGGGCATACCTGTCCCACTTGGGGTGACAAATGCAAAAAGGACAATTGATGGACAGAATGCAGAACAATGTCATACATTCATCACAGTACAGAGATCTGGGCCTAAATCCACCTTTTTTTGCTCCCCGTGCCATTCCAATTTGAACCCAGCCATATGCAAATCAGTCTTGACCCTGCGCCCAATGGGAACAGCCAGGCCAGGTCCTCCCTGGACTGGAAACATGCATCCTAGTACCAGTTTCGGGGTTTCACCCCTCATCAGCCAAGATAGTTTGACTCCAGTGGCATGGGGAGCATGGGACCACGCGACTGAGGGTGCGTGTGGTGCCACCCCTGCGGCTCCGGCAGAGCCTGCGACATCGCCGCCGGCCTTCCCACCCTTACCGGGTCCATTGGCAACGCCTGCTCAGGTGCAAGAGTTTCTTGCTGCCATGGCCCGACTCTTTGGCCGTCTGGCCCCGCCGGTGCACCTACGTGCCCCGCGGGCCCAACTGGAGGTCCTGTCCTTCCATTACGGCGGCTCTGGCCCCGGCGTCGCCGACGGCTCCGGCCCCGGCGCCGCAGGACCTACCGGGATCGGACCCCGGTCGACGCCGGTTGACTTCGTAACACCTCCACTGCCGTCGACCCCACTGGCACACCTCCGACGTCGCCCACTCCTCAGGACGACATCGTCCCCAGTTTCAGCCCTGACCCGGATACGATCCCGACGCCAATGGGGTCCTTTTTCCCCTATGTCTGTCCTCCTTATTTTCAGCCTGTTTCGCAGACTTCGGAGGAAGGGGAGGACTGGGAGGCATCTGAGGACCCTCTAACACAACAGTGTGATTATGATCCGGACTGGGCAGAGGATTTGGGGAGGAGCCAGTTACGCCGTGGTAGTACCTAGGGCAGCCGAGGCCCCCCACCTCAAACTCCCTACAGTGGCCGTCAGGACTAACCTCCTGCCAGAAGTGCTACAGCCGGTGGAAACCTCTTTGGAGCCTTGCTGCCTTTTAATGACGCACTTTCTGGCGTCCTTTTGGGCACTTTGTCCAGGCCCAACACAGGGACTCCTGTGGACAGGAACGTGGCCTGCCGCCATCGCCCGGCTCCGGGCGACCCCCTCTTTCTCTCCCAACACCCCACTCCCAAGAGCTTGGTTGTCCAAGCCTCTGCTTCCCAGAGCGCGTTCCATTCCACACCTCCGGATAGGGAATCCAAGAAGCTGGAACACCTTGGCAAGAAGCTGTTTTCATCTGCCAGCTTAGGGCTAAGGTCGGTGAACACCGCATGCCTCGTGGGCCATTATTCCCACTCTCTTTGGGATACGGTTGTGCAGGTGCTGCCCAACTGTGCGGAGGAGGCACGGACAGTACTCTCCCAAGCTATAGCAGCTGGCAGAGACACAGCAAATTTGTTGTGGGCTTGATACCGCTGACTCGCTGGGCAGGGCGATTTCCATGATGGTGGCGCTTCGGCGCCACACCTGGCTGAGAACAACTGGCTTCTCGGGGGATGTCCAGAACACCTTGATGGACATGCCCTTTGATGGCATTCGCCCTTTTGGTAATAAGGCGGATAGTGTGTTGGAGCGGTTTAAGGACTCACGGGCTACGACCAAGTCCTTGGGCCTGTCGGCCACTCGCTCTCCTCCGCTTTTCGCAACTTTCGTGGCCACGGAAAGGGTGCCCCAACACATTTGTTCCAGAGCTACAGGCCTGCGCAGCAACATTCTCAGCGCGGAGGCGGATGTGGGAACCATCGAGGTGGTTCTGGGGGCCAGCGGGCGGGTCAGTCCACCTCCACACCCACAGCATCCACTACAAAGCCTTCCTAGTCCGACTTTTCAGGCCCATCAAACACCATTGGGCGGCAGAATACGCTATCATCTCCCCCACTGGCACAACATCACATCGGACAAGTGGGTGCAGCAAATTGTCCGAAGGGGCTACTCCCTCCCCTTCGAGACTTCCTCTCCAGCCATGCCACCTCAATACCACTGCATGTCGGGGGACCATCTTGCGCTTCTTCAGCAGAAAGTCACAGCCCTCTTGGCCAAGGGGGCCATTGAGCGCGTTCCTGGGCCAGAAGTAGGTTGTAGTTGTTATTCCCACTACTTTCTCGTCCCCAAGAAGGACAAGGGTCTGCGTCCTATCTTAGACCTTCGGAATGTCAATCGGTTCCTCCGGTAGGAAAAGTTCAAGATGCTCACACTTGCTCAGGTCTTGTCTGCCCTAGACCCGCAAGATTAGATGGTAGCGTTGGACTTGCAGGACGCTTACTTTCATATTCCCATCCTGCTGGCCCACCGGCGATACCTGCGGTTCACGGTAGGCCACAAGCACTTTCAGTTCACCGTGCTCCCTTTTGGCCTAACCAGCGCCCCTCGGGTGTTCACGAAAGTGATGGCGGGGGTCGTAGCTCATCTGCGCAGATCAGGGGTTCCAGTCTTCCCCTATCTCGACAACTGGTTGTGAAGGCGGGCTCTCCCCGGGTAGTCGTCTCCCACCTCCAGATTATGGCCGACCTCCTGAATTTGCTGGAGTCCTCCATCAACGTGCCGAAGTCGCACCTGATTCCCTCTCAGAAGCTCCTCTTCATCGGAGCGGTTTTGGATTCAGGCAGTTTCGGGTTTATCCTCCCGAGCAGCGAGTCCAGAATATATAGGCTAAGATCTTTCAGCCTTTATCCCGGGTTTCGGTCAGGATTACCCTTCGGCTACTGGGCCTGATGGCCTCCTGCATCCTGTTGGTGGATCATGCCAGATGGCATATGCGGGTTCTGCAGTGGGACCTGAAGTTCCAGTGGGCACAGCACCAGGGCAACCTGTCCGATCATGTCCATATCTCGGAGGGCACTGCACAACAATTGCAGTGGTGGCTCACAAATCGCCATTGGGTCAATGGCAGATCCCTCTCCCTTCCCCAACCGGAACACACAGTGGTGATGGACGCGTCCCTTCTGGGATGGGGCGGCCACATGGGAGAGGTGGAGATCAGAGGACTCTGGTCTCCGGCGGAGTCCCGGCTCCATATCAACCTTCTGGAACTTCGGGCGATCCGACTTGCACTGAAAGCATTCCTTCCCTCTGTCAAGGGGAGAGTAGTGCAGGTGTTCACGAAACAACACCACCGCCATGTGGTACCGCAACAAACAGGGCGTGGTGGGGTCGTGGACCCTATGTCAGGAGGCTCTGCGTCTCTGGACATGGCTGGAACATCAGGGCATTTTCCTGGTGGTTCAACACCTGGTAGGTTCTCTGAACGCTAGGGCGGACGAGCTCAGCCGCCAGTGCATGATGGATCACGAATGGCGTCTGCACTCGGACGTGGTGCAAGGTCTCTTTCAGCAGTGGGGAGAGCCTTGGTTTGATCTATTCGCCACAGAAGAGAACTCGCAATGTCATCAGTTCTACACGTTGGAATTTCCAAGGCGGCACTCGCTAGGCGATGCTTTTCGTCGCAAGTGGCGTTGCGGTCTACTATACGCCTTTCCGCCTATACCACTTCTACCCAGAGTGCTGAAGAAGATCAAACACGACCGGGCCCAAGTCATTCTTGTGGCTCCGGACTGGGCTCGAAGAGTATGGTATCCCGAGCTACTCAGCATGGCTTTCGATCCCCCGATCCGACTGCCTCTTCGGGAGGATCTCCTGTCGCAGCAACAGGGGACGGTCCTCCATCCGAACCTGTCCAGCCTCCACCTCCTTGCATGGAGATTGAGTGACGGCAGTTGACATCTTTTGACCTGCCTCCCGAAGTTTGTGGTGTAATCTTGGCAGCCAGGCGTCCCGCCACTAAGACGGTATACGCCTGCCGGTGGAATAAGTTTGTGGCATGGTACACAGCAAAGGCTGTGGATCCCCTTTGTGCCCCTCTTTCAGAGGTCCTTTTATTCCTCCTTTCTTTGGCCCAGCATGGCTCTGCCCTGGGCACTATCAAGGGCTATCTCTCGGCCATTTCAGCCTTTTTAGGGCATCCAGATCAGCCTTCCCTTTTCAAGTCCCCGGTTGTAAATAGATTCTTAAAAGGCATTACTCATCTTTTCCCTCCTATCCCTTTCATGATGCCTCAGTGGGACTTGACCCTGGTTCTGACATATCTGATGTGTGCTCCCTTTGAGCCACTTCACAACTGTCCTCTTCGTCTTCTCACTTTGAAGACAGCTTTCCTGGTGGCTATCACCTCTGCCTGAAGAGTGAGTGAGCTCCAGGCTCTTCTAAACCTCCTTTTCTCTCTGTCCATCCGGACAAAGTGGTTCTAAGGACTCGTCCATCTTTTCTGCCAAAGGTTGTCACCGCTTTTCATATCGGGCAGACCATCACTTTGCCCACCTTCTTTCCGCCTCCGCATCCCTCAAAAGAGGAAGAGAGGCTCCACCGTCTGGACCCAAAACGTGTGCTCTCATTCTACCTGAACCGCACACAACAGTTCCGGGTGGATGACCAGCTCTTTGTTGTTGGCTACGTGGGCGCCAAGAAAGGTCGGGCCATGCACAAGCGGACCATCTCTCAGTGGGGCTGCGCGCCCATTGTACCACGGCAATGGCAGCAACTACTGCTTTGGGACGGGGAGTTCCCTTGCATGACATCTGTCAGGCAGCTAGGTGGGCCTCGCTGCACACATTTATCAAGCATTATTGCCTGGACAGCCAAGTCCGAAGAGACGGCTTCTTTGGCCGTTCTGTTCTACAGGATTTTCTGGTGTGATTTTGGTTCACAGACTCACCACCGGGTTTGGTATTGCTGAAGTATCTATTCTAAGGTAAGGAATCTATCACTACGTGTTTCTTTCAGATGCACAAGTTACTTGCCTTTGGTAACGATATATCTGTAAGAAACATTAGTAGTGATAGATTCCTTACCGCCCCACCCATCCTCCCCGTTCTGCAAACTGATTTCTAGGTTAAGGTCATCCCTTTCAGGGCCATAGTTTCATGGCACCAGTGGTCAGTTTCTTGCATGGCTCTGTGTTCCTGGCGTGGAAAGTTGTGTACAGAACTGACGTCAGCGCATCTGAGTAGCTCCAGCGGCATCATCTCGGCGCTGACGTCGCCAACGACGCACGCGGAGCCGCACGACAACGCCTACCAACGCGCAGGGGTACTACTGACAAAAACTTTCCAGATCCAGTCTGACACCTGGGGGTAATTCTAAGGTAAGGAATCTATCATTACTAATGTTTCTTACAGATATATCGTTACCGAAGGTAAGTAACTTGTGCTTCTCACTCTAAGTGCTCCGGGTATGCCCAGACGTGGGTCCCGGACTCACTGTGCCACTGGATTCAAGCTAGCCTGGCTGATGAGGGGTGATGCCCCGAAACCAGTCCCATGATGCTTGTTTCCGGTCCAGGAAGGACAATGCTTGGCAGTTTGTTCTGGACTGTTCCCATGAGGCACAGGGTCAAGACTGATTTGCATATGGCTGGGTCTAAACTTGGATGGCATGATGAGCAAAAGAACGATGCAATTAACCCGGATCTATTGACTGGGGAAGAATGTTTGATTTGCTCTGCATTCTGTTCATCATTGGTGTGTCTTTTTCTTCCTAGCCCTAAGTGCGCCGGGTATGCCCTGACGTGGCTCCCGGACTCACTGTGCTACTGTATTCAATCTAGCCTGGATGATGAGGGGTGATGCCCAAAACCGCTCCCATGATGCTTGTTTCTGGTCCAGGGAGGACCTGGCTCGGCAGTTCGGTCTGGACTGTTCCCATGAGGTACAGGGTCCAAACTGATTTGCATATGGATAGAGTCTAAACTGGGGTGGCATAGTGAGCAAACAAAACAATGGATTTAACTCAGATCTATTGACTGGGGGAGAATGTTTGATTTGTTCTGCTTTCTGTCCATCATCTGTGTGTCTTTTGATTCTCGCCCTAAGAGTGCCGGGTATGCCCAGAAGACGGTCCCGGGCTCACTGTGCCACTGGATTCAAGCTAGCCTGGCTGATGAGGGGTGATGCCCCGAAACCGGTCCCAGAATGCTTGTTTCCGGTCCAGGGAGGACCAGGCTTGGCAGTTCAGTCTGGACTGTTTCCATGAGGCACAGGGTCAAAACTAATTTCATATGGCTGGGTCTAAACTGGGGTGGCATGGTGAGAAAAAGAATGATGGATTTAACCCAGATCTATTGACTGGGGGAGAATGTTTGATTTGCTCTGCATTCTGTCCATCATCTGTGTGTCTTTTGTTTAAATGAGGATAGGCATGATCCCTACCACGAGTATGACTATCATTCACAGGATTTTGAGCCATGCTATACTCGACAAACTTATAACAGATCTCAAGTTTGTTCCTAGAATTAAATGTTTCAGGTGCCTGTAGGATTTTCGGCTACAATGCAACAGGTGATGGACCCCTTTCAAAAGCTACTACCACTTCAGCCTCAGCCCAAGCCCACCCTGTTCCCTGCCACCACGGCTTCCACCACTTTCACCTCCCCATGACCGCCACCTCCTACTCTTCCAAGACATCTGTTTCCAAAACCAGGTACACCTAACTTTGTGCCATCAACTCCAGAAGATATGGGAGAAGATTTGTCCAAGTCACTTTATTTAGACACGGAAGAAAAATGCAAATTGCCTCATGATAAGGGTACTAACGATTTGGATGATTACTTGGCACCAAAAGAGGGTGACCTACCTTCAACAAAATGGTCCTTCAGACAATATAACCCTATTCCATGCATTAATGAAGAGAGATGTTTTAAAATTGCACTTGCTTATGTTCTCTGTGGAACAGCAGCGCTTCTTGTATGATTTTAAAGAGCACCTATGTAAGGCTATAAAATCTATTCCTATACTGGATTTCATCTGGTCAGAGGGCCTGAACTTAAAGAAGACGCTGGCCACAGTTCCAGCCATAGTGCTTTGTTTGAGGGAGTAATACAGGGTTCTTGCCCCGGCTATCTTAATCCAGATTCTGTGATGACTGCAGCAGCTCAACGAAAGTCAAAAAACCCATTCACTCCATCCTCCATACCTCAAGATAGAGATAGAAATATAATTATAATTTAGGGCATAGAGTAGGTACAATGGTGGCTAATTCTATTAAGGCAGTAAACGTCTTATCAATTTTGGTCTGTCACGTTCGACAATTGTGCCATGACATCTTGCCGCAAATTGAACTTGTTCTGGAAGTTAAGAGAGACCTGGCTAGGGACATAGTTAAAGAAGGTGCAATGACATCAGCGTTTATCATTGACGCAGCCTTGGACGTTTCTAATGCACGTTTTTGTCAGTTAGCAGGAGCAGCAGTTCTGCACTGACAAGGTTGACTGCAGTCTACTTCCTTCCATCCTGAAGTCCAAGTAAAAATAACAGACATGCCATGGTAACATGTCGATAAGGCCTTGCAAAGTTTTAAAACGGATGCTGATACAGCAAAATTGCCGGAAGGTCTCCAGTTTTGCTGTTCCAATTTCACACCTTTTTGTGGCTCAATAAAGTCTCACACTTCTGTAGGAGGTTATCATACATAAATAACTATGGCATATCTTCTGGACGGAAAAAGATCGCCACCCAGTCATGTTCCTAAGACAATACAAAATGTACTTGCGTTCTCACAGCTTAAGCCTCCTCACCTCCAGCCATTCCCCAGACAAAGGAAGTGGGGAGAATTTCCCTTTTTGTTCCCACATGAGAGTCTAGAACAATGGGCCAGTGGGTGAAACTGCTTGTTCGCTCAGGTCAAACCTTGGAGTTTATTTAAAAACCTCCTGTTTGCCAACCAGGAAGGAGCATCATCCTAACTTGTAGGGCTGCAACAGGAAATTCTCCTTCTTCTCCTCAAAGGAGCAATTGATGCGAACCAGAATGCCTAAAAGAATCTGGATTTCTGTTCCATATTCTTCCTGGTAAAGAGACCTATCATGGACCTCTGAGAACTCAACAAGTTTCTCAAAAAACAGACCTTTTGCATAAGAAAAGCTCCAGAAACTCCTCCCTATGCTTCAGGAGAACAAGCTAGATGATGTCTTGGATCTTAAGGATGCATATTTTCATGATCCAAAACACCAGAAACTCAAAAAATACCTTCCCTTTGTAGTGTTGGGGCAGCATTATCAATTCAAAGTTCTACACTTCGGCTTCAAGTTAGGACCATGGATTTCCACAAAGTGCCTTGCACCGGCTGCGGCTTACCTCAGGTGTTGGAGTCACCAAATATTCCCATACTTTAGGGTGACCAACTGGCATGGGAGAAAATTCAAGATGGTGAGGGTGAAAATTCAGGACAAAGGCTCAAAATTCAGAACAAAAATTCAGGACAGAGGGTCAAAATTCAGGACACAAATTCGGGACAAAAGGTACGTTTTACAGAAACATCAGAGGAGGTCATGCAATAGTATATAAGTACGCAAATAGACAACCAACAAAAGTACAAATCAAAATAAGTTTATATTAGGTTGCGACAATCGTTGACCACTTTTTTTGGTATGCGCACAGCTTTGAGCAACTGTACAGGTATTTTTGTGGTATTTCACATCATAATTTACTGCACTGGGCTGTCCCATCTCAAGAAATGGGAGCCAAGCAGGGCAAATACTGTCTGTAATTATTGAACATTGTTTTGAGAGGTCACTCTGACTCACAGTCAGAGATTGACTCCTTTAAAAATATTCTGATTGCTGTGGGGAGAAAAGCAAGCACAAAATACTTCCTGCATGATGGAGTCAGCACATGACATCATGTGAAACTTACTAGTAAAAAGAGGTCATTCTGTCAGTGTGCAGAGAGACCCATTATCATTCTGTTTGTGATAATTAAGCCAACATACAGAATGATAATGAGCCGATAGCAGTCTGCGACAGGTCGGGTAGGGGCTGCTGCAGGCCAATGAGCACAGCAGGAGCGCAAGCAGGTCCCTGCATTGAGAGTTACAGAACTCTCAGGCTGCTTGCAGGGGGACAGCTCACTGCAATGTGCAGAATTATTGACAAAAGGCGTCCATGAAAGAAATCCTTAAGGACAACGGACATGAGACCCAAATAACGGGCGGTCCGTGTAATTTACGGATGATTGGTCACCCTACCTTACTTAAATGACTAGATGGTGAAGGATCCCACAAAGAAAGAAGCAAACACTTGGACATGCACCTTCATCACTCTAGCCGAAAATTAGGATTAATACTAAACATCAACAAAATATCAACAACACCTCAAACGAATGTATGAAGTTACAACGCGTGCTTTAACCACGCGGTAGGTAACAACGCAGTCGTTACAACGACTGTGTTGTTACCACGCGTGGCATTACATCGCAAGTTGTTTCAACGACTTGTGCTAGGTGGTGCACTGGACTTAGGAATAGTATACATTATTATTCCTACTCCAGTTAGCGCAACAACAGGGAAGGTGTTGGATTTAAAATCCAACACATTCCCTGGTGTTGCACGCTGCCTAGCGCAAGTCGTTAAAACTTCTTGCGATGTAAAGGCATGCATGGTAAGAACGCGGTCGTTGTAACTACCGCGTTTTTATGAACCTGTGTGGTATTGCCAGAGTTGTAAAGGCTGTCTCCCCCTCAAATCAATCTACAATATTTGGGAGTGATACTAGACACAGCTTGGGATAGCTTTCCCCTCTACGGAAACATTAACTATGCTTCAATTCTTGGCAAAGGTCCTCTCGGCCAAACATTCCTACATAGTAAGACAATACAAATTTCTACTGGGCCAAATGTCTTCATGCATAAGCATAATGCCCTATTGCAGGCCCCAGCTGACCTCTGTCCCATCAGAACTAGACATCCAATGGAAACAAACTCACAGCTCATGGAACGACACATTCCAAGTCACAAGACATTTGAAACAAGCATTTGTATGGTGGTGAATCCTGACAAATCTCAATGGAAGACTTCCTTTCCATCCTACATCAGACAGAGTAATTATTGCATGAAGGCTGGGGAGCTCACATGCAGGTATTATCAACCAAAGGATCACAGTCAGACAAAGAAAAGAAGCTCAACATCAACATCTTGGAGCTCTGGGTCATAAGACTGGATCTTCAGGCTTTCCTTCCAAGGCTCACAGGCCAGGCTGTTCTCATAAAAAAAGACTGTCCAACATTGATGTTTGACATCGTGAAGCAGAAGGAACAAGGTCCCGGCCTCAGTCTGAAGAGGCGCAACTATTGTAGGATTGGTTTATTTCCCATCATGTGGACATTGTTTTGTCAACCAGAAAGATGTCCTGCAGCCATCAAACCGACACACTCAATCAAACGTTATCAGACTGTCAAGAATGGGAGCTCGACCAAGATCAAGTGCATTACCTGTTCCACAGATGATGATTTGTTTGCCATTTGGAACAATAAGAAATGCTGGTATTACGCCGGCAGGTTTTGGCAACCAGGGGCAATGCCTTTTTGATCAAATGGTCCAAAGTCTCTGTTTACGCCTTTCTGCTTTTTCCCCAGGTTCCTGACTAAAGCAATAACAGACCATTGTACCCTGATTCTCATTGCCCCAGCTTGGCCTTGATAGTATTGGTACACGTAATTCCTGAATCTCTCGGCATGTCCTTCAGTTCCATTGAACGTACACGCCAAGCTCCTCTCCAGGTACAACAGAGACATTCTGCAGCATGATCTTCTGTTGCTGAGCCTGACAGCATGGTACTACAATATGGTTATGTGGAGCTCAGCCACCATAGAAACATACAATGCCAAAAGCAAATCCTTTTGTATCTAGTGCAAGATCAAAGGATTTACTGGGCCTAGCAAAGGAGGGCTTAAAATACTTGCCTAACTATTCCATATGACCACAATCTCATGGCTCTGGAAAAGAGAGGACTACCTCACCATGCTCTTCTCATTAACTGTCATAAACCAATTTCGGAAGGGAATTTTAGAATCTTTTCTCCAGTAGGACATCCACCAGTACGATTGGAACTGTTCTGAGCAAACTCATGTTGAACCCCCCCCCCCCCCGAACTGATCCACAAAGTGCATCCGAAATTCCCTTCATGGAAAACATTACTTCTCTTGACGTTCACTTCAGCATAAAGACAAGGAGAAATCCGTGCATTTACTGTGAAAGAACCCTACCTTTATTTCACTAAGGACAATATTCTCTTACAGACCAGTCCCTTCTGACTTTCATCTCAGTGAGCCCATTATTCTGCAGTCCTTCTTTCCAAATCTGGAAAAATCAGCCGAGAAATCCTAACTCTTGCTTGATGTTTGCAGGTGGATTACGTTTTACATTCTCAACACTAAGGACATTCACACTACTGACCAACTGTTTGTGTCGTGAGGTCACCCAAGAATAGGCCGTCCCCTATTCAAGCAGGGCATTGCACATTGGTTAGGAACCTGAATTACCTTGTGCCACAACAAGGCAAAGCATCCGTTCCAGGGACTAGTGGGGGCGCATTCCACCAGTGGAGCATGATTGCAACTGCAGCACTCTCACCTTTACAAGGCACCTACCGTGCAGCTACTTGGAGGAGAAGGCACACTTTCACAAAGCACTATTCTCTAGGTGTGAGCACAGGAGCCAACTTGGCAGTGGGAAACTGTTTTCTGAAAGGTAAGCCTGCTTTCTGCTTTCGATATATTTATATTATTGTCATGCACTTCTTACTAATCTGATTAAAGCATGGGAATAAATGACAGATCCAATGATAGATAAGAAATTATTTATTTAGCTGTAACTCCAGTTCTCCAGTGTTGGTATCTCTTTATTATTGTCACATGCAACCTTAACTCCTCCCTAGCAGAAGCTCATCTATTGTATACTTTTCTCAAACTCGTGCTATGAAATCTGAGCTATGGTGGTCTTAAGGGAAATAGGAACACAGACACTGTACCCTCATCGGCTAAAGTTCAGGTTGCTTAAAATGAGGTGGATGTGCTACTGAACAAACGCTGTTTTTGAGGCCTGTGGCCATTTTAACACATTTTACTGCTGTTTACGATTACCAGAGATTCCTAGCTTGACTATGGTGACTGATTTAACTATGTGAATATATAAAAATACCAATGCTGGAGCACTGGAGATACAGGTAATTAACTAGTCTCTTAAACATCATCTTCACAAATAATATATATTCAACTCAAATCAAAATGTTCAGAGGAATTTCCAATGTTCTCTCATTCAACATGGAACATATCTATTATATATCAATACATTTTAATTTGTAATTCATAACCCACACATCCAAAAAGCATATTTGAACAACATTTGGCAACAGGAGCACGATCTGCTCAGCATCACGAGAGTGTTTAACCGTATTGTACCTAAATGGAACACCATTGCAAAACTTACTTACCTGAAAAGAAATTCCCTATAACTGGAAATCCAAACAAAATGCTCCACACGTGTATAAATTGCAGGCGGTTACTATGTGGACAGCTCGCATTGCCTAACCTACAGAAAATGGAAACAGAATAACAAAATATAGATTTCTATTTGTGGTAAATTTCCAAAACAGACAAAACTTTTAACAACTGAGCGCACACATATTTATTAACAACATTGAATCCTGCTTAAACGGATGTTAGATACTAAGAGGGCATTGGTATATTTTGGTAAGACTAAAGAGATTTGTATGGTCGAACAGCTCTTTGTCAAATATGGCATTGTGTGGACAGGTCTTGTATTCTTTATATAGACCATAGCCATTGGACAAAGTCTTCTTTTGTTACTTTCTATGAAAAGGCTAATAAGCCTTTTCCTGGCAAAGCTAAAGCTCACCCCATGAGGAGGGGAGCTGCCACTGATGGTCTGAGGAGAATCTACTTGGTGTTCAGTCCATGCTTATGGTAAACGTTATTGCCTGGACTCTGCTTCTAGGACAGATATGCTAGTGAGTAAGGTTTCTCTTAATAAATAATCTGTTTAGGAATATTCAAGCTGTGGCTCTGATTGTGCTTTTAAAGTTGAGTTACTATGCTACTCTGTTTTACTTTTCATGAATATTGGAAGGGATCCTATAGTGAAGAAACAAATGTTTGTTGTGTAACATTAGTTCTTCACCATGTGTATTCCATCTGCATTCATAAAGTTTCACCCGCCTCCCTGCTCTTAAGGCCTCTGATTTCAACTAGTTACTGTATATACGTATCTTCTCTATGCTCCAAAAAAGAGAACTGCCTCACTGTGATCCTCCTAAGCATGATGATATAGTGCAGCTTTCCAAGATTCTTGAAACGTGACAGGGTCAGTTTTCACTAGTATAGTGTTGTTATAAAAGGACACTATTCCTGCTCCTTTTCTTTTATAGTCTACCTTTTTAAGTGGTGACTCAGCCAAGTGTAGCGTGTCATGGTAAATTGACTATTTGGGCATGTTGTACTATCTGAATGATGTTTGGAAAATATTTTAGCCATTTTTTGAAAAGTTGCATTATAACATCTTGAACACAAGTGGAGATATTCTATCTTTTTTGGGTTTGTTCATAGGGAATACCTTTGGCCAAGAACAAGGGGGCTGATTACAAATTTGGCGGTCTGAATGATGCAAAACCATATGTGCTGCACGCCCGCCGTGAGTGCACAAGGCCGTCCGCCGTATTTCAAGTTGTGCCTACAGAACCGCCACCGCTGGCTTGGTGATTCAGTCAGTGGTCTCGCGCCAGCCTCAGGGTTGTCAAAGACATCGTCCGATTCATTAGGTGGTCCTGCACCATCTTCGAATGCCTACATTGTAATCAACAAACAACAACCCAATTTCAAATTTTCTATATTCAGCGACTGTTGTCTGGTTCCAACACCTCATCCACATGAAGTTACGTAGGTGTGTGCTTCGGAGTTTGTTCAGTAGGTACAGCATAGGGAAGACAAGTTCGATAGCCTCCATGACTGCAGAAGTAATGTATCAATGAGTAAAGGTGAGTTTTGGCTTTATAACCCTCTCTTTCCGCCTCCTGTGCAGCGGCGAATGTACTGCAGCACTTGCACCAGGCTGAAGGGAAGTTGTAATTGGCACAGCGGTCTGGAGCGATGGAGTTTGCTTCCCAGGACCTCATTGGTTTATTGCACCGAGCAGATGCAGATACGTCGCTGGCAGTGTCGGCGCACATGTATGCTCCTTATGCAACTTGTAATACTCGTAATGCAGCGGACGGAGGACTGCAAGTGTCGACATGGCGGTCCTCCTTCTGCTAAACTCATAATCAGGCCTTTGGATTGCAAGTAAGCAGCTTCTTCACTAAAGATGCAGAACATTTTAATTTGCAATTAAAAAAAAATAACAATAATACATTTCGCTTAATGCTGTTGAGATATGTGGAATATCCTCTGCAATGATAGACTGACTTGAACAGTCCTTTCATTTAAACTTTTTGAGTCTTTCCTTTAGGGTCTTGAATATTTTAAAGTTAACAATGGTACAGCTGGTTCTGTCCAAATGTATTACACCCTAGTGCATGAGTATTTTTTACTGATGCAGAGTACTAGACGTTATATACCAGGATTGTACGTCCTAATTCTTTGGCCACCTAACTCTATTAAAACCAATGACATCTTAAGAGTTTTTGAGGTCCTGGGCCAGACGTATTTTGGGGCCCCATTTGGAACAAGTTTGAATTGTATTTCCTATTTTCTGCAAATTCAAGTCTGCATTAAAGAAGCAATATAGTAACAAACGGCAAAGGTGAGATTGTGTGATAGAAAGAACGCATTACTATGGGGCCCCTTGAAAGGTGGGAACCCTGGGCAAATGCCCACTTTCCGCATACCTTAAAACGTCTCTGATTAAAACACTTGACATTGAAAAATAATTTGTGCGATGTGCGCTAAAGGGTTCCTCCTGGAGTAGCAAACGGCTACTTGAACAAATAAGTGTCATGCAAGGGAGGTTAACTAGATCATGTACAGTTATTTTATTTATCTAAAATACATTATGTTAAGAAGGTTTGTAATGTGCTAACTCACCTATAAAGGGTATCCTAACCCAAAAACGTCTGCACTGTATAACTTCCAAGTTTATAATCAAGTTTTAAGCCTTTGTTTTTGAAGATGGTTTTTCAAAGCAAGAGAGGGAGTTAATTTCAGCTGAAAGCCACCAGATAGGAAAAGGAGCGTCCATTGGATCTCAAGAATCATATAGAGAGTCTACTACTTGCCACTGTGTACAGGAACGCAGAAGTGAGTGGGTTGAAGAAAGGAGCTTTTGATGACCTGATGGCGTGGGCTGGAATCATGTAGAACTGTGCTACAAATAGAGACAGGCAATATACGGCCCAGTTAAGCCTAGAAAAAACAGCGGAGGCAATTGATACCATTAGGCTTGGAAATATCCCTGGCTTGGACAAAATCCCAGGAGATTTACTGAAACACGATAAAGAATTGTGGGTTCCCTATGTAAATCTCATTAGTAATGCAGTGGCATCGAGAGCACCGATCCCTTCCACATGGAAAGGAGCTGAAATAGTACCAATTTACAAGAAAGCGAACAAGCACGAACCGGGGAACTACAGGCCAATTAGCCTCACAGATGTAATGCAAAACATCTATGCTAGGCAAGTTCTGAATAAACTGAACAATTGAATAGGCGATAACATCCTAACACCCTACCAGGCAGGGTATAGGACCCATATTAGTACAATCGGTCAGGTTTTCAGGCTATTATGCATCCTGTGGAAATACACTAAAATAAGGGGCGGGCACATACACATCGCATTTATAGGCATAAGGGCGGCATTCAGTCTTGTTCCAAAAGAGCCTCGTTGAAGGACCTAGGGGTACTTGATGACATTTTGACCCAGACAATTAGGCTGCGTCAAGGTAACTATGCCAAAGTCAGTTGGGGCTTGCACCGCAACCTTACTGAGCCAATCCCTATTAACAGAGGAGTGAGGCAGGGGTGCACCTACCCTCTTCTCACTCTATAGTAATGATGTAATTGCCCACCTCAAGAAATGCAACCATGATTTGCCAAAGCTCTGTTTGACCCCTCTCCCTGCGCTACTCTTTGCAGGCGATGTCATTTTGGTCTCACAGACGCCGAGAGGTCTACTTGATTGCTTTAACGCATACTGTGCTATAAAGGGACTAGAAATAAACATCAGTAAGATTAAGTACATGGCCATAAAACCCCACTGGTCCTTTAAAAGAAACACCACAGTTTGTGAGCAAAAATTATAGCGTGTATCAAATTTCAGTTGCCTGGAAATTACATTGGACCCTAGGTTATCATGGCCCCCACAAATAAATCAGGCAAAAGTGGCTCTTGTACATAATTCAAGGGCTATTATTAATAAATATCAAACATCTACAACCAAAATGAATACACCGCCTTGGAGATTTACAAATACAAGGCTTAATCAGCAGCCTAATATGCGGCCAAGTTGTGGGGCAAAGGTAGCCTAAAACAACTCATTCTGAGCGAAAGTAAGTTCATGAGAGGGCTTCTAGGTTTGAGACCTATTCCTTAGGGCATTGCTGGATAGAGCTGTAACTTTTCCCTGGTTTAGACACATTCAGACTTGGTTTAGCAAACGTGGCCTATGATCAATTTGGAGCAATCCACAAACACTATCTTAGAGTTCCAAGAAACAATTGAAGCAAGTATATTGGGGGTACCTTTTAAACATTCTTCACCAAAGTCCTCGACTGGGTAGGCTGACAATACAATTTCTCGCTGCCAAGCCAAATCCAAGTTTGGAAGAGTTTTTAGACACAGTTCAACCCCACCTTGTGAAAATATTATATTGGAAGTATTGTTAGGAAACCCTTCAAATTAAAGCTTATACTACAATGTCGAAGTCGCCTAACAATATGCTTGAAGGCTCTATATGCACTTTAGTCAGTATCGAAAACATTGTACATATTTTGTTCTTTTGCGCAGCTTATGACAGGTTTCATAAGAAATTGATTCATCCTATCTGCATTAACATGGGGTTCAGGAAACACTTAGAAGCTCTAAGAGTCCTGAAATATGATACAACTTCCCAAATAGATTTTGGACTGAGTAGATATCTGCTTGTAGTGGGATTTGCACATGGAAAGATGAGTTTGAAATTTTAAAAATGCTATGAATTTATTTATTGGTTTTAACTAAATCAAGGTTTTTACAATATTGACTGAATCTCTTGTAAATGATCGCATATGCATGTATTACATTGTTCTTATCAAACATGATGCAAAATTGTATGCATGCTTTTAATGGTTTTTAACTGAAATAAAAGATATTAACTGACTAAGTGTGGAAAAGTGTCAGGGCAAACGAACCGTGGGAACAGTATCTTCCAGATGCCCACATTCAGGCAGCACTAAATTTGATTGATGATTCTTCAGAGTATCGGAGTGGCCAGATAGGGTTAGGCATATTAGGGATGGTACTGCAGTGAAGGAGACCTAAAACAAGAACAACAACAATCAGTGTATGCACTAATGAAATATAACGGTATTAACGCAGTACGGAATCTAGCTCACTCAGTGTGCTTCCAGTGCCTTACCTGTAAAATAAATAAATAGTCCTTGAATTCAGTAGTATTTTATTATTACAGGTCGTGTACTTGATTACAGGTCCTTGTATTGCATAATGTCTCTTACACAGGTTTACTTATAGATTGATTAGCTCCCTGTCCTATTATGTTCAATGTGCCACTGTTTTTTTTATTCAAATACTGGAGTTTCTTCTCTGACGGGGTAATAAGCAGTTCCAGAGTGCCTTAATGATTGACATTCACCTGGCAACTTGTCTATCAATGTCTGTCAGGTCTATAGTGTTCCATAAAATTGTTTAGTTTCTTTTCATGCACGGGTTCGGATTCTCGTTTTTGCTTTCCTTTTTAATTAAGATCTCATGTTGTTAATCTATAATCTGGTGTCCTACCTGTGGTAGTTTCTTCACCTGCTCTTCTTGGTTTCCTCAGCTATTCTCTACCCAACTTCTTCTATGATTCCAGAGTCTTTGTCAGCAATTCCTGTTACTCAATACGAAGGACCGCCTAATACCAAGCACCTGGGATCCTCTGACTAATAGGTACTGGGTAGAGAGAGCTGCGGCCTTTAGAAGCAAAGATGACCACAGATCTTTTATTGTTTCTCACAACATTCAACATTGGGTGAAGAGTTTGATGAAGGCATCTATCTTAGATGTATCACTGATCGGTCCTGTTGAAAGGCTACCAGTCCTTATCTAATGTGATGTTTGCACCAACCAAGACTAGCAAAATTGCAGCCATATTGGCATGGTTTTGTGCCAACATTTTCACCACCATTGACTTCCATTGACAAGTTGTTTCTCGCAAAGTTTGTTTGTTCCACAAGTCTGAGCACAAGGTTTATCAAGTGATCTTTTCAGAACTGCAAGCCAGTGAAGAGACCTTACAGGGGGACATTTATAGGCCTGCAAGGGGAGGTTGAGTTCCAGGTAAGCAACTGCTTTCTGAATGGCCCGAAGTCTCTTGAAGAGGGCAGTAGGAATACCTACATAAAGAGAGTTTCCATAATCAATACAACTGGTGATAAAGGTTTGGATAATCAATTTGCAAGAGTCTAAAGGGACCAGGGACACAGTTTCTGGAACATGCCAAGAATGCTAAAGGAAGATGCCACCATTGAAGCTACTTGGGTAACTATGGAAAAGTTAGTATCAAGGATGATGCCGGAAATGTTGGCTGTGTTGGTAGGCCGAGCAGTGCTCCCCAGTTTCTTTGGCCAACAGCCATCTGCCCAGTACAGTGTTGCTTTATGAATCAGCATGACATCAGTTTTATCGCTTTTGAGTTTCTAGCAATGGGTACACATCCAGTTAGCAATTTGAATCATATTGGATGAGCGTTCGACCTATGTGGCTCATACCTTGTCTACGATAGAGAAAACGAGCTGCATATCATTTGCGTAAGAGAGAAATATTGAAGCCATTGTATTTGATATTAGCCAAAGGGAACATGTATATGTTGAAATTGTTAGAGCTCAGGAAAGAGCCTTGAGGTATTCCATTTGTCAACCAGGAAGAGTTAGGGAAAAGGGAGTATGAAGAACAGATAGTGATCTCTCAGTGAGAAAGGATGTTAGCCATTTAAGAGCATTAAAGCAGATAACATATTCATGCCTGTTCTATACCTGTTCTATACCTAGTGTAGAACTTGAAGCAGCCTCCTTACAATTGTTTGGTGTTAAGTTTTTAAAGATTGTTTTATTCATACACATTTTATGGATTTATTCCAAAATAAACTATATAAGTGAATAAAATAATGCTTACTGGTAACCTTTTGTTAATTTTGGTGCTACTTCTGTCCTTGTCCTTTCTGCTCCAATCTTCTGCATTGTTTTCTATCCACAAGAGCTTCACATTGATATTTTGCTTTGCAAATGGTTTCTAAAAAGCAATGCAGTATCCTTTACATTTTTTCTTGTTGGTATTTGAACCTGAATGACAGCAAGTGAATTGTCATGTTTTCGCTTTCCTTCAAGGTGAAATGGCCCAAGAGACGATCTATCTAATCAATAATGAGAAGCGAGGCTTTGATTTTACTCTGAGAGAGAACTCCTGTCATTCTGAAGGATATATCCATAACTTGCTGGTTCGACCCATGGAAGGCACAATCCCAGCGTGCTCCAAGTAAGTAATTTATGGTTTATCTCGGTGGAGTACCGAGTTAGGTATCAGAGCTGGGTTATGTAAAAAAAAGTGTATCTCGCCAAGTTTGTACTAACTCCCCACAAGACTAATTAATCACCTCTACCGTGTTATGAAAAAAATACTCTGAAGATTCTAAAGCACCAGACGGCCTAGAGGCATCCCGTTCCCTCAGGCAATCTCTTCACATGGACTTACGTATCACAGGCAGTCCTCTGGCAAATCCAGCCATCCACCCATCTAATCACGTGCTATCAATCCCGACCATAAGTCTGTGACCACCTTTCTGTCCTCACCTGAGGACTGTCCTATGGCCCCGGACACACAGACTGGCTATGCTTGACACCCCTGTTCAACAACAGAAGACCCATGCCATCTGATAACTGACCCATGGCCCTATGCACAGGGTCTGTATAGGTTCTTTTCCCCTCTCTTACAGCAGCCCAGCCTCATATATTTTGCCTGGACATTCCTGTTCCTCTCTTTTTCTGTTTTTTTACCATTTGGGTTTTGAGCGTCGCATTCCAATGTGCAGTTGTTCCCGACTTAGACCCAGTCACCTATCTCTGGGCATTCCTTGCATGTAAGCTTGTAAATCCATGAAATATACCAATGAGGGAGAACTAGACTTGTAAATATGAAAGTATTTCTTTTAAGGTCTTATAAAAGAAAACTCATCAGGGAGGAGGAAAATCAAAAACACACTGGCTGTAAAGGTCCAAGATTTTAGGTATAGCTACTGAGGAACTTTGGGCTAATCATTGGCAATGATAAAATCTAGGAATGGTGAGACTTTTTACATCCTGTTGAGCAGTGGATATACAGATTTACAGCAAGATATACAGAGGAGCACCTTGAAGGTGATATAACAAATTTTGAACAGACTGACAGTATAGTGGCAACCAGTCTAGATAGATTGTCATGTGAATAACTGGACCCACCATGCAATTATGAGTTATCACTCAAATGTCAAATGAGAGGAGTATGTCACTGAGCAAGCAGGTGCAGAAGTAGGCAACGTTAAAGAGTTGTATTTTACTGTCAGGCCTAGTTGAAACCAGATGTTGGGCATCCATCCAAAAATTATAGGTGGTTTCAAGGAAACAAATGTATTTTAAAAAAACTGAATTTAGACAGCATGATGGTACAACACTTGAAACCTTTTTTAAGATTTGATTCCAGTGAATGAGTGGTACTAAGTATAGATATTGTTGAATGCTGGCTTTGAAACAGCACGGAAAAAGTAATTGAGATGAGAACAAATTTAGTCATGGAAGGATTACATTTTATGAAATTAGAAGCAATCCAAATCTCTACGACAAAAAGACAAATCCTCAAGCAGTCGAAATCCTCCAACAGTAACTTCCTAATTGAGTTTCATCAGATACTGTTGAAAAGAGATGACTGAACTAGCCACCCTATGTGCCACTTCTTCGAAATTAACGTCGAATAATGGGGGGGGGGGGGGGGATGTCAGTCCTGCATCAATCCATGGGTAACCCTAGCCATGAGGAAGAGGGGGCTTGACATGAAAGGACTGAGCTGGATGACTTATTATGTCCTTCCAGAAAGACAGACAACCACACTTGGGCAAACCCATGCCCCCAATGTTCCATGTTTGACTGTATCAGAGTCCACTGGGAGAGTCCATAGGATGACAGACACACCATTAATCCAGCACACTCATGCCATTGTCCACCATTGCCCTCGCAGTTTGAAAATGCAAATTTAAGCACTTCCCAGAAATACGTTTTTCATTTTAGCAAGCATCATGATTATAGAGCTGTCTAAAATATTTGTTTTCTTTTTCCCTTTGCAGTCTGCATAAAACATAAGAATGGCCCTTAGGGATATAATTATGTGCTGGTTATGAATGGGGCAGGCATAAGAAGTGGTACATCTTCCAGCTCCCCAGTGCTCTCCCACTTTGAATTGGAGGAAATCTTGATGTGGTTCGATAAGGTTTTTAAAAATATGTTCAAACTTACCATATAGTCAGCTGCGGATGGGATATTTCTTAGGTGTATTCCCTTTTTCAAATGGTGGTAACAAACCCAGGTGCTGAGGAAGCAGATGTTGAGTAGCAGGCTTATGCCTTTTTCAGACAAGGAGGATATTTTGGGTGAACAACAGTGTTCTTTGCAATGTCTTGTTGCTGCTGGGGAGCAACTTAAAGAGACATCGCTTATAATATACACCTTATTTGTCTTTAATAAAGTCTACATTTTCTCTGTGCATGCAAGGACAAGCCTCATTCTTTAGCCCTCCTGTCATTTCATGATTATGAGTGCCGTCTACCTAACTATTTGATCTACTATTATTGTTATTTGAGAAAAATCTGGTATAAGCGTGCAGGAAGTCATCTGCCTCTACTTTTACCACCTACCATAGCTTGTACCGAGGTATTTCAGCAAACAAAGTAGAATTGAATGCTTGCACATTCAGGCAATTTTAGCCACTGCTGTTTCTTCTCTCCTCAGAACCTGTCCTCATCACATTAGCCTACCAAAAGCTGCTTTGTCCTTGCTTCTCTCTACTCATACATTTTTTCACTAGATCACATGTGCATTTAAATGGAGTCATTTATGACTTTTCTTCGGAGCCAAAGGTGCATATAACAGTATTATTTTGATTAAAATGTTGCCATCCTGAACAAAGTAGTCCAAGAGCATTTTGATGGTCTTCTAGGTAATTTCAACACTTTAGGAATTGACTGCAGGAAGTATGTGTGTCACTGCCCCACCACTGCATTTGTCTCTGGTTCCTGGGCTCCAAGGCTCCAATCACAACTTGAAGTTGTATGATAAATGTGCCATGATTCCCTCAAAGGCATTCAGAGAGTTGGAAGCAAACTTATAGATCATAGAAAATAAGAAGAGGCCGAATATGAAGCAGCGGTCTTGCAATGGATCATGGGACTACTCCAGATTCTAGATCATGGGGTCGTTTACATGGTAGATATTGGTCCGGTTCAAAGTCTTCAACTAAGTCAAAATCTAAGGTGTTTCACAAGGACAGGAAGGCCTGGCGGGATTCACCTCCCTCTGAATGAATGAACTCAGATTTATAGAGCGCACGTAGCTGCCCTGAGGCGTCCAAGCGCTAAGCATACCAGCTGAGGTTTGAGTTAGGAAGAGGCAGATTCAGCTCCACAGTTATGTAGTGAACAGGAGCGTTTTCAGCTGTTTGCGGAAGGAGAGAATATCAGGATTAGATCTAAGATGCTGGGGCAGAGCGTTCCACCTCTTAGCTACATTGTAAGAGAAGGAGCGGCCTCCAGACCTTGATTTCTTTATTGGCGGCACAATAGCTAGATTTGCAGAGGTGGAGCGCAACTGTCTTGTGGGGAGATAGGGTGTGACTCTCACCACTTGTAGTCTCACAAGAAGCCACGCAGTCATAACTCCAAGGGCCTTTCCCCTCCAGTGTCTACCAATTCTGAACCCTTTCATCTAGACCCAGTGCCTCAAATTTCTTGGGCATCTGTTGCATTATATAGAGGTCTTCAAAGAGGTCATGTGCACATTTTTAAGATGTTGCTGTTCTCCTTTGGTGTGCTTTTGGGGATAACTGGGAGGCCTTCCCCAGCTGACTGACCCCACATGATCCGTTCCCAGCCCCATGCTGACACTGGTCCAGACTCCCACTCTGGTTCCAGTGACAATGCAAGTATCTTCCATGTTAGCACTGTTATCAACTTCACCTGTGCCAGCACCAGTCCCGACACCAAGCCGACAACCCTGTGCTATGAAATCACAAAATCGCAGCCAACCTTAATTGAACCTGACTCCCAACCTCTTCCTTGATACAAGTGTTATCAGAGGTGAAAAGATAATGATCCTACAGCTGACTTAATGTTGAGCACATCAATCTGAAAGTCCCACAAGTAATTGAATCCTGTGCCAAGCGTCTCCGAGACCTGCTGTAGTTAGATCCCACTGGAAATCCATAGAAAAAGCTTCAAAAAAGAGCGGAGGCAGCACCAGGGGTGAAGTCACAAGTCAGCAAATATTGTCTTTTCAAAATCCTTTATTCATCTTCATTTTAAAAACACAGGCCAACAGCCAACGCGTTTCGTTCCTCCTATAGGAACTTCATCAGGGCGAAACAATGTTAAGAAACCGGCAGAGTTCCATATATTAAGTCAGGGGATCTGCTCGCCCAATCTGACGGAATAAGTACAATTTAGTTCTCCTATAAAACGAATCCACTCTACATATGCAATATTCGTACGTGTCAGTTATGAATATAGTGTTAAGAAAATCCAATTCGATAGCATTAATTATTCCTACAAATTCCTGTCATTTAAATATAAGCGTAGTTGTGATAAACCCCAAACTTCGAAGTCAGAACAGCGTTACGATTGACGCAGAGCCGAAACTCCCGAGCCCACAATCCGAACAGGAAGTATCAGAGGTTGAATCAATTTCAAACACAGTCCACATCTTACAGCATGTCCCCCATGACAACATTGATGAGACAAATTACTCACCCTCAATATAAAGGTGTAGATATTTTTCTGATAGAGGCTTCTAGCTGCAGATATTCCTCACTTTTTGAATATGGATCCGGAAACTTTTCAGCAGTAACTCTGCGGGTCAGAAGGAGCAGCCTCGGGACTCAGCACTGACCCCGTTCCACTCCAGAAATGACATGTGGGTCTATATAGGTGATATTCCCATGCCCTGATGTCCTTTTTTTCTGCGCCACTAGATGTTGATCTGGAACTCCCTCTCATTTCTCTGAGACTCTTACCTTGAATTTTTTTCCAGTGGGCAAGGGGTGTCACCCCCTAACACTACAAAAAAATGTCTGAAAAATCCTCATCTGATGTGCATGGGGTCAAGCAATGACTTTGAGGCCTGCAGCGACTGCGCGTGGATGAATCCGAAGGCCAAGGAATGCGAGGTAAAACTTTGTCGGCAAGCAAAAGAAGACTCCAAGTATAGACCATTCCAAGGCTCTCTCTTGATCCCGATCCCACTCCTAGAGTCGACGGTGCTCCTCCAGAGGTCGGTCTTCTTTGTGCTCCAAGTCCTCAGGTAAGCGTAAGAAACACAAGAAATCAAAACGGTATTCCGCTCCATCGCACCACTCCCATTCACCTAACCAAGCCCAGGGACAATGCCACCCTTCTGGATCCTGCTACCAGAACGGCAGACTTTGGTGCCAATCCTGCAGTTGGTTCCTGCACAACTTGAGTTTTTGGGGCCTTCAGCCATGCTGCATCAGATCGAAGAGTTCAGTGCAGCTATGCTTTGGCTCTTTGGATCGCTGCTGACTCCATATGGCACACCTTTGGGCCACAGGGACTTGAGAGGTCTTCCACCTGGGATATCGCCAGCGGTTCGCCCCTGGAGCCAGATGGGCCATTCGCACTTGTCTTGCCTCTGACTATTCTGTTGTGCCATGTCCCACACTGACCCTTACATGCCGACGCCTACTAATCCATTTGAAGAAACAGCTCCAATTGTCCTCTCTAACGCTGAATCGATGCCAGTCCAACCACAACCAACATCGTGCCTGAATCTGCCTGAGGTGCCACTTCCCCCACTTGAATTACCACAGGCTCAACAACTCTCTTTTTGTTCCTTTTTTTTTGGACTGATTCTGATAATGACTGTAACCTGGGTGATGGGTTTGCTGAGCCCTACCAAGATGACCACTGGTATGAGGGCTTACAGGGAGCTAGTGGCCTTGATACCTCTCTGACGACAGCTGTTTTTCTTCCTCTGGAGCAACCACAGAAGAATTTGCTTCCTACACCATGGTAATGCATAGGGGGTCTGAAGTTCTTGACCTCCAGCTCCCCAACTTGAAGGTTAAGACCTAATGAGATCAGTCCTCCACCTGTGACAAACATCTTCTGAGCCCTTTCTTCCTTTAACAAGGCATTGACATATACCTTATTGGGGGCTTAGGCCAAACCTTGCTATTGCCCCTCCAGTCAATAGACAGATTCTCAGCCGTCATCACCCAGCCTCTGATGACCTGGCTTTTCTTTTGCAGCACCTCTAGTGGGAAAGTCTACTGGTGCAGGTTTCAGTCAGCTGCTCTACTCAAAATACGTTTCCCACCACTCCTCCTGAAAGGAAATCTAAGCGAGTAGAAACATTCAGCGAGTGCATCTTTTCTTCTACCAGCTTGGCCCTCCTATCTGTTCACGCCACTGTGTGTTGGGGTGCTACTCACATGCCCTTTAGGATTCGGTACATGAAACACGCAAAAGGTGATGGGAGGCTGCTTGCAATAAGTCTAACCACTGGCAATAGCTCGGGGTAGGACTCCAACCCATTGTTCCTTTGCTCACCATGCCACCTCTGCTTTGGACCTAGCCATATGCAAATCAGTTTTGACCCTGCACCTCATGGGAACAGTCCAGATCAAACTGCCATGCCATGTCCTCCCTAAACCAGAACACAAGCAACCCAGGACAGGTTTTGCTCTTGTTACGGGCTCATCAGCCGGGTACAGCTTGGTTCCAGTGGCACAGTGAACACAGAATCCATGTCTGGGCATACCCATGCCACTTAGGGAGGCACGTGAAACACACATGTGGATCCCTTGCAAACTGTGTCACTGAGCTGTAGCTGGCTGATGAGCCCATAACTTGGGCGAAACCATACCTGGTTCAGAGAGGAACCTGGCTTGGCAGATCAGGCTTGATTGTTCTTATTGGAACAGGGTCAACACTGATTTGCATATAGCTAGGTCCAAATTGAGATGGCATGGTGTGCAAAATAATGATAGATTGGGATGCGGCCTGAGTGATTACCAGGGATTGGAATTCATTCAAGCATTCCATCCATCACTGATTTGTATACTTTAGGATTCAGTGGCTTTAGTCCTTCCTGGCGTGTCTGAAGACCTTTGCCATGTACTATCTCAGGTCATTTAAGATGGCTATGATGCTGCCAACTTCACGATTCATTGTGGCTTTGACATCTTTGATTTCCTGCATGGCTACGATTGACTGGATTGTCTGGCGATGTCCAGTTCTCCCTGATGGACATGCTCTTTGATGGGACTCGCCTTTTTGATAATAGAAAAGCTGATTTTCCTCTCAAGCGCTTTAAGGAGTGCAGGGCTACTGCTCATTACTTGGGCCTTTCTGCCCCACCTGCCAAAGACACCAGTTTCAAGGCTCCTTTAACAGGTTTGACTGTGGCGTCCCTTCATTGCCAACCTGTCCAGCCCCCACAGGGAAACCAGCAGTTTTGTTTTCACCCTACAGCCCTACCTGCCAAACCTCTTCAACGTGCCCGTGCAGGAACACACTACTGATTCTTACCAGGTTGCAAACAATCAAGAAAGACAGGAGGGTCCCACAGATTGCTCACAAGGGATACACCTTACCCTTTCTCTATTCTCCGCCGCACCTTCTACCGTCCCTTATTGACCGACAGAGAACCATCTCTCTATTTTGCGGCAGAAAGGGCAAGCCCATTTGGTTTAAGGGGCTGTCGAGAGGTTGCTGGTGCCAGAAGTAGGACGTGGTTGTTACACTTGCTACTTTTTTGTGCCCAAGAAGGATAGAGGTGTTCTGCCTATTCTAGACATGTGCCCTCTCAATACCTTCCTCCAGAAGGAGAGGTTCAGGGTGCTCACCCTGGCCCAGGTCTTGTCTTCACTGACCCAGGAGCCCGGATTGTAGCGTGGGATTTACAGGACACCTATTTCCATATCCCCATTCTGCTAGCGCATCGGTGCTACCTGCGGTTTTTGGTTAGAGAGGAGCATTTTCAGTTCACTGTGCCCACCTTTGCTCCTCGGGGGTTCAAGTGATGGTGAGGACAACCCACCTTCATAGGTCAGGGGTTCCAGTCTTTCCCTACCTTGATGATTGGCTGTTGAAGACTGGTTCACCCCAGGCAGTCCTCAACCACCCCCAGACTACGATGAACCGTGTGTCATCTTTGGGGTTCACTATCAACATGCCAAAGTCACACCTCACCCCTTCTCAGGCACTCCCCTTCATAGCAGCCATTTTGAGCACAGTAGTTTTGTGCCATCCATCTAGGGGAGGCTGGTACATATGCTCACAGAAAACACCACCCCCACTTGGTACTGTAACAGACAGGGTGAGGTTGGATCTCGGACCCTGTGCCTGGAAATGGCTGCAACAGCAAAGAATTTTCATGCTGGTGAACTAGCTGGCATGATCACTGAATGTCAGAGCGGACGAGCTCAGCTGTCGACATCTAGCGGATCATGAATAGCAGCTACACACGGCTATGGCGCATGGTCTCTTCAGTGAGTGGGGAGAACATTGGCTCAATCTGTTTGACACTGCAGAGAACGTGCAAAGTCAGCAGTTCTACACACTGGTGTTTCCAAGGTGTCCCTCGTTAGGAGACGCATTCAGCCACAAGTGGAACTTGAGACTACAGAATGCCTTTCTGCCGATACCACTCCAGCCCCGAGTTGTCAAGAAGATCAGGACAGACTGGGCCCAAGTCATGCAAATGTCTCAGGATTGGGCATGGAGAGTATGGTATCTAGATCTCATAGGCTTGAGCATATGCCCTTCGATCAGGCAGGCCCTTTTGGGGGTCCTGCTGTTGGAGAAACAGAGCAGGGTTCTGCACCGAGTCTGTGCAGATTCCACCTTCATGCGTGGAGATTGAGCGGCGACAGATGAACACAATCGACCTTCCTCCGAAGCTCATTGATGTCATCTTGGCAGCCAGGCATTCCTTAATGTATTCTGTATATGCCTGTTGTACAAATTTGTGGCTTGGTGTGGCACACACCAAATTGACCCTCACCAGGTCAAAGTATCTGACACTATTATTTGTTATGTCTCTAGTCCGGCAAGGCTTTGCTTTGGTCACAGTTAAGGGTTATCTTTTGACTGGTTTGTCCTTCTTAAGGTTGCAAAATCATCCCTTGTTGTTTAAGTCACCGGTTGTGATGCGATTTTTGAAAGGGCTGTAACACGTTTCCCCCTTCTACTTTTGTCATGCCCCAATCGAGCCTTAATCTGGCCCTGACTTACCTAATGTGCACTTCATTCAAGCCACTTCACAGCTCAACTGTCCTTTACGGCTCCTTGCTATCAAGACTGTGTTCATCATTGCTATCACCTTGGCATGCGAGTGAGCTTCAGGCTCTTTGTATCAATCTGCTATAAAGTTCCTTCTTCCCAGACAAACTGGTTCTGCGTACAGAGGCATCCTCCCTGCCGAAAATTGAGATGCTGTTCCACATCGGTCAAACAATCACCCTGCAAGCCTTGTATGCTTCACCTCACCCCTTAAAGTAGGAGGAGAGACTTCATTGCTTGGACCCCAGAGAACGAGGAGCTTCTACATAGATAGTACAAAAGACCAACGTGATGGAGGATTAGCTGATTGTGGGGTTTGCTGAAACAAAAAAAGTCAGCCCGTATAAGCTAGCACTGATATTTTTTTACTGAAGTTAGAAACAGCAGATATCTGCTATGCTGTCCTAGATTTTATAAAGAGTGACAATATCATGAGGAAAAGGTATGAACAAGGACTGTGAACCAGCGGGGTAGCAAGGGGGGGCGGTTACATTCGGCTATCGCGGGGCACCCGCCACAGGAAAACCTCATACGTACGGCCGCCTTGGGGACCGTCACAGGCTGCAAAAGGTCTAGCTACCCCACTACTGTAAACTGTATAAGACTCTATCTATTGAGATCTTTTTAAAAATGAAATCTGAATTTTTGTACATAATGTTTTATTATAACTGTATTGACAGTTTTTGTGATATGTATTAGATCACCACAACAAGTACTTTTAAATATGTAGTGCTAACATTTTATTCATTCTTGTCTTTGCTGATATATTGGGGTTTTAGATGATTTTAGTGCAGTTGTGTACTGATGTAATTATGTTCTTTTATGGCTGTTTTTAGCCGCATAAAGATTTGTAGGAAGCTGGCTTATTATGTAGTATACCAAAACGAGGTATGCAATGTAGAAAGTCCAGACGACCCTTATTGGCTTACAGAGCTTAAATTAATAATCCCAACTGCTCTCTTTTGCGGTAGTGTGGGTGAGCAGTTTAGGCATATTAGAGGGTAGCGTTAATGCATTTGTTGAACACACATAGAGTCAATAAATGAGGCACACACTCGTGAAGAACCTCAAGACAATTAAAAAAAAATTCAAGTATTTTTATATTTATTTTAAAACCGAGAACTTTGTTAATGGAAAAGTACTTTTCATAATAGCAATATTAAGAGGTAAGTAAAATATCCACATAAATACATTTTTACGTGGCAATGCTTTCCTATGGAGAAAAAGACATGTACTGCATACAATTGTTTGCAAACAGTCCTCGGGTGTCCCCTTAAGGACTTCAGGGGTTAGGGGGCCAAGGTCCAGAGTACCACCAGCAGTTCGAGTTTATCTGCCCTGGAGTGTCTGGGCGCAGAGGTGCTAGATGGATTGGTAACCTTGCTCATTACACCGTAAGTAAGGAGGGGGGCACCTAGAAACAAGCTGTAGAGAGGGACGTGGGGACAAATCCGGAAGCTCCTAACGGGGGGCTCGGTTTGTGGGGGTGCTAGGAGCAGGGCAGCACCGGGACAAGGAGCTCGGGTGCATAGGGTTTTGGTCGGCTGGTGCCCATACTTCGAAGGTACCCACGGATTTTGGTTAAACCTGCAAAGGGGACAAAACAGGACAGCTGAGCCATACTCTGTGCTGGCCTCTGCCATGCTCATGTCCCTCGTCGGCTGCTCGGTCTTTGCGGCGTTTGAGTCTGGATTGGATTCCAACAAGCGTTGGTTGCTGCAAGGAGTCCCATACCCCTGGTATAGGTGCAGGGTGGCTCCGGGGGGTCCTGGCATCTTCTCACTTGGTGAGTAGATTGATCTGACCTCTAGAAGCACAGTTACCTCTTCCTGGGCAACTGTTGTGTTGGTGGTCCCGGTGAACAGCAGAATAGTGAATCAGACGTTGGGGACAGTGCCTGCAGGCTGCAGGGAAGTTGCTCCTCCACGTCAAGGGAGATGCCGATGGCTTGGGGAATTGCTGGAGGCTCTCTGAGGCTTTTGGAGGCTTCACAGCTACAGGACGAGTCTGGTGTCGCAATTGTCAGGACAGGAGGAGCTAGGTAGGAGGGGTTTGTCGCTAAAGTCCACCAGCAGTCCACCTGCAGTCTTTAGTTCTTGCTTCTTCTGCTCTTCTTTCTTCTGCCCGTCAAATCTAAGTTCCTGACGTCAGGGGAGAACCTAAATACTCAATTTAGGGATGTTAAGGGGAGTGAAGGGTAGTAGCCATGGGCCACTTACCCTTGGGGGTCAATACACCCCCTATATGACCACTTACTGTAAAGAGTGGGCATAACCCTGTCTCAGAATTCCTATTTCCACCAAAATCAAAATTGTGGAGCCCTTCTTTTTGGAGCACATCAGGGAACCCACCTTAGCGGTGTGACTTGCCTGGTAGTGCACCACTCCTCTTAGCATAGCTAATTTCTCGCCTGTTCTGTTGCCGAATGGGCCTCAGGGCAGGGGGTGGCCTCTCCCAGGTCTGGGGGAAGCCGGGATCGCATATCAATGGCGGCACCAGCTTTGAAGTCCTTTGCCTTGGTATGCAGATTCACTAGCCACCCTTCTGGAGGAGATGTGAACACCTTCCCCTGGACCAGACATTGTTTCTGGCCTCAGAGAGTGCAGGCTCTCACCTGCAGGGGGTCAGACACATGTCTGTGGTGGCATGCTGGACAATACCAGTCAGCCAGCCCACTAAGAGGCTGGTAGGTTTTCAGGGGGCATATCTAAGGTACCCTCTTGAAGCAAGTTTTAATAAATCCACTACTGGAGTTAGCAAGGATTTATTAAAACAAGGTGTTTGATACCAAGCACCATGGGCTTCACTAAAGTCATCATGTAACTGGGGAATTCGTAATGGTCAGTGCCCAGTGCATATACTTAAGATTGTTTCCCTGTTCACTTGCAGTTATTGAAATAGACAGCACAGGAGCATCTCTGCTTTTGCAGATATGTCCTCACATGTAATATCCTGCCTTAGGGCTGTAATGCCTGCTGTAGGGGTGACTTACATATATTGCATGCAGTGGCTGCGGGAATTGCACACTGGGTGTGTGCCATGTCCTGTTTTCACTTTTGTGTGCACCATTTCACTTATCCTGCAATGGCAGTTTGCATGAGTTTGGTGGTGGGTCACTTCGGGTGGTACAATACATGCTGCAGCCTTTAGTGACCCTCTTTAGTACCCATGCTCTTGGTACCAGGGGTGCCATTTACTAGGAACTTAAGGGGTGCTAAAGGTCTAGCCAGTTGGGGAGCAATTGCACAGTTACTTTGTTTTCGAGAAACAGCATTGGCACTGGGGACTTGGTTAGCAGGAACCCAGTACACTTCAGTCAAAATTGCATTACATACCAGGCTAAAAGTGGGAGTGACGATGTCAAAAAGGGGATCATGCTCTGCATTAAAATTCGCTACTCATTGGCAAAGAAGCAGCCTCAGTAAGCACTGTATGCTCATTCTTTCAGAGCCAAAACTGCTACCACTGCGTTGGTACGTGAAATCCCTTTCTTAGACAGTTGCCAGGTGGCTACGTGGGTGCCTTCCATATGTTCATGAAGCATTATTGCCTGAATAGTGAGAATCACCAAGAGGGGCATTTTACCAGCTCGGTCCTGCAGGAGTTATCCGTTTGAGTCCATCCACAGACCCATCTCTGAAAAGTTATTACTTTATCTATTCAAAAAATGAGGAACCTGCGGCTAGAAGTCCCTATTAAAAAAACAAGTTACTTATCTTCGGTAACTCTTTTTCTGGTAGAGACTCTATCTAGCCACAGATTCCTCACTGACTCTCCCATTCTCATCGTTCTATGGTTGAACTCTACTCATTAATAAGATCCCGTCTAGGAATCTACACTCTGTCTACCAATGTGCTTTTGGGGCTACGCATCTGAGGGCGCAGACATTCTCGAAAGCACTTGACGTCAGCAAACAAAGTGGTGTCTACATAGGCACCTCACGACATTTCTGGAGCAGAACGGAATCAGTGCTGAGCTGCAAGGCACCACCTTCCGGCACACAGAGGTACTGCTGAAAAGTTTCTGAATCCAGGCTGAAGTCTGGGAAATATTCAAAAGGTGAAGAATCTGCAGATAGAGCCTCTACCAAAAAGAGCGTTACCCAAGGTAAGTAACTTGTTCATTTGAACCTTCAGATGGAAGTGGATTGGGCACCTCTTTAAAAGCTAATCTGAAATCCCCACATGGTCTGCCAGTGGAAGAATTTACATCATTTGCAGTTGTGGTGAGCAGGGCGGGAGAAGTCCTTGACTTTCACCTTCTCACTGTAGGAGCAAAGTCCATCCTACTTGCAGAAATCCTTCAACCAGGGCTGGCCTCTACATTTACTCCATTGGCCTTTAATGAGACACTTCCAGAAACTCTTACAGCTACTTGGATGAAACCATGTTCTGCCCCCCAATGAAGTCACCCCGAAAAGTGAAGCGTCAAAGACCTGGCCCTAATGGCCTCTCATTTCTCACTCAGCACCCATCTCCAGAAAGAGATGTGCTGCAAGCATAAACTAGCAAGTTCAGTCCAAATGCCTTTCCTTCTACTACTTTGGACAGAGAACTTAAAGGCATCGACTCATTTGGGGAAAAGTTGTTCCTCTTAGTCAGCTTGGTGTTATACTTGATGCACATGGTCTACTTTCTGCGTAGAAAACCCCACACACTGTGGGACATGGCCAGCAAAATCTTTGCAGCTATTCTAGGGGACCTTAGATGATTTTCGAGCAAACCTTCAAGATGGGAAGAATGCGTCAAAGTCCATGTTTTATGTTGGTCTCCATACTATAGATTGTGCAGGTCCATAGCAATAGCACAAGAATTTTTCGGGCGGTGTCCAGGTATCCCTGAGGAAATGCCCTTTTATGGCTCCAGACTTTTCGATGAGAAGGCCGGCTCAGTGTGCTGGAATGGTTTAAAGACAGCTGTGCCACGGCTCTCTCAATAGAGTTTGCTCACTGTTCCGCCAGTTTCATCAACAGTTCAGTAAATTCAGGAGTTACACTCAGAGCTGTGCATAAATACAACAACCCTCTCAAATAGTACAGCTACCAGCCTAGACCTTTCACAACTCCAAGGAACACGGTGATGGCTGAGAGGCCTCTCACATCAGCAAGGGCAGCAGTCTCCTACCTCCTCCTCCACTGCCATAGTGGCTGACAAACCTGTTGGTTTGCCCTTCCAGTACTACGGCCAGGCAGTAGGGGCCAGGATCCGATTTTTCCTTCCCAGCAGGAAATCCAGCACATCAGATTGATGGGTGTTTCAAATTGTTTAGAGAGGCTACTCTTTACTATTTTTTCGTACACCCCCCTATCCTCCTATAGTGGGACAAATCTCACGAGACCATGCAATAACTTTAACACAGCAATTTGATTTATTTCTGGCCAAGAGTATCGGTGTTGGAATTAAAGAAAGACAAAGGGTGTTGTTCTCACTTGTTCCTTGTTACCCAGAAGGATGGAGGTTTCAAACCCATCCTTGACCTTCGACCTCTGAATGCAGTTGTGAAGAAGGACTAATTTAACATGCTTACTCTCGCTCAGGTTGTTAATGCTCTGGAACCAGGAGACTGTATGTTGTCTTGGACTTGCAAGATGCCTATTTTGCTTTACGTTTCTGAAGTCCCACAGACGTTACCTACGGTTCATAGTAAGGTCGGAACACTTCAAATTTGCCGTCCTGCCTTTTAGCCTCCCTCGGCCCTCAGGTGTTAACAAATGTGATGGCAGTGGTTGATGTTCAAGTATTCCTGAATGGCTGATCAAGTTTCCCCAGTCTGTCGCGGACAACCTGGCACACGAGGACCTTACAAAGGAACTTTCAATTGTAGTATGCTTAGATCACAGCAGTGTGTCCGACAAATCTGTAGCTCAGAAGAGACGGCCCCATGTCCTGTACCAACAGCAAACAGACACCTTTGTTACTTGTGGCGCGTCGCTTTCTCTACCCCACCCAGAGCTCAACATAGCAAAGGATGCATTTTTTCTGGGTTGGGAGGCCACATGGGAGAGGTGGAAATCAGAGGGTTGTGATCTCCAGCGGAGCTCTAGCTACACATCAACCTATTTTAGCTCTGTACAATTTAGCTGGCTCTGAAAGCCTTCCTACCGACCATTTAAAAGGAGACTATTGCATGTTCGCCAGGACAACACGATCACCATGTGGTACTTTAGCAATCAAGGCAGAGTGGGTCCTAGATCCTGCTCCAGAAACACTTATTCCTTTAGAAGTGGCTATATCAGCAAGAATCTTTCCTGGTGTCCAGTCACCTGACAGGATCTCTGAATGCCAGAGCAGACAAGATGGACAGATGTCAGCGCTCTGACAACAAATGTAGTCATCATCCCAAGGTGAACCTGACCACTGGGTCTGTCCTGGTTGGATTTTTTCGCCGCAGCCAGGAATGAGCACTGTCAGTTTCCACCAGGAAGATTAGGAAAACCTTTCCACCTACGATGGACTGCTGGTATCCTGTGTGCTTTCCCACCAGCTCCTCACCTGCCTTGAAATCTAAGCAAAGTCAGGACAAACTGGGGCCATGCCATCTTGATAGCCCATATTTGGTCCAGAAGCATCTAATGCTAACACCTCCCCAATTTACATTACTTTTTATAGATTCTCTTTATACATACTTCAAGCGAGAGTACACGTGACAGAAACCGAGACTCAGATAGCAAGTGCTCATCTCTCTCATGAGAAAGAAACATCCCCATAAATGAATCAACATGGTGTCAGCTTTTGAGGTGATTTTAATAAAGTTGGCATACGTCCACCAGTTAGCCAGTTTTAGCACTAACTCCCCACCCATCCCAAGCCCTTCGCCCCACTAATGGCATTTCACATCTAGGAAGCTACCAGGTATCATCCTGCCATCGAAGAAACCTCCGAGCTCCCTAAGGGAGGTAGTAGCTCACACTTGAACAAGAAAGGACCCAACGATGAAGCATGCAATCCTCGTGGTGGAGGAGGGCTCTCCATCCTGTTCACGAGAAGTCCCATTTCACATTAGTCCTTAAAATAAGACTAAGGATATTTAGGCTTGTGTCAGGGAAAATGAGTGTTAGTGTACTATTATCAAAGTAAATTCTGATGTCAAAGGGGTTACTTTGTTTATATTAAGACAATCAACTTCTTCCAGAATAGTCCGGGGTCTTTTAATTGTGTTACTTCACCCCTTTCTAGGTCCAGTTACCCCCGTAAGTTCATATTTAAGTTTAACCCCAATTGCACACTTTGTGAAGCACATAAATGGCACTTAATTACCCTTTGTAAAGTACACACAAACCTTCAAACGTCCGGATTCTTTGACAAAAACATTTTTGCGAACAGCTCACTTTGCCCCTGCCATTATCTACCTCAGTTGTTTTCTCTTCTAGTTCTCACATTGCATCACGTGGTGATGACCATTGCAGTCTAACTTGACTTGTACATCTTTTTGAAGAGACTGCCTGTGCAATTTTGATCCTTTGTCGTATAACACCACTTTTCAGCAGCCCACTGTAAAATCCAAGTCAGCAACTAAATGACGCTTAATGTTCAGCCCTAGGGTTTATGTCAGACATAGCCACTCTCCACAACTCAAAGAATTGTGTATGTAGGGTAAGAGCAAGTTTGGACGCTGACTCCATTATCATGCCCTCCCCTTCCTTTGCCATTCACTAATACACAGGGAAATCGACCACTCCCATCATTGACTTTTAACCCTAAATCTTTACATTTTTCTTCTAACTTGCTCATTAAAGACGCTTAAGCTGCGGTATAATTCTTGCAGCACTTACCGTAGTGTCCTGTTTTGCTGCACAGTCTACAAGAAGCTTATGCTTTAAGTGAGGGAGAAGATGTGTAAATAACTCTGGGTTAGAATTTGTATTAAGGTTGCACAAGTGACCTTAAAAGCAGTGACAAAACCAACTGGTAGAGATCAACATTTTCCTAAGGAACCCGTCATAGTATCCTACTGGTCTAATGTACAAGATGACTTAGGATCTAAGTTAAAAATGTATGACTGTATCGTGTCAACAGATTGCATGCATAGTTGATCTCCAAGCATTTTTTGTAAAATCTCCCTGTTGATTGTGACACACAATTGATACAAACACCTAAAAACGCTTGGATTGCATTCTTTATCTAGCCTGATAGTCTAAAGACAGACGCGCCACCCTCATTGATATTGTTTCATCTTCACCATCACAGGTTTCCTTTAACCATCCTCTTCACCCCACAAAAGGAAGGGGACGCAAACTTCAATCTGCTGTGTGACGTGAAGAGCAAGTCTCAGCCGCTGAGTCTCAATGTCAAGGCGAATGGTTACCTCATGGATGTCAGCATGAAGTGTGAGGAGAATGATGGGTCCATCACTAACCTAAGTATGCACACAGTCAACTTGATTAACTTCAACCAGGTGAGAAAAACAATGTTTGTGGGAGTAGTTGTAGAGGGGGAAACAATGAATCATTAATTTGGGAATCATTTGTTTGTATGTTAAAGTGTGGCCAATTTTTGATAGAATAACAAGCATTAGCAAAGCCAATAGGTCTCGCCTATGTAAGAGTTATTGGCTTTGCCAATGTGTTTTAGCCATGTTGCGTATCAGAGTGGCTACTGATCAGCATAGCTAAAAGTTAGTTGTGCAGAGGAGAGTGGTGTGGAGTGTCGTAGAGTGGAATGGAGAAAGTGGAGTAGAGTGTAGTAGAGTGGAATGGCATAGAGTGTCAAGCATTGAAGTGGCATAGAGTGAAGACAAATTGAGTGGTGTAGAAGTAGAGTGGACTGGTGTAGAGTACATTGGCAATGAGTGTTGCAGAGTATGGAGTGCAGTGGCATAGAATTCAGCAGCGTACAATACAGCATCGTAAAATACTGGGGTGTAGATTAGAGTGTTACACAGTAGAGTGCAGTGGTGCAGAATGTAGTAGAGTGGCATAGAGTGCAGTAGTGTAGGGTGGTTCAGGGTAGAGTATAGTGCTGTAGAGTGCACTTGCATGGAGTAGAGTGGCGTAGAGTGCATTGGCAGTTTTCTAAACAATGTTTTGTTGAGAGGTGCACTCCTATTTCCTACTCCTATCTTTTCTTAAATGATAATTTTTTTGTGTACAAGCTAATCCATTGGTGCTGCACCGCTGTGTGTTCTGTCGACACATGCTACATAAACTACAACATATAACAAGTACGTGGACTTGAAATCAGTGTGCACTGTTCACTTAAACCAAATTCAATAATTTGTTAATCACAATATAAATCACAGTCTGCTTTTTTTCACTCTAAAGCATATATTTATTCATTAATTATTTTTGATGCATTGTATCAAGTACCATACTGTTAGTACCTCATTCTTATGCCTAACAAAAAAATCTTCTTTATAACATAAGTTGACCTGATACATATTTTGACATAAATGTACAATCATAACATTTTATGCACTACACAAAATATATATGTGTCCTGTTCCTTTTCATGCCCAATGCATTTCGGGACAGCAAGGTCCCTTCCTCAGGGGCATATCTGAAAACCCAAACAAAATGTAATCGTTGAAACATTTATAGAATACATGGAGTCACTCAAACGCCCAATAACCCTTTGTGTAATTTAATGGTTCACACAAACCATTATTATTATTCCCGACACTTGTTAGTACATCTCCACCTTATCAAATCAAGCCTGCATGTGTGAACTTCAATTGAGTTTATGATATTCATGCAAACTAATAGTCATGCCTTAGTGACCATTGTTACTCTAACTTTAATTTAAAACACCCAGTGTACGTCGTACTTATGTTTGAGTCTTTAAAGTCCTCTAACCAATCCTACCTTGTGAGATACCACTCTGTAGAAGTTCTGTGATTATAGCAAAGCCAATCAACCTAAATGAATCTGTAACCAACATTGATTAAAATGTAATTACACAATGAATACCTTTCATACAACAGATTGCCAATAACTACCAGACCACGCTATGCGTTATACTGCTCACCTTAAAAATAATCTTGAGTATTTTCTATGTTGTATCCAGCCTCATGTTCTCCCAATTCCTGTCTCTGAAAGTACCAAACAAAAACCCTAATTCGCAATAAACCTCACCATTCACCCGCATTCCTGTGCCTGTAACTTGCAGTAAGAAACCTGAAGAAAAGACCATCGTGTTGCCTGCCTACCGGTATAAGTGATGCTTACTATCCTCCCGAGTTGAACCTCATAGTACTGTAGAGTTTCCTCGTGTGCCCTGATACGCGTTGAAATGAGCCCACGGTAAAAGCAGGTAAGTCAGACTATGCACGTCCGAATTAACCATATCTAACCTGATAATAGCCGCCATCTTGGAAAGTCTGACTGATAGATAAAATACCAAAATACCGAAAGGGAAGTGTCTCAATCCGGGCTGGTAAATATGGAGTATCATCAAAAAACGTGATCAACCGAAGTGTACTGATAGTAAAATTTTAATCACTGGACCGCCATCATGATTCTAAAATAAATAATATTGCTGAATCACAAAACCAATAAAACTTGTTAAACTTCCAGTAATTATAATGAATGTACACCAATGTTAGTACTTATGGCTAGACCAACATACAATCCAATAAATGTTGATATGTTCCCATCCAATAATGTTCACAGCTTGCAGTGTAACCCCACACTGCCCCTAATTTGTAAACCGTGGATCTGCTCACATAGTGATGACAAAATTATATATGCGCTCCTGCGCTATACTGTCGCGAGCCTGCCCATCCACCGCAAATAAGCCAGTCGACGGAACATTCATACCCAAAAGGCGAACTGTCTCCTGCACTCATCCTGCCTAATCTATGCCATGTGTGCCCCTTGTGGCAAGGCATATGTAGGTAAAACGGAACGCAAGATAAAAATAAGACTGAGCATAAAAGGACAATAAGGACGAAGAACAAGACCTCCCATTTAGCCGTACATTGGCAAGAAGCAAATCATTAAATCTTGCAATTGAGATATCAAATTATTGAGACTGTAACAGTGATAACTGGAGTTGACAACAATAGGAGTCCGCTCCAACGTGAGATCTATTGGATCAAGCGATTGGACACATTATTACCAAAAGGTCTGAAAGACAGAATTTATGTTATGAGTTGTTTCATATGAATAATATTACCTATTGTACAGTCCTACCGTGATCCCTTTAATAACAGGAATTAGATCAGTTATGCAAGGTAATACATGCTTCAATCACCAGTCAATTGCTACATCCATAATATTGAGATAATGAAATACATTATAACACATTTATCACATTGTAAACTAAAAGAAATTGTTGAGGGTACTCTGACAATCACTCACTGACAACAGGATCTATAAGGTTTTTTCCGTTTCATATATAGTTTTCAACACCTATTTGGACCATGGCATAGATTAGGCAGGATGAGAGCAGAGGACATTTCGCCTTTTGGGTATGAATGTTCGTACAACTGGCTTATTGGAGGTGGATGAGCAGGCTCGCCTGACAGTATAGTGCAGCATCGCGAATATAATTTCGGCATCACTATGTGAGCAGATCCACGGTTTACAAATTATGGGCAGTATGGGGTTACACTGCATGCTGTGAACATTATTGGATAGGAACTTATCAACATTTATTGGATTGTATGTTGGTCTATTGTCTAGCCATAACTTCTAACATTGGTATACAGTCATTGTCATAACTGGTAGTTTAACAAGTTTTATTGGTTTCGTGATTCAGCAATATTATTTATTTCAGATTCATGATGGCAGTTGAGTGGTTAAAATGTAAAAATTTTATGATCAGTACACTTTGGTCGATCACGTTTTTTGATGATACTCCATATTTAATAGCCCGGATTGGGACATTTCCCTTTCGGTATTTTGGTATTTTATCTACTAGTCAGACTTTCCAAGATGGCGGCCATTATCAGGTAAGGTACAGTGACTTTGGACGTGCACAGTCCATCTTTACTATTTTTACCGCGTGCTCATTTCAACGCGTATCAGGGCACACAAGGCAACTCTGCAGTACTATGAGGTTCAACTCAGGAGGATAGTAAGCATCACTTATACCGGTAAGTAGGCAACGCCATGGTCTTTTCTTCAGGTTTCTTACTGCAAGGTACTAGCACAAGAAGGCGGGTGAACGGTGCTGTTTATGGTTAATTATGGTTTTTGTTTGGTACTTTCAGAGACAGGAATTGGGAGATCACGAGGCAACATACAACTTGTTACAGATTCATTTAGGTTGATTGGCTTTGCTATAATCACGAAACTTCTACCGAGTGGTATCTCACAAGGTAGGATTGGTAAGAGGACTTTAAAGACTCCAACATAAGTGTGACGTACACTGGGTGTTTTGAATTAAAGCTAGAGTAACAATTGTCACGAAGGCATAACTATTATTTTGCATGAATACCATAAACTCAATTGAAGTTCACACATGCAGGCTTGATTTGATAAGGTGGAGCATGCACTAAGAAGTGGTGTGAAGAATAATAATGTTTTGTGTGAGCCCTCAAAGTATACAAAGGGTTATTGGGTGTTTGAGTGACTCCATATCTTCTATAAATGTTTCAACCATTATCTTTTGTTTGGGTTTTCAGATTTGACCCTGAGGAAGGGACCTTGCTGTCCCGAAATGCATCAGTCATGAAAAGGAACAGGACACATATATATTTTGTGTAGTGCATAAAATGTTATGATTTTACATTTATGTCAAAATATGTATTAAGGCAACTTATGTTATAAATAAGATTTTTTTTGTTAGGAATAAGAATGAGGTACTAACAGTATGGTACTTAATACAATGCATCAAAAGTAATTAATGAATAAATAAATGCTTTAGAGTGAATAAAAGCAGACTTTGATTTATATTGTCATTAACACATTATTGAATTTGGTTTAAATGAACAGTGCACACTGCATTCAAGTCCAATTACTTGTTATATGTTGTAGAGTGCATTGCCACAGAATGCAGTGTTGCATAGTACAGTGGTGCAGAGTGCAGTGAAATTGAGTACAGTGCTGTAGAGTAAAGTGCACTAGTGTAGAGTGGAGTGGCATACAGTGGAGTGGCATAGAGTAGAGTGGACTAGTGTAGAGTGCATCGTTGCAGAGTGTTGCAGAGTGTCGTGGCGTAGAGTGCAGTGGCATAGAATTCAGCATTGTACAATGTAGTGATATAGATTAGAGTGCTGCATAGTAGTGGAGTGATGTAGAGCGCAGTGGCTTGGAGTGGTGCAGAGTAGACTGCAGTGGCGTTGAGTTCAGTGATGCAGAGTACAGTGGCATAAAGTGCATTGGCGTAGAGTGAAATTGCGCAGAGTAGAGTGGCAGAAAGTGCAGTGTTGCAGAACAGAGTGCAGTGGTTCAGTGTAGAGTGCAGTGATGTAGAGTAGATTGTTACAGTGTAGAATGTAGTGGGGTAGTGTGGAGTGGTGCAGGGTAGAGTGCAATTGTGTAGAGTGTAATTGCATAGAGTAAAGTGGTGTAGAGTGTAATTGCGTAGAGTAAACTGGTGTAGAGTGCAGTGACAGAGTGTAGTGGTGCAGAGTAGATTAGAGTGGCAAACCGTGGATTGGCGTGGAGTGGTCCATAGTAGAATGCATTGGTGTAGAGTGTATTGGCATAGAGTGCAGTGGCATAGAGTGGAGTTGTGCAGAGTGGAGTGCCTAGAGTGGAGTGGTGTAGAGTACAGAGGTGAAGAGTGCTGTGGTGTAGAGTGCATTGCCATAAAGTAGAGTGGTGCAGAGTAGAGAGGTGCAGAGTGGAGCGGCGTAGAGTGGAGTAGAATGCAGTGGTGCAGATTAAAGGGCAGTAGCGTAGAGTAGCCTGGCTTAGAATGGAGTATGCATGGTGTGGTAGCACACTGCCTTTACAGACAACACATTTTCAATTAAAATAATCTTTACATTAGCACACACATACAGGTTTACTAATAAAATTATGTAGAGCACAAATGATAATGTGTGGAAATGACATCACCGAGTGTATTTATTTGTTTTTATCATATTAAAGTATTTGTTTCATCACATTTCAGAATTACCAAGAAATGAGCTTCTTTTGTGCTTTCTAATTACTAATATGTTCTGAAATACTTGCACAGTTCATTTAAATGTTGTTTGTGCTAGAAAAAAACTCTTCCCTACCCCCAGTATCGAGCAAGATTGCCACGTCTCACTTAGAAGTCAGAGAAAGAAAGCTAAACATCAAGCTCCCTTCTAAGACAGAGTCTGACATTTGACCTCTGTCTCTGAATGCTCAGAAAATGTGAAAAGATAAGAACAAGCTTTACAGCCTGGTACAGAAGGAGCACTCGTGGAAGAATACAAGGAGAGGTAGTGTGAAAAGGCTTTGCTCCTTGGGAGGGACACACTCAAGCTGGACAGCCTCCCTAAAACAAATAAAACCAGCGAATGGAAAGCTGAAAATGTGAGTTACAAACCACAAAACCAATGATAAGCAACAGGCTGTATGCATTCCCAGGGAAGCTTTCTGAATGTCCCCAAGATGTCTTTTGGAAACCAGACAGCTGCGCTGTTTGGTAGGCTTAGACTTAAAAATCACTACCACAAACATAGGACCTTATTTAGATCTCAGCGGATGGAATACTCCATCACAAAAGTGACAGATATCCAGTCCGCCGTATTATGATCTCCATAGAATATAATGGGATCGTAATATGGCGGACAGGTTATCTGTCATGTTTGTGACAGAGTATTCCCCTCCACCAAGGTCTAAATCAGACTCTGAGTCTTTGTGTCAAATAACAAGTAAGTTTTAGGGCAGTTGAGAATCGAGTTTGTCACCTAATACCTTAAATCATACTTTGCAGCACTTCAGTTTGCTCTATTATAAGGAAGCAACTCACACAGACCTATAGTGAGTGTCCTGGCAGAATCAAAGTTAAGACTTAAAAGTTGGTAAAGTTAGTGCACTTTCAGCTTTTTTACTAATATTCCAAAAATGTGAAGAATACATGTGTTATTGTTATAAGAGCAAACATTGATGACTTGTTTACTTTCTCAATAAATTATGCTCCTTTACAGACCTTCGTCCCTCTGTCTGCGCAGATGATTGTGTAACATGTTCTTCCTCTGCTTCATTACCGCTCTATAGGTGGAAATTAATGAGCTGGTTACACGACAGTTGCACATCATAAACAATGGGAAATTCAGCTTCAGTTTCACTTGTGAGATCTCTGCCCCCAAATCGCTGCTTCCTTTTCTGAAGATGGCTCCCGAGACTGGCAGTGTGGAGAGTGGGCAGCGTACAATCTCCACCCTCACCTTCAACCCCACCAGAAGGTGCATACTAAGGGATTCCAAGCTTCTGATAAAGGTACTACATTCCTCCATGAGGCTGGGACACTCCACCTCCGCACTGATAATGCATTCTGTGTAGAGAGTGTGTGTGTGTGAGGGCTGGCACTTCAGTGGCAGAGACGCTTTAAGGCATGGGCAAAGTGGCTCTGCCTAAGGTCCCAGCCTTTCAGGGGGGCCCCGATAGAGCCTGCTCTGTTCTGTAGTGTCCTGCCCTGATGCCCTTGAGTAATTCTTAAACAGATTGTTTTAAATACCCTTTTCCTCTCATTTACTTGCAATGTGGGTTATGTGTGAGAGTCTACTGCAGACAGTTTACAGACAAATGTTGTGTTTCATGCAACACCCATTAACAAAGTTTCTTTTAGATCATTATTTGCAGTAAAAATACTGATCTGCTGTTTTACAATATTGTAAACATCACTATCCCTGAATATTAGATGTAAACACATTTAGAATTTGGACAAGTGTGCCTGTGCACTGTCAGTGACCTGGCCATAGAGGGCATGGAAAGAAATGCTGTACCTGGATCATAAATTCAAAGCGGTTCCGAACAGGGACCCCCCAAATATGTTTAAATCCCTTAAGATGTCCTTGTTCAATGGAAAGGTCAGAGTTAAGTGCTAATGATAAGACAGTCATTAATTTCTCTCACTGTTGGAGGGTGATTCGTTTCTGTAACACCACCAGTAACTATAGCCAGAGCCCAGATATGGCAGCTATGACTTGTTGAACAATTAAATAGCCAAACTATTTTGTCTCCCTAGGTACTCTAAAAAGTGAGGAAGGAAGTATTGGGTGTGTTTTGGGACCTTTTGATAGTGTGTGTGGAAACTGTTGGGCTGTAGCCTGTTTTTTGATTATAGTGAAGTTAAAGGTTTGTGAAAAGATTCCAGAAGAATAATAACAAGAGGTGCAATTGTCATTACTTGTCCAACTAAAGCTCCCCACCGTCCCCGCCCCGAGGCACAGAGCGCAGACGGTAGGGGAATGGATCTGCGCTGAAAACCCCGACTCGCTACTAAGTTCATCCATGAAAACCCCTGGTTCACTCTGTGCAAGTAGCATTCCTCTCATGTGAGTTTGGAAAGGCAGGGCGAAACCTCCAAACGCTACTGCAGTTAACTTCTACCAGTTCCATTTCAGCCCCGCTCCATAACAATATGGAATTGCTTCCATAAGCAAAGTAATACAACGAGACTAATAATATGTAACATCTATAGTGTTCTCACCAAATCACTTTACATTAAAAATGATGCATAAATTATTATTAAACAAACAACATTTGAAATCATTTTAAGTCGACCTTGCTGGGGCTAGGAAGGGCTGAATTCTGGTTGGAGCTGGAAAACATTACAAAACTGGGTGTTGAATCAATCGATAATCTGTACTGGGATTGAAGCCAATAGACCAGCGTAATGAGCTTCTCGTGACACTTCAGAGGCCTCCTTTCTTCAGTGTAGAATATTTGAAGCAGGCGGGTCACGCAAGCCCTGTGGCGAACAGGGGCTCCAACCAACCTTTCAGGGACCCCCATTCAGCCCATGGCCAATGGACATCTGTGAGATATGGTTACTATATACTTAAAATTCATACGGCTTTCGGAAATTCTGAAGGCACAGTTATAACCGTGAGTTAATTCGGACTTTTAACACCACAGGTTAGGGTGCGCCTTAGCGTGCACATACCGCCGTGGGGTCTGGTCCTGACGAATGCCTCGCTAAGAGCGAAACATGTTGACCATACAATTTCTTTCACACTAGGATGTTTCTGGCTAATTTAACCAGTTGTTGAACATCCACCACACTTGTTTTTACTTGTGCCTAGTTTTCCACCCAAAAAACTTTTGGGCTAAAACCAAGGCATTATTAAACCACTTTTCACTCACCTTTTGTACACTCACATCACAAATAAACCAGCTCCGCTGTAGTCAGGAGTCGTAGCACACCAGGGAGGCACTCGGCCTCTCTTTTGGTAACCCAATGATGAAGCATGTCACCAATCAGGTTGCTGAGTGAGGGTTCTTTTAAAAAACAAGAGTGACTTCTCTTGCTGGCTTTTCTTTTGTTGGCTGCACTCTTCTGTTGTTTATTTGATCTTTCATAGATACACATGCTAAATTTTTCCCTGTTGCCAAACTGGGAACCTGGGAAACATTTGATTTACAGGACATTTTGAAATATATTTTTGTAAGTAAGAAGGGTTAATTAGAAGGTGAATACTCTTAGGCAATATCATATAATCATACATATGTATTTCACCAATCATCTATGCAACTGAATGACCATTAGGTGGAATTAAATGGGGGGTTAAATGTATGTATATTTTAGGAGGTCCCAGGATGTTTTGCCTCATTCATACCTCTTTTCTAGCGCAGAGACAGGTTTAAACCGCTCTCTTGCCCGTATTTTGAAGCCAAAAGAGGAAACATAATGATGGAGACTGTTATGATGAATGCTAACAACCGTCCTAGGTAAGAGATCCTGCTTTCTGCGGGCGAAAACTCTGCCTGAAAGACTAGGCCATTATAGAATAATCGGGTAACCCAATAATCGTCACCAGACCTGGGTACAATGCGGGAATGAAAAAATTGGTCTGTGACTGCTTAAAGGAGAACTAAATTCCAATCTATCTAGTGTGTGTTGCAATCACAGTCTAAACTAGTACTTAATATCATGTAGAGAGACCACTACGTTCCATGGTAGCGAGATCAGAGTTCAAAATATACAATGAATGTAAAAGAAGGAAAAGCGCCAAAAGAAATTCAGTTGAAGTATATTTTTTCCATATACTTGAGATTAATCACAATTCATGCATTTGACACAAGGTTGCATTAAGGAAAAAGGGGGGGAATGAGCGTGCTCGTGATGGATGGGTGTAGGTGAAAATCACAGGTTGAAGAGTACAGTATTTTGATAATTATAAGACCAAACTGGTAAGAAAGACTAGTAGTAAGAGACCTGTCCTTGCGAAAGGTTATTTCATAACATTTTATACAATTTTTAAGGCGTCAATGCATTTTCAAAAAAGTGGGGGATGAATGCGGTACAGGCCTCGTGTGGGTGGAGAGCGTCGACGTTTCGACTCGACTGGTGCATGGAGGGTGATTGGGACATCTGGTGCGAGTCTTCTTCAGGACGGAATGGGGCAACCTATTCCTGGTGCCGCGCAGGCATCACAGGTGTATCAAGGACAAACGATTTGGTCCAAGCCGGGCCGGTAATTTTCCCTAGTCAAAGGTGAATTCCACTTGAGCTGACCGTTCTTGAGAAGTCCTCAAAGGTAGAGAATACCATAGTGCTGGGCAGCCATGGTTATGCAAATTCCGAGTGAATCGGGGGAATCTTAATTGAAGAACGGGCGCCGAGTGCCTTGCGGTAGGTTTTGAACCCGGCAGGACGACTACCACGAGGGACAAGACGCCCGTTCTTCAATTAAGATTCCCCCGATTCACTCGCGATTCACTGAAGAAGACTCGCAGGCCTGTACCACATTCATCACCCACTTTTTTGGAAATGCATTGACACATTAAAAATTGTATAACATTTTATAAAATAACCTTTCACAAAGACAGGTCTCTTAATACTGGTCTTTCTTACCAGTTTGGTCTTGTAATTATCAAAATACTGTACTCTTCAACCTGTGATTTTCACCTACACCCATCCATCACAAGCATGCCCATTCCCCCCTTTTTCCTTTATGCAACCTTGTATCAAATGCATGAATTGTGATTAATCTCAAGTATATGGAATAAATATACTTCAACTGAATTTCTTTTGGCCCTTTTCCTTGTTTTACATTCACTGTATATTTTGAACTCTGATCTCGCTATGGAACGAGGTGGTCTCTCTACATTATATTAAGTACTAGTTTTGACTGTGATTGCAACACACAATAGATAGATTGAAAGTTTAGGCCAACATGAGGAATTACAGTGGAAATCAGACTTGAAATTACAGTTTCGTGCGGTATTTCCTCATTTCTACAGCATTGGATCTTCCATAGATTCACATGCTTCAATTGTTCCCTGTCGCCAGATTAGGAACCCTTGGTAGAGGGTTCCCAGTCTGGAGACATGGGATATTTCAAGCACAGGACTGTATGAAAGATACCAATGCTGGAGAATTGGAGTTACCAATAAGTAACTTTTTAACTTTTCATTTTCAACACCTTTATCAGTCCTCCTCCTCTCGCAGAGAGATCAGGTTGTACCATGAATGTGAAAGGAGCTCTTTAGTACTATGTTAATAAATAGTTCTTTATCAGTTATAGAGGCAACCCCCCAAGTTTATGTACCTATAATAAGTCCACAGGCAGATGTTAGTCATGTATTGGCATATATTTTCAGGAGGCCAACAAGCCACACCCATAAAGGCTTCTCATTGGGAAACATTGCTATTAATGGCATGCAGACAGCCACGTGGAGATAAGTTGATACCTATGCATGGCACTCCTCTTAATTTTACTCCATAACAGACACACAAGTGGTAAGTCTTTTTTTTCAGAAATGGGGCCACCATATCCAACTCCTCATGGACCACTATCCGGCCCAGCGCCTGGGATACCAAGATGCATAAAAGATATGTTTGCAAATTTTACCAGGTTGTGCTCCTTACCTCAACACTTTTTCTGACCTCAGACCACAAGGCACTTACCACCCTTCCTATGTCATACGAAACAAATTCACAACAGAACCCTGCATTAATATTAATCCTCGCAAACGCCTTGAAAAAGGTCGAGGCAAACTTAGCTTGAGCAAAATACAAATATTCTGAGGATATCTGTCCTCCCGTGTTGTGAATCATGATACGATTAATGAAATGCACTAATTAGCTTAAAAGCGAAGACATAATTAATTGAAGAAGACATTGTTTGTTATTTGAATTTGACTCGGAGAGAGCTATAATACAGCGTAATACTAGTAAGTTTTCATGTATCTCTGCAGCAGGTTAGTCCTCACAGAGGCATAATATCGCCCATGATGCTCATTTTATATCTCTAATATCATTTTGACAGTTCTGGCTCTCCTGATGACTATAGACCATAAGCATCACACATTTCGAATTTAAATTTGGTGTCATAGTGGAGCCATGATAAGATCTAAGTTATGTGTTTTATTGTCAAAATGCCTCTTACCCAAGACTAGGAGGGCAGCTTGGCCTGGGGCAAAGCTCAGAAAGAAAACAAGTTACTTACCTGTAACTTTGGTTCTCCAGTATTGGTAACTTTCAGAGATTCCCATTGCTTGTATCTTTCCCCGTCATCGAGATGGGAGTCCCCGGTAATAAAAAATACCATAGAGATAGGTACAAAAGAAGAAAAAAGGCCTAGGCCTCATCTCATTTTGTAGCATATCCACCTCTTTTTGTAAAAGAGACCAAATGAAATGACAAACCAATCAGAACAGCCTCACCCCATAGAACCTTCCTGAGAGAGCCTCAGAGCCTCAGATTTTCGTAGCCGTTGTGTAACAGTATCACAGAATATGCTGAAGGCTGAGCTTTCCCAGGGGAGGAGGGCGGTCGCATGGGAATCTATGAAAATTACCAATACTGGAGAACCAAAGTTACAGGTAAGTAACTTGTTTTCTTACTCCAGTATTGGAACTTTCATAGATTCACATTGCTTGTATCAGAATAGCTAGCGGTAAGAACATGCACATTTTGTGTAATAATACATCGTTGACACCTTGCGAAATGCATACAGTCATTAAAGCCACAAGGTATCAAAAAAGTAGCCAGTGAATAACATGAATTACAAAATGTGCTAATAACCAATAAAAGGAAGGAGGGTTAGAAGGGAAAGATCACCACTTATTGGAAGAGGTTCCTCAGGACTGCTTGTCCCACTACAGCGTCACTACTCGTGGAGGAGTCTAAGCAGTAATGCTTCGTGAAAGTATGGGCACTGCTCCATGTTGCTGCCCTGTAGATGTTTTTAATAGGCACACCTGAGAAGAGAGCCGTCAAAGAAGAAATGGATCTCATAGAGTGCGCCCGGACACGCCCTTCTAGGGGCCTGCCGGCTGCTTGGTGACAGTACTGGATCGCGATGGCAATCCATCGTGCAACCCCTTGCTTTGACAGGGGGAAACCCTTGCGAGGGGCACTGAACGCAACAAAGAGTTGTGTAGATCTTCTGAAGTCCTTGGTGCGCTGGAGATAGAACTTCAGACACCTTTGAATATCCAAAGAGTGAAGAGCCCGTTCCGCTGGAGTAGTAGGTCGAGGAAAAAAGGATTTAAGGATGACCGTTTCATTCAGATGAAAGTCAGAAGGAACCTTTGGGATAAATTTGGGATTAGTCCTCAGAATCAGTGTCCATTTTAAACTGCAAGAACGGATCCTTGATCGTGAGAGCGTGTAGTTCACCCACCCTCCTAGCTGATGTTAGAGCGAGGAGGAGGGCCACTTTCCATGAGAGGAATTTAATGTCCGCCCTATGAATTGGCTCAAAGGGTGGCCTCATGAGTTGATTAAGGACCAGGTTGAGCTGCCACAGAGGTGGTGGAGGTCTAACAGGTGGAAGATCCCTAAAAAGTCCTTTTAAAAATTGCTTCATGATTCTCGCCGACCAGAGGAAAGGTCCAGAAGAAGTCCGTCTGAATCTAGAGATAGCTGCCAGGTGCACCTGGATAGAAGAATGAGCGAGACCTGACTCAGCCAAAGTCAAAATGTATGGTAAAATTTGATGAGGAGCAGAGGAATAAGGATGAATGTTCTCCTGTTGGCACCACAAGCAGAAACGCTTCCATTTCAAGCAATAGGTTTTATTCGTACTTGGTGCAGGGGCCTGAGCTAGCACCTCTCTACATTCTTGTGAGATATTTAGGCTTTGAAATAAATCTCTGTGCTCAGGAGCCATGCTGTTAACTGAAGCGATCTCGGATCCGGATGGACCACTTGGCCCTGGGACATCGTCAACAGAGAGGGAATTGGGTGCAGATGAATTGAATGATCCCGGGAGAGCAGGAGAAGCTCCGTAAACCACGCCGGGGCCACCAGTATCATCTTGCAGGGTTCCGCTTTGAGCTTCTTGAGAAGCCTTGGAATTAGAGGGATCAGAGGAAAAGCGTAAAGAAAGGCACCTAACCACGCCATCGAAAGCGCATTCCCCAATGATCCTTGATGGTGTTCCCTGCTTGCGTAGAATCGACATTTCCTGTTCTCTGGGGTGGCAAACAGATCTATGGACAGAGTGCCCCAGAGAGAGAAAACCCTGTCCAGAGTGCGATTGTCCAGTTCCCACTCGTGGCTCACCGATTTGAGATGACTTAGAGTATCCGCTGTCTTGTTGAGGGCACCTGGAAGATGCTCCGCCAAAAGAGAGATCTGATGTTGGATACTCCACTCCCAAAGCTCCTGAGCCTCCTGGGATAGCGGACGAGACCTTGTTCCTCCCTGTTTGTTAACATAGTGCATAGCAGTTGTGTTGTCCATACGGACTAGGACGGTGGACCCTCTGATCCGCGGAAGGAAGCTTGTAAAGCCAGACGAATCGCCCTGAGCTCCAACAGATTGATGTAGAGAATGTGGTGCTCGGGCTGCCAGCGACTGCTCACCTGAAGATCTTGTAATACCGCTCCCCAGCCTTCTAGAGAGATGTCTGTTGTAAGAATTAGAGGAGCCGGGGTGACCGTGAAGGTGAGGCCCTGAGAGATATTGTGTCTGATCGTCCACCAGTTACCATTATTTTTTCGTCGAAAGAGCCTTCTGCTTGGCGCCATTGCAACTCCAGTTGTTCTTGAAGAGGGCGCATTTGCTGCTTGCAATGCGGAATTAAGGGAATGCAGGAGGTGATCGATCCCAGAAGGGATTTGTATAGGCGAACTGAAAGTGACCGTCGTCTTTGGAACCAACGGGCAGAGGCCATCAGATTTGCCTACCGTTCCTCCGATGGAAACGCTTTGCAACAAGTCGTGTCCAGAATAGCACCTAGGAACTTGGCCGATGTGGACGGGCACAGGGCTGACTTTTCCCTGTTGAGCTGAAGTCCCAGATGCCTAAAGAGGTGAGTGCAAGTTTTGACTGCTTCTGAAGCTACTCGGGAAGACGGTGCCATTATCAACCAGTCTGAAAGACAGTACCTTGAACTGAAAGTGGCTCTTGGCTACTGTAAATCGTAAAAACTTCCTGTGGGCCGGGTGAATGGGAACATGGAAGTATGCGTCCTCGAGATCCAGGGTGGCCATGTAATCTCCTGGATTGAGGAGACGCAAAATGTCCTGTAGGGATACCATCCGAAAGGAGAGCTTTATGAAATTGGGCGCCATTTTTCTACGGTCTATTGAACAAGGAAGAACCGGGAATAGAATCCCTTGCCCCGTTGGGATAGAGGCACCGGCTCTATAGCTCCCTTGAGGAGAAGTTGGTGGGCCTCTAGACGTAGAAGATGTAGATGTTTGGATTCGGTGGCGCGAGGTGCTCTGGATGGTGGATGGTGTTGAAACTCCAGTGTATGTCCTGACAAGGCGATATTTAGAACCCACCGGTCTGATGTTATGAGTTGGAAGTGTTGTGTTATCCTGCCCCCCACTGGTGTAACAGGGTACAAAGGACCAGTTGGAAGAGCCTGGTAGCCGCTATTGGTGCTTAGAGGAATCCCTCCCCTGGCGTCCTTGTCGTCCTCTAGTTGATGGTCGAGAGAAAGACGATGATTGGCTCTGACACTGCGAAGGGTGCGAGTAGGAGGAATAGCACTGCTGTTGGCATCTACCTCTGTATGGTGTGGTGTGGCTCACTGGTTAGAGGCAGCAGACCTGGAAGCAGAGGACTGCCCGGGACCAGGGTTCAATTCCAGACGCGGCAGGGTCGTGGACCAGGGCCAGTGGACTCGATAATTCTCGCCTCGGTGCCTACTCTAACCAGGGATCACACTCGGCAACTCTGGGCATTAGCTTGCCTCATCTCCACAACGGCCCCCCACATTCGCCGGGGATGCCTGGTTTCACCTTGGAGATACCCAGGAGGGACCATCTCACAGGGATAGCCAGGACGGGTTCCCCAGCGGTCTACAGCGCCAGGACGCCTCAGGGCAGCAGTGCGCTTTACAAGACACATACATTTACATTTACATGTATGAAGACAATCCCCTTCCTCTCGCTCCACGGAAAGAAACCTTGCGGTATTGCAAAGTCCCAAGGGACTTAGCCGTCTCCGTGTCCTTCTTTATGTCCTGCAGCGCGTCGTCAATGTGCTTTCTAAATAGCATCTCACCATCGAACGGAAGATCCAGGATTTTGTTTTGGACCTCCGGACGAAACCAAGTGGCCCGAAGCCAGCCTTGCCGCGAAGAACTGCCGCTCCTGCGAGAGAGCGGAAAGCAGTAGTAGCAATGTATATTGCACAATCTATTATCTCAGAGAATGAGCGTTCTACCTCCTGCAAAATCTTTTTTGCCTCAGTCTTTGCTTCATCAGGTAGCTGGTTTAAATACGGGGATAGATCGCACGACATCTGGCGATCATATCGTCCCAGAATAGCCAAAGCATTGGCCGCCCTGACCAGGAGGCTGGACATGGAAGAAAACCTCTTGCCGATATTATCTAGTCGTCTTCCCTCCTTATCAGGTGGCGTGGTAAGAGGTGCCGCCGGATTTTTAGATTTTCTTTGGGCCGCCTGCGAGATTAGAGTCCGGCTTCGGCTGGCTGACCAGACAAGCGTGCTGTCTTCCGGAGCTTTGTATTTCTTCTCTCGACGCGTAAGAACAGGCATGACCGTTGCTGGAGACTTCATGACCTCTATTCCCTCATCCCAGACATGGCCCACTATAGGGATAGAGCGAACAGACTTCTTAAAAGGTTCTTTGAAGTCGTAGAGAAAACATTCTGATTGTACCAATGGAACTGGTAAATCAAAACGTTTAGACGCCCTCTCCATTAGATTGTGGAAGCCTCCGATATCAGCTGGAGGAGAATCCGCTGGATCAGGAGTTGGAGAGGCGGGATCCGGAATAATGTAATCATCCCATTCCCTGTCCGGAACTGGGATTGACATAGTGCCCTGGTCATCATCCGATGAGTCCTCTTTAACAGTGACCACATTCTGTCGCGGTTCAGATAGCTCCTGTACCTGAGGTTGAGGGAGCTGAGGTGGAACTGGAGAAGCCGGATGAGCTGGAGGCTGAGTTGGACGCATTTGTTCTGTCTCTTGGGCCGAGTACTGAGACGGAAACCGTCTTCTATAATCCGACAGCATGAATTGGAGGTCTGTAATGAGTGAAGATAGTACACAGACCATGTCCGGCTGATACTGAGCCTGAGACCTAGATTGCGGCACATATTGGTGTTGTTGTTGATGTTGCTCCATATAATAGTCCTCAGAGTCCGAGTCCTGAAATTTTACATGCAGTTGTGATGGACTATCTGCATCCCCATAAGGACCGTCATCATCCTCAGAAGGCTCCTCTTCCAAAAGGAGTGCAGGAGGCAGAGGTGTTACTTTCCTTCGGGTAAGTCAGTTCCGGGGTAATGCGGCGCCTCCTTATAGAAATAGATACATTTTGTATCGTCGACGAGGTCGTCAACTGAGCCACCGGCGACGAAGATTGGATCGTCGACGACGAAAGGTCCACCGCCGACGGGACCATCGCCGAGACTGTTGTCAATATGAAGCTGGAAGCTGTCGACGTCGTTGTCGTCATCGACGTGGCCGCCGTCGACACCATCATCGTCGACATCGTTGTCGACGTAGAAGTAGTCATCATAGGCGTCGATGACATAATCAAAGGTACCTTTGTCTGTGCGCCGCCGTCAAAGTCGTTGTCGACGTAGACACTTGCGACGACGGAACTCCCGTCGACGGGCCCGTCGACGGAGCTGAAGTCGACGCCGGTTGAATCTTTGAAGCTGTCGTCGACGGAGCTGATGTCGTCGTCGTGGACGAACAAATTTTCTTCTCAGCTTTTCCTTCAGGTGGAACAGAAGCTGGCTTCTTGAACATCTTCTGTTTCTCAGAGGTTGGGGAAGTAACAGAAGACCCATGGCTCGTCTTCCTACCCAAAACCACCTCAGTAACCAGTCCTTCCCTCTCCTTTACACCTCGGTGAGGAGATTTGATGGGACTACGCCTGTCCGGCCTATCAGAGGTATTTTGTGATCTCCTCGAGGATATCGCAGAGGAGTCATCATCACTGTCACTTGACACAGGATCCTTCCGTGACTTCAATTTCTGTAACCAGGTGAGCAGACGTCCCTCATGGTCCCGCAAGGTCTTTGTAGAGAAGGTCCTGTAGATCTTGCAGTCAGTAGGCTTGTGGTTAGGATACAAACAATAAATACAGTCTTTATGTTTGTCCTCCACATGAAGCCTCTTCTTGGAGCAGGTTGCACAAGCCTTGAACAGAGCTTTCTTTTCTTTCGCCGACATAATGAAGATTTGAAGAGTTGAAATACCAAAAAGTTGAAAAAAACTGAGAAGAGCTCAGTGGAGACTCTGTGCACAACGTGGGGTAGAAAATCTGAGGCTCTGTCAGGAAGGTTCTATTGGGTGAGGCTGTTCTGATTGGTTGTTTATTTCATTTGGTCTCTTTTACAAAAAGAGGTGGATATGCTACAAAATGAGATGAGGCCTAGGCCTTTTTTCTTCTTTTGTACCTATCTCTATGGTATTTTTTATTACCGGGGACTCCCATCTCGATGACGGGAAAAGATACAAGCAATGGGAATCGATGAAAGTTCCAATACTGGAGTAAAGGCTAACTTTGCCATGAGCAAGAACGTAGAGGCGAGAAGTTGAAACCAGAAAAATTAAGAGATTTTTCTGTTCCTGCTTTTGACTTCTTAACCCCTAGGGCCATAGATTGCAAGGACAGTACCATAAGTACCTAAAGACAAGCTAGGGGTGACACTGAATGTTAAATATTAATTAACGCCAAACCAGTGGGAACCTCTTTATAATACGTATGACAATTTTAGAGTAATATTGCTTGTGGTAATAATTTCTCATTACAGATAAGCAACGGCCCAGTATTCACCTGCTCAGTCCAAGGTGCTGCCGTGGTTCCTGGTCTTACATTTTCCTTCAGAAAGCATGACTTTGGGGCCTGCTTCATTTACAACGCTGGAATGCCTCCTTACCGCCAGACTCTGGTAATCAAGAACAATGAGAAGCGGGAGGTCAGGTAGGTGTCACTTGATAGTCATCATTTATGAGAGTTGATGTATGTATTTCTTTTGCAGCATTTAAAAAAACCTATTGGTCAAGTTAAAAGTGTTGTTCTACTCTGTACCCCAGCATAGCTAACAGTTTTATAGATCTTGTGAGGAAATACTATGTAGACTAATTGCTCAATGGTTGGCTCGTGCCTACAATTATGGGGATTGATTTTAAGTAATAAGTTAGTAATTTTTATGTCAATGTAATGCTCGCATGGAGCAAGCAGAACAGAGGATCTTCGACCTCAAAGATAACTTCAAACAATTGGGCATCCTGGCAGCAAGATCTGCAAACTAAAGGCCAAGCTGCAAGGAATGCAAGATAAAGCTTGCCGGTCAAATCTACGCTTTGTGGGCATACCGGAGGGCCAGGTGAAAGAGTAAAATGTTGGCAAGCTAATAACTGATCTGATCAAGGCAAGTGTAATTACTGATCCTTCAACCAAAGACTGTGACTTTACAATCATGCATGGCCATGTGTCTTCCAATCCGAAATATCTACAAATGATTCTTGTCGATTTCGGGGATAATTGTTTCAAAGAACAGATCCTCAATAAAGCACTGCAAACAAAAAAATTTTCAAATTGCAGACAGATATTTGTTTCCGATTTTTTCCGATATACCTTTATCCATCTCGCAGGCGCAAGGAATTTAAGTCCATGATCGTGTCATTTAGGAAAGCTTGTCTGGTCCAGAAGGCAATACTGAAGATTATTTATAATGGGCGATTTCATATTTTCTCTTCGGTCCTGCAGGCCATGGAGTCTTTGGAGAGTCTTAATCCCTCAAAGAACTAAGAATTAGTAGCAGCGGGTTTTGACCACCATATTAGGAGACCCGTGAATTTTTTAATATTCTATGAACATTATACATAGGCATTTTGGTTGATGTTATGCAGTTAGTTAACTGACGCCACGTCTAGATCCCTTAAGGTGAGCTGTTATTTTTTTGTATTTTTATTCTATATTCTTTCATGGGGCAGTGCAGCTTTACTGTGATACTGTATATGCATTATGGAGTTTTTTTAAGGTCAGAAGGTCTCATTGGCGGCTCTCCGCTATAGCGGAAGACCATCACTGCCCTGCCAGCAACCTCAAAATTTGAAAAATAAAACGTGTTTATTATCATTTTATTTTTCCTTTCCTGCTGCGTCTTCTGGGCAGGGCCATCACAGGGGAGTCAGTCACAGGAGGGGTGACGGCACTGCACTCAGTGTGTATGACGGTTCGGTAGGCCAAACCGTCATGCACACTATCATCTCCCCACCCAAGCTGCATTGCTGGGTGGAGAAAATAGAAGGCATAGACTCCAAGTCCACCTTGGAGCAGAAAACAAGCCCGATCAGTCCAATCCTAGCTCTTCTCTCATGCTTTAGAAAAGCGCTGGGATTAGCCGCAGGGGAGTCTGAGAGCCTCAGCAGAAAGGAGGAGAACAGAGATCGGCAAGGAAAGGTTCTATTTTTTCTCTTTATTTTTGTCGTACGTCTTTTCTTCTCCCACACACCTCACAGCCCTCCCCTGTAGCCCTACTCCTCCATGAGAAGAGCCGCTGCTGTTCGGTATATAGTTGTTTAGAAATCAATGTAATTGTTTTGTTGAGACTGGGATTAGCTCCCACTGAGTAAAAAGAGATAAGTTAATAAGTTATGATATGAGAAGCGCTTGGCCAGACGCCCGTACCGTCTGCGATAGCAGTCATTGGTGCATCACCAAGGCATCCATTCCGGGGGAGACAGCATTTGGGGAGAACAGTCTGGAAGGTCATGTGTGGGGGGGGGTGTTGTGATCCTTGGGAGCTATGGCAAGTGGAGCTTAGGTTGGATTCATGGGGGATCAACTTGATAGGGGGTGCACTGAAGCAAAGAGCATTAACAAAGTAGAAAGGTCATATTGAAAGATGTTTAAAAAATACAGACTAGAAGTCTACTAGTGGGACGCCTCATAATACATGGAGGAGTCTCATTAAGATAGAAAACTCTGTCGTTTGTAGTTTCACAAGGCTTGCTACCATCAAAAAGTTGAAAAGGACATGGTATCCAAACTCATAAAGGTGGCTTCCTGTAATGCCACTGCCATTAGCAACAAGATCAACTATAGGTTGATATTGGCTTAGCTAAAGGCATCTAATGCAAATGTTATTCTTCTTCAGAAAACTCCTCTCAAATCTTTGTGGCCCCAGCTAAGTACCCCAGACTTCATCACCCATGCACTCTTTGCTTCGGCCATTGCCACAGTTAGAGGGGTGGCAATACTTATTCTAACAGAGCTTCAGTGCTCCAAGTGATGAGGGATCCAGGGGCGCAATGGAATTGGGTTCAAATCGCAATACAACAACAGCTTGTGAATTTTATAAGCTATTATGGCGTTATAGAAGATAATACTACAGCTTTAAAAGAAAATCTACGATCTTGCCACATTTCTCAGGGGTCCAATTGTATTTGCAGGAGATTTCAGTTTAAACCGAAATGACAAATTTGACTGCTCTCGAATTAACAAACAACAAAATAAGGCTAAATCCATTAGCTTCTTGACAGGGATGAAACATGACCACGCCTTAAAAGATCTGTGGCGGTGCGATTATCCACAGTGTAGATTGTATACCTGTTTTTCCAATCGCTTTAACTTGGCTTCTCATATATATATATATCTATATATCTATATCTATATATATATATATATATATATATATATATATATATATATATATATATATATATATATATATATTCACTTAAAAAACCATAGGTTTCTCACATGTTATAGTTAGCTGGACATTTCACTCGTAAAAAACCAATGAAATTCCCCCGTTATAGTTAGTGCAGGCAACTATAACTCACGCGACCGCAATCCTCTGCTGATGACGTCAGATATTACATCACTGTATTTAGACACTTATTTACCCATGTCTTCTTCCATTAATCTTTAGCTATACATATATTACAAATATTTATTTTTCATAAAGACACATATGTCATCAGTGATGTAATATCTGACGTCATCAGCAGAGGATTGCGGTCGCGTGAGTTATAGTTGCCTGCACTAACTATAACGGGGGAATTTCATTGGTTTTTTACGAGTGAAATGTCCAGCTAACTATAACGTGTGAAACCTATGGTTTTTTTAAGTTAATTTGCAAGGTTTTTTAAATGCTAATTCATAACTATAACGTGTGTGAAACCTATGGTTTTTTCAGTGAATTTGTATGTTTTTTTAAATGCTAAGTTATGTATTTATTAAATTTTTTTTTTCAGGTTTTTCACTGTGCGCGCACCGTGCGCCCACGGATTGCAGTGCGTGCCGTGCGCGCGCGGTGCGCGCACCACACGAATTTTTAAAAATAAAAAAATTGTTTTTTTCTCCCTTAGGGGTCCTTCTGTGACCCCCTGACCAAGGCTAGGGGGTCAGGAACAGTCCACTCTGCCCCCTCTTCACGTTCTCCACCTTTTTTTTTCACCCCCTCAGACTGCGAGAGACAAAATGGCAGCCGACACTTCCTGGTTTCGACCGATTCGAATGTTTACCGACATCTAACAACCAATCAGAATTGCGCTCGCGCACGGCAGGGTGCGCGCACAGTGCGCGCACGGTGCGCGCGTATAGTTATTGATATGCTTTTAAATGCTATTTTCTCAGGAAATACTGAACAGATTTACACCAGACCTGCAAAAGGCACTTCCTTGACCTTATGGCTACCTCTCTGCCAAATTTCACGTAATTCTGTTCAGCCGTTCGGGCTGTAGCTGAGACTAAAGGTCCTATGGAAAAATGCATGGGGAAAACGCGTTTTGGGACCCCCCCTTTTTCTCGGCCCCCGCTTGACGAATCACCCCGAGACATTCAGGGTAGGAGCTGAACGGAGCGCCCCATTGTTTTGAAAATTTCGCGAGGATTCGTCAACCGGCGCCAAAGTTATTCAAAATAGAATTTTGAGATTTCCTATGGAAACTAGGTTGTAACTATAACTATCTACTGGCGACCGCCAGTAGATAATAATATATATATCTATATATATATATATATATATATATATATATATATATATATATATATAATTTGTTTTGGTGTGTTACACTCTTTAGTCAAAGGCAAAATGAGCATTTTATCTAGCGCTTTTTCAGACTACTCTGTTCCCGCCAATCCAACCCTAGGTGACCTTTTGATAAATCCTTGTTAACTAATGAGATATGTGTCGCTTATATGTGTAATGCACTAGGTGAATTTTTGGAAAGGAACATTACTACTGATTCCTCCTTTGCTGTGTGGAACGCCTTGATTGCCTTTGTTCACGGTGAAGCCATCAATCAATCAGTCAGGGATTTGTAAGCCCGCTACTCACCAGTGATGGTCTCAAGGTGCTTTGGGGGTGTGGGGGGTGAGTAGCTCTACTTGGTTGAAAAGCAAGGTCTTAAGTGGCCACCTGAAGATGTTCAGGGAGGGGGCGCATCTGTCGATCGGAAGCTCGTTCCAGGTCTTGACCGTGACGTATGAGAACGCTCTTCTGCGCGTTCTGGCCCTTCAGATGTGCGGGGTGTCGGCGAGGGCAAGGTTGGCGGATCGGAGGTTTCTCTTGGGTGCGTGGAAGGAGATTCTTTCGTTGAGGTACCAGGGGCCGATGTTGTGGAGGCATTTGTAGGCATGGGTGAGGATATTGAAAGTGACTCTCTTCTCGATGGGGAGCCAGTGGAGGTCACGTAGGCGTTGGGTGATGTGTTCGTGTCGGGGGGTGCCAAGGGCAAGTCTGGCTGCAGTGTTCCGTATGTCTGGAGCTTGTGGAGCAGGGACTTGTTGATCTGGGTGTAGAGGGTGTTTCTGTAGTCTAGTCTGCTGGTTATGAGTGCGTGGGTGACGGTCTTCCCAGATTTGGGGCGTTCCATTTGAAGGTCTGTCGGAGGATGCGGAGAGTGTGAAAGCAGCTGGAGGCGACAGCGTTGACCTGTTGGGTCATGGAGCCATCACTTTAAAAGGCAGATTGTCAAACAAAACAAAGCTAAAACTGCCAAATTACAATCTGCCTTAGACTATGCAACATCAGTGTTTACCACGTCAAATACGTAAGCAGCTAGAGTCAAATTAATCCAAGCTCGGCTAAACTTAAAAGATGAATTCACAGCCGCATAAATTGTGAATCAAAATACTTGTTTCCAGAAAAGCTATGAGGAAAGCGAACATGTTGGTCATTACCTAGTCTGATTAATAAGAAAAAAAAACAATAATAGCAGCATTAAATTAATTCTTCATGAAGCTACAAATTAATTTGTCACCTAGCCAGATTTCATTGTGTAGGGATGTAGGATACTTCTACATGGTTACCCTCACTTTTTGTTTGATGTAATGCTGTTTTTGACAAGTCTGACTGGGATCCTGCTAATCAGGACCCCAGTATCTCTGCTTTCTCCCTTAAATTGCTGCGGTCAGTACTTAGGTACATCCCAGTTTGGATACTGGGGTACCCGTATCAGTCCCTAGTATATGGTACTAAGTTACCCTGGGCATGGGTACCCCAGAGGTCCTCCATGGGCTGAAGCATGCATTATGCCACCCATGGGAGACCATTCACAATACAACTACAGGCCTGCCATTGCAGCCTGTGTAAGCTGGTGTTAGCACCACTTACGAAAAATATAGGTTTCCTATATCTAGGGTCACTGCACTTAAAACCTATGCTACCCCTATAGCAGGCCTTATCAATCCTGAAGGCAGGGTGCTTGGTTCTAAGTATGAGGGTGCCCCTGCATGAGCAGGACACCCCTACAGCCTATGGAGTTCATTCACCCGGGTAGTAAGTGAAGCAGCCATATACTATATAGCGGGGCACTGCGTAATTACGCGATGAACATCTTGAAATCGGTTGCAAGTATTGGAATCACACCTCCCACACCGTAAACGGTGTGGGAGGTATGATTCCAAGCACTGGAAGAGCCCTCCGTTATGCTCTCGGTGCTCCTGGTAGCAATCTTCTAGACCCGGACAGCACAACATGGCTGCTGCCAACCACAGACACGATTATGCCCTCCTGCTGCTGAGCCAAGCTTGAGCAGGGGAAGGAGGAACAATAGGTATCTAGTCACAGGGGTGATGAAATTAAAATTATTCGTTAATGATATGATACTGTACCTAGCCACAGATTAAAGCAATATTCAAAAGGAATTTGCCAAAATTGAGGAATTCACACGTACTGGAGGCTACAAAGTCAATCAATCAAAATCGCGCGCCCTACTATTCAACAGTTCGCCATCCCTTCTGTCAGTCGAAATGTAGTTGCATTATTCCACGGGTCATTTATTGAAACTGTATTCTGAAACTCCTAGGTCAAAGGTTGATGTTTTTATTTTTAAATCTTGTATATTGAACGTATATGTCTACAATAAAGAACAAAGATCTAAACTTCTCAGCGTCCCTCCTACGTCTTTGACTAAACGCTATATCTCAAGAAAAACACTGTAGACTCAGGCCTGATTCACAAAGGGCCTCCACACTCGTGGAGGAGGCCCCGCTTTCGTGAGGAAGTCTCCGCAATGAGAATTCTCATGGCGGAGATTCTCCCCTCCCATCCCCCGAGTGCAGGGACTCCCCCATGACTATGGGGCCTCCACCATGAGTGCAGAGGCCCTTTGTGAATCAGGTCCAGTCTTGCATTCCCTCTGGAACTACAAGGTGAATAGCTGTGCCAAATCAATAAAGTGGAAAGGGAGACTGTATAAAGGAAAACATCAATTATTAGCAGAAGTAATGGAACAAAAAAAGTCTTTCTAACCATCTCGGCAAATGGTAGGCTCATCAGGCAGCCAATCACAAAAATCAGTTATTTAATTGGACTCTTGTCCAATCTGTCCCACTTTCCATGGTGCCAGGTCCCCTGCTGACCGAGCGATTTCTAGTTGCTTGAGGATCCAATGAAAGAGTAGGTTTTTCTTCATATGTAATGCAGAGCTTAGCTGTGCCTCAATGAAGCATCATGTTCTGTTGCCAGCAAGTGCTTGGTTATAATCTGAAGCAGACACCTTTTTTCTGTATGGTTCTGCTGAGGTCAGGGAGCAACAGTATCTTGTTGCTTTAAAATTGTAGTTCCTGTATTGGATATGTTTTGGTGACTCACACTGTATGGGACACCCCAGTTTTAGTTATATAATCCGGGCACCAGGTATTTTCTCTAATTCTTCTCTTATTGGGAGGTGAATTGCTCCTTGGACCGCTACCTTTTTTTTAGAACCCCCCCCCCCCCCAACCACCAACCCCAACACCTTGATTTGCCGGAACATGCACATCTGTCCCTAGGTATCCTCAGATTCACGTAAAAACAGCATGCCAAGCATCCTCCGTGTTGTGGCTTGTTAGGCATTGCCAAGCACCTTTATGTCTTATTCCAAACAAATTGTATCTTGTATTGCACTATCTCTGAATATGTTCTGTTGCTTTAACCTTTTCCCGGCTTCATCCCTGCCCTACAAATTCATCAACCACTTCTCCAGCCCTCCTACATTAGCCTGTGTCTGTGTCACTTTACCCTTTAATTCCTCCAGGCTTCTATGATTTGAGGAGACTTTTTTCCAACATTTTTGTTGGTAGTGATCAATTTGTGCAGCAGGTACCATGGTTGAAATTCCCCATGGGTTGTGTTGATATATTGAGTGTCCTCCACTTCAACCTCTTACCTATGCCACTGAGGTGAGGAGAACTTTCATAGGACAAACCACCCTTTGTCTATGCGTTTCTGATTCATTTCTTGTGGTAGCCTGAGAATGTATCTCCCTCCTATAAATTAAGTATTGCAGTCATAGGGTTCAAGCGTGCAGTTCTCAGGAGAAGATTGTCCCAGTGATCGCTCTTCTAACTAGACCACAATCAGTAGGCATGGCTTGATTCCCTGGCCCTGAGACCTTTTACAGCTCTGCCCCAGCATGCCCTAATTCTGGGCTTGCATCACCGCCACAACTGGCAAACTACAGAGCATGTGACACTACTCTAATCCTGTTACCAGAGGGGCCTCAGGAATACAACAGTGGTGCCCTCTCCTCCAGACTCTAATCTTATAGTTCTCATCTTCGGTGAACGTCCTTTATTTAGTTGCCACATGTGTGCCACTACCTTCTCATTGAGCTGACTCAGAAATCAGTACTGCTGACAAGCATATGTGATATAGGATGAATAGGGGCACGAGATCAGACCATCTATTGTGCAAATGTTCCAACAGAAGTATATTTCCAGGGGTCAGGCATTGTTCATCACCCACTGTTGCCTCCATCCCTGAGGAAGGAGCTGTGTTGAGTCCCATTGAGTCATATTGGTCCTGGTAGCCCTGCAATTTTGGCACCCTCAAGGATGAAGTTGTATGTGAGGTTTTCAATACCTCCCATAAGGGTGCAATATGCAAGTATACTTTTTAGCTTTTTTGGTGAAATATCAAAAAATCCATTTGCAGAAATATGAAAAAGCCTGAAAGATTACATGTTTCCTAGAACTGTTATTAAGAAGCATACACCTTTGAAGGAAACTCGTTATCTTTCAAACAATAGAATAGCAGAATCTTTATGGGAATGCTACTAGTACAATTAATGTGTTCCAAACATTGCCCTCTGTTATGGCCAAGAATGAATCTACATCTGTACCTTTGAGACTGTTGGCCTTATTTATGTGTTGGCAAGAATTTAACTCCGTCGTTGAGTTCCCATAGCTCGATATTAAATTAGGCAGGTGGATCTTCAGTTTGACCATGGTGGAGACTACTCTGTCTCCGCCATGGCAAACTCCTCCGATGGCCCTGGGGATTAAGGGCCATTGGAGAAATTACTACATGTCCGCCCGCCCGGTTTGGATGGGTTGGCATGTAGTCATGTTTTACTGTTTATTACGACCAGGTTTTGTAACAGTAAAAACATTATAATGCCTCGTCCCCTTCCCCTCTCCACCACAGGAGAAAACTCATTGTGAAGGAAACATTGTTTTTTCATTGCAGAAAGAAAATTTCCCATGATTCCTGTTGGCTTCTGCTTTTTGAAGGGCAGAAAACCAGGCGGCGCTGACCTCATAAAACGGGTGGCATATTTTTGGATCCGATACAACCTGCCCAATTGACTCAAGCAGATTCACAACTGAAAGACATTGAGTCAATCTTGAGTGATTTCATATACATGGTACACGGGAGAGAGCTGCAACTTCTGCTTTTCTGAAGGAGTATAGCAAAGGTTCCTTGGGCTCATTGCAACCAGGGAAGATCCCTCTTCACTGCTGGCTAGGTAGTTGAATACCTTAATAATGAGGGCTGCTAATGACTATCAACCGGCTGGGCTCCTGCACGTGCCGCACCATTCATTGATAGCTACGGCCCTGGTTGCCTTTGTAGAAGGCCCTTTGAACTTTGATATATAGATGTTCTAAACATTATTTAGACTTTGGTGCTAGTGCAGAGACTTTGTTTGGAAGGTCCTGTTTTCCAGCTTATCCTTGCTTTCTGTTTTCTTCAAATTGTCATCTCAGGTCTGAGCCTGTTAGATATTGCTAGGGAAAACTTTTAAGGATAACAAATCTGAGGACTGAATAGTATGCGGTGGAAGAAAATGGATGTTTTTCTCTCTACAGATTATTTGTTGCCCTTCTATTCCCTTGTGATAATCCATTTGAAGTGTCTGTCCAAGATTGGAAAAGTCGGAAAACTGAGAAAAATGACGGTGCCATTTACACTTTAGCTGGTTATTTAATCAAAACGCTTGTTTGACATGTTTGTACCTAGGTGTTGCTCGCTGTCATGACTCCTTGAATAAAGGTGTTCATTGTCAAAGCCTAGCACATCTGATATTGCATAGATACAAAACACCCAGTTGAATCTGGGGTATGGAAATTGCCTGGCATGTATGCACTTCATGACATTCAGTAATAGACTAGAACCCAGAAAATGAAGGAGTGATAAGCTCCTAGAATCTGGAACACCATAACAGTTTGCATCCACCAGAGTTTCATCTTTTCTTCACTTCTACAAAGAGATGAAAATACATCTATTCAGGCAACACCTAATATCAGGGTAACCATTAATCACCCAGTGGATTCCCCACACCTTTATATACTGTCACCTGCATCTTGGCCACTTCTCTCGATAGGTTCTCCACCCATCTGGTGGAGGAGAGAGTTTGCACAGACTGAATCCATGTAGTGATGTACATTACCACATCTTAAGGTCCAGTGAATACTGAATTGACAGACTCTGTTACCCATCTCAGCACCCTTCCTTTCGCGACTGTGTGTCATATCGTTTGATATTGTACCCCTTCTCTTCTTTCCTCAGCCCTCGCCTTTCCTCTTCCCTGCTCCTATACTAGCAGCTCTAAGGCCCACATTATGTTAATTGCTCTGTTACTTTTTCTGTGGTTTAAAAGGTAATTATTGTACCGGAAGGTAGGCAGCTGGATATGTGTTCACAGTGATAACATAATACCTGTTGGTTCAAATAGACTGAGGCTGAAATCTGGATGTTTTCTGAGTTCTAATGGTTCCAACTTCTTCCTCTAACCTTTACAGCTTGGACTGCTTATATGTGAACACAGCCTACCTCGAGTTGGATTTCCAGGCTGAAGTACTGCGCTCTGGTGAACAGATGGAAGTCTCTGTCACATTTTACCCTAGAGCAGTTGTTAAATATCGGGAAATCGTGCCATTTGAGATTAATGGACATTTCAGGCAAACAATTGAGATCCTTGGGCAAGGCACTGAAATGAAGGTAAGTCAAATAACATTCTAAGACCTAGTCAAACAGTTTTCTCTGAGCAAGATCTATGATCATTACGTGATGAAAAGGATGAAATCCTTTATCTTGTATTTTAGGCTTGCTTCCTGGCTATGAAAATATTGTGACTGGGCAAGCTCTTTGATTTTAATTAGGTTTCCATACTTTGATATATTAAGCAGGGGCCATGGAAGATGCTTAACATTAACATTCAGGTACACCAGACCTTCCATATCACCATATCGCCAACAAAGCGGTTCAACACCTCATCAGGGTTACAAGCGCTATATAAATGCTAACCTTTCTCCCTTTTTTACCCCTCCCCAACCCTTCTCAATGCAAATAACTGACTAACATATGCACCACTCAAATTACTTCATATTTCACTATACTAATTTTCCTACACTAATCCTTTATGGGTTCCGGAGTAGCCTGCTACTCGCCAGAAAAGCACTTCAACACCCCATCAGGGGTAACAGGCGCTATATGAATGCAAGCCTTTCTTTCCCTTCCATCCTTCTGCTATCCTTCCGAATCCAAATAACTGACTAACATATCCACCACTTGAAATTTACTTGCATGTTTCACTATACTAATTCAACACTAATCCTCTATGGGTCCCGGAGCAGCGTGCTACTCGCCGAAAAGCACTTCAACGCCTCGCCAGGGGTAGTAAGCCCTATACAAATGCAATTACAATACAATATTTATACAGTCTCTGACCCACCATCTTCCATTTAATTTTTATTGTGAGCAGTCCCACAATGCAGAGCTATTTCTATGAGTTTTTTGTGGCTTCTCATGTTTCTTTATTTCTGAGTTGTGGTTTTTCTGCAGTTGTTGATTGTGACATTAAAAACACTTTTTAAGAGGGATATTTTTCAGTGTGAGAAAAAGGCGATCAGCAATAGATACAGAAAAAATATCTGGACATTACGAGGCAGGTTGACTGATTCTGTATGAGGTATCAGAGGCCTGGCAGGTGCACTCTGACTTCTATTTATGTCCTTTGTGAGGATGTAGGCCACTCATAGTCAAGGCACAAGCCCCCAGATTGCAGATGTCACTAGTATTCAAGCAAAATACATTCTTCTGCCAATTATGTTTTGTTGATGATGTTGTGAGTACCAATATTACATGTTTGCATGACCAGAGTCGACATGGAGGTTAGAGATTGCAAAATGCTTCTGCAGTAAGCACATCATCCAAAAAGGCGAATGAAAACCAAATTTACCCGCAGGTTCTTGGGTCGAAGATCATTTGCATGGGCTCAATAGTGAAGTGCTTGATGATGACTTTCACATCTCGAAATTAAACATTGAATGCTTCAAACAGTCTATGGAGTCATTGTCATAAATGTAAATGAAAATAAAATGAATATCTCTAAGGCAAATAAAATAAAAAGGAGATCACCCCAGATTTCTTTGAGAATGGTATAGAATTTCCTGACTCCACTTCAGAAGAGTTCATTCCTGTAATGGGACTAGAAACTGACTTTAATGCCATGGAGCAGAGAAAACAGGTAAATTGATTAGTGGAATGAATGAATTGTTTCTTTTTTAAACATGATTTATTGAGGTTGAAGTTTAACCATGTGATATGGTCAACACGGCCAACATAAAATAATAGAGTTATAAACATTAAAGTAACATCACAAGAATATATAGGCCCATCAGGTCCCTCCCCTCCCGCCACCCTGCATCTACTGCCATATATATATATATGCTGCCTGGATGCCTTATTGGCTGTCCCACCCCAGTTCAGTCTACCTCCCTCCCCAAAATGACTCGACTACATCGTTAATCATGTGGTAAACAGGACGGACTGGTGCCAAGTTTACACCTCTGCAATTTGCCCATCTCTTTGTGTTTTGGGGGCAACCCCTTGCCTTATAGACTGCAGTCTCTAAACCCATACAGTGGTCCATAACCCTCTTCTACGTTGGCGTCTACACTTTCCACTCTTTGGCTATATTTCATTTGGCTAGGGTAAATTCCCAGGCAGAGTGGGGACAATATAGATCTATCTCCGCCTAAGTTATCTGTAAAGTGCATGAGGGCACATTACAGGTCTCTCGGGATCTGCCATGATAGAACTTACCTCAGGCATGCCATCAGCCACCTACCCTACCCCCCCCCCCCCCTCGGAATCTGTCTAACTCAGAACAGCTCCATACCGTGTGGAGAAATGTTCAAATTCCTGCACCACAACGAGGAAAGGCCAGGGAGTTGATCATCGCCACAGAGTAAAGTAGATATTTAAATTGGACCAACCAGAGCCTGGGCACGTTGGCTGGCTCCTGAGGTATCCCCAGAACCTCTGTCTATTCTTTGTTTTCCAACTCCTCAACATCAGCCTCCCTCGCAGCTTGAAGGGCAGCACATGGGTCTGGTTGGTTGGAAATTAGTGTTTGGTAGAGGTCTGTGACTTTATGGTCACCCAGGTCTACCGAAAGAAGTTTACCCTCCAAGGGACAGAACTCGGGGAGTGTTGTCAATGTGGCTATGTATGGGGACAGTTTGTGGCGAAGCTGGAGATATCTATGGAACTGACTACAATGGAGTTGATATTCAGTCTGTAGGGATTGGTATGATTGGTCTATACCTTGCATTACAACTCCTAGGGTATATATCACAATGAGGTCCCTTTTCCAGAACCCCACCAGGGTAGCCACCTGTGGAAGCATGTTTCCTTGCCATAGTGGTGTCTGCTCCGTCAGCCTGTCCCACCATTTCAGCAATGAATGCCAAAAGCTTAGCACTACTCACGTGGCTGAGGGAAACCCCCCTCAATCACACTTTACTGATACGCAGTTAGTAGGGCAGTCACGATCACCCATTTGTCCAGTGCATATGCCGGGTCGCCCTGCGTATCGTACCACAAATCAATTATAATTAGGAGGTGAGCTACTAGGTAATATGGTTCGATATCTGCGGCAACGATATCACAGTAGTAGGACTGGAAGCACTTGTTAAGTGCAATGTGGGAGTGCCCCCCTCCCACAAGAATGAGTTGAGAATGGAGTTCAACTTGCCAAAGCATCGTCGTGGAATAGTGTATGGGAAATTCTACATTTGATTGAGGAATCTGGGCGGGACACCATCCTGAAGATGGCAGACCGCCTGGTCAAGGACAGGGGGAGCACTGACCAGATTTTTATGTCCTCCCCACGGCAAGCCAGCAACGGTTCCATATTAGCTAGCCATGCTACTGTCTCGTCTGGGGATATAAAAATGCCCAGATATATGAACCTGTTAGTGGCAATTTGCCGTCTGATGCCCACTCAGGTCTCATGGGGCCAGTGTCCACTGAAAACACTGTGGATGTTGATTTGAAGGCCAAAGGTCTCTCTAAACACTTTCATAATCTGCAGTATTCGGGGTCCTGGGTTGTCTGGTGCCATGAGGAAAAAGAGGATGTCGTCAGTGTATAACGTTGTCCTATCTGATAGTCCCTCTCCCCATTTGAGCCCCGCACCTGTGCATCCATCCTCATCCATACTGCTAGTGGCTCCATAGCAGGAGCAAAAGAGCAGGGGGGACCGCCCTTACAAGTCCTCCGCTGTAAGGGAATTTTGTGCGACCTGGCCACGGCCAACTGCACTGGCACCGTTAAGTCTGTGTATTGTAATCAAAGGTCAATGAACCGTGGACCAAAGTTGAGGCACTGGAGGAGAAGGAATAGCTATTCCCAACACACAGAATCGAATGCTTTATCAAAACCAAAAGAAATGTCACCAGCTCTCCCAGTGTTTCCACCATTGCATTGTATGCGCACTGTATATTGTGGCGAGTCGCTCTGTGGGGCATGAATCTCACCTGATCTGGGTGGACCAGGTCTGACATATGGTTTATCAGCTATTCGCTAGACTTTTGGTCAGTATTTTGAACTCTAGGTTGTGTAGTGAGATTGGGCAGTATGAGGAAGGGTCATCCGTCGGCTGGCCTGGCTTAGGGAAAACTACGATCTCTCTGTGGCGCCAGTCGGGTGGCTGGACAGCCTCAGCTGTTGCGGACTAAATCTCCCCCTGCATGTGGTCAGAGAGTTTATGCATGCATTTTTTTAAGAACTTGTAAGGGAACTGGTTTGGCCTGGGATCCTTACCCATGTTCATGTCTGCTATCGCAATCGAGAGTTCCTTCCCCGTGGGCTTCGTGTCCAGCTTTCCGCGGGCCACAGGGGAGAGGACCCTGAGCAGTAGTGCATGCACAAGCTCCTCGATTTGTGTATTGGTCAACACCTCCCTTCTGGCATAAAACTTCCCGAGATGGGAAGCAAAACAACTCACAATCTCTCTTGGGTCATTGAGCAACACCCCGCACCCAGCTCTGATCAGGACTGGACAAGACCGGGAGATACTCTGGAACAATCTATGAAGCATTTGACTCGATTTGTCTCCCCATTGGTAGATTTGGCTTTGGAAGGCCTGCCAGGCCAACTGTGCCTCACCGATCAGGGTCTTATGGTCTTGTTGTTGGGTCTAGATGAGCTGTCTGTGGGCAACTTGGCCATCCTGTTGGAGGCTTAATGAGTCTAATTCTGCGATCTTACTCTTAAGGTCTGTCAGCTCCTGCATCCAGTGCTGTTGCTCCACAGCACATTAGCTAATGTCTGCCTCATAGCGTGGGTTTTAGGGCCTCCTATAATGTTTGTGGGAATTACAAAGTGCCTGTATTGTGTGCAAAGTAATTGTCAGTGGATCGATCTATAGGTTGACAATAACCTGGGTTCTGGAGGTGCCAAGGCGACAGGTGCCAATAAAATGTTGGGCGTTGGTGACATACCCGGAGTATCAGAGCCACCAGAGAGTGATCGGATAATCCTCTGGGCAGTACCATAATGTCTGATACTCTACGTATGTGTGAGCCTGGGATCAGGAAGTAATCGAGTCGAAAGTACAAGCCATGAGCCGGCGAGAAAAATGTATAACCCCTGAGTCATTGTGTGCCATCCGGACATCTGTAAAGCCCAGTGATGATTTGGAGGAGGATAAATGTGTCACCCCCATCTCTGCAGATGGTCTCAGTGGTCCCCATCTATCCAGAGCCACTACACCATTCCAGTCATCCCCCAGCACTGAGTCAGTCCGGCAGCTCACCCCAGAGCCATGTCACTAGTTATCTGAAGGAACGTCCGAGTGGAGGGGGGTGTATAAGCTTATCAGCGTGAGAAATTATCCATATAGTATACCTGCAACTGCCGTGTAGCAGCCATATCTGTCCTTCTATGTCCTAATATGCTGAAAAGGAACCGTCTGCTTAATCAGCACACACATGTCCCTGGAGCCCCTTGTGAACCCCGTTTGATATATCTGGGAGCATTCCCATCTTGCCAAGTAAAGGACTTCATGCCCGACAAGGTGGATTACTTGAAAGAATAGGACGTCCGCCCTACCTGCTTCACTTGTTTCAGGACTGCTCATCTTTTAATGTTATCGAGTAGGCCATTAACGTTCCATGTCAACAGGACCGGACTACCCATGGGTACTTGTGTCCAGGACTTGCGATAGCTTTGTATGTGGGATGTGTGAAGGAGAGGGTATCAAGCAGGCATGAAAACATCAGACCAAACAAAGATAACATAGGAAACACTGTGTCTATAAACAGCAGCTATAATAAAGACAGACTCCCAGTCCCCCTTCCCCACTTATTCAAGGACATGAAGTATCTGTCACGGGGTAGACCATAGCTGGGTCCCAACAAAGAACTCCACTCAGCCCACCTCAGTTGATCCCCATACCCAGCGTTAATTAACTATTTGGGAAAACAAGCTCCCACTCATACTGTTGCATGGTCACCTACATAAACGCACCCTTAAGAATTTGTGGGAGATACCACATATGTATGATTGTCAGCCTTTGTTACTTCAAAAATGCTGCCCCTGATGTCTGAGAGGATGGGAGCCCTCCCTCAGATGCTGGGTTGTCAACTTCTCACTTGGAGCCCCTCCATGAGGTGTGGGACCTGTTGCTGCGTTTTGCCAGGGTCTTTGCCGTCTTGATCCTTATGCTAGATTTGATTTGATTTGATTTAATGAGTTTTATATAACGCTGGCTAGACCCGTAGGTATCAGAGAGCTTTACATTCAGTTACATAATGTTTACAGAAAATGATAACAATTACACATTACATCAAAAATGAACAAAATATTGAGAGAGGAAAGAAAGGTGAGACAAATAGGTGACGTCCGAGGAGGGAATCCACAGACCATCTACCCTATAGCTAAACAAGGTAGCTCTATCGGGCATCAGTCAAATGGGACTCTGGGAGGAGTCTGAGTCAATGCGCAGAGGGATCTGACATTTTGCTATGTCTCTGTTCATTAGTCCACTGACATACTTCCTCAGGTGAATCAAAGAATTGTGTCTGTGATTGATACAACACCTTGACTTTTGCTGGAAATAGAAGCATATATCAAATGTTTAGTTCATTGAGGCACGTTTTTCCGGCGGGAAGGACTGGTGTTGTTGCACCAGCAGGTGTAATCCGCAAATCCTCCATGCCTCCCAAAGCTCCAATGGGCAGATGGGTAATTGCAAGTCTTCTGGCACCTTTGCGGCTCGGCCCCGCAACCACCTCTGGCATCATAGTTGCCGCTGACCCCATGGACAGACGCACCTCCCCACCTGGTCTGGCCCTTGCCTCAACCCCTGCACTCGGTCACATGACACATCGCAGGGGTGGGTCCTTCCCGCGTGACCGTCTACGGGAATCCCACAGGCCGCGGCCCTCTCTGTACTCTCCTGCGGGCCTCGGGGCTCCGAGGTCACAGCTGACGCCTCAACATGGGCTCACCGGGTCTTATGCGTCTTCCTCTGGGTCCATCGCAGGTGAGGGTGCGCTCCGCGATCAACAGCGGCAGTCCCCGCAGGCCGCTGTTGTCCCTCGGTGGCTCTGGGGCGTCTGAGTCGTCCCCAGGTAAGAGCCCCACAGCACTGCAGATGCCCCCAAAACTATGGCTCAATTGATAACGGCAGCCTCTCCTGGGTGTGAATGCTGGATATTTTGTTGGATGTTGGATGACTGACTGTGCAGAACTGTTCGAAAGCGCGGCTGCCATGATCTGAATGCGTGAATTTATCTCAGCCACTGGTAATTACTTTAAGGCTGCACTGCAGCCCGTCATCATTTGCTCACTGTGCCAGCCTTGTATTATTTGTCTGAGGACGTATTTGTTTACCATTGTTTAGATCAGAGATCAGCATTCAGTTTGACAATCCCGTTATTAAAATTCAAGTCAAAAATCTTAATTTTTTAAACACCATAGGCTTATTATTATTCACTACCTATAAGGTCTCTCCCGAGTTCCTGCTTGAAGACTTTGTAAAAGACTTTCTGACAGTGCATCAAAAAAATTGATACAGGTTTTATTGTTATTTAAGTAGTTCGTTTGAGTTGCAATTCTTTAGTATCCAATGCACATTTATCTCTTGTTTATTAAATACCTCATTTGAATCCCATTATTTCACATGGGTTTTGTGTTCAACAGCTCAAAGGTGTGTTTCATTCTTTGCCTGGGTGTATACTTTGGAGATTTTCAAGGCACAGAATTGCAATTTTGTTCATTTTTATAAATTATATTGCATCATTTAATCTTTTGAAAAGCAACTATTTTTTACAAGGTGACCAGCAGTATTTGCTGACGGCTCCTTACTTGTGTTCATTTGCTGAGGAAATCTGCCAAAAGGGAACATTTTGAAAGTAAATTGGCCACCAGTCCTTCTTTAGTTGAGGTTCTGTCAGAAATGCACCTCAAAACATCTTCCAAAAAGTGGACAAGAAAATCACTAAGGACATACTCTGTTTTCTGAGCTATTTGGGGCCACAAAATCTCCAGATAAACCTACCTTGCACAGGCCCATGTCTGCACCTTCTATTCCATTGACATCTGGCACTGAAATTACCTAAACCACTAACGACATCAACCTCAACAGTATCAGTGACAGCGACGACGAAGACCACACTGTCGACTAAAAGAATTTAATTGATGAAGAAACCAGAAACGCCTGGTCAATGATGCCATCTGAGTCGACACTGTTGTTGATGGCTCCTTTGACCACACCGATGATGAAAATTCCATCAAAGAAATAACAGACCAAAAGTACAAAACTCAATCTGATTTCAGAAGAAGGCAATCCAATACGTCTGTTGCCAGAGCAAACTTCCCCAAGTAATACGTCACCTCTACCACATCAAAGGCTTTTAGATTTTGAAGAATCAGAGGATGATGGCTCTTTTTGGCCCAGCTTTAAGTGTGTCACAACTCCAGGGCATATACCAAAATCGAGATGATGGTGAACTGGTGAACAGAAAGAGGAGGCTAACCTGTTAGCATGTGCAGGAGAACAGCTTTGTGAATGAGAATACAGCGTTTCCTACCATACGTACAAGGAACATCATAATGATGGATGATGGCACTATGATTATTATCCATATGAGCAGGAATAACAATATCCTCATCATATTATAGTTAAATTACCAATAACATTGGTTAAGGGCCTACTGCTAATAATGGCTGATTACTTTGCATGGTTTCCAGAACAACCATGAAGTTGACCCGGTCAGCAGCATCCTAGGGCACCATTTCCTCGCCATCCTGCTGCACATCATCATCCTCACCAAAGGGGAGTCTTGTGGCAATCCAACACACCAGAAGTCAAAAGGGGAATTCTCATTATGCTCTTCAATGGGAAATAACTATTTTAAAAGGTAGGTGGACAAAGATCTCCAGTCTATAAAGTCTGATATAGATACTCCAAGGTCTTTGGGAGTTTTACAGCAGAGGCCGTAGCAGTGATTTCATCGTGACTGAGGCAGAGGCCAGCCTACATACAGAGGAGGATTTCACCAGATATCACAACAACCTTATCATCACCAGCTACTAATAGCAGTACAGGGTTCCACCACTAGCAACCTACCAAAAACAGGCACCATAACAAAAATTAAGCAACCAATCGAGATTGCTGGAAAGTTTCTGAAGACTCTGACTGTCTTCAGGTGCCGACCAGTAAACCCATTCCATCATCAACAAAGATAAAAGTGGTCGTGGGAATGCATGAGATGTCCACTTGCTCAAAAGGGTGAGCAGTCAAAATATCGATTTTTTTTTTTTATATATCGACCTACAGTAATATCGGGTTTTTAATATAGTAGGGACAGAATATCGATGTCAAGAATATCGGCGACTAGAATATTGCAGAACAAATGGGGATCAAAGCATAAATACACGCACCAATCTAAACATCTCTATAGTTTGACCACAAAACAAGGTGCAAAAGAGCTTGGGACACAATCCCCTAGGTCCCAAAAATAGAGAGACCAGAAAGGACCTAACTGGTTTCTCTAAAAACATAAACAAAGGATAGCTCAGCACACTTGTGAGTATTGAATACAAGCAATCCACAATAAAGTACATCTACCGTACAGTTGTTTGCTCAAAAAGGAGTCGATATGTTCTGTTGGTTCGGAATCTCATCTTTTATTCACATATAAACTTTATTTTGCAACCGCCAACACGTTTCGTCCACAATCGGACTTCTTCAGGGCTACAAAGACATATAAAGGACACTATTTACAACACTGAATATACACACATGTTAAAAAGTATAAAATACTAATCAATGTTTCAAAGTAAAAATACCAACATTATTTAAATAATGATTATTAAACATAAAGAACACATGTCATATTGAGAATCTTCAAAGAATACACAGTCCCTAAGTGATGTTACATTGGTAAAAAGAAGAAAAGAGGAGCAATCATAGGTGAAAGAACATGACCTATTCAATTATATCACAATATTTGATTCCCATTATTACATACAGTTTTGCAAGTAAAATCAATCCAACATTAGATCCATATTACACCATTTTTCGGCCATATCATGTACAATAGTGCACATACCTCACAATGTATACTTTTTCTGTATGTTCAAGTATCCATTTCTCATAATTTCTAGCGGAACCTGTTTAAAAGGACATTTGTCCAGACACTGTACGTCTGTAGTTGCCTGAGGAGTAGGGATGTATCCTAAAAAAAGCGTATATAAATAAAATACTATTGTCTGCCAAAAATCGTCTTGTTGACACATAGCTTGGGCTTTTTTCATTGTTTATTTTATATGTTACAAGCCTCTTACTATTTATGTCAAGTATAACGGATTTCGCATATTGCCTACAGAATTATCTATCATTTTGAAAGAGGCTCATATGTAATTTTCTTAATTCTAGCAAAAGAGTATAAACATTTTATGTAGGCCAAGATAAATCTTACTTTAGTGTCTGTTTTAAAAACAACCATTCTATGAGCGCCAAAAAGAATGGTATATATATATATAGTCATTGTAACACCTTTCTTATATTATGTGTGCGTTATTTAAGCAGCGCAAGGTTATCGGCAAATGATATCTTTTGTATAGCATCGGCCATAGCCTACAGGCAATAACTGTAAAATGCATCTGTTCATTCTACTGTACATTAATCTCAGTATTCAAGGGATATATTAGTCGAGTAGGCACAACATAAACCTAATCATTTTAGTCATATTGAGCGCCCATATTAAAAAAGTCTGAGAATAAGTATTATACAAGAAAGCATAATCTAATGAGTTTAGGTCATGGTTTTCTTATCCCAAAAAATCTTTAGTTAAAGACTATTTTAGAAAAGGAGAAAAAAGCCCCCATACACTTAGGGTGATGGGTTGCACCCGTGCTCGCGCAATATTCTGATCCGGAATGAGGTTCTCAAAGCGTCTACGTTTCTACGTCTATTTATACGTGGTATAATTGATAAATTAGCCTGATTCCTAAAAAGGTTGGACTACCATCACAACATGATAGTTACAGTAACTGCTTGCTATTCTGATTTGAGCTTGTGAATTTATGAAAGATCTAGTGCTGGGCAAAAAATCACCTACCTATAACAACAGTCCTATAGCTTTATGTCATAGATTCACATACATCCCACTCTCTTTCCTGTATAAGACTCATCAACTAAATACATTCCTATCGTACTTGTGTTACAAAACCTGAGGTATGGGGAGAGGAATTGGCCTAACGGCTAGGACGATCGACCTCGAATCTGGGGAACTGGGTTCGAGTCTCTGCAATGACGCCGAACATCCTGTGATTCTGGGCAAATCACTTAATCTCCCTGTGACGGGGTGGGAGCGGACCACGAAAGATCTGAACTTTGTACCAATTGGTGGTCCCCAGAGCGTCTCTCTCCCTCTCTTCTCTCTCCACAGCAAGACGACTGGAGACACTCAAGTGAGGATCCCGGTTCCTTTAATTGGGGCTACGAAGAAGACGAGGCCACGCCCCCTTCCAACATCAGCAACTTTTCACCAATAAGGAGGGACGAAACACGGAAGCTGGTGTGTGTCGACACCGGCCTGGAGAGGAAGGAAGCCCGTAGTGCGGAGGTGGAGAGAACCGAAGTCGGAAAAGCAGGAACCCCGAGAGGACCCGAGGGAACCGGAGCCATGCCAGGAGGCCAACGTCCCTGCGCTTCGCCGAGCCGAGCTCCTACAGCCAAAAACATCGCAGAAAAGCTTCTAGAACTGTTCTCCCGTGTCGGCTTCCCAAAGGAGTTACTGACAGACCAGGGTACTCCATTCGTGTCCAGGCTTATGAGGGAGGTCTGCAGATCCTTGGACCTCCAGCAATTAAGAACATTGGTATACCACCCCCAGACCGACAGTCTTGTCGAAAGGTACAATCGAACTTTAAAAACCACCCTGAAGAAAATGCTGACCGTAGAAGGAAGGGATTGGGATCGTCTTCTGCCGTTGGCCTTGTATGTACTGCGAGCGCAAGTACAGAGCATTTTGAGATGCTCACCCTTTGAGATGCTATATGGACGACAACCTAGGTCCCTTCTTGAGATGACTAGAGATGCTTGGGAAAGATAAGAGGAGTACGACCAGAAGACGTTGCTCGAGTATACTCAACAACTAAGAGCCAAGTTGAGCAAGTTGAGAGACCTAGCCTACTCCAACCTAGAGAAAAGCCAAACAAAACAGAAAACTCATTACGATAAGGGAAAGAAATGGAAAAAACTGTCCGTCGGTGACTGGGTCCTGGTCCTGCTCCCTTCCTCCTCTCAGAAGTTCCAGAGTGAATGGTTGGGCCCGTATAGAGTAACAGAAACTCTGGGAAATACCACTTACAGGGTCCAGGTAACGCCTAGCCGCAGCCAGTGCTACCATATCAACCTACTAAAAAAATAGTTGGGACCTCTACCTAAAACGACACATTTTGCCCTACCGACTTCGACACCACATTGGATCAACTGGTGGTCAACGAGGAGCTGCCTCCAGAAAAGAAACAGGAACTGTTTCACATCCTGAAACCCTTTTCGGCCATTTTTTCGGACATGCCGGGAAAAACGTCTCTAGCGGAACAGCAGATCGACACCCAGGAAGGGAAGATAGTAAAACAAAAACCATACCGAATACCAGCAGCCCGAAGAGCGGCCGTAAGAAAAGAGGTACAAGAAATGCTCCGACTTGGGGTCATTCGCCCCTCCACCAGCAACTGGTCATTACCTATAGTGATGGTCTCCAAGCCCGATGGTTTTGCATGGATTTTAGGGCTCTGAACGCAATCTCCAGCTTTGACGCATTCCCTATTCCGCGTGTGGATGACCTCATTGAGAGACTAGGGGACTCCAAATACATCACGACCTTCGATTTAACCGAAGGTTACTGGCAAGTACCCCTTCGAGAAGAAGACCGGAAAAAAAACGCGTTCGCCACCGAAGATGGTCTCTACGAATTCAACGTTCTTTCCTTCGGGCTTCATGGCGCACCTGCTACTTTCCAGAGATTGATGAATACCATCCTCCATGCTTATCCTACGTTTTGTTCCGCTTACCTGGATGATATTGTGGTGTTCAGTAAAACCTGGGAGGATCCCCTACAACACCTAAAAACCGTCCTACAAACCCTGGAAAACGCGGGTCTCCATATCAATTTAAAAAAATCCCGAGCAGCCTACCGGAGAGTTAAATACCTCGGCTACGTCCTAGGACATGGAGCAATTGCTCCCCAAATAGAAAAAGTCAAAGCAATCACAAAGACTCCCTTTCCGGCCAACAAAAGAAAGGTTCGGGCGTTCTTAGAATTGGTTGGGTATTACCGACGCTTTATCCCTAGATTTGCAGAGATAGCAGCCCCGCTAACTAATGCCCTTAGGAAAGAAGTACGCCAACAGATACTTCAGAGCCCCGCCTCCGAGATGTTAAACGCTTTCCAGTCCCTAGAAAAAGCCATCACAACAGACCCAATCCTAATATCCCCTAACTTTGAGAAGCCCTTTATGGTATCTACAGATGCCTCCAACTTTGGTATTGGTGCCGTACTGTCCCAGCTGGGGGAGGATGGGTTGGAACATCCGGTCCTGTATATTAGCAGAAAACTCCACCCTAGGGAGTGTAAATACTCAACAATCGAACGGGAGTGCCTGGCCATTAAGTGGGCTATAGAGAAGTTGCGTTATTATCTAGAGGGGCGGCCATTCATCCTGTACACGGACCATGCTCCCCTGAAATGGATGTACCGAAATAAAGCCCACAACCCACGGGTACTCCGCTGGTTTCTATCCTTACAACCATATGCTTTTGAAGCACACCATCGCAAAGGTTGCGATAACGGAAATGCTGACTTTTTGTCGCGAGTATTCCCTCTCCTCGAGAATCCAGGGGGGGAGATATGTGACGGCGTGGGAGCGGACCACGAAAGATCTGAACTTTGTACCAATTGGTGGTCCCCAGAGCGTCTCTCTCCCTCTCTTCTCTCTCCACAACAAGACGAGTGGAGACACTCAAGTGAGGATCCCGGTTCCTTTAATTGGGGCTACGAAGAAGATGAGGCCACGCCCCCTTCCAACGTCAGCACCTTTTCACCAATAAGGAGGGAAGCAACACGGAAGCTGGTGTGCGTCGACACCGACCTGGAGAGGAAGGAAGCCCGTAGTGCGGAGGTGGAGAAAACCGAAGTCGGAGAAGCAGGAACCCCGAGAGGACCCGAGGGAACCGGAACCGTGCCAGGAGGCAACGTCCCCGCGCTTCGCAGAGCCACGCTCCAGAAGGAAGCTCCCAGCCCCTAGTACAAACGCCCGCAAACCTGCATTAAGCGCCCGCCCGCTTTCCAATACTGCTTTTGCTTTACTCACATGGATTTGAGCACCTAGCACGCCGCTATATAAGTAGGCTCAGTACACCACTGTTTTTTTTGGTTTTAAGAGCACGTGAGTGTGTGGTGTCCTACACTCCCCGGCCCCTGATTAAGTCGCTAAGGCGAGAGGACGCAGTCCGGACGGTGTTGTTCTTTCCTTTTACATATCCACCTCGAGAGGAGAAGAGCGTCCTACCGGCCAGTCCCGACCTGAAGAGGCTAGACCGAGGAACCAAAGAAGACGAGGAAAATCAGATCCGCTCCCCATTGCAACGACCAAACCGTCCCATCTGTATAACCTCGTGTTGTGAACAATAAAACCCCATTATCAGCAGACCTGGCCTCAGACCCATTACTGCAACCCCGCCACACTCCCCATGCCTAACAAAAACGAATGTGTCCTCATGTAACACAACTGGTGCTATGTAAAGCGCTCTGATATCCGATTCGGGTCAAGTTCGCACTATATAAAACCCTGTAAAAAAATATATATACATGGTGGCCACTGGGGAGAGTGGTATTCACTGTGGGTGACGTTTGGGTGTTTCCAGTGAGCTGAGTGATTTACTAGTAGTACTTCTATTCTTTTACTAATGTGGGACTCCCAGCTTGATAATGGAGTTTCTAAAAACGCTGAAGAGCCACAGTTACAGGTAAGCATTTTTTTTCTTCTTTCCGTAGTTGACGACTGGCATGTTGCCTGCACTCTCTCGAGTTAAACTTTGTTTGTGTGTGGTTTTTGTTAACTAAACTAGCCATTTACTTCTATAATATAACATTTAAACTGATATGTTCAGCATTTTTAACAGTGTTCTCTTTAATGCCTACTCTTAATCAGGTTATTATATGCTCTTCTTTCCCGTCTTTGAAATGACAGATTTACCGAGCCATTTGCCAGTCATCAATAAAATTAAAATGGCTCCTTTGGATGCATTTTTATTAAGTGGCATATTATAGTTCATGTTGTACACGACCTCTGTAGAACACTTGTATCCTGCCCGGATGGATTTTACTGAGCTTTAAACGAAATGACAAGGAGCTATAAGGATAATGTGAGACATTGGTAGCCCCCAAAGAGGCTGCCGTTAGTCCCTCGCTAAAATTGGTGCATCCAGTATATCAAATGGTTGTGCATGATGATTAAACTATCTTTTCTGTTATGCTTGGGTTACAGACATCACCTGTGAGATTTCTTGCCATTTGATTGGGGGTTTGGAGGGGGGCAGATAATCAACCCTTGTCAAAAGGGACACAAAAAAGAATCTGTTATCCTGTGGCAGCAATTAGAAACATTTAAATCGGCGTCTCCTGGGGATTCCGAAAAGGCTCAAGACACTTTTGCCTTACCATATTTAGTGGAGAAAAGAGGCATCATCCAAAATTTAGTCCACAAATTTTCCTCCTAATGGGGTTTTTAGAATAGAGGAAAATATCAGGCGATGCTCTAGAATTATTTACTCCACAACTTAATTTGATGTCTTTATGAATTAAGGAAAAGTTGAGTCCCATGGTTCGCTTTCGCCTATGAACCTCTTTTTGGCTGAATCGAATGCGTCCAGTGGGGTTGAATTTAGATGCAGCATACTACATTCAGATTGTTTTACCTTGCTCTAATAGGTAGCATTGTAGTAGATTGATGTTGAAATGTTCCTTTACGGTGTGAGTTTGTTCAGTTAATGTAGGTGTCATGGATCTTTGTGGTCTTGTTTTGTTTCTCTAACCGTATTTTTAAAGTGAATATTAAAAAAAAAAGATAATGAAGATGGTGTCTGGTGGCACATATCGTGGATGAATAGCACGGAACCAGAGCACCAAACTTCTATAAATATATTAAAAGCATTTCAGTATCATCTCTTCACGACAAGAGTAGTGTTTTTCCAATTGTGTTAATTAACTACAGGATACAAGTCCTGTATTCTAAACGTATTCCATAGTATTCGCTTTCTGTCCTTCAGCCCAACCAAGTTGTTTGGAAGAAACTGTTGTTTTATAGTAGCTACACAAGTTTTAGTCATAGTTACAAAGATTATTTAGCTTGCCTTAACGCTAAAGTGAAAATTATTGTAAAGACAGTTAACTAGTAGAATAGCTTAGTCTTAGAGCATTCCTCTTTTTCTGAGATGCAAGAAGCAGAGGGTGCAATACAAATTGTTTTTTCAACATAAGATTCTCTCCCATGTCTGTGCACAATTGAGATCCCAGAGTTGTTGTTTTCTGAGTGTGTTTTCCAGTAAGACTAGAAAGCCGAATTAGGAACCATTTTAGGGCACGTGTTAGTCAAGACTTTTTGATTTTACTAAAATGTAAATGTATATTATATTATTGAGAAGAACTTTCATCTGGCCCTTTCATCCAATGGGATGTTGCTGTGTCATTCACATTTTTCTTTCGCCCACTATAGCATACAACATGCAGCAGCCCACTTCAACCTTTGACCAACGTCACTGTGTGTGACACCTGACTTCCTTCCTCCAGTACGAAGTGTTTTTACTGTGCACTAGATGTGGTTCTGTTAACTATGTGACCCTTAAAGGCAATAAAGATAGTCAAAAAAACAAAGTGACTTCACTGCGCGTGACAGAATGTTTCTCTTTCACAATGAGTATATCTGCACCCAAACTTGACCTTCAGTTCCATGGGCTACAATGGCAATGTGTGCTTTTTAAGACCAAAACATAATTTTGCTTTCATACAGTTGTGAGGAAACGTGACTTATTGTGCGATCTCACAGTGGAATACATTCATGTTATCGATTTGGGTCCAGTTTGGCTCGTTTGTTAAACCTTAGCTCAGCCTTGTGTAGCTGTGTCTTTGGCTACAAGCAGTCAGGGCTAAACAAAGGAATAAGTGTAAAACATTCAGTAGTAGAAAAATAACAGAATAAGAAAGGCATGCAACATGAAAAAAATCCAACATCAATTAAAAAAAATAGATCTGCTGTTCCCTGGACCTGGCAATAGCGGCCAAACCAGCCGCAGGACGGCACCTGCTGATCCTCGAGCTAGCGAAGAGCGAACTGTGTCTGTGGTGCCTAGCTCATGGAAAAGACGCTCCTGAGCCCCGGACAGAAGAGGTGAACACCCAAGAGTCAGCTGGCTGACTTCCTCTTCAGCACCAGGGCCACAAAAGCTGAAGATGCCTGCTCTGGCCAGTCAGTAGCCCCAGTCTCCTGATTGCCACTGACCACCAATGTGCCGCCTGTACAACCATGTACCAGGGGTACCCAGGGCCTGTAAGTTAGATTGTCCCTCCAGGGCTGCAGCGCTGATGTGCCACCCTGGATGTGACAAAGTGAAACACGTCTCCCAGTCTGCCACTACGGACTGTTAGGGAGGATTTTAAACTGCTAAATATACCTATTTAAACTAATGGCAAAGTCCAAACTTCCCTTTTTATGTATGTGCAAGTCATCCCCACATCAGGCCTATCGAGTCCTAAAGCAAGGTGCTGTATATATATAACAATAGGACATAAAAAACTGAAACAGTAAAAACCCCAAATGTTCTTTTGTACTGTGGAAGGGTTAGTAGCCCGAATGGTGAGTACATGGTTACATGCTGAATACATGTGCTAACTATTGTATAGGATTACTAAAGTTGATACTTCAGGGTATCAAAAGAAATATAGCATTAAACCCAACTTAATGCCAAAGTTGAATTTAACGTAACTTTTTAGAAAATGCAACTTTTAAAAAGTTGGCCCTCTGTTTCCTATGTCTGTCAGTGGCCAGTCGCAGATTCTGGCCACAAGAGAACCTCCTGGGGAGAAGTGTGAACGACTCCCAGGAGTATGAACAATAGAGGCTTTCCATTGAAAGAGGTGTCTCTTCTCCCAGTCGGGAAGCCACGTGGGGTGTGACCCTGAAAGGCGAGCTCCGCCATTGAAGGGCAAATGGTGATCACACACGAGAGGAGCTGCTTTCTTGTTGAGGTTGAGGAGTTGGGTCAAGGATAGAGAGGGTAGACCATTTTCCAAACTGTTCTTTCCATGGGAACATAGCCCTCAGGTAGCCACACCTCTAGGGTGAGCTACCAAACTCAACACACTGAGAGAGGGGTTCTGCCATCTTTGGAAAGGGCAGAATAGTGCACTTAATGCCACACGTTGCAGGAAGTCATCACCAGGTGGGGAGGGTCCTAGTAGCCTGTTGGCTAGTAACTGCTACCTCCCTCAAGGCCACTTTCTGGGCATAAATATGGCACCCCTGGCACCCAGACTTCTTCTCACGTATGGACTGGAAAGAGGACCAAAGGAGGAGTGCCCTGGTGTTTCCTGGACCTGGCAGGAGAGGCTGCACCTGCCGCTGGACTGCACCTGCTGGTCCTTGGGCTGGCCAAGAGAGGACTATGCCTGTGGTCCTTGGCTCATTGAAAAGTCATTCCTGAGCTCCACACAGACGAGTAGAACTCCAAGAGTCAGTTGGTTGACTTATGTTACTGCACCGGGGCCACAAAAGCTAAAGAAGCCTGCTCTGAAGTAGCCCCAGTCACCTGATCACCACTGACTGTTGATGTGCCGCATGGATGAACAAGTCCCAATGCTTAAAATTTGCACCAAATCTGTCGAACCCTGATTGCAGTTTGGTCACCCAAGACAGAAACTAGCCTTTACCAATGGGAACTGCTGGTCACAGGAGACCATTAGTCCAGTGGCAACTGGACTTTTTCTGGACCTAAGAGAATTTCAGGGGGATTTGACCCCTGTGGCCAAAGTTGCCCCCACCTGGACGATGGACCAAGGAGAAGGCCAAGGAAGACCCCTGTCAACAGCACAGCAACCGCAGTATCTTTCAACATCCTGTATCCCTTGCATAAGGACCACTCAATTGAAGTCTATGGCGGTTTGCACATAGAGCCTGGAACTGGACTTGAGACTGCTTTGGTGCCAAGGTAACTGTCCTAATATTCATTGGACGATTTGACCTTCTCCCTCTAGATATGGTCACCCAACGCAGGCCGGAGTAACCAAACACAAATGCTTTAAAAGTTTTACAAAGTTTCCAAACCTTGCAGTTTCCAATGCTTATTCATTTTGGTGTCTAATAATTCATAAAAATGCTATCTATTTTTATAAATTGATGTCGGATTTCTCCTTTGTTGCATAGCTTGCGTGCGTCAGATGTCGGTGACGGACCCTCATCCTATTTGCATGTGGTGTTTGGGTGAGCACCATGATTCCACGGACTGCGACGCTTGCCAGCATCTGAAGCCTAAGTCCCGGCGGGAGCGCCGGATGAAGCTCCTTTCAGCCCGGTTGTCCAGATCGGCGTCGTCTCCGCGTCCGTCCCCCGCGGAAGGGTCCAAGAATCACCGCTTCTGATTCGGACATCGTCCGTCACCGAGGCCCCTCCAGCGTCGCTCGCCGGTTGGTAAGTCTTATAGCTTGTCCCCGAGGCCTGGTCCCTGCTCTGCGGAGGGCGCGGGTTCTCCGCAGGACATGCGGCCTCATTCGTCACCACCCTACCCGCCGTTTCCCGGCGCTGGGGCGACCAGGGCCCAAATGGAGACCTATGCTGTGGCTCTGCAGGCTTCCTTGGCCCCTCCTCCTCCTCTTCCTGGGATGTCCACGGATCCCTTGCCACGTGCAGGGCCTTCCGCGGCGTCGCCGGAGGCTCCGGCCCCGGCTCTGATGGGTTCGGCTTCAGGTTCTGAAGGTGTGGTGTCATTGGGGTGCAGCCCTACGGGGTTCCCCTCTTCGGCCCATGGCACCTCTGCCTCACCGCAAACCCCCGAGGGGGTCCCTGTGGTGTCGAGGGAGGTCGCCGGTACTCGCGGATCGCCCCTGAGTCCTCCTCGGTCTTCTGGGCAGGCGGCGGCCTTGAAAGACGCCGAGCTGATGCCGCTCAGGCACCGACGGCTGTCAGCCCTGGCGGCGCCGCGGATGCTGGCTAGGGGCTGGGGCGCGTCCCCGGGTCCCTCTCGTCTCTCCATGCAGGTGGCTGCCTCGTCGGAGGTCGAGTTCTTTCGCCGACCCGGAGCCGGCCCTGCTCCATTTTCTTGGGGCGCAAGTGGTGAAGGAGGTAGTCTCGGCGTCCCCTCCGCCGCAGGCGACGTCATGTCGGCGCCTGTGGCGGACTACACGGCGCCGTGCCGGCGTCGGGTCGTCAACTCGTCTCCAGAGGCCCCTTCCTCTCCGCAGGATTGTCAACTTTTTGTCTCTTCTTCCCCGGAGACGGGACGCCACGTCATGGCTTTTTCCCCGGCATCTTCCAGGGAGGGTTCTTCGCCGTCCCCGCGGCCGCAGCATTCCCCAGAGGCGCTTCACGTTCCCCACTCGTTCGTGAATCTTCCACCATTCCGAGGCTGGCCATTTCTTCCTCCAGCTGGACTCGGGGATGGCCGGCTTAGTTTACAGCCATCGCCCACGGAGGAATTGCCTTCCCCCCACGACGCCCTACAGAGGCGAGTGCAGCCTTTGCCCGGGCCATTTCCACGGCTGCTGGCATTTTGCACATGGGCGACCCCGCCACCCTATTCCCTATGGACCATTTGCTTGAGGTTCTCCATCAGGGCTCTGGTAGTCGGGAGCATGTTTCTTCCATTCGAAGCTTCGCTCCATAATTCTCTTCTGGGGGCGTCCTGCCACGGGGGACCGGTGCCCCAGTCGCTCCTCCACCGCCACTGTCCTGCTCCAAACGATCCAGTCTGCCTTTCTTTCCACACTTCTACCCAGGGCCCTCTTCTGCAGACTGCTTTTCCTTCCTTACCTTTGGTGGTGTTTCCTCCATCACGGAAGGCCCGGTGGTTGGCTTCATGGGGGCGTAACCTCTTCACTTCCACTAGTGCTGCTTTGCGAGCGCTCAACACGCTTTGTGTGTTGGCCAGGGCTACTTCCAGCTTGTGGGATTCCGTGGAGTCCCATCTGTCTTCTGCCTCTCAGGAAGGAGTCTGCGCTGATCTGCGGCACCATGTGATGGATGGCTGGGAGTTGGCCGCGTTTATTCTTCGTTCGGCCCTGGATGTTTTTGATGCTCTCGGCCGCACTATGGCAAGTTCCGTAGCTCTCCGTCGCTATGCTTGGTTGCGGGATAACGTTTTCCCTGAGAATGTTAGGGAGCGTCTGGTTGACCTGCCCTTTGATGGGGTGCTTTTGTTTAACACCCATGCGGATGCTGCCATTCAGCGGCTCCTTGCGGGGCTCCGTCCTCCTCCCCTCCGTAAACGTGGCTTGTCGGCCCTCTGCTGCTTTATGGGAGGCGTTATCCCACCCTTATTTCGGGGGTCTAGTGGCTCGGTTGGACCGTCTGTGCATTCTGTGTGGTTTGGCGTGCTTTCGGGCTCCTTCGGTTGACACTTTTGTGCTGTTGGCTGCTGGTACAGCCCCTTTGGCTTTTATGGTTCTTTGGTTGTTCGTACATCCGTCTGTGTCCTCAGGTTGGGCCTTCTGTAAGTTTTTTGTTTGGCTGATTGGCAAGCTGTCTGTGGTTCTATCTGCAGGTCGTTTGTGTTCTTGTCCTCTGCTGGGGGCTTCTGGCCCTAAGAGGTGTTCCCATGTTTTCTTGGGACGTATCATACCTTACCCTTATGTTCTTGTCCTCTGCTGCGGGATTTTTCCCTAAGAGGTGTTCCCATGTTTTCTTGGGACGTATCATACCCTATGTGGGGTACTTGTAGTTATTGAATAGCTCTGTCCTGCGCTGGGTAGGTATGGTCGCCCCTTTTTCGGGTTTCCTGCCTTTCCTGGCATCACTGTATTCCGCTGGTGCGGTCTCTTGTGTCTTGTCCGGGCGCAGCTTGCGCTGCTCCAGGTTCTGTCATTCTCGGTGTTCACTACATCGCTCGACCAGTCTAGCATGCTGTCTACGGTGTTGTGTTGTGGCGTTTCCGCCTTCCTGTCCGGAGTTTTGGCCTAGTCTTCTGTCTGGTGTTCCAGGGGGGCTGGGATTCTCCTGGCCTTCCTGTGTTCTGGTTGACGGCTTTGGTCCGTCCTCGGTGTCTTCCCCTTTTTTTCTCTTCTGACTGGTCCCACTTCTCTTCGTAGGTCGGTGTGTGTCTATGGAACGATCCTCCTTTGGGGATTGTTCTGACTTTCCCTGGCCACTGCCCTTGGCCTGAGCCTGGCTTGTCCTGGGGGCCCTGCTCCATGGTACTGTCAGCTGCCGGCTGCGCACACCTGCTCGTTCCGGTCCACCGCTGTGGCCCTTATCGTGTTCCCTTGTGCCCCTGCCTCTTGTTCTCCTGGGGCTTTGCGCACCTGTACTTTCTTCTTATGCCTGCATTTCTTGGCTGTGGAGCCGTTCCTGCCTTTCCTGCTTCCTTGCGGCTGATGCCTGTTCAGCTGTCCTCTGTCGCTGCGTGTTTTTTCCTACGGTAGGCTCTGCCTCCAGTTCTACCTCTTCTCCCTGGAGTTGGGGTCGTTCTTTCCTCCTGGGTGCTCCTCTGCAGCTGTCTGTCCCTACGAGGGTTTGTGGCCGTTGTACCTTGCATGGGCTTGGGGTCTCCTAGTCTTCCCTTTGCCTTGTTCTTGCTTACTTCTGCTTGGGGGGGCTGAGCCGTCTTCCTGGCCCCATGACACATCCCCTGTTGGGGCCCTGTGTTCTTCCAAGCCGGCGGAGTTCTTTCGCAGACCATCCTCCCCTTTGGGTATGGCTAGGGTATCTATTCTACGTTAAGGAATCTGCGGCTAGTAGTCTCTATCAGATGTACAAGTTACTTACCTTCGGTAACGATGTATCTGGTCACGACAATTCTAGCCATAGATTCCTTCACGGCCCGCCCTTCCTCCCCCTTCTGCGAGGACTCTTCTGCTTGGTCTTCTGCACTCGCCTCCCTCCGGGTGGCATTTGTCTTTTGTGGTGCTCTCTTTCTCTTCCTCCCTGGTGGGATGCTTCGTTCTCTTTATTTGTTCCACTCCTTCCTTTCTGATACTTGGTCGGTAGGTTCATATGTGCTGTTGCATCCCTGCACCTGGTTCTTCCAGTAGGGGGCCTACTCATAATCTCCTCCCTTTCTTTTTTCATTTCTTGGTGTTTCTGACTCCTCTGCAATCCTCTGGGTTGGGGTCTCTTGGCTGTGTCCCAGCCCTTAGCTTTTCACAGGGGTTACGACACTTCTTGGACTTGTCGCCCTTCACTTTTACAGTTTGTGGTTGCTGACTTTCTGTTGTCTGCCCCAACATTCTTCACATGTTTTCCTGTCTCCAGGGGGGGATATCGCCTGCGGTTGCGGGGTTGCTTTTCCGGGCAGTGCTCTGCTTCTTACTTTCTATGACTTTCAGTGACGCAGTGTTTGGCACTGTCCCTAATGGTGCTGTTCCTCACCATTTGCTTCATCCCTTTGTGTTTCACTGCTTTTTCACACACTGTTCCCATACTCTCACAGTTTTGTTGGTGATGGCTCCGCGTTGTGGCGCGGAAAAGTTCTCCGAAGAAAACTGACGTCAGCGCGCCAGGGTGGGGCTTATGTGACCTCGCTGACGTCACGTCAGCGGACGACGTCATTGCGGGGTCGCGTGGTGCCTCCCCCAGCGCGCAGAGATGCTGTGGCAATAATTTCCGGATCCAGTCTCACGCCTGGGGATAATTCTACGTTAAGGAATCTGCAGCTAGAATCGTCTCTACCAGATACATTGTTACCAAAGGTAAGTAACTTGTACGTTTAGATTGAAAAGACAAAGACATGAAATTCAAGTTATAAGGTAGTCCCCTCACCTAATGTCCCAAACCCACTCCCTCTTGACAGAAGTTTTGAATTAAAGACTGAGTATATTTGAGTACCTAAAAGTGTGTTTGATTGTGTAATTCTGTAACTGTGCAGTGAGCCTAAAACTTTTAGAGGGTGTGTTAACTTACTTTTATGCAGAAACATTTTGTTTAAAGGTGTAGCGCTCAGGTGCATATTGTTCAATCTGTTCTTCTGTGTCTACACTGGAGCATAGAATCTTCCAACTTTTTGTGTACGTTCCTTCAGCCTGCCACAACCTCTGGCTACCGTGGTCAAGGATTCCCCCTCATTGGGATGGGGTGCCCTCCTGTATACCATGATAGTGTGGGTTTGAGGAGTGCATCGGAGCATCACCTGCACAGAAATGTTTTGGAGCTACTGACAGTCCATTTTGCCACAAAGGAATTTCTACTTTCAAATATGGAGGAGTTATGGATAACTACATCACTGTCCATTATACTAGCAGACAGAGCAGGGTGAGGTTGTAAACCCTGTGCTGTCAGGTGATTTGCTAATGGCAGGGTGTGCAGCAATGGGGAATTTTCCCAGTAGCAACTCATCCTGCAGATTCTTCAGAGTGAGAGCGGGCACTGTTGCTCGCATAATGGGAGGGCCATGATTGAGTACTGCACCCTGAAGTGACTGTGGGAAGCTTCTTAATATTTTAGTTTCCATATATGGATCTATTTGCCATGGCCCAGAACAGGAAGTGTTCTCAGTTTCGTGCCATACTATTCCCTGAGGAATGCCTTCAGGCTCAGCTATTCTCCGGACCTGCTATACACATTTCCACCTATTCTTCTGTTGAACGTCCTGCAGAAAGTGCAGGAGGATAAAGCACAGCTGATCTCAGTCTCCCAAAACTATGTGAGGAGCATCTGTACACTGATCTGTTGACACTCTGCCACTCCTTCCCGTTTTACACTGAGTGGCCCTGCTCTCGCAGCAGGGGGGGGTCAGGTACTCCACCCCGATCCCCAAATGCAGTGGCTGCACAAGTCAAGATTGAGGTCTGCCTGCTAGAGTTCTTTTGCCTACCTGACTAAGGTGGAATCCTCATTTTGTGTCCAGGAAGTCCGCTAACCAATCTACGCAGGTTGCTGGAATAAAAAATTGACCAGTGGTGTGAGTTGAGACTCCTTTACCACTTTAAATCTTCCCTTTCCTGACTTCTTGCATTTTTTTTATGTCAGTGGTTAAGGGACATTCAGCTGCAATGTTTATATTCATGTGTCTTCCTGATTAAATGTTCCTGTGTGAAAGTAGGATCTTACTGACGTAGATACCCCCACTTTTTGCCTGGTGTCAGTCGGTTCGGACTGTAGTTCACTGGGATCCTACTAACCAGGATCCCAGTGGCAGTGCTCTCTCCTCTCAATTTAGTTGTAGGTACTTTGTACACCCCACAATTGGCATATTGTGGTACCCCTTTATGTCCCTGGTATATGGTACTGAGGTACCCCAGGAATTGGTGCGTGCACCTTTCACTTTAGATATTAGGTTTTCCTTATATCCCTGTCACTACACTTTAAACCTATAAGTCACCCTAAGGTAGGCCCTTCAGTCCAAGGGCAGGGTGCATGGTTCTAAGTGTGTGGGTACCCCTGCATGCACCCCTACAAACCCCGGACTCGATCCTTTGTCTTTGTAAGTGTGGGACAACCATGTTAAGGTACGTAGTGGACACTGGCAAGTCCAATGTCCAACTACTTAATGGTTGCCACAAACCTGGTCATGTTTGGTATCAAACACGTTGAAATCATGGAACTTCACCGATCCCACTGTTAGTTTCATGATACTATGTACTGGGGGGCTCCTTAGAGGACTCCTCAATACCTACCTGTGTAGCCTTACAGGGTCTGCCTGCCAGCCTGCACTGCTGCCGCCGACCCTAGACAGTGTTCTGCCCCCCTGCTGATAAGCTTAACTCGAGCAGGGGAAGCTGAACAAAGAATGTCCTGCAAAGGAGAGGTGAGACCCCCCCTCTACTTTAGAATTAGGTAGGGTGGGGGTGCTTCCGAGCACCACCAGACTGCATTGAAGGGCACACTTGGTGCCCTCCTTGCATAAACTAGTGTGGCCCAGTTCAGGAGCCCTTGGCTCCCGTTCTGGCTTGCAACTACATAAAGGAAAGGGGAGTGTCCACCCCCCCAGCTCCTCCCAAGGGAGGTGCCCAAAGCTCCTCCAGATGCCCACTTGATTCTGCCATGTTGAATCTTGGTCCTTGTGAGCATCTGACTGGCTAGGCCAGCTGAGTAGCATCCCTGACCTCCCCTGATAGGTGTGCCACCGCTGAAGATGTCCTTCCCCCTTTTAGGGTTACTTAGTGGCTCCCCTGAGGGAGGATCCTTAGATCCGTCCTGGACTTGGTCAAGATTCATCAAGTTAGTTCTTAGTGTTGTGTAAATAAATAAGAAACTATTTTTCTAAACACTGGTGTGGTTCTTTCTTGTGTGAAAGCTTACTGGCCATGTGGTAAACGTACTCGTTTTAAACCCTCGTGAATAAGCCTTAGCTGCTCTCCACAGCTACCCCTTGAGAGCTTTGGTTATCAGGAACATAAAAGCATCACTAAGGGTTGCTTGGACTCGGTGCACACTGACTCACCATAGGTGGACACTATACACCGAGCCAGCCTCCTACACCTCCCACTCGTTTAATGTTCTACAGTGGGATGTGAACTTTGCATAGACTTTATGAATAACATTTTCAAGTCAATGCACTGTTTTTTTTGTTCTATTTTTTTTTTTTTTCATGTGTCTTCCCAGGAGTGTCTGGTGTATTATTCAATATTTTACGATATGTTAATGAAATGGCTTTTTTGTTGAGATAGTCGTCTAACAACCTGTCCTCTAGAGGTGAGGAGACCAGTAGGGGCATGTCCTTGGGTATAGCTTTTTGTAGCGCACTACGTACTTGGATGTATCTGAATGTTTCTCCACTATGTAGTTGGTAATCCCGCTGGAGATCACTGAAAGGAACCACCCGTCCCTCTGCCCACAGATCACCCACCCTCGTGAGTCCAATCAAGTCCCATTTATTGTATCCTTGTAACGACAACAAACCCAGCTGGTGTGAATCAAGCAACGAGGTGACCTGTGTTATTTTGGCCTTCCTCCCAAGGCGGTATATGCAGTGTGCCGGAGAGAAATTGTGTTGAAGGTAGGAGTGTATTTTGGGATCTGCTTCTTCCCTCCATAAAGTGCCCTGAGATAGTTGCCTGGGTCCATATTATAAGTCAATGCACGGTTGCCCAAATTGGCTTCTCATTTTCAGGAGTGTTTTGTTAGTGGCAGTAACTTCAGTTTATAGGTTCGGAGAACTTGTAGCCTTCTCAGTTCGTCCACCTTTTGAAGTTATTTTACCTTAATAGCTTGGTCCTCTGCACCTGCCTGTCTGTCTTACCCTAGGTCCTATTTATGTATCATGTGGGTATAACAGGTACCATAGGATGATACATATAGTTGGATGTGTTGTATGTGGACTTGAAAAGCTGTGTAATATTTGGTGATCAATCAGCAGGAAGATTATACATGCACAAGAAAAATAGTCACTGAAGCTAAATAACTTTTTAATATGCCTTATTGAGTGTTTTCTAGTTATGTTTTTCAAATAATCAACCTCTTGTCTTCACAATTGCCGACTTTTTTCCAGGGCCTACTTAACCACTATCTATTACTCTTTAGGAATGGTATGATAATTGGGTTACTACCTTTTGTTCAAGGCGGACCCGATCACTATTATATCAAACGATCTCGTAAAGAGAACATGCTCTGAGCCCCAGTAAGGCAGATGGTCTCTGTAGCCCAAATACATATTTATTCATGCTCAAATAAAATATAGGGTATTTTACAACAGGTGTTCTCTTTAGCTGCAGCAGGGAAGTAAAAAATAAACTGTTCAGATTAAAGCAAGAATAGTGGCAATCCTATATGGTGAGCAGTACGATTCTTGAATGTTTTGCCTATTACCAGGATAATGATTCTCCGCACAAAGTCCTATTTCTTTAGGCCTTTCTCACTTATAACATGCTTGGGCTGTTGTTTAAGTGGGATGCACTCATAACAAATGCCTCAGCCCCATTCCATTCCAATTCATTGAGAAACCTTGTATGGTCTTGTAGGAGGCTGGCTTAGTAGATGGTACTCACTTGTGTAAGTGTAGCACCCTGCACGAATCCAGACAACCCTTTTGGTGGTTTTAGTGGTCTTAGACAACATTAGAAAGCTCTCTAAATGGTAGCTGCGGAGAGCAGCCTTCAGGCTTAGCCAAGAATGAGTGTAAAGCAGCTTGTTTTACCAGGACTTACTTTTATGTTATGGGTTAAGGTAAAAAGAACCACACAGCGTAGTTATAAAAAATATGTATTTATTATTAACACTCACTGACACAATACAATATATCCTACCCATATATGCACAATATTCACACAATACTTTGTCAATAGAATAATCAAGAAGCACAAATACACAGTAGTCCGCTGAGGGAGACCAAACCATGTACTAAAATAGTGGAATGCGAACCACGAATCAAGTCAAGAGTGGACCCAGAAGACTTAGAAGAGTCGGAGACCCAAGGAACCACCCAAGGTGACGAGTATCTAGGAACCCCATGGAGGTGGTGTGCAGAGATGGAACAGGACAGCGTACTCAATTGAAGTCAATGGGTAAGACGCAGTTGCAATTTTAGAGAAGAAGGACCCTTCCCAGTGGACCCCGAAGAAACCCCATGGAAGATAGAAGGTCGGAGAGTCACCCCCCTCGTGGATACCAGAGGAACCAGGATACCTACAGCAGCATAGGTGTGAAGTGACGTCGGAAACCGCCGTAGACCACAATGGAGGACTTCGAAAAAGATGCCGCTGGAGAGGAAAACAAAACTGTCCGGTGTAACCCAATGATGGATTCAGGATGAGAGGTACCTGAAAGCAGAGGCGACAGAGTCTATGCCACTGAGGAGTGACCAGGAGGCACGGAATATGAATGGCAACCAATATCGGGGATGCAGGAGAGTTGACAGTGCCCTTGAAGTTGCAGCCGTACGGACCATGCGACGCAGAGGAAGACCAGGAGCCGTGCACGAACTGTCCCATGTTGGATTTCGAGAGCAAAGAGGTCATTGTCCGGCAGGGGCAACAACAAGCCTTGGCAGCTGAAAACAACATAGTCATCAAAAAAGGGGCAGTGTCGGGACCAAGTGACTCACCAGAAGCAGGGGAGCCCACTGTAGCCAAATAAGACCCTCAAGAGGACCCACAGGCCGGAGGCAAAGGAGTCGCAAGACGACCTCAAGCAGCTCACCAAAAGATGAAGGCTCATGGTGCAAAGGATGTGGAGCAGGCGAAGATCTCGGTTAAAGGAATGCTTGAGGCTGGAACTTCTTGGAGCCCGAAGATCTCTGGAGGAGAGAGTCAACAAGCCTCGGCAACGGCAAGTCGACACGATGCATAGGGATACTTCTCCGGTGGTTCCGACGAGGTATACTGGCCACCGACTTGCTAGGAAGACAGTCCAGACCTTGAGGGAGTTTCAGAACCACCACCTATGTTGCTGAATCTTTCGGGGTCCAGGAACAGCAGATCGGTCAGCTTTGTTGCGGTGCCTGCAGATGCAGTGAAATGACTCCTTCACTCCAACGGAGATTACTTCGAATGTCTTGGATGTCCACAGACCTGTATGGAGCAAAGGCACAGACTTTGCAGCAGACTTGTAGGACGACGAGACCAGGACCAGCAGAAGTCCACCCAGTTGCAGTCTTGGTTCCCAAAAGTGAAGTCCAGCGATGTCCAAAGTGTCCAGACAGTCGAAGTTGAAGTGGTATTGGATCTGAATCATGTCCCACGACTAGTCTAGGGACACATCTACGGGTAAGCCCTTAAGTACCCTAAGGAAAGGGTTGAGACGATTCAGGAGTCCCTCCCACAGGAGGTGCCGGAAAGTGGGGAGGTTACTCCCATGTTCGTTGTCCAGTTTCGCCAATGGCTCCCTGAACTGCCTATTGTCCTGCCTTCCTCTGCTCTGGCTTGGCTCAGCATCAGGAGGGCAGAATCGTGTCTCTGGTCAGCAGCAGCCATAGTTTGCTGTCCGGGTCTAGAAGACTGGTACGGGTAACACTGGGGGCATCCTGGAGGAGCTTCACAGTATGTTTCAAACATGTTTGATACCAAACACAACAGGGTTTGTTGCAGCCAATTTAGAGAAGGTCATCGCTTAATGGCGCATGGCCACTCTATGTATTGTGATGGCTGATGTACTTACAACACGGGAGAATCGGCTCCGAAGGTTGTAGGGGTGTCCCGCTCAAGCAGGGGAACCCTCACACTTAGAACCGAGCACCCTGCCTTCAGGATTGAAACTCCTGCCTTAGGGTGACTTATAGGTTTTGAGTGCAGTGACCTCAGATATAAGGAAATTTATATCTGTCGTAAGTGGTGCTAGCACCAGCTTACACAGGCTGCAATGGCAGGTCTATAGTCACAATTGGAGTGGTCTCTCATGGGTGGCATAATACATGCTTCAGCCCATGGGAGACCCCTGGTGTACCCATGCCCTGGGTACCTTAATACCATATACTATGGACTTACAAGGGTACACCAGTAGCCATTCTGGAGTGTACCCAAGTACTCACCATGTCCAATTTAGGGAAAAATACAGAATCTGGGTTCCTGGTTAGCAGAATCCCAGTCAGACTAGTCAGTAAAACATAATGATACAAGCAAAAAGTGGAGGTGACCATTAAAGCAGATCCTACTTACCTACAGGTCTGTATTAATCTCTTTTTACATTTTCGGGTCAGAAGTCCATTGAACTCATTGAATAGGTTCCCCCAACTTTGGAGGAGGCCATTTGGTTTGCTAAAGTTAAAGTGAGATTATTTTCCTACTTCACTTATGTCATTCACCTATGTCATTTATTACCAAACTTTATATTCATTTTCAAGATTTATAACTTCTTCATATTGGTTTATATTCTTGGCTTTACCCTCTGATATATTTAACTTTTAATCTCTCCTCCCTTAGACAAACTGCATATTCTACCTCCATTGTCATTGAGTTTGTATTTTAGATTTTGTTTTTTTGTACTTCATTGCCTAGTTGTTTGTTTCTTACCTTTTGCATGATTCTTCCTATGAAGGTTGAAGTGGCAGACCCCAAGCAGCGTGTGGTGAACTTCGGTGCTCTTAGTGCTGGACAGACGTTGAAGAAGGTTGTTCCGATAGTGAACCGCAGTATTGCCCCTATCACTTTTTCCTTGGGAATCACCCCAAATCTACCAGTACTTCAGGACCCTAAGGTGAGACACATAAAAAGCTGGAGATCGCTGAATATAGGCTCCTTGGCTGGAGGGATGTGTATTTGAGGCAAAACATGTGGCTATTTACGGATGTGGTATTCAGAAATAGGCAGAAATTAAACTTTGATAAGATGGCAGAATGGAAAGTACTTTATGAACTCTTTTTAGACCTTAAGTTTTAGATGCACTTATCCTAATAGCTTGGGTGATATGTGTGCTCCTTAACTTGTGCACATAGGAAAAGAAATTCAAATGTGTCACTTACTGAATTACTTCACATAACAATATTTTTCACACAACACATGCCACATTCATTGTGTTAGTCATCATGACATGCCTGTGGCCATTTTGCATTTTAATGTAAACCCGCCAATATGATATGTTGGATTTGTAACATAAAATAAAAACCATAAGCTGCATCTTAAATTTATGCTTGGTCACTAAGCAACCAGTGTTGGGAACTACTAGTTAGATTGTGTGAAGGATCTGTAGAATACTGTGCCAATATAGGTGGCCTTGAATTTGGAGAGGTCAAACTATCATGTGGTGTGCTCCCAACTTCTGAGGTTGAACTACAGATTTTTGTTATGGTTGCCCCTAATGTTGTAGTTCCACATCATCTCCAAGGTAAGGGCCAGATCTGAAAGATAATAATAATTAAAGTGATCAAATTCTTCAGGCAAAGTTTTAAAGAATCTAAATATTGGAGGGCATTTGTACAAAACAGCTTTGCTGTCATAAAGTCTGGGGTTCACAAAGTCACAGAATTTGTACCTGGAAATTTGCATTTCAGAATCTATAAAGCACTTTTACAAGTTGGAATTTATTTTCCTCATAAAAAGCTTTTGTGATTGTTGCTGAATTGTGTATAGGATGGTTGTGAAAGCGGTGCCCCTCTTCTATTTCCGAACTGGAGAGGAATGTTGCAATGGTTTGTGACCTCAGTTGAAGGAGTGTTGCAAAAAACGTTTCGTTTTTGAGAAATTCAAACACAGGGAGGTAGGTCTGCTGTTCATTGCAAACCACTATCTCTATGTAGCAACCTGCTTCATTAATATTAATTAGTCTGATTATTCTGCAACCTCCTGCGACTGGAGGTTTTGCTATGCAACCTGTTGGTACACAGGTTGCATGGGTTAAGAAAGACTGGTCACAATAACTCAGTGCACAATTTGCAACCACTTTTCGAAACCAGTCTTTAAGTACATTTGGCCCATTTTGTCCAGCCAAAGATATGGATAGCTATGTACCACTTTTTTGCCATTATTCAATTAAATCCTGCACCCTATTTGCATTTAAGGCTATTTCAGCATTTTGTCCTAAATCATACAGAATGTTCCAAGCCCGGGTATCCAGCCTCTTGTGTAAAAAGAGCTACTTATGTTCAGAGAAAGTAATCATGAGCTACTAATAATATTCGTTTTGTAGTAAAGACCACTTTAGACAAGAATACATTATGGCCGGAGGAAGACTCGCAGGAACTGTTGCGTGATATAGCCCTGCCTTGTCTCTCGGACATAGACAGGGAAGACCTTGATGGTGACATCACAGCGGAAGAGGTAGCAGTTGCTATTCGCTCGCTACGCCCGGGCAAGGCCTCGGGCCCGAATGGTTTACCGATAGAGTTGTATAAACTCAGGCCGGATAAGATTGCCCCGCACCTGCTAGATATGTTTGTAGAGGCGCGGGAGAACGGGTGTTTCCCATTCGATCAACGACTGGCGACAATAGTGGTAATACACAAAGATGGCAAGCCCAGGAATAGATGTGGCTCGTATAGGCCGATCTCACTACTCAATGCTGAGCCAAAAATCCTCGCCAAATTGTTGGCTAACCGTTTGATAAGGGTCATTGGGGACTTGATCCACCCGGATCAATCCGGTTTTATCCCGCACCGCAACACCGCGTTGAACCTCAGGCGACTCCATGGCGTGCTCGCGAGGGTTGGTACGCTGCGGGAGTCGGCCATCTTGGCGTCACTTGATGCCACGATGGCTTTCGACACTGTGGAGTGGCCGTACCTGTGGGCAGCTTTGACAAAATTTGGTTTCGGCCCGGGTTTTATAGGCTGGATTAGGCTACTCCATGAGGAACCCTTGGCTAAAGTCGCGGTAAACGGTAGGGCGTCATATCCGTTTGAGCTTGGGAGAGGCACCCGGCAGGGTTGTCCTCTGTCGCCACTATTGTTTGCCCTCGCCCTTGAACCACTGGCGGCATGGATTAGATGGCAGCCAAACATATAGGGGATCCGATGGTCGCCAGACCACGAGGAGCGCATTTCTTTGTATGCGGACGACATTTTGTTGTACCTGACCTCACCTAGGAAGTCCCTCATCGTGGTCTGTGACGTCTTGAATTCTTTTGGTAGAAACTCGGGTCTCGCCATTAACTGGGGAAAGTCGCATCTCTATGTTCTAAGTGGAGACACCCCTATTGTCCCGCGGAATTGCTCCATCCAGATTGCCCAGCAGGGTTTTCTGTACTTAGGGATATATATCTCCACCGATCCATCTGTCCGCTATGAGAAGAACCTACTTCCTCCGTTGTCACGCTTGCGACGGGACGTTGCTGCGGGTTGGCGGCGGCTGCCGCTCTCCCTCCTGGGCCGCGCCGCACTGTTTAAAATGATGTCTCTTCCCCGATTTCTCTATGCCTTACAGAATACCCTAGAATTAGTTCCGGCCAGTTATTTTCGTGAGGTGGAGAGTCTCCAGTGCTCGTTGTTGTGGGATGGTCGACCGCTTATAGCTATTACAAAGTTGACCCTTCCATGGTATGACGGGGGGATTGCACTCCCTGACATCAGAAGATATTATTGGGATACCCAGTTGGGAGCGATTAACCACGGCGTTTATGGTCCGGCGTTGAACCCTGGCTTTGCTATGGATCGATGGTTGTTGCTAGGGGGTAATTATCTAAGGGCGCTGTATTCCAAATCGCTGGATGGGTCCCTCACAGGGCCAACTAAGACGGCGGTGCATGTGTGGAAGGCGGTTACAAATTCTTTGGGTTGGAAGGACAGGCTTACCCGGGCTACTCCGCTTTTCGAGTCCGATAAATTGGGGAAATTGTGGCATACGAAAGGGTTCGAGAAGTGGGACCTAATTGGGATTTCTAGAGTTGGGGATCTGCTGGCTAAGGGTGAGGTGAAATCGTTTGAGACGCTGCAGACGGAGTACGAATTAGGGGGTACTGAATACTTTCGATATGCCCAGGTGCGTCATGCTCTGCTATCTGTCATTGCCGAGGGGGAGGTCGTGCCTGAGTTCTTCCCTGTGGAGGACAGGATTCTCGATGGTCATATGCCGGAGAGCACAATCTCCTTGATCTACAAGAAGCTTGTTAACGTTCGGACAGATCTGCTCCTCGATGTACGCAAACAATGGACTAGGGATGGTCTCGAGCTGAACGATGAGGACTGGCAGTATGCCATCTCCTCTCCGAAGGAGGTTGCGATCCCGGCGAGACTTAGGCTGGTGCAGCTTAAGATACTTCACAGGGTTTATGTCACGGGGCCCCGCCTGATCCACATGGGTTTTTCTGAAGATGGCCTATGCAAGAGAGGCTGCGGGATGCTGGGCACCTTTCTACACATTATTGGGGAATGTGGGGAGATCACAAAGTTCTGGAAACAAATTCATGATGTGTTGGAAGAGGTCACGGGGATCCCACTGCTACCGGAAGCAAGACGTTGCCTACTGAATGTCTGGGGTCCCACCGATTATGATGCCGCGCAGACCCAATGGGTGACCCTGGGGAATATGGTGGCGAAGCGAGATATTGCGCAGCTGTGGGGATCCCAGAGACCCCCCACCTTGGTAACATGGATGGAAAATATGGACTGGGGCATGTTCAGAGAGAAAACGGTGGACAGTGCCCGAGGCCGCCCTAAGAAATGGCATAAGATATGGGGGCGATGGAACCACTATAGGGGCGATATTTGTGTGCCCCCGGCTACTGAAACGCCCGATGTGCAGCTTTCCCCCTAGCTCTATTTCCAACTTTAGATGTACAACTGACTATAACTTGGAGTCCATACCTCTGCTTTCCCCCCCACTCCTTTGGTGTGTTGCACTGACCTGCGGATGGGAGTGGGACCTCGCCCCAACTGCGAACTTGCGCATGTTTACTATATGCTCTGCCTTGCTTTTGTTTTGCATTTTTTGTTTAGTTTAAAAACTAAACCTTAGTTACTCCTGTTCTATAGCCATGGACCCTTTCACGTGTTGTTCTTATCATGCTGCCGGACCTCCGGGATGTCGGCTGAATAGCTGTGATCCATGTTGGTACAAATAAAGGTTTTTTTTTTTTTAAAAAGAATACATTATGGCCACCAAAATTACCTGCAGTGATCACCTCAGGGTATCAGGCAGGATTGCCAGCAGTAATATAAAATTGCATTGTCAATGCATTGGAATGCCTCTGTGTAGGTAATACATGCCAGCCACTGCTGCAGTGCCTGGGCACGAAAGTAATATTGGTAAGAAGTCTCCCCAAATGATTTATTACCTAAAGATCATCTTTAATATGTTTTGGAAATTCATCCATTATTCTTCACACATCAATTTAGGAGACTGTATGTACACATATTTTCATCTTGAATGCACTGCTTTGACATGCATACATACATTCAATCCAGCAAAGGGTCCAGATTTAGTAGGCTGGTTTGCACACAGAATAGTTACTTACTGGTAGCTGGAGAGCTACCAGTAGCTCATGGGCGACTTGTTGGAGAAGCCTGTTCCAATGCATGTGTCTGTAGTATACCTGCTGTGTCCCTGATCATAGTTCCAAGTTTGCTATCAGAGTGCCACACTTCAATATACAATGCAAGCCATAAATTGCAGTGTCAATGGTATGAAGAGCGCTCTTGGGTGACTGTACCTGCTGGCACAAAATAGATGCTTTTCATCCTCTGGATGTTGGCTTATATTTAAGTGTGATTACTCGGGTCTTCTCCAGGCATATAGAACTCAGAGGCAAATGTTTCTCTATATAACATAGAATCACAGACAAATTAGCAGCCTGTTTGGAAAACTAATAATCCCTCCAGAAACCTACACTCTGGCATTTTGCTCATCTGGCATCTCAAAATTTACCAATGTATGTGGTTGCTGTTGGAGGAATGCACTCTTTTTCTTAGGCACATTGTCCCTGAATACCTATAAAGTTGCATTAAGGGGAACTCGTAAACCTGTAAATTGTTTGCAAATGGCCAAATTGTGTATTCCAACGATGTGAGACGATTAATGTTTGGGGGAGCATTATGTATGTGCACTTGCTTCATGACCGCAACAACTGTGTTTTTGTTAACTATTTCTATATGTTACCGTAGTTTTATACTTGGGAAATGTATCACATAGATTAATTAGTCTATCCCTGCTGCTTACTGATAATCTATGCTTTAATATATGAAATGACACAATAACTACATATCAAGTTGCAGTATGTTTTGGTATATGCTCACACAATATGCTCCTATACACAACATTAAAGGTAAATGCCTTGCTTTTTCTATATGAATAAACTTAATAAAGATAAATTATTTAAATGGGGACTTGTAAACCTGCTTTGCCAATAGAATACATACATGAAATTACCTCAGAGAGAGATTTTTAGGATTATTCATAAACCTTTTCATTCAGCAGCAACATCCTAGAATGCACTCAATATGCAAGGTCTGAATGTTAATTTGAAGGATACCCCTCTGTTCCAAGGACTACTATACACTGGGTAGTTATCCAGACCAGTGTCTCTTTGAAGTTCATCTGTCTAGTACTTCGGTTGCATTATTGACAGACCACCTACTTAAAAAAAAATAATAATAATTAGTTCAATTAAGCTATCTTGGCTCTCGCTCCACTGTAGTAAGAGTTATCATACTTTGAGTAAACCTGAGACTTCTAGCCGCAGATTCCTTATCTTAGAATTATCCCCAGGCATCAGACTTGATCTTGAAATTTTTCGTGAGCAGTACCACTGCACACTGGTAGGTGGCGGCGTCCGTGCCGGAAGTGATGTGCACATTGCCTATATAGGCGCCACTCCAGTGTACAAACATCAGTTCTTTCCTTTTTTTGTCTGTCAGCGCAGATCTGAAGAGAGTTACCCCCTAGTCACTTTTCTACTTTTGTCGAATTCTTTTGAGGGAATCTTCTCGTGTTGTGGCAGGAAGTCCTGTTGGAAGGCTGAGTTCAAGCCCTGAGGTGCCTGTCACCGATCGATGTTGGTGAAGGACCCGTACCTTGTTTTTAAGAATGACCATGACGTAAAGAGCTGTGTCGACTGTCGCATGATGAATTTGATGGCCTTGAGGAAGCAGTCCCTTTAGCACCTGGAGGCTCGACTAGCAACGCCGCGATGGAGCCCAAGATCTTCGTCACACTCAGTCATCGGATCCCTCGGGTAAGTCCCACTGCAAGAAGAAGAGTAATAAGTAGAAGAGGTTTTTTTACTAAACCTTGCCTGTCGACCGACGAGGCAAGGGAGTGTCACTCTTCAATGCCTGGCTCCACAGTTGACCCAGCACCTGAGTCAGCTCAGTGTTTTCCCCAGTTTCCAGAACAACCCCCGCTCAACTTTAAGAGATTTATGAGGCAATGTGCCTCATATCTGATTGACCTGCTCCCGCTGGCTTTCCTTCGGGCCCTGCAGGTTCAGGAGGGACCCCTACTGGTTCCATGGTGGCTTCTCCGGCATCAGTCGGGCCCCTTGGATCCACTGATGGATCCAGACCGTTGCCACTCCTACCACCTCGACCTTACCCGGTGCCGTTCCAGATGTTGATGCTCCTGAGGCATGCAGTGCTTTCTACATTCCGATCCCGTACTCCGACACGGAGCCGAGGGGTGTCGTCTGACCCGACTCTGATGCCTGCTGGATCCATGCCTTTCAGGCCAGCGCCTGGGCCCTATTCTTATGGGTTAGGATTCAGGGAGGTTTGGGAGGGGTCGCTGGACCCTGAGAAATACCAGTCTTTAGATCCACTGTTGTGAGGATTTTGCAGAGGCCATTGACTGGACACTTCTCCAGATACTGGAATGCTTTCTCCTCCTACTGTGGAGCGTCCTTTGCAATAATGGTGAGAAGGGTGGCCGAGGACCTTGACCTTAGCCTACCCTCAGTGGAAGTCAATGCGAATGTCTTGACGGAAGTGCTTCAGCCGGGAGTGTCCCCCTCGAAACCACTTCTCCCATTCAATGAAGCCCTTACACATGTCCTGCTTTGGACCTGGTCCAAGCAAAACATAGGGGCTCCTGTGAACCGGACGATTGCCGATCACCACTGCCCCAGGCGACCCTAATTTCCTCACACAACACCCTACCCCAGGTAGCTTGGTGGTCTCTACCTCGCAGGTAAATCCTGATGCATTCCCTACTGCCCCACCTGATAGGGAATTAAAGAGGCTGGACACCTTAGGGAAGGTGTTTTTTATCCACCTGGCAGTGCAGTTCGTGAACACAATGTGCCCTTTGGGCCGGTACTCCCATGCTCTATGCAGTTCGGTTGCACAGGTGCTGCTCACAGTTCCAGAGGAGTCTCGGGCCATACTCTCAGAGGCTTTTGTCAATGGGAAAGATGCACCTCATTTCACAATCAGATGTGGACTAGATGTCACGGACTCACTGAGCAGAGTGGTTTCCTCGACGGTGGCCTTACAGTGTCACGCCTGGCTAAGAACAACTGGCGTTTCAACAGATGCCCAAGAATCGCTTATGGACGTGCCCTTTGATGGCTCCTGTCTCTTTGGAGACTTGGCGGATTCAGCACTGGAGCGCTTTAAGGACAACAGGGCTATGACTAGGTCCTTGGGCCTTTCCAAGGCCTCTCGTCACCCCCAATCTGTTTTTCGTGACCACAGAAGGTGGCTGCCTCTGTTCCCTCCCAGCAACCACAGCGTACAATTTTCCCAGCCTCTGCATGGTCTAGGACCTGATGCCCACAGACCACGTGGGTCGGGCAGCCAGAGGTTGGACCAATCCACCACCTGCTAGCAGCCTCCAAACCCGTAATTTCTACCCTCTTACCATCATGGGCACCCAGTGGGAGGCAGGATACGCCATCACCTGCCCCACTGGAGGTCTATACCATCAGACTGATGGGTTCTTCAGATTGTCTGGAGGGAATGCTCCTTCCGCTTTGTAACTACCCCTCTACCCATGCTATCTGCTTGTGATAGGCTGGCAGAGGACCATCTCGTCTTGCTCAGCTAGGAAGTGACAGCTCTGTTGACCAAGGGAGCCATCGAGAGGGTGCCGTCGCCAGAAGTAGGTCGTGGTTGCTACTCCTGCTATTTCTTGTTGCCCAAGAAGGACTGAGACCTTTGTCCTATTTTAGACCTGCACTCTCTCAACTTCTTCCTCAAGAATGAGAAGTACAAAATGTTCCCGCTTGCTTAAGTCCTGTCTGCCTGGGTCCCGGGAGACTGGATGGTAGTGTTTGACTTGCAAGAAGCATATTTCCACATTCCCATACTGCCTGCCCACTGGCACCAGAATACTGTGGACCTTCTGCATTTGCTGCGGTTCACTATCAAAGTGCCGAAGTCACACCTGACTCCTTCTCAGACACTTCCTTTCGTCATAGCTGTTCTGGAGATGTTGCAATTTCAGGCCTATCCTCCTGAACCGCGAGTCCAGGATATTCAGCCTATGATTCCAATGTTTCAGCCTCTGTCTTGGATTTCTGTGTGAATGACACTGAGGCTGTTGGACCTCCTGGCCTCCTGCATCCTTCTAGTGACACATGCCAGATGGCATATGCGGGCTCTGCAGTGGGACATGAAGTTCCAATGGGCGAGGCATCAGGGGAATCTCTCTGACATGGTCCAGATCTCGGAGGGAACTGCAAGAGACCTGCAGTGGTAGCTGACAAACCGCGGTTGGGTCAGGGGCAGACCCCCTCCCCCAACCCTATCTCACAGTTGTGACGGGGAACAGCCATTACAACGCGGTTTTTACCACGCAGTGCAGTTACATCGCATGCGTTACAACGCATGCGATGTTACAACGCTATGCCATTACAACGCAAGTCTTTACATCGACTTGCGCTAGATGGCGTACTAACATTACAAATAGTGTAGTTTACTATCCCAACACCTTCTCTACTGTTAAGTGGACTGGAGTTGGAATAGTAAATTACACTTTTTTAATGTTAGCACGCCATCTAGCGCAAGTCGATGTAAAGACTTGCGTTGTAATGGCATAGCGTTGTAAAGACTTGCGTTGTAATGACATAGAGTTGTAACATCGCATGCGTTGTAACGCATGCGTTGTAACTGCACGCATTGTAAAAACCAGCGTTGTAATGTCATACATCCAGTTGTGACAGATGCATCACTCCTAGGATGGGGACGCCATCTGGAAGAGGTGGAGATCACAGGACTCTGGTCTCTATCGGAATCTGGACTCAACATCAGCTTGCTGGAGCTCCAAGCAATCTGTTTGCCAATGAAACCCTTTCTACCATCCCATCAAGGGAAAGGCTAGTACAAGTGTTCACGGACCGGGCGTGGTCTCGCCGGTGGCAAGAGGGCTGCACCATCCGCCAGTGAGCCTATCATCTGACCTCACGATCCCTAGAAGTACGTGGATCCACAGTCCACCAGGGCATATATCTTCCAGCGCCCACCCACGACGCCAGTACCCAAAAACTCCATGGACTCCCCCCCCCCCCTCTCCCTCCCCAGTTCGAATCCAAACCAGTTCCGTTCAGAAATTTTACACAGGATCACGTCCGCACAGGCGAGACATTGGACTAATAACTGCACGACGAACAATGCATTTATTTTGAAGTTCAGGATATGTTGATGGATACCCTGCAACATGTTGCAAAATGTCACAGTAAATATAAAATGTCAATAAAAACATGTTTAAAAAAAATCCCCCCCCAAAAAAATCATCTGACCTCACGAGCACTGCCCACTACTCTGACCCTGTGGTTATCTCCAGCTGCCCCCGGTTACCTCCAGTGCTCCAGAGCAAAGATTGCTGTCGTGGCCTTCGGATTCGCATGGCCCACGTCGGACCGACGATCCGTCACTGTGCCGGCTCCGCGTCCACCTGGGCAGAGCTGGTGCTGCTGGGCGCACTGCTGGGCGCACTGCTGTGCCCCCGCGAGTCTGCCCTGCGACACTGTGACTCGCCTGCAACTGGCATTGTAGGAGCGCAAACCGGAGGCCCCGGGCCTCGAGGACGCCCTGGCACTGTCGCCCAGCTCGGCCGCGGGGTTCTCGGCTGACCGCGTCGCAGGGGGAGGCCCCTGAATAGACTGCGGCCGGGTTGGAACTGTACCGCAGCGCACTGCTGCCTGACAGTCCGGGCTCGTGCGTGGCCCTATCTGGATCCTGGCATTAGGGCGCGGCCATCTCTGGCGTGCCTGAAGATCAAAGGTGGGTGCTCGGCATAGAAGAGTCCTCACACTCCAACTGGCCCGCTTGCACATCCCTCCTCCCTCAGGCATTCGACATCCATATCCCGCCTGGTCTGCACTGCTGTGCATAACTTCTGGGACACTGCACGAGAGAACTGCGCAGCACAACCCACGGTGACTACAACCCGGTCACCAGTGTGTCTACACGCCACCCGCCTTGAGCTGCGTTCGTGCGACTGCCTAGCATTGCATACCATCCGAACCTGGCAAGTTGGAAGCGCCTTGAAAATGTGTGTGCCAGCCCTGCTGGCTATTGGGATTGCCTGCACCTGCCTGGGCACTGTGAGATGGTGGCCTGATATATGCTGCCCACTAGTTCTTGTGGGCACCTTGTATCAGTCCAAACAACCCCTTATGGTGAATGGTTAAAGACAGCCTTTATTGAAAGCTATCCTACTGGTAGCTATGGAGAGCAGCCTTCAGGCTAAGTCTTGAAGGAATGTAAAGCAGCTTGTTTTACCAGTCTATAATTTCTTGAATGATCAAATGAAAGGACAACCACACCAGGTATATATTCAAAATATATGTATTTAAGATAAAACACACCCCTCTAGTCCCTTTATGAGACTGGAGTTCGAAGTACTTTGTTTACAAGTTAGCAATTATCAGTAATAGCACAAATATACGTTTGGGCCCTAGGGGCGTACCAAACCATATACCAAAAAAGTGGTATAAGAACCATGACTGGGATAGACACAAGGCCTAGAGCCTGTAGAATCGCTGGGACCCCAAGGAACCACCCAAGGTAGTAACACAGGGGACCCATGGGGACTGTATGCAGTGTGAAAACACAACCGCGGGTTCCCGTTATCTTCTATGGGCAATGTCGCGGTTGGAAATTTAAAGATTAGAGACACTTAGAATCGAGTCAGGACCAAACCCTTTTGGACTTAAGAAGTTCTAGGGCTAGCACCCACGGGAGCACCGGAGTACTCGAGTTACTTCACCCAGGGAAGCCGGGTGCATATGTGTCTTTTGGTGTCGGGTCGCGTCGTCGATTTCAATGGAAGTCTGCAAAGAACTGCTGTCCGAAGAGATCCAAGCCTGGATCTAGGATGGAAGGAACCTGAAAGCAGAGGGGACAGAGTCTGGGTCACTAACCAGTGACCAAGGACAGGATGAACCAATGCCCACAGATGTCGGGTGTTTCAGGTGAGTTGATGGGTGTCTTGACTCTTCAGCCACGAGGTCCAGGATGCGTCGACGAAGTCCATGAGCCGGATTCAAGCTGCCCCACGAATTCTGTCGAGTGCTGCGGTGCAGCGAGTGCAGAATGGACCCAACAAGCCTTGGCAACGGCAAGTCACTGGAATTCAGAGAAAGGACTGCGGTGCGGACCAGCAAGGTCTGTGGGACTCACCCAGCAAGGGTAAGTCAGGGCACGTCTGGAGCAACCAGGAAAGCCCAATTAGAAAAGGAGTTGTCTTCGTGGGGACCTGCTAGCCAACGGGCTAGTGATCGCGAAGGAGCCTCGAGCGGTCGCACTTGAAGCTGGCCCACGGGTCACTCGTGGAGTGGATGCCAACAATCTTTGGTGCAGGAGGTGCTCAAGGCTGGGGCTACTCGTAGCCCAAAGCACAACTTCGAGGAGGACCAGGAAGATAGTGTTGCTGCAAAAGTTCACGGTGTCCAGGGGTCACGGTTCCACGTTACCCACGATAGCCACAGGCCTCAGCTTTGCTGTGGACTCAGGGTAGCCTTGGGGAAGTCTGGAAATCCAACTCTGGTGATGCAAAGACTTCGGCTTCCGGCGGGAGCTTCAGCGATGCAGACCGGTCAGTTGCTTCTTTGGTGCCTGCCAAGCAGGGGAGTCACTCCTTGACCCCAAGGGAGATTTCTTCAGTCTTCTAGTTAAAGTAGAACATCGAAGGTCCAGGATATATGTTGCAGAGTTTCGTCCAGGGTAATCTAAAGTCCTAGGGACTGGATTCCTATACTTATACCAAGTTTAGGGGATGGACTAACTCTAAGGCCCCACCTATGGGTGGGCTTGGAAAGAGGGGTGGTTACACCCATTTCCATTGTCCAGTTTTGCGCCAGCGCAGGGGCAGGTAGCCCCTGCAACCGGTTTGAACTGGGCTATGCACAGGGACAGGAAACGTGCCCCCAGTGAGGGACTTCAAAGCACCAGAGAGTGCTCCCGCCCAGCCCCAATACACATCTGCCTGTCTGGGGAGGTGGTCACACCTCCCTTCGACAGGAAACCTATTGTCCAGGCCTCCCCTGCCGGAGTTTCGGTCAGCAGCAGGAGGCCAGACCCATGTCTGTGGCAGAGGCATCAATTTTGTGATGCCAGGGCTCAGGAAAGTCCTACCGGGTTTGACCAGTGTGAACATGTCTCTCCCTCTAGAAGGGTGGAATGCTACCCCCACCGGCAGAACTGGCGGTGGGGGGGTAGTATTCCAAAGTGTTTGACACCAAACACGACATGTTTTGATGCAGCCATTCCAAAGTTAGCATTTACCGCGAGGTTATAATGCACTTGAGAGTATATGGTATGGCTGTATCACAGAACAGCTATAAAGAATGATTTCTGAAAGCTGCAGAGGGGCTCAGCTCATGCTTGGGCACCCTCTCACACAAAACCAAGCACTCTGCCTTCAGGATTGTCAAGGCCTGCCATAGGAGTGGCTTATAGGTTTATATGTGTCTGTATATATATGTGTATATAGGTAGCCTATACCGCTGTAAGGAGTGCAAGCACACCCTTACCCAGGCTGCAGTAGCAGACCTGTGGTGCCATTTTGGATTGCTTCCCAGGGGTGGCATAATACATGCTGCATCCCCTGGTAGGCCTCTGAGGTACCTATGCCCTAGGTACATAGTATACCATATACTAGGGGCTTATAAGGCACTCCATAATCCAATTAGATATGTACCTAATGTACATGCAAACCATTTTAGAGAGGAAGCAGCTAGGCTGGGGTCCAGATTAGCAGGGCCACAGCCAGACTAAGGTCGAAAAACAGTGAAACACCAGCAAATAGTGGGGTTACCTTTCCACTGCTACTTGTTGTGCTGGAGTTTGATCCTGACGCTGGAGGACTGAGGAAGCGTCTTGAGGCTCACAGCTAGCGCTTTGTAAGGCGCTACCTTTCGCCGGACCCGCTTCCCGGTGCTGTGGTTTGCTGAATCCTGGACACATCGCACTGAGGGCTTTTGGTAGACAGGGCTGCGAGCGAGAATACTGCAGGACTCCAACTTCCAGGAGTCCCTGCTGTTTCCTTCACCCAATCCACCTGGTGACGCTCTCCCTGTAGGCCACGCCCCCTTGCAATCAGTGAAAAGATTCTGGACTTTGAACGTCGGCGGTTACCTTTCCACTGCTACTTGTTGTGCTGGAGTTTGATCCTGACGCTGGAGGACTGAGGAAGCGTCTTGAGGCTCACAGCTAGCGCTTTGTAAGGCGCTACCTTTCGCCGGACCCGCTTCCCGGGTCCCGCTTCACGGTGCTGTGGTTTGCTGAATCCTGGACACATCGCACTGAGGGCTTTTGGTAGACAGGGCTGCGAGCGAGAATACTGCAGGACTCCAACTTCCAAGAGTCCCTGCTGTTTCCTTCACCCAATCCACCTGGTGACGCTCTCCCTGTAGGCCACGCCCCCTTGCAATCAGTGAAAAGATTCTGGACTTTGAACCTCAGCGGTTACCTTTCCACTGCTACTTGTTGTGCTGGAGTTTGATCCTGACGCTGGAGGACTGAGGAAGCGTCTTGAGGCTCACAGCTAGCGCTTTGTAAGGCGCTACCTTTCGCCGGACCCGCCTCCCGGGTCCCGCTTCACGGTGCTGTGGTTTGCTGAATCCTGGACACATCGCACTGAGGGCTTTTGGTAGACAGGGCTGCGAGCGAGAATACTGCAGGACTCCAACTTCCAAGAGTCCCTGCTGTTTCCTTCACCCAATCCACCTGGTGACGTTCTCCCTGTAGGCCACGCCCCCTTGCAATCAGTGAAAAGATTCTGGACTTTGAACCTCGGCGGTTACCTTTCCACTGCTACTTGTTGTGCTGGAGTTTGATCCTGACGCTGGAGGACTGAGGAAGCGTCTTGAGGCTCACAGCTAGCGCTTTGTAAGGCGCTACCTTTCGCCGGACCCGCTTCCCGGGTCCCGCTTCACGGTGCTGTGGTTTGCTGAATCCTGGACACATCGCACTGAGGGCTTTTGGTAGACAGGGCTGCGAGCGAGAATACTGCAGGACTCCAACTTCCAAGAGTCCCTGCTGTTTCCTTCACCCAATCCACCTGGTGACGCTCTCCCTGTAGGCCACGCCCCCTTGCAATCAGTGAAAAGATTCTGGACTTTGAACCTCGGCGGTTACCTTTCCACTGCTACTTGTTGTGCTGGAGTTTGATCCTGACGCTGGAGGACTGAGGAAGCGTCTTGAGGCTCACAGCTAGCGCTTTGTAAGGCGCTACCTTTCGCCGGACCCGCTTCCCGGGTCCCGCTTCACGGTGCTGTGGTTTGCTGAATCCTGGACACATCGCACTGAGGGCTTTTGGTAGACAGGGCTGCGAGCGAGAATACTGCAGGACTCCAACTTCCAAGAGTCCCTGCTGTTTCCTTCACCCAATCCACCTGGTGACGCTCTCCCTGTAGGCCACGCCCCCCTCTACACCCAATCTATATCAAACTGGTCACTGCTCCGCTGCGCTGGAGCGCGCGGGAAGCGCCCGGGAGAAGCCCGGGACAAGGGCGGGCCCTCTGAGGCCCTCAGAGGCACGAGAAGGCTAGGCTAGGCCAGTCCCCTAACATCTGTCTATCCGCATACTGTTCGGCCAGAGTACCCCCACCTGTCTTGTGACCTCCTCGCCCCATCTGAGAAATGTTTTAGAATGTTTACAACAATCTGAGAGGTTCTGTAGACATAGATTATCAGGCCTAGGATTAGTTCATTAAATTTATACCTTAGAGAAAACTGCCAAGTATTTCAGCCTAGATGCACTAAATAGTAATTTCCCCTACACTTTTTATCGTTTCTCATTGTTTGTTTGTGATGATGACAAAGAAATTAAGGTCTGGGAGAATACTGGTAGGAAGATCAGGCTCAAAAACCAGATCGAATCCCCTCCGAAATAAGCTCAGCCAAGCCACTAATTTGAAAAGCACTTGCCAGCTTTTTAATCTTTGGGAAAGGGGTAAGAATAAAGCTATAGTGGCGGACAATATGTTGTAGGATATTAAGGACTCTGGAGCTATCCATTCAGACATATTACCCAATACTTCGAGAGAGATGCCTGAAAATAAAAAGGTAATTGTTGATAATAGTTCAGTAGTAACAAAAGTAGCACCTTTGTCCTCTGAGTGTGGTTTTTCTCCTCCCCTATTCTCTACAATGAAAAATATTATTGAACTGGTACCAGAAGTAGTCATAAAAACAAAGAAAGACATAGAACAAGATAACTTGCATATAGAGAAAACTTCACACGAAGAGGCCCATCATACAGTAAATATATCGCCAACAAAAGATTCTTTCAACAATGGTCTGTCTCCAATGGTCCTTGACAAAGACCTATGTCAAAGGTACATAGAGACTGACCTGGTCAAAGCCGAGATGGACTTAAAAACCCCGGTAACATCGACCCATGCTGGCTTGCATCTTTACAGTAGTACCCCTTCCAAGTCCTCACACTCAAATTTTTCCATAAGCCCCAATTTAAATCTGATTGGGATAAATGCACTACAATGTCAGGGGACAGACAAACACATTTCTGATTCCCTCCATATATTAGAACACTTATTGTCGTCCATTTTACAATTATTGGAAAAATTTGTGGGGGGATCCGACTGTGTACTTGATACAGTGACCCAAATTTTGAAAGTTTTATTGGGCACTCAAAAAGAGAAGGATGCAGTCCAAAAGGAGCAGTCCTCCTCCTCTGTAGTATCAGATGAGGTAGGAATAAAAGATCAATTATCTGTAGTTAATAATGTTCCAAATAGAGTATATGAGGATGTAAAAACAAGTGCTACCCAGCCATCCCCCACCCTAAATTGTTCTTTAGTTAATGATTCAGAAATTAAATTTTGTGGGGAACTCCCTCCAAAAACTGGGAATGGCCTTTTTACTATTTTTAAGAAGCAACAGGGAGAAGGAGATAGAGAGGTGGACGCCACTCCGGTAGGGAATGGTAATAAAAGGAAGTCAGTGATAATAAAAAAGAACGGAAATAATAAGAGGAAACTATTGAGACGGATAGAAAAAAATAGGCGGAGGAAAATCCTCTTTAGAAAACATCTTAATTCCCCCTTACACAATGAGGTATATCAAACTCAGGTGGTAGCTGAAAAGGATAATAACCCTGAAAATAAGATCATTAAAGAAAATATTGTGCCTCCGCCCTTGGCTACTCCAGCATTATTATCTACTCCCCCCCCCCCCTCCCCATCATCAACAATTGACACAAATATCCTCTTCCAACAAGTTACCATCAATAGGGATATAATTGGGTCAAAAAATCCAACATTTTCAGGACAGGAGCAAAACCCCTCCGGCCAAGTAGCTCCAATACTTAACCCCCTAGCAACATCTTTCTTGGGAGTAGTTGCAAGAGGTGTCCCGTTAATAGAGTCTAAGGAGAAAAGCATAGATACCGTATGGGTAGAATTTTCTCCCCTTTTTGATGCTGAATGCATTCTGAACAGATCCCTCTTGCTTAAATATTTTCAAGAATCTGCTAACTTGAAACTAATACAATCAGCCGATCTAGATAGGGTACAATTATTAAAATCAGAAGTGGGGATGATAACTAGGGTGAAGTTCCACTCCAAGTTAGTAGCCAATCTAATTCTGCAACGCTCAGAAGATCTGCAGAGCAGAGGAATAGATGTAATCCCGGTGTTGGGGCATACTAGACAAAACAATATCCTTAAATCCCAAATTCGCCAGAAGCCCCCCTTTTCTCTGTTGCAAGCAGCAACAGGTAGTATAAATAAGGTGGGTGAGCTTACAGAGTTAAAAATATGCAAGTCTAAGGATTCTCGTTTAGTATCCTATGCTAACCCTACCTTGCCATCTTATCAATCTGATATCGGAGAGGAAAATGTTCAATGGAATTGGCTTCCCAGAGTTCTTGCAGAAAGATCCCTAAATAAACAACTATCTAATTCGCATCTTTAGCAAAGAATTATTTATAATATCCTGGAATGCAGCCGGTTTAAAAAACAGTCCGGAGAAAACGGCATTCCTTTTGTCCCTGGAGGCAAATATAATATGCCTCCAGGAGACATGGTGTACCGATAAAATTCAAATAGGGAAAGATTATTATGTATTGGAAGGTAGTGCCACCCCGAATAAAAAAGGACATGCCAGTGGGGGGATAGCTTGCCTCTTATCGAACCGAATAAATTGGAACTATGTGCACTATATGGATCCGAGTAAACTCTTCCAAGTAGTAACCTTATTTGAGTCTGGCAATCCTAAAACTGGCAATCGTCTGGTTCTGATAAATGTCTATATACCACCGGAAGCTGGTTTTAATGCAATCTTAAAAAAGGTTTTCTTGCATAGCCAGAGTATCAGGGAGAAAGATCCAACGGCGGCTATAATTTTAGTCGGGGACCTGAATTGCAAGATCTCCAACTCAAGCATAAACTTATTCTGTGATAAACTTAGAGAAGAAACTCTCCATATTCCTCGGGCAGCGTTTCCTGAAAATATAAAAACAAATAAACGTGGCAAACTTTTACTAAATGAGTTGGCAGAAATGGATGGGATTATTGCAAATGGGAGACTCCCCTCGGATTCCCCGGCTAAGTTCACGCACAAATCCCACCAAGGGGAATCGATTCTTGATTACGTAATAATGGGGTCCCAATCATTTGAGTTATTGAAGGATCTCGATATTATTGATACACCGTTAAGTGATCACAGAATCCTCTCCATCTCGATGAATGTAAAGCCATCTAAATGTGATCAGTGGTCTCTGAATAGTGATCAAACAAATTTCGGTTCCAAATCAGGAAGGTGCTACTGGAACGCAAGGGCGTGTCGAAATTTGGAAGAAATGCTCGATGTAGCAATATCTGAGCTTCCTTCCTGGTATGGCTCTGAAATTGAAAATTTCTCTCTGTTCTTGAAGTCAGTGATAACAGGGGCAAAAAAGCTCAATAGGAAAAAGTCCTTTGGAATATTTACTAGCCCTCTGAGACTGCTTAACATAGAAATTAATAAATTAGTAAGGGCCCAATATTTAAATAGATCTGTTGTTATAGCACAAAAAATAACAATGTTAAAAAGGAAACGGAGAAGGCTATTAACCACATTACGCAAAGAAAAAGAGGATGCTATCTGGGTAAAAATAAGAGAAGCTGCTATTAACGGGGAAATGAGGCAATTTTGGTCCCTTATAGGTGAGGGGTGCGGACTGAGAACAAGCCCTTCACCCATCCCTATTGAGGAACAAATATGGAGGGATTTTGTCTCTAATCTTTATGCAAGCAATAATACGGTGACCTCGCAAGTACGGCCAAACGAAATGAGCTTGTCTTTAGAGCCATTTACAGAAAAGGACATAGACTTAGCTATTGGAGAAATGAGGCACTCCGGGGCTATGGGCCCGGATGAATTGCCCATTAATGTACTAAAACAGAACAGGGCTAAATGGAGTATGCTACTCTGTCCAATTTTCAATATTTGTTTATCTAGAGGTAAGGTTTTACCCTCTTGGAAGGGAAGTATCCTGGTACCATTGTTTAAAAAGGGAGATCGTTTATCCCCTCAGAATTACCGCCAGATTGCACTGTTGGATGCAATCGGCAAAGTTTTTACAAGATGTCTGCTCAAACGAATAAATGATTGGGTGGAGCATTTAAATATTCTTCCTCTCGAGCAGACAGGTTTCAGGAAAAACCACAGTACCATGGACAACTTAACAGCCCTCCAGGTAATAACCGATAAATATATTGGAGCCAGAAAGGGGAGAGTCTATGCGGCATTCATAGATTTCTCCACGGCCTTTGATAAGGTCGACCGACAAGTACTGTGGAGAAAGCTACATGCCCTGGGAATGCCTCATAGACTCTTATGCTTGGTACAAGATTTGCACGATAACACGTGGTGCAGAGTGCTATTGGGGGGTGAAAGGGGCTTATCCCAGCTTATTCCATCGGCAAATGGCCTTAAACAGGGCTGTCTTTTAGCTCCTCTTTTGTTTTCCCTTTACGTTAGTGATCTCCTCCTTATCATATCTGCATGCGAAGGAATTGCCCCACGTCTGGGAGACAGATATATCTCTTGTTTAATGTATGCGGACGATATATTAATCCTAGACCTTACTCCAAAAGGCCTTAACAACCGTCTGCATTCATTATACGCATTCTCCGAAAACCATTTCCTGAAAATAAACATTTCCAAAAGCAAGGTAATGTGTATGGAGGGGCGAAAAAAAACTGAAGTTGGAACACATTAGCTGGGAGCTGGGAGGCCAAAAATTAGAAAGAGTAAAATCATACGTATTTTTGGGTAAGGTTGTAAATAGCAACTTGAGCAACAAATCCCATATAGAAAATAGTTCCCGCAAGGCAAAGTCGCAGGGAAATGGGTTAAGAGCATTATACAAATCAACCGGTAAAAGACACTTTGGTTATTTGCTGGAGGCTTTCCGGGCAAAAGTCCCCCCAACTTTGCTTTACGGCATAGAACTCATCGACCTAGTCGAATGGGGTTTTTTGGACATTATCGAGGGTTCCCTCTTGAGAAGCTTAACTTCAGTTAATAATAGTTGCAGTGCAGCAGCCCTTCGTTTAGAATTCGGTCTAAGAAGTAGCTGGGCACAGAGTCTGGCAGGAGTCATTCGCTGGGTTATCTGTTTGGTCAAAGGAAAGCCAGCCACACTAAGATCCCTAATCACAAAAGAGTTGATGGGCCCACTAAAAGAGCATTCGATTCTTATAAAGAATTATAGGAAGGCCATTACACTCTTGGACTTAGAGGAAGCCACTCTTTTAGACCTTTCTATGCAACAATTAAAATTTACATTAAAACAAGCCACATGGAAGCTAAGCTACGAAAGGGATCGTAACTTGATTGTACAAAAGAAGGGGGCCACTCAAGCTGTTGATTCCTATTTGTTTAAACAAATACAACCTTACGCCTCCTGGAATATACCCCACGGTTTGCGCCGTTTTTGGCTGCTTCTTAGGCAGGATCTCCTTCCACTGAATAAGCTGTTGGCCAAATGGCATGGTATATCTAATATATGTAACCTTTGCAATATCTCAGTCCAAGACTCTATACATGTCCTGCTAGTCTGTCCAGCATTAATGGCCCACCGTCGTCTGTGGGTAAAGCCTGTATGTATTCAGTTTGGTATTTTATCCGCAAGATCTCTGATAGATGCTACCTTCAGTCCCCCAAACGAAATTTTCTGTAACAGAATTTTTAACTTTTTCAAATGTTTTTTAGAATTGTATTAGATGAACGGTATGATAATCTGTACATTTTTTGCTAGAAAAAGTCGATTATATGTGGACTCATTTTATTATATTTTGGCTGTTATTTTGTAATATGTGGATCTCCAAGGAGTTCCAAAATCATATTTAAATAGTGGGGGTACCCATGTGAAGCAGATCCTACTCTCCTACAGGCGCAACTAATGTTATCCTTGCCTGGCTGAATGTGACGCCCGAGGTAGCTCCTGGCGATCTTGGCCTATGGGCGGCCTCTGACATTGGTGACCCTTAGACGATAGCAGAGGCGAGACACTGTTGCTGCGTTCCCCGCCCCCCTATTTCTGTGCAGGCTGCGTGTCTGTATCGTGCCTGATAGACCTTGGTCCTCACTGCGCCCATCTCTGCAGATTCTCCCGTACTTTGCACTGGATTGACTCCTGGACGCCATATCTCCACGGTGGGGCGCTCCTGACTCCTCTGGTTTAACTGCATTTGAACATCGACCGGCCTTGCCCTCCACTTGCCATGGGGAAAACTGACCAAACGCAGCCCAAGCTAAACTTTAAGGGCAGGCGTGCTGACCGCGGCACGGACTTGCCATTAGACGCGGGTGACCAGGCCACACAAATGGACGCCCCTGCAGCTCATGATGATGACATCAAGTCCATACTCCTTGACGTCAAAAATAGGCTCCGAACCATTGGTGCTAAAATCGATCACCTGGTGTCCTGCTTAGACCTGGTCAAGAATCGTGTGGACGCCCATGATAGCCGTATCACACACGTAGAGGCCCGTGTCTCTGATGCTGATGACTCTATCTCCGAAGCGCAACAGAAGATACTCAAAATGGACAAGATCCTTGACCTCATACGTACCAAAAATTAAGACCTTGAAGCGCTCTCTCGAAGGAGCAACCTCCGTATCACTGGTATTGCGGAGACCACAGCAAAGGGGCGAGTCGAGGACAACCTAGAATCTCTTATGCGAGAACCCTTTGGCCTGGCGCTGTCTGAGTGCTTCATTGTCGAGCAAGCCCATCGCTCATTGGGCCCCCGACCCCACCTGGGGCCGCACAGCGTCCAATAATTGCCCGCATCCTAAACTACCACGACCGGGACACGATCCTCAGGAAGGCCAGAGAAATGAAGGAGGTACGCCACCAAGGAAATTGTAATTGTAATTGTAATTGTAAAATCACTTGTATAGCGCATGGCTACCCGTAGGCATCCCAGCGCTTTTGGTAGAAAGTGAGCCCAGGGCTAGTTCGCATTACATTATTTTACCACACTAAATTCTGGGGAATAAAAAGGTTTTAAGTTTCTTCCTAAACTGAAGGAAGATATGTTCCTGCCTCAAATAACCCGGAAGGGAATTCCATTCTCTTGCTGCTTGCAAAGAGAAGAGTCGGCCGCCTGAGCGGGCTCGTTTTATCCTAGGGATAATTGCCAGATTATGTTCGCTCGAGCTGAGATTGCGTTGGGGCCTATAAGAACTTATCATATTTTCCAATATGGAAGGACCTTCTCCATGTAAGATCTTGTGTGTGATGCAGAGAGATTTAAATCGCACCCGCTCCTTCACCGGGAGCCAATGGAGCGATCTTAAGGCTGGCTTCGCCGACGTATAACGACTAGTGCCCGTTAAAATCCTGGCGGCATAGTTCTGGGCCACTTGCAAAGTTTTAAAAGTGGAAGTTGGGGCCCCAAGATATATAGCATTCCCGTAGTCAATTCGTGATAGAACCAACGACTGAACTACGGTCTTCCTTGCTTTTTCTGGAAGTTGGGGCAGGATTTTGCGCAGGGATTTCAGTATCCCATGGCAAACTGCAGACGTCTTTCTGGCTTGAGTCTCAAAGGATAAGACGTTATCAAGCCAAAAGCCTAGGCTCTTTATTTCCGTCTTGGGCGATGGTATGGCACCCATACTGGTAGGCCAGGCAAGATGATCGGGAATATCTTGTCTGCCTAAGAGCATCAGTTCCGTTTTTCCTCCGTTGAGTCTCAATTGAGACAGATTCATCCAGTTTACTACCGTCTCCAAACAATTAGCCAGGTTGTTCGGCGGGGAATCTATTTGTTGCAAAGAAAACACCAGCTGGGTGTCGTCTGCATAACTTATTAACTGGATGCCAAACGGAGCAACCAGATCCGCCAACGGGGCCATGTAAACATTGAACAGTGTGGGGCTAAGGGACGAACCCTGTGGTACCCCACACTGTAACGCTAACAAGCGGGAATGGCTATTGCCCTCAAACACCTGGAAGTATCTTTCCTCCAGAAAGGATCTAAGCCACTTCAAGGCTTTTCCGGTTATCCCGATATTCCGGAGTCGAGTCAGCAACAGATGGTGGTTAACTGTGTCGAAGGCGGCGCTGAGGTCCAGAAGGATAATGGCAGCGCTGCCACCTGCGTCCAAAATCCTTCTGGCCTCTTCCACCACCTTCAACAATGCTGTTTCAGTGCCTTGTCCCTTTCTGAATCCTGTCTGGGATGGATGGAGGAGATTATACTTCTCCAAAAATGCAGCCAATTGGATGTTTGTCAATTTCTCGATTAACTTCCCCATCCCAGGTAACAAAGATACCGGGCGATAGTTAGCCGGGTCTTCAGGGTCGAGGTTCGGCTTTTTAATCAAAGATCTGACCATGGCCACCTTCCATGCCTTAGGAACCGTAGCCGATTCCAAAGAGGTGTTAATCATCTTAGTTACCGGTTCACTGATGGCAGGGAGTGCCTGGTTAAGAATTTTCATAGGGGCAAATTCGCTATCCTTCTTTCCAGACTTTACCCTAAACATTCAAAATGCCAGAAGAGACATTTTACCAGCCAAAAGACTGTTACAACAACTTAATATCACCTACGCCCGCCAATTCCCAGCCAAACTGAAAGTGGACATGAATGGCAAGGCCCACTACTTCATAGACCCAAAGGCAGCTGCGCTATTTGCACAAACAACTACAGAAGAACCTGCCAAGAACCCAGCGATGTGATGAAGACACCGGCTAGCTAAGTGATAATGACTGAATACATATTGCTTTTTGTTCACACCATGCACTACGTTGCCATTTATTCATACAGGCCCTAATATGATATTACTACTGTGGCCCCTTTGCATGCACTGCAGCTTTCCTCATGGGGCACTGTTTTCCGTTATAAATGCTCACTGTTTAAACAGGCTGTCTTCTCCCGGTACCCCGTCTTGGACGGTGGGATGGTCCGGCTGAGTTTGTGTCCCCACTTAGGATGACTCCCACCAGCTACTTGAGTTCCCATTGTTTTTTTTCCAATTTTGGGTTCCCTGGGTGGGAGGGGGGGGGAGTTTGGACACTCAACCTAATTGGGGGGGTTGGAGTGGGTGGTGGGTGGTGGGCGGGATGGGGATTCTCCTACGGAGCTGGCGCCTTACACAAGAGATTTGTTTTTATTGTTCTGTTTTGTTTTTGGCATGTCATTGTGGTACGCACTCTATAATGCGCTGTTCTTCATGGCACTTACTGCGGTCACTTCTTCTCCAAATCACGGGCACTCCGCTACTAAATCACTCCACGCTATCACATGACGGACACTACATTCTGAACCTGGAACATCAGAGGCCTAAACAACCACCGCTAGGCACGCCTCATGCACGCACAGCTTATTTGACACCAGGTGGATGTATGTTTACTCCATGAGACCCACATCCTTCCTGCCACTGCTTCTAGGCTACTATCTCGACATTGGGGTGAATCTCACACCTCCTTCTATTCTAATTACTCCCACTGTGTCTCTATTCTCTTCCGAAAAGGTCTCCCTTGGCACAATACCCACTCTTTTATTGACTCAGAGGGCAGGTATGTGATCCTCGCTGACACCCTTTGCAATCAGCCACTGATTTTAGCAGCACTGTACGGACCCAATTCAGACGACCCCGACTTTCTCGCACACGTCTGGCAGCTCATTTCCTCCCTGGGACCCCACTCCCTGATCTGGGGAGGCGACTTTAACATAGCTCCCACGCAGGCGCTGGACCGCTCTGGCGATCGCACCCAACACCCTCAGGCCACCTCCCTTCTCCACTCCATTATGTCGGACAACTCCTTGTTGGATGCATGGTGACATGCGCACCCTGACAGGCGTGAGGGAACCTGCGTCATGGGCTAGCAGGGCTCATGGTCTCGCCGTGCCTTTGGATCAATACTCGCGATGTCTCCTCCTGGACCACTTCAGTGGACCATATGGCCCGCACCCTCTCTGATCATGCCCCTGTACGCCTGCGGTTCCCACTCACACTGTGCCATATGTTTGCTAGGCGATTGCCCCCCAATGCTCTCCGAGACGCTGCTTTCCGCAAAGAAATTTGCGGCGCTATAACTGCCTACATCACGTCGGCTCGGTGGAGACGCCTTCAACCCTCTGGGAGGGCTTTAAGGTTGAAATTTGGGGGGAGTGTATTGCCAAGCAGTCCGGGGTGATGAGGTCCATCCGAGGCACTCTCGAGCATCTGGAAAATTATGTTAAAACTTTGGACCTCCAACAATCTCGAGATCCCTGCCATGCCACACTTGCGTTGATCAGAGCCAAATTAACCGAATTCCACGAGGAGGCGGAAAGGGAGATCGCTTTTCTGGGTAGAGAGGCGAGCGCCCGCCGTTATGGTGAGGGAGATCGCCCAGGTAAAACTCTCGCGAATCTCCTCAGGCAACCGCATGTCTCCTCCTATATAGCGGCACTGCGGGATGAGACCGCTGGCAGAACAACCTCTCCTACGGAAATCATCGCCAGAATCTCCGCCTTCTACTCCCAGGTGTACACTGCTGGAGAGGCGGCTCCTCGTGAGGTTATGGATCAATATTTTGATGCCATTGAGCTTCTATGGCTTAGTAACAACCACCAAGACTACCTTGATGAACCATTTACTCAGGAGGAGATCTCCACTGTGTTAGACCTGGTACCATTGGCGTGAGTCTCCCTTCCATTTTTCGCTGTTGTCTCCTCTGTTTTTGATGTGTTTTTGCTGGTTAGATGCTTTGGGCGCTGTGCCACTGCTATTCAGTGCTGCAGTGCAAGTGCTCCCTATTGTAAATTAGTGTACTGGATTAGTGACTCCGTGATTGGCTTATTTGATTTACCTGTCAGACCCTAGTACAGTGCACCATGTCTGCCGAGGGCCTGTAGATCAAATGCTGCTAGTAGGCTTGAAGCACTGGTTGTGCCACCCACAGAAGCAGCTTGTAAAGTGTGTCTCTGGCCTGCCATTGCAGAGCCTGAGTACAGTCTAGTACTGCCATGTCAACTTGGTAAGTGCACCCACTTACCAGTCCCTAAACCTTCCCTTTTCTACATGTTAGCCACCCCTAAGGTAGGCCCTAGGACAGGGTGCATTGTATGTGAAAGGTAGGACATGGCCTGGTGTGTGTGGCATATCCTGATAGTGAATTACAGCCAATTTAGTTTTTCACTATTGGAAGGCTACGTGTCCCCATAGGCCAGAATGGGCAGTTTGATTATAACATCTTATAATCCTAACTGACCCAGGGAACATGGTAGAAAAACGAATTTAGTATGCCTGAACTCAGAATGATAAAATACATCCTTTAGTAGGGTTGGTTTTAACATTCTACGTTTGAAAATACCACTTTTAGAAAGTAGGTATTTTCTGACCTAACCATCCAGCCTGCCTCTGCTAGGTTGTGTATTGCATGTCTGGTTTGTGAGTGACAGGAGGGCTTGGCCTCCAGCAGTCTGAGTCAGCGCTGGGCTGAATCGGACCTTGGCTGTATAGAGAGTGGGGGTGGGAGTTCCTTTCAGTGCCCCCAGCCTTCATAGAATAGAGAGTAGGGGGAAGAGATTTCCTTTCAGCTACCTGGGCCAGGTCTGCTTTCAACAATGCTGTCTCCACCTCCTGCCAGGAACATGCACAGAACTGTTTTTGGCTAGGTACAGGCACCCTCTGCCCTCAGAGGACAATGGATTTACTAGTATAAATATTGGGGCCCAGACCCCAAGACTTTAGATCACCTCTGGACATCAAGACAGACCTTTTGCTAAGGAGAGGAACCAGAGAACCTGCAGGAGTTTTTGAATACCCCTGTGCTAGTGTGTTCTCTGCTGGGGTTGGCCTGCACTGGTTTCTTTATTGCCAAGGAAAGGAGAAGGAACTTTTATTGAACTTTCATCATCTTGAAGAAGAATCTCCAATGGCTTGAACTGTGCTTGTCTCCTGCTGAAGTCTCAGGGATACAAGACTTCACCACCAGCTCCCCCTTATTTTCCTTGCTGGGAATTCTGTCTGCAGAAGCCTGCGTGTTGTTGGGAGCTGGAAGTGCAACTCAACGAGAAGAAGCGTGTCGCAGCCGCAGCTGTTGCCGTCGCATCATCGGAGAAGCGTGCCGCCATCGCAAGGGTCACATCACCGGAGAAGCGTGTCTCCGTCACAGCTGTTTCTCATCCCAGCACCGGAGAAGCGTGTCACCACCGCAAGGGTTGCCGCCGCATCACCGGAAAAGCGTGTCGCAGGACCTGTCGCGACTCCAAAGTTACAGAGTCGCCACACGGCCATCGGGCATGCACGCATCGCCTTCACGTCGTCGCATCGCATCAAGGACGCCATCTTGTCGTATCGCACCGGATCGTTGCATCGCATTGAAGTGCTAGCTTGTCGCATTGCAGCCGGGACGCACCACGAGATCGTTGCATCACCTCCTCTCCGGTAAGGAACAGACGCATCACCTACTTTGCGCAAGCACTGAGGAACAGACGCATCGCCTCCCCCGAAGAAAGGAACCGACGCATCGTTCTCCCTGTGAACCTTTTGTTTATCTTGCGTTACGCATCCTAAGGTACTTTGTGAGAAACGTGTCGCATTTACCATCTAAAGTGAACTAAGCTATTTCTACCATCTAAAAGTCATTTTCTTAATACTGTATTGTGGATTTTTGTTGTTTGGGTCTTGTGTTAAGTCTATATAAAGAATACTTATTTTTATAAAACCTGTGTTGTGTCCATCTATAGTGTTTTTACTATATTACTGTATGTGTTCAGAAATGCCTTACACACTGCCTCTGAGATAAGCCTTCCTGCTCGTGCCAAGCTACCACAGGGTGGAGCAGGGGTTATTTTAGGAGTGTAGCCCCCTTACTCTGACTAGAAGCAAGGGTCCCTGTTTGGACAAAGGTGCAAGCCATTGCCAACTAGAGACCCCCAGTTCTAACACTCTGTCATTGCAGGACTCCCGGGTGACAATGTTCCTGGGTCAAATGGTCACACCCCTGCATTCTATCAACAATACGCGCCTCTTCTTGTCCCGCACTTAGCTGCAATGTACAACGATTCTCTCGAAAGTAGTAGTTTCCCTCCATCTCTTCGCGAGGCTCTGCTTACCCTTCTCTTGAAACTGGATAAACCTCCCAAGTGCTGCAATTCATATCACCCACTGTCCCTCATAAACAGGTACAATAAAATTTACACCAAATTGCTGGCCAATCGCCTCCTCCCCCTTATGTCATTAATCGCTCGCCCGGATCAATGCGGTTTTGTTCCGGGGTGCGCCACATCTCACAACCTACGAACCGTCTTCTCAGTCCTCCACCAGATCAAACCCTCACTACCGGCTGTGGCTGCCCTTTTGGACGCTACTAAAGCCTTTGACACTCTGGAGTGGCCCTTCCTCTTCTACCTTGTCCCTCACCTGGGATTCAGCCTCAATTTCGTACGCAAGGTACAGTTACTATATACACTTCCCGCGGCTCGCATCGGGATAAATGGGCAGGTCACGAACCCCATCTCTATCTCGAGAGGCACCAGACAAGGGTGTCCCCTCTCCCCTATGCTTTTCGCCATTGCCATGGAACCCCTGGCAGCACGACTGCGCCAACATCACACCCACCGGGGCATTTTCTTCTCGGCTAGCGCCCTAGTCACATCCATGTACGCGGACGATGTCATGATGTACGTCCGAAACCCTCAGGAAAATCTTGCGCCCATGACCAAGGAGGTGGTGCGATTTGGTTGCCTATTTGGGGTCCAAGTATATTGGAGCAAGTCAGTCCTTTTTAGGTCTCGCTGAGCCCAGCGCATGCGCTGGCTCGGAGAGACATTTTGGAGGTGAGTTTTCAAAGTGCTGCTGGCTGGCCTAGCGCTTGCGTTCACGCGAGCGTGCACGCGTGAACCGCTAGCCTTCAGCAGCACTTTGAAAACTCGTGCTCTTTAGCGCGTCATCGCGATCACTTTCGCTTTCAGAGCGATCGCGATCACTTTCACTTTTACGGCCGCGCGGCCAATGCTTGTTTTTAAAAAAAGTTTATTTCACGGCCGCGCGGCGTTACTTTTACGGCCGCGCGGCCAATGCTTGTTGGTAATGTGGTTCGTTCATTACACGGCCATCCTATTTGCAAGGTTTTTCTTTATAGAAATATACAACGTTTGTTTTCTGTAACAGACGACCACATTTGAGGAAAAGTGATGCTTTCCTGCAGCCATTGGTCGCTTGGTCAGTGGTAAAATGTGTAACGTGCTCTTAGATCCCATCCCCACTTCACTTGCTTGTCCACAGGGAAAGAGTGACCCTCCACGTGAACGACGACGCTGATTGCTTCGTCCTAAACAACGCCCTGTAATTTGGGACGAATGTAACCTGAGCCCGGTTTTAAAACGCAGCTTCCCAAGTGGTTTATCTAAAGTGACATTTTTAGGTCAGTCGGAGTGGCTGGCGCAGGTGTTTACGTTAAGACCCGATAAAGCTGTGCTCACCAACCGCTTTGTAAATGTGAAATCTGACTAACAAAAACATAGCTGCTTCACTGTGGCGCTCGTTTTTTCACCTTTTCCCCTGACTCTCACTCGCTCCCAAGCAAGCCCGGCCATCCCTTATCGGGAGTATTTTTATGCGAAAGCCATTGTTTGCCCTCAACACGATAATAGCCTCCAGTCCAGTGTGCCAGGACATCCGTGTTTGTTGGGAGTTAGCCCCGGGGCGAAGAAGTGCATTAGCAGTTTCTGGGAGTGCTTTAGCTCTTTGAAACAACTGATCGCTCGTTAATTATCGCAGATGTTTTATTCTGCACCAAAGTCCACACCAGACTGGAACGAGAGCAAGCCAAGGGCGTAGGCCCCGCTTTATTATACATTTCACTTCCCGCGTGTGCCAAAGCGGTAGCGCTGTCAAAGACAAACAATATAGCACAAGGCGCGTTTATCCCAGTACACCGCTCTCTCCTGCTGATGTCTGTGGAGTGTGGACGTAGGTCCCTTACAGAGTTCCCCAAAAAGGCGTGCCTTCTAATTTGATATAAGGTGACCACTGCCTGCGAAACTTTGAGATCTAAGTGGGCCGTTTCCTTTTTTAAGAGTCAATTAAATGGCTAGAGTAAGTAAGCATTAGGGTGGGCGTTACGCCGTTTTTTTGCAACCCCAACATATGGCTATTTTTTTTATTACATTTTTGCAATTTTATATAGCGCGGACATGGCCCGAAGGCATCAGAGCGCTTTACAACAGTAGCATGATACAAGGGTACAGCAAGTTAAAATTGCAATATTAACGTTCAGACATTTGCATCGGTAGCTGCGAACATGACAAATGCTGCCGTTGGGCAAGGGACGTACACACTTCAGGCATCAATTAAGATGGTGGGGACAACGAGCAAAGGTATGTCATTTCCTGGATAGAGTACCTGGGTATGGTTTAGGGCGGTTAACCCAGGTGTCCGTCAAATAGGAGGAGCTTGAGGTCCTTTTTAGGTCAAGCCTGGGCAGCGCATGCGCTGTTCTGCAAGGCATCCTGTATTCAAATATGGACTTGAAGACCCCCCCACTCTCCGCTCATATTTTTCATTGGCTTTTGTCGCTGTCCTTTGTAAAAATACTGTCTTTTGATTGTTAATAGGCTGGTTTGTTCCTCCTCAGTACCACCTTGTCTTTATCTGTAACCTCCCATGAGGACTGGCCCTCTCACTTCTGTTCTTACATGGTATGTATTAATTAGTCTGTAAGCACTATTTTCTTTCATGAATTTCTCCTACTGCAGGCAAGACATGCTTTCCTGCAACATTCAGCGCTCCGTGCGCGCTTTCACTTTCCAAGCAGCCCGGGAGAATGGTGGCTGGTTCTTTGAAATGAAATAGGTCTCGCATTTACAAACGTTTGAGGTATTGGCATTGTAAAAGACAATGCCTTTTATTCATGTGTTATCAAAACAGATAAATAAAAGGCATTGTCATTTACAATGCCAATAGCTTAAATTCTTGCAAATGCGAGACCTATTGCATTGCAAATGCTTGTTCTTATTGCAGATGCTACAAAGCCCTTCATCCCTGACTACCCCTTTGTCTGGGTGTTGGGTCCCACTAGATACCTCGGCATCTGCCTGAGCAGGGACATGGATGAACTCTGGAAGTCCAATTTTGGACAGGCGATGGACTGACTGGAGACCAAGATTCGTGTGTGGTAAAAGGTCGCTTTATCGTTAGCTGGGCGCATTGCCATTACTAAAATGGCGGTGCTCCTAATGTTCCTGTACCTCTTTTTAAACATCCCCGTCCCTCTTATATCGCATTTTGTCTGCAAACTTCACTCCAACATTATCAATCTGATCTGGGCTGGACGCCAACCTAGAATTGCTTATGATATTCTTACACTACCCCTGGTCCAGGGCGGTATGGGAGCCCCTTATTTTAAGCTATACGCGCTGTGTGCCCAAGCCAGCTTTCTCCACTTTTGGTTCCACCCCATGCCTTTCCAGCCTCATGTGGCGGTCGAAACGGACCTCGCTGCCCCATGGCCGCTTCAGACAGCACTATTTCTCCCACCCAAACCCCCCCACGTTGAGATTGCAATGGTTGAATGCCTGCCTTGGGCCTGGGACTGGCTGTGCAGTTACACTGGCGCCGGCACACTGTATGCACCTTCCATGAGATTTACTAGCAACCCAGCATTCCCCCCATTGCAGACAGCAGGCATGGCTCGCCGCGCTGCTCACCTAGGCCTCAACACCATAGCGGACATCTATCCCGACAATAAGTTTTTACCCTTCCTAAAAACACTGCTCCACTTGACAAGCTACTTTATTATCAGATTAGAGCGACATGCAGAGAAGATAACCCTGCATTCCCACATGCTCCCCAGGCCAACGTGACCCTTGAGTTTGTCCATTCCTCCAGCTCCCCGCGGAAGCTGGTCACTCAACTATACGCTCTTACTCTGTCTGCCTCCTCCACTAACACAGAGCAGCCCACAACGCGTGGAGTGTGGACTTCGAAAGGGACCTCCCTCCTGAGCAACGGCTCTATTGCTGCCACCAGATCAAGCGCCTCAACCCCAAATTATCGTCTGAGGCTCATTCATTTTAAGTATCTGCACAGACTCTACCGCACCCCACTTCCTTACACAAGATAGGCCTCCTTGACAATGACAGACGCGCGCGCTGCTCGGCTCCCGGTGTGGACTTTGCCCACCTGGTCTGGTTGTGCCCCAGGGTTTCATCGTTCTGGCATGGGGTATGCGCAGCCATCAGTGACATCACACTTGAACATATTACTCCTGATCCCCTGAAATGCTTCCTGGGCTACGTCAAACACATGTCAGATGCCAAATGTAAACTAATTGTGATGCTTCTAGTGTTTGCTAAGCGTAGGGTGGCCATACACAGGGGGCGGAAACCGGCGCCCACGGTCAAGAATTGATTGGACGATGCAGCCCACTGTCAGACACTCCTGGGTGAATTTTGGGATCTGATGCCGGCGGCCAGCAGGCCCACAGACATATGGGCTCCTCACATCTCCTACCTCCAACGACAAACCGCTTCTGATAACTCACCAACGGACTCCCTCAATCCCGACACACAGAATGCCCGAGACGGTACCGCTGGTTTTACCCCCCCCCCTCACCAGGCCAGATTATTTGTGCCTTAATCACCACTCATTACAAATGGGCCATGTTATGTGTTCCTCCCGACCTTCATGACCTTGCAACGTGGAACGCAATTGTAAGTGCAATTTCTACTGTATTAACTGCTATAATGTCAACCAGTAATGTGCCATGGTTTCCTTTTTTCAATAAAGGTTTTTTGAAAATCAAAAAAAAACAAGTGTTCACGGACAACACTACCGCCTTATGGTACTGCAACAAACAGGACAAAGTGAGGTTGTGGACCCTTTGTAAAGAGGCCTTGCGGCTCTGGACTTGGCTGGAACAGCTGGGTATACCTCGGGTGGTTCAACACTTGGCAGGTTCTCTGAACACCAGGGCAGACTAACCCAGCCTTCAATTCCTAGTGTATCATGAGTTGCGTCTCCTCCCAGATGTGGTGCAAGGTCTCTTTCAACGGTGGGGAGATCATTGGTTAGATATGTTTGCATCTGCCGAGAAAGCGCAAAGTCAGCAGTTTTGGTGCTAGAGTTTCCAAGGCGGCTCTCACTCTGAGACACTTTTTGTCTCGAGTGGAGCTCAGGCCTCCTGTATGCCTTTCCGACCATACCAATCCTGTCCAGAGTTCTCAAGAAGATCAGGGGCGATTGAGCTCAATTCATTCTTATGGTTCCGGACTTGGCACGGAGAGAGTGGTATTTGGAGCTTCTCCATCTGAGCATCGATCCTCCGATCAGGCTGCCCCTTCGGGAGGATCTTCTGTCTGCTTCCTTTTCTGATGTTTTGCTTTTTATTTTACCCTTGCCCAGCAGGACTCCGCTCTGGGCACTGTGAAATGGTACCTTTTGGCCCTGTCTTCCTTTCTGCGGCTGCCAGACCAACCCTCATTATTTAAATCTCCCATTGTAAATAGATTCCTCAAAGGCCTTGTACATATGATCCCACCTTTTCCTTTCATTATGCCTCAGTGGGACCTTAATTTGGTTCTCACCTTTCTGATGTGCGCTCCATTTGAACCTCTGTACAATTGCCCTTTCCAACTGTTTACCATGAAAACAGCCTTTTAAGTGGCAATCACATCTGCCAGGAGGGTGAGTGAATTTCAGGCATTATCATCCAAGGCTTCTTACCTGACAATATTCCCTGACAAGTTGGTTCTTTGCACTAGGGCCTCTATTCTTGTGGGAGAGTTGTGGCGCAGCGGCCAGGGTGTCTGACTCCGGAGCACGGGGCTCACGGTTCGATACCCGGCACCGGCGGCAGCTCAGCCTCGCACCTAGGCAATAGCTCGCTTAATCTCCCCGACCGCCCCTAGCGCCTTGAGACCCTTATAGGTTATTAGTCCGTGCTTTACAAATACTGGGTTATTCTTCCAAAAGTGGTAACACCATTCCATGTGGTGAAACCTGTCACTTTGCCCACTTTCTACACTTCCCCTCATCCCTCTTAGGAAGAGGAGCGACTCCACTGCCTGGAGCCATACAGAGCGTTTTCGTTTTACCTTGATACCACAAAAGAGTGGGCTACCTAGGAGTTAAGAAAGGTCATGTGGTGCAGAAAAGGACTATCTCACAATGGTTTATTCCCTTCATCAAGATTTGCTATGCTCTGGCAAAGAAGCGACCTCCTGAGGACTTGAGAGCTCATTCTACCAAAGCTAAGGCTGCTACCACAGCGTTGCAACGTGGAGTTCCAATTCTGAACATTTGTCAGGCAACAACATGGGCACTTCTGCACATGTTTACCAAGCATTACTGGCTCAACATTCAAGTCCGTAAGAATTGGCCTCTTGGGCCACTCTGTCCTGCAAGATTTTCTGGTTTAAACTTGTTGTCAGTCCTTCCTCCAGGGATGGTATTGCTTAGTTATCTATACAAAGATAAGGAATCTGCGGCTAGATGTCTCTAGCAGATGAACAAGTTACTTACCTTCAGTAATACCTTATCTGATAGAGACATGATCTAGCCACCGATTACTTACCGGTAATCTTCATTACTCCGAGTATAGTCTTCCTCGCCACATGAGTTCCCATCCCTCCCTCCCTGTCTGGCTATCGGCTTCATGTTTGTGCTTGGTAGTTTCAGGCTGAAGGGTTGGGCTGGCCCGCCTCTTATAGAGGTCAAGGGCGTAATGGGTCAGCCATATTGGAAGGGGATGGGAGGCATGGAAAGCTGACTTTTTGCTTTGTTAGTCATGTGGCAAGGAAGACTATACTTGGAGTAATGCAGATTACCGGTAAGTAATCGGGGCATTACTCCACTCCTCCTAACTCGACTGTACTCCACTCCACTGCAGTCCACACCACTATACTCTACGCTATTATACTGTTCGCTACTGTATTCTATTACATTTTCGTGTATGCCAGTTTGCGAGTCGATCTTACACTGTACTGCTCACAACTGTACATAACTCCACTTCACGCTGTTCCACAATATGCTATTCCACCATGCCTCACTTTATGGTAGCTCAAAATCCAGATAACTTTCACACCTCCTTACAGTCTTCTTACCTCAAATGCCACACTACATTAGCCATAACTCGCCCCTTCTCCATGCACTACCTATACCCTTACATATTATAGAAGTTAGAGCATGTGCAAACACTGCATTAATAACAAACCTTAGGGCACGCTAATGACATGATTTGCTAACACACTCCATGGTACGATGGTGAGGTGAGAAGACTGTGTACGGACGCGCACAAGTTATCTGAATTTTAAGGTGGTGCCTAAGTATAAATGAGAGTTATAAGTATGGCATTACCTTGAAAGTAGTGCTTAATTGATAAATTGATAAATTAAAGATATAGCTATAACTGTAGAATTTCTAATATTTATGTAGTTGAAGTTGGGTTTCTATACCAAACATAAAGAAAGTTTTCCTAACTATAACTTATCTTAAACTTTATTTATATATATATATATATATATATATATATATATATATATTCACTGAAAAAAACATAGCTTTCAGGCACTGTATAGTTAGGAATTAGCATTTAAAAAACCTTAGAAATTCACTGAAAAAACCATAGGTTTCAGGGGCGTTATAGTTAGCTGGACTTTTCACTCGTACAAACCCATTGAAATTCCCCTGTTATAGTTAGTTCAGCTAACTATAACTCGTGCGCCCGCAATTCACTGCTGATGACATCACATATTACATCACTCTTGACATGTTCAGTGACATCACTCATGACATCACTGATGACATCTCAAATGACATCACTGATGACATCATCCAGTGAATGTGTGTTTTTCTGAAAATTAAATATGTTTTATATATGTATATCTCAAGGTCGATGGAAGAATAAATGGGTATATAAGTTTCTAAATGGATGATTTGTTTTTGAAAAATTGATTGTATAACTGACTGATTAAGTGTATCTTAGTGAATACATGGCTTAGTGAGTAATGTTTAAATATGTAAATATCTGTATCAGTCTCTCACTTTGTGTATAAGTGGCTGCATGGGTTGGTGAGTAGCTACATGAGTGTCTACATAGGTTATTAGTTGTTTTTTTGAGTATCAGTATGAGTGTCTGTATGGTTCGGTGGGGGGTATTACGTAGTGCATAGGTGCATGAATGAGTCACTCACTGTTTGTATGTGTTGAAGACAGCATGTGTGCAGGACTGTATGGGTGGATGAGTGTGTGCATGGGTGTGTTAGTGAGTGAATGACTGTCTCAATAGTGTCTTTATGAGTAACTACATATGTTTTAAACTAGTATATGTGACTATTGGTGTATATAAGTGAGTATATGTGAGAGTGAGAGATTGGAAGAGTTCCTGTATGAATAAGTATGTGTTTCTATAAGTGATTGTTTAAAAGACTAAGTATGTGTAAGTTTCTGTAGAAGTAAGTGTGGTGGTGTGTGTATAACTGTATATGCAAGTAAATGGATGTTTGATTCTTTATTAGCATGAGTGACTATGTGTGTGAGTAACTCTATGGATGAGTGGCGTTATGTAACATGATGTATAGGTGTATGAGTACATATGATGAGTGAGTACATGTATGAGTGACTCTATAGGACTGTTGGTGAATGAGTGGATGTGTATGTGGATCTTAGAATTACTGAATAGGTTGTTGTAACTGGTATTGGTATGTCTATTGTTGTGAAAATGTTTGTTTCTATTTTTGAATGTGTGTATCAAAGGTTATATTAGGGGGAAAGGAGGTCTGCCACTCTATCACAAGGATGATGTCATCAGTGATGTCATCTGTGATGTCATTTGAGATCTCATCAGTGATGTCATGAGTGATGTCACTGACCATGTCATGAGTGATGTAATATGTGACGTCATCAGCAGTGCATTGCGGGCGCGCGAGTTATAGTTAGCTGAACTAACTATAACGGGGGAATTTCAATGGTTTTGTACGAGTGAAAAGTCCAGCTAACTATAACGCCCCTGAAGCCTATGGTTTTTTCAGTGAATTTCTAAGGTTTTTTAAATGCTAATTCCTAACTATAACGTGCCTGAAACCTATGGTTTTTTAGTGAATTTCAAAGGTTTTTTAAATGCTAATTTCTAACTATGCCTACAGTGATGGGGCATGTGAAGAAAGTAGAAAAAACGCACAGAAAGAAAAAAAAGAAATGCAGAAAGAAGCCACAGAAGTCCTCAAAGACAAAGAAAAGTGCAGGAAGAAGGATAACGTGCAGAAAGAACAAACAGAAGAGCAGAAAGAAGCCTTGTTGCAAAATCATCCTGTACCCTCAACTTTTTCAGATGGACACTGGTGGTAACTGAGTCTGACTAACCAGTCTTAGAGCCAGTGCTATGTTAAAAGACACTCAGAATACAGTGAAAACACCTACATACACTAGGGAACACTATGCATTGGGGTCCCCCTGTGATTAGCATAACCTCCTCTGTAAGCCCCTAGTATATAATAGGGCAGGGGATTAAAACTACCTCTTAAAACGCGCCACAGGGCGTGTTTGCACACGTCACCTCAGGCCCCGTCCCCTCCCTTCCCCACTGTGTAAACCTCTCTGCAACGTAGCTCAGTGGCGCTTACTGGAAGCACCTGGTGGGCTAGTTAGCCCCCAGGGGCCCTCAGGATTGAAGGGGAATTATTTCCCCAACTTAAAACGCGCCATAGGGCGTGTTTGCACACGTCACCTCAGGCCCCGTCCCCTCCCTTCCCCACTGTGTAAACACGCCCTGTGGCCATTTTAAGTTGGGAGATTAAGTCCCCTTGAATCCTGAGGGTCCCTAGGGGCAAAATAGCCTACTAGGTACGTCCAGTAAGCGCCATTGCAGAGAGGTGTAAAAGGGGCACGGCCTGCACCACCTCTCTGCAACGCAGAGCAGTGGCGCTTACTGGAAGCACCTGGTGGGCTAGTTGGCCCCCAGGGTCCCTCAGGATTGAAAGGGAATTATTTCCCCAACTTAAAACGCGCCACAGGGCGTGTTTGCACACGTTTCCTCAGGCCCCGTCCCCTTCCTACACCACTGTGTAAACGCGCCCTGTGGCCGTTCTAAGTTGAGAGATTAAGTCCCCTTGAATCCTAAGGGTCCCTAGGGTCAAACTAGACCACTAGGTACCTCCAGTAAGCGCCACAGAGCTGCGTTGCATAGAGGTGTAAAAAGGGGCGTGGCCTCAGAACACCTGTCTGCAATGCAGCTCCCTGGCGCATACTGGAGATACCTGTTGGGCTAGTTGGCCCTCAGGGACCCTCAGTATTGAAGGGGAATTAATTCCCCAACTTACAACTGGCCAGGGGGCGCGTTTGCAGAGTGCTGCAAGGAGGGGGCGTGGCCTCCAGCACGATGCCGGTCTTTTATTTATTTAATTTTTTTAAGAAGGAGGGCTGTGTGGCCCCCCTTCTTTTTCTAATTTATTGGCCCTGGTGACCCCATCCCCCAGGGCCTGCACCCTAATTATTTTTGTTGAAAAAAATACATTTGGAAGGGGGCCGCGTGGCCCCCCTCACAAGGCCTAATCGGCCCCTTGGGACCCCAACCCCCGGGTCATGGCCTTTTAAAAAAAAATTCTTTAGGAGGGGGGCTGCGTTGCCCCCCTCCTCAGGCCACTTATGGCACCGGGGACCCCATCCCCAGGGCCGGCCTTTGTTTTTTATTATTATTTTTTTAAATATATTTATAGAAACACCTAGGACATGCTGGACAAACCGTATGTACCTATCACCATGACGATTTGCGTGATATTCATTAAAAGGTGACGTGGAATGTATTTACACCGCTAGTGAAGCTCTGACGTGTCTGACGCCCTACCATGCCTAAGCCCGGCGCCCCGCCGGTGGGTACTCTCCAAGTAGACACCCTTGTCATTTATTTATACAAACATGGGTAGCTATTGACGGGCACATTTAATATACACGCACACCAAGCCATTCAAAGGGGATTCGACAAAAATGAGACCAAACTATGCAAGAAACCCCCCTCACAGTTAATAAAACACACATCCACCGCCGGATGTGTAATACTTTTTATTTTACTCTCTGGAAAGGAGACGAACCTCACTTGAGAGTCACAGCGTGCTCCTGGCTGAGCCCAATGCTGTGTTACACCCACCAGTGCCCGCCGAGTTCCACACACCTCTGTGTTGTATTCCACCAGCTAGTGCGTATGCTATGACACTCTCTAGCCCATGTGCACTGTAACACTACCCCGTGAATGTCATGCCATACTTGCCTTCGCACGGGTTATATTGCCCCATCTAACGTGCCTTCCTCGATGCCTATGTTATAAAGCACAGCGCTATGCCATACATATTACAATCTGGGATCCATATCTTTGTCGCAGTGCATATGCAAACTTACACACCCTAGCACATATTTTATATTACAACTTTAGAGACTAGTTAGGTTATACAACACTGCCCTGTGCATATTACACTCCAAGGCGCATATCGCATAGCACGCGCTAGTGCCTGTGCTATCTCGCGCTCTCCAATGAATCTGTCATTGCGCACAATGTATTGCATATTATATTTCACGCCCGGTTCATCTTATATCACACTTTTTGGTGCATAGTTTATACCATATACTATATCTAGTTTTCATTTTCAATCGTGCTCTCAGGACTATGTTCTATATAACACTGCGTCCACCTACCCTTTTCACAGGCATTACATTTTGCGATGGGGGGTGGAGGGTCAGGGGGTGTTTCTGCCAAGTGAGCCCGGAGTCACAGTCACAAACGTCCTCTTCTTCCTGAATAAAAGTGAGATTATGCTGCATACTTGACATATTTTAAGTAGTTCGCACAGACACACATTTTAAAAACAATAAAGTTCCTAATACCCACCTTCTCTGAACAGTTAGCTTGCTGCCCCATCCACCTCCTCCCTATCCTCTGTTGTCTGAATCCATGGACTAGCCTCCTCCCTTCTTCCATGCATGGTCTGATGTGCTGCCACTGCCCTCCATTTAGCATGATGTACCAGTCCACTCCTCCTGCCCTCCATTGCCCAATTCTATGGCCCATCATTGACCTCCTGTTTAGCCTCTGTGCTTAGCTTGCTGCCCCTATTCTCCATCCCCCTGCCCTCCGATGTCTTTGTGCATGCCCTTGCTCCATCCTTTTTGCCCACCATGTTCCATGGACCTGCAACTCCTATCTACTCTGAGTGTTCTGTTGAGCTGCCACTCCACTCCCACCTGCCTAGCATTGTCAGATGACTGTAAACTGTCTCTGCCACCTCCACCCTGCCTGTCCACATGCCATGCCCCTATCCCCTTCCTCCTGTCCTCCATGGTCCATTTTACTGCCACACCCTTCTGCCCTCCCTGGTCTGTTGTGCTGCAACTGCTCCTCCTGCCTGCCCAAAGCGGTCTGTTGTGAGGCCCCTTCCCCTGAACTCTTGTGTCTGTGCCCAGGTCCTGACCCTCCCTTCTATCCTCCATGTTCCTTTTGTGCATGCCCCTGCACCCTCCTTCTTGCCCATCATAGCCATTGTGCTGCCACTAACCCTCTTGCTTGCCATGCATGGTCTTCTGCGCTGCCATGGCCCCTCCCACCTTCCCTGTGTGGTCAGCTAGCTGCCCCTGACCCCCTCCCACCTTCCCTCCATGGTCTGTGTGTATGCCATCATAGTCTCACTGTTGCTCTCCCTGGCGTGTCTTGTTTCTAGTGCCCATCCTGCATGACCTCCATGGTCATCTTGCTGCTCCTGCCCTGCCCCCTTGCCCCCAGCCCTCTGTTTCCATGTGCACACCCCTTTTTCCCTCCCTCCTCGCTTGTCTGTTCCATTGTAATGCCCCTGATCCGTCCCTCCTGCCCTTTATGGTCTGTTATGCTGCAGCTTTCTCTCCTGTCTGTCCATTATGGTCAGCTAGCTACCATTGCCTCTTTCCCCTCTGTTCTCTGTTGTCCATGTGCATGGTCCTGTCCCCTCCCTATTGCTTTCTTTGGATTGTTGTGCTGCACTCCCGTCCCGCATGCCCTGTGTGGTGTATTGTGCTGCTGCAAACCCTGATGCCTGCCCTGTAGGGTCAGTTTGGTGCACCTCTCCATGTCCCTCCTGTCCTCTGTTATCCGAGTCCATATCCCTACCCCAATCCCCAATTCCTCCTGTCTACCATGATCCAATGTACCATACTTGCAAACATTTTGAACTTGGTAAGAGGGAGATTTTGAAAAAAAACTGTGGTATTGATTTTCCCCTTTGAGTTACATTGAAAAAGAGGAGATTGTAGACAGGAGACAGATCAAATAAAGCACATTTGCGCTTAAAAACATTGGACGTTTCCGGGCTGAAACGGGTCTGTTGGCATGTATGGTTGTACTACCGCTGCCTCTTCCTTCTGCCCACAATGGTCTATTATATTGCCACAGCCTTTCTTGCCAGTCCTGTATTGTTGGTTTGTTGCCCCTGCCCCCCTTTCCACTGCCCTCCATAGTCTGTTGTGCTGTCACTGCCCTTCCTGCCTGCCCAGTGTGGTCAAATTGTTGCCTCTGCACTCTCCTACCTGCCTTCAATTTTCAGAGTCCGTGCCCCTGGCCTCTACCTCTCAACAGTATCCCAATGAACAACTAGATTGCTAACATTCTACATGTATTACAAAAGTGTGGAACGCCTGACGTCTTCTTGATGTAATCGAACTGTAATACCTAGAGCATTTCCTTTAGAAATTACATATATGAGAGGGTCTTATTTGCATCAAAATTATGGTTAGTGCTCTAAAAAACTAAAATGACGACATATTTTCTGAGTTTTCAAACAGCGACAAAGAACTTTTAAATTATTTGTAATCTTTATGTTTTTTTATCCAGTTGACCACTTGATTAAATGTTGCACTTAGGGGAGAGGATGTGGTGTTACTTCCAGAGCTGCAGACTTTGCAACTGGGGAACCAGGTTGGAGTTTCTGCTTCAGCTCAACATTCTGTGATTCTGGTCAAATCACTTAATCTCCCCATGTCTGCAACCAAAATGTATTTGATCTTGTGTGATGTAACCAATGCTCACGTAAAGCACTCCAATACCTGACAAGTCTGCACTATATAAAACTGCAAATACACAACAAATATGTGTTTTGCACACTTCTGTCATTGGGCTACATGTGGGCTACATCTGGGTGATATTTGGGCTACATTTGGGCTCTTTTGTCTCTGGTGGCCATCTTGGGAGATTTATTTGTTATGAAGTTTCCTAATTTCCTCATTTACTGCAGTCTTCTCAGTAGGAAATACTTTCAGTTTTTCACTTTAGTTCCATCAAGAAGGCATTCAGATGTGTCACAAATTTGCCATAAATTCTGCATTTTAGCACTCTAGTTGCTCATTAGATCACTGTAGTAAAGCTACTGCTCACCAGGGAAATCTGCTGCTGGTATTCAAAGTGCATGTTTCAGTCTGCATATCAGAATTTTTTTATGAACTAGAAGAGGATTTGAGAAGTCAAAATGTGCCCTAATTTTTCTTTTTGCAGCACTTATCATAATTTCTATGGCAAAATGAACCCCCTCATTGTGTTCCTTTTTAAATTAAATGTTTTAATTGTTACCACTTTATTCCAACCAAGATGGCTTCAGGTGTGCCATACTTTTGTCATAAGTTAGACAGTTAGCGCTCTAGTTGTTTGTTAGAACTCTCTGTGACATTCCGTTATTGGGCTATACTTGGGCTACATCTGGGTGATATTTGGGCTACATTTGGGCTCTTTTGTCTCTGGTGGCCATTTTGGGAGACTTATTTGTTATGAAGTTTCCTAATTTCCTCATTTACTACAGTCTCCTCAGTAGGAAATACTTTCAGTTTTTTACTTTGATTCCATCAAGAAGGCATTCAGATGTGTCACACATTTGCCATGAATTCAGAATGTTAGCATTCTAGTTGCTTATTAGATCACTGTAGTAAAGCTACTGCTCACCAGGGAAGTCTGCTGCTGGTATTGAAAGTGCATGTTTCAGTCTGCATGTCAGAATGTTTTAATGAAATAGAAGAGGATTTGAGAAGTCACTCAAAATGTGCCCTAATTTTTCTTTCTGCAGCACTAATCATACTTTCTATGGCAAAATGAATCCCCTCATTTTGTTCCTTTTTAAATTAAATGTTTTAAGAGTTACCACTTTATTCCAATCAAGATGGCTTCAGGTGTGCAATACGTTTGTCATAAGTAGGACTGTTAGCGCTCTAGTTGTTCTTTAGAACACTCTGGGAAGCTGCAGTAGAACACAAAGGAATCAACTGACAGTCTCTGCCCTTGTTGGATGTACATGTTTTACTGAGAATGTCAGACTTCATTCTCACATGACTGAGAAAGATAATGTGAATTTACAGAAAATATGCTCTCAGTTTAGCTTATAGATCACCTTCCAAACCTCTGTGGGAAAAGCATGAGAAAATAGTTTTCTCTCAAACATGATTCATGATATCACAGCAGAAGGCTTTTTCGCATGGTAAAATCACCTTAGAACACACCACAATTCCTAAAATGAGTATGGTACCATCAACAAATGATTTATAGTGTAACTAAAGTCTTAAAACCTTCTATTAACTGCAATGCTTTTTAATGAGGTGCTATCATGTATATTGGTCCCAAGATGGCTGCCAACACTTCTTGGATGAAGTACTGTCAGCCAATCAGATCTCACGATGAGATGTGTGGTTAGGCTCCGCCCAGATATATCTATCTTTTTAACTCTAATTTTCTCAGGAACTACTGAACGGATTTACACCATTTAAGCAAAAGGCATGAGTCTGAACTGAGGACTACCTCTTTGCCAAATTTGGTGTAATTCCGTTAAACAGTTCGGGCTGTAGCTGCGTCATTAGGTCCTATGGGAAAATGCATAGGGAAAACACGTTTTGGGACCCCCCTTTTTTCTCGGCTCCCGCTTGACGAATCACCGTGAAATTTTCAGGATAGGAGCGGACCGGAGATGGCCAAAAGTTTGAAAAAGTTCGCGAAGATTCGTCAATCTGCGCCAACGTTATTCCAAATAGAATGTTGCGGATTTCCTATGGAAAATAGGTCCTAACTATAACTACCTACTGGCGACTGCCAGTAGGTAATATATATATATAACTTCACTACAAACTGCGTAGAATCCACATGTAGAGATGAGTGAATCCTCTCAAGTATCTGATTTACAATTTTGCCTAACAATGGGATATGAAACCAACAGAGGTGGAAATAGTGGTCTCAAAACTCGATCAACCTTCTGCCCACAACTTCCCCCGGGAAACAAAATAGACTTATTCCAAGAAATCATGGTGGAGGAAATTAATAAAATGTCAACCAATCACCCCATGTCAATTCCAAAGAAGAAAAAAACAAAAAAGAGAAAGACATGGAATCTCACACCAGAAGAACATAAGGCATTGCAAGAACTAAGAGAAGACCAGAGTATAATAATTAAGGCCTCAGACAAAGGCGGGAATATTGTTATCCAAACCTGTGATGACTATATCAAAGAAGCCTATAGACAACTAAATATTGGGGAACATTATGAGAAGCTCAAAACAAATCCCATCACGAACTGGACGGAGGAATATCATCAAAAACTTTTGGCTTGGAAAGAAAGAGACCTTATTGACTTAGAAGAATACCTATATTTGAAAACAGATCACCCCATCACGGCAACCATTTACTTTCTTCCGAAGATACACAAGTCTACCATCAACCCACCAGGCAGACCCATTGTCAGCTCCATCGGTTCTCTGTTGGAATCTACATCCCGATTCATTGACATTTTCTGATGAATTACGTCACAGCTCTACCATCTTACCTGAGGGACACAATGGACTTCCTACAAAAAATTAACAAAATGGATTGGAAAGAAAACTACATTATGGCCTCTATTGACGTATCATCTCTGTACACCTCTATTCATCACTTAGATGGAATAGCAGCAGTGAAACAGTTCTTGGACACCAGACCAATCTGTTTTTTGGAACATACAGATATGCTATTACAAATGCTCACATATTGCCTGACACACAATGTTTTCCTTTTCAGAGGGGATCTCTTCTTGCAAAACCAAGGGACCGCGATGGGGACTTCTTTTGCCCCCACTTACGCTAACCTCTTCATGGCCATATGGGAAACGGAGGTCTTGAAAGAAGAGAAAGCAAGGAACATAAGATCTTGGTCTAGATACATCGATGACATTTTTATTATCTGGGAAGGCAATAACGACATCCTCACAAACTTCCTTGACTCTCTCAATACCAATAAATACAAATTAACCTTCACTTCCACTACAAGTGCCACAAACATCATATTTTTGGATGTCGAAGTCTTTATTACAAACGGAAAAATCTGCACCAGAATGCATAGAAAGCCAACTGCCAGCAACAGCATTCTCCAAGCAAACAGCGGACATCCACAAAATCTGAAATGGAGCATCCCCTATGGGGAAATGCTACGAGCAAGAAGAAACTGTTCTGAACTCTCTGATTTCAACTCACAACTACAAGAAATGAGTGAACGTTTCCTACAACGAGGATATCCCTTGGACGTCATCACCACTGCTATCAATAGAGTCAGCTCCAAGAACAGATCTGACCTTTTACAAACCAATTTGGAAAGCCACAGATCTAATAACAGAGGAACTGAAACAACATCTAGGTTAATCGTAGATTTTAACAACCAGAGTAATGACTTACAAAGAATTGTACGGAAACATTGGAAAATATTGTTGCTAGATGAAACTGTCAACAAAGTTTTATCCTCGAGACCAAGTATTACTTACAGAAGAACTGCATCTTTGGGCGATCTACTGACACATAGTCACTTTGAACTCAAACCAGCAACAACCACATCCTGGCTGAATACTCCGGGTTTCTGGAAGTGCTCAAAGTGCAAAGCATGTGAACACGGAAAAAATACAACTACATATCAACTACAGAATAGTCACGATGAAAGAACTAAAGACCACATAACTTGCGAATCCAAATTTGCCATTTACATTTTGGAATGTCCATGCAAAAAACTATACGTAGTGAGTACCATTAACAGACTTAAACTTCGCATCCTGCAACACCTACGTGCCATCAAAAACAGAGATTTCACATATCCTATGGCAAAACACTTCTCTGAATTCCACTCCTGTGATTGCAATCAACTAAAATATTTTGGCATCAAAATCGTCAAACAGAAAGAGAGGGGAGGCAATAGAATTCTGGAGTTAAGAAGAGCGGACTCAAGAATGATTCTATCAATAGGTACGGAAAATCCATGGGGTCACAACTTGGACCCTGAACACCATGTTCATTTATAAACTACTGAAACCCCTCAATAAAAGAAGGACATGGACATCCAAAAGAATGATGATAGGTCCAACCTATCTTGAACCCCATTTTTGTATTCTGAATTCCTTCTGTACTGAACTTTGAACTGTACACTGCTTCCACTCTCACAATTTCTCTCTGTGATAGACCACACTATTTATAATATTTGCAATTGGTCTATATTGGGAAGTAATCTGTCAGACCAAGAAACCTTTTACATCTAACAATGAAACGTGTCACCCTTACCCCCCACAGTGTAATATATCATGTACTTCACTAGGACACCAATTACCAATCGGGGCTATAACTAGTACTAATTTGGAGACACTTTTCAATCGATTATGCATTCTATTCCTCCCAAGTTATCATGGGTACTTTACCTTGATTTCGAACTTAAGACGAACTTAAGATGAACTTACTTTTACATCAAATCTTGTAAACCAATTGCAACATGTAACTACTTGTTTCCTTTTCAAAATCATGGCCTGAAACAATGGATTAAGTATAAATTGAGGCAAATTAACTCTTTACTTTAAAATGACTGTCGATGCAATTATATGTCCAGTATGTCTTCACTGTTTACTGAAAAAAAACCTGCACTAACACTTTAAATGGACACTCTGGGCTCTGAGACTCTATGGTCCAGTCGAAGGCCAAGTGCCGAAACACGTAGACCGTCTCTTGTGTGTATTACGCCTCGTTTTCATTTGAAATAAATACTATCTGAGTGTCTTCCGTGATGCTGTGATCCTTACCTGCGACGAACCTTTGAGGAATCGAGGGAGAAGCGAGAGGAATCTTTGATATATATATATATATATATATATATATATATATATATATATATATATATATATATATATAATATTACCTACTGGCGGTCGCCAGTAGGTAGTTATAGTTAGGACCACGTTTCCATAGGAAAACCTCAACATTCTATTTTGAATAACTTTGGCGCCGGTCGACGAATCCTCGCGAATTTCTCAAAATAGGTGGGGCGCTACGCTCCGCTCCTACCCTGAAAGTCTCGGGGGGATCCGTCAAGCGGGGGCTAAGATAAAAGGGGGGTCCCAAAACGCGTTTTTCCCATGCATTTTTCCATAGGACCTTTAGAACGAGCTACAGCCCGAACGGCTGAACAGAATTACTCAAAATTTGGCAGAGAGGTAGTCCCTAGGTCAAGGAAGTGCCTTTTGTAGGTTTGGTGTAAATCTCTTCAGTAGATTCTGAGAAAATAGCCTTTAAATCAATATATATATCTGAGCCCGCTTACGGTACGCTTACCGTACGCTTACGGTAAGCGTACGGTGGCGTGCGCGAGCGCGATTCTGATTGGCTCTTAGATCTTAGTAAACATTCGAATCGGTCGAAGCCAGGAAGCGGCGGCCGCCATTTTGTGTATTTCACTCTGAAAAAAAAGAGTGAAAACAAGGAAAGGGGGCAATGAGGAGAGTTACAGACCCCCTAACATTTGTAAGGGGGTCAAAGAAGGACAGAAAAGTACAAAAAAAACATTTATTGATTTTAAAAAAAATCACGGGGTACGCGTACGGTAAGCTTACGGTAAGCGTACGGTAGAAAAAAAAAAAAAAAATAATGAAAATCAGATTTAAGTGTTTAGATATTAGGGGGCTCTAAAAAGAGCCGTTGTGTTTATGAAATGATTTTTTAGTGGTACCTACAAGTAAGTACCGATGCAGAGTCTAAGGTTCAAGAGGAAGACTCTGTTCCCTTCATCATTGAAGTGCACACCATCTCATCTATAAATGTCTTGCATGTCATAACGCAAGTTGTTGTGGTAAATGGCACCCATACCATAGTCACGGAGGAAAGCAGAAACAGATTTGTTGACGTGCTTTCTTGCTTTGTCATCGCACCGCGTGCCCACCGTGCGTGCACGGCACTAACTGCGTAAAGTGGGCGCGCGGTGCGCGAAGCGCACCGCGTGCTCACTGTGCACGCACGGTGCACGAAGCGCACCGTGCTCGCACGGAACGAACTGTGTTAAGTGGGCGCGCATGCCACGAATGGCGTAAAGTAACTTAGCATTTAAAAAACCGTACAAATTCACTGAAAAAACCATAGGTTTCACACACGTTATAGTTAGGAATTAGCATTTAAAAAACCTTGCAAATTCACTGAAAAAACCATAGGTTTCACACATGTTATAGTTAGCGGAAATTTTACTGATAAAAAACCAGTGAAATTTCCCCGTTATAGTTAGTGCAGGCAACTATAACTCACGCGACCGCAATCTTCTGCTGATGACATATGTGTCTTTATGAAAAAAAAATATTTGTAATATATGTATAGCTAAAAATGTATGGAAGAAGACATGGGCAAATAAGTGTCTAAATACAGTATTAGCATCAGCAGAGGATTGCGGTCGCGTGAGTTATAGTTGCCTGCACTAACTATAACGGGGAAATTTCACTGGTTTTTTATCAGTAAAATTTCCGCTAACTATAACATGTGTGAAACCTATGGTTTTTTCAGTGAATATATATATATATAAACTCACACACCTTATCTAATCTTGCCTTTCTCTGTAAAGGCACATGCATGGTAAAGGCACTGCATGGTAAACACTTTGTGTGGTAAAGAATGCATGGTGAAGGCATCTCTTTATAATAAAAGTGTTGTAAAGTCTGTCTCCCCCTCCAAATAGGTACTGCTTTGGTATCTATTGACAAGGTGAGGAATCTGCAGCTAGAAGTCTCTATCAGAAGAACATGTTACATATCTTTAGTAGCAGTCTTTCTGGTAGAGACTGTATCTAGCCCCAGGTTCATCACCGAGCCTCCTTATTCTGTGATTGAACTCTATCCATTAATAAGGTCCCAAGTCTAGGGATGCGCACACTGTTAACAAACCATCTCTGCGTCTGGGGGTGTGGTCAGCCTCAAAAGCAACTGACATCAGAGTCAGTGTGGCGTATCATCGGACATATGAAGTAGTGAAAGAGGGACAGGCTTCACTTTCTCTTAGAGGATGTCATCAGACTGCCATTTAAAACTAATACATGCATTTGGTGCCATAACCAAGCAGATGTTTTGTCTTATGATTTAATTCTCTTGCTACTTTGGTTCCTAACAGGCAGGAGAGTAGGTCATTTGCAGTTTTTATTTTTTTAACTGGATGCCTGTTAATTTTGCAGTGTAGGTGTGCTTTAAATGTCCCACATTGAGACATGACAAAAAATATGTGCAAAGTAATAATTTCATATCTGCATTTTTGTTTAGCACTCACTATTTGATCCAGTGTTTTGATTGATTGTGAAATTTCCTTGAGTTGCATGCCACTGAAAGTCTCACCAGGATAGAGAGCATGTGTTTTCATGGGCTTATCGGGAAACGTATTCCCAGTCTTCATCATAGTAAGATCATCCCATCTCATTTTCCATTTTTTCTCTAATATTCTATATAGGCTGTCCACTTTCATGTTCTGCTGCACTGTGTTGTATCAACAGAAGACATGGTGCCAGGAAATGGTTCCCTTTTGGATTTAATATGTAAGGGAGACTAGTGTAGTAACTTTTTTTGGGTCGTGCATGGCTGTGCCAGTGAGGGGGAGCAAGTAGTGTTGGACTGGTAGGTATTTATAGAAAAAGTATGCGTAAAAAATTATGTGTCCTGCCATCTTTGAATTGTTTTACTGTTCTTTAGTTTGTCAATTGTGAAAAATAATTAACTTCTCCCATAAGTCAACTTACTTCTTGTTTACTCCTGTTGGGAGGTTATTTTGGTTATAATATTGGCTGTAAGATGGACATCTTGTCTATGTAAAATTCTGGGGTCATTTTTTGTAGACCTGCAATGTTTTAGTCAGTGAGGGGCCGATGTGGAAGAACAATCTACAACGGTGTCCAGTTGTGCAAAATGGTCCTTCTGCACCGAGATCCAAGAGGTATATCTCTGAAGCCACTTCCTCATATGAAAGAACTATGCAGCTTCATAATAGCTTTAACGTTTGTAAATTCCCAAGTCCCCATTGATCATGTTATTGCTCTTATTCTGTAGGATCACCTTTAAGATTCTCATATGTACACGACCCCGAATAGGAGGAAATTCACTTCTTGAAGGTCTTCATGTTGAGTGAGGTTAGGGAGAAAGATCGGCACTGAAGCGAATATCAAAATCTAGGCAATGCTTTCCTCTTGATTTTTTTCCAACCTGCCTTTAGTAATAGAGTGAGAACTGTTCACCTATTAATGCAGTTTCTGATCAAGGATAGATAGTTAACCTCATATAAATCTACTTTTTCTTTAATTAATGTTCCCTGTATTTGAGCTTATTGCCATAAGGGTAGCCCTCCATCTGCTGCATCCTTGTTTGATTTTGATTTCTTCTATCACCAATGTATTGTGGGCATCCAGTTTCTGTCACTGAACAATTTATTGTCTAATACTATACCTCAAAAGTCTAAAATTACCATTATTTTGGGTGTTCTCATTATAGTGTCAACTAGATACATTGTTAGCCAAAAGTGATATGAGGTTGTCCACCCCAAGCACCGTCACTCCACTTAGTTAGCCATCAGATCTAATAGTTTCAATGAAGGGTTCAATGGGCAGTTCAAAGAGAAAGGGTGACAAGGGACATCCCTGTCTCACTTCTCTATCAAGTGTAATTGAGCTTGAAAAGAGTCGTTCACCCATCTGGTGGAAGGATTCCCCAGCAGTCTTTGGCTAGAGTCTGGGAATCTAAGTGTGAAACCTATTCTCACCATTAGTGCCAGTATAAAAGAATACTCAATAAGGTTAAACTGACTTCTTCTCGTCAAGTACCATCACTGCTGGTCCACACTGACCGATTGATCTCATTGTTAGCAATCGCCTAAACCTTGTTGCAGCCCATTCTCCTGCCAATAAGTTCCATCTGAACTGTGTGAAACAAATGGGGCATAAGTCTGTCAGTTCTGTTGAGGACCATTTTGTTGAAAGGTTTATAGTCTATCTTAGGAAGGGAGATGGGTCCGAATGAGATACTTTTGATGATCCCTTGCAGGGTTTAGTGGGGACTGTTACAGTGGCCTTCAACCCTTATGTTTGTATCCCCATGTTGCTCATCTGGGATCCGAGCTAGGAATACGTTGTATCTTTTATAAATTTACATATTTTAGCTGTGCAGGCCAGGTGCCCTAGATGACAGGGAAAGGAGACCCTCAATGGTGTTCTGCACTTTCTCAATAGGAAATTGTGTGTTTATTTCAAGTGTGCCCTATCTAGATAGTGATGCTAAATTTACTTGATCTAGATCATTCATTACCTTCTCTCAATATGGTTCTATTACATACATCTCATATAATCTCATGCAGAAGGTCTTAAATGCTACTGCTATCCAACTAGGTTCTAGGGTGCTCACACTCCTGACCCCCACTCTTATGTATGCAATGATTGTGGCCACTTATTTTGTTAGATTTGCATAACTAGTAGTCTGCCAGCCCAGTTGCATTGGTGATAATGTCTTTGACAATTGTATAGCATGTTGTTTTCTAATTGATATATGTCTAATTTGGTCAGTGCTGTCTTGGCCTTTGCATTCTCTAGCCCTATGTCTCTGGAGTAGACCCTTTTGTGTTGCACCTTCAAGAGCAACCCTCTTGGTCGCATCCTCTATCTTCTTGATGCCACCCTTATTCTTGTAGGAAGATTCTGCAAACAGTATGTCCTATAGGACTGTATTAGGCCCATCCCACAACACTGTGTGCCTACTTATCCTGTGTCATTGAAACCTAAATATTCTACAGCCGCATCTCTCACTTTATCTGTCTACTTTGGGTTATTTGTCAAACTGTTGTTAAAGCTCTCAGTGCAATCCCTGTCAGGCAGGTTACATTTAGTTGAGCTGAGACTCTGGCATGGTCTTAAACAGTTGATGTAACAATATGCACCTTTTCCAAGTGTATTTTATAGTTTTGCTACATGAATCCTGTTTAGACAAATATACTTATTGTTATGGGTCAAAACAGTGTATACTCTTATCATCAATGTGCCTGTGACTCCATTCCTTTGTCAGCCCTAGATACAGCATTACAGGTTTCAGGACGCGAGATGCCACCTCTGAGGCATGAGACATATCCCAGTACTTCTGTCTGCAGTGGGTTAAGGACTATGTTAAAGTCCCTTTCAATATAATTACTTGTCAGTAGAATTATGCCAGAATATTTGCCATTATCAGAAAGAAGATTGAGCCATGCCTTTTCACTGCATAGATGTTTTATCAGCATCTGTCTATGATCTAATTACATGTGGTGGGCTGCACACCTGTCGTTCGGGTCTCACGTGTTGCTTGTACATAATTTGTTTATGTCACAGTATTTTGCATTCCCTGGAATTGTAATTTTCCCATCCTGTTTGTACACCTTATCCACAACACCTTTGCCAATATAGTATGTTTATCGTGCAAAAGTGAATTTCTTGGATTTGTGCAGTTCCGCGCGACAATATCCTTAGGGAGGTTAGGTGTCTGGTCCTTTTAATCACATTATTTAGTCCATTCATGGAATGAGAAGTTTTGTTCATGTCACGCATACAAGTCATTTATGGCCTATCTTCTCTAAATCCCCTTGTCAACTCTTTTAGATTCCTGGAGAAACATATGATGAATCTTAGCTCATGGTAAGGGTGTGGCTATCAACTGGGAATGGAAATAACGATTGTGACAAACTGGGGTTAATGTTTGTTCAGGAATGATGTTTCAGCAACCCCTTTATTTTCAAAGGGAGTAAGGCACAAGACAGCCTTTTAGGAAAGGTCTGCAATTCAATGATTTAGGTTCCATATAAAGACAAAGAGTTGTTAGATGAGGAATTTGGAGAATGCATGGAGGGGGCATGCATGCTCCGGTGGGATTCAAAGAAGGCAGTGAGGAGAAATTGGCAGTAGACAACAGGTGAATCAATCAGGTGTTAACAATATTGAGGTGAATCAATAACTAAAAGGTTGTCGAACCCTTTAAATAGGGTGGAGACAGGAGCAGAGGTCACTGACCAGGTGGGCTGACAACTGTTATGTAAATGATGCCCTAAGGTGCCTACCCTGCCAAAAGTTTTATTGACTTGCTCTTCTGGTCAGTTCCTTTAACAATGTCCGTAGTACGTGAGTGCCCTTAATCAAATGTTATAAGCTTTAAAGCAGTTTGCTATAAAGTATTACACAGCATCAAAACATCAGACCTCATAACTTAAAGTGGAATCAGGTGTGGATGTTTCAAGATTAACTGACAAGTTAATGGTTATAGTTTTTTAGCATTGCATCTTTTTATGCATTCATATGCTTTGAATAATTCCTTGTGGGACTTGGAATTCTTAAACTATCTTTAGCCTAGGAGTATTTTAAAAACATAGTAAAGCAGTAAGACTTATAGCAGGTACTTCTATCTGCAGGTTCCTTACCTTTGAATATTCCCCAGGCACTAGACTGATGTGAAAACTTCTGCAATAGATCTCTGGTGCTGGCGGAGGGCCCAGGCTCCGTTACAACATCAGAGTTGTTATAATGCCATTTGTATATAGTGCTTGATGAAGTACTGGGAATTTAAAGCCCAGCGTTGCAGGGGAACACACCCTAAGACTTCGGGTTCTTCCTGTTTCAGACCTACAGAAACACAGAGTCTTCTGGGTGAAGTCAAAGATCGATTTATTGGCTGCAGACCAATTACAGGTATCCGAGAAGTACAACACAATGTATGTTCTCAGGAGACTGCTTCAACTTACAGAAACGGCCTTCTCCTTAAATACAAAATATCATGCTTCAGGCACACATTCCTTGTTTTACGAGATGGTCATTTACATGTATTCATTACAAACGAAAAGGCAGAGTCATGATGACCATCCCACATTCCAGTTAAGCCAGCCCACAATTATTCACCCAGCAAGGCTCAGATCCCACATCAGATATCAACAGGCCCCAATAAACACGGGCATCTCCTGTTTGGAAAACAAGCCATAAAGCAGGAAGAGTCAGGTGTGAAAGAGATTAGCCGGAGGCTCGTGTGGGATGAAAAGGCTTTATGGTGTGTCAAACCCTGATGCTAATCACAGGTGGCCGTAGGACGGGGAGCTCGTGGGACCGAACTGACCTGGGGCAGCGGAGCCAAGCTGCCCAGGTCACAGAGAAGTCAAACAGAAAGTACATGTGTTCTAAAGGCCTGTACTTGTTCGTAATGTGTAGCCTATGTGAGGGCAACCATAAGATGGCCACCGCTCCAAGATGGAACCCACGAAGTCAATATGTAATATCGTATATGAAGTACATTTATCGATAAAACGTTATACAAAGAGCTTGTACATACCGCATTGTCCATTCGCGGTTCGCTGATAACGGAATAGACAGGGGTAGGGCCCTGTCTCCCACGCGGTCCCAAATTTCAAAGTACCACAGACCCTCCTTTTGCCCTTACATAGGCAATAACTACACTCACATCAATCCGAGTCTAGGTCAATATTCATGAAGTCATGGAGATGTTGCTGTAGCATCATCCTATTACTTAGCTCGTCCCTCGATACAGGTTTCCTTACACATAATGTAGCACAGAGGCCACATATCGCAGGAGCACACTGTATGCACAGACAGAACAGGAAAAGGATGGCTAAGATCACTCCAATGACCATCAGAATCTTCCAACCCCAGGCAGATATCAGTTCCCAGAACCACCCCACCAGTGACCAATCTCCTTTATCCACGTGTATAGACTCAGATATTCTATGCAGTTTGGAGATGGCTTGATAAACTATTGGAGCGTTATCTGGTATGAAAATGCAACAACTAGATTGGATGACCTTACATACCCCACCGCGGTCTGCAAGTATGACGTCTAGAACCATGCGGTTCTGCAAAGTCATGAGGCGATCCGCTTGGAGCTCAGCTGTCAAATTACCAAGGGCACCAGCCGTTATATTAACAGTGGATTCAACCACACGAGTCAGTTGTCTCAGGTTCCTACTATTGACCATCGGTCCCCAAAACGGCAGGAAGCCCAAAAAAGAAGTCTCCCGCTTCCTGACCGGCAGTATCCTCCTTACTAATCACGCCTCTTACAACTCTGGTCTTGTGATAATCAGAGGCAGCAGTAAATGTCGGCGGTAGCAAGTTTGCAATATAACATGTGCCCGAGAAATCAGGGGGCAACCATGTATATGCTCGGTCACTGCAGACAAAATATGTACCCTTGGCAGCCAAAAACGCAGGGGAAAACTGTGATGGGAAAGTGTACGTTTCAGTACAGTCACTTCTCCCCAGTTGAGCTCTTGGATTCTGACCATTACCTTGTAAACAGAACCGACCTATGTGGGGTACGACCCAAATTGGGGATGAGATTTTTCGCTGCCTTTCACCCAGACTAATGCTATACCCCGTTGCGTTCCACCCTACATAAGCTCGCAATTCATCCTTGGGGATAGATGAGTATGCGTCGATATCTCTGCTCATATCGGCGACTCCTCTCATTAAGGCTTTATTATTTGTGCTAGGTCTGATGGAACGCGGTTGTCGCGGGGAGTAGGCATCTAATGCAAAAAGAAACATGGTCTGGAATGCCCATGACGATCCATTGTAACTAAACGGCAGCACTAGATAAGGAATACCCTTGTTAATGGTATGTGGCATTAAACCACACACCCAGCAATTGGTTGTATTCATGACTAGTTGGTGCTGGTGCAGGAGCTGAATAAACGAGTTGTTTACAAACTCTGATCGTCTAGCTTGTTCAGGCAGAGGGTGGAAAGAGTGTGAGGAGACAGTAGGAGGAGGTATAGGCTGTTCAGTGGGTGCAAATGGCACTTGAGAGGAGAAGAATACATAACCTACAGTAAACACCATCATACTACATAGTATCAACACACATAATAATACAAAACGTTTGCTCTTCATTATTGTACATATTCTCGTTCTAAAGTTCATTTCCTCAGTGAGTCTCTCCATCTTGAAAAACTCCATCCTCTAATCGTGCCACTCGCGGCGGTTGAGTATCTTCTGCTAAGGGGTACGCCTGTCGGTCCAGGGAACGCCCTAGACCAACCAGAACCGTTGACCTAACGTCTTCGGCCTGTACCCCAAAGTCTTGGCACCGCCACCCTGCGGCTGAACCCGGATGGTGGTTCGAAAAATAAAAAATCAAAAAGTCCTTCAGATGGGAGAGCTGTAATACCAAAAAATAGTAAGGGAAAGGAATTTTTATTTGTCCATAGGCCTTGGTCTCAGGTTGTAGCGGTTTCTATCAGCTACTGTCTGGTCTTGAAACAAGAGTTCAGGCTCTGTGGTGTCCAATCGAATTGACGGTGGCACAGCTTCTTGCAAAATATCGTCACTCTCTTGTTCTGAAGCTGTGCCTCTTACGCGTGCATCACTAAATGGTACAAAACGAGGTACAGTGTCTGTTTCAGAGTCAGGGATACCCTCCTGGACCCACTGGTCATATGGTAGAGGCAAAGGGATCCGCTTGCAGTGGGCGCCGTGAATCCAATTCTTCTTCCCTTTTACGTGAACCGCTGACCTTGTCGACAGAAGTACGAGGTGAGGGCCAATCCAACGGTGCTCATCGTTGCTCTTTCGCTGGAAGTTCCTCACAAGAACCCACGTGCCAGGGTCGATAGGGTGTTCTGGAGCTTCAGAGGCCTGGGGGAGAGTATCATGCACCTGTTGGTGTAAAACACGCAATTTAGCCGTCAATTCATACAAATAATCAAGCAGTACTGGATGTTCGATTTTGCTGAATTTCGTCGGTCTTGGCACACCCCATCCATTGGCCGGGCGGCCAAAAATGATTTCATATGGGCTAAGTCCCACTCGTGAATGCACGGTCATTCTGGTGGATAGGAGTGCTAAAGGCAGAGCGTCAGGCCATTTAAGACCGGAGCTCGCCTGGATTTTGGCCAGCTGTAGCTTCAGAGTGCCATTGAAGCACTCTACTAATCCAGCTGATTGGGGGTGATCTGCAGCGTGACATTTTTGCTTTATCCCTAACCCCTCACACACATTCTTCATCACTCGACTCACAAACTCACTCCCATTATCACTCCACACCATTCTTGGCATTCCAAACCTAGGGAAAAATTCTTTCACAAGGGCTTTGGCTGTGGATAAAGCAGTGTTGTCCTTTAGGGGATATGCTTCTATCCATTTTGAGAAAGCGCAAACAACAACCAGTACATATTTCAAGTTGTTGCACCTTTCCATGTGGATAAAATCTAGCTGCAAAACTTCAAATGGATATGATGGAGGCGCAAAATGACCAGCTGGAGTTGGGGTTCCTCTACCAGGGTTATACTTCAAACATACCATACAATTCTTGACCACATTCTCTGCACACTTGGGAATTCCAACATTCTGCCATACTGGAGCCAACAACTTACAGATTCCTTTCATACTGATATGTGCCATTCCATGTGCCATAGTAACCACTGGAAGCACATATGCATCAGGTAACAACCATCGCCGATGTTCTGACAAATCAACCCAACAACCATTCTCATCCAATTTACCCATACTTTCTCTCCACTTGCTCAACTCTTTCTCTGTGGCTTCAGCTTGAAGGGACTTCACACTATCTATCGTGTCTTCACACATTCCAACATCACCAACCCATCTTGCAGGGCCTGCAACATACATTCGAGTCTTCACATCTTTTGCTGTTTCTTTCGCGATTTCATCAGCAAACGCATTACCACAACCAACATCATCAGTGACTTTCTTGTGCGCACTGCATTTCATAATCGCAACTTGTAACGGTAGGGTCAGTGACTCAAGGAGATCATTCACCAACTTGCCATTCTGAATTTTAGCTCCATGCGAAGTCAGGAACCCACGTTCTTTCCACAATCGCCCAAAACTATGCGCCACGCCAAAGGCGTATTGGCTATCCGTATATATGTTCACTTTCATTCCTTCAGACAACACACATGCTCTTGTAAGGGCAATTAATTCTGCTGCTTGAGCCGAATTATGTGGCACACGCGCAGTTTCCACAATCGTGTGCAAAGTCGTGATAGCATATGCAGCAGTTGTATCACCATTCGGAAGCTTGAAGCACGAACCATCCACCCATAAGGTACCATCATACTCAGTCAGGGGAGTATCTTTAAGATCTATTCTCCCTTTTGTCTCTTCTTCTGTTCTGAACAGACAATCATGTTGCTCAATCTCATCTAGGTCTGCTGGAATCGGCAATAATGTAGCTGGATTCAACGTGTTGCATCTCTTTATGTGTATATGGTTTGCCAACAGTGTCAATTCATATCCTGACAATCGAGCACTAGTTAAGTGCTGTGTCTGGTCCTGTTTAGTAATGTGTCCACAGCATGTGGAACCATAACAATCAATGTATTATCCATCACTAGTCCAGCAGACTGTCGAATAGACATAGCTGCTGCAGCTGTAGCTCTCAGACAACTTGGCAATGCCCTAGCTACCGGGTCCAAGGTTGACGAAAAATATGCGCATGGACGAGGTCTGTCGCCAAAAGGCTGTGTTAACACTGATAATGCGCAACCATCTTTTTCATGAACATACAATGTAAAAGGCTTGCTGTAGTCAGGGGTACCCAACACAGGAGCTGAACATAATGCATTACGCAATTCCAAAAAACCTTTCTGACACTCTTCAGACCATGGGATAGGATTCGGTGTGTCTTTGCATGTTAATGCTAACAAAGGTTTTGCCAGCAAAGAAAAATTTGGTATCCAGTGCCTACAGTATGAAGTAATGCCCAAGAAAGCACGCACTTCTCTCTGTGTTCTTGGCACGCTCAATTGTGCAATGGCTTGAATTCTTTCTGGGGTCAGTTTCCTTCCCTCCTTCGATATGAGATGACCTAAGTAGGTCACTTCTTGTCGACAATATTGCAGTTTTGAGAGAGACACTTTGTGATGGAAGGCAGACAAATGACGCAACAATGACAATGTAGCTTCTTTGCAAATCTTTTCAGTATCCGCGGCGATTAGTAAATCGTCAACGTACTGAATGAGGATAGCGCCACTAGGTAAAACCAGTGCATCAAGCTGCGCTTTCAAAGCCTGACTGTATATTGATGGACTTTCACAGTAGCCCTGGGGAGCGCGTTTAAAGCGGAAGCTTCGACCTCCTAAACTGAAGCCAAAAATGTCCCTGCTCTCCTCTGCAATTGGGATGCTAAAGAAAGCATTCTTTAAATCGATCACTGAGAACCATGCAGCGGAGGCTGGAATCACAGTTAGCAAGGCAGTTATATCAGGGACAACTGGAAACTGTGGCACAACAATCTTATTTACATCTCTAAGATCAATCACAAATCTGTAAACAGGTGGCAGTGAAGGGTCCGTTCGTTTTAAGACAGGTAAAACAGGACTATTGCAAACGTTGCCTCGTGTCTCCTCAATTACACCCTTTTTAATCAAATCGCTGACAATTGCTAACAACGCTTTCTGACCTTCATTGGAGATCTTGTACTGGGGAATACGTGGCAATCTGACATTGGCTTTTAAAGTGACCACATATGGCGGTATTTCCAAGAGACCCACATCATTGGGACCAGTAGCCCAAAGGACATCCGGAAGGGATGACAATTCAGGTGGCATTGCATTCTTAGACAAATACATCGGGGAAATCACTTCCTTACCTAATGTAAGTTGTACTCCTGAGGGAGAACATTATAGTGTTGCATGCAATCTTTTTAACAAGTCCAACCCTAACAGATTTTCACCACAACCTGTCGTTAGGATGAGGGGTGCTTTTAACTCGCAAGGTCCAACTGAAAGTGGCATAGGACTAGAAATCGGGTTCCTAACTGGGGCGCCAGAAAAACCTACTGAAACATTCATTTCGCCAGACAAAGGCGCGCCAGGGAGTTTTGAATGCATAATTGAACTCTTTGCAGCACCAGTGTCCAGCAGAAAGGGCTCTGTTACACCCGCTGTAGTCACCTTAACATACGGTCCACTCTGATCCACTGGTACTGAAACAACTCCCTCTCTCTGTCTATGGCTGTCCTAGTAATCATTACCTTCCACATTGTCGTCTTCTGCATAATAATCATTATTATAGTACTGAGCTGTATTACCAGTTGCATTGGCTTGCTGATCAAAGCTATTTATGGTATTTTGAGGCGGAAGAGGACGTGCGTTCTGGGGAACATTTCCACGCCCTCTACCTCTAGGAGCTTGCTGACCACCTCTACCTCTTGCGCCATACGCGTTATTAGTACGCTGCATTAATTTAGGGCAACTATACTTGAAATGACCTTCCTCTCTGCAATATGAACATTGATTGGGACCTACAGGGATATGTGGTTGATAATACCCATTCATTTGCTGGTTATTCTGAAACTGTTGGGGTTGCTGATAGATACCTTGGGTTTGCCTATAACTATTCTGTCCTCCACGTGGCGGGTAAGCCTGCTGTAAAAGGACCTTCGTTTTCAATTCTTTCGTTTTCTTATCTGTTCTATCCTTCTCGTCTTTATCTCTATTTTCATAATACTGTGCAGTAGCCAGTATTTGCGCTGAAGAGGAAACAGCCCAAGAACTTTCTGAATCTTTTAATTTCTTACACAACTCGGGAAGTAGATTCTGCACAAATTTATCCACAAATAACTGTTGGCCACCTTCAGTACTCATGTCTTGACCACTGTGGTCGATAAACGTTTCTTCAAACCTTGTAAAGAAATCGGACACTGTCTCATCTTTCTTCTGCTTTCATGCGAATAGTTTATCCCAATTCACGCGCATCGCGGGCATTAAGTTTTCATGTATGTAATAATTCTACCAGGGAGGTCTGCTACCAAAGGGTCAGGCTTCGCGCCACCAACTTGGCCAGCATCTGCAGCAATGATATTAGCCCATGTGCCCCCTAGTTCTGCAGCATGATCCGTATTACGGATGGATCCCCATAAAGGCTGTGGAACAACATTCCCGAACAACATATCTATGTCAGCTAGATTCATGACACACGATTCTGCAGTTTGTGATAACTCCTTATAATATCCTGTAGGGTTTTTACGGGGGTCAGCCAATGTCTGCTTAAGCGCTAACACCTCAGAACGCTTCCATGAAACATGTACCCAAACACGCTGAAAATGAGCTGGAGCAGCAGCAATATTTCGAGCGGCATCAGCCGCAACGGCTTCCTTCCATACCGGAGGGACTTCTCTCATAGGGTATTGTCGCGCTTTTCCCTTTTTCCCCACAGTGAATTCCTGTTCGAACAATGATTGCTGACAATCACCATTCCTGAAGGACAGTAAAGTCGCAACCGCTTTATCTACATCGGGACCCACAATTGTACCTGTTTCAAAATCAAACCGCACTCGACACAATTCCTGCAGGTTTGCGTTTGAACCATGATCCTCCAATTCCTCACAGAGGAATTCACACATTTTGTCAAACACATACCTCTGTTTTGGGGCATCCCATTGGTGAAAAACGTTAACAACTGATGCCACATTATAGAGTGAAGAAAAACCAATCCACCTACGCGCCAGATGATCTAACACCTCTTTCTCTTCAGGACCAGGCAGCTGACTGCGCAATTGCTTTCGTTGTAACCCAGGGGTCACACTAGATGACCCAAAGAGAGGCGACATTAAACTAGTAACTACATTAGCTAGTCGTTTTCGTGCTGAAGGAGAAGTTGAGGCGAAAACGGGGGGATAGACAGAGGGAAGAAAAGCGGATTCAGATACAGGTACCGGGGTAGTGTAAGAAAGAGCGCCAGGGGAGGCAGCTGACGTACTAGGCAAAGTCGCGGGAAGCGCGGGGGCAACAGGTAACAAAACTGGCGGCCCTTGAGAGGGCTGCACTGCAGGGATAGGAGCCAGCTGAGGAGGAGCTGGCGGCTGTGGGAAGACTTGCGGCATATTAACTGGAGGCTGCACATTTACGAGCTGTGGAGGTGCTGTGGCATTTTTCGCATTTGGGGGTGGCGAACTTAGCAAATGAGACATTAGGGAATCTTTCTCTTTCTCTTTTGTTTCATCTTGCACGAGGGATGACAAAACAGGGTAACATTTATCGATCCCTAGTTTGCGCTGTCTATGTAACTGCTCATTCATTTGTTCCTCCTCATTATCTTTAAATTGCACAGCTGCTTGCATCATTGACATACCTATTTCTCTCTTATTCCTTTTCGCTAGCTTAATTTCCTTCTGTTTGGCTTCCTTTCGCCATAGGCGGAAAGAATCAAACATCGCCGGCCGGGCTTTCTTTTTAAACAACTTAACTTCCAAATTATCTAAAATATCGGTATCGAAACTACCATTTTGGGGCCATTTTAAAACACCGTCCTTTCTGGTGTATCGGATCCATACTTCATTATATGCAATGGGGCCCACGCCATGTTTCACATAAAGCTCATAATTTGGAGTTCCAATTGGAGGAACCGGACAGGAGTCCTCCAATTGGGAATCCCTTCTACAACCCAAACAAAACAATCTTCCAAATACACTAGAACCAGGCATCTTCGCTCACTAGTCTAGTTTCAAACTTCAAAGGATTATCGAATACGATAGTCTCGTGAATACACGAGTCCTCTGGCTTTGGCGCTTGCATGCTCCAAATCAAAATGATCCCGAAGGATACCAAAAATTCCGAAGGATACCAAACAAACTGGGAGACGCTCCACTTATACTTAACTGAATATCGATGATCGATGGCGTCACCAGAAGACTCTCTCAATTGTTTCGCTCTACAAAATCGTTAAGGGTCCAAAACAGGGCGATTAATCAGGGCAGCAGTCCTTCGTAGCCGTCGGGACGCGGAGAACCTCGCAGAAAAGACTTTCGGACCACATCGACATGCAGGGGTCGATGAAGTGGCGGCCTTCCTCCGGAATTTCCACACAAAGCTCCTCACGAACCTCTGGCTTGGACTGGTACCGCTGAAATCGTCCCGAGTTGGGCGCCAACTGAAGTACTGGGAATTTAAAGCCCAGCGGTGCAGGGGAACACACCCTAAGACTTCGGGTTCTTCCTGTTTCAGACCTACAGAAACACAGAGTCTTCTGGGTGAAGTCAAAGATCGATTTATTGGCTGCAGACCAATTACAGGTATCCGAGAAGTACAACACAATGTATGTTCTCAGGAGACTGCTTCAACTTACAGAAACGGCCTTCTCCTTAAATACAAAATATCATGCTTCAGGCACACATTCCTTGTTTTACGATATGGTCATTTACATGTATTCATTACAAACGAAAAGGCAGAGTCATGATGACCATCCCACATTCCAGTTAAGCCAGCCCACAATTATTCACCCAGCGAGGCTCAGATCCCACATCAGGTATCAACAGGCCCCAATAAACACGGGCATCTCCTGTTTGGAAAACAAGCCATAAAGCAGGAAGAGTCAGGTGTGAAAGAGATTAGCCGGAGGCTCGTGTGGGATGAAAAGGCTTTATGGTGTGTCAAACCCTGATGCTAATCACAGGTGGCCGTAGGACGGGGAGCTCGTGGGACTGAACTGACCTGGGGCAGCGGAGCCAAGCTGCCCAGGTCACAGAGAAGTCAAACAGAAAGTACATGTGTTCTAAAGGCCCGTAATTGTTTGTAATGTGTAGCCTATGTGAGGGCAACCATAAGATGGCCACCGCTCCAGGAACCCACGAAGTCAATATGTAATATCGTATATGAAGTACATTTATTGATAAAACGTTATACAAAGCGCTTGTACATACCGCATTGTCCATTCGCGGTTCGCTGATACCGGAATAGACAGGGGTAGGACCCTGTCTCCCACGCGGTCCCAAATTTCAAAGTACCACATTGACCAGAACCCTGATGTCTGTTCTGTTTTGTTCGTTCCTTTTGATGCATTTAGAGCTTTGTTCTCTGAGATTCTGTGGATTGCTTTCTCGCATTTTTGTCAAGTGGTGCAGATAGGGACATGTCACTACTGAAGAAGTCCGGTTTCAAGCCATGTCGCTAGTGCGACCGCCAGATGTCCATCTAGGGTAGAAACACATGTTGTTGTGTAAGTTCTGCCATCAGAGAGCGTAGGGCTGAACTGATCATGGCCTATTCTGAGGACGGTTGTCAGGAGTGCCACAGGACATCACTGTCCACTAGATCCTCGAAGGAGTAGAAGTGTCACAGGAAGAATTAAAAGCGCTCCTCTTCTCAAAGGTCAAAATCGAAAGGTAAGTCACCTCTGACCCAGTCTATGAAGCTGGAGTTAGTGGAGATCTCCACAAGGGCATTGCCAGCACAATAACCCTATGCCTCAGTCTCCCCTCACACCTCCTCCTCAACAATCAGTGTCAGTACCCGGGGCGGGATCTGTCAGCCTTCATGTAGACTACGTTGAATCTCTTTAGGAGGGTACTGTCCTCTCTAGAGCATCCTTGGGACCCATGGGATTGGTTGCCAGCCACTATGGCCTTAACATGGGGATGGCCTTGGAGCCATACAGATTCTGTCTGGCACAGTCCTTGTCTTTTGGGCCCCTCCCACACCATCCTCACTTAGGACCGACGTCAGTTGGATTTTCGGCTCTGGTCAGGGATTACCCTATGTTGAGTAGAATACCAGCATTTGGCTCTGCACTGCATCACAGACTGATTCTGTGTACAGCGCCACTTTCAACATTGATGGCGGTGCGGACAAAGTCATTGCAATCTTCACCTGAAACTGTGTTGGTGGTCAAAATCTATCACTCCAGTAGGAAAGCACTCCTCTTTCTGAAGGAAGGACAGTTTGCCACATATCACACTGTGGGGCTTGACTTGATGTCCATTCCCAGGATGGTGAATCTGGTCCCCTTTCAGGTGTATTAGTCTCCCAAAGAGCCAGTAGGTTGGACATGTCTCAAGACATTGACCCCGTTAAAGGACCGTTTCCTTCTGCAATGTCAGGTTTTCATTCTCTATAAGGAAGGCAGTCGAGGTCCTTGACCTGCAACTACCTGCAGTAGAGCAGAGAGACAATATTCTTACAGATAGCCTACAGATAGCTCCATCTGCTTCTGAGCCCTTGCTTCCACGACCCTGGGCAAAATCATCATTGTGACCAACCGTTAATAGGAGAATTGCCTGCCTGTGCAGGCCAGCGTTCATAACCATTTACCCCTTGCCCAAAAGCTTAGTAGTGCAAAGCTTCTCCACATCCAGATTCAACCTTGGAGCTTTCCCTTTGCAACCTCCTAATAGGGAATCCAAACTCCTGGAAGCAATAAGAAAAAAGGCCGTTTTGGCTGGCAGCTTAGCCCTTGGTTTGCTGTACGTCACCTGTATCTCGGGAATACATGCCCATGCCCTCTGGGACATGTCAACCATGGTGATTTCAAATCTCCAAGACCATTCGCAGGCTTAGCGCTCCGAGTTAGTAAGAGATGGACTGAATGCTTCTTGATACATGGTGCGAGCTGACCTAGACACTGTAGACAGTGTAGCTCGATCAATGGACACTTCTGTCACTTTAAGACACCATACATGGTCCACAGAATTCTCATCAGATGTCTAGAACATTCTACTGGATGTGCCCTTTGAAGGTAAGAGATTGGTTAGACAGAAAGCAGATGCAGCACTAGTGCGCTTCAAAGAGGGTAGAGCTACAACATGTTCTTTGGGACTGCAGTCCACTCCTCATACTTTTCGTTTCTTTAAGAAGCCAACTCCTCTTCTCTGAGTTTCCAAAAGAAGCCACACGCCTCCACACTTGGTTAGCAACAACCGAAGAACACCTTTTTTGCGGCAATACTGAGAGAAAGATAAGGGACATGTCAGACAGCTTCCACCCTTCTCTTCCTCCTCCTTTGCCTCCTTAGCACCACCAGGGAAACAACAATAGTTTGTCTGGAAAGGAGCACGACATGCTGATGGAAGGAACAGTGTTTCTTTTTCTACAGGCATGGAAGGCCACCTCTTCAGAAAACTGGGTCCTACAAATTGCAGAAAAGGCATACTCTATCCTTCCGCTAGCATCCCACCAGCTGTTTTCTCCATCCCTCTCAGGTACTAGTAGAATACCTGCTCATCCAGCAGAAAGAGGTAGAGATCCTACCACAGAAAGGGGCAGTAGAACTGGTGCCAGAGCGAGAACAGGACCGGGACGCTATTCTCCGTACTTCCTTGTTCCCAAGTAGAATGGCGGTCTGCCACTGATCCTTGATCTCAGGGTCCTGAATTGGTTCCTCAGAAATGGCAAGTTCAGAATGTTGTCCTTTCCTCAGCAAGGACTGAATGTTGTCTTTAGATTGCTTGGTCTGTGGGCTTCCTGCATCCTCCTGGTCATTTATGCACACTGGCACACGAGGACTCTGCAGTGGGGCCTTCGCAAACAATGGTTCCAACATCAAGGGGATCTGGAAGAATCGATTGTGATCTCCAGGGACGCTGCAGTGGAGTTTGGAGGGAAAGAGAGAAGAACCTTTTTTAAGGACGATGTTTCTGCTTCTGGTCACAGTTGTAACAGACTCTTCATTGTAGGGTAGGAAGCACACTTGGTGGTCCTGGAGATTAGCGGCATCTGGGTTCCTGAAAAGCAAAGTCATAAATCAATTTCCTGGAACTAAGGGTGGTCCAATTGGCATTCAAGTCCTTCCTCCTAAACTGTGCAGTATTTCATTCCAGATCTTGACCGACAATATGACTGCGATGTGGTATCTGAACAAGCAGGGAGGGGCAGGGTCTTAGACTCTGTTGAGAAGCTCTTAGTCTTTGGGCCTGGGCACACCATCACAGTCTATGGCTGGTGGACAACCATCAGGCAGGTTCATTTAACACAGGACTGAGAATCTCAGTCGATGTCATCTTGCCAACCACAAGTGGCGTTTCCACCTGGAGGTGCTGCAAGACCTCGTTGCCCCTTTGGGTTCACCTCAAGTCGTCCTCTTTGTCCTCCGTCGCTGGCACCTTGGCAATGCATTTTAATTGTAATGGAAGTTTCCACTCTACTGCATATTTCCTCTCATTCCCTTAATTTCTGGGGTTTTGAGGAAGATTCACCACAGCAGGGGCCAAGTAATTTTTATTGCCCCAGTTGGACTTGAAAGGTGTGGAATACAGACCTTTGGCACTTGTTGATTGTGGCCCTCTCTTCACCTTCCACTCAAAGTGATGTCTCAATCAGGGGACAGATCCTACGGGGAATCTTCAAAGCCTACTCATTCATGCATGAAGTTTGAGCAGGGAAATATGAGTACCTTTCAGCTACCACTGAAAGTGGTGGACGTGGTCCTCTTTACGCATCACCAGTTTACAAAATCAGTTTCTTCAGGAAGATGGAACAAGTTTGTTAACTACTGTGCCGAAAGGGGGGTTGATACTTTAAAAGCACCCCTTGCCAATATACTACTGTTTGCACTGCTCTTGGTTCAACAAGAATGTGCAGTGACTACAGTCAAGGTATACCTCTTGGCACTTGTCTGCTTTTCCATGCTTACCAGATAACCCTCCCTGCTTAAGTCCCTGGTGGTGATGAGATTCTTGAAAGGGATTGACAAACCTGTATTCTCCAACTCCTTTTATTATGCCTCAGTTAGACCTTAATTTGGCTCTGACTTTTCTCATAGGCACTCTGTTTGAACCAACGCACAACTGCCAGTTACCGCTTCTGACTTTAAAAATAGTGTTCCTAGTTGCCATCACATTTTCTCGTCGAGTCAGCAAGCTACAGACCTTGTCTGTTCGACCTCAATTTGTTTGTTTCCAGACAAGGGGATATTGTGCACTAAAGCCATGTTCTTTACAAAGGTGGTGTTTCCTTTCCATCTAGGTCAAACAATTACCCTACTGTAATTCTTTCCCCTCCACGTGTCACAAGAAGGAGGAGAGGCTTCACGAGCTAAACTCCAGGCAAGCACTGAGTGTCTACATCAGCCACACAACATAATTTAATTCTGATGGCCAGCTGTTCTTCAGCTACACTGGCTGTTAAAAAAGGAAAGGCAGTAGAGAAGCGAACTTATCTCGCTATATCATTTTATGCATCCAGATCTACTATGCTTTAGCAAGGAATAAACATCCTGAAGGAATCAGGGCTAGTTCTACCAGGGCAAAACCTTCCACTTCAGACCAGGCTAGAGGGGTACCAGTGGCTGACAACTATGTGGTCCATCCTTGACACTTTCTCCAAAAACTATTGCGTGGATTTGAAAGTGAGACTGAAGGCCACTGTCTGTCCTTAATTATTCTCTGGTTTAGTTCTCTTTTCCCAACACCAAAGGGACTAATGCTTGGGACTCTGTTCAAAGGTGAGGAATCTGCATATAGAAGTTCCCATCAGAAGAAACAGTTACTCTTCTTGTTTAACAATCCTTCTGGTGGATACTCTGTCTACCTGCATATTCATCACCGACACTCTCTCCTCCTCGTACTGCAGACCTTTGGAAATTTCCTAATAAGCTGCCAAGTTAGTATTGTATGCAGCGCTTGACTGTCAATCTTCTCTGTGACGCCTCTAAATTTGTGGCAAAGCCAGAGTTGAACTGACATCAGGACGCTAGTCTGATGATATATGGCATTGATGACATCATCAAGACTCAGAGCTTGATATCATTGCAGAGCCTGCACCCTCTATGGTGCTGGGAACTATTACAGATGTTTCCAGACCAGTCTGGTGTCTGTGGAATATTCAAAGGTGAGGAATCTGCAGGAAGAGTATCCACCAGAAAGATAGCTGTTCATGGAGATCACATTACATTATTTCAACACAATTATGTGGAAGAGTCCTTAAGTCAAACTCATGTTAAAATTAAGAATTCAAGAGAAAATGTATTTTTTACCTTTGTCTACCTCAGGGACATTTATTCTCCATTTTTCGGACCTTCATTAATAGGCATAAGCATGGGTTAGGTTTACCTTGCTCAGGATCTTGTAGCAGTTTTAACTAGAGGTTAAATCTCGGTATCATCCCTTTTTGGGTTTTGGTTATATAGGCATATGCCTACCTGCTGGCAGCATACATAGAATTTCGTCAGATTTTTTTTTTCAAAAAGAGGCCAGTTTTATTTTTAAATATACCAAGGACAGAATCAAGTTTCTGATTATGCAAAGTAGACTAGAAATAGAACCATTGTATTTTTGAGTTGTAAGGCAAAGCAAGACATTTTCAGGTCTATCTCTGCATTTGTTTTTTTAAACAAATGTTATTGTGGTTTACAAGTTTGTACAAACATACGTCCTGTTAATTCCTACATTAAGATACTGTCTAACAGGAGAATGCGGAGGCAACCTGCAAGTTGCAATCATTCGGGATATTCTATTTACAAAAGGAATCCGCCCTCCCACCCTTCATATCTAGAGCATGCAAAGATTATAGCCTTATTCAGGTCTTTCTCTGCATGTGTCTTCCTCTGGTCAGCTTTTCTTCATATGACTTTATATCATAAATGTGTTTCTTTTTCTAACAAGACTGGCTGGAGCTAATAGTGATTTTTATGTTTATTTACTTTTTGTATTATCCGGCACAAGAAATGATAATCAGTCATGCAAATATAAACCTACACTGTCACCAAGTTGCAATCATGGTGAAAATATATTGTGCAAAGTCCAAGAAATGCATTTAAAGAGTTAGTTACGTTGCCGTCCTACCTCATCTTCTGTTCAACTGGTTGGGATTTGCATGCACGACCAGAAGCTCCTCCTAAACAATTCTGTCGATTTGAAAATCTGATGTGCAGGCTTAGAGCGCGCACTCCCTCTGGTACACAGCCTATTATATTGCATCCACTACATCAACATAACTACAAAATTGCAGTGTAAGTATAGTGTAAATGGATGTGGAGTTAGGGATAGTAAATATATACTTAAATATATACTTAACTTCATGACGGGATGGTAGGTGATACAGTGAATGTAATGTTTTTGTAGGTTGATAGTAATCATTTAGATATAGTGTCATACAAGCTGCCATGCTCAAATGAAAGCACATCTGCTGCCTGGGCCACCAACTGCCCCAGCTTGGTTTTTTTGTTTTTTCACCTGTAGAGCTGGTTTTCATCTCATGTGCCAACGTTTTGAAGGTTGACCTTAGCAGTGACTCTATTTTGGAAGGGGTGATTTCCATTTCATTTATAATTTTTATATAATTTACTTCCCTCTTTGTATACCGTACAAGGTCTGTTTCAAGCAAGGCTAACAGTGTGGTTTCTTTTCTTGGCGACTGATACTTACAAGATATGGGTGTGATGTTAGGAGAATTTTCCTATGGTAAGTTTCTGTTATGTGGAGGGATCCAGCTGAGGCTCATGAGATGCAGACTTCTGTAGATGTTGAAGACACGACCGTCCCTGCAGGAACCCATCAGCTTGGACACTGCCTTTGACATATCTCAGGATGGATTTGGGGCTTGGCGCAATATGTATTTAAGTGTTGACTTTCAGTACCACTGTGATGGCCATCTCCCCGATACAGGAGCCCACAACGCACCTGTGCTGGTGCTCTATCCTCCAAGCACATCATGTGCAGATACATTTTGCTAGGAAAAATTGGGTATGAAAGACTTGTGGTCCTGGATTGCCTGCTCACGTCATAAAACTGCGGAGATGCCTCTGAGTTTCACCAAAGAGTCTTGGATCACTCTGGGGGTTGATCATGCTCCACAACCTAGTTTTCCCTGAAATGTGGGTTGGGCTGTTCTGAATCTTTCCATCCAATGTTTAGTTCCACTCCGCTCTGGGTCCCAGTACGTATGTACTGGTGTGTCCAGGGTCCTGTGTTGTTGCCCTGGGTAACAAAAGCAATGCCTAGATCAATGTATCCTAACTGAAAACTGTTCTGTGCGTTATCAGTAATCTACACTAATCTTAGTGCCTACAGGTTTGTCATAGCACACTAAAGCAGCCCAACGGCACAATGAGCTGCCTCCTCCCTCCCACTGAACAGTGATCACCATGAATCAGCTGCCATTTAGATAAGCAGTGTGGCAGTTCTGAGTGGCAACACTTGAATATTGACATATTTTTTGCATCATGTCAGCAGCACAAAAGGTTTTAATTAACAACCCTTGAAAATATTGAAATGAGACTCAACAATGCATTGAATACTCCCAACTTATCTTTTCTCTTACAGGTTCTCAGCTTATCACCTTCTACTGAGTTGACTTTAAAGTCTCTTGGTGGAAGCTGTAAGGTTGAGGTTATCTTCGCTCCCAAATGCCGCATCCCACAGTTTGCTGAAGAGGTGATGCTGGAGTGTGCTGGTATGTCACGACCACTGTTTGTCCTCCGTGGTTGCAGCCAGGGCATTGAAGTCAGCCTTGACATGGAACATATCCCCTTTGGAGCGGTGGTGTTCCAGACTGTTGCCTCCAGGAGGGTCATCATGAATAACACGGGTGACATCGGGGCCAGGTAATAATGCATTATTGTGAAATTACCATTGTGAGCTTACATTATGGTTGGTACTGCCGGACATTCTATTCAACCCACTTGTATGGAGCTGCTGTTGAGCTGTTATCTAGTAAGGGTGTTGTCTTGCATAAGTGATTGTTCACATGATCATGTAAAATAATAATTTTATAATCACTTGCAACAGATCACAGCATAGTTGGCTTTAGAATAACAGGTAATGAGGCACCTACATCCTTTAGCATCCGCAGCTTACAATTGTCAAAAAAAGATTTAAAAAGTAATACTGTAGGAAAGTAGGATCTGCTTTCATGGTTCCCCCCACTTTATGCTTGATGTCAGTAGGTTTTTGACTAGTTTGAATGGGATCCTGCTAATCAGGACTCCAGTAACTGTACTTCCTCCCTAAATTTGACCATGGTAAGTATTTCTGCATGTCCACAACTGGAGACTGGTGTACCCTTGTAAGTCCTTAGTATATGGCATGGTACTGTGGGAGTTGATGCTTGCATCTTTCACAACATATATAAGTTTCCTTAAATCTGAGGTCACTACACTTAAAACTGATAAGTAATGCCTATGGCAGGCTCGTCATTCCTGAGGGCAGGGTACTTGGTTATAAGTGTGAGGGTGCCTCTGCATGATCAGGACACCCCTACAAACCCCGGAGTCGATTCTCCAGACTTTGTAAGTGCGGTCAGCAATTTTGATACATATAGTGGACATCAGTCATTACGAGATGTCTTAACTATATAGTGGCTGCACTGAACCGATCATGTTTGGTAACAAACATGTTAGGATCATACCCCAACCCTGATTCCAGAGTTGGAAGTATGATGCCATGTACCAAGGGGCTGACTTGGGGTACCCTCTGTACTCCCTGTTACAGCCTATCTGAAAGAAACACGTTAGTTAGATTCCTCACCTTAGAATATCCCTAGGCGTCAGGTTGGATCCGGAAAGATTTTTCATCAGCAATACCCTTGCGCATCGCTAGGCGTCGTCTGCGGCTCCGCGTCCGTCGCCGGCGTCGTGATCGCTGGGATGACATAGTCGGAGTACTTAGACGCCGCCCTCGCACGCTGACGTCAGTTCTTCTTTTTTCCGCGCCAGTAAGCGCCGATCCGGGAAGAGCATACCCTTTTAGTCACTTTTTGACTAAACTTTTTTTAACTCTTTTGGTTCCATTTCCAGTCGACCTCGACTCTGGTGCCGATAGGGATGCCTGGCTTAAAACCTTGTGACACCTGTCACCGACTGATGCCGGTCATAGATCAGTGACTACCTCGTGGCCATGAGGAGCCTGGCTCCGCCGTCGATGCCTGCCGGCGCGCCTTCGTGCCCCGCATGCTCGACTGGGAGGCCTAGCGAGCCGGCGGCTCTGGCCCCGGCGCCGTCGTCGACTCCGGTCCCGACGCCGCAGGTCTCCGCGGGATCCAGGCCTGGATCCCGGTGGACGCCGGTCGACCTTACGACCCTTCCGCCGGCGCCGACGCCTCCATTGCCGCCCCCGGCAACGCCTTCGGACGACGCCGTTCCCCGGTTTAGTCTTGGTCCGGGCCCAGCGTCGGATCGGCGCCGATTCCGACGCCAATGGGTGACAGGTTCATCTTCCGCCCGGCTCCGATCATTCCACCTGTATACCAGGAATGGGATGACGGCGACGACCGGGAGGGGTCTGAGGACCCTCTGGCACGGCAGTGCCAGTTATCTCAGGACTGGGCAGATGAACTGGGGGACGCCAGTGGTCTTGATACCTCCCCTGACACTGGCTTCATCTCTCCTCCGTCCGTGGCTTCAGAGGAAGGTGCTACGTTTTCTGTGGTGCTGCGCAAGGCGGCCGAAGCCCTCGGGCTGGAGCTGCCTGCTGTGGCCGTGAGGACTAATCTCCTCACTGAAGTGCTTCAACCGTCAGCAAGCTCCTCGGAGCCTCTGCTGCAGTTTAATGAAGCACTGACTGACGTTCTGAGGGGCACCTGGTCCAAGCCCTCCACAATTCCTCCTGTGGACCGGAACGTGGCCCAGCGCCACTGCCCTGCACTGGGTGACCCCAGTTTTCTGTCGTTGCATCCCACGCCAGAGAGCCTGGTTATCCAGGCCTCTATCTCCCAGACCTCCTTCCCGCCCGCTCCCCCGGATCAGGAATCCAAAAGGTTGAAACAGTTTGGGAAGAAACTGTTCTCCTCCCTTAGTTTGGGATTGCGTTCTGGCAACACAGCGTGCGTTTTGGACCGTTACTCCCACTCCCTGTGGGATACGGTGGAGGACGTGCTGCCCCAGTGTCCGGAGGAGGCCCGGACTCGGCTCGCCCAGGCTTTTGCCGAGGGGCGGGATGCGGCACGGCATGCAATCTGATGTGGACTGGACACAACGGACTCGCTAGGCAGGGCAATGGCGTCCACGGTGGCGATTCCTCGCCACGCCTGGCTGAGGTCCACGAGTTTCTCCGGGGATGTCCAGAGCACCCTCATGGACATGCCCTTGAAAGGCAGTCGCCTTTTTGGCGACAAAGCGGACAGTGCGCTGGAGCGCTTTAAGGACTCCAGGGCTACGGCTAAGTCCTTGGGCCTCTCGGCCCGCGCCCGCAAACTTCCTCTTTTCGTCCCTTTTGTGGCCAAGGAAGGGGCGCCCAGTCACGTCATTCTAGCCACAGGCCTCAGAACCAGTCTCAACACGGTCGCGGATGTGTATTCCGCCAAGGCGGAGCAGGGGGACAACGAGCCGGTCCATCCACATCTACACCGGCAGCATTCGCCTCAAAGCCCTCCTAGTCTGTGCTTTCAAGCCCATTCAACGCCAGTGGGAGGCAGAGTTCGCCATCACCTGCTCCACTGGTGTACCATCACATCGGACAGGTGGGTGCTGCAAATCGTCCGAAGGGGCTACTACCTCCCCTTTGAGGCGACCCCTCCAGCCATGCCACCGCAGTACCACTGTATGTCTGGGGATCACTTCTGCAGGAGAACGTTAAGGCCCTCTTGACCAAGGGGGCCATTGAGCACGTTCCTGGCCCAGAAGTAGGTCGGAGTTGTTACTCCCACTACTTTCTGGTTCCCAAGAAGGGCAAAGGGGGCCTACGCCCTATCTTGGACCTCAGGAGCGTCAACACCTTCCTCCGGAAGGAGAAGTTCAAGATGCTCACCTTAGCTCAGTTTCTGGCTGCCCTAGAGCCTGGAGACTGGATGGTAGTGTTGGACTTGCAGGACGCTTATTTCCCCATCCCCGTCCTGCCGGCCCACCGGCGTTACCTGCGGTTCACGGTAGGCCACGAGCACTTTCAGTTTACCGTGCTCCCCTTCGGCCTCACCAGTACCCCTCGGGTGTTCACGAAAGTGATGGCGGTGGTCGCAGCTCACCTGCGTAGATTAGGGGTTCCAGGCTTCCCCTATCTCGACGACTGGTTGTTGAAGGCGGGCTCGCCCCAGGCAGTCGTCTCCCACCTCCAGACTACGGCCGACCTCTTGTATTTGCTGGGGTTCTCCATCAATGTGCCGAAGTCGCATCTGAGTCCCTCCCAGAAGCTCCTCTTCATCGGAGCGGTTCTAGACTCGGCGCAGTTCCGGGTCTATCCTCCGGAACAGCGGGTCCAGGATATTCAGGCTCTCATTCTAATCTTTCGGCCTCTATCCCGGGTTTCGGTCAGGTTGGTGCTGCGGCTTCTGGGTATGATGGCCTGCTGCATCCTGTTGGTGCATCACGCCAGATGGCGGATGCGGGCTCTGCAGTGGGACCTGAAGTTTCGGTGGGCCCAGCATCGGGGCAACCTGTCCGACCATGTCTTGATCTTGCAGGGCACTGCCAGACAGTTGCAGTGGTGGCTCACGGACCGCGATTGGGTCAGTGGCAGATCCCTCTCCCTACCCCAACCGGAGCACGTAGTAGTGACGGATGCGTCCCTCCTGGGATGGGGGGGGCCACATGGGAGAGGCGGAGATCAGAGGCCTCTGGTCTCCGGTGGAGTCCCGGCTCCATATCAACCTTCTGGAGCTGCGGGCGATCCGACTTGCACTGAAGGCATTACTTCCCTCTGTCCGGGGAAGTGTAGTGCAGGTGTTCATGGACAACACCACCGCCATGTGGTATTGCAACAAACAGGGCGGGGTGGGGTCGTGGACCCTTTGTTAGGAGGCTCTGCGCCTCTGGACCTGGCTGGAACATCAGGGCATCACCCTGGTGGTTCAACATCTGGCGGGCTCTCTGAACGCCAGAGCAGACGAACTCAGCCGCCGGTGCATGATGGATCACGAATGGCGTCTGAACTCGGACGTGGCGCAAGGTCTCTTTCTGCAGTGGGGAGAGCTATTTGCCACCGAAGAGAACGCGCAATGTCAGCAGTTCTGCGCGGTGGAATTTCCAAGGCGGCACTCGCTCGGAGACGCTTTTCGTTGCGAGTGGAGTTGCGGTCTGTTGTACGCCTTTCCGCCTATACCACTTCTGCCCAGAGTGCTGAAGAAGATCAGGCGTGACCGGGCCCAAGTTATCCTTGTGGCTCCGGATTGGGCACGAAGATACTGGTATCCCGAGCTACTCAGTCTATCGATCGATCCCCCCATCCGACTGCCTCTTCAGGAGGACCGTCTGTCGCAGCAGCAGGGGACGGTCCTCCACCCGAACCTGTCCAGCCTCCACCTCCATGCGTGGAGATTGAGCGGCGGCAGTTGATGCCATTTGACTTGCCTTCTGAAGTCTGTAATGTTATTCTGGCAGTCAGGCGTCCCTCCACAAAATCGGTATACGCCTGCAGGTGGAACAAATTTGTGGCATGGTGCACAGCAAAGGCTGTGGATCCCCTCTCTGCCCCTCTTTCTGAGGTTCTACTCTTTCTTCTTTCTTTGGCCCAGCAGGGCTTTGCTCTGGGCACCCTCAAAGGATACCTATCAGCTATTTCTGCTTTCCTACGGCTTCCTGATCAGCTTTCTCTTTTTAAATCCCCTGTTGTTTCTCGATTCTTTAAGGGCATTACCCACATGTTCCCTCCTGTCCCTTTCGTAATGCCTCAGTGGGATTTGAATCTAGTATTGACCTATCTGATGTGTGCTCCCTTTGAGCCACTTCATAATTGTCCCCTTCATCTGCTGACGCTTAAGACTGCTTTCCTGGTTGCCATCACCTCTGCTAGAAGGGTGAGTGAGCTCCAGGCCTTCTCTTCCAAGCCTCCTTTCCTTTCTGTCCATCCGGACAAAGTTGTTCTAAGGACTTGTCCTTCCTTTCTCCCTAAGGTGGTAACTGCCTTTCACATCGGCCAGTCTGTTACACCGCTCTCCTTCTTTCCGCCTCCGTATCCCTCAAAAGAGGAAGAGAGGCTCCACCGTCTGGACCCAAAACGGGCGCTGCGCTTCTATCTGGACCGCACCAAACAGTTCCGGGTGGGCGACCAACTCTTTGTTGGCTACGTGAGCGCTAAGAAGGGGAGGGCGGTACACAAGCGAACCATCTCTCGATGGGTCGTTTTGTGTATCAAGGCCTGTTATTCCTTAGCTAAAAACGAACCTCCAGTAGGGCTGAGGGCCCATTCCACTCAGGCCACAGCGGCGACCATTGCCCTGGGCCGGGGAGTCCCCTTGCAGGACATTTGTCAGGCAGCAACGTGGGCCTCGTTGCACACGTTTGCCAAACACTATTGCCTGGACAGCCAAGTCCGGAGAGACGGCTTCTTTTGCCGTTCTGTTCTCCAGGACTTTCTGGTGTGGTCTTGGTTCGCGGACCCTCCACCGGGGTTGGTATTGCTGGGTATCTATTCTAAGGTGAGGAATCTAACTAACGTGTTTCTTTCAGATGAACAAGTTACTTACCTTCGGTAATGATATATCTGTAAGAAACATTAGTTAGTTAGATTCCTCACCACCCCACCCATCCTCCCCGCTCTACGAACCGATATCTAGGGTTGAGGTCATCCCTTTCAGGGCCCTAGAATTTTTGGCACCAGTGTCGGTCTCTTGCATGGCTCTGCGTTCCTGGCGCGGAAAGCTATGTACAACAACTGACGTCAGCACGCGAGGGCGGCGTCTAAGTACTCCGACGACGTCATCCCAGCAATCACGACGATGGATGCGGAGCTGTAGACGACGCCTAGCGACGCGCAAGGGTATTGCTGACGAAAAATCTTTCCGGATCCAGCCTGACGCCTGGGAATATTCTAAGGTGAGTAATCTAACTAACTAATGTGTCTTACAGATATATCGTTACCGAAGGTAAGTAACTTGTTCTTCAGGTCTGACAGCAAGCTAGTGCTGCTGCCGACCACAGACACAATTCTGCCCTCCTGCTGCTGAGCCAAGCTCAAACAGGGGAAGGTAGAGCAATAGGTTTCCTGTCACGGGAAAGTGTGACCACCTCCTAGATAGGACTCCGTGTATTGGGCTGGGGTAGGGGTGCCAGCCAGCACCAAAAGACAGCTTTGAAGGGCACATTTGGTACCCTCCTTGCATACTCAAGTTTGAGCCAGTTCTGGGGAGCCCTTGGCTCCTGCTCTGGCTCAAAACTGGACAAAGGACATGGGAGTATCCTCCCCTCTGTCCAGCCCCACCTCTGGGAGGGACCCTCAAGTTGTTCCAACCCTTCCCTTAGGAGGGGGGCGTGGCTTGGCTGCGAGGCGGAATGGCTGCCTGAAACCGCAGCTCCGCCGATCGAGCAAATTAATCCGGCGATTATCTGACCAAATTGTGCCTGGTCTCGGTCCTCTCGCCCCCGCTTGAACACCTGGTGTGGGGGCCCGGCCGGAGGGGATCCCTGCCGCGGCGAGTGCGGCTGCAGTGACTATCGGCCTGCCGAGCGAGCACCGGAGGCGGGGCCTGCGACCCTCCTGGAAGCCGGGGACTGGCGTGGGACTGATGCCCAGAGCGGCGCGGTGCTGCTCGAAGGTGTGCGGCTGATCTCCCCGGGCCTGATCGCGCGCTGCCTCACTGACTTTTCCCCCTCGGGGGACGCTGGGATCCGGTGGCGGTGCGCCCTGGGCTGAGGTTCGCTGCTGGCGGAGCTGAAATTCAGCGCCAGGAGGGCGCTCTGTGTCCCCGCGCTTGGAGGAGCCTGGAGGCCATTACGGAGGTCGTGGCGCGTGGGCCTGAGCTGTCGACCGGAGAGAGGCCCTGTGGGACACCGTGAGCTAGGCGCAAATTGCCAATCCACCCGGCGAGGTAACCCGTGCTGTGCTCGTGGGGCGCTTCTGCTCTCCTTTGAGCGCTGGGTTCGGCGCTGTACCTTGGGACCGGGGACGGAGGACGACCATCGCGCCAGGACCAGCGAAGATACGGCTGCCTACGAGGGAGCTCCCGGTGACTGCGGTCTGCCTGCAGCTGCGGATGGGGGAGAAGTGCCTGCTGCCTGGACCCTGAGACTAAGCGTTAGTGGGCCGCAACCCCTCGAGGTCCGGTGCATGTGCCTGTTGTGACGGGCGGCGTTTGCGCCTTGGAGGCACTGAGTGCGACGCCATTTTGCCGGGCCGGAGCGCTGCTGACGCCGTGCGGTGCTGCTGCGAAGCCCTGACCTGGGATCTTAACAGTGCAGTGGTCGCGCTGAGGGCGGCCTGCGGCTGGTGAACTGTGCCGCAGCTGGACCGGCGAAGCGTACTGATCCGTGGAAGGGCATACTCTACCGCGCGGGCCTGCGGCTGCTGGCGACAACCAGTCGGGTTGCGGTTTGGGGACAGCGGCGGCTCCGTTCCATAGTCAGCGCTGCGAGACAGCAATGGGCAAACCTGATACCCGCCAACCGCGCCTGACATTCGACAAATCTAAGCAAAAAACGCCGGATCCGGACGCTCGAGACTCCGACGCTGCGAAGGATGCCCAGGGCGGCTCTCAAGACGTGGACATTAAATCAATGTTTCAAGACCTAAAGACGAGCCTGCAGGGAATAGATGGCAAGATGGACGCGCTAGCGGCGCGCATGGATGGTATTACGACGCGAATGGACAAGCAGGAGGGCAGAGTGGAAGGGCTGGAAACCCGTGTCGCGGAGACGGAGGAGAACCAGTCGGCGCTGGCCACGCAAATGAAGGGTATGGAAAAAGTCCTGGCACTCATACAGCAAAAGAACGAGGATTTGGAGGCTCGCTCAAGGCGCAACAACATCCGCGTCACGGGGGTGGCAGAATCGACGGACATCACCAACATGGAGCAATATGTCGAGCAGATGCTGAAAGACTTGTTCGGGTCGGGCCTCTCGCCGATGTTCCTAGTTGAAAGGGCACATAGGACACTGGGACCTAGGCCTAAGCCGGGAGCACCGTCCAGACCCATTATCGCGCGCATCTTGAATTACAGGGACCGGGACACGATATTGCGCATGGCACGCGACATGAAGGACGTACAATACAAGGGCAACCACATCGCGCTGTACCCGGACTTCACTCTACAGGTTCAGACGGCCCGCAGGGAATTCATGCCGGCGAAGAAAATCTTTCAACAAACGGGCACGAAATACTCATTGATCTACCCTGCCAAGCTCCGGGTGCATGGCCCGGGGAAACCTTCTTTCTTCGTGGATGCGAAGGCAGCCCTGCAGTACACGAAGCAATTGGCCAGAGACCAGAAGAACCACCCGCCTGCGGAGGGACCAGATCTCCAGGACAGGCTAAGTGATGTGGAATGATTGTATCCGATGGGGTTTTCTGATGTTTCACTGTGACCTGCCTGTATGGGCTAGACTGGAGACTGGTGTCTGCTGGGGACATTGGGAAGTTCCTCCAGATGGCTGGGCTGCTATTAATATGACCTCTTGATCTTGGGGGTGGGGGTCCTCGAGCTGGCACAACCAACTGGCGCTCGATCGCCCTATCAAAAGTACGGGGTTAGTAGGTGGCCAACCTGCGCGCCTCAGGGGATGATTCCCATATACGGGCTACTATCGATGGCCTTAGTGACTGACTGTGGGGTGGGGTGGGTAATTGGGGGGGATGTTGCACAACCTGATTGGGGGGTTGGCGCGGGTGGGGTTTCTGGTTTTGGGAGTTGGGAGGATGTTATGGTTAGTTGTGGGGTTTGTAGCGACGACCGAGAAGAAGCACATCGCTGTGATTTATCGTTTACTATAAAGTACACACTGCAATGTTTTCCATCAATGTGCACGGGGTGCTGCGTTCACTCCTGTGCCTGGCTGCTAGCCGTGCGGCAGGTGTTTGACCCTTGTGTTTGCGGGTGGGGCGAGGGTGGCGAGCCGAGCGGACATGGCCTGCTGCTAGCTTATGGTTTTTTGAGGTACCTGTCGCCGTGCAGAGAGTGAGGTGCCTAACTTGGAATGTGCGTGGTATGAATGACGGCCGCAAGGCCAGGCTGGTGCAGGCCTACCTACTTAGGAAAGACATAGACATCTGCCTCCTGCAGGAAACCCATCTAACTGCTACTGCGACACAGCTGCTCCGGCGACACCGATGGGCAGAGCTAGTACATGCGGCATACTCCAATTACTCCAGAGGTGTGGCGATCTTAATCAGGAGAGGGCTTCCATGGACCACACATGAGACGATTAGGGATGCGGATGGCAGATATATCATACTGGTGGGGGCGCTGCATGGCATGAGAGTGGTGCTGGTGAATGTCTATGGCCCCAATGACGACAATCCCGACTTTTATGGAGAGTTATGGCATAAGGTACAGACCCGGGGGCCGGCGGCAGTGCTGTGGGGGGGTGACTACAACGTGGTGCTCTCTGACACGATGGATAGGCAGGGCGCGGCCAGGGACCATCATCCTAGAGCGGCGGAGACGCTCGGAGATATTATACAAGATGCGGGGCTGGTGGATTCCTGGAGGGTACTGCACCCCGGGGATCGCGCGGGTACGTGCATAACTGCGCATAGGGCTGCTTGGTCCAGGCTGGACTACTGGCTGTTATCCAGGGATCTGCACACCTCGGTACTGGAGGTGGAGCACCTGCCGAGGTCACTCTCTGATCATGCTCCGGTGTTAATGTCACTGGCTACCCCCTCCAAATATGCTACGCCCTTTAGCTGGCGGTTCCCCTCCCGGGCACTGCGCGACCAGGTATTCCAGCAAGGTCTCCGCGAAAAGCTCGAGGAGTACTTTGAGCTTAATGAGGGATCTGTGGAGTCCCCGGGTATACTGTGGGAGGCCTGCAAAGTGGTCGCCAGAGGGTACTGCATGTCCCTGAAGTCGGGAGTTCTGAGAACCATACGGCGCACGCTTCGCTCCTTGGAGGCGGAACTTGCGCGGCTTGAGTCCACGTTGCTTGCGGCGCCTTCTGATGGCGTGCGGGCTACATTTCGATCGACACTGACTAGATATCAGGAGGAAGCTGACCGTGAGGTCGCGTATTTATCTAAGGACTGTCAGGCCAGACGGTATGGAGAGGGGGACCGCGCGGGCCGCACGCTGGCGAACTTGTTGCGGGCACCGCGTGGGGCGGATCATATCCTGGAATTACAGAGGGACGACGGTGGGGTGGTGCGGGAGCCGCCGGATATACTCGCCACTATGACAGACTTTTATAGAGAATTATATACTTCCAGGGTGGATCCGGACGACACTGTTCTCCGAGAGTACTTAGATACTATAGCGTTGGCGTGGTTCAATGATAGAGCCAGACAGTACATGGACCTCCCGTTTGCGCCGGACAACATAAGGGCAGTGATCGCTAGTTTACCCCCATGCAAGGCACCAGGCCCTGATGGGCTGACGGCGGCCTTCTACAAGGAATATGCTGACATCCTGGTTCCGCGCTTGCACAAAGTGTTCGAGGAGGCGGTGGAAACGGGTATCCTTCCCCAGTCAATGCGTGAAGCATTGATCATCACGCTGCTGAAACCAGGAAAGGACCCCACTAGCCCGGACTCCTACCGCCCACTTTCACTGATAAACCTTGACGCTAAAATATATGCGAAATTGCTCTCTGACCGCCTAAAATTCATGCTGCCACAGATAGCGCTGTCTGATCAGTCGGGCTTTGTCATGGGGAGATCCACCTCCCAGAACCTGAGGGTGCTTTTTGGGCTCCTACACTACCTGGACCCCAGGGTGCAGGCGACGGCGGCGTTGCTGGACGCGACCAAAGCGTTTGACTCCCTGGAGTGGAAATTTTTGCGGACACTGTTTACCCGAATGGGCTTTAGCCTGCCCTTTGCTAGGCGTATCGGCGTACTTTATAATGGCCCGACGGCAAGAGTGCGGGTGAATGGTCAAACGTCTGCGCCCATACGCATAACCAGAGGGACTCGACAGGGCTGCCCGCTTTCGCCGTTACTCTTTGCTATCGCCACGGAGCCCCTGGCGGCTCGGTTGAGGCAACACCACACCCAGCGCAGCATAGGCTTCACGTCACGTGGCCTATTGATATCGATGTATGCTGATGATCTTACCATATATATGATGAACCCGTCAGAGAACTTTGATCCGTTGATGAGAGAGGTGATACGCTATAGTGGCCTAACCGGCATAGATATCAACTGGTCGAAGTCAGTGATGTTGCCGCTGACGGACGGCACGTCTGCATGTCACACGGAATTCCCGATTGAATGGGCCACTGACGAGGTCAAGTACCTAGGCATTCGGATCAGTCGCTCAATTCAGGAAGTGTGGCTGTCTAACTTCGGGGTGGCCATGGAGTGGCTGGAGACTAAGGTGAAGAGATGGAAGGCGCTGCCGCTTTCCATGTTGGGCCGCATCGCTATCGCGAAAATGGTCGTTGTGCCCAAGTTCCTTTATCTATTTGTAAACATCCCTTTACCGCTAACAAAGGCATTCTTCCGTCGCCTCCGCTCAGCCATGATCGAACTGGTCTGGGCGGGCAGGCAGCCTCGAGTGGCTTGGAACCTCCTTACTCTTCCCTTCCGTCAAGGGGGCCTGGCAGCCCCGGACTTTGAGCTGTATGCGTACAGCGCGCAGGCACAATACCTGCACTATTGGCATCACCCGATTCCTTACCAGCCACACGTGGCGATAGAGATGGACGTGGCGGCGCCCTGTCCGCTACGGACAGCGGTGTACCAGAAATATAAACGACCTAGGGAAGACATTGACACCGTGGAAATGGTGCGATGGGCCTGGGCGGGCATTGCCGGACGCGCGGGCATCTCCGATCTCTACGCCCCGAGCATGCCTCTGGAGGGAAATCCCCTGTTGGGTCCGCTGACGGACGTGGCGGTGGCGCGCCGGGCCAGTGCGTGTGGGCTGACGGTGGCAGGTGACCTGTATCCGGACGATACTTTCATTACACTGCATGACATGGCCGCGGCCTCTGAACCGACGGCATCGGAGCTGCTGCTCTACTATCAATTACGGTCGGCCTGTAAACAGAGGTACCCTACGTTCCCGGAGGCCCCGCCGTCGCTGGCGGCCTTAGAGGACGTGCTGTCCAACGCCTCCTCGCGGAAATTAATAACACGCATATACAGGTCAACACAACGCGCGACGCCTGTTGCGCATGTGGACTCCAGGACACTGTGGGAGGGGGAAACGGGCGTGCGCATCACGGAACAACAGTGGGAGTTCTGCTGCGCCCAGCTTGAGCAATTGTCGCCTAATTATAGGCTGCGGCTGGTACATTTCAACTACTTACACAGGACGTACCGTACACCTATACAACTTTTTAAGATGGGCCTGCAGGCTGATACGAAGTGTTGGAGATGTGGCGCGGGGGACGCTACGTTCTTCCATCTTGTATGGACATGTGGACCCATTGACGGGTTCTGGGATGCCATTTTCAAAGCTGTCGGTGAAATTGTGGGTATGCTCATTGTTCCGGACCCACTGGTGGCCCTCCTGGGCTTTGTTAAGAATATACCCCCGGCGTCGCGTCGTCTTGTGGCCCTTCTCTTACTGCTCGCCAAGCGTCAACTGGCAGTACACTGGAAGAAGCAGGCCCCGCCGGCCGTTGCGGGATGGGTGAGATCCGCGATATACTGCAAGGACCAACTCGCTGCCTATTGGGATCAGTTGCCGCAGCGCTCACGACCGGTGGATATATGGCAGCCGTTAGTGGACTGGCTGGCGAGGAGGGATGCGACTGGCGAGGACTGAGGCCATGAGCGATTGGACTGGTGGTTTGATATGGGCGCGCTTTGGGTCTGCATGTGGAGGCTAACTGGCGATGGGGATGCGCTACCCTGACCGCTGCTGCTCTGGTGGCTGGGCTGCGATATGACTGGATGGGCTGCCTGGTGTTTCCGCGGCTGCGGCACCGCGTGGGTAACGTGTTGGAGACTGCAGGAGTACTGATGATTAGCGTGTGCTACTGTTCCTCGACTGTCGCTTTCTGGTTGTTTGTTGCTATAAATCGTGTATATTCTTATTTTGGATATTTTGCTCAGATGTACGAGGTGGATAAGCTTTGGCGGTGCGCCGCCACGTCACTATGCTGCCTGCCTCCGGGTTGTTGGCTAAATAGCGGTGTACATTTTGAAGTGACAATAAAGGTTTTTAAAAACAAAAAAAAACAAAAAAAAAAAAACCCTTCCCTTAGGATACTTAAGGACTTAACTGTGGTTGGGTCCTCAGATTTGTCGTGGGACAAGACTCAAGACTGAAACCACGTCATTCTTCGACTGTCTGGACACTTCGCCTGGAACCAAGACTACATCAAGGAAGACTCCTGCTGCTCCTGGTCTTGCTGTTCTGCACGTCTTCTTTGTTGTCTGTGTCTGTGCTTCTTTCAGGATCTTCAACATACCCCAAAGTAATCCCCCTAGAGGGAAGGATTCACTCCCCTGCATCTGCAGGAACCTCAACTAAGCTGTCCGGTCTGCTGCTCCTGAGGTCCCATGGATTTCAAAAGGCTCAGCAACACAGGTAGTGGTTCTGCAACTCCCTCGCAGCGTAACCTGTCTTCTCTGCAACTTTGAGGTCAGTATCCCTCGTCGGAACCCCTGACACCACATCAACTTGCCTTTGCCAAGGCTTGTTGATTCTGCTCTCCAGAGATCTTCGGGCTACAAGAAGCTCCAGCATCTATTCCTGCCAAGTACATCACCCTCACCGCATCCTCTTAACTGTGGGTCTTCCTTCTTGGTGAGCTCCTAGAGGTCCTCTTGCGAATTCTGTTGCTTCGGCCTGTGGGTCCTCTTGGGGGCCTTCTTCTGCTTCAGTGGGCTCCCCTGCTTGCTCAGGGCCTGTTATGACTTTCCTGCTTGTGGTGAGTCGCTTGGACCTTGCTGGTCCCAATGTTACTCCGTCTTTGCTTTGCGCCAGTTGCAGCTGCCAAGTCTTGTTGGTGCTCCCGCCGGACACTGACACCCTGGTTCTCGACTTCCCACATCGGACAGCTTGTGCATGGCTCCTGGTCTTCCTCGGCATTACCTGGTCCACACAGCTGCAACAACAAGGACACATCAACACTTTTGAACCATGCGACTTTGATGGGCATTACTCTTCCGTGCCTTCTGGTCACCTCTGAGTAGCATAGACTGCCCCTTCTGCTTACAGGTTCTCTTCTTCCAGAATCCATCCTTGGATTGCAACGGACTCTTGCACAAACTTCTCCAACGGCATATTTGCTGAAGTCCTCCATTATGGTCTTCATCGGTTTCTGACGTTACTTCGCACCAATGCACCCGGCTACCCTTGGTGTAGGTATCCTTGTTCCTGGGGTATCCACGGGTTGGGTGACTCTGCACCTTCTGTCTTCTACTGGGTTTCTTTAGGGTCCACTGGGAAGGGTCCCTCTTAAAAACTGCAACCACGACTTCCCCGTTGACTTCTATTGGACACGCGGCTATGTTTCCACTCTGCACACAGCCTCCGTGGGGTTTCTCTGAGTGTCCTTGTCCATGTACTGATTTCGATCGCAGTTCGCATTCCACTTTTCTTAATATATGGTTTGGTCTCCCCCTGGAGACCACTGTATTTTGTGCTACTTACCTTATTGCAACTGAAGTACTATTGTGAATATGTGTTGATATCTCTGGATAGGAGATATACCAATGTGTTAGTGAGTGCTGTGTAATAAATAGACATATATTTGTATATATACACTGTGTGGTTCTTTTTCGTTTAAACAACACTACATTATGAGACCTGGGAAAACAAGCTGCTTAACACTCATTCAAGATAAGCCTTAAGACTGCTCTCCACAGCTACCACTTTGAGAGCTTTCAAAGTTTATCAAAGCCCACTAAAATTACCATAAGGGTTGCCTGGTGTATCACATAAATATGTGTGCTTCCTATACTAAGCCAACCTCCTACAAATACATTTTAAAAAGCTAAAAATTATATCATTTATGTCCACAATAAATGTAGACAAATAGAAAGAGTTACAGTGCTACAGTGATTTTGAGGACCCGATGTACTTCTTCGAATGCTACTAAAATCCTCCAGTCTGTGGATATTGAGAAGTGCTGTTTGACAAATTATTCACCAAGTGCAACTGGATCAAAACTGAAACTAAAATCAGTTGAATGCTGCTGGTCTTTTTCATTGTAGTTTGCCGGGTTCTATTTCATTGCACGAGGAACATGTTCAAATTAAAATTGCTCTCAGAGTTTACTTATTGAGCAAAATGTATTTGAATGTTTAACCTACCTTTTGATAGGTTGCATGTATTTTGTTAAATAGGGAAATATAGTTTGCTTAAAAATGCCACTTGTTTGTCACAAGTATTGTTGGGACTAATATGCTGTTCACTATTGTGCCTTAAAAGGTTTGAATGGGATGTGAAGAGGTTCCAGCCAGACTGCTTGATTAACCCTACCGAGGGGTACATCACACCCGGTATGGAAGTAGCTTTTGATGTGACTTTTCAGCCCAAGCAACTCAGCCACGACATCCGCTACGAAGGACTACAATGCTTTATCGAAGGAAGTAAACCACTGAAGCTGACTTTATCTGGTTCCTCTGTAGGAATACCCAGCACTAAAGAGGTAATATTACTGTGTTACTTAAATGTAGAAGTCAATTCAGGGGAGGGAGAAGTAAAAGGTACAATAGTGTTCATATTTCTCATTCCCTTCAGTCTAATATGTGGGACATCAAAATATAGATGGGACAAGGTGGTGTACTAGTTTAAATGCTCAGAAGTAAAGCTCTGGAGTCTGACAATTGTTAAATGAAAAAAAGCTCTGAAGCCTGAGAGTGAGTAGTCCTCACCCCAAGCATCTGTCCCATCCTCCCTACTTCTATAGCTTTTGTCACCCTAGTACTCTTAATATTTGGTATGTGGAGACCTTGATGAGTGATTCCTCTGGAGAGTTAGACTTATTGGATGAGGTTTATCCTTATTTCATCTGAGGAGTTCTGTGTATGTAAAATGTTTGCAAACTTCCTGCTCTTGCAGCGTATCTTCATTTCTGACCTACATTCATGTTTGAATATTTCTAAGGTAGTACATAAGTGACACCTCTGTCTGGAAATCTCCTGCCATATATTTACCATTCTTTAGTAACGGAATCAAGCAGGCATGTTTTTTAACATAGGACTTCATTCTTACTTACTTTATCTAGACTGATACAGATCAGTTCAGTATTAACAGCCATTAACAAGGATAAGCGTTAGACAAAATAGTTGTCCCCAAAGTTAGAGAAGAAAACATGCAAATATGATTTAAAAGGTGTATGTGTATGGATGTATGTAGTATTTCTATAGTGCTAATCTAGCCAAAAGGCATTGTAGTTCTATACAAGGTCAAAAACAGGCATACATTCAACAACTGATAGGAGAGGTAGCTGGTTTGTGGACTGTTATGCATTGTGATGTAGTTTTCTTTAAAGAGGCGTGTCTTCAACTCTTTCCTTAATTGGAGCAGCATTGGGATGGTCCTATGGATATAGCAATCTTGTTTTAGATCTTGGGTGCATGGCTTGAAAAAAGGCTTGCTGCCTTGCTTTTTTTTTTTTACTTCTTAGTTTCCAGCCTGATGGTATCTTGACCATGGGTGTGCTGATAACTACCAGAGATGGAGAGCTTGTCTGCAAGATAAGTGGGTTGTTGTCATCATGATTTTATAAATGATGCAGCTGGTTTTTCAAGGTGGAGTGGCCTGGCGAGGGTAGCCAATGGAGTTCCATCAGGATGGATGTGATTTGATCATATTTTTTCAGACCCTGGATGATATGTGCTGCGCCTTGTAGGATTCTCCTAAGAAGTTTGTTCCATTGTGGAGTCTGGGAGACCAAGGAGCAGGGTGTTACCACCATCTAGTTGCCAGAGTATGTGGACTTAAACAGTTCTAAAAGTCGCTTTCTGGAGGAAGCAGTTTAACTTTCTTTAGAACAGAAAGCTAGTACGCCTGGTACTAGCTTTCTGTTCTAAAGAAAGTCTTTGTTTTTCTTTGCGATGTTTTCCTTGAGGGTTAGGTTGGTGCCCAGTGTAAATCAAAGTGTCATGCCACTTAGTGAAAGTGGGGGTTCAAAGCTGTTAAGGGTCATGTGATTGAGCCAGATTTGTACTTTTTCTTGTTTGTTGTTCTTGACAAATAAGAGGAATTCTATCTTGGTTGGTTTATATTTCTGATAGATGTTGGACATCCAGTTGTAGAGTATGTGAAATCAGTGTCGGAGGTGTTGAATGTCAGAAGCAGAGGATACTTTCAAGTAGAGTTGTGTATCATCTGGATATTGGTAAATCGCGATTCTTTTCTCTGTCAGTAGAGCCCTAAGGTACTACATGTAGAGGATGAAAATGACAGGGGACAGTATGAAACCCTTGGGGACCCCGTAGGTGATGTGGATCTTTTGGAACCTGGAGGTACCCATGTGAACAAACTGGTTTTGATTGGAAAAGTAAAAGAATAACCTCGTCTACAATGTGTAAAATAGCGGTCTCTGTGCTGCAACATGATCTGAAACTATACTGGAAATTGTGCAAGAGATAGTTCATGTAATAGTGTAGTTGAACATTAACTGCTTTTTATTGATCTTGCTGATAATTAATGGGTGAATGTTGTGCCTGTTGGCAAAGTCAGCAAGGTGTAGGGTAGGTTTATTTATGGGTGAACAGGGTCTGGCCTGTCTTGATAACTTTTGGGAATATTGCTTGGTTGATAGAGGCATTGACAGTGGTGAATCGGGGTGACTATGCTTTGATGAAGGATGAGGGTATGACATCAAGCCAAGCTCAAGCAGAGGAAAGTAGAATAATAGGTATCTTGTCACAGGGAGGTGTGACCACCTACCAGACAGGGTTTAGTGTGATGGGGCCAGGTGGGAGCACTTGCCAGCACCAGTCAGTCTGCTTGAAGGGCATATTTGGTGCCTTCTTGCATAGTCCAATTCAAACCCGCTCAGGGAGCTGTTTGCTCCCGCTCTGGCGCAAAACTGGACAAACTACATGGGAGTATCTTCCCCACTGTCTGACCCCTACCCTGGGGAGGAACCCTGAATCGTCTCAAACCTTTCCTTAGGGTACTTAAGGGCTTACCTGAGGGTGGGTCCCTAGATTCGTCATGGGACACGATCCAATTCAGACACCACTTCAACTTCGACCGTCTGGGCACTCTGGACTTTGCTCTGGGCATCAAGGCTGCAACCGGGAAGACTCCTGCTGCTCCTGATCTTTTCGCCCTGCTCGTCTGCTCCAATGTCCGTGCCTGTGCTCCATAATGGAAGCCTTCCAAAGCCTGTGGGCATCCAAGACACCTGAAGGAATCTCCCTTGGAGTGAAGGAGTCACTTCCCTGCATTGGCAGGCACCGCAACTAAGTAGCCCGGTCTGTTGATCCTGAGCTCCCAAGGAACTCCAAAAGGTTCAGCAACACAGGCTTGCACTGTCTTCACAGCAAGTTTGAAGCCTGTATCCCTCATCTGAACTGCTGGAGCAGTAACCCTGTGCACCACGTTGACTTGCCGTTGCCAAGGCTTGTTGAATCTCTTCTCCAGAGATCTTCGGGTTCCAAGAAGCTCCAGCCTCCTGCATCTCTTGCAACCAAGATCTTCGGCCTCACTGCATCCTGTGCTCCATGTCCCTTCATCATTGGTGAGCTGCTCGAGGTCCTCTTGCGACTTCTATACTCCTATGCCTTAAGCCAGTGGGTCCTCTTGGCAGTCTTCTTTGGTTCCAGTGGGCTTCCCTGCTTGCTCAGGGCCTGCTCAGACTTACTTGTTCGTGGTGGGTCACTTTCACCTTGCTGGTCCCGACACTGCAGCTTTTTCTTCTGCCAAGTTGGTTGCCGCTGGCAAGGCTTGTTGGTGCTCCCGCCAGACACCGACTCCCCTGGCTCTTGACATCTGACGTGGGACAGCTTGTGAATGGCTCCTGGTTTTCCACAGCATCGCCTGGTCCGTACAGCTACAGCGCCAAGGTCACCGTCAACTCTCCTGCATCTTCTGTCATCGGTGGACATTTGTTTTCTGTGCCTCCTGGTCACTCCTGAGTGCTATAGACTCTGTCCTCTCTGCTTGCAGGTACCTCTCAACCTGATTCCATCCTTAGGTTCCACCGGACTCTTTCAGCTTCTCTGCCTGTGGCATCTTCACTGAAGTCCTCCATTGTGGTCTACTGCGGTTTCCGGCGTCACTTCGCACCTATGCACCCAGCCACCCGGGTAAAGGTATCCTGGTTCCTGGGGTATCCACGGGTGGGGTGACTCTGCAACCTTTCATCTTCCACAGTGTTTCTTCAGGGTCCTACTTCTTAAAAACTGCAACTGCAACTTCCCCATTGACTTGTGTTGATCATGCAGTCGTGTTCCCACTTTGCACACGGCCTCCGTGGGGTTCCTGGGTATTTACCTTGGGTGGCTCCTTGAGTCCCCAACACTTCTAGGTCTTCTGCGCCCAGTCTCGACTTATGTCGTGGTTCTCATTCCACTTTATTAGTATATGGTTTGGTCTCCCCCTGGACACCACTGTGTATTTGTGCTCTCTTACCTGTTCTATTGTTGAAGTATTGTGTGTATTGAGATTATATCTGTGGGGAGGAGATATTGCAATGTGTTAGTGAGTTTTTATAATAAATTTCTATTTTTATAACTACACTGTGTGGTTCTTTTTCACTTAACCTACACTATATGATTAATACTGGTAAAACAAGCTGCTTTACAGTCCTTCTGGACTAAGCCTTAAATCTGCTTTCCACAGCTACCACTTAGAGAGCTTTCTAAAGTTGTCTAAGACCACTAAAATCACCATATGGATTGTCTGGATTAGTGCACTTACATAAGTGAGCACTATATACCAGCCTCCTACAACAACCTTCTATGCTCTTCCATATCCTACTAAGGAAGAAGAGCGTCTCCACCGGCTGGACCAAAAAAGAGCGTTATTGTTCTACCTTGATCGCACTAAAGAGTTACGGGTGGATGACCAACTCTTTATAGCGTACATTGGTGCAAAGAAAGGTTGTACTGTTCAAAAGAGGACCATCTCTTGTTGGGTTATCTTTCGCATACAAATCTGTCACACTCTGGCAAAGTAACAGCCTCCTGAAGGCCTTAAAGCTAATTCAACTAGAGTGAAGGCATCCACCACAGCATGGTGTCCTAGTCCTCGACATCTGCCAGGCTGCTACGTGATCATCCCAGCACACGTTTGCCAAACATTATTGCCGGGATAATCAAGTCCGTAGGGAAGGCCTTTCAGTCCTCCAGGACATTTTGGTCTAATACTTTTACCCAGTTCCTCCTCCAGGGATGTTATTGCTTGGGTATCTGTTCTAAGGTCAGGAATCTGCAGCTAGATGTCTCTATCAGATGGACAAGTTACTTACCTTCGCCCATTCCTTATCTGGTAGTACATTTCCTAGCTGCAGATTCCTTACTGACCACACCCACCCATCCTCCCCACACTGCGGATCAGTTTTAAGTGTCAGGGCTGTTTCCTTCAGGACCCTAGTTGTTTTTTAACACACCATGGTCAGTAACATCATGGCTCCGTGCTTCTGGTGTGGAAATGTGTGAAAAGTACATGGAGGTCCATGCTGTGCTTTCCCAGGCGGTTGCTGATGGTAAGGATGCTGCTAAGTTTGCCATTCGGTGTGGTTTGGACACCGCTGACTCGTTGGGCTGGGCAATTTCTACAACTGTGGCGCTGCGTCGCCACGCCTGGTTGCGATCTACTGGGTTCTCGCCCAATGTCCAGAGCTCGCTCATGGACATGCCCTTTGATGGCACTTGCCTGTTTGGCAATAAGGCCGACAGTGCACTGGAGTATTTTAAGGACTCGGAGGCCACGGCCAAGTCCTTGGGTCTTTCCACGAAGAGCCCAGCCACTCCTGGTTTTCGTTCCTTTCATGGCCAAGGCAGGGGTGCCCAGGCACGTTCCTTCAGCAAGCCTGTGCAGAACCAGCCTCAGCGCGGCTGTGGACGCGGCTTCCGCAGGGGCGGCTCTGGGAATCAGCGTGGGGGGCAGTCTACCTCCGCCCCCGCTGCTTCTACCTCCCTAATCCGAGCTTTGTATAGCACCCCACGCCAGTGGGTGTGAGGATTCGCCATCACCTCCCCCACTGGCACGCTATCACATCAGACAAGTGGGTGTTGCAGATCATCCGAAGGGTTACTCCCTTCCCTTTCAGTCCACCCCTCCAGCCATGCCACCTCGGTACCACTGCATGTCGGGGGAACACTTGGCGACTCTCCAGCAGGAAGTTGCGGCCCTCTTGGCCAAGGGGGCCATCAAGTGCATTCCTGGGCCAGAAGTAGGGAGTGGTTGTTATTCCCCCTACTTTCTGGTCCCCAAGAAGGACAAAGGGGGTCTGCGTCCCATCTTGGACCTCCGGGACGTCAACCGCTTCCTCCGGATGGAGAAGTTCAGAATGCTGACTCTGGCTCAGGTCTTGGCTGCCCTCGACCCTGGAGACTGGATGGTAGTGTTGGACTTGCAAGACGCATATTTTCACATCCCCGTCCTACCGGCCCACCGGCATTACCTGCGGTTCACGGTAGGCCAGGAGCATTTTCAGTTTGCCGTGCTCCCCTTCGGCCTTACCAGCGCCCCTCGGGTGTTCATGAAGGTGATGGCGGTGGTCACAGCTCATCTGCGCAGGTCGGGGGTGTCAGTCTTCCTCTACCTCAATGACTGGTTGTTGAAGGCGGGCTCGCCCCAGGCAGTCGTCAACCACCTTCAGACTACGGCCGACCTCCTGCATTTGCTAGGGTTCTCCATCAACGTGCCGAAGTCGCACATGAGTCCCTCTCAGAAGCTCCCCTCCATTGGAGCGGTTCTGGATTCAACGCTGTTTCGGGTTTATCCCCTGAGCAGCGAGTCTGGGATATTCAGGCTATGATTCCGATCTTTCAGCCTCTGTCCCGGGTTTCAGTCAGGATGACCCTCCGGCTTCTGGGCCTGATGGCCTGCATCCTGCTGGTGACACATGCCAGATGGCATATGCGGGCTCTGCAGTGGGACCTGAAGTTCCAGTGGGCACAGCATCAGGGCAACCTGTCGGATCATGTCCATATCTCGGCGGGCACTACACTGCAATTGCAGTGGTGGCTCACAAATCGTGATTGGGTCAATGGCAGATCCCTCTCCCTTCCCCAACCGGAGCACACAGTGGTGACGGATGCGTCCCTCCTGGGATGGGAAGGCCACTTTGGAGAGGCGGAGATCAGAGGCCTCTGGTCTCCGGCGGAGTCCCGGCTCCATATCAACCTTTTGGAGCTTCGGGCGATCCGACTTGCACTGAAGGCATTCCTTCCCTCTGTCCGGGGAAGTGTGGTGCAGGTGTTCACGGACAACACCACCGCCATGTGGTATTGCAACAAACAGGGCGGGTGGGGTCCTGGACCCTATGTCAGGAGGCTCTGCGCCTCTGGACATGGCTGGAACATCAAGGCATTTCCCTGGTGGTTCAATACCTGGCAGGTTCTCTGAACGCCAGGGCGGACAAACTCAGCCACCGGTGCTTGATGGATCATGAAGGGCGTCTGAAATTGGACATGGTGCAAGGTCTCTTTCTGCTGTGGGGAGAGCCTTGGTTAGATCTATTCGTCACCGAAGAGAACGTGCAATGTCATCAGTTCTGCGCGTTGGAATTTCCAAAGCGGCAATAGCTCGGCGACGCTTTTCGTCGCGAGTGGAGTTGCGGTCTATTGTACGCCTTTCTGCCTATACCACTTCTGCCCAGAGTGCTGAAGAAGATTCGGCGCAACCGGGCCCAAGTCATCCTTGTGGCTCCGGATTGGGCATGAAGAAACTGGTATCCCGAGCTACTCAGTATGGCGATCGATCCCCCGATCCGTCTGCCTCTTCGGGAGGATCTTCTGTCGCAGCAGCAGGAGCCGGTCCTCCACCCGAACCTGTCCAGCCTCCACCTCCATGCGTGGAGATTGAGCGGCGTCAGTTGACGGCTTTCGACCTTCCTCCCGAAGTCTGTGATGTCATTCTGGCAGCCAGGCATCCCTCCACTAAAACGGTATACGCCTGCAGGTGGAACAAGTTTGTGGCATGGTGCACAGCTAAGACTGTGGATCCCCTTTCTGCTCCTCTTTCCGAAGTCCTTCTGTTCCTTCTTTCTTAGCGCCGGCAGGGCTCTGCTCTGGACACTATCAAAGGTTATCTGTTGGCCATCTCCGCCTTTTTACGGCTTCCAGATCAGCCTTCACTTTTTAAGTCTCCGGTTGTTAACCGTTTCCTGTAAGGCATTACGCACACGTTTCCTCCCGTGCCGTTTATAATGCCTCAGTGGGACTTAAACCTTGTCTTGACATATCTGATGTGCTCTCCCTTCGAGCCCCTTCATACCTGTCCTTTGCTTCTTCTCACTCTCAAGACGGCTTTCCTGGTAGCTATCACCTCTACCAGAAGATTGAGTGAGCTCCAGGCTCTTTCCTTCAAACCTCCTTTCCTTTCTGTTCATCCGTACAAGGTGGTTTTAAGGACCCGTCCTTCTTTCTTGCCAAAGGTTGTCGTGCCCTTCCAAATAGGGCAGACCATCACTTTGCCCACCTTCTTTCCGCATCCTTCAAGGGAGGAGGAGAGGCTCCACCGACTGGACCCAAAACGGGCGCTCGCATTCTATCTAAAGCGTACACCGCCCCACCCATCCTCCCTGTTCTGCGTACTGATTTCTAGGGTTAAGGACATCCCCTTTTCAGGGCCCTAGTTTCATGGCACCAGTGGTCAGTTTCTTGCATGGCTCTGCGTTCCTGGCGCGGAAAGTCGTGTACAGAACTGACGTCAGCGCGCATGGGTGGCGCCTTAGTAGTCTCTGTGACGTCATCTCGGCGCTTACGATGCCAGCGACGGACGCGGAGCTGCAGGACGCCACCTACTGACGCGCAGGGGTACTGCTAGCAAAACTTTCCGGATCCAGGCATACGCCTGGGGATATTCTAAGGTAAGGAATCTTTCACTAACTAATGTCTCTTACAGATATATTGTTACACAAGTAGTAACTTGTGCTATAAGGGCAAGGAGCTTGGAGTTCATAGAGTGAGATATGGGTTTAAGCATTATGTTGTCTATGTAGCAGGGGCCCATGAGGCACTGGCCGGTTCATTCTTCTGCAGGGTTTCTGTCATTGGGTGGACGGATTAGCCTGCAACCGTCACCAACGAATGACTTGCTGTCTCCTCCTCTGATAGTCACGGAGTTTGTGAGGGCAGTTCGCAGGGCTGCGGATATCTTGCAGATGCAGCCGCCCTCTGTCTCCCTGCCATCGGATCCTTTGTTGGATCTTCTCCACCAGGGCACGGTGGATGTGGAGCCCTTATTGCCTTTTAGAGGGTCATTACACAATCTGGGGACTAGAGCCAGACCCTCCTCAGGTGACCCCGTGGGTCGTGCTATGGCACATCGCCATCATCCGGCTCCAGATGACCCTGCCTGTTAGTCCCTCCATCCTAGGGTTCATGGACTTGTAGTCCTGGCAGCGCCCCTGTTCCTTGAGCCAATGTCTTGGATGCGTTCTCTTCCTGTTGCCTTCTTCCCTGGTGTTGGGTAGGGCTTGGGCACACCCTTCCTGGGGTTTGCCTAGGGGCGGTAGAGTTTTCGCCACGGTGGACCCCTGTTGTGTTTTGCCTTGTATCCTTGCTTATCTCGGCCAATACCTGGCCTAGGCTTGGGGTTTTTCTGTTCGTTGTCGCTCACAGCTTAGGTGTTCTCCCCTCGTCTCTGCTGTGCTTTTCAGCAGACGTTTTCTATCTACGGATGTTTCTGGCATCATTCTGTATATAGGTCTATACTTTTATCAGATATTCTGTGTTTGAGTGTTACTGACTTCTGCTTCTTCGTTGGTGTGGTGGTCAGTATTCCCACATGTGACGCGGTGGTTCGATCTTTCCTTCCCGATCGGGGGGTTGGGATAATTTTCTTATGTGGTTGGACTTCAATGTCCTGATGTGTGTCACATCGTTGCTGTGGGTACCTCTCGGGCGATTTTCTATTCTTTAGGGGTACTCTTTCAGTTTCCCCTTGGTGGTCAATCTCTTGGCGTTTCATATATTTCTATGTGCTGCGTGCACACGTGTGTAGGCAAGCATGCAGGGTTTCCCTGCGGTGGTTTCTGGGGATTGTCCGAGATTTCCTCTCTGTTTTTCTATCTTTCCTCTTCCACCCTCAGCTTTAGGGGTGTCCCACTTGCTGGTGGCCCTTGGTCTTTGCACCTGTGGGTACGGTTGACTGGTTGGCTCCCGGATGCTGCGCATGTCTTCTCTGTCGACAAGAACATGCTGTTGCTGTTCTGCTTCTTTGAGTGATGCATTGTGTGGTGTGGTTCTCACGGTACGCAATGTCTGTTCAGTGTATTCTTGTAATTTACACCTCTGTATTTTCTGGTAGTCGTGGTTCGTATGTCTTGGCATGATACCTTCTGCCCTGACATGTCGTTTGTTGGCACCTAATGTGCTGCTCACATTGTGTGTTCTGAATCGGTCATCCTGCTTAAGTCAGTTTGCTGCTCTCTTGTCCCTTATGGATCCTGGGATCCTCTACTCAGTTTCCCTCTTTGTGTAGAAGTTATGGCATTGTGCACTACCTTTCTGGTTCTGTGATTTCGTTCGTCCCTGTCTAACAGACAGTGGCCTCGTGCCGTCTTCTGAAGGATTGTGGTACTTAGCTCCCCCTGCTCATGCTCTGCCCTGAGCTTCTTGGTCTGCTGTCGGGTCCGCTGGCAATTCTGAGCTTTATTGGTTTGGTGTCAGCCGCGCTGGCATTGTGGCCCCCACTTTGTTTCAGCCACTGTTCTTGACGGTCTATGTCCGTTGGACACTTGGTGGGTTTCGGTCGCAGACCCTCCTCTATGGCGTATAGCTTTGGTATCTATTCTGAGTTAAGTAATCTACGGCTAGATGTCTCTATCAGATAAACGAGTTACTTACCTTCGGTAACGATGTATCTGGTAGAGACACAGTCTAGCTGCAGATTCCTTAACGCCCACCCAACCTCCCCGTTCTGCGAGGACCTTTCCAGGTGGGGTTTAACCACCTTGCATCCCTACAGGCAGCCTTGGTCTTCCTGAGGGGTGCTCTAGTTCCCCTGTCTCCGGGGCAGGGCGTGTCATTCTGTATTGGTACGTTAGCTGTCCACCCATTCTCGTTCTTGGGTGGCTTAGTTATGTTGTTTTTTAACGTTCTTCCGCCGGTTCCTTCCGGCGTGGAGATTCTCATGTTCTTCTACCCTCCCTCCGCTCTCGTTTATCTCGTTTGGGTTGCAGTTTTCCTTGACTATGCTCTAGTTCATAGGTCACTGTGGGGGATGTTGCACATTCTATGTTGTTGTTCACTTCTGGACATGTTGTTTCAGTCTTGTGGTCCCTTACAGTTACAACCTGTGGTTACAGGTTGTTTTTCATACAGTTACATCCTGTGGTTGCATATTGTCCTTCGTTTGTCATGCCATTCGTTTCCACTACCGTTGCCTTTTGGGGGGTGGGGGGGGGGCATGGATATTTGCTATGATGGGACTTTTGCTGGGACAGGTGCTTGTCTTCCAGTGTTGAGTGCTTTTTCAACATGGTGTTGTTTCTAACTCTATAATTTCTTATCTTTGTTGTTTCAATGGTTTTGTTCTTCTTTGACACACTGTTCCTATACTCTCACAGTTTTTGTTGTTGCTCCGCGTTGTGGCGCGGAAAAGTTTCACTGTAAAAAAATGACGTCAGCACGCCAGGGGGTTTTATATGGCTCCATTGACGTAACTTCCGTGGACGATGTCAGGGCGGAGCCAGGCGACGCTGCCCCCCAGCGTGCAGAGGTACTGCCGGGGAAAATGTTTTCCGGATCCAGTCTGACGCCTGGGGATATTCTAAGTTAAGGAATCTGCGGCTAGACTGTGTCTCTACCAAATACATAGTTACCGAAGCTAAGTGACTCGTTCTTCTAGCCCAAGACCTTTGCTGGCCCTAATAGGCCCAAACAGGTGATGCCCTTGTCTGTGTGCATCCTTTGCTGGAATGCCCTAAAGAGATGATAGAAGTAGGGATAAAGCTGGAAGTGATGTCACTTCCTGTTGCAACGATGAAGAGAAATTAAGTCTCTTGCTTGGCTTCCTCTTTTTTTTTGTCAAAGTTCTTTTTATTGAAGTTTATATAACTTTTACATCCATTATGCATGTTATAGAGACCAGAAATATGATATTGTAAGCTAATTCCTGATACAGTTTCTTACTAAGAGGCACCTGTGTGAGAAAGTGCCCTCTTTCTGCATGGTTGCCCCCACTTTTTGCTGAATTGCAGATCTGATTTGACTGAGTGTGCTCTGGGCTCCTGCTAATCAGGTACCCAGGGTCTATGTTCTTTCCCTAAAACTGTATTGAAGCCTAAACCCAATTGGCATCTCTGGCCATAGGTCAGCCCCTGGTAAATGGTACCACAGGTACTCAAGGCAAGGTGACCAGAGAAGGCCTCAAAGGGCTGCAGCACTTATTGTGCCACCCTTAGAGGTCCTGTACCCTTACACTCACACACTGCCTTTGCAGGCTGCGTGTTTTGGTGCCGAACAAAGTGAAGAGTCGACATGGCACACTGTGTGCCATGCCTACAACCCACTGCCCTGGCATAGAGCAGTCACCCCTCTAGCTGGGTGCACTGTACCAGTGGTGAGGGTACAGGTGTGTGAGCCCTGTACCCCTACAGTGTCTAAGGCCATTCTTAAACATTGTAAGTGTAGTGCTGCCACTAAGAGTATATGGTGCTGGGAGTTTGTCATTATGAACTCCACAGCACAATAATGGCTACGCTGAAAACTGAGAAGTTTGGTATCAAACTTCTCAGCACATTAAACCCACACTGATGTGGGATTTAATGAAAAATGCACTCAGAGGGCATCTTAGAGTTGCCCCCTGTAAACTAACCCACCACTAGAGTCCAGGCTGAGTAGCTGCTTTCAGCTGCCACCACCAGACATTTTTCTGGACCCTTGGGTCGAGAGCCTGCTGTTCTCTGGGGCCTGAAACAAAGCACATCCTAGGACGAGGTGCAAAGCCTACTCCCCTAGGAAGAGTAGGGTTCACGAAGGAGAAGCTTCAAAGGCTTGCAGCATTTGTGAGCTTCCCCAGGCCACTTACTGCTCTCAGCAACTGGTCCCCACTGGTTCTGACCACCATTTTGGGCGGGAGAACCAGTGGGAAAAACAAGTGAGGAATAGAGGTGTGCTCACCTCTGCCCACTCTACCCCTCAGCACAACTCTCAGTCCCCGTCATCTTGCAGATGGGGGATTCAGCCAACCAGGGACAGGCTCATGCCCCCCTCCCACTGGAGGGTGCCATAATAGGTGGTGTACCCCAACCTCGTCCAGGAGCTGGTAAGAAGATCCAACCCCGAAAGGCACCCCTGCATCCGTCGCCCCACAGCCTTGGGTGGCCAAACCAACGGTGCCTAACCAACCCCTAACTTCCCAAATTACCTCTCAAAGTCGTGGGCGCACCTAGAAGACCTTCATCACCAAGCCTGCAGTGCCTTTCAAACCGGAGGTTCTCCATTGAAACCAACAGGGCGCCCGACATCCAAACAGCACCCTGCACCCTGCCGCCCTAGTGCCGCTGAGGTGGCACCTTTGGTGCTACTTTGTTTCCTCATTTGCCCTGAGCTAAAGTCCAGGATCTTTGCTCCCACAACCAAGTGGCCCGTGTGTCAGCAGCCACCTACCGGAGGCACCTTATCCCTCATTGGATAACATTGGTCCTCAGCACTCTGCACCCGACTGCCCTAATGCCGCTGAGGTTGTAACAAGAGTGCTTCCCTGACCCTTGGGGGCCCCTGAGTCTACCCCCAGAACCTCAACTCCCACTACCAAATACTTACCTCAAAACCGATAACACTATTTTCCTCCATAGGATAACATTGACTGTTTTTCTTGGAAAAGTTTCAAAGTGTGGAGTTTAAAAACCTAAAGAAATTCTTTACATTTGCACTAACTAACAAACACGATTTTACTTACCTGTTTACAGGAAATGTCCCAGAGTAGTATCCATGTATACTACTCTGAGTAAGAAAAGTAATCTCAAAAGTAACTTACCTATAATTTTACTGAAAAGCCCATTCAAGTCTATGTACTATGTTAGAAATGGGGGTCTCTAGTTGGCAAGGGCTTGCACCTTTGTTCAAATAGGGACCCATCTTCCTAGTCAGGATAAGGGAGTTACCCTTCTAAAATAACCCCTGCTCACCCCCTTGGTAGCTTGGCACGAGCAGTCAGGCTTATCTTAGAGGCAGTGTGTAAAGCATTTTCACATAACCAACAGTAATGCAGTGTAAACACTACAAAAGGAGACCACACCAGTTTAGAAAAATATCCAATATTTCTATATACTTAAGACAAGACCAAAAAAGATAAAAATCCACAATACAGTACTAAATCTACAGTTATCAAAATCCGCTTTAAAAACAGTTCCTTGATGTCGTCAGCTCCGTCCGAGGCTATCACGGTGTCGTGAGCAAACAAATCCAAATAGTTCTGGCTGACCGCGGCGTCGCGGGCCAGCTACGGAGTCATGAAGACCCGCAAACAGTACCTTTTAGAAATGCAGGGCGTCGATGACCTCTCGTTGAGCTTCCAAAAACACAGCGTCCGCAGGCGTCCGTTCTGTAGGTCGGTGTAGGAGTTGTCGGGCCCTCAAAGTCACACGCGTTGCAGGTCGATCTCCTCTCTGTTGGAGTCAGGAGCGCTGACGTCGGCAGACGTCATGTGCTGCGGTGCGAAGTGCAAAAACAACAGTTGATGGACAGAAAGCAGAACAATGTCATACATTCACCCCAGTACAGAGATCTGGTCCTAAATCGATCGTCTTTTTGCTCACCATGCCATTCCAGTTTGAACCCAGTCATATGCAAATCAGTCTTGACCCTGTGCCTCATGGGAACAGTCCAGCCCGAACTGCCAAGCCAGGTCCTCCCTGGACTGGAAACAAGCATCCTAGGACCGGTTTGGGGGTTTCACCCCTCTTCAGCCAGAATAGCTTGATTCCAGTGGCATGGAGAGCACAGGACCCACGTCTGGGCAAACCCGTCCCACTCGGGGTGACAAATGCAAAAACAACAGTTGATGGACAGAATGCAGAACAATGTCATACATTCACGGTGCGAAGTGCGGCGTGTGGTGCCCTCAGATTGCAGTGCGAGCAGCGGCTCGGTGGCGGCGTCAGATGGCATCGTCGGTGAGACCAGGGTCGCAATGCGAGATGAAGGTGGTGCTCGTCATGGTGCTGGCAGGTCACGGTGCAAGCAGCGGTGTCATCGTTGCTGAATCGCTGCCGTCAGCTGACGAACTGGAGTCGATGGCACCGGCATCGGTAGGCCAAGGCTGCGGTGCGGGATGAGGGTGATGCGTCGTGTATCCTTACGAGCGGTGCCCTCGAACCATGGTGTAAGCAGCGGCGTCGATTTCGGCGTGGAGCGTCGTTGAGTATACCAAGGCATCGTCGTGAAGCGAGGCAGTGCGGAGTGCGGTGCCCACAGGTCGCGGTGCGAGCAGCGACTCGGTGGCGGCATCAGCAGGCGTTGTTGGTGAGACCAGGGTCGCGGTGCCCTCTGCGGTGCTTTCAGGACTCGGAGTCGGCAGTGGCATCGTAGACGTCGACGAGTTGCTTTTCTTCTGTTGCAGCACAAAACACAGTCCCCAGTGCTGAGGGCAGAAAAGCTTGAAGTCTTTGCTGTTCCTGAGACTTCTTGAACAGGGGGCATACTCTACCTCAAGCCCTTGAAGAAACTCAAAAAGTAGACTGCAGAAAGTTCAGTCCAGTCCTTTCACTGCCCAAGACAGAAGCAGCCACTGCAGGCCAACACAGAAAAGCACACAGACAAGAGGTAGTTCCTCCTCACAGCTTCTCCAGCTCTTCTTCTTGGCAGTCTTCTTGATCCAACAGAGTTTTAAAGTTCAGGGGTCTGGGCCCCAATATTTATATCCCAAAATCCTTAGCTCTCTTAGGCAAAGAGTGTCTGTGCCCAGCCAGAACCAGTTCTGCCTTCTCTAGTGTGATTTCCTGGCAGGAGGTGGAGACGGCATTGTCAGATGCAGACCAGGCCCTTTGAGGTGCAAGGAAATCTCCTCCCCCTTCCCCCATTGCTGCTCAGGTCTGTTCAGCCCTTTCCTGACCCCCCTAGACTATCTGGAGCCACACCTGCTCCCCCAGCCTTCTGTCATCCAAAACCCAGACAGGCAATCCACATTCCAGCAGGGGCACACAGGATGACTGAGCAAGAAAATACCTACCTTCTAAAAGTGGTATTTTCAAACAAAGAATGTAAAAATCACCTTCACTAAAAGATGCATCTTTAGATTCTGAGTTCAGGCATACTAAACTTTATTTTCCTACCTAATTCCCCAGGCCAGTTATGTTTATAAGATGTTATAAACAAACTTTCCATCCTGTCCTATGGGGAACAGGTAGCCTTGCAATAGTGAAAAACGAAATTGGCTGTAATTCACTATCAGGACATGCCACACACACCAGGGCATGTCCTACCTTTCACATACACTGCACCCTGCCCACATGGATACCTTGGGCCTACCTTAGGGGTGCCTGACATGTAAAAAAAGGGAAGGTTAGGGACTGGCCAGTGGGTGCACTGGCCAAGTCAACATGGCAGTTACAAACTGCGTGCAGACTCTGCAATGGCAGGTGTGAGGTACCTTTTCAGGGTTACTCACGTGGGTGGCACAATCAGTGCTGCAGGCTCACGAGTAGCATTTGATTCACATGCCCTGGTACACTCAGTGCACTTTACTAAGGACTGACTAGTAAATCAAATATCCAATCATGGAAACACTAATCCATAACACACTTTACCACAGGAGCACTTCCACTTTACCACTGATCAGCAGTGCGAAAAGTGCGCAGAAACACTACGCCAGCAGAAACAGAGTCAAAACCGGGAGGTCAGAAAGCAAAAACTTTGGGGAAACACGCCAAAAGATGCGAAGTCTAACATACTGTATTTACAAAGTATTGCATTTCTCTGAAACCATGCTGTAAGTCAAAACAAAGTGCATATACAATTGCTAATTCAAACTGTTTACAAACTGCATTACTACTGTAAAGTATTTATTGCTGACCTTTGCCAGGCTTGCTTGGTTCTAGAAAATAAAAGAATATTTTTATACAAATATAATTTGTCTGAAGTTCAGACTTTGAGTGTGTGAATTCATTTGCTGACTGAGTGTGTACAACAAATGCTTAACACTGTCCTCTGATACTGCCTTACTGCTCAACCACACTACCACAAATAGAGAGTGAGGTGCTATCTAACTTTACCTCTGCCTACCTTTGGGGATCCACTGGACTCTGTGCACACTATACCTCACTTTGGTATAGTATATACAGAGCCAGCTTCCTACAGCCGGTCTGTGTCAACTTGAACATTACCGTTGTATCTGTTCACCCTCATGTGGGTAAGATAAACCCTTCCTCCCTATTCCCTTGTGGAGAAGTGTGGCTCAATGGTTAGAGCGGCAGACCCTGATGCAGAGATCTGGCCCGGGACCAGGGTTCAATTCCCGCCTTGGCGGGTCTTGGGCTCATAATTCCTCGGACCTGATTTCTCGCCTCGGTGCCTATTCTAATCATGGGTCCCACGCTGCATCTCTGGGCAATAGCTTGCTAAATCTCCACAACAGCGCTGGGATGCCTGGCTTCACCCTGGGGATGCCCAGGAGTGGACATTTCACAGGGAAAAACCAGGAAGGGTTCCCTAGCGGTATGAGTACAGCGCCGGGAAACCCCGAAATGGGGTAGCTGTGCGCTATATAAGTACAAACACATTTACATTTACATTCCCCCCACCCCTCCATCCAAAACTGGAACTGAAATAGAAAATAGAAGGGGACAAAGAGAAAAGCATAAGTAATAACATATAACTGTGGAGAGTACTCAACCGGAAGGCGCAATGACTGGGCTATATTATGTGTAGCTTTATCTATTTTGGGGAATATGCCTGGGCGGGCCAAGGGCACGTGTCCGGTAACTTTGACAATTCCGGGGAGGACAGTTAAAATTGAAAAAGATGCAGCGCCCTTGTTCTGGAAGGGCATGCCAGTAGTGGCAACCTGGTTGAGAGATAGCTAGTTAAGGAACCCCAAGTGTATTCAAAGGTTTTGAAGTCGTGTCGGAAAAAGTCACTCATCCTCTCCATAGTTATTGCCTGCCAAAGACGTGCGTGCCACTGTGTGGTAGATTGTTCAAAAATAGAAGAACCAATGTTCTTAATTCATTAGTCCTTGTGATTTATTTCACTTTTCTTTTTCTTTTTCAGAAAAATGTTTTTTACATTTAAAGCATGCCTTGATGAAGTGCAACACTTACTTGTGAAAACATTTTATACAAACTTACATTGAACCACAGTTGTGTATACATAAATAACATGTACAAACCTACTGACATATTCATATACATAAACAACATAAACTATTTGACCAGTCCTTCACTAACACATTTAACACTCGGCGGATAGTTCGCTTTTAGAATATGTAATGTATCCTGCCATTGTGTATTGCCCTGGGGACGCTAGCTTTAAATGTTGTTGTGTGGAGAGGGGTTACAATTCTAGATCTCTCCCAGACACTAATGCTGCGAATGTTCGTTCCCAGTGCCGTGGGTCCCTATTTTTGAACAATTGAGAAACAGGGCAACTAGAAACTTGCTTAGCATACACAATAAAAGTGGTCCAATCTAGTTTGTGCAAGGACCCAAGCCTCCCTTTAGTAACACTGTGTGGTAGATGGCGCCTCAGCATTTTTCCAGGCTGCTGCCACTGCTGTTTTGGCTGCCCCCAAACATAGCCACAGGATTCCTTTGTCAGCCTTTGTCTGGTGTTTTAGGGAATCGCTTTGTCTACATCTAAGCCTAATAGTACTGCTGGAATTCGTTTTTTGGTCGCTTTTCAATTTGATGGAGCACTTGTTTGACATTGTCGAGTGTTTGTCTCCCCTTTATAAACCCCGATTGGTCGGGGTGGAGAAGTTCAGGCATTAAGTCTTCCAGGCGCGTCTCCAGTATTTTCGAGTAAATCTTGGCATCAAGATTTAGTAGCGCAATGGGTCGGTAGGAGCCACATAACTGTGGATCTTACCCCGCTTTAGGTTTTACTATCGTCAGTGACTCGCTCATGGAAGGGGTGACCATTCCTGTGTCAGCTATTGGATTAAATAGAGCGGTCAGATGCGGAGCCAGTTCCACACTGAATGCCTTGTAAAAGCGAGCCGTTAGCCTGCCCGACCCCAGCGACTTGAAGAGTTTTAGGGCGCCTATTACCATTTGGACCTCCTCCTCGCTAATGGGTTTTGCCAGTCTGTCATTGTGTGCCTGTGTCACTTTGGGTAGGACTACGTTGTCTAGATAACTTAGCTGGAGTGAGGATCTGCGTATTCTGCCTTGTAAAGGGATGGATAAAATTCCCCGAAGGCCTCCACTTTACGGTGCTCTTCGTACTCTAATGACCCCACTAAATTTCGTATTTTGTTAATATATTCTTTGTCTCTTTTCACTCTGAGCTGTCTTGCCAGATTTGTCCCTACCTTGTTGCCCTGCACATATGACGTTTGTTTAATCCTAAGCAGGGTCATTTCAGCCCGGTTTGCATAAATTGCGGCCAGTTCACCCCTGGCTGCTGTGACTTTGCGTTGCAGAGGCAAGTTGGGTGCGGACTTGTGCATTTTTTCGAGAGCCTGAATCTCAGCTTCTAGGGCACGTCTTTCCAGGCCCCTCTGCCTATTTAGTTCTGTTATTGCTGCGATGCAATGTCCTCTCAGGACTGCCTTGAAGGCGCCCCAATTGTTGGCTGGAGAGGTATCCTGGGCCTGATTGTGAAGAAAGAAGTCTTTAATGGTTTTACGGAGTTCATCCCGCGCCAGTCTATTCCGTAGCAGCGCCTGTGGGAAAAACCAGCGCGCAAATTTAGGGGTACATGTTCTCCACTCGAGGGAGCATGTTACCGGCGCATGATCCTAGATGGCGATTGAGTTCATATTTTTAGATTGTATTTCCCCTTTTAATGTTCGGCATAAGATATTGTCAAGCCTCGAGTACGTGCGATGGATGTGTGAAAAAAAGGTGTAATCTTTTTCTGCAGGATGCAACTCCCTCCATATATCTACTGAACCCAAATCTTGCATTGCATTTTTAACCATTTCTGAGAAACTGCTTGTCTGGGCCCTATGTGGGTGAGTGCTATACATCCCTGAGTGCCAGGTTAAGTTGAAGTCTCCCATAAGCATTACCTCTCCCTCTGCAAAGTTCACCCAGCATGGTTAGTGTCTTCAAGATGAAGGGAAGTTGATTAGTGTTTAGGGCGTAGATTGACGCCACTGTGCACAATTTCCCGTGTGCTCGGCACTTTATCATCACAATTCTGCCATAATTCATCAGTTTTTTGACCCTCTACTTGGAACTTCAGGGATGAGTGAAACATTATCGCGACCCCATTGTACTTGGTGGTGTTGGATGACTGGAATATTTGGGGGTAACTTTTATGCTTGAGTCTGTGGGCCTCGGTGCATTTAAGGTGCATTTCCTGGAGGGTAACTATGTCATAGTGGTCGTGTAGGAAGTACTTCCAGACTTTGTGGCACTTAGCCGGGGCATTAAGCCCTCGTACGTTCCACGTTAAAATTGAATTGTCATTCTTCAGTATTGGTACAGGACTCTAGTGACCACACTTTGTGTTCTCCCTCCTTCCCCCCCCCCACTCCCCCCCACCAAAGACCAAAGTCCCCCTTAGACTGTCTCTTTACCCGATCATTTGTATGTGAGATTTACCATCCGGTGAGTACCTGAAAAATTTGAGAAAAAATGGGAACCAAATACCCCCTCCTTAACCCCAAATTTAAACCTTACGGAACAATGGGTCCCAGATTAAACCATGGGTGTTTGAACAACAACATCTTCAGGGGCGATTGGTCTATCTTGGCTGCCATGTCTGTACTGTCTCTAACTGGAGTCAGAACAAGTCTTTACTTCCGAACTCCCGGCTGTCCCCTTTTGTCCTCATCTGTCTGCCGGCCAGATCAGGCATCTGGCCCCTCGGGATTTGTGACTTCTAGGCCGCGTTATGTTGGGAACAACAACCCCCCCATAAGGTGCTTCCCTTCTCTGAAACTTCGAGTCTGTTCAGGCATTTTAGTGGCCCAGGAAGGGAAACGTCTCGGAGGAGCTCCCTTTTCCCCTTTGATTGCTTTACTTCCTTCTCTGCTGCTTGAGTGGTCTCTGGGCCAAGGTGAATTATCCCGGTTGCTAGCCTCGCTGGATCTTACTGCCTCCGCTCTATCCGTGGCTTGGTCATTCTCTGATGTTTCAAGGCCCAGGATATTCATGGCTTCTTCTAGCTTAGTGCAATGATGTAATTTATTGCGGTATTCGATTGCCAGCCCAAAGGGAAAAGTCCATCTATATCTCACGTTGTTGTGTCGCAGCTTGTCTGTAACTTGGCAAAACTGTTGGCGCCGCGCCAACGTGGCCAGAGAAATATCTTGGAAAAATACGCAAGAGAAATCTTGAAAGGACACTTTGTAGGTTTTCCTGGCTGCTTGCAGGATGGCTTCTTTTACTTTAAATGCATGTAATTTTACTAGAATGTCCCTGTCTTTGATTGGTTCCTGAGAGAGGCCTTCCCACCCTTTGCACAATATCTATTTTGATCTTTGGTGTGCTACAGCCAAGAATCTTGTGGAATAGCCCCATTAGAAAGGCCTCTATATCCAGCCCTTCGGCCGCTTCTTTAAGTTGGCGAATGCATATGTTGTCCCTTCGGGATCTATTTTCCACATCCTCTGTTTTGATGATGGGCATTCGTAGCTGTGTTTCCAGAGTATGTGTCAAGTCCTTCTGTTGCTCAAGGCCTTGTTCAAGGACAGATATTTTGCCTTCCATATCTAGGTTTCTGCCTCTAACAGAGTCTATGTCCTGCCGTAGCATGAGCAATCTTTCGTTCAGGTCAGTTTTGAGTTTCTCAATAGAGGAGGCCACATCAGCTTTTGTCTCTGTACATAGTTCTTTTTTTAAATTCCTCAAGGCCAGAAAGTCTTCTATAGTGAGGGCCATGCTCCCTTCTCCCCTTGTTGATTTTAGGGTATCAGTTGCTTCTGTGGAACCAAAGTAGTTGTTGACCCTATTGAGTTGGGTATTTTTGGGTGGCATTTGGAAGGTCTTCGCTCCCTGAACTGGAATCAGGCAGGAACCGCAACTGCTCTCTTTGGCTTTCTTTCCCCAGCCCAAAAGACCGTAGGTCCTCCCGCGTGAGTGCTTCTTAGTGGGTTAATTAACTCCGTCCACCTCTGCTTCCATCTCACTGATAGCCTTTGGGCACGGAGTGTACGTCTTTGCGAATCTCACCCTACATTGACCTAGTACTCGGTAAGGGTGTGTACTCTGGGGCCTTCAGCGCTTTTTTGCTTTGTCTTTTGGTGGCGCGCTGGTGTTACTCACATTTCACCGTCAGTGGGAGATTCATGCTTCTTTGTCACCTCCGCTAGTCTTTGGGTGGGCCTAAAAGTAACTTCCCCTTGGCATCCCCTCCGCCCCTCGTCCCGGCCTCTGTAACTTATTTCTTAAGGGCCTCCATTTTTTCGTCTCACCGGCCACTATTTTGGGGTCAGCCAAGCCACCTGGGAGCTTTTCGGTGAGTCTCTGTTTGGTGTGGGGGAGGCCACAGCCCACTTCTCCTTTACATACCCATGCATGAGCTGTCTAATGCACCCTGCCTTTCCCTTATGCACCATTGTTAGGAGTGTCTATCAATCCCGCAGCATCCGTAACTCCCGGGAGGCTCTCCTTGAAATCTGCACCGGGTCTTTGGCTCACCCCCCAGGGGTCGCTCTGATGTCTCTGTGGGCCGTTTCTGTGCAGTCAGGCACCGCTTCGTACTCAGTTGCCTCTCCATCAGGTTTGCCGATATAAGCCCTTTCCCTCCGCTCCGGCCACCTTCTCCTTCTCGAGTCACCTCTTCGATCGGCTGCTTCCCGGTGTTGTTTCACCGCCCAATTTTAGGGGAAGCTGCTGGTCTTCTGACTCCAGCGCTGTGTGTGGCATCTTCAGGTTCGGCCTATTTCAGCTCCGTTTCTCTGAGTTTTCTCTTGGTGGCAGCGGAGCTGAGACGGACTATGTCCTCTCGCCATCTTGGTTGGCCACGCCCCTCTTGGTTGGCGGCTTCCTCTTTTAAAGATGGTTTTGGTGGGAAACTAGTGATGTCACATCCTGTGCAGATAGATGATTGGGCATGAAGTCCTTTTGCCTGGCTTCTTATTTTAAAGTTGATTAAGCTAAATGATGTTCTGGTTGCAGTTCCTCACTTTGTCAATCAACACAATCTTTTTGTAGGAACTATAATATTATACCATATTCATCTCTAGAACAGATATTGAAGGGCCTCTGCATCCTATCAGCAGTAAGCTAGTGTTTTAATTCCAAATTATGTATATCCCTATATCCCCATGTGCTTGCCTCTGACTAGTGGGTTCTAGACCTAGGACTCTCCCTTCACCGCTTTATTTCCTCTACTTCCGGTGAGTGGGTGACTTTTAGCACCCCTACCGGTGGAACAGCTACCCTTTATTTGGTATCGTGATTAATATCAGGAGCACGGGTACTGGACCACAACCAGCTCCAAGTCCCCATCTTATTTATTGAGACATATCCCTATTGTAATTCACCTAGCCACCATGCATAGTCACAAATATAGATTTTCAAGTTGCAGAACACCAGGAGCAGTACAGATAATTCCTTCCCCTTTTGAAGATGGGATTGGGCTTCTGCTCCAGTTATTTTGCTGCGGTGAAGTGGGTAGAGGACCACAAGACCATTCTATTCCACTTTAACTGGTATCTTATAGTGTATCTTGTCAAGATGGTCAGCCTGGGCTAGAATACCCTCTAGCCTGGTGATTGGTTGTAGTGGTAGGCCCTGAAGATGCTCATTAAATACTCCTGTTTTGTCCCCTCACGACCTTTATCTCTGGTTTGTGTTGGAATCCATTTGCTGTAAGTTCAAAGTTCTCACTGGCTTCAATTAAATATACAGTGTTCCCCAGGTTATTACTGCAAGTAGCAGTTCTCTTACAGAAACCCAAGTCAACAACTGCCTGTTTGGCTCAACGTCTTTGAAAAACATCTCTTGTATATCCCATGCCACCTCGGAGGGTTCCTTTTCACTCAACAAATGCAGAGGTTTCTATAAGATGAAATCACTCAACGTATATATGTGGGGCTAGCCTAGAAGATCTTTAGATTCATGAGCTGCTGTCCATTCAAGGAAAGACCTTGACATTCAGGGACAATACTACAGTAATTGTTTACACCAACAAATAGGAGGTGCACAGATTGGTTGGATTTATATCAAAGGCAAGATGGCATGCATTTATCATTTCAAAGGAGCTCTTCCAAGAAGCAAAAGACATTTTGAAAGTGAGCCATTACGAATGTAATCTTTCTTAAAGTTACTTGCTTGGCAGGCCATCTCACCCTGAAAGCAGACTGAACAGTCTTCACTGAAATGCGTGGTAGCTCAATAGTATGTGACAAAGACTGTATAAAAAGTATCAAAAGGAAGTTCCCTTCAAAGGGAATGATAAAGATTGGGTTCATCATTCTTCATTTTACATGTGTGTTGAAATCAGAAGTGTCAAGAATAAATTAGATCACTCAGTTCTCCAGTCAAGAGTGGTGTATTTCTCCTCTTCCTCACATACTAAAACATCAAAAGTTACTGGAACTCCGTTATTCAGGTTGTTATTTTGAATTAACTAGACCTGGTTCTCAAACCTAATAATATTCCTTTCAGAGAGTGTCTCCTGTCACAGAGAGACATTTTTTAGCTACTGATGTATTAATCTTTTTGTAGAAATCTCATTAAAATGCAGGTGGCCAGAAAGGGCTTCAATAGGAAGCACTGGATTAGCTTTTCTACCTGGTCCTTGACACAGATTAAGCATCTGTCTTAGACCCTTGTTATCATTCTCTCTTTACCGATCCCTTTGGACTGAACATGGTTTAAAGTAGATTTGGGCTAAGCTTGTCTGACTGCACTCAGCGCATTAGAATGTTACAAAATACATATACATTTTACAGAAAATGTGCTTCATGGATACCTCAAGGATTTTCCTACTCATCAGGGCATAAAGTGTAAAGTGAATTGTGATACATAGGAATGGAGGGGCAAGGGGTGGATTAAATAAATGTTACTCACATACTAATTTCCGTATTCTTAGTTCTACCACCATATTAGTCATATAAAACTCTCTTCTCCTCAATTGTGTCCCGCCTAAAAAGAATTCCCACTTTTAGCTGTGGAAAGAAGGGCTAAGTTGCCCGACATTACATGAACAAGGGGGTATAGTCTTGAAGTTGATAATGGCAACCACTCTTAAACTTCTGAACTAAGCTTCTCTGCTAACTTCATCCTCCAATAGGAGGAAGCTCCTTTGGTGAAACTGAAGGAGTTATTAGTCAGTAAGTATAACTTGCTCTTTGAACCATCCTTTCATTTCAATGGTTCCTCTGTTTTTTTGCAGATTGTGAATTTTGTTTGTCAGGTACGAGGAAGACAAACTCAGACCATCCTTCTGACGAATAAGACCAACCGCCCATGGACACTGCACCCCATCATGGAAGGAGAGTATTGGAAAGGACCAGATACCATTTTTGTAGAGGCCCATCAGCAGAATAAACCTTATGAAGTCACCTACAGACCACTCACCATGACAACAGAGGGCAAGAAGCACCAGGTACAGTTACCACCTGACTTAAAAATATCCCCACACATATTATAAGTCTAGGGTACTGGGTATAGCAAGGGAAGTTAAGAGGTCAACACATACAATATTACTAAGCCAAGGCCATGATGAACACTGAAGGAGAAGATACTGCAACCCAAAGGCTGGTTCAAAAAATGTTTTGGCTATGATGTGAAAAAAGAGTGTAGAGGAGTAAACATCTAGTTATCCACGAAAGATCACCATAGGTGATGCTGAATGTGAAAACTTTGCATCTTTCTGTAACGTATGATCTTCATTGTAGTGATAGACGTGTGGGTAGTCACACTTGCGTGCCAGGCTCTGAAACTATTTTTCAATCTATAAACCTTATTTCTAAATTAAATGTGACTTTGGTAAATGCAGATGATGACTTCATCGAATATTGAATGTTCTTTTTTTTAAACTTTGCACAGGTAAATTAAAACAGTACATTTGCTCTAACCATTCTGCCCAGGGAAATGAAAAGAACACACAACAGTAAACCCAGGCAGATAGGCAACAGCCGTAGAAAATATAAAAGACAGACACTGCTAATGCAAGAAGCCTATATTCCTTCATGTTTTGTGCACAGTTGATTCGCGGACTCTGTTCTTTTTTCCGGCTCATCTGAGGACTAACAAAAACAATGCAAGAGTTTTATCACCCTTTATTTAGATGTATTTTCTCTCATGTTTATGATTTTTTGTGATGTAAAAACGTTTGTCAATCCACAGAGTTTGAGTTATTTTCTCCCAAATGCTAACAGGTTTTATTTTCAGCTTTTTTTCAAAGAAACTCCATTATGGGTTCACTGTTTAAAAAGTACACCTCATGGAGAAAGAAGAAAGCTCCTAATGACATATATGGAATGTATGTAGTTTATCTCCCATTTTCTCATTCATTTAAATGTTTGTTTATGTAGGTGATTTATAAAGTGCAGCTGTTACTCAGAGGAGTGTCCTGGTTCTATAACGATGGAGCAGTCTGCATGTAGGAAAAGAGAAGAGCCTAAGCTGAGGAAAAGACCAAAGTCTTAAGTTTTTTCCGGAAGATCAATATTTCCTTTATGGCTCTGATTGTGAATGGCAGCTTTCCAGAGCGAAAGTTCCTCTGGGGAGTGTAAGGCTTGATTTTATCTTGAACATACCCAGGACCTGCCCCATAAAGTGCTTTCTGGGTTTAAAGCAGTATTTTAATAGTGATCCTCTTCCTAACTGTAAGCCAGTGTAGGCTATAAAGGAGACCATAGACATGTGAGTGGCATTGGAGCCCAAAGATGGTACGTGCTGCTGCGTTCTGAACTAACAGTTCACTCATGAAGGTTACAGCGTTTCCACAAGGTCCGTGGCGAAGGAACTGTGAAATAGACAACAGCATCCTCATAATGTAGTGTTTTCAGGCCCATGTTTCTGAGCATCAATCAACCCTTCCAAGAGAGTAACATAGAAAGGAAACTTTAATATACCTAAGAACAAATAAAATTGTGATGTCATGGTGCAAATTAGAATAATGTAAGCAGGAGGAATGGGTTACTGGGGCCTCTACTCAGGTGCGCATCGCACTGTTCAGTGATTCCGTCACTGTGATGTGATTAGATAAGGAACAGGTTGAGGGCCCTAAGTCGGGACTGCATGTCGTCAAGGGAAGCCCCTCCGATAAGTAGCTTACCAGCGGAGACCAAATGTAATCAAAGTTTTTCCTAGTGTCATCAACTACATCAGCCATGCACTCCAGCGCCAAAGCCCTCCACAGTCTCGCGTGCCATTGGGTTAAGGATGGGGCCTCTTGGTTTTTCCACGCAGCGGCAATTGCTATTTTAGCTGCCCCCAAACAAAGCCACATCACTGATTTGTCACCCTGTGTTTGACGTTTCAAATTGGGATCTCAGACTCCCAACAAGACCTGTTCCATGGAGCTAGGGATAGGATAACCTACGATAAGCTTAATTTGGGACAACATTTCCTTCCAGAATGGTTGTATGGAGGGGCAGTCCCACCATATATGTCTGAAATCGCCTAACATCCCACAACCCCTCCAGCACTTGTCTGACGAACTGGGAAAAATCGAGTGAAGTTTCTGAGGATATAGGTACCAGTCATACATCATTTTATTGTGTGCCTCCCTGAGGTACATTGAGCGGTTGAATTTCACTATGTCCCTGCCTAAATGTTCCCAGTGCTTATCTTCTAAAGGGATAGCCAGGATTGCGTCCCAAAAGCGTTTGAAACGCGGGGTCGATCTGGGACTCATCGCTTGTATGAGAGCATATAAATAGGAGATACAACCTTTGGAAAAGGACCCAGATTGAGCAAACTTCTCGATGGGGAGCAACTCCCTGGTGGCGGCCAATAATATCACTTTTTAATCATTATTGCAAAAGATCATGGTGTTACACAAACAACCAAAAACCCTTTGTGTACATACTAGTTCACAAGTACCATTTGCTACCTTTGTAACAACCTTGGAGTGAATAAACCACCTTATAACAAAGTGCTTTTGCCTGTCAACTTCAAACCTGTGTGTAATGTACATGCAAAATGTGGCAATAAATGCCATTGCTTAGAAACTAATGTCTCACTGCTGCCATATCTGATCACCCAGTGCTTTAGATAACAACCATGTCTGAGGACATGAATTAACACCCTGGTGTTAATCCAGTGCGCCTACCTAATGTGGTTCATTTGGATTAAAATTCTGTATGTGTCGAAGTCCAAACAAACCTCTGGTCAAGCTGCTATACAAAATCAACCCAACGTCAAAATCTCTGTTCATGTAACAAACCATATCGTGCAACAAAGCCTCACAATAAATGAAAACTCGCCTCACGGGGGTATCAGTGTTTCCTCCCTTTTTCCCCGAACAGCGTATGCTCCAATCAATATCTGTGTAAACAACCAAATGCCTCCAGATTAACCTCAAGAGTCAATTCGCCTGTACCATGTCTAAATAAAGTTATGACTGCTCGCTTACCGATCAGATGAAATGCCGAGTCCTCATTGTTTTCAACTACGTTACAACATTGCAGCATCTAGAGCTTCCTTATACGCGTGAACGCGATTGTTAATTGATGGCAAAAACTGACAATTCTCACCGAGTCCGCCTGTAACTGCACACAACTTCAGGCACCATCTTAAAGTGTGCGAAGTGTAAATAGAATTGATATAAATGACAAATAAATCGCAGAACTAGGACCTGTCAATCAGTAATAAACAGAGATGCTTGCGGATCAAGCATAAGTGCTCTGGTTACCCCTCTTGGGGAGAAGATGTGTTCTTCGTAAAACAAATGGCCAATTCTCACCCGAGCCCACCTGTGAATACCATAAAACTCCACGTGCAATCTTGGAATATGAGAGGTTATATCGAACACTTTGAATAAAGCTCATAGTCAGTTGATAGATTTATATTCCAGTGATAAAACAGACTTAATATAATATATTGGCAAGAACGCTGGTTACCACTGGCTGTATTATCATCTTCCGACATTCTACCACGACAGCCTCCGGATGCCTCCAATGATTATCCTGTGCGCAAGATAAGTCTTAAACAACCTGCTAAGCTAGACCGTAGTTGTCTGCATCCAATCCATCTCTCTAAACCGTCTTTTTTTATGAAAAAAACTTTATTAGTCATCTAATTGACCTAACACGTGCCCACCACCAAATCATAACCTTCATGTATGGTGTGTGAACAATATATAAAGGAGTATATTACTCTACAAGGTATGTAAATGTTGCATGTCGGTGTGTCATGCTCTACTAGGTATGACGTACTTGCTTCTGAATATAATGGACGGATTCCTTGTCCCTAATATTTAACAAGGTGAATGCGTTGTTACCATAGTGCTTTCTCATATGAAGCAACTCATATTGATTCTGTCATTCAAACCTTTCGGTAATAGTGTTTCCAATCGCTTAATCCAATAGATCTCGCGTTGGAGCAACCTCTTCGTATTGTCAACTCCAGGTATAGGAGTTATTCCCTCAATGATTTGGCATCTCATCTGCGAGATTGAATGGTTTTCTTCTTGCCAACGTATGGCTAAACTGGATGTCTTGTTTTTTGTCCTTATTGTACTTTTGTGGTCTGTGAGTCTTATTTTTATTTTGCGTTCCGTCTTTCCTACGTACGCTTTGCCACACGGGCACTTAATGCAGTATATTACGTTCCGGGTGTTACAATCCGACGTATGTCTTAATTTGTTGCAATGTATGCAGTTAAGACATTTATTAGTGCCTTTGTATTCATCTACATTTTGCTTCTTATCAGGTGTTGCCAAATGTTCTCTCAGGTTCTTGCCTCTTGTGTAGGCAAGTAATGACTTTTCCTTGAATAGATCTTTAAAATCTGACTCATTTGGCAGTAATTCCCATCTTGTGTTGATCATTCCCTTAATTGCTCGCAAGCATGTTCAGTATTTTTAAACAAGCCCTAAAGCGTCTTCTTTCGGTTCATTAAGCTTAATGATTTAATCCATCCTTTTTTTCTGATTTACCCTTGTAATGCATTCCATCAGTATGTCTTCTGAATACCCTCTTTCAATATATTTCTGTTTGTATTCTGTGATCTTTTGGGTGCTTGTGATTTGGTCCGAACAAATCAAGCGCGACGTCGGGTGGCTCCATTCGGCTCTGCGTGACGTCGGTAGCGTCGGTTATGATGTCACGGTGCCTATATAGGCACCACACAGGCGCGCGGACGTCAGTTCTTTTCTTTCCGCACCAGTTAAGCGCCGATCCGGGAAGAGCTACCCCTCTGCTCCTTTTTGGCAGGCTTGTTCTCGACTTTTGTCGATATTGTGGGTTCAACTTCATGTGCGAGACAGGTTTCAAACCATGCGGGACCTGTTCCCGAATGATGTCGGTCACCAATCCCCACCACATTTGTCTGTGGTATCTTGAACGCGACCAAGATTCGAAGTCGTGTTCAGACTGTCGGGCGATGGCCCCGAAGGCCTTGAGGGAGCGAGCGATGAAGTTGCTTGCGGTCTGGCAGAATTGGAGGTCGCGGGACCACTCACAGAGCCCTAAGTCCTCTTCCTCCCATTCTAGGTCCTCTGGACACTCAGGGAAGAGGCACAAGAAGAAGACCAAGCGGACTTCGACTTCCCCTCAACTGACGTCTGTCGTTGAGAATGGTAAGGAGCACCGACGCTCTAGGCACGTTTCTGCGGAGCCGGAGCCAGAGTCGACTTTGCGCCTTCCACCCTTTCGGGAGCCGGAGCGACTCCCGCTCAAATGAAAGAGTTTTACGAGGCCATGCGCCGCCTATTTGAGCGGAACGACCCCATTGGTTAGCCCGAGGGGTCAGATGGGGCCCCATCGGGTTCTACGCCATTGGCTCTGGCCACGGCGCCAGTGGGGCCTCAGGGATCCGATTCCGGATCCGGGTCAATGCCAGTCGCGCCTACGCGATCTTCCCCGGCATTGAGTCTGAAGTCAGTGCTTGCGACGTCGCCGATGCCCGCTGGTGGCGCAAGCCCCAGCCCCATCCTCATCCCCGATGACATGGAGCCGGAACGGCGTCGAGTGATGCCGATTCAGACGTCAACAGAATCCAGGGGTTCTATGTTGTCACCAGAGCACTTTGTGGACGTGCTGGGCTCAGGAGAGGAATGGGAGGCGTCTGGAGACCTTCTTGAGAACCAGTATGTCTCTGAGGAGACAATGGACTGGTATGGGGAACTTGGGTAAGCCACTGGTCTAGATACTTCCCCATACACACACAGGCATGCTCTCACCCGCCACAGTGGCTACGCAGGAGGGGGTGTCCTATGCCATGGTGTATAAGAGGGCAGCTGAGGTCCTAGGACTGGAGCTGCCCTCAGTGCAGGTCAGGACTAATCTCCTGACCGGAGTGCTTCAGCCTGGGGTTTCCACTTCTGAACCCCTATTGCCCTTTAATGAGGCACTTACGGACGTCCTTCTAGAACATGGTCCAAGCCTAGCATAGGGGCTCCTGTGAATAGGACGATTGCACGCCGCCATCGCCCAGCTACGGGCGACCCAAAGTTCCTCAGCCAACACCCCACCCCAGACTGATTCCAGACACCCCCACCGGGTATGTTGGCCTGTATACCAGCTAGCTCACAGTGCCACTAGAAATTCCTCTTACCAAGGAGAGAATAGTTCTTGGCAATTATCGAACATGACAACCCTGATGCCTCAGAACCTTGGAAACTGTTCAGTACTTTTCGCTCAGTCACTCGTGCTCACTTAGTCTCAGAGATATACACAGAGTAAACGATATGGACGTTTTTCAATAAGCATTTATTGAACATTCGTCATTCAAGTGGAAAATAGGTGTGCTGAAACAATCATCAGACAGTTACAGATATAAATTATTAGAAGCACTAAGAAAGTAAAAGGATGGTAGATTTCTACCATTTTGCTATAATCATGAATACAGGCAAGTATATAAAATAGATGACAATAAAATGCGTACTTCTACGATGTAATCCTAACTAGATGTACCTAAGTGTACCTAGTATGTGTGTAGGTGTTAAACCAAGAATCCCTCTAGGATAAAGTCAACCCCATTACCTGTAGTGAGAGACTGTGGGACCCCGTCTTAATCTCGAGCCGGACACCCCACAAGGGATGTTCAGACCACTGCGAGCTGGAGTGTCTGCATGGAGGTACCTCAGCGTCTCGCGTCAGTGTGTCAGCATGGAAGTCGTGATCTCCTCTGACTATCTCAGCAAGGTGTGATGTTTATGTACCCAAAGGTATCCCCGGGGGTTCTTCCTTGCTGTGCCACTGTCGGACTTAGGATGACGTCGGGAATGAACCTTGTACATAGTTATTATGCAGGAGATGGTAGTCCTGCTGAGTTTCCAAGAATCCAAGGATCCTCATGCATGATGTATGAGGCTATTGTTCAGGGAAAACCCCACGTTTTGTAGGCAGTACTGTAACTAGGTAAAGGGTCAGTCCTAGCAGCCAGTTATGTATGTAGTGTAGGGACGAAAATAGGTGAAAGGTTGGGATGTTACCCGGAACTATATCGGGGTACCTATATGGAATATAACAGCCCTCCAAATTGAAATTCATCACAGGTGGAAAAAAATGGCACTTTACCATCCCTGAAGAAGTGTGGGACTGGCTGGAGGGCTGGAGTTTAGCCGGAAATGGGGCCAGTGGAGACAAAAGGAAAGATCGATCCAAGTGCTCTGGGGAGAGAAAAATACCCCCACCCCCACCCCCACCCCCTGGACCACCAACAAGAATTGCTTCCCTCTTCACAAGGCCCGTGAGCATACCAGCTGGGATTTGGATGTGAAGGGGATAGTTTGATACACAGGGCAGGGGGCATCATGTAAGATTCTGGAGGGGTCGGGACACGGGGCTGGAGCGGGGGGAAACACATGAGAGAAATTGCTAACGAGACTTGGTCTAAGACATGTCGAATATGCTCTGAGCTGATGCACACACTTTTAGTCCAATGTGTGTAGGAGATGTTTCAGTTATGGCTGTATTCGTTATCAGGAATAATGTTGACCAGGCGGCTGCAGTTTACCCCAATTACTAGATGTTCTGTTGACAGGCGCTCTGCAAGTTGGGGGTGTGGGCAGTTCAAAGACCACAGAGCAGGGTAGCGGGTTGGGGGGGTTCAGGGGGTTCACTGTTTAGATTACTGTTTATATTGGAATTGCAGTTCCGTGATTCTTACTTTTACAACGGGAGGGTAGGGGAGACCTTGTATTTTGCAGATGACCCACAAGTAACAAGGGAGAAAGTTAGGAACCAATGGCAGCTGAAAGTAGACACCCTTGAAGATTACAATGAAAGGTACAAAGGACACTTCCCGGGGGCTGACGATATGGTCCTAGAATGTTAGCGGTCTAGGAAGCAGCATTAAACGCATGTTAGTCCTACAACACCTGCAACGTCATGGCCCTGACATAGTACTACTACAAGAGACACACCTCCAGGGCCAACATTATAAGGCATTAGACAGAATGGGATATGTATTAGGGACCCATGCTGGATATACAAGTGATTCATGGAGAGTGGGCATCCATGTCAGGAAATCATTACCCTTTATCTCCCGGGGGTATTGCATGATACATACAGTCATTATTTGGCACCCTTAACAGGACATATGAAGGGATTGATCTGCATCTTTGCTTGGTCTTTGTTCCGCCACGACTCCTGGGAATGACTCTCCCTGACTTCGGAGACTTACTGTTGAAGCTGCCCCTCATAATATTCCTGATTGGAGGCGAGAGGAACGCAGTCCTAGACGCGGACATGGATAGAATAAGTGATAGTTCTGGAGGGGGAAAGATGGGTGTCCTGTCCCAGTTTGTGTCGGCAATAGGGCTTGCAAATCTATGGAGGGACCATATCCCTGAGCATGGTCAATGCACTTTTCTCTTCACCACATGGCAGTTTCTCTAGGATAGACCACTTGTTGACACTCCGGACCCAGGTGCGGTAGTTTCGTGCTGCAGCACACCTGGCAAGGGGTATATCAGACCACCTTATTTCAAGTCTTGAGACTTGACTACTGTGCACTATAACTAAATGCAACTGCAGTGTAATGATCAGACACAATCAATAAATACTTTTCCTTGATTCACCGTTATGATTTACAACTTATATTTTCATGAAACACTATTTCATTATATATATGAACAAAGATCCTTGATTTACAACACAATCATGTTTATTCTGTAGCATAAACACGTATTTCACATTAGTATTTTGAACATATCCACTTTTTCATTCTTTCTTTTCTGCCCAATGCATTTCGGGCCAAGGGCCCTTCTTCGGGCCGCAAGTCTAGAAAAGTAACACAAAGAACGAGTTTATTGTCATACATGAAAATGTGCAAGGAAATTTCTTCAAAATAAGACAATTTACACTTCATAAAACAATATTCATGCCTGTATCTCACATTGCTTATTAAGCCCCATACAGGGAGACCACCACATAGTAAAATAGAAAAGAAGAGAAAAAAACATAAATGACAGAAGACAGGATGAAAACACAACAAAAACGCTTAGCCATTAAGTTTGGGTGCCCCTTAATGATGTAAATGAAAACGAAACGTGCCCTTTTCCTTCACCATCTTATGCTAATCACATCCCAAATCATTCGTGATACTCACTTCATAAACTATTCAAATCCGTAAAACACTGTAGAGAAATTGGAAATGGCAATTAACATACTGGCTAGACCTCATTAATTTCTTTCAAAAACCTTATATCTCCCAACCCCACTGACCTCTGATATGTTCTTAATCCTTCACTGACTGTTCCTTGATGTTAAAATCAGTATTCACCGGTGTCCTCAATTATTAAAGCAAAACTATGAAAGAACCGTATTAGATACTCCATTTCCAAAACCACCACATCTCCAAATGTACTACCGCTTCACTCAAAGCCTCTCACCTTTCCAAAGCCCCGAACACGTCTCGTCCACTCGGCTTCACAGACCGCTACCTGGGCGAAGAAACCTGTTTTATATCTGCGTCCTCACTCTCTATAACATAGTCATATGGAGACCATGTTAAGCTCTCTCATACGAATTCCAGCATAGCCTCAATATGCTTTTCCTTCCTGCAAAGCATCTCACCTTTTCAAAACGCAGAACACGTCGCGTCCTTTCTTCTTCATGCAGTTGGTCCAACACCCAATTCGCTGGATGTTCTAAGTTGCCGATATCCGCCACCATACTTCAACGCCGCAAAACTGGAAGTCCACTTCCCTAGACAATAAAAGTCGATAACGGACTACTCTCACCCTTCACAGTGTTCACCATCTTACTATTCCACTTAAAATGTAATACTGGAATTAAACTACGTTAGGCCCTCGAATTGGTCGCCATCTTGGATTCAAAACTTATAAACCAACAGAATATCTGCTGTGTTCAATCGGAAATGTAAAAAATATCAACACACCCCTATTACCTCGCAATTCACCTCCTAAAGTGAATGTGTGCACCCAAAACTCATGCACAAAAATATAAAGAAAACATGAAACAAAATAAAATGAACCAAAAATAAAACAATGATAGCAAAAAGAGTATGGAGAGAATCTTACAAAAATATACATGTTTTTGTAGAGAACTCAAATGCATTAATCATGAATCTGCAATTTCAGAGATAGCAACTATAATCAATTTTTTCATTCGGGCCTTTGGGATCTTGTGTATCAAGTTTTCTGATCCAATAAATTTCTCTTTGAAGCAAGGATCTAGTTAGATCCTTCCCTGGTTGCGGTTCTACTTTCTCTATCACCTGAAATTTTTGTTGTGCTATGGTGTGTCGAGCCTCTGCCCAATGAACTGCCAAACTGCTGGTTTTGTTCTGCGTTCTGATTGTGCTTTTATGTTTGGACATCCGTACTTTGGCTTTTCTCTCGGTTTTCCCAACATAAAACAGTCCACATGGACATTTGATTCCATATACTACGTTCTTAGAGTTACAGTCCGAGTTATGATACAATTTTATTGTCTCTCCTGTTGAAGGATGATGAATCTTATTCCCCACAATAACGTTATTGCAGTGCACACAATTCTGACATTTCTTAGTGCCTTGAAATTCTTGGGTGTCTCTTCATGGGGTTTCCATTAATAGCTCTTTAAGGTTCCTGGATCGATTATATGCAAACAGCGGTTTATTCTTAAATAAGTCTTTGAAATCTGTTTCATTTTGCGAAAATTTCCATCGATTGTTAATAATGTACTTAATTTTACTGGAGCTGGTTGAAAATTAAGATACAAACACCTGTCTTTCAAGGGATTTCTTAGGTTGGTTATTCAGGAATCTGCTGCGTTCTTTTTCACCCAAGCGTTCAATGGCCTCTTCCAAAATTTCTTTCGCATAACCCCTGTCTATATATTTTTGTTTCTGTATCTGTATGTTCTCCTCCAGGGTTGATGTTTTTCAACAGATCCGCTGAGATAAGTGGTTTAATTGGAAAGATAATAGAGAAGTGTGGGACTGCTTCACTCGCTCACCACAGAAAAAGAGGTATATCCGGCCACTCTCCACTGGAGGTCCGGCTCTTGGGTCCAACGGTGGGCTACCGGATGCCGCTGAGACTGAATACTTGGTATCTGAAAGATAAGGGGATATGGGAAAAAGTGCATGACTGTGCAGAACTGTATTTCAAAGAAAATCAAGGGTCTGTAGGTTCCGCAGTGACCCGGTTGGAGGCATTCAAAACTGTGATGGGGGCAGGGGCATTAATCGGGGGAAGGAAAAAGGAATCATGGCTGAAATGTACAGACATTGAAAAAGAGATACTGGAGCTGAAGAGACCAGTCCAGGAGGAGGGGGGTGAGGAGAACAGCCATGGACTGCAACTACCCCAGCAGGACTTACGTGCCCTAACAGAAGATCTGGCACAGAAACATGCATTAGCGACACAATGTTGTCTATACAATGTAGCAGGTGAGGCAGCCAAACTATTGTCGTGGCTAGAAAGCCAAAACAAAAAGAGATCATGGGTACTTGAAATACGGGAGGAGCAGGGGAAAACCCAAACCACAAACACAAATATAGCAGAGGCCTTTGTCGCCTACTGTGAGGCTCTGTATGCATCCTGAACCACCATGACAGACGTGGATTGTACAGACTTCTTAAGAATGTGGCTCTCTGGGTGCTCCCGGAGGAGGAAGGTGGTGTCCTGGAGGCAGACCTGACTAAGGATGAGCTCGCATGGGCATTGCATGAGCTTCAGTCGGCTAAAGCATAGGGGCCTAACGGACTGCCAGTGGAATTGTACAAAGGGTTGGCAGATGTTGTAATCAAACCAACATTAGCAATGGCCCGTGAAGCAAATACTAAAGGCTGCCTCCCCGTAGACCAAAGGATGGCGCAATAGTGGTAATACATAAGGAAGGCAAGCCCTCAACCGACTGTGGATCGTATAGACCAATCTTTCTACTAAATATAGAGGTCAAAGTACTGGCTATGGCTCTAGCGACCAGATTGCGCGAGATCGTGCCCTTGATTGTTCACCCTGACCAGTCGGGATTTATTCCCAAGAGGAGTACCCGACTTAACCTCTGTTACCTATATGGAGTACTACACCTAACTGAATCATACCAGGAGACACAGACTGTAACAATGGCCTTAGACGGCAAGATTCTGTTCAATTCGATAGAGTGGAACTACATGTTTGTGTTGCTGGGGAGACTGGGCTTCGGTCCAAAGTTTAGGGCATGGGTCAGGCTGCTCTTCTGGTCCTTATACACAAAAAAGGAGCATAAGGGGGAATATTAATCAGGTCGCCCCCCACTCAGTCACTTATAAATCCACAAAATTTGATTAATGTGAACACTATTTTATTCCCGGATGACAGGAGCAGTTAAAACATTTTCTCTGCTCACGGGATGGTCTAAATGCCATTCACCTACCGGTCCAAATGTTCAATTCTTAATAATTGTCAATACACCACGTGTCATTTCGTCTTGTAAACAGCAAGAATAAAAAATGTGTGAAAGGTCAAAAAGTACCTCACATAAGCATCACCAAGGAAGCTGCTGGTTGGTACTCACCAGTTTGCCCATGTTATCATCATCAGTGACTTTCATAACCATAGAGGAAGAAAAAGGTGTCCAAATTTTAGGAGGTGAAGAAAAGAAAAGAAACAGAAGAAAAACAATGATGTGTATACAGATGCAATGTAAATGCTTGTGTCAATCAATACCCGGTGGGCCCCATTGTGAAAAGAAAAAGAGAGATTAGCTTCTCTAAGCTAAAATGAGGTGTAACTCACTTGCAAAATGCATACTTTTTTCGGTGCCGTGAGTACCCTCAGTTTAAAAGAATGGCATGTATTTGGCCATTTCAAAAGTGAAAGACCAACATGTTTCGTTGCCAATCTATTTGCGGCAACTTCATCAGGGCTAAGGGGACCAGCTCTACTGCTCCCCCATGGCCAGAGACAAAGTTAATGGAGCGATATTGTGCAGTTTTGAGCCCCGAAAGGGGCACTCGACAGGGATGCCCGCTGTCCCCCATGATGTTTGCCCTGGCACTCGAGCCACTGGCGACTTGGATCTGATAGAAGAGGAAGATCTGTGGAAGAGGTGTGGCGCAGCGGCCAGGTTGCCAGACTCCGGACAACGGGGTTCACGGTTCGATCCCCGGCACCGGCGGGAGGTCAACCCAGCACCATGTGACTCTGGGCAATAGCTTGCTTAATCTTCCCGAGGGCCCCCAGCGCCGGGAAACCACTTCGGAGGTAGCTGTGCGCTTTACAAAGTCAATGTTATTATTATTATAGGACCCCTTAAATTGGGGCGCAGGGGCACTGGGGGGATGGGAGGAGAGGATCTCCCTTTATGTGGTTGATAACCTTCTGTATGTGGCACGTCCCAGAAAACAGCCATTACAACAAGGTTTTTACCACGTCGTGCCTTAACCATTCATTTTTTAGCATGTATGTTTTTACCATGTGTATGTTTTTACAATGCATGCCTTTACCACATGTTTAAGGTACAAACAATGCGTTGTAATGGCATATGTTGTAAAAACATATGTGTTTTGAAAAGATGCGGGGGGATAAATACGTGCTTAAGGCATGCAATGTATTTTCCTGCATTGTTCGGTCATACAACCCAAGTACTCAGTACTCAGTCGTTATGCTTATGCAGGTATTCCGCATTTTTGGGGACCACTCCAGTCATAAGATCAACTGGTTAAAGTCAGGGATGTACCCTCTATCAGGAGAGACTCCCCGCCTGTCCCAGAATTGGCAAGCCCCAGTGAGGCCTGAAGGGTTCTGAAATTTTTGTATCAATATCACGAGGAACCCACGAGAGTTCTTCGGCAGAAATATGGAGCCACAATTGGAAAGACTCCGAGGGTGTGAGGTCGTGGACCCTTTGTCAAGAGGCTCTTCGTCTTTGGACATGACTGGCACATTAGGGCATGTCCCTGGTGGTTCAACACCTGGCAGGTTCCCTGAACACCAGGGCGGACGAACTCAGCCTCCGGTGCATGATGGATCACAGATGGCGTCTTAACTCGGAGGTGGTGCCAGGTCTCTTTCAGCAGTGGGTAGAGCCTTGGTTAGATCTGTTCCCCACCTAAGAGAACACGCATTGTCAGCAGTTCTGCGCATTGGAATTTCCAAGGCGGCACTCGCTCTGCGACGCTTTTCGTCGCAAGTGGAATTGCGGTCTTCTATTTGCCTTTCCGCCTGTACCACTTCTGCTCAGAGTGCTGAAGAAGATCAAGCGCAACTGGGCCCTAGTCATTCTTGTGGCTCCAGACTGGCACGAAGAGTCGGGTATCCCGAGCTCTTGAACATGACCATCGATCCTCCGATCAGACTGCCTCTTCAGGAGTATCTTCTGTCGCAGCAGCAGGGGACTCTCCTCCACCCAAACCTGTCCAGCTTCCACCTTCTTGCGTGGTGATTGAGCAGCGACTGTTGACAGCTTTAAACTTCCCTCCCAAAGTCTGTAATGTCATCTTGGCAGCCAGGCATCCCTCTACTAAAACAGTATACGCCTGCAGATGGAACAAATTTGTGGCATGGTGTGCAGCAAAGGCTGTGGATCCCCTTTCTGCCCCTCTTTCTGAGGTTCTCCTCTTCATACTTTCGTTGGCCCAACAGAGCTTTGCTCTGGGCACCCTTAAAGGCTATCTCTCGGTCATTTCAGCCTTTATCCAATATTGGGGTATCTTTCATAGATTCACATGCCTGAATCATTTCCCGCCATCCCACTGTAAAATACAAAAGCAGTGCCATAAATAATAATAGGCTAAAAAAGGGCATAAGGCCATCTATTAGTAGCCTATCTATGTCCTTTTTCAAATAAGGACCAAAAGTTGGCTCCAGCCAATCAGCTGTTAGAACCCTATAGAACACTCCCAGCAGAGGCAAGTTCTCTTCAGATTTTCACCGCACGTCGTGTGGAAGGGAGTCTCCCTGAGTGCTACTCAGTTTTTCCTTCTATTCAGCTATTTTGAACATCATGTCAGACAAAAAAGGCCTCTTCCGCGCTTGCAAGACCTGTGGGAAGAAGAGGGTCCATGTAGATGACCTACATAAAGAATGTATTTATTGCCTTTATCCAAGGCATGAGGTGAAAGACTGTAAAATCTGTCGCACCTTTTCTAACAAAACCCTCAAGGATAGAGAGGGAAAATTACTTTTGTGGTTTCAGTCCACAAAATAACAGTCTTGCTCTTCAGATGAGGAAGAAGAACTGGCTTCAACATCTCACAAAAGGGCTAGATCACAGGAAAGCTATTCAGGTGAGGAAAGAAAACATCTTAAATCTTCCCAAAAAGAGCCTGTAAGTAAAGGGAAGAGTTCCAAACATTTCTCTGAGCTAACGTTGTCTGTTCCCTCTACGCCTGTCAAGAAAGAAAAAGAGCGTCCGAGGTCTTCTTCTACTGATTCTGTGAGTAGAAAGCAGTAAAGTAAGTAAAGTAATGTTTATTGTTTAGTTAGTTAAAACCATAACAATTTAAAACAGGTAGCAAAAGCACAAAATTACAGTAAGCAGTTAAAACAGAAATTTAATTATAAAATCATTTTGTTTCTTAAAAGTTCAATGCAGAAAATTAAACCTCATTTGCCCAGCTTCAGACCCTTTTAGCAATGCTTTTTAAAGGCTTTAAGAAATTTGATTAGTCTGCTATGCAGTTAGGGGTCTGAGGGGCTTAGGCACGCCATTATTGCGGCTCTGCAGGATCTAATACCTCTTTCGTTGAAACTTGTCTTTAGAAAGATTACTCGTTCGATCCACAGTTTTTTACATGTGCAAATTATATGAATAAAGTCTTCTTTATGATGGTTGCACAGCCGGCACGTTTTAGGGCCTGTATGCTGCTAGGCCGGCTGCTCAGCCAGGGATGGTAATGATCCAAAACGCAGTGCCATAAGTTGTTTTTTTATATTAATCGAGTAAGTTTCACATAGATAAGCCGCCGGAACGAGGGACTTATAGTGGTTTATCACCATCCAGGCGTGCGACCTTGATCTTAGAATATTTTTGTCCAGTAGCAGAGAGTGAGTTTTTGACGCTTTATTTACAACTTGTTTAAACGTTTGGTACGGCAAGTTTTTATTCCATATTTCTGTCGTGCATGTAGCCGAAAGGGATTTACAAAGGTATTGATTAAACGGAGAGGATTTGTCTTGATTTAGATCAGACCAGATGGCCTTGTTAATTTTTGAGGTAGCAGCATTTAGCTTAAAGCGATACCAGTTTTTCACCGTCGCATACATTCTGCCTACTTCTTCATTTGTAAGGCCAAATTCCAGCCGAACCTGGGCTGGGGAAGCTGACCTTGGAATCTGGAATACTTTTTTGTATATGGAAGCTATTAGTTGGTTTAGGAGCTCTCCATCCTCGCCGTGGAAGGCCGCACTGGCATAAGTTAGAGTAGGCAGGATTTTTGCCTTCATTACGGCGAGCAACGGTTTGTAAGAGGGGCCCTTCAGTTTTTTAGCTAATAGGCTAAGAGCAAATGTTAGTGCACTTGATCTCTGGGACATATATTTTTTGTGTTCCGTAAGATTTCTTGAGTTGTCGATATAGAGGCCTAAATATTTGTATTTTTTTACCTCCTCGAGTTGAATTCCATTAAGCCAGATTGTCTGTTTTCTTAACTGTTTTTTCCCAATCACCATAGTTTTTGTTTTGGATTAATTTATTTCAAGTTTGTTTTCTGAAATGTAAACGGACATTTCATTCAGGCATCTTTGCAGGCCGATCTTTGTTTGGCTCATTAATACCACATCATCCGCGTATGAGAGATGCGAAATTCTCAGTTCGCCAAGTTTTGGTGGATGGGAATTGATAAAGTCCAGCCTTGGAGAGAGGTCAGATAAAAACAAATTAAACAGATGGGGGGCCAAAACACACCCTTGTTTCAAGCCTCTAGTGGTTGTCAGCTTCCTTGAGAGTCTGGACCCGTCACCTATCTTAATCCTTATCCAGGTGTTAGAGTAGAATAACAGGATGCCTTTTAAAACCCTTTCAGGGATACCCCAGGCTCGCAGCTTTTTCCACAGAAGGTCGCGGGTCAACGCTGTCAAAGGCGGCTTTTAGGTCTATAAAGCAGAGGTAAAGTTGCAATTTCCTCTGCTTACACTTGTTTGTAATTAGCGAGAGACCTAAAATATTCGTCGTCGTGCCAAGGCCTTGTCTGAAGCCCGTCTGGTTTTCCGGAATTAGGTTTAGGTCGTCAGACCATGCCTTAAGCTCTTCTAGTACCAGGGAGGCATAATATTTGGCCTCTACGTCAAGCAATGCTATCAATCTGTAGTGCGCCGGATTTGCTCTGTCTCCTCCTTTAAATAGAGGTGTCAAAATCGAACCTTGCCAGTTTACTGGTATGATGTTTAGTTTTTCTATTTCTTGATATAAGTTGGAAAGGTGATTGCCCCAAAATGGAATATCATATTTAATGATTGCTTGAGGAATTCCGTTGGGGCCTGGTGCGCCATCATTTCTGCCTTTCTTAATTATACGTCTGACTCCTTCAATCGAAGAGGACGAGTAACTTGTGGCTGAGCTCTGGGAGAAATTTTCCTCCATTGGAATTATGACCACGTTCAATTGCTCCTTCTGCTTTAAAGTGGCGGCATCTTCTGGGCGGGTGCTTTCCAATAACCCAGTGGACTTTACTTGAACTGCCCCTTGACCATAGGTGTTTCCCACGATTGGTTCTGACAAGGGGACATTTTCCTCCATTAGATTTATGATCACGTCCAATTGCTCCTTCTGCTTTGAAGTGGTGACATCTACTGGGCTGGTACTTTTGGACTTTACATGAACCGCCCCTTGATCAAAGGTGTTTCCCACGATTAGTTCTGTCAAGGGAGCTTTTCCAAAACCTCCTAGATAGAAATTCAACCCACTCCAATTCTTGTATATTTGAGGATAAAACTGTAACCGGTCGATTCAGGTAGAAAGCAGATAAAAAAGTCAGTGTCGATGACGATTTCTCTCTCGTCGTCGACGATATGTGTAACATCATTGACGCCATCGTCGACGGCAACCGTCACGACGACCGCTATACAGTCCCCTATTTCATCTACAAGGATTTCTATAGTGACTACACCTTCGTCGTTGAAACACGTCTACCACCCAAAGCCAGATTCTGTTATCTCCCAGGCTGCACAGAGACGTTCGAAGAATCCGGCGACGCCAAATACTACTCCCCCAGACAGAGAGGGACGTCGGATAGTCCTTCTGGGTAAGAAATGTTCGTCGATGGCAGCTGCAACAATCCGAGCAGCAAATGCTTTGGCCATTATCGGCCGCTATGACCGTTAAATGTGGTCTGATATGGCAGGGCTGATAGACCTCATTCCGGAGGAAAGCAGACAGGATGCCCGAAAGATCCTATTGGAGAGTGAACGGGCTGCCTCCGAAACAATTGATTGTGCCTTAGACATAGCAAACACAAGTTTCAGACGATTGGCGGGAGCGGCAGTACTTCGACACCAGGGGTAGCTGAAAGCTACTACCGTCAGACCTGAGGTTCAGGCTAAGATTCTTGACATGGCGTTGGATGGAGAGTCGCTTTTTGGAAAACATATCGACGAGGCTCTTTTGGCGATAAAGAATGATACAGATACCGCAAAGTCCTTGGGAGCTTTACAGTATAGTAGAGTACCTTTTAGAGGCGCCAGAGGGCGAGTATTCACCACATACAAAGGAGATATCAAAGAGCTCAACAATACCAACAATAATATCCCCTATCGTACAACCCGCAATCGTATTGTCAATCATCGACAGCTGGTTTCTCTCGCCAGAGAGACCGCAAGCGAACACCGCAACAGGGCCGTGACTCTAGCAGAAAACAATGAGTACGTCAGGGTACCAATTAAATTTCCCTCCCTGCCCGTGGGTGCAAAAATTTCTGCTTATGCACAGCGGTGGCACGAGATAACATCAGACCGCTGGGTGTTGGACCTAGTTACCAAAGGTCACACCCTAGAATTTATTCAAAAACCACCTATTACTCCGCCCAGCGGTTCCCCCTCCCCGTCTTCACTTATTGCGAAAAGAAATCTCGATCATGCTCCTCAAGGAAGCTATAGAGGAAGTACCATCCACTCAGAGAGGAAGAGTTTTCTAATCTCGTTTCTTCCTAATAATAAAAAAGAAGTCAGGAGAATAGCGACCGATTCTGGACCTAAGGAAACTCAACAAGTTTCTCAAAAAACAGACATTCAGGATGGTAATACTCTCCAATATTCTGGGATGCTTAAACAAAGGAGATTTCATGACTTCACTCGACATGGAAGATGCATATTTTCATATCCCAATCCACCCAAAGCACCAGAAATATCTGCAGTTCACAGTGGCTGGTACCCACTATCAATTCAAAGGGCTCGCGTTTGGTCTATAATCAGCACCACGGATTTTCACCAAGTGTCTAGCACCAGTAGCAGCGGCCTTGCAATCTCAGGGGTTTCAAGTTTTTCCATACCTCGATAATTGGCTGCTCAAAGCTGCAACAGAGCAGGAAGCGGATCAGACAACAACAGCTTGTCTCCACCTATTCAATACATTGGGTCTCACTCTAAACAGAGAAAATCAAATTTACGTCCAACTCAGGTAATATCATTTCTGGGAGCATCCCTGGACACCGTCCACTGCAAAGCATTCTTGTCTCAAGAGAGACAGATGCGACTCCAAAGGTTGGCAAGGACCATTTCAGGAAGAAAGTCAGTTTCTGTACGAATGTTTAAATGGCTCCTAGGGATGTGCTCGTCAGCAATACATTTAATACCTTTAGCAAGGCTAAAGATGAGACCTCTTCAAGAGGAACAATTGAAACAGTGGCAAAAAGCTTCGGGATCCTTCGAAGATGTAATTCGAATCACAACAAGGATGGTGGAAACACTTCAATGGTGGTCTCAAACTACAAATCTTGTTCAAGGGCTAACCTTTCTACAAAGTACCCCAGATTTAATTCTGACAACAGACGCCTCTATGGAGGGATGGGGAGGTCATCTATGAGATTTGCAAATTCAGTGCAGGTGCTCTTCGATGCAGAAAAAACAACACATCAACAGATTGGAACTCAAAGCCATATTCCTTTATCTTCAGGCTTTCCTGCCAAGAATAACAGGTTCCTCAGTGCTGGTCCGTACGGACAATACGACCAGCATGTACTATATTAACAAACAAGGAGGAATGAAATCCATGACGCTATCTCAAGAAGCGCAGGATCTATGGGAATGGACGACGCTCCATGGAATATCGTTGAGGGCAGAGCATGTCAGGGGTCTACACAATACCCTAGCAGATACACTAAGCAGGTCTTAGTCCAGCTGCTACGAGTGGGAGCTAGAGCAAGCACAGGTGGACAGGATCTTTCAAAGATGGGGGAAACCAGCTCTGGACCTCTTAGCAACGAAGGAGATTGCAGAATGCCAGTATTATGCCAGCAGGTTCCCACTACCGGGGTCAAGGGGGAATGCCCTTTTAATGCAATGGTCAGGGATATATGCCTACACTTTTCCCCCCATCCCATTGATCCCCAGGGTACTAATCAAAATGAAGTCGGAAGGCTGTCGCCTAATTTTGATAGCACCACGTTGGCCCAGGCAGTATTGGTTCCCGGAGCTACTTCTATTGTCACAAGACAGACCCATTCGTCTTCATCTGTCGCCAACAATGTTATTGAGGAACAAGGGTCAAGTGATTAATCCGGATCCACATTTCTCTTCACTTGCACGCATGGCTACTGAATTCCTAGAATTTAAGGATCTCAATATTTCACAGGACTGTAGAGAAATACTTGCTAAATCCCATGCTGAAAGCACTATCAAGACATATTGAAAAGATTCTGTTGCTGGTGCGGAAGGAACAAAGTTCATCCACTGCAAGCCCCTGCTGAGCAGATCTTACCTTACCTACTCTCACTAGCTAAGTCAGGTCTTACCTTCTCTTCAGTTAAAGTTCACCTGGCTGCAATTTCCCGGTGCAGGAAATCTCCTCAGATTCCTTCTCTTTGTTCATCACCTCTCATAAAACAATTTATGAAAGGCCAGTTCCGCGGTCTTCCTTCGGTGCGCGCACCTCCTCCAGAGTGGAAACTCAAAGTGGTCCTAGCACAATTGATGAGACGACCATTTGAACCAATACATACATCAGAACTTAAATTTCTCACATGGAAGTTATCCCTCTTGCTAGCTCTTACCTCTGCAAGAAGAGTGAGTGAGATACAGGTGTTTAGAATCAAAGAACCTTTCCTACGCTTTACAGAGAATTACGTAGGTCTTAGGACAAATCCGAAGTTCATTCCGAAAGTACCAACGCAATTTCACCTAAATGAACCGGTGATATTACAAGCTTTCTTTCCAAATCCATCTAGCCCAGCTGAACAGGCTTTGCATACATTGGATGTAAAAAGATGTTTGAAATTCTATCTTCATAAAACAAAGGAAATAAGGAAAACAGATCAACTTCTGGTGGCCTACGGTCAAGGAAAACACGGAACCGCAGAAACAAAAGCCACGATCGCCAGATGTGTCGCATCTGTGATACAGATCTGCCACGAAAAAGCAAACAAACCTCTGACAGTGAGGGCTAAAGCACACTCCACGAGAACAGTCGCTGCATCTACAGCCTTGTTTGCTGGAGTGACATTAGACAAAATATGCCGTGCTGCGACATGGAAGAATGTCCACACGTTTACAAGACACTACTGCCTCCAATTTGCACAACGGGAGGATGCAGCAGTTGGGTAAGCTGTGTTACGTCATCTTTTTAACTAAGGTCAGATTCTTTAATTTTCATAAAGGAATGCTTTTTTTGTTTTTTCTTTCTCTAAACTTAATTAGAATAAGTGATCAAGTAACTGTATTTGGCAATTTGTACCTGAATATGACTTGTGATGTATATTTGGATGGTTACGTCAACGTTCACTGTTTTAATATTGCAATATATTATAATGTTGGCACATGCATTGTGTGAAAGATAGTGGATTACTATTGGGAGTTTAAAATTACATGTCTCCCACCTTCCGCTAACGACAGTACAATTAGGGTACTGCTTGCTATTCTGATTCAGGCATGTGAATCTATGAAAGATACCCCAATACTGGATAAGAAAACAAGTTACTTACCTGTAACTACAGTAATCCAGTATTGCACATGCAACCCACCCTCCTCCCCGTGGAGTCAGCTCTCATTGATTTTGGATATACTTACTTCCTGCTTGTGCTTGAAAAATCTGAAGAGAACTTGCCTCTGCTGGGAGTGGTCTAGAGGGTGCTAACAGCTGATTGGCTGGAGCCAACTTTTGGTCCTTTTTTGAAAAAGGACATAGATAGGCTACTAAAAGGCCCTTTTTTGCCTATTTATTGTTTATGGCACTGCTTTTGTATTTTACCGTGGGACTCCCATTTCGACGACGGGGAATGATTCAGGCATGTGAATCTATGAAAGATACCAATGCTGGCTAACTGTAGTTACAGGTAAGTAACTTGTTTTCTTCTTCGCCTTTCTGGTCAGCCTTCTCTTTTCAAGTCCCCTATTGTAAATAGGTTTCTTAATGGCATTATTCACCTTTTTCTTCCTATTCCTTTCGTAATGCCCCAGTGGGACTTGAATCCTGTCTTAACTTACCTTATGTGCGCTCCTTTCGAGCCACTGCATAATTGTCCTCTCTGACGCTTGACCTCAAAAACTGCTTTTCTGGTTGCCATCACCTCTGCTCAAAGGGTGAGTGAGCTTCGGGCTCTATCTTCTAAACATCCTTTCCTTGCTGTGCATCCGAACAAGGTTGTCCTTTGAACTAGGCCTTATTTTCTACCCAAAGTGGTTACCTCTTTCCACATAGGACAGACCATCACTTTGCCCACATTATTCCCGCACCGGCATCCTTCCAAGGAGGAGGAAAGACTCCACCGTCTGGATCAAAAACGTGCGTTACTTTATCTGGATCGCACAAAACAATTCCGGGTGGACGATCAACTCTTTGTGGCTATGTGGGCGCCAAGAAAGGTCGTGCCATGCAAAAACGGACCATCTCTCAATGGGTCATCCTTTGCATTAAGATCTGTTATTCCTTGGCGAGAAAGGAGCCTCCGGTAGGACTGCGCACCCATTCCACCAGGGCAACAGCAGCCACTACTGCTGTGGGACGTGGAGTTCCCCTCAGTAACATCTGCCAGGCAGCTACGTGGGCATCACTGCACACATTCACTAAACATTATTGCCTGGATAGTCAAGTCCTGAGAGACAGCTTCTTTGGCCGTTCAGTTCTCCAGGACTTTCTGATGAGAACTTATCTCGCAGACCCACCTCCAGGGTTAGTATTGCTGGGGTATCTATTCTAAGGTAAGGAATCTATAACTAATAATCTCTTTTAGATGAACAAGTTACTTATCTTCGGTAGCGATATATCTGCAAGAGTCATATATTAGTTATAGATTTCTTACCACCCTACCCATCCTCCCCGTTCTGCGAACTGACTTCTAAAGTAAGGGACTCTCTTTCAGGGCCCTAGTTTTGTGCACCAGTGGTCAGTGTCTTGCATGGCTCTGCGCTTCTGGCGTGGAATGTAGTGTAAAAGAGCTTACATCAGCACACAGGGGCGGCGTCCAAGTAGATACCGCGACGTCATGACGGCGATCACGATGCTGACGACGCACGCGGAGTCGACCAACACCACCTACCGACGCGCAGGAGTACTGCTGAGAGAAAATTCTCCAGATCCAGTCTGACACCTGGGGGTAATTCGAAGATAAGGAATCTATAACTAATATATTTCTCTTACAGATATACCGAAGGTAAGTAAATTGTTCTTTAAAAATGTCACAAGTACCACTATTCTTAAAAATAAATATATGTAAAAAATTAAATAAAAACACTGCTATGCACTATAGTTCACAAATATAGTGTACTATAGTGTCGTTTTTATTTTTTACATATTTAGTTCTTTTTAAAAAAAAGTGTAGAGTTTTTAAATTACGGCACAAATGAAAAACAATAATAAAAAAGGTACATGTGTAAAAAAAAAAAATCATACTTCCGAGGAACTCAATAAACTATTTAAAATATATATAGAAACATATAAATGAATTTCCCTACCTATTAAAAATTTGATCAAGTGCTAATAGGTAGGGAATTATAAAAAAACCTACTACCTACCTATAATTAAGGTCCTAACCCAGAACACAGGCAAAGTGTATTAAAAATATATATACCTGCCTTTCAATTTTGTAAAGCCAACCATTAGCCAATTATATGCTAATGGTTGGCATATCCGAGGTATGCCAGTGGCACAATATATAACTAAGGGCCAGATGTATTACTATATTACGTTACCCTGCGTGACACATGTTCTCACATGGGCAACACAGTACTTAAGTCATATTTGCAACACAAGGCCACCTGCTGTTGCTTAGTAAATGTGGAGAAAGGCAAAGTGCTGTCTGGCGTAATCTGCACTCCATATTATACTTTACTGACAAATGTAATCTACATCCATACGCCACGTCACTCTATGCCATTCTAGTCTACGACACTGCACTTTACACCACTACACTATACACTGCTCCACTCTATGCCACTCCACTTTACCCTACTCCAGTATATGCCACTCCACTCTACACTATTCCACTGAATGCTAGTCCACTGTGTGCCAATCCAGTCTATACTGTTACACTATACTCTACTCCACTCTACGACACTCCACTGTATCCTATTTCTTTATAGCCACTTCATTGTACACTACTCCACTCTACACTATTCCACTGTATGCTACTACACTCTATGCCACTCCACTCTACACTGTTCCACTGTATGCAACTACACTCTACACTATTCCACTGTATGCTGCTCGTTGTATACCACTACACTTTACGCCACTCCACTCTTCGCTCTTCCACTGTACACCTCCCCACTGCATGCTACTCCACTATACCCCTCTCCACTGTACGCTATTTCACTTTTACACAACTACACTCTACGGCACTCTACTATATGCTATTTCACTCAACTGTATGTCACTTTACTCCACTCTACGCTATTCCACGATACACCACTCCACTCTACGGCACTCCTCTGTGCACTACTTCACTCAATGCCAATCTACTCTACGCTATTCCACTCTATTCAACTCAACTCTATGCCACTCTACTGTATGCTATTTCAGTCTATTCCACTGTACTGTATGCCGCTACAGTGTATGCCACTGCGCCACTCCACTGTACGCTATTCCACTGTATGGCACTCCTTGTGCACTAGTTCACTGTACCCCACCCCACTATATGCTATTCCCCTCTACCACACTCCACTGTGCGCCACTCCAGTCTAGGACACTCTACAGGACACTCTACTGTAGACCACTCCACTGTATGCTATTCCACTCTATGAGATACTGATGCAGGCAGGGAAACACATCAAGAGATTGCTCCCACCCGGAGGCAGTAGCATAAATAGCTGCTCCCTCCGGGCTGGAGCAATGCTGGCTCCCAGAGTATGCGGAAAACCGATGCTGCCACAGGGTCCTGAGTATCCCCCGCAGCCCCTAAAATGTTGTTTGTGGTTGCCCCAAATGGGCACCATGGCCCCCACTTATACTAAAGACAGGCCACATGTGGTGGGCTTTCCGGGGCCAAAAATGACTTAGGAGGGGGACTGTGCACCCCCACTCCCATTATTAAATTGATTTGGCCCTGGGGATGGGGTCCTCTGGCCGAAAACGACTCCGGGAGTAGGGCTGGGGTAGCGAGGGCTCTCTTTGCAGCCCCCAATGTTTTGATTGTGGATACCCCGAGTTGGCACTGGGACACCCACTTATACTAAAAACAGGCCATGTGGGATAGGATCCCCGATGCCATAATAGGCTTAGGGAGGGGATCCGTGCGCAGTGTGGGGATTGGCTGCCTATGTGGAGTTTGCTGCAGGGCATAGCCACAAGCCAGGTGCTTTGGACAACCCAGTTGAAGTTATGAACAACTCCCCCTCCCCCCTGGTATGAATCTTCTAAAAAAGGAAAAATACAATTTATAGAGATTATTCCAAAGGTTCATGTTGCGTTCATAAGAACTAGTTCTCTAAAGCATCTGCATGGTACAAAGCATAATAGGAAACAGAAGCCGCTGGCTTATTAGAAGAGCAGAGTCCTGCTTTCCGCTGCCTACCTGGCTCCCTTTCCATTCATTTCTCGAACTTTTCAAAGTTTAGGGCACCAGTTAGAAGCTTATCCTGCAAGGTTGTTTCTACATATTGTGTTGGTTGTTATGTTTAAATTTAAAAAGCACCAACACTTGGTAAATCCAGCCTTAGATACATTCCTGTACATGGGTTTGCATGCACATACATGTGACATTCATATATTTTTACCATTTACTATGATGTATTTATGTGTTCTATAGGGCTCTCACTAAAAGCCACTATTACAAATACCAAATTCTCAATCTGGTTATTCACTGCTATGCGTAGTAACGTTGAAAAGCCAAAGTTGTTTCCCTCTGTTATTACGTCTTAAAGGAATCCTAGCCCACTCTGAAAGGCCTCTCAGAGCGCCTTTGAATGTCGCAACAGCTCTCTGGAGAGCAGAGAATACACATTTTCGCCAATTGGAAATATGGTTTGTATGATGTAAACGTGTAAATGGGCTCACTGCTTGCAGGCAGGAATAGTCTAACATTTGCAACTTCAATGAAGATATCACTGCAGCCATAGGTGAGGGCACGATGAAAAAGGGCATCTGTAAATTCAAGTTATGTCATCTTATGGCACTGTCCCAGAATCTCCTGCTTGTGATGTCTCAACGTCTGTTCTTTTATTGTCCCTAGGGCTCTGTATTCTTTCCACTTCCAGATGGAACAGGCTTGCAGTACCTCTTACAAGGTATCGCAGAGCCCCCAAAGGCTTTGGGGACTATCATTCGTGAAGTGCCATGCAAGACATCTTATATGGAGCTGCTCCATGTCACCAACTGGCTGAACAAACCACAAAGGTACTGTGCATGTAACAGTAGGGTTGGGGCAGGATCTGTTGGTTGTATAAGGCTCTCTGACACCTTCTATAGAGTGGTAACTATATGCTGGACAGAAAAGGACAGTCTTGTTGCAGTATTACTTGAGGGCGGGACAGAATTTACAGGCAACTGCATTATTGAATGCATGCGTGGATTGTTAATTATGGATGATTAATGGTTGTATTTTTGGGAACTGACTTCGAAAGGGAGAGGCAATGCTTGGCCTCATGTTAGCCTCCAAGATATTGATGTTGCTAAACTGTCTTTGTATCCACAGGAGACTCATTTTGAATATTTATAAAAACAGTCCAAAGTGGATCAAATTATCAAGATCATCCGTCATGCATCAGTATTTCGCCCCAGGAATAAAACTGACATATATGCTTTTCACTTCTGTCTTTTTTTACAGTTCCCTAGTTCAGATGAGGTGCATTGCATTCTGCTTGCACTCCTAAAAATAGATTTTCATCTGAATCGTGGTAACTTTTAAAGGCACTTTTGTTGGTCAGTAAGATGGGCGTGGGGTGAGCTCAGATTTGTCGACAATCAGGCTGGCATATAATGTTTAAATACATGATACGACAAGCAAGTACTTGGGAGGGGGTCTAAGGGACAGTGGAACGGAGAGGAATGCTAATTAGCAGGAGAACTAAGAGAGAAAACACAATATTTTGTGAAATAACCAATATTTTTTAGGACTTTCAAAATAGGGAGGGAGATACTGTGTTATTTTCTGTGTTTATGCAAAACTTACTGGTGAAATCCGACTGGCATCTCACAATATCCGACTAAAAGCACTTGTACCCAAATATTTACCTGAAAATGCGTTTATGGGGGGGGTGTAACATCCCAAACACAGTGGCGGCTCTTCCGCTAAGGTGGAGGAGCAATGCCCAACTGCTTTTCAGCAGTGTAAAAAAAAGGAAAAATAAAATGATAATAGCATCAAGTTATTATCATTTAATTTGTTCCTGCTGCGGAAGCTTTGGGGGCGGGGTTGCTCGGCTTACAGAGAAGGGGGAGCAGTGGTGGCACTCTGTAAGTGCGCTTGAATGTTTGGCTGGCCGTCTTGGGCCGACCAAACAGTCATGCGCACTTTGCATGTTCTCCACCCTGGCTGCATTACAGCCTGGGTGGAGAACATGCCCAGGCTCTTAGTCCCAGTCTAAGCGCCGAACCACGGCGCTCAGACCAATCACAATGCTGCAGCATTGTGACTGGCTTAGGGCAGCCTGGTGGCTTCCTGTTTTCCAGCCCGATACGAGAGACAGCGAAGAAGAGACGTGGTGATAAGGTACTTTTTTTTTAATACCTCCTACACACCACCCGCCACCCCCAATCCATGTCTGCTGCCACTGCCCAAACAACCCCCTCCCAAAAGTACGCCCCTAATAGGCAACCTCATAGGCACTCCAGTGTGTTTCTTGGTGTTACTCTGAAAATTCCTCTTCTTGTTATGTATAGATATTTGATTATATCATGAAATGAATTTCTCTAATATGCTTCCCTGACTCCCCACCCCCCTAGTTTTCTAAGATACCTCCCCAGATACATGGTAATTTGATAAGCCCAGGTGATTATGGCCCTCCTCTTTTGGAACGGACCCCACTGCTCTCATGCTCTCACCGCATGCCCTCTTCAATAATTTTTCAAGCTCTGCAATTTATTTTCTAGAAGGAATTCATGCTTTCCCAGGGCCTGGTGTAAATATTTCTTGTCTGTGATGTATTTCCGGTTTTCTGTGCTCTCTATCTGCAATCACCTTACCTCACTTTCAATTTTTCCAACGTTTTTATTGAGCTTATGCAGCACTATCTTCATTTTGTTCAATTTAGTCCCTGTTTTGAAAGTATTTCTATGAATTCTTTGCAATATTTCATTTGTTCCACGTATTGATTAGGAAAGATCCCTAGGGTTAATCGAAAAGTGAGAGACAACTGCTAGCCGTATGCTTTCTGGGAAAGGACTATCCCACCAACCACTTTCTGCAGCAAGATACCTCAGAGGAACATTGGGGACCTTTCAGCTATCCCTACACAAAGCTGCTCATCCTTGTCTTACCATTCAACATGCTTTCCAGAGTGGCTGTGCCAATGCATCTCAACAAGAGAGCTGATCTGTCATGGGGTCTCTCTATGACTTACTCTCAACGAATTGTGACATAATTCTGTAGCGGGTACCGGAGCGCAGAGACTTGACCTGATATGCTGCACAGAATCTGGCTTGTACCAGGAAAGTGAAAGGACAACCCTATCTTCATCAATCAATCAGTCAGCCACATGTAACAAATGCATGACTACCTACCAGCAGTCTCTTCAGGGGAGTCCCCTATCAAGTTTCTATACTTGGGGGCGCTAGTGAGCCCGGAGCAAAATGGCCGCACTTTAGTGCTGCTCTGCTGGTCGACGGAACAATTTGCTTATTATCCTGCATTAACGACTCCATCCATCGGCGACACAAACATATTCCGACGCCTCAACATGCGAGGAACACTTTGTTAACTTCGGTGCCACTGTTCCGAGCCTCTACGAGCCGCTGGCAGCAAAACTTGAAACCATGCAAAATGGCGGCTCTGGAGGAGTACCGGCGCTGAAGCCTAAGGGTGCGGCTGATCCCGCTGCAGCGATACTGACCTCGCTCCCTGAGGAGCCACAACAGAGAAGTGCTGCGTCTGATCTGCCCCTGCATCATTGACGGAACGCGGTAAGATCTTGCTGCCATGATCCGTGCTCTGGACGCCCTGCCATGCTGCTGATAGCGCACTGAGGTACGGACCTGCCCACGGCCTGGAGTGGCACCGTGAAGTGCAAGTCTGCGTCCTAAGCCTGCTGCATTTACCGCCACCGCTTTGAACTCTGTGGGGATCGCACAGTGTGGGACTGTCACCAAGTATCCCGCTGCGGTGGGGGAGGCCAACCATGGCGGATGTCGGCCCCAAACTTCAGTGCTGTGCCTAACAACCTGTGGACGTGGCTGTAGGGCTTTTATCCCCGCTTGTGGTACTACCTGGCTGCGCGAGCCCTAGCCCAGCTGCCCTGTGACTATCTGGTGGGTTGGCGCAATTTTGAACATGGCGCTGGGATCCTGTGCAGAATGGCAACCTTCTGAACGCGCCAATTTAGTGACCTGTGTGCTCGCCACGGAGATGCCCTGTGCGCTGTAGCAGAACAAGACAGGGAGTATGGATCGGCAATAATCACAAACCCTAAGGCAAGTACTAAACAGCATACCTCTTAGAGGTGGGCTCCAAGCCCCTGCGCGTCTCACTTAAAAGCTGTAGCGACCCGGCCTAGTTGTGGAACCACGATACACCGCTCACAAGGCCTGATACAGAGCCGCGGTCGCTGCTGAGCATACCCCACCTGGTTTTGGATGATCGGTGCTGACGCGCAGGGACCGTGTCGAGCTGGTGTGGTGAAGATTGGGGTCCATACGTGTGCCACATTGCTCCTGAGGAGTGCTGAGAGGGGAGCTGACTGTGGCTGTGCAAATACTTGTCACTGATACACAGCAGTGGATGGTGAAGTGCTAAGTGTGCAAGGGACTGTGTGTCGCACTTACCGTGACTGGCGAGGAACTGCATAGAGCAACTCTACCGACAGCTGCCTACGTAGACGCGAGCTACATGCAAGAGAGGCCCTACCGCCATCGTGCAACAGCATGTCCGCATCGGATACTCCTTACCTGCGTGGAGCACTGAGCGGTGGGCATAGGCGCGGCGGTGACCTCTTGTCGATAACACGGACGTAGCTCCTCTAGCAGCGCCCATAATCGTGGGAAAGGCGGACAAGCAGCAAGAAAAATTGAATTTCGAGACCCGGCGTCTCACGAAATCCCAAGTTCGAGCTACATCAGATACTGAACCCGAACTGGAAGCAGGTGCTAGCAGCAAACTGGAACGCATGATGCTTAGCATGCAACAGAGTCTGCAGTCCATCGACGCCAAGATTGATCACATTCACCTGCGAATAGATAACATGACAGCGAAACTTGATAAGCATGGGTCGAGGATAGCGGAAGCAGAACGCATCTCAACAGCTGAAGATCAGATGGAGGTCGTTAGCACATCATGCTCCAATATGGAAAAACTCTTGGCGGTGATCCAGGCGAAGAACCAAGACCTCGAAGCACGCTCTCGCCGGAACAATCTGCGAATTACAGGGATTCCAGAATCAACCAACACGGGCGCCATGGAGTTATACATCAAGACTTTACTTAGAGATATGCTAGGAACAGAACATTTCTCAAGTGTACTGGTTGTAGGGAGCGCTCATCGGTCCCTGGTGCCCAAGCCCGTGCCGGGTGCCCCCGCATCCCATCATTGCCAGGCTACTGAACTATTGAGACCAGGACACGCCGCTTCTTCTGGCCAAGGAGAAAAGGTCTACTACCTACCAAGGTATGAAGTGGAGTTGTTCCCTGACTTCACAATGGCGGTGCAGCAGGCACGGTGTGAATTCCATCCTGTGAAAAAGAAACTGCAAACACTGAAAATCCAATATGCGATGCTGTACCCCGCGCGGTTGCGCATACAACATGCAGGCAAAGCCCGAATTTTCACGACACCCAAAGAAGCTATGCAATATGTGCAACAGATCGAGCGGCAAGGATGGACGCGGGAGGCAGGAGCTGACGCTGTCACAGAGGACTGAGCACATGAGCTGCATAATGTTAAGCGAAATGGGGTGGAACTCCGAACACAGACTGTTGGTACTCATTGTCTAATTCTTAATGTTATGCTGTCTGTTCTTCATAGTTTATAGTTGCTATGATGCGATAACTACACTTGTACGTACTCTGCCATGTTTATCACGCATAGATTGTGAGGTCTAAAATGTTGCTGGTTATTTTCCAATGGTACGCATACAATGTTGTTGATTGCACTGTTCCCATGTTCGGAATCCACTATTAGTCATTATACCTATGGATGAGGTGTTTACCGATAACTACCTCTACCCCCCCTGATTCCACACGGGGGGCTGGCGGCTACTGGTGACCCCACCCCTAAGAGGGAGCACTCCACATCAGTTCACTGTTACACTAAGGCACCCTAGTGGTGTGTTTCCTAGATTAAGACATGCAGTTGCATGGATGTAGTTTTGTTGTTCGGGAAGGGATTCTCAGCATGGTTCAGATACTGAAGTGGGTGGGGAGGGGGGCTGTTGGGGAACTATATATCTTTGGAATTGCATTCGGCACGCAGTATTGGTTGACATTGGCACCTCCACGGACAGGCAACGTGAGATGGCACTTTAGCATGTTGAATACCACAGGACATGGCCGGCACTAAAACTAATGTAATCTCATGGTTAACCTGGAATGTCAGGGGCCTCAATAACCCCCAGAAAGTGAGGCAAGTGCTAGCCTACCTAGATCGTCACAATGTCCAGGTGGCTCTACTACAAGAGACCCACCTTACTAGACATGCAGTCTCAGCAGTGGCCACTAGATGGGCGGGTGTGCGTTTGGCCGCCTCTTACTCCTCCTATGCGAGGGGTGTTATATTGATTAAAAGAGGTGTCCCCTTCGGACCCATACATGTGGAGGAGGACGAGATGGGGCGATACATACTTGTGCAAGGTATGCTATACGGTACAAGGGAGCTCATGGTAAACATCTATGGGCCCAACATTGACGGCCCTGCCTTTTATGAGACACTATGGGTCAAAATATACAAATTACCTCCTTCGACAATTATATGTGGGGGGGATTTTAATGTTGTGTTAGTACCGGAAGTAGATAGTTTGTCAACAGCTGAGCCCACATTGAAAAAAGCAGCATCATCTGTACATATGGTATGCTAAATTTGGGATTGTTAGACATTTGGCGACTGCGACATCCGAGCTTGAGGGAGGGCACATGTCATTCATATGTACACCAGTACGAGTACATGGACAATAAATGTCCAACATCTGCCTAGAACCTTGTCGGATCACTCCCCGGTTCTACTCAACATATCTCTACCAACACACATTCCTTCACAGTTTCAATGCCGTTTACAATCCTCCTCCTTGCTTGATCCGGTTTTCTGCGAAGGAGTTCGTGAAGCTATTTCAGACTATTTCTTGCACAACACCGGGTCGGTGCAATGTGTGGGGACGCTCTGGGAAGCATTTAAAGTGACCATACGAAGTGCATGTATAGGTCTACAAGCTGGAGTTCTGATATCCCTACGTGGCACTATGAGTAGGTTAGAGCGTGAACTGGGAGGTCTAGAGCGCAAATATGGCAGAGCAGCCGACCCCGCCATACTATCGAACATTAAAGCGAAGATTACAGAGTATAATGAAGTGGCAGACCAAAAAATACGTCACTTGTCGCGCAGGCACACAGCCAGGTAATATGGCGAAGGAGGCAGCCCTGAGAAAGCGCTGGCTAGCAGAATAGCAGACCCATGGGGAAAGAACTATATAGTTAAAGCCGTCACAGGGGACAACACTATACACTATGATACACCCAATATACTCAAAATGTTCACGCAATATTACCAGACAATGTATGCAAATCCGCAATCGGCAGGGGAGGCAGAGATAGCGCAATACCTGGACGATGTGCCACTGGTGTGGCTCTCACGTAGACAACAAGATTTTTTAATGCACCCAATAACGCTAGAGGAAATCCGCGAGGCCCTTACTGGGTTACCAAATGGGAAGGCAGCGGGTACCGATGGCCTACCGGCCGAGTTTTATAAAAAGTACATTGACATATTGGCACCCCGTCTTCTTGAGATGTACATGGAAGCGTATGATACTCAGAGTCTCCCTCCCACTCTGTGAGAAGCACTGGTTGTCGCCTTTTTAAAGCCTGACAAGGTGCCGGACAGGTGTGATTCGTAAAGACCCCTGATAAATATTGATGTAAAGATTTTGGCAAAGGTAGTGGGTAATAGATTGCGACTGCTCCTTCCAGTTATGGTTATTCCTGATCAATCAGGGTTTTTCTCCGCTAGATCTACGTCACACAATTTACGCACGTTGTTTGCAGTGCTGCATGTGCTTGAGCCCACTTTGCCTGCAGAGTCGGCCCTGCTGGACGCAGCTAAGGCCTTCGATTCTATCTCCTGGAAATATATGTTTTTACATCTCATGGGTGTGCCTTTCATTTTTACAAACTGGGTTAAACTGCTGTATACAGACCCCGTGGCACGCGTAAGAGTCAACTGGCATATGTCGGATATATTCAGGATACAGCGAGGTACGCAGCAAGGGTGCCCACTATCGACCTTGCTGTTTGTGCTGGTGTTGGAACCGCTGGCATGTATTTTACAGCAACGCTATGCACAGGCAGCGCTGCACTTTTATCAGCGGCCCCTAGTGGTTTCCATGTATGCAGACGATATGGTGCTGTATGTGCGCGAACCTGCAACACACTTGGCACAGATTTTCAGAGAATATATACGATTGGAATGGTACTCCGGACTCGGGATAAATTGGACTAAGTCAATTATCTTGCCCCTAACAGATAGCACACCACAGATAGAATTGGACTACCCATTGGAGTGGTGCACAGACCCGGTAAAGTATCTGGGGATATGGATTCACAGGGATTCGCAGGTGGTTGTCCAAACTAATTATGGAAAGGCCATCACACAACTCGAAGAGCAAGTGAACCATTGGATTAAACAACCGTTGTCGTTCGCTGACAAGGATAGCGCTAATGAAGATGGTGGTATTTATTCATGAATGTACCCATGCACCTAACGCGCCACTTCTTCCACATGCTTCGTTCGTTACTAGTCACACTTGCATGGGGCGGGAAAAAGCAACAAGTCAAATGGGAAACTTTAATGCTCCCTTATGATATGGGTGGTTTCACAGCGTCAGATATTCAGCTGTATTATCTCTGCGCTCAGGCGCATTACGCCAACTACTGGCAGCAAGTGCCAGCCTATTTTCCCCATGTAGCGGTAGAAACGGGCGCAGTGCATCCGAAACCACTTAAAGCTATGATAGTCAACAAACATACAGTTTTTGAAAAAGGGGAGACAGACACGGTGCAAAATTCAGCCAGGGCATGGCAAGAACTGGGGAAACGCGCGGAAATTGCCGCTATATGTGCCACATATGCCGCTCTTACACCATAATGCGATCTCAGTGACGGGGGAACCTGTCGCACTGAAAATTCTTAGTGCCGTAGGAATGTCGACCATGGGGGATGTGTGTCCTGGTGGTCAATTTGCGGAGGTAAGAACTTTTCTTGAAGATGGAAAAAATGCTGCAATGCGAATATTTGTGTACACGAGACTGCGATCAGCTGTGCGTGCTCTATACGCACAGTCTCCTGCAGAACCTTCAACCTTAGAGGCACTGCAACTCCTCTACACCACTCCTACTCGTGCTAGGCTGGTCACACGATTGTATCATGAATCACAGAAGGAATGGGCTAGTATGGGGCGAGCTCATTGGATAAGTGGAATGCAGCTCTCTCTGAACCACAGTCAGAAGCAGACTGGAGCACCTGCTGTAGATTGACGGGGCAGCTAACAGCAAATGGCAATCTTAGATTGGTACATTTTAAGTATCTACATCAAATGTACTATACACCTACTCAGCTATATAAACATGGTTTGCGTGAAGCTGCCAATTGCAGAAGGTGCGGTGCCACAGATGCTGACTTCCACCATTTAGCATGGTCCTGTCAGAAAGTAAACTACTTTTGGGGGGCCGGTCACACACATTCTTCAACTGATGGTGGGGCTGCCCATAGCATGCACTCCCCAATTATGTCTGTTGGGAAATGTTATCGATGTTAAAGCCTCTATTAGGAAGTTGGTGGCGGTGGTGCTATTAATAGCTAAACATAGAGTTTCTATATGCTGGGGGGGTAGACCCACGCTGACAACTAGACAATGGTTGCAGGACATGGTATGCCGCCGGGATCAGCTCACTTGCTATGCTGAAGAACTACCCAGAGCCTCAAAACCCCGTGACATATGGAGTCCACTTACTTCTTATTTGCTTACTGTAAATTATATTTGATGGCCTTATTCTGCACAGTGTCCTACTAGTGCCTGTACCGATAACAATTTGATATGAAATTGTTGTTATGTGCTGAATGAAATGCCTATGCTCTATATGCCTAACAACTGCTAATGACTTTATGGTTGTACATGTTTTTGAAAATGTATAAATAAAATTAAAAAAATAAAAACGTTTCTATACTTGGTGCCCTGGTGCCCTTGAGAATATGTCACATACTGCGCCACACCACCGCCATTAGAAGTGAGCTCAGAAAACTGTTGCCATTTTGTTTGGTTGCCAAGCTACACCTCTTCTAAGTCAGTCTTTATTGAGTGTAGCATCACTGTTAAGTCTTTTCTTGTTATCAGTCTAAGAAATATAAACCTAGACATTGCTGATTCTGAGTGCTCAAGCATCAGTGATAAAACTATCACATTATTTTTGTCCATTCATAGAGGTAAGAATCACAATTAGAATTGTATTTATGCAGTTAAAAATGTTTTGTTTTGTTTCAGAATTTCCCATTTGAAATTACATTTTCAATATGCCGCAATTTGTTTGAAGTCATAGTTTGCTTCAAGACAGATTTGATGTGTTCATGGTTCTATTTATCCCTTTTCATATGCTTTTCTGAATATTCTATGTCATCAAACTAGAGATGTCAGCGTTTACAGCTTGGCAACAGGGAATTTTAATCAATTCTGCAATTCATATTTAAACTGATTCATCCTTTACTCTTTCTATCCTACCCTCCACAGTCATGTTTGCTTTTTTCTCCTTCTTTCCTTATCCTTGTTACTCTGTCCAAATATTGCACTTTCCTTTCTAACCAACTTCCTAAATCACCACCATCATTCCACTGTCATGTGATCCTTACAATTCTGCACTTCATTCTCTTTCTTTCCTCTACCCTCAGTCTCCTCGCTCACCCTCCTTTCTTCACTCGTTTTCATCCCCGGGGTCACAATTTCTCTTTATATTCGAGCTTCAGTGTTCTACTTTACTTCCTTACCTCCTGTTATTCAGATTCCTCACATCTGCTTTCTTTTCCATAGACTCCGCGTAACAGTGGAAATGCTAAAACCAGAACGGTTGGATAGTACCACTACCCTGAAAGGACTCGACTATCTGGATCTTCCTTCTGCTTCGAAAAGGGACTACAAGCTGACATTTTTCTCCCACAAGGAGGGGATATTCTCTTCCAAGGTACGAAAGTGGATAGCAGTGAGTGCAAAGCCCTACCTCACTCCATGAGACTCCTGTTAATCTCTTGTTTCGTCAGGAGGGTTTTTTGCCTCAGATTTGGAAAACATAGCACACTAATGAACTGACCTTTAACGTGCTGCAAGGGCATCTTGAGTCCCACTGAAGCTCATATTATGAATGGCATCTTAATGCCCTTTTGGGTGGAAACAGACAATTAAACCCAAACTTTTGTTTGACTTCTGTGGTTTCGCCATGCATAATACCTCATAGTTTTGTGCGGGCAAATAATTGAGGAAAGTCATGGAGTAATTTATTCCCAGAAGACTACCTTGGAATTATGGGTTCACATGCACAAATTGGTGCAGTTGTACCCTGTGATATTTGAGGTGTGGTGGCCAATTCCAAAGAGGACCATATGGAATTAGGTTATAATCCACTTGCAACGCCCTAACCCAATATTACTGATTCCCCCAGTATCAGTAACCCAGGGTGCAGTGTTACCACATAGTGTATTCCCACAGTGCTCCCCACCTGCCGCACAGCTCCACCTGTGTGCCAGTGCCTCCCTCGCTGCCGCATTGCCGTGAGTTTGATCCTGCTGTGCCCCGCTTCTGACTGTCTGTTGTGCCCAATTATTTTAATATCTCTGTTTTGTGCCTGTATTTTGTGAATTGCTGTACTGTCTTTGCCTTCGTTTTGCCCTTGTTTTATTTATTTATTTATTTATTTATTTGTAGAGCGCGACATTCATCCCAAGGGATATCACGGCGCTAACAGCATGAACTAGGGTATTAGGCTACTGGAGCAAGCAGGAGGATGTTAGTTTATTGGAAACAAATGAGTTTTCAGTTTTTTCCGGAACTCCGGATAGTTGGGTGTAAGTCGGAGGTCTATGGGAAGATCGTTCCATTTTCTAGCTGCCAGATACGAGAAGGAGCGCCCTCCGGATCTTACTTTCTTAATACGTTTAGTTCTGGCCAGTGCCAGGTATGAGGACCGCAGGTGTCTAGTCGGGGTGTAGAACTCGAGTCTGTCCTGTAGTATTTTGGGGCCATTTTTAAATAGTGCTTTATGGGCATGGCTGAGTAGCTTAAAAACCGCTCTTTGGCGCATGGGAAGCCAGTGCAGGTCTTTCATGCACTATGATGCTGAACCTAATCAGTTTTTGTTGCATACCAGCTTGGCAGCGGCATTTTGGAGCACCTGTAACCGAGTGAAGAGAGACTCATTCATGCCCACAAATAGAGCATTGCCGTAGTCCAGCTGACTCATAAGCAAGCCCTGCGTGACTGTTCTTCTGCAGTCTAGTGGGATCCAGGGAAAAAGCCTGTGTAGCAGTTTCAAAGTGGCAAAACCCTTGCCACAAAGGGCCCGTACATGGTCCTTCATGGATAGAGTATCATCAATGAAGATACCTAGGTTTTTTGCGCAGTGCTTAGGGGTTGGGGCAGTCCCAGATCCCCTTGGCCCCTCCAAAAACCAGGATTTCAGTTTTCCCTGCATTTAATTTAAGGCAATGCTTCTGCATCCACTGTGCCATTTCTGAGAGACAGTTATGTAGTTTTATTTTGGTGGCTTCAGGCCTTTCTTCGAGGGCTACCATTAGCTGTGTATCATCAGCATAGGAGCAGATGCCAATACCCCATTTTCTGCTAATTTCTGCCAGGGATGAGACGTAGATGTTAAATAACGTGGGGCTTGGCGATGCTCCCTGGGGAACACCACAGCCGATGATCTTAGGTTCAGATTGGAGCTGACCTAGTCGAACTGTTTGTGTTCGGTTTTTGAGAAATGAGCCAAACCATTTTAACGCTGTGGAGTAGATTCCTTTTTTGTAGAGGGTTTCCAGCAGTCTGTTGTGGGAGACCGTGTCGAATGCCGCCGACAGGTCCAGAAGTATCAGAGCGATGGCTCCTCCTTGGTCGGTACAGGACCTAATGTTGTCTGATACTGCTAGTAGTGTGGCCTCAGTGCTGTTGGTAGCCCTGAAACCCGTCTGCGAGGGGTCCAGTAGGTCATTAGATTCAAGGAAGTTGGTTAATTGCTTGTTTACTAGTTTCTCCAACACTTTGGATAGGTATGGAAGTTGGGAGATTGGACGGTAGTTTTCTGTATTGAGAACATCTGTTCCTGCCTTTTTTAACAGGGGAGTAATTACTGCTTGTTTCCAAATGTCAGGAAAGGTGGCAGTGTTGAGAGATTTATTGAGAAGCTGCGTAACATATGGGCAAAGGATAGAGGCTGTCCGAGCAAAAATGAAGTGTGGGCAGGGATCCAGAGGGGACCCTGACTTAACTTCACCCATTGCATTCAGCACCTCAGTTTCTGTGAGGGGAGCAAATGTACTCATTTTAGACATTGCTTCTGGATGTGGGGTCTGAATATTCTGGTTCTTGATGTCAAATTCTGTAGTGGGGTTGAAAGTGGAATATATATGACTAATTTTGTCCGAAAAGAAATTGCTGATTTTTTCGCAGGATTCTGCAGAAGGGGGAATGGTTTGGGACATGCTGGTTGGTTTGCAGAGTTCTTTCACTATTTTATAAAGCTCTTTGGTTGAGTTACAGTTTTCATTTATTCGTTGCACAAAGTAGCTTTTTTTAGCATCTTTTATCGCGTGATTGTACGTTTTAAGCTCAGATTTGTACCGAGATCTATCTGATTCAAGTTTGGATAGTCGCCATTGATGTTCAATGTGTTGGCACTTTCTTTTAAGTATTTTGAGTTGGGGTGTATACCATTTCTCAGTGAGAGGTCTTTTTGATCGACTGGACTTAAGTAAGGGGGCAATTTGGTTCAGAGTAGTTGTGATTTCGGACTCCATATGTGCTGCGGCTAGGTTTGTTGAGAGCGCATTCAGGGGCAGGGTATTGGAGGGGGGAAAGTGTTGTAGGAATGTTGTTTCACTGACTAGCCTCCATGCTCTGTTATTTGTCCTTTCGGGCTTGCTTGGATGCTCAAGTTTAGTTGGCAGTTCCGATGAAAATGATGTTAGTGAGTGATCTGTCCATACTAGTGGTTTGATTTCCTGGATGACAGTCGAATTGATGTTGGAGAAAAGCAGGTCAAGGGTATGCCCTGCAATATGAGTGGGCTCCTTGATCCATTGCTTTAGTTGGAGGATCTGCAGGTCGCTCTCCAATTGTGAGACCAACGGCTGATCGAGTTTTTCATAATGGACATTGAAGTCACCTATTACTAGATAGTTCTTATGTCTCATGCAAACAGGTAAGAGTTGGGTAAGTAGCTTGGTGCTTAGATTGGCTTGGCAACCAGGAGGGTTGTATATCACTGCACCAGCGAACATGGCGAACCCCTTGTGGAGTATTTGGAAGGATAGTGTTTCGATCTCATCTTGAGGGGTTACTTGTATGGGCAGGCAGGTCAGATGGTTTTTAAACAGTATCGCTACCCCACCCCCTTTCCGGTCTTTCCTGTCTCGGCTAACAATTTTGTAATTGGCTGGCAAAGCATTGGCAACGTCCGGGGAGTTATTTTTGTCCAACCATGTTTCCGTAATAAATACGAGATCAGGATTCTTTTCATTAAGAGTGTCCCAGATATTGATGGAATGCTTTGGGACTGACCTTGCATTAAAGTAAATGCATGATAGTTTAAGAGTGTTGAGTTCTGACTGCTGTCTTATCTGGCTTTGTCCTAGACTACACCATTTACATATTTTACAAGAGAATGGGCCATGTGTTTCTCCCGGACAGGTTTTAGGACAGTGAGAGCGGTCAAGGACAGGGTGGAGCGAGAGAGCTAGTAGTGCATCTCTTGTATATCTCTGGGTGCCCCGGTCCGGTATGTCCCCGGCAGGGTTTCTAGCCTCTAGCCCCGTCCGGTTGCGGACGGGCGCAGACGGGCTTGCCTCGGGCACGCCTTCGGTGCGCCAGCGGCGCGCCCTCTGCGCGCGTCCGCTGGCACATCGGTCTGTTGTAGCGGAGAGCGCGGGAGCCTGGCTCCGCCCTCCCAGAGACCGGAAATGCTGCGCGATTGGACCCGCTGTTCCCAGGTACGCCCTCCACTCAATCGGCACACAGCCGTGGTGGACCGGGGCAGGGGAGCTTGCGAGGACCAAGAAGTAAGTTTGACGTTTTGAATGTGCAAATGAGCAACTGATCAAAGTGAGTACAGTGTGCAAGTAACAGGATAAAAATACGTTCTTTAAAAACTTGTAAACTTTTAAGAGCAGCCAATAAAATTACCGCTTAGCGCCTGAGTGTACCGCTGGTAAACAGCAGCTTTCCCCCAGTAATGCTGCGCGTCCGCTGGCACATCGGTCTGTTGTAGCGGAGAGCGCGGGAGCCTGGCTCCGCCCTCCCAGAGACCGGAAATGCTGCGCGATTGGACCCGCTGTTCCCAGGTACGCCCTCCACTCAATCGGCACACAGCCGTGGTGGACCAGGGCAGGGGAGCTTGCGAGGACCAAGAAGTAAGTTTTACGTTTTGAATGTGCAAATTAGCAAATGAGCAACTGATCAAAGTGAGTAAAGTGTGCAAGTAACAGGATAAAAATACGTTGCAGTACTGTTTTGCACTTGCGTCCGCTCGCCCAGCTCGTTTCCCCCCCTCCCCCCTTTTCTCCTCTGTTCCCTTTGGCCCGTTTCCTGCCGCTGCTCCCCTACGGCCCCGCCCCCTCGCCGTCCATTCGCCGCCCCGCTCCCAGCTGCTCCTCCCTCCCGCCTTAAATGGCGGCCGCTGCGCGGCAGTGAGAGCGACCCCTGACCCTGCTTGCAGGCCAGGTCGCTCCCCACCTACCGCACAGCTCCACCTGTGTGCCAGTGCCTCCCTCGCTGCCGCATTGCCGGGAGTTCGATCCTGCTGTGCCCGCTTCTGACTGTCTGTTGTGCCCAATTAGTTTAATATTTCTGTTTTGTGCCTGTATTTTGTGAATTGCTGTACTGTCTTTGCCTTCGTTTTGCCCTTGCTGTACTGTTTTGCACTTGCGTCCGCTCGCCCTGGTTGTTTCCCCCCCTCCCCCCCTTTTTTCTTCTCTGTTCCCTTTGGCCCATTTCCCGCCGCTGTTCCCCTGCGGCCCCGCCCCCTCGCCGTCCATTCGCCGCCCCGCTCCTATCTCCTGCCTCCCAGCTGCTCCTCCCTCCCTCCCCGCCTTAAATGGCGGCCGCTGCGCGGCAGTGAGAGCGACCCCTGACCCTGCTTGCATGCCAGGTTGCTCCCCACCTGCCGCACAGCTCCACCTGTGTGCCAGTGCCTCCCTCGCTGCCGCATTGCTGTGAGTTAGATCCTGCTGTGCCCCGCTTCTGACTGTCTGTTGTGCCCAATTAGTTTAATATCTCTGTTTTGTGCCTGTATTTTGTGAATTGCTGTACTGTCTTTGCCTTCGTTTTGCCCTTGCTGTACTGTTTTGCACTTGCGTCTGCTCACCCAGCTCGTTCTCCCCCCTCCCCCCTTTTCTCCTCTGTTCCCTTTGGCCCGTTTCCCGCCGCTGCTCCCCTGTGGCCCCGCCCCCTCGCCATCCATTCGCCGCCCTGCTCCCGCTTCCCAGCTGCTCCTCCCTCCCTCCCCGCCTTAAATTGCAGCCGCTGTGCGGCTGCATCGCTGGCGCACCGGAGGCGCGTTAGAGGCAAGCTCGTCCGCGCCTGGACCCCACCCAGCGCCAGAACCCCTGGACCCCGCGAACGCCACGCCGCCAGACTCCGCTACGACGCTAGCACTCTCCACGCACTCAACGCCAGCCGAAACCACAGCTGCTTCCAGGCCGCCCGAAACGCACCCACGGGCACTTCTCCTGCCGCACCTGCAGCTTCACCTGTGACAGAGCCACTAAACCTCCAAGGACGGGGCCCAACTACCTCCGCTGCATACTCCTGAACACCCGCACGCAAACACGCCATCGAGCTCTGGGACCTGCTTGACACCTCCGCCCGACGTTGCCTTCCTGACCGAGACCTGGTGGAACGACTCCTCGGCGCCCGAGATCGCCATAGCCATCCCGGACGGCTACAAGATCACCCGCAGGGACTGCACCAACGGAAGCGGAGGAGGAATAGCCATCGTCCACCCTCAAGGTCTCCACCCACTCTGACGACACCCTCAACACCGCCGAACACCTGCACTTCCGGATCCATACCGACTCCAACACCACCCTCAGAGGAACACTCGTCTACAGACCCCCCGGACCCCAGGCACAGTTCAGCGACTCCATCGCCGACCTCGCCAGCACCCACTCACTCGCCTCCACGGACTACATCATCCTCGGGGACCTGAACTTCCACCTCGAGAACAACAACGACGCCAACTCCGCCACCCTGATCGATAACCTCGCCAACCTCGGCCTCCGACAACTCGTCACCGCACCCACCCACGCCGCCGGCCACACGCTTGACCCCATCTTCTCCACAAGCACCCACGTCTCCTTCAACCACACCACTGAACTCCACTGGACCGACCACTGCTGCATCCATTTCACCTTCAAGAAACCCACCACACACTACCGAACCCAACAGTTGCCCCGCCGTTGCTAGAGCAAAGTCACAGAGGACCAGCTGAACACCACCCTCGCCCAGAACCCGCCAACCGACCCCACCGACCCAGACGCCGCTGCCCGCAACCTCAGACAGTGGATCGATGACTGCGCCAACACCCTCGCCCCTCTCAAGAAACCCCCCAACAGCCGCACCAGCAAAAAAGCCACCTGGTTCACCGAAGAGCTCCAGACCTCCAAACTAGCATGCCGGAAACTGGAGAAGAAATGGCTACACGAATGAACACCGGACGCCCTTCTCAAGAAGCCCAAAGCGGATCCCAAGGACCTCAAGACCTTCCGGCCCATCTCCCTGCTCCCGTTCCCGGTGAAGGTCATCGAGAAATTCGTCAACATGCAACTGACCCGCCACCTTGAGGACAACAACATCTTAGACCCATCCCAGTCCGTATTCAGAAGAAACCACAGCACCGAGACAGCCCTCATCGCCGCCACAGACGACATCAGGCGTCAACTAGACAACGGCGAAACATCAGCCCTCATCCTCCTGGACCTGTCAGCCGCCTTCGACATGGTCAGCCACCACACACTAAAGACACGCCTCCAAGAAGCCGGAATCCAAGAGAAAGCCCTTGACTGGACCACGTCCTTCCTCACCGTCAGAACCCAGAGCGTCCGACTCCCACCCTTCTGATCCGAAGCCACCGACATCATCTACGGCGTACCCCAGGGCTCAGCCCGATGCTGTTCAACGTCTACATGGCCCCCCTCGCACAAGTGGCCCGCCAGCACGACCTCAACATCATCTCCTACGCCGACGACACCCAGCTCATCCTCTCCCTCACCAAGGACCGGCACACCGCCAAAACCAACCTCCACAAGGGAATGAAGGACGTCGCCGAATGGATGAGGAGCAGCCGACTGAAGCTGAACTCAGACAAGATGGAGATCCTCGGACCGACCCCCTCAGCCTGGGACAACTCCTGGTGGCCGACCACGCTGGGAACAGCACCAACACCCACTGATCACGCACGCAACCTAGGAATCATCCTCGACTCCTCCCTCTCCATGTCGAAACAGGTCAACGCCGTCACCTCATCCTGCTACAGCACCCTCCGCATGCTCCGCAGGATCTACAAGTGGATCCCCACCGAAACAAGAAGAACAGTGACACAGGCCCTCGAGAGAAGCAGGCTGGACTACGGCAACGCACTCAACGCAGGAATCCCGGCCAAACACCTGCGACAACTGCAACGCATCCAAAATGCCTCCGCCCGACTGATCCTCAACATCCCTCGCCGCAGCCACATCACCCCCCACCTGAGAAACCTACACTGGATCCCCATCGACAAGAGGATCACCTTCAAGCTCCTCACCCACGCATAGACAGCACTCCACAACACCGGACCAGCCTACCTTAACAGCAGACTCAGCTTCCACACCCCCACCCGCCAGCTCCGCTCCGCCAGCCTCGCCCCCGCCGCTGTCCCCCGCATCCAACGGACGACCTCCGGCGGCATATCCTTCTCCTTCCTCGCCGCCAAGACCTGGAACACCCTCCCTACCCACCTACGACAGACCCAAGACCTACTCACCTTCAGAAGACTCCTCAAGACCAGGCTCTTCGAGCAGTAGCGGCACCCCCTCCCCCAGCGCCTTGAGACCCTCACAGGTAAGTTATGTGCTTTACAAGTACTGATTGACAGAAGAATAGCCACTTGTAATGAGGGGGAGAGTATATTTGCTGAGATGTTTGTAGAATTGCTTGTATGTTCAACCAATCATCTTAAACAGCTGTTATGTGACGACATATTTGGTTATTACTCCTATTTCCTTCCTCTATCCTCAAAGTTTCTCTATTTCAGCCAGGTTAGTTATTATGCCCTAAGCCTTTCCTGTATTTAGTATACATCTGTTTCAGTCTCTGTTTCATCTGTCATCTGTTTCAGTCTCCAGTGAGGAAGTATGGAATATTTCAGGATTCATATTTTCAAGGTTGGGTAGGATTTGGAATAAACACGGTGATCGGAATGAACCTTATTTCTGACTCTCTGCTAAAATATAGTAATGTTTTGTAGTGCACACAGATGATTTTATCCTTTACATACAGAGCACAGTTGCAGCTTTTTTGGCTTTCAATTTTTTTTCTATCTGAATAGTATGGTGGTATCATGGACAGGGTTTTTACAACTAAGTAACAAATAGCAAATTGTTTTTCGAACATGTATTGCTTTTGCAACCACTTTCTTTCCTACCAATACTAAAACCAAAGTTGGTGGTGTACATACTCTGAAACTTTTTCTTTAAAAAAAACAGGCTTTCAGCCTGTTGCCCAAAATGGGAGGAGTCTTCTGCAACCAGTTCACACAAATCTCTCTCTTGGCAAGCAGAATAATGAGAATGACCAGCCTCTTTTGGCTTTGGGAGATAATTGAGCCAAGCTGAGCATCAGTTCCAAAAAGAATCAAAAGGGGGATTACCTTGATTTGGATACCCATAATTACTGATAATGTGAAACTTCTCAGCCTTGTCCTCATCTGCTGTCAGATAAAATGGAGCACACCCAGCAGGATGCCCATTTACCATCTGAGCAAATTACTACTGAATCACCAGTACAGAGGGCAACTCCCTACGACAAAGTATTCTCTGCAAATCCGACTTAATCACAGGACACCAGATCTGGCTTACCCTCTCTCGATGCAGTATATGACGACCAGAGCACTTCTGTCCTTCTATTGTTGTTACAAGCCAAATCCAGTTTAAATACTTTACCGACTGCTTTCAGCCTGTTATCCAAAATGGGAGGAGTTGTCTACAACCAGTTCACACAACTCTCTCTACTGGCCAGCAGAATCATGAGAAAGACCAGCTTCTTTCAACTTTGGAAGATAATTGAGCCAAGCTAAGCATCAGTTCCAAGAAGAATCAAAAGGGGGCATACCTTGATTTGGCTACTCACAATTCCAGATAATGAACTGTTAATGTCCTCCAAGAAACTTTGCAACCTTGGACAAGAGACAAACATCATTTATTAGCTTTCTCTTACCCACACCGGATGCAACATGTCATGGCCAATTTGATGAATTTCACCGTCTTCCTCAGGGACAAATACATTCTGTGGAAAGAAAAAAAAGTTGAAAAATAGGAAAAGATTTTTTTCTGAGTGCAGCTGGTATGACTATTTAGTAAAGGAGACATAAGGACGTTTGCCACACCTCTGGTTGCTCCTCTGCTGGAAAGTTACCTTCCGAGGAGTGAAGGAGCATTTTACAATTTGTATCAGCTGCATTCAGCAATTCCCAGTACCAAACTTATACTTCACTTCCTAGAGGCTTGCAAACTTGAGCCCTGTCTTCAAATTTGCAACTCTCTCAACTGTGCCACCTTTGCCCGATCCCCACTACGCCAATTGCTGATATGTATACCAAGAGACAGTGCCCCTTGTTTCCTCCTGTAGGACTTCCCATTAGAGCACACCGGAACCTACTTCAGCTGTCCCGATTAATTAATACCAGCATTAATCAGTGATAAACTTAAATTATCCTCTAGGAATGAACTAGTGCCTTGAAAGTTCCAATAGGGGCATTCTCCAAATAATAGTCTATACCTAGGACTTTTCAGATGTTATACAAAACTTTCAGGAAAGCCTGCACTACCTTCAGCCTCACCTTCATAATAAATCTAGGATCACCAAATTTATAGAGAAAGCCATCCCGCCGACTGGGCCCAGCATAGTGGCATATGGCATTCTCCTAATAGAGTCATCAGGGCTAGATAACCACATTCTGGAATTTCTAAGTTGGAAGGAGAGGTAGTACAATAAAACATCTGTGGTAGAAACCCCACCTTTTCATATTTTCTTCCTTAGTTTCTTCCAGGGAAGTCTGGATTCCGTAGAAGCCCAAATAAAACTCCCTAATTTACCTTGTATCTTGGTCAAACATTCTTTGGGGAAAGGAGGAGGAAAGATATCGAATAAATATGTCCACTTAGGAAGAATCACCATCTTGACTAAATTCGGCCTACTGTACATTGCAAGTGAGAGGTGCCCCCATCTTGCTAATGACCCTTCAATATCCTTAAACACCCTATTTAGATTATATTTTGGCACCTCATCTAACTCTAGCATGACTGTAATTCCCAAGTATCTAATCTTAGTCTTACAGCACACCATAGTGCTTTCCAGTTTCCAAGACATCACCTCCTTCTTCGCTTTATTTATGGAATAAACTGAGAAAGCCCCAAAAGCATTGGGGATCTTCTCCATATGGGCCACTGTTCTACTGGGGTTCTCCATTTACAGAATGATATCGTCTGCAGTCAAAGCGATCTTATTCAGAAATCCCTGAGACTCAAACAGCACTATCTCGACATCTGTTCTAAAAGCCTGCAATAGGGGCGCAATATATATGTATATAAATCAAAAAGTAACAGGGAGAGTGAGCATTCCTGTCGAGTTTCCCTAAGAATGTTTATTTTCCTAATTAGGTTGCTATTTACCAGCATCTGCAGATGGTGCTGTGTATAGTGTTTTAATTTCCTCAATATACGCTGGTGGAGGGCTGACAATCTCTAAAATTTCCCACAGGTAGGCCCAGCAAATCCGGTTAAAGGCTTTGGCTGCATCAATGGTACTATGGCCAGTGGGTTTGAATTTGTGGTGGCTATATCTATCAGTGATATAAGCAAATAGGTAAGATCATGCAACTGCCTACCTGGCACAAATACTTTCCGGTCGGGGTGTATAATATTGCTAGTAACCTGTAGGAAGCTGGCTTTTTATGTAGTACACAAAAATGAGGTACACTATGGAGAAAGTTCAGACAACCCTTATTGGCTTACAGGGCTTCAATTAATAATCCCAAATGCTCTCTTTGTGGTAGTTTGGGTGAGCAGTTTAGGCTTATCAGAGGGTAGGGTTAAGCATTTGTTGTACCCACAGAGTCAATAGATGAGACACACACTCAAGAAGAAACTTGTGACCAATTTAGAAAAATAATACAGACTTTTTCTATAATTTTGGACACCAAGATCATCAGAATCAGGTAACTACTGTAGACGTTATCAATTTTTACAGCAAAAACAGTAGAAAATGACCGCTGTAAGATTTGCAGAATGGGCCTCTAACACGGTAATGTCATCCTATTGGAGAAACATTCACTGCATAGGTACACTTACAGACGACTTACAGGATTGTTCTTCTGAACTTAAAGTAAGTAGGAGCCAAGGTCCAAGAAAGCACCAACAGTTCAAGTTTACCTGCCTAGGGGTCTCGTAGTGCAGAGGTGCTGTATGTGGTGGTAGCAATTAACATTACACGCTGAAGTCAATGGTAAAAGTACCTGTAACACCAGTCCGGCAGAACCCAAGGAAGGCTTGACTCTTGAGGGTCTTAGGACCACAGATACACTGTTGGTTTACTTGAGCCTGGGCTGGGGAGCTCGGGTGCAGTGCTGTTTTGTCCGGCAGGTCGGTGAGTTAGAGGCTGTCATGGTTCTTGGTGTACCTGCAGAAGAGGAAAAAGCAACAAAGCAGGGCCACTCTTGGTGTGGAGCTGGATTATCTTGAAGTCCCTCAACATGCAGGTGATGTTTGGTGGCAGTGGTGTTCCGACTGAACACAAACAAGCCTTGGTGTTTGCAGCTGGCTCTGGTTCCTCTGGTATTGGTGCTGGGTGGCTCCTGTGGGTCCTGGCATCTCTAACCGTGGCAGAGACAGACCTTACCTCCTGGAGCAGTGAAGACATCTTTCTGGAGTGCTGCTCCCTCAGTGGGTCCGGGGAGTGACAGAACTCTGTACTGGGCAGATGCGATCAATGCCTGCTAGTGCAGGGAAGTGGTTCCTCCACTCCAAGAGATCTGTTGCTGGGTCGATAAAGTGCTGGGCAGACCTCGAAGGGTGGGTTTGGAGGGCTGTTCTGCTTCTAGACGAGTCGGTGTCGATATAGTCGTGAGAGCAGCAGCCAGGCAGGGTGTTGTGCCAAGTTAGGTACTGGTCCACAGTTCTCACGTCTTCGGCTCTACTTTGTCCTTCTTCTTCAGGCAGACGAATTTGAGGTCCTGGTAGACATCTGTGATTTTTTTCTCCAAGTCTCTCTCTCTGTTTGCCCACCAACACTGTTTGGTTATCTATCGCTATCACCTCAATTTTTTGGGCATACATTTGCAATACTGATTGTGATGGTGAGACGACAGCTATCCTCTCTGACAATGCAGGAATCTCTGTAGGTTCTTGTGGGAATGACGAATATAGGTTTGTGAATTTGCCCGTCATCATATAGCTAAAGAGTATATCTAGGGGAGTTACCAGCTCTCTCATAGTACGTTTCTAAAGTCATACGTGTGCATTCTTCATCCATGCCTCCCAATGTTTCCAACTTAAATGTATTCGGTTATCGAAATACCTTACGTTTTCTAGTGAGTGAATGCTGTACTGTCTTCTAGTTGAAATAATGGTGTATGTATCTTATCTTTTTTGCACATCTGGACTCAGGTCGGGACTCCGCCAGCGGGTTTACCCTCGGCTCTGACTGAGTGCCCTGACTCCGAGCCACCGCAACGTCGGGACATGACCCGGAGGGGCATCCCATGACGTCTCGCCTTTCCACAGCACCGTCGCACAGCCTTCCGAGGCTCCCTGCGACGTCGCTGGAGGTGGCTGCAGTGCGGTGCACGACACCGCTTCGGCACACTCTCTCCCCGCAGGTTTCCACCTCGCGTGATGTTCAGTCGACGCCGGTCCGACTCTGGCCAGTCGAGGCCTTTTCGGACATTTTGAGGATGCAGCCGCCCTCAGTCTCTAGACCTTTCGGAGCCTTTGCTGGATCTTCTCCACCAGGGCGCGGGGGACATGGAGCCATTGTTGCCATTTGCGGAGTCATTATTTGACATTCTTCTAGGGATGTGAGCGTCGCTCCCCGGTGGGTAAGTGTCGCAGTTCGTCCCGGGGGCTGGTTTCCGGCCTACCGGGGGCGTTTACTCTCCGCGGGTGATGCAGCCCCGTGGTGCTGTTGGGGTGCGGCTCCTCTGGTGCACCACCTTCAGCCAACGGCGTCTTTGCCTCGCCGCAAAACCCTGCGGGGGTCCCTGTGGTGTTGCAGGAGGTCGCCGGGGCTCGGGTCGCATCCCCGAGCCCCTCTCTGTCCCTTGGCAGGGTGGTCCTGTCTAAGGCCGAGGTGACGCTGCTACGGCGCCGGCAGCAGCTGGACCGTGCGGAGCCACAGGGGTCGGTGGCCCCTCCTCGTCCTGCTCCGTGTCGAGGCCGAGGGCAGACCCTTCATCCCTCTGCAGGCCCTTCTCGTACCTCCCCGCAGGCGGCTGCCTCATTGGAGGGCGAGTCGGAGGTTGTATCGTCCCTGGTGTCGCCACAGGGGTTGCCGGGTGATCTTCGCCTCCTTCTGGACCGCGGCCAGCGGACGGCTTCGTGCCCTTCCCCGGGCCCGTCTCATTCCCCCATGCAGGGGGTTGCCTCAGCGGGGGTCAAGCCGGCGTCGTCCCAGGGCCGCTCCGGGGCCAGTGCGGCTCCAGCTCTACTCCGGTCTCCGCTCCGGTCTCCGGTGCGGGGTGACTTGGAGGTCTGTTGTCCGGTGACGCCGGATGGCGCCGGCATCCTGCCACAAGCAGCGGACTCTACGGCTCCGCGCAGGGGTTGTGCCGTGGATTCGTCTTCGGACGCTCCTTCTTCTCCGGAGGCAGGCTGCATATTGGTGTCGTCCTCCCCGGAGACTGGTCGCCGTGTGGTGTCCTTTTCACCGGCATCGAAGGGCGGCTCCCAGCCCTTCCTGAGGCAGAAGTGTTCGTCGGATGAGCGGCAAGTCCCTCATTCTTCAGCTCCTCCTGACTTCCAGGTCTGGCCCTAGCCCGCCCCGCTTGGCCTCGGGGATGGCCACCTTAGTTTGCAGCCGTCGCCCACGGAGGAGCTGCTTTCTCCACCACAGGGCCCTATGGATGCGGGTGCGGCCTTCGCTCACGCGGTGTCCACGACTGTGGGCATTCTACGCATGGGTGATCCGGTGGCTCACTTTCCGGTGGACCATCTATTGGAGGTCCTCCACCAGGGATCTGGTGGGAGGAAAATCTTGCTTCCCTTTGAAGGTTCACTCCTTTCTGCCTTGACGGGGACTTGGAGGCGTCCTGCCTCAGGGGACCCGGTGCCTCCGCATCTTCTGCACCGGCACCTTCCGGCGCCGCGTGACCCGGCGTGTCTTTCCCTTCACCCCTCAGCCGCCAGCCCCCTTTTGCGGACTGCTTTTCCCTCCCTGCCGCCCCTGTTGACACCGCCGTCCCGAGAGGCCCGCTGGCTGGACACTTGGGGACGCAACATTTTCACCTCAACCAGCGTGGCCCGGCGGGCCCTTAACACCTTGTGTGTGCTGGCTAGGGCCTCCTCCTGTTTGTGGGACTCGGCTGAGTCTCTGGGGTCTGCAGCGTCCCAGGTGTCTGCTCAGGTGGATTTGCGGCATCATGCGTTAGATGGCCGGGAGCTTGCGGCGTTTATTCTCCACTCCGCTCTGGACGTCTCAGAGGTGCTAGACCGGGCTATGGGTTCCTCCGTCACTCTCCGTTGCCATGCATGGCTTCGGGACGGCGTCTTCCCCGAAAATATTCGGGAGAGGCTCATTGATCTCCCATTTGATGGCAGCCTGTTGTTCCATGCCCCGGCCGACACCGCCATCAAGAGGCTCTTGGCAGGGCTCCGTCCTCCTCCTCCGCCTTGTCCTCCTCCTCCTCCTCCGTCCCCTCCTCAGTGACTTCTGAGTTGGGTTGCTTCTGGGCCTTCTTAGGCCGGCTGTTCTGGTTGTAGAGTGTGTTTTTTCTGGCCGTTGCGTCCTTCCTTGGGACTTTGGCATTGTTGGCTGCTGGACGGGCGTTTTGTTGATTGTGTGTGAGTTCTGCAGGAGTTATTGCGCAGACTTGGCCCTGAATTTGGGCCTTCTGCTTTGCTTGGGCTGCTTGTCAAGCATGCAGCGGGGGTGTTTCTTTCCCCGTGGTTCTTTTGTTTCTTCCTCTGCTGCGGAAGTTCTTCCAAAGAGGGTTCCCATATCTTGGGACTTAACGTGCCCTATGTGGGGTAGTGGTAGCTGTCATATGGCTTGCGCTCTATTAGAGGGTTCTGGTTGCCTTCGGGTACCTGTTCTCCTTGGTGTTTAAGTAGGTTGCTTTTGCTTCCTGAGGTTGTGTGCGCAGCCACTCGTAGTGGTGGCCCGGGCCTCTCCTCCTCTCCGTGCTCCTGTTCTGAGGTCTGGGATGTTCCTGTGCTCTCCCTTGCCTGGAGTCGCCTACTCGGCCTTCCTGGGGCCTCAGGATGTTCTTCTTGCTTCCGGCTTTGACTGCCGGCATTGTTCTGGCTGGCAGGCTGCTCTCCATCTGGAGTGGGCTCACCTTCTTCTCCCTGGTTTCCATGGCCCCTCTAGGCTTCTCCTTCTGTTTTCCTGTCTTGTTGCCTTGTGGGGGAGTGGGGTGCTTCGGCCTCTCAGTCCTTGCCCTTGGTTCCTCGGCTGTGAGTGTACGAGCCTCTTCAGCCTTCTTTCCCTCTGTTCTGCATTGGCTGGTGGGGTACTTTCGCAGACCCTCCTTCCCAGGGGGTATTGTTAGGGTATCTATTCTACGTGAAGGAACCTGCAGCTAGTAGTCTCTATCAGATGTACGAGTTACCTTCGGTAACGATATATCTGGTAGAGATGATTCTAGTCACAGATTCCTTCACGGCCCGCCCTTCCTCCCCTATTCTGCGAGGACCCTTGGGTTTGTCCTCGGCACTCGCCTCCCGGTGGGGGGCTGTGTGTCCTGTGAGTGCCTTCCCTGTTCTTGGCGGGTGGCTCCGTCTGGGGGCGGTTCATTCCTCCTTTGGTCCTTTGGAGGATGGTGTTCCGGTGCTCCGGTGCCCTGCTGCTCTGGCTACTCCAGGTTTGGGGGGGATTGCTTATATCCTTGTCCTCCCTCGCCTCCCTTCCTTCCATGGCTATCCTCTGGTTGAGGGTCTTCTGGCCATGTCTTGCCCTTGTCCTTGTGGGTGGTTGCCCTCTAGGTTGGGGTGGCTTGGAAGTTTGTTGTCCCTGTCTGTCTTGGGACTGGTCCCATTCCTTGCTCAGGATGGGGGGGGGGGGTGGGTTGCCTACGTGTGCCATGACTTTTACGAATGCTCTTGCCTCCGGGGCACAGGGATGGGGGATTGGCTGTGCTGGCAGGGTGACTGCGCAGGTTTCTGCTTCTTCTTTCTTCTTTCCCTGCCCTTGGGTTCTGCGGTGTTGGCACTACTCTGGTGGTGTTGTTTTTTCACCGTTTCTTTCCAATTTTTCTGCTCTTTGCACACTGTTCCCAAGCTTCCACAGTTTTTTATCTGGTGATTCCACGTTGTGATGCTGAAAAGTTCTCCTAAGAACACTGAGGTGGGCGCGCCGGGCGGGTCTTATGTGACCTCGCTGATGTCACGTACGCGGACGACGCCTGGGTGGAGTCGCTTGATGTCGCCCCCGGCTTGCAGGGATGCTGTGGCAAAAAAAGTTTCCGGATCCAGTCTCACGCCTGGGGATAATTTTACGTGAAGGAATCTGCGGCTAGAATCGTCTCTACCAGATACATCGTTACCGAAGGTAAGTAACTCGTACTTTAAGAGACTAATACATTTATAACAATTAATTTTCCCTTAGCAACAGTGGTTAAAAGCAGAATATATATCCAGTTTTTGTGCAAAGAGCAGTTGCATAGCAGCCGTAACATGTGCAAAATACAATCCAGAGAGTGCTAATCTCCATTAGCCTTAAAAAGTACAAAGGCCCGGAACTTAGAAACGTAATTGTGAGGAAGGCCATGTCTCCAGTGATCAATGAGCGTAATCATAATTTTTTTTTTTTTAAATACCAAGATAACAAAGAGACCGAGAGATAACAGGTGTCAAATTAGATGAGCATACGTCATGCCATTAATCCTTATCTTAATACAAATAATTTTTAAAAGTATGTACAACTAAGGAGGGGACCTGCTTGAGTAGGATATAGTGAAGACTAAAATATATTCATCAACGCCTTAAAAAAAAAAAAATTTATACAAAGTATTTCCTACTTTGGATAGAAAAGAAATTCACGGGTTGATGATACATTTTTGATGCAGTTTTGTATAAACATTGGTCAAAGTCATCAATGACGAAACAATAACAAAGCTGGGCAAACAAACAAAATATGATCAAGATTCTCAATTCCCAGGCTACATAAGTTACAATGTTTTCCAATTTTCGTAGAGGGGGACCAGTTTGCTGTTAGATCATTTAATGCAAAAAAACAATTGATGGACGGAATGCTGGACACTGCAAACATTCACCCCCAGTCACAAGGATCTGGGTTAAATCCATCATTATTTTACTCACCACACCACCCCAGTTTGGACCCAGCTATATGCAAATCAGTCTTGACCCTGTTCCTTGTGGGAACAGTCTAGCCCCAACTACCAAGTCAGGTCCTCCCTGGACCAAAAACAAGCATCCCGGGACCGGTTTAAGGGTATCGCCCTTCATCAGCCAGGCTAGCTTTAATTCAGTGGTGTAGTGAGCACGGGACCCACATCTGGGCATACCCTTCCCACTTAGGGCGACGTATGCAAAAGAAACAATTGATGGACAGAATGCTGGACAATGCAAACATTCACCCCAGTCACAAGGATCTGGGTTGATTCCATCATTCTTTTGCAGAGTATTGAAATTCCATAATTTGCGTAAAATCTGGCATTCAATCTTATCTAGGGAACTCCAGCCCTTAACTGGGATAGATTCGATAGCATAAAGCAAAGTGGGAGGGATTCTTGTTTTAAAAACTGTAAGCAAATGTAAAAAGTGTCTATGACCCGTTGCGCTATAAAATATGCGTAAGCCATTTGCATGTGTTACCTCTTTACAAGAACTATGTTCGATATGTGGCTTATTCTTTGTGTTGCCCGTTTTTACTTTCCCTAGTTAGATAAAAGAATCTACCATCTCCAGCTTTTCAGGACCGATTCTCCAATTAAAATGACACAATTTTCTGCTTCTGCTCCATTTCATGATCAGAACTTTACGTTTAGAAACATTTATCTTCTGAAACTGTGCCATCATATATTTCTGCAATTATGTCAACTTTTCATTCAGCCCATTGGGGGTCAGGTCCATAATTGCAATATCATTTGCATGCATAAGACATGCAAAAGGACGGCCGCCTATCTTCGGTGCATCTCCTTCTAAGGGAGAAAAGCATTCGGGTTATTCTGCTACATACAAAGAAAAGAGTAACGGGGTTGGTATACAGCCATTTTCTGTGGGTATTACTGTTAATAGGCCTTGATTTCCACCTATTAGCACCTGACACCATGTTCGTGAGTGCAGGGCAATAATTAATGATTACAGGGGGGGTAGGCACTCCCATTTTATGCAATTCTTTTCACAGAAAGGGCCGGTCTACCTTATCAAAGGCTGTTGAGAAGTCTATAAAGGCCACATATACATTTGACATGCGAAAAATTGTGTACTTCTCCTCTATTAATTTCAGCATACTGATGTTATCCAGGGTGGAGTTATTCTTTTTAAAGCCTGCTTGTTCTATGGGGAGTATTTTCTCCTACACCACCCAGTCAGTAAGAAGGTAAAGAATACTGCTAGCACATATTTTCCCCACCGCGTCTAGTAAAGCTATTTGCTGATATTTACCCGGGAGATGTCTATGGCCCTTTTTGTATAATAGAATTAGGATACTACTGGACCATGATAGGTGCGTCTTACCCTGCAGGTAGCAATATTCAAACAGCGGAGTCTTGTACGTAGCCCACAACAGAGGCTCTTTCTTAATAATTTTCATAGGGATTTCATCAGGATCCAATGCTCCTGAAGCTCGCATTTTTTAATAAGACCTACAACTTCATCCTTTGAGGGCGCAAATCTGGATTCAAGGATTTTTAGGGGAATAAATTAAAATAGAGGCAGAACAAGAAGAATTAGGATTTGCAGAGTAGAGTTCTACCAGATGTAATTTTCATTCTTCTTCTTTTATAGGAATTGGAAGGGCTTTTACTCTTGTGCTGCAACAATCTGTGATTATTTCCCAATACCTTTTAGCGTTGTTTTTTGGAGCCGCCTCTTTTAACCGGACCCATTCATGATCTTTCTTTTTTTGTCTTAGAGTTTTTATGTCTGTCTTTTCATCTATAATAGATTTATTAATTTACTTCTTTCGAGGGAAAAATTCATGAACTGGGTCCTCACTATTTATTTATTTCCCTATTTATATGAAGCAATGGGTTAAAAGGAGGTCTACGTTTAGCTGGTAAAAGTTTAGATTTACATGATGAAACCAAGGTACTTATATTGCGACCAAAGGCTTTGAACAGATCGATTTGAGGAGAATGAAGATCTACCACTACTATATGTTGTTGGTCTCCTATTAAAACTGTTAAGGTCTCTAAGTTTTGAAGCACCTAAAGTATTCCAATAGATTCTGCCGTTTGTTATATTAAATCCTACAGAATTATCCCTAAAATTCCAAGAACCTACCTTGGCACAGTTCCTCTTGAATTTAGAGCAGATCACCATGATCTCTAAGCACATTTTCCAAGACCTCCATACTGGAGAGCTCACTGAAAAGATCTGCTGAAACAATTAAGTAATTGATAATAGTTCCCCCAGTAGGCGCCTTATGTGTAATTTATGCTGGTATGTTATTTCCTAACCTCCCATTAGCAATTAATAGGTCCAAGTTTCTCAGGCCTTCAATAATAGTGCGCCTCTTTTATCAGTCTGACTATTATTCAGAAACTGAGCACGGGGAATGTTTAAAGCTTAATTTTTTTAGGCATTAGCATAAAACCTTATACTGTGAGTAGAGACTTTGGCGTCACCAACCAGCATTAGATGCCTACAATCTTTAAATTCCATAATAGTGGAGATAAAAACAAACAGGTATTTTAATAAATGAGTGTTAGATGCATCAGGAGGTATGTACGCATTTACAATCAGCAGTGTATCTAAGCTATCATGTTCTTCCTTAAGATCTAGCTTAATCACCCGAATTAAGTTAGAGGCATGGGGGATTACTTTATATATCCATCTAAAACTTGTTCTGAGCAGTATAGCAATAACTCCTTTCGCGTGTCCTCTGTTCACTGAGAGCGCAGGACGGCATAGCACAATATAATATTCAATGGACCAGTACTTTACAATCCAAGACTCTTGTATTCATATCATGTCAGCATTCTGTTCTTTCAAGAATAACAATTTGTTTTTATTCAACTTATGCCGGCTGTGTTCCAAGAGATCAGTTTAAGACCATTGCTAGGAAGAGTTCCCGTGTCTTAGACCTAAAGATCTATTTGTGTTATGAGCCCCTGCTTAGACCTAAATATCTATTTGTGTTAAGAGCCCTTGTGGGGTGGCCCATTAAAATGTAACTAAGTCCTGCTGCCCCCAATAATATTATAGTACCATGAAATACAGGAGAGAGAATGGGCGAAAGAGAGAGGAAGGGGGTGAAGTGGAAAACCTTTGAGGGGAATTGACGGTAAATGAAGAAAGGAAAAGGATTCAACAAAGAGACATGCAAGAGATCGAAAGGCAAAAACACGGGTGTATGAGTGAGAGAAGGATAGAGGTATTGAAGAGACATCAGATAAGCGACAGATGTGAGAGAGATAAAGACAGGTGTGAAAGAGAGTGATAAGGTGAGAACAATAGGTGATAAACACATAGGCGACAAAGACGCAGCTGAGAGTCAGAAAGAGGGGAAGGCCGGTGAGACTGGATGACAGTATGAGAGATGTGATATAGATAGAAACAGATAGCTAATTGAGACAGAAAGAGAGGGAGAGCCAGGTGTAATAAAGACACAGCAGATGATAGATCAGTGAGATGCAAACAAAGATAGGCAGGACTCGTGAGAAAGATACAACTCAGAGATGGACAGGTAAGATAAGTAATAAAGAGACAGCTGAGAGAGTAGCGAGACAGTTGCACAAGGTAAGATACTACTAAGAAAGAGTCTGTTGAGAAAGGAGGGTTAATGCAGACAGTGATAGAGGGAGCTCAGGGAGAAGGAAAAACATGTGTGAGAGAGGTGTGATAAAGGACACTTCAGAAAGACAGCAAATAAGTGAGGATGGGGACAGATGAGAGCTGAAAAAAATTTAGAAAATTGAGAGTGCTGATAAAGTGACAGAGCTAATGGGATACAGTGGTTATACAGTTAGAGAGAAACAGAGGCTGGTTAGAAAAAACAAATGAGGGAGAGGTGGGAAGGAGGTAATGTGTGAGATGATGGGGGATATTGAGACAGACTGGTGAGAAATATACAGACAGCAAAGTAGAAGTGGGAGACAGGTGGAAGAGATGAAAAAGAGACAAAACGCATAAGAAAGTCAGAATGAGATATAAGGAAATCAGTGAGGAAGACCGTTACCACAGAGGAGAAGACAAGAGGGTAAGAAAGAGACAGCAAGCCAGAAAGACAGGTGAACAAGATGTAATAAAAAATACAGTTGAGAAACAGACAGCTGAGTGGAAAGAAACAGCGGGTCAAAGGTCATATGATAACACTTCCTCCGATGTCATTGGGGTCAAAGGACATGTGATGTCAGTTCCGCTACCCCCGGCCTTTTGCTGAATCAACGTCCATTGAAACTAATACTAGTATCTTCAAAATGGCCACACCCATTTTTAAATCATATAAGAGTTATACAGACTCAACGAAAATGTTGTTTGCTTTTGGACACTGATCCATAGTATGTCCTCTAAATATACTGAATGCTTTGTAAAATGGCCCTGGCCTTCGAGGAGCACTGCCAGTCTTATTCCCCCAGATTGAACCCAGCACCGGTGAATGGTGAGATCTGATAGAGACTTCTAGCTGTTGATTCCTTACCTTAGAATATTCCCCAGACTTTAGGCTGGATACGAAAACTCTTGAGCAGTACCCCTGCGCGCTGGTATGGCATCAAATCGGTCAGCATTGTAGGAGTCTTCTACACCGAATGTAACGTGTGTGGTGCCTTTATAGGCGCCACCCCAGCACACTATCCGTTCCTTTTTTTATCACTTTTACAACATTTTGTTAAGTTGTTTCTAGCATTTCTGCTTCCAGTGTGGTTAGGGGTGTTCCCTAAAAACCTGTTGGTTTTAAACCCTTTGGAGTCTGCCACAGACAAATGTCTGTGATGGACCCCCACAAGGTTTGCTTTTATTGCCTGAAGCAGGACCATGACTCCAGAGACTGTTCCGACTGCCACACCAGGACCCTAAAACGAATCAGGAGCAGGCAATAAAGTTCCTGGTGGCTCAGCATCAGGCGACTCCTCACCGCTCCAGGTTCTGGTCATGTGGAAGTCCGTGGGCCTGCTCTCTGCATTGTTCCCATCAGCCGTCGTCGGGTAAGTTCCACAAGTACAAGCAAGTCAAAGAGTTGAAGTGCTTTTTGACTTCACTACTCTACTTCCAGTCAAAGGACGAGGTGTGGGAACAATGTCGCAAGTCTTGATCCCGCTCCTGCACTCCACCCGCGGAGCCTGGGTTTGGACCTGCTCCCCATCTCCTTGAATTTCATAGAGCCGGCGTACCGCTTGCCCTACTCAGAGTGTTATGAGGCCATGTACCTCATATTTTGGTGGCTGGGCCCCTCTTGAGCACCTTCTGGGCCCACGGGTCTAGGTGGGCCCGATTGGGTTTCGGCTGCTGGGTTCACTCCTGGTGCCAGTTGTGCCCCCTGAATCCATCCCTTCGCTGGTGTTCAGTCCCCTGGTGCCGTTCCCAGTAGAGCTGATCCCATAATCATTCCAGACTCCGATATAGAGCCAGATCGATAGCACTTTAGATACTTCTTATGCTTCAGCTTGAAGTGGTGTCTTGTAGTTGAAGTGCTGAAGAAGTAGAGCACTCCCTTCACCTGCTCATCTTCTGGTCACTGATCTTGCAGCCGATCCTCCTGCCATTCAGCTTCTTCTCATCTGGAGGATGGGTAAAGAACTTCCAAATAGTTAAAACCTTGGTATTCTTCTCACGTTCTCCAGTGCAGATAATCTCTTCCTCAGCAAATGCAGACCATTTTTCAGGAATTTCTTGCCTTGCTTCAGTCACCATGGCTTGAAGCTGGAAAAAAAGTAGTCACACCAAATCCCAACTGCTAAGGCCACCTGCTCCTCACAAAATTGTAGATGTGTCTCCTGTTGCCATCAAAAAAGAAGTTTTGATGTGGTAGAAGTTTACCTGAACTTTCAACCAGTGAAATACTCAGAATGCTATTAGCACATAATCAGCAGACCCAAGAGGAAGTCCTGCCACTCATTGCTAGGCATGTGAGGTTTTCGGTTCTAAGTGGACCTGGCGTTTTTCTTTTTAAATGTTGACTTTACTATAAATACCCCTTTATCATTGCTTCTTAATACTCCCAAACGAACTTTTTTATGAAGATTTAAGAAGGGCCGTTCAGCAAATGCATTATCACCCCAGCTTGGAAGTCAGTAATTTTTCAATGTTTTGAGACCTGACTATGGTTGCAAAACATTGATACATCATATACTTATTCATAATTTGGAAGGGAGGGCTACAACTAGCACCTTCCAAATTACGGATCAGTATCCATTTGCAAAGTCATTTTAGGGGTCGGAAGAAGTTTACAGACTCCTAAAATGTATTTATTACATTCAAAAACCCATTTTTGTTGCTCAAATTCTTTTTATTGAGTTTTACATCAAAAAGGAGGAAAACAGCAGAACAATGAAGGTGTTGTTACATAGAGAAAAATCGTTTGATAAGCAGAAACATTGCCGCAACTTCGCGTGCATGCAAGATTGACATATCTATTTGAAAAGCAGGGGTGCATAGGAGAAACCTAGAAGAGACAAGGTCCGGCTCGCTAATGGGCTATATCAGGGATTAGGGGTCTTTCAAGGGCTGTGGACACCAAACCGGGGGCGTCTGTGAGAGGAGGGGGGCATAAACCTGGGAGAAGTGAAATGGAGAAGGAGCGGTTAAGGGGGAAGAAGAGGGAACCAGTGGTCAACAGCGAGGTCTTGGAGACCTTAAGTCATGTATGATACCAGAGGAGGGGCGTTGATAGCAAAATAGTGGCGCGCTGAGCAAAAACCCATTTTAACCTTTGCAGATAGCGAATCAAAGTGGTTGCAGCCGTTAAAATGCTTAGTACATCTGGTCTTTGGTGTGCAAGTTTCAAAACATTAGTTTGCCATCCATCATCTAAATGCATATTTCTGTCAATACTGACGGTTTAATGAGATACTATGCAAGTGATCAATGTTCATCAGTTAATATGCCTTATTGGATACTGAAATCACTAGGAGAATTTCTGCAACAGTTACACAAATACCTCAGAAACACAGATATTTTGTATGTTGTTACTGCATGACATTCTTCAAAATCCTATTAGAAGGGTAATTTGTGACAGCCCTGGACCTGCAGGACTTTTACTTTCACATCCCGTTCATTCCAAACTTTGAAAGCATCTACATTTATAAGTCATCTCAAAGTAAGGCATGGTCCACTGAGGTGCAACAGCAATAGCAGGCAAACCACTCCAAAGCAGGCAGGCCACTCCAAGACCCTGTCACGGCACACTCTGCAACGATTATCTCCATTTCAATCAACAGCTTTCTTCACCAGAGGTTCATGGGCGGACATATGTCAGTTAGACAGCTGGAGGAATCGATACACCTTTACACAGCATTACTGCTTGGAAGCAATAGTAGAAAGAAACTCAGCAGTGGCACATGCAGTCATTTGACATCTATTTCAGTAAGGTGAACCCAGTCTTCTTTACCCACCATCCACTGTTCTACTTGTATGTGGCCCTATGATCGATGTTTGCCTCTTCTCATTTAAGCATGAGAATCTATGGAAGAACCAGTGCTGGAGAAGAAGATAGTTACTTTACTATTAGCAATTGTCCATCTTTGCTATTTTTTGTATATTAACATGCACCCTACCAGCAAAAGTTAATCTACCATTTCCAGCCCTATATGCTAGTGATATAAATTCTGAGGGACGGTGGCCTCTGAGGCTGTGGCCATCACTATACTCTCACCTCATTGGTTGGCGAGGTGAGCATTGTACTGAAGTGATAAGTCTGTTAAGCTATGTTTAAAATTAGACTGCTATTTTAAGGTTACTACAGGACTGCCAGCTCAGCTACAGGGATGATTGAAGTCTGTGAATATGTGAAAGATTCCAAAGCTGTCCTTACAGGTAAGTAGCTCTTTCCTTTCTTTGGAACATCAAAAATCTGCACTTGATCATGTGAAAAATCTCACTGCCTTTGAGGAAGGTTTTGGAACCTTGTTTTCAGCTTGCCTTTTTCGGATTAAGTATGCCTTGTTCTTTAAAAAATCAGACTAACATAGTCCCAGTGAGTGACTCCAGAAATTTAGCAGTGTTGATGTTCTTGTCTGGCTGTCTTGTTGTCTGGAGGGATTTCCTTTTCTAAGCCCACTTATCATTTAGCTTTGGTAAGGGACTCTTCATCTATCGATGCCAAGCCAACCTTTAGAGGACCACCCAGCTGTGCCCATCACTCCTCAGAATAAGTATTTCTTCCTCTATTTATTTTGTTTTAATGCCAAGATATGTAACTTGGTGATTTCCATGTACATAATACTGAGATTGCACTTAAATGACGAAAGTCTTCCATTCCATACATTGAAACTGCTCAAACCTAGACCTAAATCCAAGTTTAGAGAGAGATATGTCCCACACGCCATTGATCTGCTTATCTTGACTGATATTGTTAACTTTCATTCCAGATAACCTTCCGTAATGAGTCAACTCAGGAATATGTCTTCTACCTCATCACATTCAAGGCTACACCTCCGGGCATAATTAGTAGCATTGAAATGAGAACCTCAGCCCGGCAAAGCACGTCGGCAACGGTGAAGGTGGAGAACCCGTTGGCTGTACCAGTGACATTTACGACGGAATGCAAAGTACCCGAAATCAACTTACCACCACATTTTACAGTTCCAGCCCAGTCTGAGGTAGGGATGGGGAAAAACACACTCCAAAATATTTAGGCTCGAACTCACTTCAGTTGTTTCCTCCAACCAAGAAAGAGAATCCATACCCCCATTACAAAAAATGGGCAATTTTAGCAACCCACTGTGGCCTGTGATAACACCATCCAGTTTGTTTGCTTTTTAACGGTGGCATTTGTAAGTCCCAATGAGTTCTCAACATGTTTCCTCAAAAACTGGTATTGTTTTAAATGTACGAGTTTTCCCTTTAAAATGAGCTCCTGATATATGGGTGTCAAAGAGCTCCCATCCCATACTGTGGAAGGACTGATTTTGCACCTGTTCTGAAGCTCCCAGGAACATTATCTTGGATTTCCAAGCTTAGTTTTAGTTTAAATGTTTACTGTTGTTTATTTAAAACATACAAAGTAGAACAGCTGTGGTACCTATGAATACATAAATTATATAATTATCCAGTATTAGGGTATCTTTCATAGATTCACATGCCTGAATCATTCCCCGTCGTCGGGATGGGAGTCCCCGGTAAATAAACAAAGCAATGTCTCAGTAGACATATAGAGTAAGAGGCCCAAACGGCCTTATCTTAGTAACATATCCACGTCCTTATGTAAAAAGGACCAAATCTTGGCGAGTAGCCAATCAGCTAGCACCCTCTAGAACCTTCCTAGAAGGAGCTCTAGTCCCTCAGATTTTCTACCGCACGTCGTGCTGAGGGAGTCTCCACTGAGCTCTGCTCATTACTACTGGATTTCCAGTGTTTCTTGCTTCACATTTGTATTTCCTGTGAGGTTTTCTTAGTTCTTCATGACTGACACACCGAAGAAGGGACTTTTCAGGTCTTGTGCTTCCTGTGGGAAAAAGAGGCTTCATGTGGACGACCAACATAAGGACTGACTCTACTGTCTTTATCCTAGCCACTCTTCAAAGGATTGTAAGGTATGTCGTACCTTCTCCTCCAAGACCCTTAAAGACCGTGAAGGGCGCCTCTTAATGTGGCTGCAGAGGCTTAAGGACAAGGATACTGTATTGTCCTCTGAGGAAAGTGAGGGCTCTTCCATCTCCTCTCAGTCCTCTCAGAAGAGACCAAGGGTGGCATCTCCGGGCCCTTCGTCGCAGCCACCTCAAAAGAAGGCGCATAAAAAGTCTTCAGAGGTCCCTGCTAAGACTCTGCCAGGGACAGTTTCTCCTCAGGAAGTTCCACATGCCTTTAAGAAGCCTACTTCCACCCCATAGACGATGACGACCTCGTCGACGGTGGCTTCATCGACGAGGAGATCTCCATCGACGGCAGTCCATGTTACCTCGTCGACGACGAGAGTGTCTACTTCTGTCGCGTCACATTCCTTGACTACATCAACGACGACAACTCCATCGTCGATGGCCGGTGAATCTGTCTCGTCGACGCTGAAAATTAAAAAGACATCGTCGTCAGCCAAGCTGCCGTCGACACTGCGATCGCCGACGACAGCATCGACGACGACACCATCGACTAAAGCTACATCGTCGATGTCGACATTATCGTCGACGAGGACACCGTCGACGACAGCTCCGTCGACGAAGCATTCATCGTCGACGATGGCCTCGACGACGGCGTCACAACATTCAATGATGCCGGTCCACACTACATCGTCGACGACTCTACCGTCAACGGGCCCGTCGGCAGCTAGGGACTCTGTGCACCCTAAGATTACGAAACGTGCACTGACACCGGCCCTGACTTCACCTAGTAGGGTCCAACTCTTGCCTCCGGCTCAACTTTTGGAGGAGGAAGACTCTGGCGACGGAAGTATGTTCCGTACAGCGACAAGTCCGTCGCAGCTCCATGTGAAATATCACGATAGCTCCGACTATGAGGATAACGGACAGGAATATCAGGATGTTGCACCTGAGGAATATATGCAACCTCCACCTTCCATGGTTTGTCTGCCTGCGTCCCTTGTCTCTGATCTCCAATTCCTTATATCCGACTACAAGCAGCGGTTTCCAACGCAGGCTCCTTCTCCAGTACAGGTTGTGCCTCCAACACCAAGGCCACGACCTCCTCCATTGGTTCTACAGTCTGAGCCTATCACATCACCGCCTCGTCTCACTACAGATGACGAAGATGATGAGGAGCGTGAAGAAGGAGAGCTTCAGGATGCCCAATCTCATCAGGATGAATGGGATGACTACATTCTTCCCTGTCCAACTTCTCCCGTTCCAACCACAGCCGACTCGCCTCCAGAGGACATTGGAGGCTTTCATAATATCGTAGAGAGAGCGGCCCAGCGCTTTCAAATACCTATGCCCTCGCAAAACAGGATTGTTTCCTCTACGATTTTCAAGAGCCTTTCAAAAAAATCGGTTCGCTCGATCCCTATTATAGACTACATTTGGGAACAAGGCATAAAGATTATGCAGAACCCTTCCTCTGTCCCTCCAGTTTTGCCTCGGCTGTAAAAGAAATATAAAGCGCCAGATACCGCTCCAGCTTGCCTCACAGGCCATCCGAAACCGGACTCCGTCATTACCTAAGCCGCTCAGAGAAAGTAAAAAAATCCATCTGCTTTGTTGACTGCTCCACCGGATAAAGAGGGTAGGCGACTGGATAACATTGGTAAGTGCTTTTCGTCCATGTCTGCTTTGACAGTGCGTGCTTCCAACTCCTTAGCACTGTTGGAACGTTACAATCGACAGATGTGGGCAGATATTGCGCCATACCTAGCGAACTTACCTGAAGAGTCAAAAGAGGAGGCAAAGAAGATCTTACTGGAGGGGGAGAGATCTGCCTCTGAAATTATAGATTGCGCAATGGATATTGCTTCAACCGGATTTCGCCAACTAGCGGGCGCAGCTGTGTTACGGCGCCAGGGTTGGTTGAAGGCAACTTCCTTCAGACCGGAAGTACAAACCAAGGTACTAGACATGCCATATGATGGCCAACTTTTTTTTGGCACACATATTGATGACGCATTACAAGGTATTAAGAAGGATACCAACACCGCTAGGGCGTTGGGTACCCTACAATTCCGGAACCCTTCTTTTCGAGGCTCAAGAGGGAGAGGTCAAACATCGACTCGAGGAGATTTCCAACACCGATCTTCCTTCCCTTCCTCTCAGCAATACCGTTCGCAATATCAGCAGCGTCAACAACCCTCCTCCTACACTAAATCTTCCTTTCGTGGCAAGGGAGGGAGACAAAAGGACGCCGCTCGGCGGCAATGACTTTCAACTACCGCCGGTCTCCAACTCCTCTCTGCCCTCCAAAGTTGGAGGAAGAATTTCCCATTTTCTCACAAATTGGCAAAAAGTAACTACGGACCATTGAGTTCTACAATTAGTTCAATTCGGACATTCTCTAGAGTTCATCCAGATTCCTCCCCAAACCCCTCCCCGTCCTATGCTTCACAAAAATGTGCGTGCTTTACTCCTGGAGGTGGCACTCATGCTCCAGAAGGGAGCTATCGAGAGGGTTCCCCCAGGTCAAAGGGGAAAGTGGTTTTACTCCAGTTTTTTCCTCATTCGAAAAAAGGAGAAGAAATGGAGACCGATATTGGACTTGAGGAATCTAAACAAGTTTTTGAAAAAACAGTTGTTTCGTATGGTCACCATTCAGGAAGTGTTACAATTTCTCAATGCGGACGTTTACATGGTGTCTTTAGACCTGCAAGATGCCTATTTTCATATTCCAATACACCGCAACCACAAGAAATATCTGAGATTCATGGTGGCGGGCAGGCATTACCAGTTTCGGGTTCTGCCGTTTGGACTCAAATCGGCGCCACGCATTTTTACCAAATGTCTAGCTCCAGTGGCTGCGTACCTACGACAACATCACCATCAAGTCTTCCCATATGTGGACGACTGGCTCGTCAAATCACCCTCTCTAGGAGGCGCCTCCAGGTCTTCCAGCGCCTGTCTGAGGCTTTTCAATTGTCTGGGGCTGACTCTCAATCGGGACAAGTCCATCCTTCAGCCTTCCCAGCGCATAACGTTTCTGGGTGCTACCCTAGACACCATACAGAGGAAGGCGTTTCCATCACAGGAACGCAGAGACAAACTTCATTCATTGGCGCTCCGTATAAGGTCCAAGAAGACGCTGTCAGTGCGTCTCTTCAAGTCCCTACTCGGGATGATGTCTTCTTGCATCCTGTTAGTTCCGCACTGTCGCCTTCGCATGCGGCCTCTTCAAGAAGCGCTGTCGGATCAATGGGTCCAGTGTACGGGGTCCTTCGACGACGTCATCCAGGTGACCCCTGCAATCAAAAAGGCTCTACGGTGGTGGACTTGCCCCCAGAACCTTTCTCACTGCCTGCCTTTCTTGCTTCCTGCTGCTCCACATATCATCACCACGGACACGTCCTTAGAGGGCTGGGGAGCTTTCCTTCAAGAACTGCATATAAGCGGAAAGTGGTCCCCTTCCGAGAATGCACTTCACATAAATCTTCTGGAGCTGCGCGCAGTGTATCTCGCTCTGGTGGCTTTCCTTCCACGAATGAAAAACTACCTAGTGCTTGTCCGTACCGACAATACCACGACAATGCACTATTTGAACAAACAGGGTGGGACTCGTTCTCTGACACTCTCTCACGAGTCGCAAAAAATGTCATCTCTCTCCGAGCAGAGTATGTTCCAGGCGCCCACAACGTGTTGGCGGATTCTCTGAGCAGAAGACAGGCGGAATGCCACGAGTGGGAGTTGGATCAGCCGGTCCTCAACAGCATATTTGCTCGATGGGGCACCCCTCTTCTGGACCTCTCCGCTACCCAGCAGAACGCCAAATGCCAACACTTTGCAAGCTGGCATACCCAGCAAGGGTCTCTTGGGAATGCATTTTCGATCGCATGGTGCAACGTCTTTGCGTACGCCTTTCCGCCAATTCCCCTGATTCCCAGGGTTCTCCGGAAGTTGAAAGCGGAGCCCTGCACACTCATCTTGATAGCTCCAGCTTGGCCGCGCAAACATTGGTTTACAGAGTTTCACCTTCTCTCCCTGGAACCGCCGATCAGGTTGAAACCGTTTCCATCTCTTTTAACGCTCAACAACCAACAAGTCCAGCATCCGGATCCGGCATCTCTCAGATTATCAGCTTGGCACCTGAGTTCAGAGAGTTTCAGGATTTAGACATTCCTCCTGTTTGTAGACAAGTTCTAGCTTGGGCCCGAGCAGATAGTACCAACAGAACGTATTCATTAAAATGGAAGAGGTTTTGTATCTGGTGCAAATCAAACAAAATACACCCTCTCTCTTCCACACAAGTATTGCCGTACCTTCTACACCTGGCAAAATCTGGTCTAGCTCATGCCTCCATTAAAGTTCACCTGGCAGCAATTTCGCGCTTCAGGAGATCCTCTACAGGTCCATCTCTGTGGTCTCATAGGCTTATTAAGCAATTCCTTAAAGGACTGTTTAGAACATTCCCTCCAGTAAAACCTGTACCTCCGGCTTGGCATCTCAACACGGTTCTGGCTCAACTCATGAAACACCCGTTTGAGCCAATACACAGAGCAGATCTTAAGTATCTCTCCTGGAAGACTGCGCTCCTTCTGGCCCTTACCTCGGCAAGGCGAGTGGGGGAACTCCAGGCTTTCTCAATCCTAGACCCTTTCCTTCAATTCAAACAGGATAGGGTCATTCTTCGAACAAATCCGAAGTTTATCCCTAAAGTTCCCTCACAGTTCCATCTTAACAAACCTATCGTGCTACGTTCATTCTTTTCAAATCCACAGACAGCGGCAGAGAAAACCCTGCATTCCTTGGACCTTAAGCGCTGCCTAAAGTTTTACATTGACAGAATAAAATCATTTCGTAAATCTAACCAACTCTTCGTAGCGTACAGTAGGCCTAGAAAAGGGCTACCACTAACCAAACAAAGTATCTCTCGCTGGATCTCTTCAGCCATTACCTTCTGTCACCAGGAAGCAGGGCGTCCACTATTCTCAACAGTTCGTGCCCATTCCACGAGGGCAATGTCTACTTCCATGGCACTGTTTGCAGGAGTGCCCATTGCGGACATTTGTAGAGCGGCCACATGGAAGACGCCACATACATTCACCAAGCATTACTGCCTGGATACGGAACTCATGAAGGATGCTGCAGTGGGTCAAGCGGTACTCCGTCATCTATTTCATTAGAGGTGAGCCCTTTCTTCCATCGCACGATCCTTTCCTTTTTACGCACATTTCTCTACTGTGATTTATGCCTCTGCTATATCATTGCTTTTTGGTACTTTCTATTTTTTCACATATGGATATGTTGTTAGCTGTGAATGTTTATATGCTGTACCTTGCGAAATGTGATTTCTATTGCTTACTATTCTGATTCAGGCATGTGAATCTATGAAAGATACCCTAATACTGGATAAGGAACGCGCTACTTACCTGTAACTGCGGTTATCCAGTATTGGTATCTTTCATAGATTCACATGCAACCCACCCACCTCCCCTGGAAGGGCTCTCTTGGATCTCTCATTGATACAACTTCTTAGCACTGTGCTTACGAAAATCTGAGGGACTAGAGCTCCTTCCAGGAAGGTTCTAGAGGGTGGTGCTAGCTGATTGGCTACTCGCCAAGCTTTGGTCCTTTTTACATAAGGACGTGGATATGTTACTAAGATAAGGCCTTTTGGGCCTCTTACTCTATATGTCTACTGAGACATTGCTTTGTTTATTTACCGGGGACTCCCATCCCGACGACGGGGAATGATTCAGGCATGTGAATCTATGAAAGATACCAATACTAGATAACCGCAGTTACAGGTAAGTAACGCGTTCCTTCTTTCAATTATAAGAATATAATATAATATAGCACCTTGAGAGCACTCTATGAGATCCTTATTATTTTACTGCAAACAAGCCCGCGCTATTTTTGTAGATCATAAGCAATCTTAGTTTGCAATTTAAAAATATTCAACCCTATTTGAAGAAGAAAGTGGTTGAATACTGGTGTTATATTTAAGCGGATAAAACATTGGAGATGTCCAGGGTTGTTATACATTTTTTCTCACTAGGTTAATTATTTATCCTGTTTTATGAGCGCACGTGTGTGTGTTTAAAGTTATATAGCACTCGGGTCTTAGAGACCTCTTCTGCGAGCATTAACATCTGCAAGAAAGGCCAGTGATATACAGGCTTTCACAATACACATTCTAGGTGGACAGGGGTCGCCAACCTTTTCTGTAGTGAGAACTAATTCGGATCAGTGAAAATCATGGTGGGCTACTTAAAACCAAGCAACTTGTCCACCGTTCCCAGAGACCTCCACACCACGCCCAGCAACGTGGGCTGTGGAGAAGTAGCAACTCTACGATACAAGGTGCACTGGGCCAGTGGGCTGCTTTTTTAAAGTGTCACAATTCTGTGGCGTAAAGCACAACACAATCTGGCACTGTGGTATAATGTGCATCGCTATTCGGGGACGGGGCCACAACAGGTCCGGGAGGAGGGGTTCGCAGCTGTTTGAAACAGCACCCTCAAGGCAGGGCTATACTACTTTATCTCCCTGGCCCTCTGAGGTAGCTGATGGTGCCCCCTGACTGACAAGCGTCATATAGCCTGCCATCCAGAGCCACCTTAAACTCCCCGCTCTCGCAGAGATTATGCCTTGCAGGATTTTCACATCCAAACATGCCACTAAGTGCTTCTCCAAAACCCATCAAATGAACTGCATTCTAAAACAGAGACAAGATCCTTAATGACACACCTTCTGCAAACGTAGTGACTGCCAGGGTAAAAAGCTTGCGGAATACGTGTAATGAAGTGTATACCTGCATGGCTATTCACTTGGTCGACTCAACAAACAGATGGTCTCCAGTAGCTTGAATGACAGGTGTTTTGGTTACAGGGCTGAACACGTTATTGACCTGGTTGAATTCAACCTTGTCCTCCTGTAGATCTGGGAGCGGGACTTCAGGCAAATGAGGCATCCTACCAACCTATAAACCAGGGACACTATACATCACACAACGTTATTCACATCAGAAGCATTTTAAACCTGGTGTGAATTTTGTGCACTTAACAGTGCGCTTGGAGGGGTGCAGTCCAATGAAAGATGAAGACGTGCATTTGAAACAGTACCACACAGTATCCCTCAAATTCGGTTTTCACGTACACTTCTTTACACAAGGGCCTGCTTTAAATTAAACATTATTTAATGATTAAATGAAAGCAGAGATTCACAGGGATCTTTTTCTTATATAAATGAAGTACCTCTCACATTTAAAAAAATTCCATTTCACCAATACACAGCTTTTCACAGGGATTTATTTTTTTAATCAAGTACCTCTCGCAAGTTGGCCACAACCTGGAGCCAGGAACCTTATGCCTGCGTTGTGGTATTCAGTGACAAAAAAACCAACCAGAGCTCCTGGCCTTATAATATGACGCCTGGGTACAGGCTGCCGCTCAGGCCAAGCGAGAATGAAGTGCTACGAAGTGGCGGCTCCTCTGCTAAGACAGAGGAGCGTCGCCCCACTGCTTTGAAGCAGTTGAAGAAAGGCAAAATAAAATTACATTTGGTCCTGCTGCGGCAGCTTTGCATCACATCACGTGACAGGGCAGTCCTGCTCTGCTCACAGAGTAGGGCAGGGGAGGAGTGGTAGCACCCTCCTAAGTGTGCAGTGACTGTTTGGCCGGCCCAGCAGTCATGCGCACTTCGCATTTTCTCCATGCAGGCTACATTACAGCCTGTATGGAGAACATGCCCAGGCCCCCAGTCCCTGGCTGAGTGTCGAACCATGGCACTCAGACCATTCACATTGCAGTGTTGTGATTGGTCAGGGGAGCCTGGCTGCTTCCTGTTCCATTCACGACGTGAGGAGAGAGGATGGAGAGACACGGGGTAAGGTACGTTTTTTTCTTTTTTTTAATATCCGCTTACCCTCACCCCCCATCCATGCTGGCCGCTACTAGTGCTACAGATGCTGATGGGCAATCTAATATTGCTTGTGCAGAGCCTTTTGGACTGACATGCCCCTCTCCATGCCACCCCTCCAGATTTAAGTCTTGATTTAAGTCCAATTCAGATAATGTGATCAGCTGCTTTGGGTGAGGGCATGCAATTAATACAAAAGGTCTCAAATTAACAAAACAATAAGACAAGCCTCCTTTACTTTTAACATGCAGGGCTTTAAAGTGCACTAAAATGGATATCAGGGGCCTCGAATCACAGAGTGTCAGCAAGCTACCAGTAGCTCGCGTTAGACCGCTTGGAGACGCTTTATAAAGCATAAAACTATCCTACATGATATGTCCGGTTTTTTAAACAGAAAAGGCAGAGTGGTGTTCATTGTAGAACTACAAGGCACTATAATGCCTTGATAATATAGCTGCTTTAAAATAGCTTTTATGTCATAATTAGCTTCTGCCTTCAGAGGATATTGAGCATGCAGTTGGTGCTGAGTCCTTAAAGGAATGGCATGTGGAACTGGATGTTTATCCCACCTTGCTTGATTTCTGTATAAGCCTGGAGCCTGTTTTAAAAGCCCACTCACTTTCTCATTTTTCCTTGAGTTCATCAGTTTCTGAAGAGGAACAATGCCTCCATTATTACCTCCTCACTTCGAGGTGCATCCCTTATAAAAACTGGATATCAGTCATGCTATGCAAGAATGTGGTCATAAACATCGAATAAATGTGGTAGAATGCTTCTTTTATTTTGTGTTATACCCATTTAATCTGTATATGTTTTTAATTGGAGTCTTTTGTGCCTAGTTTTGTAATGTGACGTCATATTGTAACAATGTTAATCTTTGTTGCTTACGTAGTGGCAATAAAAATACATGTGTTGTCCTCCATGCATTACTATAACATCAGAAGAAGTAATAATTATTTTAATCTATCACAAGAGGAAGAGTTTAAAATTGTTTTTAATTGATTCATTTTCTCTGTCCTGTGAAGTAACCCATCAAACGCACAGGAGTTCTTTACAAATCAAATGACTAAATATAAGGTATAACAGGCGCTATACAGTACGTCGCATTGCAATAAAAAAAATAAAACCATGCAGTCAGCAGTGTCAGTGGTTAATCCGAGCTAAATCCAATGTCAGAGGACCAAAGCCAGGTTTATAAAAGTCTTTTTCAAAAAGAGGTCAGTGATGGTCCTCAAAACAAGTGGGAGTTCCAGTCCAGGAGATTTTAACTCTGTGAACACCGGGAACAGCCAACCTAAAGTCCACTAGATCCCAAAGCCCTCAACTGCTATCAGAGATCTTTGTCATAGCTCTGAGATGGGATGAAGTATTATTGTGTACAGCACCATTGGCAAAAGAAAAATGTCGTTAGCTGAACATGTCCTAATCTATGCAGCCAGTGTATTTTTTTCGAAACTAGACTAATATGGTGAAAACGTTGTCACCGTGCTAACCAGTGTGGTAACTAATAAGTACAGCTCTTATGGTCATCACGACAAGTTATTGCAATTTTACCAAGACCACATTGCCGGAATCGATCCAAGCAACATCCATTTGCTTAATGATATATAGTAGGCTCCCGGATAACCTGAAATCCAATATGAATCTCCAGGAATTTGGATATGAGGTAAGCCTTGGAGAAATAATAATCACACACAAGGCAGGAAGCCACACCTGCAGAGGAAAAGATCAGACAGAAAGGGAAAATGAGAGAAAGAATGTATTTTGAGCATTAAGCATTAGACCGTCTGCCATCCAATCGTAAATCACTTAAGAAATCGTCATTTAAAATGCTGACAAAGAGTTCTAAGCATTTTGAATAATCATTTCATAATCCACTTATCTTTCTCCTAAACTTTCTTTTCTTAGTGAAGTTGGTAGCATCTTAAATAGAAGAGAGTTTAGATCACAAGAAATAGCCAGCAACAAAAATTCTGGATCAGGTGTTCAAATTTCTGTTGTAGCTATTTTTTACTCTGGACAGTGGGCATTCAATCTTCTGCTTAACAAGCATCACCTCCTTTCTGTTCTCAGGGGTCACTCATGTTCGAGTTCCAGCCTCTGAAGGCGTGTGAAATCACCGGGCGCCTGATTCTACAAAGTGCTGAGCTGGGCACCTTCCAGTATGAACTGATCCTCAAGGCCATGTCTGCCAAGCCTGAGAAGACACTTTATTTCCGCACACCACTAGGATCTAACCAAATCCTCTCGGCCAAGTTCACCAACTACACCCGCCAGAAAGTAGAGTACATCTGCAAGGTATGGAAGGTTTTCTCCCCTTTAGGCTTGAAGAACATTAGTGAAGGTGGTTAGAAGATAGTGTTGCATTCGTCGGAGCATTCTGTTAACTGAGAGCTCAAATATGAAATGAATGAGTGACTGAGAGAGAGAAAACAGTGAAGGGGTTGCATTTAACACTGAGTAGGAAAGGCTCTCACGTTAATGTGATTTGGAATCACTACAATAGCTATCTTGCCATTTCAGACTTAGACTTTGAGGTGTTTAGTACTTTGGTCATAAAAAGGCTGTTCTTAAGCACATCACGTTTGCTGAATCAGAGGTCACTGTCGTGATAGATAAATGGGATTCGGCAGGTTGTCAAGATCAATGTGAATTGATAGAGTAAGTGGTGGCGGTACTATTAATGGGTGAAAGTGGGTACTGCAAGGCTTGAGTGATTTGTCAGGAATAAATTTGGATTGGCACTTTACTTGAATAGCAAGGGGTGCAGCAGGTCAGGTTTGAGGGATTTGTTCTACAGAATTTTGTGGGAGGGATAGCTGAATGGCAGGATTAATAGAAATTAGCAGAGTTTACGTCTGGAGACTTAGTAGTGGAGCACTGTGGAACCTGCCTAGTGACTTTACAGGGCTTGAACAGCAAAGGCGGCTACGGAGCATGAATTTAGGGATATTCCAAACCTCTGAGCTTGAGTTTTTTCTTCTTGAAATACGCTAAGTCATAATAAAGTTACTATGGCAGAGCAGTTGGAGATCCAAACTGTTATGTGATTTTGAGAGCCATCAAATGGAGTGGCAAGGTTTAAAAAATCGGAGATGCCAGTTTGTTTCTTGAATTAAAATATTGTTTGATTCTTTATATTCAGTTCTTATAAATGTTTCTTTTCCTTTTTAGACTGACAACAGTGACTTCCATGTAGAAAAGGTAATAAATGCAGCTCCCGGATCCCAGGGAGGCACAGAGGTCAATGTGGAGGTGACCTATGAACCAATTCAACTGGGCGAATCACGGGCTGTTCTTTCCATCTCCTCCCCCACCGGAGGAGAGTACACTATCCCTCTTATCGGCACTGCCGTTGCTCCAAAACCCTTGGGCCCCATTGTAATCCGAGCAGGATCTGCCTCTTCCACAACCATCCCATTCAAGAATGTTTTCCCGCAAGCCACCATCTTCTCCTTCCACGTGGACAACCCAGCCTTCGGCGTGAAGCACAGTGAAAACATCCGCTCCAAGAAAGTGCATTACATCCCTGTGTCCTTTGAAGGCAATCCCAGTGGCAGCAAAGCCCCTGTCACAGGCAAGCTGACCATCTCCTGCCCGCGAGCAACGGGTGTCTGCCAAGGTATCTACTGGGTTGTCTACCTAAAGGGTGTGACTCCTGAGAAATGAGGAAGCATCTTGCCTCTCCTCCCTGCAAAGACAGAACATGTGCCTCAGCCGAAAGATATGAGCAGACCTCCCTTTCTAAAGAGAACACTTTTTAAAGACCCTCAGCTTTTAGTGCCTTACACAGATAATTTTTGTAATGAACGGTAAAGTGACCAGGATCCATTGATGACATATATTTTATTCATTCTCATGCCGAATATGCCTGTTAACAGCACACAGAATAACTTTCCGCACCACTAACCACAGTGCTGTACTATGCCTGCAGAGGACACTGGGCGCCCACTTCCTGTCCCAGGGCATAAGCCATTTCCATTCCAAAAAGGGAACTCCCCGTGAATCTCTTCTTCTCCATCAAGAGCCGAATGACATTTCCATTACTTTCTTTCTCTTTTTTTCTCTGGCATGAGTAAAATGGCTTGTCCCTTTCATCCTTCTATAAATAGAAAGTACTCTGTATCCTGGCAAGAATAAAAATACTGTTTCCTTCTGTTTTAGTTATATTACTCAGCCATACTCTATTAAAGGTGCTGGATTTTTCAGGGTACATATTTCAGTTTTTTCTACTGATGCACTTTACTCATGGCATTGGGTTCTACGGTCTTCGTCTTTACCTATCCTCTCGTCAGCAGTTCCATTCTTCTCTGTTTACTTGGATGCCCGGGCCTGCTTTCTCTTTCATCTTTTCTTGTCCTTTGTTTACCACCATCAGCCTCTTCCTTCATTATGTTCTCTCTCACCGTTTCGGCTGTTTCTCTCTTAACTGCTGTCCTCTCTCAAGTCTGCTTGTTCTGCCTCTGTCAGCTCTGATCCACTCCTTAATCCAGCTTGGCCCTGTCTTTAATTGGTTCCTAACCTTTCTGCTTTCCACTACCTGCCGTTCTCCTTGTCGACTCCTTTTCTACCCACTCTCTACCTCTTTTTCCCCTCTTTCTTTTCCTGTTCTCTTCATTATTTCGCCTGCTTTTCTCATTTATTGGTATTTGTTTTCTCAGCCTCCCTTCTACTATCTACCCCATATGTCATGAAATATTATTCATTCTAATTTATTTTTCATCAGTGCCTGTTATGAGTTAGTATGGCGGCAAAGCTTTCCCCTTAGAGGAAGGAATGTCCCCAAGGAAAGAGAGTATTATAGCTAACTATTTTCTACAAGTCTGGTGTACAGAAGATTTTTATTTATGTAGTCTCTTTTGTGTAAAGCTGCACTTTAAAATAAAGGCATTGTAAAAACACCCCAGGTGTGTTGTGTGTTGTTTAAAAAAAAATGAATGCTAGTGGCAGGCCAGACTAAAGAGATGTGAACTTAGAGAAATTGGAAGGATATTCGATATGGGTGGCTTCGCTATGCCTGGACTCCTTTGTGTTAAATGTTACTTTTTCCCTTTTGCAGTAGTGAGATAAAGGTTGAGGACTAACTTAAAGTATTTTTTAGGTCTCGCCTACGCAGCGCGCATGGGCTGCATAGGAGGGCCTTTAGCCGTCGCTCTGCTCATTTCACCTTGCGAGAGCGAGCAACGGCGCGCCACAAGCACGAGTGCAGTGCTTGAAAATGAGCAGACTGCTCTTCCGGCCCGACATCCTTGCGCTTTCACTTTCATTTGCGGCCGCTCAAGCAGGCCACTGTAAACCCCCGCTGACCGAGACACATGGTTACTGGATGCCCCGCCGTCATCCCACCACGTTCGCTTGTGAAATATTCCTTCTGCTGCACTAGCTCTTGGACCTGAAACCGCCTCTCTCTAGATGCTGGTGAGTACGTCTGCGAGGCTGCGAACTCGAATCCCTTTCTATCGGCCCGCTGATTGTATCCGCTAAAAGTGTTGCGCAGTCCTCTCAGCTCAGCTTAGGCACTCCGAAACCTGCATCGCCCTCAACTTCTGTTCTGCAACGTTATGCTCCGAAGCTGCCACACCTTAGCACTCACTGCCAAATAAAACCACAACGTTTCTGAGCGAAACACCATACCAACGACCCACTAACCTGCCAACAAATGTAACGCCTCCCACCAGCGTCATTGACGCGCCGAAAACATATCTGAATAATCTCCTGGGCGAGCACACGGTCCCAGTTTACCGACCCTCAGAAACACCCTACCAGCTGCCTTGACACCTAGGCCTCCCCATTTACCCAAAACTCCTAGTAACAAGCTAGGATCGCCCCTTTCAACAAACCTTCATTCAGGTTATTGCTAATTCCGAAAACACTACCACGTTTCTTTTATTACGTACCTCTCTAATTCCTAGTCTTTTACTGGCTGCTTTCAGTGTCGTCTTGAAACTTGTAGCACATTAACTCAACTCCGTCTTCCGCTATTTCTATACCTGACACCACTTTTCACACTAATTAGGATTTATTTTTATTTTTTATTTTTAAAGGTGTCTAACACCCCTTGAACGACTGGCAACTCAGTAGGTTACTAGGGAAGTTTGCTATTATACCATACCATTGAGGGCCGGCCCTAAATCAGATTGACCGGGACAGCGCCCTTTGCGGAAAGAACATTTGGTGTTTGTTGTGGGGCAGGGGTCGTTGCCTGTGACGGCAGCAGGCGTAAGGTAGATGGGAGGATGATGTCTAAGCCTAATGCGGGGCCCGATATTACAAAAGCACAGGGAGTGTCCAGTGACTTTTCTTTCCCACATGCACTAGCACTTTGAGATGTTTTATTCCAATTAACAAAGAGGGCAGTGATGGAAGAAAAAGTCGCACCTCCATAATAGGAACACATTTGGTGGGCAAGTAGTACCACTAGGGAAGTTAAAATAAACTGTAAGGAGTGTGAGTATGCAACAAACCATGGCCTCGTGCTACAATAGACTTAAGGAAATGTTCCCGGGCACTCCAATCATTTGACACTGTTTAGTCTCATATATTTATAAGTTTTGCTAGAAGAACTTTGTTACTTTTTCACAGGTTGCACAAATACAGAAGAATCATTCATGTTCAATGGTTTAATCTCATTGAAAACATGTAAATTCCATTTCAATTTTTACAGAAAGAAAGCAAAATTATTTATACAACAGGGGTGTGAAATTTAATAAAATATCTACTTGTTCATGAGGCATGTTGCTTCATAAATCCACTTGTCCTGTAACATAATCCACGTGCCCCTTTGGTGCTATTTTGTGCAGCGACAAATTATGGCAGCAATCTCATTATATAAGAGCTCTGATTATGCCATAGTAGTGTTTGAATAGTTGCAATCCCCTTATGTTGCCACGTTTCTGCAAATCTACATACTGGGGCTGAAGGAAGTGGTTAGCAATAGTTCCAGGGTTAGAATGCCCTTTTGAGTTTGTCCAAACCTACTAACTTACATGTTTTACCGGGTTTCAAAACTCTTCTCTAATCTATTCCCATACTGAGAACGGTTGGAAATTTACTCCTGACTGTGGCAGGCTTAAAACTTCTTCCAGGGCTGGGAAAAAAGTGGTTGGAGGAAAAGTGAACTTGAAAACATTAGGATTTTCACATAAGCAAATCTACACCTGCATATTTGCTCCTGCTAAAATGCAGTTCAAAAATATTTTCTGGGAGTACTACTTCTTGGCCTACTTCTGTAAATTCTTGTGAATTCATGGAAACTGTACATATGCACTTAATGCAAGGATATATACCATGGATGCACTTTTGAGACTTTCTTTAATATTTGGGTCTAATTAGGCCTGGCGTTAATCATGACCTTTTGTTTCTTTTTTAATTATGTCTCTCTCTGTCTGTCTATCCGCTGGCGTCCCTGTAAGTGACAGTATTCTGCTCTTTTTGAAGGAGCATATTGGCACACAAAGTAGTTCTGTTCATTGCCCAGAACCGCTGTGGCAATGTGTGCTGAGACCAAAATATATATTAATATTGTTTTTGCTTTTGCCAATGCTTGTTAGAATGGTGAGGGTCCAGCAACTCCCACACTGATAAAGTTTTACAAACACCATGCCTAAACAAGTCACGCCTTGACAAAACCAAAAGGCTGACCACCAATTTCAGACCCACTAGCTTTGCCAGTGCTTGTTTATTTTTGTTTCCCATATTCGTATTTAAACTGGTTACACTGATTTTTCCATTCTGAATATTTTTGGGAAATACTAGCATACATCAATATGTTACTAAATGATGCTGCAAAGATACAGTACCTAAAATCTTACAGTAGTTTAGATTAATGTTTTTATTTTTCTTACATGCATTTTTTTGTGAACATTTTTTATTTTGAAAGCAAAGAATCCTCACTCTTGCTTTCAAGCTTCTGCAGATATTTGCATATAATCAGAGAGCATTCTGGGTGCATTATACAGAGCCTCATGTGACTAAACTTTGAAAATGTGTGCACACATTTATACTGGAACCACTGTCAGTAGTGCAGGCCGAGCTTACAACATTTACTTTTAGTGCTCCTCCTAATAATAAAGGCTTTTCATTAATGAACCATAAATACAAGTTTGAACAGCATTAACACATGGACACACATATTACCTTAACTGCAGACAATGCCCTTCCCTGATCAATAATGTGGTACTGTAAACTGGCAGCCAAAGGGTTTGTGCTGTAGGGGGTCGGGCCTACTTGTCCCAAGGACAAAATACACATGAAAACGTGTTGCCCTTGACCCCAAACAGTATGTCCCGGGCGTCCCTAATACAAGGATTGAACACTTTCATGATGGTGTTTCCAATTCCAAATAGTACAGCAGTTTTCGGTGAAAGACAATTTTGTCACTAAGGTGACTTTTTCAAGGCTGTATGATAGTAAAAACGTGTTGAATTTACATTTACTGATTAATAAGTTACCTAGTTGTCCAACCTACACCTAGTGTCAAACATGCATTGGCATAGCCAATAGGTCTCGCCTTTGGGACCTTATAAGTGTTTAGCTATGCAATAGTTAATGTTGCACCAAGGATATTGTTCTGCATAATTAAATACTTATAAGGTCCCAAAGGCGAAACCTATTGGCTATGCCAATGCTTGTTTTTACTTCTAGACGCTGTCTTGTGCCCAGCTGATGGTGTTGTCCGCATTATATAACCAGAACACATTTTTATTCAAAGTTTTATACTCGTTTACACAACTGTCATCTATTCTCAAATTACTTTCATATTCACTATACTAATTCACCACTAATCCATTATGGGTTACCGGAGTAGCGTGCTACTCGCCAAAAAGCGCTTCAACACCCCATCAGGGGTAACAAGCACTATATAAATACAAACCTTTTTTCCCTCTTCTATCCTTCTGCTATCCCTTCTGAATCCAAATACCTGACTAACCTATCCACCACTCAAATTACTTTCATTTTTCACTATACTAATTCAACACTAATCCTTTATGGGCTCCAGAGTAGCGTGCTACTCGCCGATAAAGCGCTTCAATGGCTCGTCAGCGGTAGTAAGCGCTATATAAATGGAATTACAATATAATCTTTTTCCTCAGCCCTCTAAATGTTGGGATCACTCGTATCAAACAGGAGATTTCAAGTGTTGCCTACAAGCCTGGTCAACTGGGTACCCGTTCTCTGACAGAAAACTGGCATACCAAGCCGCCTTGATTTTCCAAGGGAGGTTGGCCAATCAGTCAATGCCTAGCTGTAAGGAGCTGGTGTGAAGGTTAAGACTAGACAGTGTATGACACATTTCTCCATCATTGGACCAGTCATAGATTCACGTCTGAATTACTTTCCATTCACAATAGGAATGACTGGTACATTTTAAATAGCAGAAGTGTAAAAATGCATTCATGTGGTGCAAAATCTGAAGCACGATGAGAAACGCATCCACCTCGTTATGTGGTCCTGAACCCAAGCCAGTGAGGTAGATGTGCACTGAACGTCACTCCTCCAGAGGCCATTATACCTAGGATTTTCAACCATACTATTGTGATGGGAATCCACATAAGGCTCTGCTATTCTCTCTCTACCTATAGCTTAAAAACAAACATGCGCTGAACCAAAAATTATTTCTTGCAAAGACAATCTGTTAAGGTTTTTTTATGTTTTTGCCATAGAATTATCTATTGAAGCCAGTTTCTAACTGGTGTCTTCTCAGATTTATGCTGCAATTGGTGGTTTGGGCCAAGAAAAGCATATGTATATATCGCTGTGATAAATAATGACAGATTTAGCAGTAAAGTAAATCCCAGTTGGGAAGTTGTAGTTCACGAGAACTCAATGAACTTTACTAGGTCAGCATATACTATTTTTCCACTTTTCAGAAATCCAAACCTCATGAAATATAATGACTTTTTCAGCAAATGCTTTGAAGGGACTGACAGTGATGTCTGGGCTGCACGCATATGGAAGTTTCTGATTGAATGTTAAGTAGGAGTAACCCTCCTTCCTTAATAAAAAGTCATAAATATGAATATTTGAAAGTTACTGTAAAAGCAACAGGATAAAAGCAACAGCATTGGACTTCAAGACCACTTTGTAGGCCCTTGGCATCACCTTACAACAAGTCAACAGTGGCACCTTAGAAACCATGATTGCTACCAAAATTGCAGTTGATGACCTACTACTGATAAAAGTATAGTGCAGTATGTTTTTATGTTTGCTATTTCTGAAGCATGGTGTAAAAGCCAGCTCTGTATTTACTATACCAAAGTAAGGTACAGTGTGCACAGAGTCCAGGGAGTCCCCAGAGGTATAGCAGAGGCTAAATTAGGTAAGTACTAACAGCTCTCTTTGTGGTAGTGTGGGCGAGTAGTTAGGCTTATCCAGAGGGTGTGTTAAGCATTTGTTGTATTCACTCAATCACTCTGAGACAGAATCCAGACCAATTAGGTAAGTATAAAAAGGTATACATATGTTTAATTTTAGAACCAAACAGGACTTGGCACAGTTAAGTGAAATATACTCCAAATGCAATACTTTACATGGACATGCCGTTGTGGTTGAATTTGCAATTATTACAGGTTTGTATTGGGTTCAAAAACAGTTTAAATTACACAGTAATTACTTCTGGAGTACTTTTGGATTACATCGACTACTCAGGGTGGTATGCCTAGATACCGCACCAGGGTTCTCACAATAAAAGGTAAGTAAGACTTTTGAAGGTTTGCAGTTTAGTTACTTTTTCTCTCATGCAAACGTTCAACTCGAAAATATTTTTAGGGACAAAGCTCGTAACATTGGTTCCTATGAGAGAAAAGGGATAAACTGTTCTCGGGTAATTAAATGACTTACGAGTGGGAGTTTTTGGGGGTTAGGACCAAGGTTCTCCAAGGTCTAGGTGGGCACTCAAATTGCACCACCGGTGGCACTGGGGCGGCCGCGTGCAGAGTGCAGGGTCCCAAAGTTAGCCAATTGGTCTAAGGGGGCCTTCGGTCAAGGGCTGCTTACGAGCAGGCCATTCGAGTATGCGAGCAAAGCTCCTGGGGTTAAGATCAGCACTGCAGGGGCCAAAAATCAGCACAGGAGCTGCACCACCAGCAGCAAAGGGGCGGCGGGGTGCAGTGTGCAAAGGAGACGTCGGGGACCATGTGTATTCAAATGGGGACCTTTGGTTTGGCAAAGAGGTTTCAGGCTGAAGCAGGGAGACTTACTGAAGGAGACCACTGGCTGGAGAGGTAAGTTGGGTTCTTGAAAGGGGATGCCTGGACACCATTGGTTGGGCCATCTAAAGCCGTGGGGCGTTGGGCGCAGGGGTGTCTTTTGGCCTCAGGTCTTTTTACCAGCTCCGGTCGTGGTCGGGCGACCCTTCAGGTTGAGGCTGCAGGCAGGGTGAACTTTGCGAGAGGAGCCTGTACTCACCTGCGGTCCCGCTGACTTCCCGCTGACTTCTCTGTTGGTGCTCTTGCCGCTCCTGGGTCCCTGACGCTGCGGGTCTCCCCCGACGCCGCTTCTTGGCATCGCGGTTGAGACGGGGGGAGACTACAGCTCCCAGGCTGCATAGCGGCCAACTTCCTGCCGCATTCGCGCCCGGAGGCGCTTAAAACGCTGAAGCTCCCTCGGAGGAGCGGGTGAACTTTGCGAGAGGAGCCTGTACTCACCTGCGGTCCCGCTGACTTCCCGCTGACTTCTCTGTTGGTGCTCTTGCCGCTCCTGGGTCCCTGACGCTGCGGGTCTCCCCCGACGCCGCTTCTTGGCATCGCGGTTGAGACGGGGGGAGACTACAGCTCCCAGGCTGCATAGCGGCCAACTTCCTGCCGCATTCGCGCCCGGAGGCGCTTAAAACGCTGAAGCTCCCTCGGAGGAGCGGGTGAACTTTGCGAGAGGAGCCTGTACTCACCTGCGGTCCCGCTGACTTCCCGCTGACTTCTCTGTTGGTGCTCTTGCCGCTCCTGGGTCCCTGACGCTGCGGGTCTCCCCCGACGCCGCTTCTTGGCATCGCGGTTGAGACGGGGGGAGACTACAGCTCCCAGGCTGCATAGCGGCCAACTTCCTGCCGCATTCGCGACCGGAGGCGCTTAAAACGCTGAAGCTCCCTCCGCGTCGCGGGACGCGCGCGGGCGGCGCCGGGCTAAGCCCGGGCAAAGGGCGGGCCCTCTGTGGCCCTCAGTGACCGAGGTAGGCCGGGCCGGGCCCGGTCCCTTACTTCTTATATTTACTGTACTTTGTTACTCTGTGAGTGTTTGTTTGCAATCGTGCCCAATAGAGTAGTAGGGTTATGTGATGCAAACACTGTGATAGTTATACTGCACCCTTCCTGCTGCGCCAGTGACTGAATCAACTCCAGATTTTATTTATTTTACATTGTTACATCTCTTACCAATTACTGTGGAAAATGTCTAAAACTTTACGCTCAGGAAGAGTAGTGGGAGAAAATCCTGCCCAGACTCCAACTACCTTCCATATAAAAGACAAGGATGCAACCATCCCACCTTTAAAAAGACAATGTTTGTTATCTGAACTTTGGATGCCATCTGGTATAAAAAAGCCAAAATGCGCAACTCCACACAATCTTGATACTAAAGCCTTGGAAGTCTATGCTCCAACTACCTCTGTGCCTCGATCTTTCCAGGTCCAGCAGGGGGCCCCCCAAATTATGGCAGAAGGGTCTCCCGTGCGGGACCTTACAGATGGGAAGTTGATAAAGATAAGTGACCCAGTGCACATACCATCGACCCCTCAGTTCTCAATGAATGACAGGCAGGGGGATGACCTGTCTGCACTATCCATTGATTTGGAACTTTGGGGACGTTACGTAAGCCCTGCCAAAGTGGAATCCCTGGAGCAATTTAAAGGTCAGGGGGGAGCCACCCCATCAGGGTTAATGCTGTATAGTAGCACCCCGTTGCTAAATAGCCATGAGATTTCTGACTTGTTAAACTCTTCCAAGAGCCCTGACCTCAACCTCCTGGATAACATCCGTACTGCAGAAGCACGAGAAAAGCCGATCTCCGAGTCTATGATCGCGCTGGAACAACTCCTTGCCTCAATCTTGCTGCTTCTGGGGAAGTTTGTTGGCAGCTCGGACTGCATCCTTGATTCAGTTACCCAGATTTTAAAGGTATTGCTGCAGAAAGTGCCGGATGCGAGTAAGGTCGTTCCCCTTAAGTCTGAACAAGCTGCATCTGAGAGGAAACTTAAAGACATTAGAAGCGAACCAAATAAGAAAAATGAAGAGTTTTCTATGGTCCCTCATAAGGAGTTGACCTATACTGCAGCCTCTAACTGTATCAAGAATTTAGTCCTGGAGATAGAGGAGGAGGATGAAGTTTTGCCAGGATCCAAACCGGTTCAGGAACTATTCCCAATCTTTGTCTCGGATGGTGGAAAAGACCTCCTGGTCGATAAGTTGGAGGTCAACAAAGAAAAGAGAACATATGGTAAACAAAAAAGTATCAAAGCCAGTAAGAGGAAACCCACACGAAAGTATAGAAAGAAGAAGCAACGGAGGATCATTTTCCAAAAAAGCCCAGAGACAAGGGTGATTGAAATAAGGAAGGGGGAATCCTTCTCTACTGCTTTAAAAATGGACATTGGTGTGAATTTATCCTCTTCAGCTTTGGTGGAGGAGGAATTTGAACAAAGCAGCCTGCCTCCCCTGGAGGATTTACCACTTATTGGGGGCTCTCTCCCTGGCTCTCCTTCTCGGAGTGCTTGTGAAGGTCCAACTTCTAACTTATCTGGGTTTTTAAACCCTTTGGCCCCCCCCTTTGTGGTAACTATTGACTCTGTAATGACTTGCCCTCCGGCCCGGCCTGCAAGTATGGCTAAGGCTCCTGTGGATGTGCGTGTATTAGATTTCGTCCTATTATTTGATACTGACCTCTTATTGAATAGAGCCTGGCTCCTTAAATGTTTTAGTGAAATTGAATGTCTCCATCACATCCAGTCTAGAGACATTGAATTGGTAACCTTGTTGGGTAGTAGTCGGGTTCTGAGTACTCGGGTGAAATTTTACTCTCCCATTATAACAAATCTGATACTAGAACAGGCCGAAAACTTTCAACGCTTAGGTATTGATATACTACCTATATCTACCCCAGGCAAGCCAAATCTTTTCGATAAGCAGGGGTTGAGGGGTGGTGAACAAAACGGGGTAACCTCTCCTCCTCTGAGAGACCTGAAAATTTGGGTATCCAGGGGAAAACGTATAGTATCGCACGTGAAGCCTCTTCCACTAATTGAGAATTCTATACACAATGATGATAATAATCGGTGGAATTGGCTACATAGTGCACTCTCAACAAAAAATAAGGATAACCCCAAATTGTTCCACCATCTTTAACCCAGCCTTAAATATAATTTCCTGGAACGCGGCCGGATTCCATAGCAGCCCGGAGAAAATGACTTTTTTATCTACTCTGGAGGCGGATATACTATGCATTCAGGAAACATGGTGCACAGATAGGTTAACGCCTTTAAAAGATTTTTACGTTCTGGAAGTTCCGGCTGCGTCCTCAAAGAAAGGGCATGCTAGGGGGGGGCTTGCCTGTTTACTATCAAATAAGTTTCAATGGAGATTTTCACATTATATTGATCCCAGTGGACTCTTCCACACAATAACTTTAGAAAATTTGTTCTATGACAATATAAAATATTCCATGGTAATTTTTAACGTGTATATTCCGCCTGAGGAATGTTTTAATGAGAATTTGCAGCGGGTTCTCCTGTACATGGATAAGATAAAAAATTCGCCTCCTTTTCCTGTAACTTTGCTTATCGGTGACTTGAATTGTAAAGTTTCAAACGCAAGTCTAAACCTTTTCAGGGATAAAGCTAAGGAGGAAGCATATGGCATCCCCCAGACGCTCTTCCCTGAAAATTTAAAGACAAATAAAAGGGGGAAGATTTTGTTAAAAGAATTAGTGATCGGGGATAGCATTATCTTAAATGGTAGATTTCCATCCGACGCCCCCGCAAGCCATACCCATAAATCCCCCTTTGGGTCATCAATTTTGGATTATGCTATCGCCAGCTATAGTCTTTTCCCCCAGATTCTTGACTTAGAGATTATACCCACGACCCTGAGCGACCATAGTATACTGTCATTATTAATTGCATTAAACTCTATGAATACGGCGTCCTGGTCGCTAAAAGGCAGGGAGGCTACCTTCCAATCGTCATCTGGAAGATGCTTCTGGAATAACGCTGCCATTAATGGGGTCCAGGAGTTACTGACCGATACCCTTAGGGAATTAGAAGAGTGGAACGGAAATGAAATAATTTGTTTTGAGGAACTCATGGCAAAAATTTTATTGAATGCTAATAAAACTGTTCCCCCTAAGAAAAAAGGAGAGGTAGTTCCTCTAACTCTCCATAAGCTGAATAGGGAATTAAACAAACTTATCCGGGCACAGTACCTTGAAAGGATATTGGAACGTGGGAAAGATATTGCTAGGTTAAAAAGAAAGAGAAGCAGACTTAAGCGAAAAATTAAAAGGGACAGGGAGGATGAAGTATGGATCAAATTAAGGGAATCTGCTGCTCAAGGCAACAGTAAAGATTTTTGGGCAATAATCGGGAAAGGATGTGGTACGCGTCACTCTCCTACTCCCGTAGCTATATCAGAAGATCTATGGTCCTCTCACATTCGAGAATTGTATGCAGGAATTGGGACCATGGGTGTGGATAATTTCATGCATGTCGCACCTGAGGCCTCAGTCTTTTCTCCCTCTGAGAAGGACATCGAGTTGGCTATAAAAAACATGAGATCCTCTGGGGCTATGGGACCGGATGAGCTCCCGATGACGGTCCTAAAACAAGACCCTTCAACCTGGAGTAAAATCTTGTATCCCCTGTTTAGGGCATGCCATTTTTCTAAATGTGTCCCTGCATCGTGGAGGGGAAGCATTCTGGTCCCTATCTTCAAAAAGGGAGCAAGGGACAACCCCAGTAACTATCGCATGATTGCGCTCCTCGACTCCATCGGAAAGGTCTTTGCGAAATGTCTCCTGAGATCTCTCTCCGATTGGGTCGAGGAGCGCAACATTTTACCGCTGGAACAGACTGGCTTCCGTAGGGAACATGGCACTCTGGATAACCTTACAGCCCTTCAGGTTATTACTGATAAATATGTCCAGGTTAGAGGGGGTGTTGTATATGCCGCTTTCATAGACTTCTCCACAGCGTTTGATAAAGTGGATCGGGGTACGCTGTGGAGAAAATTGATGGGGATGGGTGTCCCTCCTCCCCTACTGGACTTGGTACGGGCTCTACACACTGAGACCTGGTGTAGGGTCTTAATGGGGGGTGAAAGGGGGTTGTCGGCTAAAATACCATCTCAGAATGGCCTTAAACAGGGCTGCTTATTGGCGCCCCTGTTGTTCTCCCTATATACAACTGACCTCCCTGCAGCTGTGTCCCGTAGTGAGGGGATCGCACCGTTGATAGGAGGGGTGCCAATAGCCTGTCTGATGTATGCCGATGATGTTTTATTGCTCGATTTAACTCCTGCGGGTCTGGCCAACAGGCTTCAGGCTCTTCAGGACTTTGCTGGCGAGCATTATATGAAGATCAATATTAATAAAAGTAAAGTGATGTGTATTGCGGGTAGGAAGAAATGTCGCTCTACAAATTTCGGTTGGGCCATCGGAGGGCTTAGATTGGAGGTCGTAACTTGTTATACGTTTTTAGGGAAAATATTCTCATCCAACATGAGCGAGAATTCTCATATAGAGCATTGCTCCTGCAAAGCTCTTGCCCAAGGTAATGGGTTAAAGTCCCTATACCTGGCAACGGGGAAAAGACATTTCTCTAGTCTTCTAGAAGTATTTAGAGCTAAAATCCCCGCAACCATCTTGTACGGTATAGAAATAATTGAGATAAAATATTGGGACTTTTGCAATAAGACCGAGGGAAAACTCCTAAGATCCCTCTCGAATTTTAATAATGCTTGTTCACTGGCTGCGTGTAGGCTGGATTTCGGACTCAGAAGTGCCTGGGTTCAGGGGCTGTGCGCCTTAATAAGGTGGGTCGCCAACTTAGCCAGAGCGAGAGAAGGAACCCTGCGAGTCCTACTCAAAAATGAACTTTTGGGCAATTTTAAGGAGTTCTCTAAACTTGTTAACAATTTTAGAAGGGCGGTGAATATCCTTAGATTGGATGAAAGCGCTCTTTTCTCCTACTCTCCCACGCAGTTAAAGCAGGTCCTTAGGGAGGCCTCGTGGGAGTATTGTTTTCAATCCGACATAAAAACAGTTGGAGATAAAAGGAATGTGGAGCTGCTGGTCTCCTCCTATAGGTTGAAACAGCCCCAACCGTATGCCCAGTGGAATCTCCCACATGGGATTCGTAGGTTTTGGTTTTTATTACGTTATGACTTAATCCCTCTTAATGTGTTGTTGTCTAAATGGTACGGCACTTCACCGTTGTGCAACCTATGTAAATTAAATAATCAGGACTGTATACATGTACTTTTGATTTGTCCTATGCTACGTAGCTTGCGCAAGAGATGGCTTAAAGTAATTTGTCTTCGCCTTAGCATTGTCACTTTACAAGATTTTCTTCATGCACTTTATTGCCCACCAAATGAAATGTTTTGTGCCTATGTTTTTAACTTTTTTAAAGGATTTTTAGATATTTATTAAATTCTCTGGAAGATGTGCCGGCCTGGCCATGTGGGATTGCTGGTTTGCAGTGTACCTATTACGATTTGAATACCATGTTTTATGATTTTTGTATTGTTGATGACTGTGTTGTTTTGTTTGTACATGCTTATGTGGCCCTCTTTGAGAGCCAAAACATAATAAATAAATAAATTTGAAATTTGAAATTTGAAATTTGAAATTTGAAATTTGAATTTGAAATTTGAGGCTGCAGGCATCGTCTTGAAGTTTGAGGGAGGTTGGGGATCACTAGATCCCAAGTCAGGATCACTGGGGAGACCACCTTGTGGCGATGGTCCACTCGGGCCGTGGGCATCGGGTGCAGAGTGGTGCAAAATCGCGGCGCTGCCTAGATCCAGATTCTTTGGTGGGCTTTGCTTGAGCAAATCTGGTGCTCACGGGAGGCAGAGTTTGTTGGATGAGTGCAGGGCCGCTCCTCCAAGCTCTGGGGGGCTGCTGGACATGCCGGGATTCTCGCTGTAGGCAAGTTGAAGGTGGGACAGGCTGGTGGGCTGGGGCCAAAGCAGTAGGTGTCCTCTTCGTCATAGGTCAGCACTGCTCTTCGGTCCTTCTTCTTTCTTATTCAAATTTAGGGAGGCAAGGTTCAGGGTTGCCCCTAAATACTGAATTTAGGGGCGTTAAAAAGGGTGTGCTGGTCAGGACCAATGGGTTCCTTCCTTGGGGTGTAATACCCCTTATGCCACACTTCAGTGGGATGGGGGCATGAGCCTCTCCCTAATTGGTTGGGTCCCCTCATCTCCAAGATGGAGGGGACTGAGATGTGTGTTTCACCTGGCCTCCCCCACCTCATGTTTCCCGCTGATGCTCCCACCCAAAGTGGGGATCAGAACCGGTGGGAACCAGTTGATGGGGGAAGCAAAAGGCAAGGACAGATTACAAAGGTGGCAGGCCTTTGAAGCTTCCCCTATCGTGGACCCAGCCTATCTTCGTGAACGAGGCCTGACACCTCTTCCCAGGATGGGTTTTGTTTCTGGACCCAGAGAGCGGAGGCTTTTTACCCAGGGGTCCAGACACCTATTAGGTGGTGGCAAATGGCAGGCAGCAATTCAGTAACTACACCAGGGCTGGTCGTTTTTCAGGGCCCATTTCTAAGGTGCCCTCTGTGTGCATTTTACATCAAATCCCACACTGGCATCAGTGTGGGTTTAATTTTTATTTATTTATTTGTAAGTTTTATATAGCGCGAACAAGACCCTTGCTGGTATCAGAGCGCTTTACATGTCAAATATTGAAAACAAGTATAAGCCTAGTGAAGTACAAGTGTAGGTGCTTCAGATATAAGGTGCTCCATAAAACATACTAGTAATTAAAATAAAATATTAAGTAAGTAATTCACGTGAATTTAGCCATGAGAATTGCTTTCACTTCTTTTTTGAAGGAGGCAGTAGAAGGGTTCAGTCTTGTTTCTGTGGGCAGAGCATTCCAGATCCTGGGAGTCATTCCAGAGAAGGTGCGGTTGTAAGTTTGTTTCTTGGCAAATCGTTGTGGTTTCAGTAGAAGATTCTTGGAGCTCCTGGAGGGTCTGTTACCAGCGGAGAGAACCAGTTTCTGAGCTAGGTAGCTCGGAGAGTTGTGGTGTAAGGCCTTGTGCGTCATACATGAGATTTTCAGATTAATTCTGGCTTCAAATGGTAGCCATTTTAGTGCTCTAAGGTCTATAGAGATGTGCGAGGTTCTTTTTGAACCTGTGATGAGTCTCGCAGCTGAATTGATAGCAGCTCTTAGTGGGGCTGTTGCCGATCTAAGGAGGCCCCATAGGGTTACTGCCCCATATTCCACTCTTGGGATTACAAGGGCTTGAACTGCTTGTTTGAAATCGTTTGCTGGCAGGAAGGGTTTCAGTTTTCGTAAGGTGTTCATGTGGAAATTTGCTCCTTTTGTGGAGGTGCTAATATGCTTCTGCATCTTTAGGTTTCTGTCTAGTGTCACACCTAGCGATTTCGCTGATTCAACAATGAGTGGTTGCCCTTTGAGTGCTGTTAGGTGCTTCATCCAGTCAAGGATGGTGGATGATTTGTTTGGGGGGGCGATTAATAGGAACTCCGTTTTGAGGGAGTTTAGTTTCAAATGGTTTTTGGCCAACCATGTTTGAGTTTTTTCTAGCGTTGTGTTGAGGGATTTTATGTCCTCAAGTGAGTGGATCTTGTTGTAGAGTTGGGGGTCGTCTGCATACATATGGAAATGGATCTTGGAGGGACTGAGAAGTTCGGTGAATGGTTCAACGAAAAGGTTAAAAAGAGTGGGTGAAAGAGAAGAGCCTTGCGGCACTCCTAATGTGACTGGAACTGGGTTGGACAAGGATTAATTGACCTTGAATCTTTGAGATCTATTTTGGAGGAAGGAGGTAAACCAGGACAGCACAGATCCAGATAATCCCATTCTGTGTTTCAGGAGCTCTAACAAGTTGTCATGTTTGACGGTGTCAAAAGCAGATGACAGGTCGAGTAGGATTAGTAAACAGGCTTCATTTTGGTCCAGGATTTTTAGAGCGTCGTCGAATATGTGTGTCATGGATGTTTCAGTACTGTGACCTGCCCTGAAGCCTGATTGGTATTGGTTAAGCAGTTTGAATTGTTCGATGTGCTGGTTAGGCTGCATGTGAACACATTTTTCCAGGAGCTTGGCTAGAGTGGGGATATTGGATATCGGGCGATAGTTATTTAAGTCCGATGGGTCCGCTGTTGGTTTCTTAAGGATAGGGGATACTTGACCTGATTTCAGGATTTCAGGGATGATTCCTTGAAGGATGGAGGTATTCATAATCTTGGTCCAGAGAGGTAGTAAAAGTGGAATGAGGTCTTTTAAGTTGTTGGCAGGAAGCGGGTCTGAGAAGTGGCTGGAGGGATTCAAGGCGGTTAGTGTCTTTAGTATTGTATCTTCACTGTAGGTGTTGAAGCAGGACCAGGATGCGTTATTATTAAGATTGAATTTAGTGGGGGGCGTGGTTTGGACGCCGGGAGAAAATGGCGGCGTAGAGCTTCACTCCTCCCGTGGCGATTGGCTTAAAAACATTTTGGAGCGCCTAGAATGCAGCAAAATCAGTCCTGAGGACGGATTCGGGGATCGGAAGTGCGGGTCCCTTTCGAGGCTGGCTCCTGGGAATCCACGAGGCTCTGTTGCGGATGCGGCTCTGATGCGGAGAAACCCTGCCGACAACGAGTGGGCCGTGGAGCCACGGAGCTCACGCAACTCCTGCAGCGGTCGAGCTCGGGGTAGCGTACTCGCATTGAGAGAGTCCAGGCTTATGAGGATTGCGGAGTGATACAGACCTGAGCGTGCTGGCTACTGCTTCCTAATGCCGATTTCGACCGACATACGGCGCGTACAAAATGGCGGACGCGCTTAAAGCCTAAACGCTAACGGTGACAAATTCGTACTCCTCATAGGAACTGCTCTTATCCTGCGCTTGCCCTACAGCAACGTGCTAGTATTTGTGCTGCTGCTGACTCCACGATGTGGTAACCATGAGTAACTGGGATGTCTTTGAGTCACCTGTGTTTCCTCACGATGGTGGAGATTGAAGACCTCACAAAATGGCGGGCGCGCTAACGGGCGAGTTAACGGCTTAAATTAGAAATCTTTGAGGGGCTGTTGATGTTCAATGTGTGTGGATATGGCGCTTGGAGGGGGCACATGCAAGCGATTTCCTGGCCCTGCTACTTGAGACGTGGTGTGACATGTGTGCAAAGCATCAATAACAGGGCGTATACTTGAAGAAGGCACTGTAAGAGAGCATGTATAAAGACAGGCTATACTGAGAGATCAGGCGGAATGGTGCAATCACACCCTCTGGTTTAGACCCCCTGAGCACGCTGAGCCCTTTGATCTGATTGTGCTTCAGTTGTTGGTGGTCATCCCGGCATACTATGCGTCGACATCCTCACTAGCCCTTGGGTTCGTCACTGGATTACCATTGGGCCTGTCGCGCAGAATGTGGAATAGAGAAACTCTGTGCAAGTGCTCCGTTGCAAGGGTGATTATGGGCGAAAAAGAAGCAAAAAATCTTAAGAGGCTCAAGGCCGAACCTCCTAACCCGATCTCTCCTATCAAGGGCAGGAAGGACGTCAATGACACAATGGATATCATATTAAATAAACTTGAGGAAGTACATGACCTTGCGAAATCCACAAAGGAGGAAATCGTGGCTATTAGGAAAGATATTCGAGATACTAATTCTAGGCTCACGGAAACAGAGTCAAGGATCAGCCATCTAGAAGACTCGGAGACAAAGATCAGCAAAACTCTTACAAGCCTTTCTATATCCTCAGAACAGATGGCAAAGAGAATGTCCGAGTTGGAAGATAGGAATTGAAGGGGGAACCTCCGGATTTTTGGAATACCGGAAGGTTCAGAGGAAGCCTTCAGCCCATGTGTTTTCTTCTTGGAATCATGGTTCTCGCAGGCAACCAACCTCACCTTTCATCAACCGCTCGAATTCGACAGGGCGCACAGAGTTCCCGGTAGGATCACGTCGAGCCAAAAAGGTCCTAGGCCCATCGTATGTAAACCCCTGAGATATCAGCATGTGGAGCAGATTTTATCCTTTGTGCGCAAAAACAATCAAGTTTTGTGGAAATCATGCAAGATCTTTATCTCGCAGGATTACAGTAAGGAGACTGTTGATGTGAGGAAGGCCTTTCTTGCTCTTCGCCCGAGGCTGCGGTCGCTGGGCCACCAATTCGGGGTAAGAGTTTGGAACTTATTTTGTTTTGTATATTAGTTTTTTTCATTATTTACTGCATACCAGGATCAGGCTGCCCACATTGTCAGCACTTTGAAGACGTTCGCTATTGCTCCACAATTAATGCTGTCTTTACCCCTTTTGATGCTCTGCTTTTGCAGGCTCAGGTATTGTTGTATACATCACACAAACACCGCTGTACTCTGGTCAGGTTCGGTCGCGGTTCTTATGAGCACTCTGCTTATTTGAATGGATATGTTCTCCCATTAACTATATATGTCACCATCTACAATTGACACATCGCTTGGCATAGCGAGAGTGGACAATCTGAAAATACTCTCACTTAATGTTAAAGGTCTTAATCAACCTGTCAAACGTCAGAAAGTCCTAGATTACCTACGCAGACAGAGGGGGGATATTGTCCTACTGAAAGAATCTAAAATCAATGCTAAACAATTTAATACACTTAGGAACAAATACTATGTTGAAGTAGTAGGATCGGAGGCATTGGGAAAGAAAAATGGCGTTTTAACCTTAATAGCAAAGAAATCCAATGTTGACTTGCTCTCCTCTACAGCGGATACTAAGGGGAGGTGGGTCACAACCAAGTTGCTCAAAGATGATACAGAATTCTATGTTACGAATGTTTATGCCCCTAACACATGTGAGTTGGGTTTTTGATCCGACCTCGCTGGGCAAATTGATACCATTCCTGACTCAGCCATACACATTCTCGCAGGAGATTTCAATCTACCCTTCAACCCAACTCTTGATAGGGATTCCCGTTGCACCTTCCGTGGCAATAAGTCTCACAAGGCCTTCATTAACCTCTGTAACCGATTTAACTTCGTGGACTCATGGCCGTTGCAAAACCCTGATGGGAGAGATTACACATTCTACTCATCTCCACATGATTCGTTCTCCCGAATTGATTATTTATTTATCACGAAAAATGGCATTCCCAAAATAGAGGAGACAACAATAGAACCAAGGGTTATATCTGACTATTCGTGTATATCACTGTCCATTTCTAATGCGAAACTGTCTATCCGTCAATCAATTTGGCGGCTAAATGAGGAGGTACTCGAAAAGGAGCAACATCAATCTACCATTGAATCTGCCATTAAAGATTATCTGGAACATAAAATTAGGGGGGAAACCACTGATCTGACCCGTTGGGAAGCACTAAAAAGTACTATTAGAGGGGTCATTATAAAAATTAGATCAGCTATGAACAAGAATCATAACAAGGCTCTAGATAAATTAGAGAGAGAAATATCTGCCCTAGAAAACAGGCATCTGCTTGATAGGAAAGAAGATACACTGAATAAGTTGGCCAGTAAGAAGTATGAATATAACAAAATAATTAGTGAAAGGGCAGGGGTCTGGTTAAATAGGAGGAAACAATTTAAACTATGTGAATCAAAAAAGGCTGGGAAGAGTCTGGCTGCTTATCTCAAATTTAAAGTACAGAAAAACACGATAAACTCCATTCAAGACCAATCTGGGGTGGCTCACTTGGACCCTCTCAAGATCGCAGATATATTTAAAGATTTTTATGAGCGTCTTTATGCAAAGAACATAGAGGTGGAGGAAACCAAAATTCAGGACTACTTAGGGGAATGCGAGTTACCATCTCTCTCCATTGCTGATCAAACCGATCTTAATATCCCAATCACGATCCAGGAGATTGAGAAGGCTATCAAGTCGTTAAAAAGTGGAAAGGCCCCTGGACCGGACGGGTTCACTGCTAGATTCTATAAGTGCTTCTCCTCTCTCCTATCACATCCACTCCTGCACCTGTTTCAGGAAATTACTAGTACAGGAGAAACGAAAGGCACATTATCTGAGGCTATCATTGCCGTCCTGCCCAAAGAAGGGAAAGACCCAATATTTCCTAAAAATTATAGGCCTATCTCTCTTATCAACCTCGATTGTAAGCTCTTAGCCACGATCTTAGCCAACAGACTCCAGAAAGTTTTGCCCAAGCTTGTCCACCCCTCCCAGGCAGGTTTCTTGAAATATAGGTTATCCAGTGATAATACCAGGACATTGGCACATGTACTCGAAAAGGCGGCAATTACGCTCGATGCCGAAAAGGCGTTCGACAAAGTTGACTGGACATATCTGGAGGCAGTGTTAAATAAATTTAATCTAGGAACGTCCTTCACGAGGATGGTGATGTCCCTTTATTCATGCCCCTCTGCTAGAGTTAGAGCGGGAGGCTCGTTTTCCTCATCATTCCGATTACAGCAAGGAACCAGACAGGGGTGTCCTCTCTCCCCTTCATTATTCCTACTGGCGATTGAGCCATTCCTCCACCACATACGGAATAATAAGGCCATTTCGGGAATTCCATTTAAAGATTGTACCATAAAGCTAACCGCATATGCTGATGATGTTCTGGTAGTCTCAGAAAAAGCGGAGGAGGCAATACAGGCCCTCATGCCTACTATTGACGAGTTCTCAAAGGTATCGGGGTATAAATTAAATAAGGATAAAACGGAGGTTAAATTGTTAAATAATCAAGGAAATAAGGATGTGCTGGGGGACTCTGGCCTAACTTGGCAAATGGGTTGCTTCAAGTACCTGGGGTTGGACTTTGATAAGGACCTAATATCAACTCTACGCATTAACGAGAACCTGACCCTAAAGAAAATATCAAAATTACTAGAAGGCTGGTCTCCTAAGTACTTGTCATGGTGGGGCAGGGCTGAAACCCTAAAAATGATGGTAACTCCATTGGTGAACTACCTGGCGAGTATGTTGCCAATTACTTTTTCGGATGACTTTTTAACTAGGGTTGACAAGCTATTTGGTACATTCCTGTGGCAGGTGAAGAAACCCAGGATATCAATGAAGAAATTACAGTTACCTAAAGAGAGGGGTGGTCTGGGTCTCCCCAGCTTCAGAAATTATCAAACTGCGTTCCTGTGTAAACAAGGCGCACAATGGCTGATTGAAGGTTCGGCCTACACCCCGCTGTGGCTGGATGTTGAGAAATCCCTCATTGACAATGTTCCCCTTTCTGCCCTACTCACTATGGATCTCTCCCATCTTCCTCACTCAAAATATATTTTACTAAACACAAGACGTGCCCTTCTAAGACTTGATCAGGCCCACAAAATAGGCTTAAAAAGCAGGAAAACTACCTCGGTAGCCTTGTGGCGTAACCCCTCATTTAAGATTGAAGGAAAACCCCTCCAGTGGGATTATTGGTCCAGAAAAGGTGTCAATTTGGTGAGTGACCTGTATGACGGGATACACCCTCTACCGTTCTGTGGTACATTGAAATTTGGGACCGCGTAGGAGGCAGGGCCCTACCCCTGTCTATTCCGGTATTAGCGAACCACGAATGGTCAATGCGGTATGTACAAGTGCTTTGTATAACATTTTAGCTATAAATGCACTGTGTATACGATATTTTACATTGACTAAGTGGGTTCCATCTTAGAGCAGTGGCCATCTTATGGTTGCCCTCACATAGGCTACACATTACAAACAAGTACGGGCCTTTAGAACACATGTACTTTCTGTTTGACTTCTCTGTGACCTGGGCAGCTTGGCTCCGCTGCCCCAGGTCAGTCCAGTCTCACGAGCTCCCCGTCCTACGGCCACCTGTGATTAGCATCAGGGTTTGACACACCATAAAGCCTTTTCGTCCCACACAAGCCTCCGGCTAATCTCTTTCACACCTGACTTTTCCTGCTTTATGGCTTGTTTTACAAACAGGGGATGCCCGTGTTTATTGGGGCCTGTTGATATCTGATGTGGGATCTGAGCCTCGCTGGGTAAATAATTGTGGGCTGGCTTAACTTGAATGTGGGATGGTCATCATGACTCTGCCTTTTCGTTTGTAATGGATACATGTGATTGACCATACCATAAAACAAGGAATGTGTGCCTGAAGCATGATATTTTGTATTTAAGGAGAAGCCCGTTTCTGTAACTTTAAGCAGTTTCCTGAGAACATACATTGTGTTGTACTTCTCGGATACCTGTAATTGGTCTGCAGCCAATAAATCGATCTTTGACTTCACCCAGAAGACTCTGTGTTTCTGTTGGTCTGAAACAGGAAGAACCCGAAGTCTTAGGGTGTGTTCCCCTGCACCGCTGGGCTTAAAATTCCCGGTACTTCAGTTCTCCTCGCTTCAGGCCCGGCATGATCTTGCGCCAATAGACTTTTATGACTTTTTGAAGTTAAAAGCCCTTTTATCTACACGCTCTCCAAAACCCTGTGAACCCTGGCTTAAGACCCATGTAACACAAATCATGGCGGCTGGCCACTTTGTCTCGAAAACATACAAGCTTCTACTCCCTCTAGCTAGGAAGGCCCACAGGCGAAGTGAGATTCGATGGGAGTTGGAACCCAATTCTACGGGCTTGACGTTTGATTGGGACGTGATTCACACCACTGCTTTTTTGAACAAAGTCTCTCCGATACTGTCCCAAACTAAATACATGTTACTAAACAGAACGTACTGGACGCCAGATAAGCTTTTTAAACTCCAACTGAGAGATAGCCCTAAGTGCTGGAATTGTGACTCAGCTGTAGGGGATCTGGCCCATATGCTTTTTAATTGCCCCTCTCTGGAAACATATTGGAAGAGAATTTTCGATTGCATAGAGCAGATTTTCAGTATCAAACCTGCGAGGGAGTTCGTTTATGTCATTCTGGGTGTCCTCGACCCGAGCCTGGTTAATGTACATGACCGCCAATGGCTTGATCTATTGCTCACCCTGGCCTGTAAAGTAGTCTTATGTAAATGGAAGAGCGCTTCCGAGGTGTCCTTTAAGATATGGCAAGAGTGGTTATCCTTTCTAAGAGGAGCTGACAATCCTGCTCTGCATTCATCCCCATAGCGCGCTTCCCATAAGAAGCTTTGGAAATCTCTTGATGCCTCATCATTTTCATTTGATCCTCCATGATATGCTTTAGTCATGTGTACTAATTAGTAGCGAAGGGAATCTATTTTTAATGAAGTACATGGAAATGTATACAGATAGGGTTTGAATCCAAGGACCAGGATAAGGACATTGTATGTGCAGCATTGTACATGTAGCAATCGTTTTCAATTCGACCTTCATATTCGGATCGCATGGTATGTGTTTTATGTAATTCATGGAATAGGGTATTATCCTGCCTTTATTTGCTATTATTTGCTATTATTTGTAATGTCAACGTATATCTCATTTGATGTATTTTTTTGGGTTTTTTTCTGTCCTTTTAAAAAAAAAAATGTTAACTTTATTTTCTTCTCTCAATAAAAATGACTAGAAATAAAAAAAAAAGATTGAATTTAGTGGTGCATTTGCCTGGGGCATCCATCAGGGGCAGTGCAGAGTTCTTTTGTATGTCCGTAATGGATAACAGGTCATTGAGTAAGTCGGTTTTTATGGATTCTGATTTTGAAGTACAAAAGGAGGCAAATTCCTCACAGTTGGGTAGAGTGTCGAGGATAGACTTGGGGTGGGTGGGTGCACTCTTGGTTTGGGCTTTGATTAGATCGAATAGTTTTTTGGGACGGTTCTTGGCTTGGTCAAGTTGAGTACTGAAGAAGTCGGTTTTAGATCTTCTGATCCTTCTAAAGTAGGAGTTTCTGGTGCTTCTTAGTAACTTGAGGTGGTCAGCTGAAGGTGCAGATCTCCACCGTCATTCAATTACTCTAAGTGAACGTCTGTCTTCATTTAGCCTACCATCATTCCAGGGTTTTGAGTCTTCTGTGGTGGTTCTTTTCAATTGTAGAGGGACTATTTTATCTAGGAGGCTGTTCATGGAGTGGAAATAGTGGTTGGTCAGACCTTGAACATCTACTAAGTCTTCTGGGGGACATAGGATATTTGGAATAGAAGATGCTGGTAGGTCGGCATCAACATTTTTCAGATTTCTCTTCCAGATCTTTGTTCTTGGGGTTTGAGTGGAGAGACGTTTAACTGTTTCCATGATTTGGAATGTAATGATGTGATGGTCAGACCAGTCGCAGGGAAGGATCGAGTCAAGCTGAGTGGAGTCAACTTTGGAGATTACTTGGTCAAGGATTGCGCTTTTGTCTTGTGTTGGGATGTTACAGATTTGGTTAAGATTAATGTCTGAGAGGAAAGCTTTGAGGCTGTTGACCCCTGGGTCGTTTTGGTCATCCCAATCAATCAATCCATTTGTAAAGCGTGCTACTCACCCGTGAGGCTCTCAAGGCGCTGGGTGGGGGGGAGAGGGTTCTGCTACTGCTCGAATAGCCAGGTCTTGAGAAGCTTCTTGAAGGCTAGTAGGTCCTGGGTCTGCCGTAGGAGGATGGGGAGGGTGTTCCAGGTCTTGGTGGCGAGGTGGGAAAACGATCTGCTGCCGGTGGTCGCTCTTCGGATGCGGGGGGCGAGGTCGGCGGAGCTGAGCTGTCGGTTCGGGTGTAGAAGGTGAGTCGTCTGTTGAGGTATGCCAGTCTGGTGTTGTGGAGCGCCTTGTGTGTGTGGGTGAGGAGCTTGAAGGTGATCCTCTTGTTGACTGCAATCCCAGTGTAGGTTGAAGTCACATAGGAATATTTACATAATTTGTTGGCCGTCATTTGTGGCTAGAATATCCATGAGGTGTTCTATGAATGTGAGGTTATCTCCTGGCGGGTGGTAGCATGTGTGTAATGAAAATATTTGTTTATTATTATCAGAGATATTTAAGCGAAGGTATTCACAGGAGGATGGTGCAGCGGCATTGGCGTTGGTCACTGTTAGATTGCTCTGATGTATACAAGCAATCCCACCACCCGGCCTATCAATTCTGTCTCGTCTGGTGATGTCATAGTTAGGGGGTACTAGTATGTCCAAAATGGGTGTGGATGATTCATTTAGACATGTTTCCGTCAGGATTAGAATGTCTGGTTTGTTAGCGAGTAGAAGGTCAGCTATATCGGCTGCATGTCTGGAAGCGGACCTGCAGTTTAGGAGTATACAATTTAGTTGCATTTTGTTGGGTAATATGGTGGTTTCGAGTGTGAGAGGGATTTGCGTGAGGTTGTCTTCCACTATTCCTCTGGGATTGTGTCTTGTAGCTCTGTGTGAGTTCATAGGGATAGTCTGGATTAAGGAATCTATATGTAGGTTATCTGGGTGCAGTGTTATGTCGGCGGTAAGATAGTTCGTAAGAGCGGAGTAGGGAACCTAGGGGCATATGTATGAAAGGAAAAATTAGTCGCAAACACTGCGAATCGCTAAAAACAGCGTTTGCGACTGATTTTTCGCTATTTCATATGTATGACAGACTTCCACACAGAAAGCTAAGAAATCGCTAAATTAGCGATTTCTTAGACTGCGAAACATGAAAACTGCGATTTTCCTTGCGAATACTTAATTAGCGATTTTTTAACTTAGCGAAAATCGCAAAAAAGAAATCGCAAACTAAGAAATCGCAAGCACATGTATGAAAAAGTCGCAAATTGCGAATATACGAAATTCGCAATTTAAGAAATCGCTATTAACACCAATTGCTTGCAGGTGGTAAACTGGTGCAAGGTACTTAAACCACCCCACAATGCAACAGACCCACCCACAATGGCTGCAATGTTCGTGATAGCCAGGAGGCTGCGTATTCGGGCCCTTGCTCAGAGGAGAATGAGACAGGAACGTATATTCAGGCTGCGCATCACTCTGTTCCAGCACACTGAAGAGGACATCTATGACAAGTACAGACTGCACCCACAGACCATAATGGAACTGATTGAGGAGCTGAAACCCTACTTGGAGCACCCTACACGCAGGACACAAACAATTCCCACACATGTGCAGGTCCTGTGCTCCCTGCACCTCCTGGCGTCAGGGAGTTTTCAACGGGTAATAGCGGAGGTTGGTGGGGTGTCACAGAGTGCACTTTCGCGTTTCTTCCATTCCTTCCTAGATGCAATGCTACAGAGGCTCTCACATCACATTTACTTCCCCACCACCCAACAGGCATTACAGCAAACAAAACTGGACTTCTACCAGATTGCACGTTTCCCCCACGTCATTGGCTGCATCGACGGGACCCATGTGGCCATCACACCCCCAGCAGCAACTGAATATGTCTACAGGAATCGGAAATGCTACCATTCCCTCAATATCCAGATTGTGTGCAATGCAAAGTATATCATCACAGACACTGTACCCAAATACCCCGGCAGTACACATGACTCTTTCATCTTCAGACACAGTGGAATACGCACACGTCTGAGTGCTGGAAAGTTTGGGGAGGGGCACCTGCTAGGTAAATACATGGCACACATCAATACATCCACTACATCACTTGAGGGGGGGACATTGACTTACCTATTGTGTCTTTCCCTGCAGCTGACAGTGCCTATGCAGTGCGCGACTTCATCCTGACCCCATATCTGGATCCTGCAAATGCAAGTGAGAGGAGCTACAACAGGGCACACAGATCTACACGCTGCGTCGTTGAGCGTACCTTTTGAATCTTGAAGAGCCGCTTCAGGTGCCTGCATAAGAGTGGAGGCGCACTGCAATACAGTCCTGAGACCTGCTGTAAAATCGTGGCAAGCTGTGCAATGCTACATAACATGGCAATGAGGAAAGACACCACAATTGATGTGACCGATACCGATACCGACACATCGGATGACGAGCGCCCTGCTCCCCCTGCCAGACCTGCAGCAGGAGTTGGGGCAGCTGCTGGACGCCAGAGACGGACAGAGATCACACAAAACTACTTCTAGGTGAGTAATGATGAAATGAGACAACAAAGCTTGATGATGTGTGAAGTGTTTATTCACACTTCACATTAAAGAAATAGTAGCTGTCCCCAGCACATGTTGTGCACACAGTGCAGGTAAGGCACAAGTAACTGTGCAAACAGCATTGTAGGGTTCATTCACCCGTGTTGCAGTAAGTGTCACCGCACATGTTCACCTCCTACGGTGACGTCCAGGCTGAGTGCCCCCCATGGTGTTCCCTTGTCCTGCGCCCTGTCTGGCACTGCGTCGTCTTTCCCCTGGCAAGGTGGGAGTGACGCTGCTCCGACTTGAGGTCTCCTCACTGTCGGCAGAGGCCATGAGTGCGCTGCCACCAGCATTGGCTGTCTGCAGCTGCTCCACAGCAGTGGTTACCTGCGCAAGTCCTCGGGCAATATCCTGGCAGCAGTGTGCCATCTCGACCTGCATTGTTACGCTTCTGCGTGTGAGGGTGGTGGTGCAGAGGCGGTTCACGGCCTTTGTGTAATTGTGTAGGCGTGCATTGGCACGTCGGCCAGCCCTGTCATTGGCGGCTTGGGTGTGCCGTTTGTGTGTCATGAATGGGCATGTGTGACACACCCTGACTCCCGTGCGCGACCTGTGCTCAACAGATGTCGGCTACGGATCCTCTTCTGATCTGCATGTGGTGCCTAGGAGAGCACCACGTCTCCGAGGAGTGCGACATTGAGGTTCCTGCTCCTGGCCGGTCAAGGAGCCATTTCCGTGAGCGTCGCTCATCTAAGTCGTGAAAATCCTGCTTAAGGGGTTGAACCTTCGGCCTCACTGCATCGCGACGTGGTCTCTACTGGGTCATCCCGTTCTTTAATGGAGGACGTTGCATAAGAGTTGACTCCATGTCTCCCTCCTAATCCTGGAGTACCGGGCAACTATGACCCAGATGCCGGCATACTATCATGCTCTGCATGCCTTTTTTGGGCCCATGCCTCCCCCTTGGAGCGACTTCGGGCTCCAAGGAGGTAGGGGGTACTCTGGCTGGTGGTGGGTTCGCCCTCTGCGCTGGTCGAAGACCTCAACTCCGTGCCTGGAGTCATCATGGCATCAGAGCACAGCCTAGTGCGGCTTCTATTTATAACGCCTGCAGCATCGGATGAGGTGGTACAGGAGGTGGATATAACTCTGTCCCAACGTCGCTCGGGGCCGGAGACATCGCTCATGATGCATGCTACGACACCACCCAGACGTCGATCGACGCCGTAGACGTCGCTCAAAGCCACTGCGGTTCCTGTTTCTTCTCCTTTACATTCCGAGGACGAGGCTGGCCCTGTTGCTGTTCCTCCAGCATTGCAAGGTGGCTCAGGTGACGCCGGTGACGTCAACCGTTTGGTTGGTCTGGTTCAGCCTCTTCGGGGAGGTTCTTGGGCTACATTGGGTGAGAATGGTAGGCTACAACCCTCTCCTAATTCTGATTTGCTTTGTCCACCGCTATGGCGACAGAAGTCTATTGCAGCTTTTGCTGAGGTCATAAAGAGAGCTGCTGATGTCTTGAAATTGCAGCTTTCTTCGGTGACTTTGTCATCTGATCCATTACTGGATCTGCTCCATCAGGGTGTGACAGGTGTTGAACCCTTACTGCCCTATGGAGATTCTCTGTATGACATTCATTTGGGAACTTGGGCGAGGCCAGTGACTGGAGTTTCTGTTGATAGTGCCATTTCCCATGCCATTGTGCTGCTCCAGGTGACCTTTTCCGTCTTTCTCGGCACCCTACTGCTAAGGCGTTCATTGTGCAAGCTGCTACTTCACCAAACCCAGATATTTCTCCTTTACTTCCACCAGGTAGATAATGTAGTTGGTTGGATCCGTGTGGTTGAATATCTTTGCTTCGGCTAGTTCGACTTTGAGATCATTAAACACGTCTTGTGTCTTAGTCAGTGCTTCCTATGCTTTATGGGACTCTGTCACCCATCTGCTTCTTTCCATTCCTGAAGGGGTCAAGGCTGAACTTTTTCAACTTGGGTAAGATGCCCGTGAGATCACAAAGTTTAATAATAAGTCGGCGGTGGACACTACCGATTCTATTGGCAGAGCCAAGGCTCGGTCTGTTGCTCTTCACAGACACGCTTAGGTGCGAGAGTCGAAATTCCTTGATAATGTTCATGAGAGTTTGATGGATATCACCTTTGACGGTGTTTGTTTATTTGACAGCAGTGCAGATTCGGCGATACAATGCCTCCTGGCTGGTCACTTGTAGTTTTGCCTTATCAGGTCTTTTGTTTATCTTTTATATAGCCGCAGTCGAGGATCTTTAGGTTAAGGATTTAAATCCTGCCTCTGCTGTTGTTGCACTTTGTGGTGTTGAAATATTGAGCACTACTTCTTTATTAAGGCAAAAGTGTTCGACTCCGGATTTGACTGTTTTAATCTACGGATTGTCTTTACAGCTGTGCAGCTGTTTTTTTCTTTTCTTTTATTCTGATGAGCAACTTAGTCTCAAGAGTTCATACCCTTTTTAGGAGTATTGGTTTGCTGTTGTAAAGCTCTTTGGGTGTGCTACTTTTATAGTCTATTTGTTTACCATTAAATAGTTTTCTCTGAGTACCCTGTCTTGTGTGGGCATCACTCAGCTATACAGCTTAGTCCTTCTTGGACTTAGTTATATGCCCTTTTAACGGCTATGGTAGTGAGCTAGTAGCCGTTCTTTTTCTCTTGTGATACACTTTTTGGGGTTCTGTTGCATTTAAATGCCCCTCTGGTTTTTCTTAGCCAGGGTAATCAGTGCAGTTCATTTTCTCTTCTCAAGAAATCATGAATGTTGCTTCTTGAAGAAGTTAAAATTATATATTTATAGCCGTATATATATATATATATATATATATATATATATATATATATATATATATATATATATATATGTTTACAAAGGATGCGGCACTCTTTTTTTTGTATTTATTTTTATTTCAAGAAAATGGCACGTGCAAAATCTTTACTATAGGAAACAGTACAGTTACAAGTACATTTTGCGGGATTACATTGCAGAGCAGAAATAATACAATAGGTATACAGTATCGCATAGTGTATAGGCAGCACATTGCACCCTCCAGCTACACAGGAAAATAAAACACAGTGCGTATTCCTTCTCAGAATAACCCAGAGTCTAACTGCATACCACTGAACCTCATATGGCCATGTGGTACAATAAGCCATCCCAGAGTTCACCGGATTTGGCACCTGCTTCGCGTTCAAATACGATTATAAACACTCACAGTACGGCTCTCCTCCCCGACAGTCCCATCCCCACTGTCCCCAGAAGCTCTATAAGCACTGTACAGGGTCCAGAGGTTCTTAGCTCGATTGCGAGGGGGGAGGACTTCACTATAGTGCTCCGTTTGGGTGCAGCAATATAACATGTCCCTCGCCTACTGTGCTGACGTGGGTAGCAGTCCCCGCATCCAACAGATCACCACTCTGCGCTTGGCCATTAGCAGTCTCATGTCTACCAATCTACATAGCCCCTTAGGTATTAGTTTAGAATAGCCTAACAGCGCCAGGGCCGGTTCCGGCTCTAATGCCTGCCCTATTATCGCTGCCATCTCTGAGAAGACATTTTCCCAGAACCGTGCAATACCAGGACAGCGCCACGCCAAATGCATTAAGTCAGCTATTCTTTCGGTGCAGCGCTCGCATTTGGAGTTAATTCTAAGGCCATAGCGGTGGAGTCTATCTGAAAGAAACATGTTAGTTAGATTCCTCACCTTAGAATATCCCCAGGAGTCAGACTGGATCCGGAAGATTTTTGTAGCAATTCCCCTTGCGCGTCACTAGGCATTGTCTGCGGCTCCGCGTCCGTCGTTGGCGTCGTGCGCCGGAATGACGTCGCTGGAGTACTTAGACGCCGCCCTCGCGCGCTGACGTCAGTTCTTCTTTTTTCCGCACCGGTAAGCGCCGATCCGGGAGAGCTACCCCTTTAGTCATTTTTTGACTAACGTTTTTGACTCTTTTTGGTCATTTGTCGACTCTGGTGCCGGTAGGATGCCTGGTTTCAAGGCCTGTGACTCCTGTCACCGACTGATGTCGGTGACTGATCACCATCGCCGGTGCCTGTACTGCTTGGGGCCCGACCACGACGCGGAGTCGTGTTCCGACTGTATGGCCCTGACCTCGAAAGCTAGGCGGGAGCAGTCCCGTAAGCTTCTCGAGCTTCGTCACTCGGCTCCGCGCCCCTCTCGATCCCGGTCCAGGAGGAGGTCCAAGGATCGGTCGCGGAGCCGCAGCCATCAACATCGCTCGTCTGGCTCGAAGTCTTCGGGTAAGTCGAAGCGATCCAAGAAGTCCAAGAGGCGACACCACTCTTCGGACTCCCCTCGCCGGTCGCGTGACTCGGCCGAGGGTCAGGGTGGTCCCACTCCCGCGGCTCCGTCGGAGCCGCAGGCGCCGCGTTCGGCCCGATACCCGCCGGTCCCTGGGACTAACGCGACGCCGGCGGAGGTCAGTGCCTTCCTCTCGGCCATGAGGAGCCTGGCTCTGCCGTCGACGCCCACCGGCGCGCCTTCGGGCCCCGCGGACTCGACTGGGCGACCTTGCGTGCCGGCGGCTCCGGCGCCGTCGACGGCGCCGGCCCCGACACCGGAGGTCCCCGAGGGATCCGGGCCTGGATCCCAGTCGACGCCGGTCGACCTCGTAACGCCTCCTCCGCCGGCGTTGCCACCGGTGCCACCTCCGACTCCGGTCAACGGCGTTCCTCAGTTTAGCCCCGGTCCGGGCCCGGCGCCGGTGCGGCGCCGCCCGACGCCGCTGGTGACGCCGCTGGAGACACATTTTGTCTATCGTCTGGCTCCGATCCTTCCTCCTGTTTACCAGGAATCGGATGACGGGGTCAACTGGGACGGGTCCGAGGACCCTATGGCCGTTCAGGGCCAACTTTCTCAGGACTGGGCAGATGAACTGGGGGAGGCCAGTGGTCTAGATACCTCCCCAGACACTGGATTCATCTCTCCTCTGACTGTGGCTTCGGAGGAGGGTGCAGCTTTTTCTGTGGTGCTGCGCAAGGCAGCAGAAGCCCTTGGGCTTGAGTTGCCTGCCGTGGCTGTGAGGACCAACATCCTCACTGAGGTGCTTCAGTCTGCCGCAAGCTCCACTGAGCCTCTGCTGCAGTTCAATGAGGCCCTCATCGACGTTCTGCAGGGCACTTGGTCCAAGCCCTCCACAGTTCCCCCTGTGGATAGGAACGTTGCCAGGCACCACCGCCCTGCTCCGGGCAACCCCAGTTTTCTTTCCCAACACCCCACCCCCGAGAGTCTGGTTATCCAGGCCTCAACATCCCAATCCTCCTTCCTGTCCACTCCTCCGGACCGGGATTCCAAGAGACTGGAACAGTTCGGTAAGAAGCTGTTCTCTTCGCTCAGTTTGGGCCGGCGGTCTTTGAACACCGCGTGTCTCTTGGACCGTTATTACCACTCTCTGTGGGATGCGGTGGAGGACATGCTACCCCTGTGCCCGGAGGAGGCCCGGGCACCATTTCCCAAGCTCTCGCCGATGGGAGAGATGCGGCACGCCATGCGATCAGATGTGGAGTAGACACTACGGACTCGCTAGGTAGGGCTATTTCTACCACGGTGGCACTTCGATGTCACGCCTGGCTGCGGTCCACGTCCTTTTCAGGGGATGTCCAGATCACTCTCATGGACATGCCCTTCAATGGCACTCGCCTTTTTGGTGAGAAAGCGGACAGTGCGCTGGCTCGCTTCAAGGACTCCCGGGCTACGGCCAACTCCTTGGGCCTCTCGGCCCCGCGGCCACAAACTTCCGCTTTTTGCTCCTTTCGTGGCCAAGGAAGGGGCGCCTCCTCACGTCCGCCTAGCCACCGGCCGCAGAACCAGCCTGCACGCGGTCGCGGACGAGGATTCCGCCGAGGCGGTACTGGAGGACAACGTGCCGGTCAGTCCACATCCACCCCGGCAGCATCCGCCTCAAAGCCCTCCTAGTCCGAGCTTTCAGGCCCATCCCACCCCAGTGGGCGGCAGAGTTCGCCATCACCTGCTCCACTGGCGGTCCGTCACTTCGGACAGGTGGGTGCTGCAAATCGTCCGAAGGGGCTACTCCCTCCCCTTCGAGACGACCCCTCCAGCCATGCCACCGCAGTACCACCGTATGTCAGAGGATATTAGCATCTGCCGCGGGAGGAAGTTGCGGCCCTCTTGGCCAAAGAGGCCGTCGAACGCGTTCCTGGGCCGGAAGTAGGTCGTGGTTGCTATTCCCACTACTTTCTGGTTCCCAAGAAGGGCAAAGGGGGCCTACGCCCTATCTTGGACCTCAGGAGCGTCAACGCCTTCCTTCGGAAAGAGCAGTTCAAGATGCTCACGCTCGCTCAGGTTCTGGCTACCCTAGACCCTGGAGACTGGATGGTAGCATTGGACTTGCAGGAAGCCTATTTTCCCATCCCCGTCCTGCCGGCCCACCGGCGTTACATGCGGTTCACGGTGGGTCAGGAGCACTTTCAGTTCACCGTGCTCCCCTTCGGCCTCACCAGTGCCCCTCGGGTGTTCACGAAAGTGATGGCGGTGGTCGCAGCTCATCTGCGCAGATCAGGGGTTCCAGTCTCCCCCTATCTCGACGACTGGTTGTTGAAGGCGGGCTCACCCTGGGCAGTCGTCTCCCACCTCCAGACTACGGCGGATCTCCAGCATTTGCTGGGGTTTTCCATCAACGTGCCGAAGTCACACTTGAGCCCCTCTCAGAAGCTCCTCTTCATCGGAGAGGTTCTCGATTTGGCGCAGTTCCAGGTCTCTCCACCGGAGCAGCGGGTCCGGGATATTCAGGCCCTGATTCCCATCTTTCGGCCTCTATCCTGGGTTTCGGTCAGATTAGTGTTGCGGTTCCTGGGGCTGATGGCCTGCTGCATCCTATTAGTGCATCACGCCAGGCGGCGCATGCAGGCTCTGCAGTGGGACCTGAAGTTTCAGTGGGCCCAGCATCACGGAAACCTGTCCGACCATGTCTTGATCTCGGAGGGCACTGCGAAGCAGTTGCAGTGGTGGCTCACGGACTGCGATTGGGTCACGGGCAAGAGCTTCTCCCTGCCCCAACCGGAGCATGTCATGTCATGTCCCTCCTGGGATGGGGTGGCCATATGGGAGAGGCGGAGATCAGAGGCCTCTGGTCTCCGGCGGAGTCTCGACTCCACATCAACTTGTTGGAGCTGAGAGCTATCCGACTAGCACTGAAGGCATTCCTTCCCTCTGTCCGAGGAAGTGTCGTGCAGGTGTTCAAGGACAACACCACCGCCATTGGTATTGCAACAAACAGGGCGGGGTGGGGTCGTGGACCCTTTGTCAGGAGGCTCTGCGCCTCTGGACATGGCTGGAACACCAGGGCATTCTCCTGGTGGTTCAACATCTGGCGGGCTCTCTGAACGCCAGAGCGGACGAACTCAGCCGCCGGTGCATGATGGATCACGAATGGCGTCTGAACTCAGAAGTGGCGCAAGGTCTCTTTCAGCAGTGGGGAGAGCCTTGGTTAGATCTATTTGCCACCGAAGAGAACGCGCAATGTCAGCGGTTCTGAGCGTTGGAATTTCCAAGGCGGCACTCGCTCGGTGACGCTTTTCGTCGCGAGTGGAGTTGCGGTCTGTTGTACGCCTTTCCGCCTATACCACTTCTGCCCAGAGTGCTGAAGAAGATCAGGCGTGACCGGGCCCAAGTCATCTTAGTGGCTCCGGATTGGGCACGCAGGTACTGGTATCCCAAGCTACTCAGTATGTCAATCGATCCTCCGATACGTCTGCCTCTTCAGGAGGACTTCTGTCGCAGCAACAGGGGACGGTCCTCCACCTGAACCTGTCCAGCCTCCACCTCCATGCGTGGAGATTGAGCGGCGGCGGTTGATGCCATTTGACTTGCCTCCTGAAGTCTGTGATATCATTCTGGCAGCCAGGCGTCCCTCCACAAAGACGGTATATGCCTGCCGGTGGAACAAATTTGTGGCATGGTGCACAGCAAAGGCTGTGGATCCCCTTTCCGCCCCTCTTTCTGAGGTTCTCCTCTTTCTTCTTTCTTTGGCCCAGCAGGGCTCTGCCTTGGGCACCTTGAAAGGTTATCTTGCTGCCATCTCTGCCTTCTTACGGCTTCCTGATCAGCCTTCTCTTTTCAAGTCCCCTGTAGTTTCACGCTTTCTTAAAGGCATTACCCACACGTTCCCTCCTGTCCCTTTTGTAATGCCTCAGTGGGACTTGAATCTTGTCCTCACATTGCTGATGTGCGCTCCCTTTGAGCCTCTTCACAATTGTCCTCTTCGTCTTTTGACTCTTAAGACTGCTTTCCTGGTAGCTATCACCTCGGCTAGACGGGTGAGTGAGCTCCAGGCCCTTTCGTCCAAGCCTCCTTTTCTGTCTGTTCATCCGGACAAGGTTGTCCTCCGGCCTCGTCCTTCTTTTCTACCAAAAGTGGTGACCCCCTTTCACCTCGGGCAATCTGTCACCATGCCCACCTTCTTTCCGCCTCCGCATCCTTCCAAAGAGGAAGAGAGGCTCCACCGTCTGGACCCAAAACGTGCGCTCTCCTTCTATTTGGACCGCACGAAACAATTCCGGGTGGACGACCAACTTTTCGTTGGATACGTGGGTGCTAAGAAGGGGAAAGCTGTGCACAAACGGACCATCTCACGGTGGGTCATTTTGTGCATAAAAATCTGTTACTCCTTGGCAAAAAAGGAACCTCCTGTTGGGCTGCGAGCCCATTCCACTCGGGCCACAGCTGCTACTACTGCCCTGGGACGGGGTGTCCCTTTGCAGGACATCTGTCATGCTGCAACGTGGGCTTCGCTACACACGTTTGCCAGGCCTTATTGCCTAGACAGCCAAGTCCGGAGGGATGGCTTCTTTGGCCGTTCTGTCCTCCAGGACTTTCTGGTGTGATCTTGGTTCGCAGACCCACCACCGGGGTTGGTATTGCTGGGGTATCTATTCTAAGGTGAGGAATCTAACTAACGTGTTTCTTTCAGATGAACAAGTTACTTACCTTCGGTAACGATGTATCTGTAAGAAACATTAGTTAGTTAGATTCCTCACCGACCCACCCAGCCTCCCCGTTCTGCGAACTGACATCTAGGGTTAAGGTTAACCTTTTCAGGCCCCTAGACTTTTTTGGCACCAGTGTCGGTCTCTTGCATGGCTCTGCGTTCCTGGTGCGGAAAGCTATGTACAAGAACTGACGTCAGCGCGCGAGGGCGGCGTCTAAGTACTCCAGCGACATCATTCCGGCGCACGACGCCAACGACGGCCGCGGATGCGCAGACGACGCCTAGCGACGCGCAAGGGGTATTGCTAAAAACATCTTCCGGATCCAGTCTGACGCCTGGGGATATTCTAAGGTGAGGAATCTAACTAACTAATGTTACTTACAGATACATCGTTACCGAAGGTAAGTAACTTGTTCTTCCGGGGTATAATAAACCCTATTTAGGTATTTGAAGTGGAGGATGCAGCACTCTTGAGCAGGATTTGCTTATTTTATTTACAAATTACACTCCACCAACGCGTTTCAGCCTGACTCGGCTTCTCTCATGGTTAGTGAGTCTTTCTTCATTTAGCACTTATATACTACCCATCTCTGCCTTAAAGTGGCATTATGGGAGTTGTAGTGTATTGTTGTTATATTTAAACAAACCTTTTTACATATATACATGAAAGACATTGCGCATTATGTCAGAAATTTGCAATCATTATTCATGATCTCTTAATTTCACATTTTCTAGAGTTCTTGTTATAAGCATGTTTAAACCTGTTATGTCAGTTTACATTCGCTCATTGCGTTTCAGCCGTTCTCCATATATATACACAATTATTGGGTATATAACCCAAAACATTTTTTAATGCAATTTAGATTTTCTAATCTACGTGCCCGTCTTTTCCCTGACACCAATGCTTTTTACCATATTGCAAAAATATTTTATAATTGTGTCTTTTATATACTATTTCAGGTTTAGTACCCTGGAGGTTATCCTGTCCATATGGGAAAGCAGTTGACAGTCAAAAAGCAGTTTATTCTAATCGAGATGTACAAAAAGTTCTTCATCGTTGCTGATGCCTCTCGGGCGCTTAGTCCTAAGTCTTGTAATGAAGCGAGACTCCATTTGGCGTAACATTCTTATTTTTTTTCTCCACACCGTTCTCCTTGGTATATCATTTTGATTCCATAATAAGCCATAGCTTTCCTGTCACCTTTCTGACATTTACTCATGTGTTTGGCCGTTGCATATGTCATATCACCATTTTTTACTGCACGAATATGCTCTAGGATACGTTTTTTGAGCATACATGTGGTACTTCCGATATATTTCATCCCACATTTGCATTCTGTAATGTAAATTAAAAACTTTGAAGTGCAGGTGATGTTTTGATCAATGGAGATTGTTTTACCTTTGGGTTCCAAAATAGTGGTCAAGTTTTTTCCAATTTTAGAGGCTTTACATGTATATATATATTAATCAACATTTGAAAAATTTGAAGCACTCTCCTTGGGATTTCATGCGTTTATTCAATCCATCTCTCTCCTCCTCCTACGCGTTACAACCATCACGGTCTTGATCATGGTAGTACTACCGTGATCAAGACCGTGATGGTTGAAATGCGTAGGAGGAGGAGAGAGATGGATTGAATAAACGCATAAAATCCCAAGGCGAGTGCTGCAAATTTTTCAATGGCTGATTAATGTTTTAACAAGGTTGGTCCTACCTTGCCGCAATCGCCAGCTAATCAGTGCGCCCCCGCCAAACGGCAGTGTTGGTGATATATATATATATGTTTTCAAAGTTTACCCCTTCAGGTGGAGGGCGCACTCGGGATCGCTCCTCATTACAGGTCGGTGTAGCAGCCACATCCTCGTTATTTTGGCCAACGCGTTTCGGGCAGAGACGCCCTTCTTCTTGGGCCATAGCTGAAGATGACGACAAAAGAGCACTGTCAGTACAAATCCCTCTTTTATTTCTACAATCAGCATGTTAATCATCCCCCAATGTATTCTGGGACTGGTAGTGCAAAATGTCTAACCCATGTGGGCGTCGTCAAAGTCATTTCTTGAACAATCAAAATGGGATAAAAGGTGCTGTCCACCTCACTGTACAATATATTTGGCATTTCCCGCTCCACTCAAACTGTACAATCCAAACAGCAAGCAGACCCGCGTGGCTCCGGGGGTGGAACTCCAATGTAGCAACGGCCACACAGGAAATGCCTCTTCCGTGTAGCTGACCAATTCAAACAGCACACGGACCCACGAAGCACAGGCGGTGGTGCACCTCCGTGACCAAGGGCTGGCCACTAATTTGTTTTCAAAGTTTACCCCTTCAGGTGGAGGGCGCACTCGGGATCGCTCCTCATTACAGGTCGGTGTAGCAGCCACATCCTCGTTATTTTGGCCAACGCGTTTCGGGCAGAGACGCCCTTCTTCTTGGGCCATAGCTGAAGATGACGACAAAAGAGCACTGTCAGTACAAATCCCTCTTTTATTTCTACAATCAGCATGTTAATCATCCCCCAATGTATTCTGGGACTGGTAGTGCAAAATGTCTAACCCATGTGGGCGTCGTCAAAGTCATTTCTTGAACAATCAAAATGGGATAAAAGGTGCTGTCCACCTCACTGTACAATATATTTGGCATCTCCCGCTCCACTCAAACTGTACAATCCAAACAGCAAGCAGACCCGCGTGGCTCCGGGGGTGGAACTCCAATGTAGCAATGGCCACACAGGAAATGCCTCTTCCGTGTAGCTGACCAATTCAAACAGCACACGGACCCACGAAGCACAGGCGGTGGTGCACCTCCGTGACCAAGGGCTGGCCACTAATTTGTTTTCAAAGTTTACCCCTTCAGGTGGAGGGCGCACTCGGGATCGCTCCTCATTACAGGTCGGTGTAGCAGCCACATCCTCGTTATTTTGGCCAACGCGTTTCGGGCAGAGACGCCCTTCTTCTTGGGCCATAGCTGAAGATGACGACAAAAGAGCACTGTCAGTACAAATCCCTCTTTTATTTCTACAATCAGCATGTTAATCATCCCCCAATGTATTCTGGGACTGGTAGTGCAAAATGTCTAACCCATGTGGGCGTCGTCAAAGTCATTTCTTGAACAATCAAAATGGGATAAAAGGTGCTGTCCACCTCACTGTACAATATATTTGGCATCTCCCGCTCCACTCAAACTGTACAATCCAAACAGCAAGCAGACCCGCGTGGCTCCGGGGGTGGAACTCCAATGTAGCAACGGCCACACAGGAAATGCCTCTTCCGTGTAGCTGACCAATTCAAACAGCACACGGACCCACGAAGCACAGGCGGTGGTGCACCTCCGTGACCAAGGGCTGGCCACTAATTTGTTTTCAAAGTTTACCCCTTCAGGTGGAGGGCGCACTCGGGATCGCTCCTCATTACAGGTCGGTGTAGCAGCCACATCCTCGTTATTTTGGCCAACGCGTTTCGGGCAGAGACGCCCTTCTTCTTGGGCCATAGCTGAAGATGACGACAAAAGAGCGCTGTCAGTACAAATCCCTCTTTTATTTCTACAATCAGCATGTTAATCATCCCCCAATGTATTCTGGGACTGGTAGTGCAAAATGTCTAACCCATGTGGGCGTCGTCAAAGTCATTTCTTGAACAATCAAAATGGGATAAAAGGTGCTGTCCACCTCACTGTACAATATATTTGGCATCTCCCGCTCCACTCAAACTACAATCCAAACAGCAAGCAGACCCGCGTGGCTCCGGGGGTGGAACTCCAATGTAGCAACGGCCACACAGGAAATGCCTCTTCCGTGTAGCTGACCAATTCAAACAGCACACGGACCCACGAAGCACAGGCGGTGGTGCACCTCCGTGACCAAGGGCTGGCCACTAATTTGTTTTCAAAGTTTACCCCTTCAGGTGGAGGGCGCACTCGGGATCGCTCCTCATTACAGGTCGGTGTAGCAGCCACATCCTCGTTATTTTGGCCAACGCGTTTCGGGCAGAGACGCCCTTCTTCTTGGGCCATAGCTGAAGATGACGACAAAAGAGCACTGTCAGTACAAATCCCTCTTTTATTACTACAATCAGCATGTTAATCATCCCCCAATGTATTCTGGGACTGGTAGTGCAAAATGTCTAACCCATGTGGGCGTCGTCAAAGTCATTTCTTGAACAATCAAAATGGGATAAAAGGTGCTGTCCACCTCACTGTACAATATATTTGGCATCTCCCGCTCCACTCAAACTGTACAATCCAAACAGCAAGCAGACCCGCGTGGCTCCGGGGGTGGAACTCCAATGTAGCAACGGCCTCACAGGAAATGCCTCTTCCGTGTAGCTGACTAATTCAAACAGCACACGGACCCACGAAGCACAGGCGGTGGTGCACCTCCGTGACCAAGGGCTGGCCACTAATTTGTTTTCAAAGTTTACCCCTTCAGGTGGAGGGCACACTCGGGATCGCTCCTCATTACAGGTCGGTGTAGCAGCCACATCCTCGTTATTTTGGCCAACGCGTTTCGGGCAGAGACGCCCTTCTTCTTGGTCCATAGCTGAAGATGACGACAAAAGAGCACTGTCAGTACAAATCCCTCTTTTATTTCTACAATCAGCATGTTAATCATCCCCCAATGTATTCTGGGACTGGTAGTGCAAAATGTCTAACCCATGTGGGCGTCGTCAAAGTCATTCCTTGAACAATCAAAATGGGATAAAAGGTGCTGTCCACCTCACTGTACAATATATTTGGCATCTCCCGCTCCACTCAAACTGTACAATCCAAACAGCAAGCAGACCCGCGTGGCTCCGGGGGTGGAACTCCAATGTAGCAATGGCCACACAGGAAATGCCTCTTCCGTGTAGCTGACCAATTCAAACAGCACACGGACCCACGAAGCACAGGCGGTGGTGCACCTCCGTGACCAAGGGCTGGCCACTAATTTGTTTTCAAAGTTTACCCCTTCAGGTGGAGGGCGCACTCGGGATCGTCTTTTGTCGTCATCTTCAGCTATGGCCCAAGAAGAAGGGCGTCTCTGCCCGAAACACGTTGGCCAAAATAACGAGGATGTGGCTGCTACACCGACCTGTAATGAGGAGCGATCCCGAGTGCGCCCTCCACCTGAAGGGGTAAACTTTGAAAACAAATTAGTGGCCAGCCCTTGGTCACGGAGGTGCACCACCGCCTGTGCTTCGTGGGTCCGTGTGCTGTTTGAATTGGTCAGCTACACGGAAGAGGCATTTCCTGTGTGGCCGTTGCTACATTGGAGTTCCACCCCCGGAGCCACGCGGGTCTGCTTGCTGTTTGGATTGTACAGTTTGAGTGGAGCGGGAGATGCCAAATATATTGTACAGTGAGGTGGACAGCACCTTTTATCCCATTTTGATTGTTCAAGAAATGACTTTGACGACGCCCACATGGGTTAGACATTTTGCACTACCAGTCCCAGAATACATTGGGGAATGATTAACATGCTGATTGTAGAAATAAAAGAGGGATTTGTACTGACAGTGCTCTTTTGTCGTCATCTTCAGCTATGGCCCAAGAAGAAGGGCGTCTCTGCCCGAAACGCGTTGGCCAAAATAACGAGGATGTGGCTGCTACACCGAGCTGTAATGAGGAGCGATCCCGAGTGCGCCCTCCACCTGAAGGGGTAAACTTTGAAAACAAATTAGTGGCCAGCCCTTGGTCACGGAGGTGCACCACCGCCTGTGCTTCGTGGGTCCGTGTGCTGTTTGAATTGGTCAGCTACACGGAAGAGGCATTTCCTGTGTGGCCGTTGCTACATTGGATTTCCACCCCCGGAGCCACGCGGGTCTGCTTGCTGTTTGGATTGTACAGTTTGAGTGGAGCGGGAGATGCCAAATATATTGTACAGTGAGGTGGACAGCACCTTTTATCCCATTTTGATTGTTCAAGAAATGACTTTGACGACGCCCACATGGGTTAGACATTTTGCACTACCAGTCCCAGAATACATTGGGGGATGATTAACATGCTGATTGTAGAAATAAAAGAGGGATTTGTACTGACAGTGCTCTTTTGTCGTCATCTTCAGCTATGGCCCAAGAAGAAGGGCGTCTCTGCCCGAAACGCGTTGGCCAAAATAACGAGGATGTGGCTGCTACACCGACCTGTAATGAGGAGCGATCCCGAGTGCGCCCTCCACCTGAAGGGGTAAACTTTGAAAACAAATTAGTGGCCAGCCCTTGGTCACGGAGGTGCACCACCGCCTGTGCTTCGTGGGTCCGTGTGCTGTTTGAATTGGTCAGCTACACGGAAGAGGCATTTCCTGTGTGGCCGTTGCTACATTGGAGTTCCACCCCCGGAGCCACGCGGGTCTGCTTGCTGTTTGGATTGTACAGTTTGAGTGGAGCGGGAGATGCCAAATATATTGTACAGTGAGGTGGACCGCATCTTTTATCCCATTTTGATTGTTCAAGAAATGACTTTGACGACGCCCACATGGGTTAGACATTTTGCACTACCAGTCCCAGAATACATTGGGGGATGATTAACATGCTGATTGTAGAAATAAAAGAGGGATTTGTACTGACAGTGCTCTTTTGTCGTCATCTTCAGCTATGGCCCAAGAAGAAGGGCGTCTCTGCCCGAAACGCGTTGGCCAAAATAACGAGGATGTGGCTGCTACACCGACCTGTAATGAGGAGCGATCCCGAGTGCGCCCTCCACCTGAAGGGGTAAACTTTGAAAACAAATTAGTGGCCAGCCCTTGGTCACGGAGGTGCACCACCGCCTGTGCTTCGTGGGTCCGTGTGCTGTTTGAATTGGTCAGCTACACGGAAGAGGCATTTCCTGTGTGGCCGTTGCTACATTGGAGTTCCACCCCCGGAGCCACGCGGGTCTGCTTGCTGTTTGGATTGTACAGTTTGAGTGGAGCGGGAGATGCCAAATATATTGTACAGTGAGGTGGACAGCACCTTTTATCCCATTTTGATTGTTCAAGAAATGACTTTGACGACGCCCACATGGGTTAGACATTTTGCACTACCAGTCCCAGAATACATTGGGGGATGATTAACATGCTGATTGTAGAAATAAAAGAGGGATTTGTACTGACAGTGCTCTTTTGTCGTCATCTTCAGCTATGGCCCAAGAAGAAGGGCGTCTCTGCCCGAAACGCGTTGGCCAAAATAACGAGGATGTGGCTGCTACACCGACCTGTAATGAGGAGCGATCCCGAGTGCGCCCTCCACCTGAAGGGGTAAACTTTGAAAACAAATTAGTGGCCAGCCCTTGGTCACGGTGGTGCACCACCGCCTGTGCTTCGTGGGTCCGTGTGCTGTTTGAATTGGTCACCTACACGGAAGAGGCATTTCCTGTGTGGCCGTTGCTACATTGGAGTTCCACCCCCGGAGCCACGCGGGTCTGCTTGCTGTTTGGATTGTACAGTTTGAGTGGAGCGGGAGATGCCAAATATATTGTACAGTGAGGTGGACAGCACCTTTTATCCCATTTTGATTGTTTGTAACGTCCTGGCTTTCTCGGGGTTGGGACAAACAGACAACGGACCAGAGAAAGGGAGCTTAAGGAGGATTAAATAAACAGATAAACAACTACAGACAACAAAGAATACCGGTACTGGAATCACCAGTTAAAGTACGATACCCATTCACAGCTCTTCTAACCGTCCTCCGCATGCACACCGGTCCCGGTATGCTCCAACGGAGGGCACAGTGCTAAGCAGTGGCCGACAATGCCACTCGACCGCTGTGAAGGGTAGTTCCAAGGTTGTGGAATATACGGGGGGCACGTGGGAGTCACCCGGCCGGGCTCTCTACCACCTGGGAACAGCCGCTCTACCAGTTTCCCCCAGAGTACTGCCACAACACGAAGACGCTGGGAACACCTCCTAGTGTGCGTCTCTTGTATCCGGGTTTAAGTGATGATACCCAAGGTGGTGCAGAGAATGGATGGGAGCAGCCGCTCTACCTATCCCAGTTCTCCTACGAGTGTCGATGGCTAAGACGCGGAAACACCTCCTGGATAGCGTCTTAGCTCTAAGCGTGTGTTCACCCAAGTAACGAGGGTTGGGAGCTTCGGCTCGCACCAACCTCGATTTCTCCAAATTGTCAGGCCGTTGGGAGCTTCGGCTCTACCAACGGTACTTGTGCCCAATGACGTTGAATACGGCTCTCAGAACGGGACAGGACACGGGCAGGAAGCACACGCCAGCACCTCTTCTCCGCTCCTTAGAATGTTCCTTCCGCCGCTCCACTCTCCAACGGGTCCGTGTACCTCAACCAGGTACTCCGGCAAAGATCAGAATATCCGACGCCGAGTCCCAGTGATCTTCTCCTTAAGTAGTACTCTCGGCGTTGTATAACATGAAAACTAGGCGTTACCCTTGGTGTTATGTAACCAGAACTCTTGAGTTGCATAACATGCAAACTAGGCGTTACCCTTGGTGTTATGCAACCAGAACTCTTGAGTTGCATAACATGAAAACTAGGCGTTACCCTTGGTGTTATGTAACCAGAACTCTTGAGTTCCATGAGGCAATTGTTGCCGGAGGGCATTCTGGGAGTTGTAGTCCGCTCTCCTCCAAGCGCACCAGGTTCACGGAAGTGGCATCGTGGGAGGGAATCCATCTGCGGGAGGGGATTCCTGACAGTACATCCCCCTCCCATCAGCGCCCCCCATCAGGGCCAGCACAGGAAGGATATCGACGATGGAACGACGATACCAGACGAGGAGCGTGAACCCCCGCCGCAGGTTCCCATGACTGCTCCTCGGGTCCGTACCCCTTCCATGCCACCAGATACCATAGTTTGCCCCTGCGCCACTTGGAATCCAAGATACCAGCCACCTCGTACTCCACCTCCGAATCCACAGTCACCGACACCGGCGTACGAGGCCTCACCGCGTTCGCGGGTTTCAAGAGGGAAACGTGGAACACGGGATGGATCCGCAGGGACTGGGGCAGGCACACTTTCACGTTCACCGGGCTGATGCATCGAAGGATCCTATATGGGCCCATGAAGCGGGGATGGAACACGCTACTTTTCTTGAATCTCATGTGCCGTGTAGAGACCCAGACGTAATCTCCAGGTTTGTAGACCGGTCCAGGCCTTCTCCTCCTATCAGAAAAGGCTTTATACGTGGCTTTAGCCCCCTCCAGGGCAACTCGAGAACTCATCAAGGCCTCCTTGATGCGGGCCACCCTCTTGGCTGTTGTCGGCAATCTGTCTTCCCTGACCGGGTGCAGAAACGGCAAGAACCGGGGATGATGGCCGTAGTTACTATAAAAAGGGGAGGCCTTGGTGGAACAATGTGTGGCGTTGTTGTACGCGATTTCCGCGATCCAAAGTAGGTCCACCCACTCATCCTTCCCTTGCTCTACAAAACAACGCAGATATTGTTTGAGCGACTGGTTCAGGCGCTCCGTCTGGCCGTCCGTCTGCGGGTGATAACTCGTGGACATGGCAGACTTGACGTGTAACGCCGAACACCAAGTTTTCCAGAAGTGCGACGTGAACTGAGACCCCCTGTCCGACACGATCACGTTGGGTAGGCCATGTAGTCTCACTACATTCTTCAAAAACAACGACGCCAGCTCTCCTGCCGAAGGTACCTGTTTGCAAGCGAGGAAGTGCCCCATCTTCGTGAGATAGTCCACCACCACCAGTATGGCCGTCTTTCCTTGATCCTTTGGTAGCCCGACAATGAAGTCCAAGGATATGTTTTCCCAGGGTTTGGTCGGTGTAGGAAGGGGTTGGAGGAGTCCTTGCGATCTTCTGTGGTCCGATTTCATGGATGCGCAAACGGTACATGATGAACACCAATTCCGGACGTCTGTTCTCATGGCAGGCCACCAGAACTGCCGTCCTAGGCTCGCTACCGTCTTTTCGACACCCAGATGGCCGGCACAGGGAGACACGTGGCACCAGGTGAAGGCCTGTTTTCGAAGCCTAGGCGTGGGTAACAACATACATCGTCCTTTCACCGGAATCCCGTCCTTCATCTGCCACTCCTTGTGACTGTGAAGCCACCTCCGCCACATGAAGGTATGGGTCCCCTTCTGGAACCCCTGAGGAACGTCTGTGGTTGAATCACCCCTATCACAACTCCTGGAGGGATGATGGAATGTTCGGCAACCGGCTGCGGATCCCTGGCATTCGATTGCCTCGAAAGCGCGTCCGCTTTCCTGTTCTCGGTACCGGGTCGGTATGTGATGTGGAAATTGAAACCGGAGAAAAAGATCATCCACCTCATTTGACGGGGAGATAAATGCCGCGCCGCCGTCAGAAACTGGAGGTTTCTGTGGTCCGTATACACTGTAACCACGTGTCTGGCCCCCATTAACAAATGCCTCCACTCAGCAAATGCGTCCTTTATTGCGAGTAGTTCCTTCTCCGCAATATGGTAATTGCGTTCCGCGTCGTTCAATTTACGAGACATGTACGCCACAGGATGGAGCAAACCCGACACCTCATTCCTCTGAGATAGAATGGCACCCAGCGCCACATCAGAGGCGTCCGCTTCTACCACATAGGGTAATTCCGGATTCGAGTGAGCTAGCACCGTGGCGGTGCTGAAGGCCTTCTTGAGGGCCACAAATGCTTTTTGTGCTTCTGGTCCCCACACGAACTCCTGAGACTTCCTTAGTAGTTGCGTGATCGGGGCAACCAAGCCAGAAAACCCCTCAATAAAACGCCTATAAAAGTTGGCGAAGCCTATGAAGCTCTGGACTTCCTTTACTCCTCGGGGCACCGGCCACTCCTCCACCGCTCTGATCTTGCGTTCCGCCATCTCCTGTCCGTTGGGGCTCAGCATCACCCCAAGGAATTCCACTGATGTGACGTGGAAGTCACATTTGCTGAGTTTGCAGTATAGCATGTTTTCCCTCAGTTTTTTGAGAACCGCGGATACGTGCTGTACGTGTTCTTCCTCTTAGTTGGAGTAGATGAGTATGTCGTCTATATAAACGACCACGTAGATATCCAATACCTCCCGGAACACCTCATTGAGGAAGTATTGGAAGGCGGCAGGGGCATTGCATAGTCCGAACGGCATGACGAGGTACTCAAAGAGCCCGAACCTGGTCTTAAAGGCGGTTTTCCATTCGTCACCGTCCCTCATGCGCACTAGATGGTATGCCCCCTTGAGATCAAGCTTTGTGTATATTTGGGCCTTTTTTACCTGTTCCAGGAGAACGCTTATGAGAGGCAAGGGGTACCGGTTTTTTATGGTTATCGCGTTCAAGGCCCTAAAGTCCACGCAGGCCCTCAATTCGCCATTTGCTTTCGGGATGAAAAAGAGAGGCGATGCGGCAGGGGATTTCGACGGCCTGATGAACCCCAGCCCTAGTAACTTATCCAAATATCCCCGTAGATGTACATTTTCGGGTTCTGTGAGCGCATACAGTCTGCCGCTTGGAACGCTAGCCCCCGGAACCAGGTCGATTTGGCAGTCGAACGGTCTATGTGGAGGGAGCACCTCCGCTCGGATTTCATCGAAGACGTCCCCGAAACTGTGATACACTCTGGGCAGCTTTACGGCCTTTTCTGCTGCCGTGGCGACCGTGTGCCCTTCGCCTACCTCACCTACGTGGGGGTCCTGCCGCATGCCGCACCATTGTTCACAAAACGGGGAAGTCATCTCAATGTGATGCGTAGGCCAATCCACCGTTGGGTTATGTTTTTGGTGCCAGGGTAGACCCAATATGACCCCGTACTGCGGGGCTCTGATTATGCTAAAATCGATACGTTCGTTATGCAGTTTTCCGAACCTCACCGGTACTTCTCCTGTGTGCTGTCCGATAGGTCCGGTCACCAGACTTCTCCCATCCACTGCATACACCTCCTCTGGTATCTGTTTGGGAAGGAGAGTGAGACCCAGTCTCCGTGCTTCATTGTAGTCCATGAACATGCCCGTGGCTCCTGAATCAACCATGGCTACCACAGGTATCCACTGGTCCTGCACTCCTACGTGTAAGGTAATAAACAAATGTCTTCGCCCTTTTTGATTCGGGCTCAACATGGAAGGGATGTGGGTGTGACTCCAAGATGCCCCTTCCCTAGACCCGGAGTCCCTCAGTTTTCCGCCGGTGCGTCCACCACTGCTGTCACCGTTTTGTTCGCTCGGTATCGTGAGGTCTTTGGCTTGGCTGGACACTCGCGTACATAGTGCCCCTTTTTTCCGCAGTAAAGGCAAAGGCCTTGCTTGCGGCGTGATTCTTTTTCAGTGGCTGTAAGGCTCGCCCTTATAGCTCCTATGTCCATGGGTTCTGTCCTGGTGGAGGAGTTGGTCTCAGGGCCACCCATCGAAACATACGATGGCAGCGCTTTCCCTTTCCTCTTGTGATCGCCCTTTCTTTCGTTCAATCTATGGTCCAGCCGTAGCACCAGGTTGATCAAGCCCTCACATGTCTTGGGTTGGGGGTCGATTTGTGCTACCACATCTTTGAGCTCTTCGCTCAAGCCCTGGTGAAACAGCGCGGTTTGTTTGGCTATGGGCCACTTGGTTTCGGCCACTAACCGTCGAAAAGCATTAAGGTACTGCACCAGATCATTGTTGCCTTGCCTCAGCTCCAACATCTCTCGATCGGCAGTATACGAGTCCGCCCTTCGATCAAACACCTTCAAGAATTCCTCGCGGAAGGCTCCCCAATCACATAGGATAGGGTCGTCCCTGCTCACCAGTGGGACTGCCCATTGCGCCGCGTTCCCAGCAAGATACGAGATCAGAAAGGCCACTCTGGCTTGGCTGGTCGGAAAGGCCTTTAGTTTGCAGGACAGATGCAGTGCTACTTGAGTGAGGAATACCTGCACTGTGTTGGGGTCTCCGCTGTACCTCTCTGGTGTCGCCAAAGGAATGGCTACGGGCATCTCTACCACAACCGCAGGAGCCGTGGCCGTGTGAGAGGCACCCGCCTGTAGCGGATCGTTCTGCAGAGCGTCCAGTCTAGCCTTAACGTCTGCTGTTTCCTTTCTGGAAGCGGTGAGCTCGATTTGCATCGCGGCTAAGACGGCCAACACATCCTCAATCGTGGCCATGTCGTTCGCCCAACCAGGAGATAGTTATGGAAGAGGTCGGATATTATGTAACGTCCTGGCTTTCTCGGGGTTGGGACAAACAGACAACGGACCAGAGAAAGGGATGTTAAGGAGGATTTAATAAACAGATAAACAACTACAGACAACAAAGAATACCGGTACTGGAATCACCAGTTAAAGTACGATACCCATTCACAGCTCTTCTAACCGTCCTCCGCATGCACACCGGTCCCGGTATGCTCCAACGGAGGGCACAGTGCTAAGCAGTGGCCGACAATGCCACTCGACCGCTGTGAAGGGTAGTTCCAAGGTTGTGGAATATACGGGGGGCACGTGGGAGTCACCCGGCCGGGCTCTCTACCACCTGGGAACAGCCGCTCTACCAGTTTCCCCCAGAGTACTGCCACAACACAAAGACGCTGGGAACACCTCCTAGTGTGCGTCTCTTGTATCCGGGTTTAAGTGATGATACCCAAGGTGGTGCAGAGAATGGATGGGAGCAGCCGCTCTACCTATCCCAGTTCTCCTACGAGTGTTGATGGCTAAGACGCGGAAACACCTCCTGGATAGCGTCTTAGCTCTAAGCGTGTGTTCACCCAAGTAACGAGGGTTGGGAGCTTCGGCTCGCACCAACCTCGATTTCTCCAAATTGTCAGGCCGTTGGGAGCTTCGGCTCTACCAACGGTACTTGTGCCCAATGACGTTGAATACGGCTCTCAGAACGGGACAGGACACGGGCAGGAAGCACACGCCAGCACCTCTTCTCCGCTCCTTAGAATGTTCCTTCCGCCGCTCCACTCTCCAACGGGTCCGTGTACCTCAACCAGGTACTCCGGCAAAGATCAGAATATCCGACGCCGAGTCCCAGTGATCTTCTCCTTAAGTAGTACTCTCGGCGTTGTATAACATGAAAACTAGGCGTTACCCTTGGTGTTATGTAACCAGAACTCTTGAGTTGCATAACATGCAAACTAGGCGTTACCCTTGGTGTTATGCAACCAGAACTCTTGAGTTGCATAACATGAAAACTAGGCGTTACCCTTGGTGTTATGTAACCAGAACTCTTGAGTTCCATGAGGCAATTGTTGCCGGAGGGCATTCTGGGAGTTGTAGTCCGCTCTCCTCCAAGCGCACCAGGTTCACGGAAGTGGCATCGTGGGAGGGAATCCATGTGCGGGAGGGGATTCCTGACATTGTTCAAGAAATGACTTTGACGACGCCCACATGGGTTAGACATTTTGCACTACCAGTCCCAGAATACATTGGGGGATGATTAACATGCTGATTGTAGAAATAAAAGAGGGATTTGTACTGACAGTGCTCTTTTTTCGTCATCTTCAGCTATGGCCCAAGAAGAAGGGCGTCTCTGCCCGAAACCCGTTGGCCAAAATAACGAGGATGTGGCTGCTACACCGACCTGTAATGAGGAGCGATCCCGAGTGCGCCCTCCACCTGAAGGGGTAAACTTTGAAAACAAATTAGTGGCCAGCGCTTGGTCACGGAGGTGCACCACCGCCTGTGCTTCGTGGGTCCGTGTGCTGTTTGAATTGGTCAGCTACACGGAAGAGGCATTTCCTGTGTGGCCGTTGCTACATTGGAGTTCCACCCCCGGAGCCACGCGGGTCTGCTTGCTGTTTGGATTGTACAGTTTGAGTGGAGCGGGAGATGCCAAATATATTGTACAGTGAGGTGGACAGCACCTTTTATCCCATTTTGATTGTTCAAGAAATGACTTTGACGACGCCCACATGGGTTAGACATTTTGCACTACCAGTCCCAGAATACATTGGGGGATGATTAACATGCTGATTGTAGAAATAAAAGAGGGATTTGTACTGACAGTGCTCTTTTGTCGTCATCTTCGGCTATGGCCCAAGAAGAAGGGCGTCTCTGCCCGAAACGCGTTGGCCAAAATAACGAGGATGTGGCTGCTACACCGACCTGTAATGAGGAGCGATCCCGAGTGCGCCCTCCACCTGAAGGGGTAAACTTTGAAAACAAATTAGTGGCCAGCCCTTGGTCACGGAGGTGCACCACCGCCTGTGCTTCGTGGGTCCGTGTGCTGTTTGAATTGGTCAGCTACACGGAAGAGGCATTTCCTGTGTGGCCGTTGCTACATTGGAGTTCCACCCCCGGAGCCACGCGGGTCTGCTTGCTGTTTGGATTGTACAGTTTGAGTGGAGCGGGAGATGCCAAATATATTGTACAGTGAGGTGGACAGCACCTTTTATCCCATTTTGATTGTTCAAGAAATGACTTTGACGACGCCCACATGGGTTAGACATTTTGCACTACCAGTCCCAGAATACATTGGGGGATGATTAACATGCTGATTGTAGAAATAAAAGAGGGATTTGTACTGACAGTGCTCTTTTGTCGTCATCTTCAGCTATGGCCCAAGAAGAAGGGCGTCTCTGCCCGAAACGCGTTGGCCAAAATAACGAGGATGTGGCTGCTACACCGACCTGTAATGAGGAGCGATCCCGAGTGCGCCCTCCACCTGAAGGGGTAAACTTTGAAAACATATATATATATATATATATATATATATATATATATATATATATCAGTGAAAAAACCATAGGTTTCACACATGTTATAGTTAGCTGGACATTTTACTCGTAAAAAACCAATGAAATTGCCCCGTTATAGTTAGTTCAGCTAACTATAACTCGCGCGCCCGCAATGCACTGCTGATGACGTCACATATTACATCACTCATGACATGGTCAGTGACATCACTCATGACATCACTGATGACATCTCAAATGACATCACTGATGACATCACTGATGACATCATCCAGTGAATGTGTGTTTTTCTGAAAATTAAATATGTTTTATATATGTATATCTCAAGGTCGATGGAAGAATAAATGGGTATATAAGTGTCTAAATGGATGATTTGTTTTTGAAAAATTGATTGTGTAACTGACTGATTAAGTGTATCTCTCACTTTGTGTATAAGTGGCTGCATGGGTTGGTGAGTAGCTACATGGGTGTCTATATAGGTTATTAGTTGTTTTTTTGAGTATCAGTCTGAGTGTCTGTATGGTACGGTGGGGGGTATTACGTAGTGCATAGATGCGTGAATGAGTGACTCACTGTTTGTATGTGTTGAAGACAGTATGTGTGCAGGACTGTATGGGTGGATGAGTGTGTGTATGGGTGTGTTAGTGAGTGAATGACTGTCTCAATAGTGTCTTCAGGAGTAACTACATATGTTTTAAACTAGTATATGTGACTATTGGTGTATATATGTGAGTATATGTGAGAGGGAGAGATTGAAAGAGTTCCTGTATGAATAAGTATGTGTTTCTGTAAGTGATTGTTTAAAAGACTAAGTATGTGTAAGTTTCCGTAGAAGTAAGTATGGTGGTGTGTGTATTACTGTATATGCAAGTAAATGTATGTTTTATTCTTTATTAGCATGAGTGACTATGTGTGTGAGTAACTCTATGGATGAGTGGCATTGTGTAACAGGATGTATAGATGTATGAGTACATATGATGAGTGAGTACATGTATGAGTGACTGTATAGGACTGTTGGTGAATGAGTGGATGTGTATGTGGATCTTAGAATTACTGAAGAGGTTGTTGTAACTGGTATTGGTATGTCCATTGTTTTGAAATTTTTAGTCTCTATTTTTGAATGTGTGTATCAAAGCTTATATTAAGGTGAGAGGAGGTCTGCCACTCTATCACAAGGATGATGTCATGATGTCATCAGTGATGTCATTTGAGATGTCATCAGTGATGTCATGAGTGATGTCACTGACCATGTCATGAGTGATGTAATATGTGACGTCATCAGCAGTGCATTGCGGGCGCGCGAGTTATAGTTAGCTGAACTAACTATAACGGGGCAATTTCATTGGTTTTTTACGAGTAAAATGTCCAGCTAACTATAACATGTGTGAAACCTATGGTTTTTTCACTGAATTTCTAAGGTTTTTTAAATGCTAATTCCTAACTATAACGTGTGTGAAACCCATGGTTTTTTCAGTGAATTTCTAAGGTTTTTTAAATGCTAATTCCTAACTATAACGTGTGTGAAACCCATGGTTTTTTCAGTGAATTTGCAAGGTTTTTTAAATGCTAATTCCTAACTATAACGTGTGTGAAACCCATGGTTTTTTCAGTGAATTTGCAAGGTTTTTTAAATGCTATTTTTTTTTTTTATTCTTCATTTTTTTCAAACATATTTTTAATTTAATTTTCTTATCTTTTATAAAGACTATGCTTAAATTTTTAAAATCCTTAAATATTTTTTTTATATATATTTTTTAAAATAAACATGTAAAATTTATTTCCAGATTTTTTTTTTTTTTTTTTTTTTTTTTTTTATAGTACGCGTACCGTAAGCTCACGGTAAGCGTACGGTTTACGCAACGTCCGTAATCTATCTACGCTGCTTGCGTATAGTTACGTACTTTGCGTAGCCGCGCGTACTGCGCGTGGGACGCGTGCGCGCTTACGCAACACGCGCACGTTACGCGGAAGTGCCGGGGAGTGACTGTTATGCGCATGCGCGCAAGCGCGTGTCTTTTTTACGCGCACGCGTACTTTTTGCCGTAAGCGCACCGTAAGCGTACCGTAAGCGTACGGTAGGTCATGTGATCATGAAACACAACTTTTGATTGGTTGAAAGTACTTTCAGTTCTAGAACTCTCCTACACCACACCCATTCCCCTCATTTCTGCTTGTGATCCCTTGGGAGAAGGAGCTGGTTTGTCTTTGGGATACGATGGCAGAACAGCAGAGCTCTTCTGAGAGTGAGGCTAGCACCAGCAGCACTGTCTTGAGGCAGAGAGCGAGGAAAGTAAAGCCTTCTTATGTTTGGGATTATTTTACTTTTCCAGAAGGCCAGCAAAAGGTGAATGCACCCTTAGTTACTTGCAAGCTGTGTCAGCGTGTACTTTCTAGAGGTAATCCTAACAGGAAGTATTCCTTTGGGAATCACACCATGAAGAGACACCTCCAGGATGTACACAGAAGGACACATGGTCATCTTTTTGGAGGTAACTCTTCAGAAAGACGAGCCAGTACATCCACAGCAGCTCAGCCTGGACCATCACCTGCAGGGCAGACTCCTTCTTCTGCAGGTCAGGTGAGCCCTTCATCTGTGGGGGGAGAATCTCCTTTTGCTGGCCCTCTGGAAATTAACCCTCGGTTTGCGAGGGTTGAAGTACGGTGCGCCACTTGTCACGATCTAATTACTTATAGGGAGACCAGTGTTTCCCTGGTGAACAGTAAAATAGATCAGCACACTTGTCGTACCGTCTAATATTCCCAATCTTTCTTTCCTCTGTCCCTGCATGAACACAACGGTTCTTTTAAGAGCCAACCTTATCTTTCATCTTTTTTTTACATATGTTTTTAAAAACTTTTTTTTTTTTTTTTTTACCGTACGCGTACGGTAAGCGTACCTTTTTTTTTATTTTTTAAAAAAAACACTAAAAATCATTTATCACATTAGAAGGTCCTTGAGAGACTACAATTATTATTATTGACTTACCATACTCACTCAAAAAAATATTTATTCATTTGTTTTTTTTAAAAATAGTTTTTAAAATGGTTGTAGTTTCCGAAAATTTTCTATATCGATCTGAAAAAAAAGAAACAAGTATTAATATTTTTAAACCATTTTATAATACAGTACACATATTTACATTTTTTACCAAAAAATATTTTTGCCTTATTTTTGCTGTTTTCAGAATATATTGCATTTCACTATAAATTGTGAAAGCAATTGCATTCATCATTTTACAGCGGGCAAAAAAAAATAACAATCTCAAAGATTGTATTAAAAAAGCCCAGAATCTCTTCTCACTTAAACTTATCATTACAGAAATGCATATTATTCTAAAAAAATATCATCTAAAAACAATACTTTTTTCTTTAAAATACCGTCTGATATGTTTGTTTCAGAAGTATAATCACAAAATTATATCTCAAATAACTCCAAAATACATCTGATTTTATTTCCTTTAGGCCAAATAGTATTTTTTTTTTTTCCTGGAATAAATTTCCAAGGGAAAACCATTAAAATTCTAAAGTTTAATCTGTCCAGATCTCACCAATTCTCTGTAACATTTTGGTTCACGAAAATTTTTTGAATAATTTATTTAGTCCACAATAGAATTGCTTACTTTTCCACATGGCCAAATAGTAATTTTTTAAATCATTTTTGAAAAAATTTCCAATGGCAGTCCAATAGCATTCCAAAATTTAAAATGTGCAGAAGTTACCGATTATCTCTAAATTATTGGTTTTTCAAAATTGCATTAAAAATTAAAAAAGTCCACATTACAATTGGTTATCTTTCCTTTAGGCCAAATGATAATTTTAAAAATCTTTTTTCTACAAAATTGCAATGGTAATCCAGTAAAATGGTAAAATTATTTTGTCCAGATCTTGCCAAATCTCTCTAAAATTTAGGTTTCAGGAAGATTAGATAGGAATTTGCTAAATCAAAAGGCAAACGTTGTTTGAAAATCAATTGGGAATCATTACACAGTGTCCAGCCTTTTTCACATTTTAGATAAACTGTGTAATGTCCAGAAGTAACAGTAGGTCCATCATGGAAAATTATTGCAACAGTTACAAAAGTTTTTCCTGAAATTGATAATTGCTGTCCTGTAAACTTCTTTATTAAAGTATCCAATTTTGATCCATCAGCTCTACATCGTTGCATCATTAAAATTACATACTGTCCGTATTCCCTTAAAATTAATGTTGATAACATGTCAGAATTACACTCACCACATTTCATGCTATGATTAGCATCTTTAACTAATTTTGCAAAAGTGACTGTTTTACTCTCTGGCAATGTCAAATAAATAAACCTTTCATTATCAACAATAGAGCCACATATATTATAACAATTATCACAACTATGTTCCCATTTATAAGAGAGACCAAAAAAAATGTCAATGGGAACTCCTTCTTCTTCCACTACCTGAAGAAAATACATCAAAAATTCGTGTGCATCTTGCTGTTCATTTTGAGAAAACTGTGTTCGTCCTGAACATACATCTAAAAGTTTTCTAATATCAGTAGCACTTTCTATTTGAGTTTTATCTTTACTCAGCTTTTGAAAAAGGAGACTGAGCTCTGAACAGAATCTTTTTCCCTGATTTACTATTATCTGCTCTTGCAAACTTTCCAGATAAAATGCAACATTCAGCACTACATTAGCGTAGCAGTTGACACCAGAGCTATTTTCAAAATGACATCCTACAACCTGTTCTTCATTGTCCTTTTTCTTTTTGTTTGCAATTACATCACTCCTCTTTTTTTTCCTCTTCTCTACATCCTCATTACAGATATTCTCATTTCTCCTTTTACGAGAAACTACACGTTTCTCCAACACAGGATACTGACCTAAATGAGGAGCATAGCTTCTTCTTAATCTATTATACTCCTTTACACAGTTTGTATCAGCACTAACTTTTGAGTCATCAAAGTCTATCATGAATAAACCTGATAATGTTTTGACTCGTGACAAAGCTACATATGCCATACCTTCTTTGAACACAGTTGAACCAATGTTCACAAATGCACAATCTACAGTCAATCCTTGAGACTTGTGGATAGTTACAGCATATGCTAGTGAAAACGGAAACTGCTTCCTACGTACATATAAGTCTTTCACAAGCATGAAACGAACTGAACAACGACAAATGTCTTTAACTTCCTCTATCTGATCAAATTTTATTTTTAAACATTCAATTCCATCTTTTTTCTGATAATTAATAAAACCCACAACTCTTCCCATCGCTCCATTCACTAAGCCTTTCTCAACATCCAAATTTCTCCTTAAAAACACTCTACAGTTCATGCAAACATATAGATTTTTTTCTAATCCTGCTGTTTTGGAGATGTTCTTCTCTAGTGAGTCCAATTTATTTTTCAGTTTGCCTGTTACTGTGACAGTAATTCTTCCATCCTCAATTTTGTCCACTGCTTCCAATTTCCTGATGTCTTCCTTTTCCAATTTCAAAAGCTCCTCATTAAATATTGAGCATTCACGTAGAGTTGGCATTAAACAGATGACACTTTTGTTTTCTGCAATATTCTTGTATATTTTCTCTGCAACTATTTCTTCCTTTGGAAATAAATTATGTAGCAGCCGACTCTGTAATGCTTTTTTCCCAACTTCTGTGAGTAGTCCAATCCTGATATCTTTCAGAATACTTCCATATTCTTCATCGTTTGCTTGCCTCATATTAGTTGTAAGTTCCTTGTACTCAAAGAAGGACCAAATATTTGTATTTCCAATGCTTCCCAATGACTTCTTCGTGTCTTCATGTGTCACAGTATTAAACACTGGTTGTCCTTTAACTGGAGTAAGTTGCAAAAGATCCCCAAAAACTATGACGTGTTTTCCACCAAATAACACGTCATAGTCTGTCTTCAAAATTTGCTGCATTCTTAAATGCACAAAGGCAAGCATTAAGTTTGATACCATGCTCACCTCATCAATAATGAGAACTTGCATCTTCTTCAATACTCGTGAAACTTCCAAGGATGCTTCTCCAGTTAGCTTGTTGAATTGTATTTTGTTCTCATGCTCCACTGGTAACATTAGCAAACGATGTAAGGTGATTCCTTTTATGTTATATGCTGCTAACCCAGTTGGAGCAGTAACCACACAAGACAAAGTAGAATCCGTTTTTTGCTTTAGGTAGCTTCTGATGACTTTAATTAGGAAACTTTTTCCAGTGCCAGCTTGTCCGCTTACATACATCCTGATTGGATGAAATGATGTGCATGAGCACTCTTTTTTGATATGTAGAAATCCGTGATCAATTTTGTTTTTGATCTCTTCATAAATTTGTTGCTGCTCTTGATTCAGTTGTCTTTCCAAATTTTCTAAGTCTATAAATTCTTCTTGAGCTTGATTCATAGCCGTTTCCACTTCATTCATGGCTATTGATGCTTCATTTTCAACGATTGGTTGTCCTAGGGGATCTTGACTGTGTGTTCCTGAACTTTGGCTGTCCTGAGAACTGTCTCTAGCTATTTCTGCTGCAATTGTAGTTTCCTGTTCAATTTCTTCATTTAACATTTGCAGATAAGTTGAGAATGTACTGCATTGTATGCTGTCTTTGCAAGCATTAAAAGAATCTTCATAGCTCTGGAATTCTCCCAGTAGTTCATCCTCTGTACGCCATGGTTTAAACAACTGTAAAAGAGCCAAGTAGTAAAATTCTTTCTTGTCGGTAGTGTCGCAACTCAGCTTCCGGTGATTTATCAAACTTCCTTTGGTTTGCTTCACCAAACATCCTTCTTCACCAACAACTTTATATTTTCCACTGTTGATGTCTTCTGCAGCTTTCCGTGAATAAATGTAGTTCTGTAACACTTCATAGAGACACATGTTCTCCAGATGATGACTTCTCTTGGGATAATATGTGTCCAACATGTTTGTTTTCAATATGTCTGTACTTTCTGGGTCATTCTCAGCCAAATATTCAATTTCTCCAACAGATTTCAGTACCCGATTTCTCATTGCTGCAAGGCCTAAACTTGCCCAAATTATTCTTCTTGACTTCGAGTAGAGACTTGCAGAAGATAACCTATCTGAACATTCGTAGGATCCAATTTCTCGATGCGATAACATCTTCAAACTGAAACTGTACAGCTTCTTACTGACAGTCTTCTCGTGAGAAATCTCTTCCCACATTTCCTTCAATTCTGTTTTTTCTGATTTCGTAATGTAAGACGTTACATATCGAGCAACAGCAATGGAATTGTCAGCAACATACTGTATATCCATGTTAGCGTTCCACATGGATAAAATGACTGGGTTGTAGTCATTTATATTTTTTGATTCTTCTTTTCTTTTAAGGTTGTAGGTATTCTTAGGTGATTTTCTTGTGATAGTATGTCTCACAGCTGACATAAAACTGTTGACTCTTCCATTTGTAAGAACAGGTCTAGGAAATCCAAATCGACATTTAGTGTAGTATTTTTCTTTGCTCTTGTATTTCCGTCGACAGTATTTTCCACACCGATGACTTTGGAAACGTAGAACTTGCTCCTTTAACTTGTTCTCTTCTGTGCTTTTAGGTATAGCACATGTTGCATATTCTTCAATGTAAGATAACACTGCTTCATCAGTATCAGTTCCAAACTTTGGGGCATCCTTGATCCACAGCAGCATATGAATATGAGGAGCACCTCTTGCCTGGTACTCTTTTCTCCAAAAGAAATCCACTACTTCTCCAAGAGGTGGATTTTTTTTATTGCAGATGAAGGACATCATAGCCTCAAATCTATGATTGAAATATCTGCAAACATTAACCGGATCCAATGAGCACAGTTCTCCTGCTGTCTTGTATTCGATGTTTTTAATGTTTGAATTGGCCTCTCGTAGAAAATCCAGTAAATCATCCCAAGCGTACTCGGCACAGCTTAGGGTAAGGAACCATGTTGGTGTTCCTAAATTGCGTAACATGCATTTTAGTTCACCATGGCGTCGGTACCAATATTCATTTGTCCCACGCTGACAAGCCATCAGATTGATCAGTTGTGTTTCCAAATGATCATCTCGGTGCTGCACTTTCTCCATAAAATCCTTAGCAGACACATTTTGTAAATGTACTCCACTTTTTAAAATGTGATTTACTGCATAAGACAGTGCAGACAAGTCGCTTTCAAATAAAAGATGGAACAAATAAGGAATACTTTGTCGAAATCTGGGATCTTCAGCATATAGTCTTGTAGTTCGATACTCTGAAGCTGGAATCTGTTCTGGACGTTCATCGTATCGTCCTCCTTTTCCTTTAGGAAACAGCTGGGGAAAACATCGAGCTTCCAAGCTCTCCTCCCATACACTCACGGGATTTCCTTTTGCTTTCTTCATCTGAAAGAGATCAATATTGTCTCCCATAACTTCTTTCGAATGGAGAGGATGTATGCTAAAATGTTCATAAATTTCTTCTTCCTTTGACTTGTCCACTTTTTCAATTTGTCCAGTTGGTGTTTCTGTGTCTCCTTGTAAATCTTCTTCTTCTTCTTCTTCTTCTATATAAATTGATTCATACCATTTGTTATTTTTTTTCAAATACAAATTTGCTCTTTGTACTTTCCGCACATCTACCAGCTCCTGCCAAATCTTCTTATTCTTTGTAGGTACACCATTAACCAGAATAATTAATGGTTCAGTTTCCAAAGTATCCGCATCAATAGTTTCCATATTTTTTTTCAAATCCAAGGGCAAATACACCACTCTACCTTTTAAACCTCTCAGTAAATCTGAAGGAGGTAATTTACCAGTTTTGGGCTCCATACGTACTATGGTCTGGAACGGATGAACACATTGAATGAGTATAGACTCATATGTATTTAATTCACAAAGTTCAGCAGGAATAGCATCCAATTCTAAATTATTATGTACAGCTCTGGTCGGCATTCTATTTTCCTCTAACTTGTTGTAGCAGTATTTACAAATACGCTGATCTTCACCCAATTCAAAACAATTTTCAAGAAATATATATGTGGCAAAATCCATCCACTTATAATTATCTTCATTTTCACTCTTTCTGTAGAGATCAACATTCCTAGTTTGTTTTCTATAATGAGTTCTGCGGCAACAAATACAAGTAACATTTGGTCTTTCATTAGAGATTATTGCAAATTTTGATATGTGATCATTAAATGTCTTACTTACACAAGGTTCTACATTCTCTTCCACTTCTGCCTCATTTACTGTGTCCTTCTCTGCACTGTTTTGTTCAGGACCAAAGTAACAAAACTGAATTTCATCAACAACCTTCTCTACATCTGATACCGTTCCTCGGAACAGAGCCCTATTCAATTCATTTAACTTTATTGCTGGACTTTTGGCAAAATACAACCGTCTCACAAACTTTCTCATTTCAGTATGATGAACAGCCAGCATCCTAAAATGATGGAAAACACTATTGCACACTTTTCTAGATAGACAAGCAAGAGAATGACCCTGCAAACCAGTATTCTCTCTCACTCTGCATGGATCCAGACTTTGAAGCACCTTAATCTTTTGTTTTACACTTTTTTTACTATATTCTCTTAGAAACTCTCGAAATCTGTCAATAGATTCCTGACGCACAGTGCAAATACTACTACAATTCCAAGTGTACACTGGGGCTTTAGGACGTCTCCCCATTGCCTCATCTGCCATCACTTGTACCTCATCTCTTGGAACCATTATCTCCTTCTCCATTATGCAACCATTTTTTACTTCGTATGAACGACCTCTGGTGTCAACTGCATGCAGCAAACTATTACTTTGAAAATAGCTCTCTTCATTAAAAAAAGGTTCACTACTTGAACTATGCATCCACTTTCCTAAAAACACTTTACAAAAGTTTGTTCTGTTCACTACTCTTTTGCTTTTGCTTTGTGATTTCAGTACATTAACCATTTTATCTAATGTACGCATCCTATTCAAAATTAATATGAATAGTTTCCTTTTTAATTCTAATGCTTTTGCTGCAATGGCTTCAATTTCTTTTTTTCTCTTGTAATATTTAGCCTTTTGCTTATATTTCTTTATATCCTTTATCAAATTGGACATAACTCTTCTCTGAAACATTTTTCTACGTATCTCTTTAAATGCTGTTTTTCTGTTTATGTTAAACTTTTCAATTGCAGAAGGTATATTTGCATTAACTAAATTCTCATTTTTTTGCTGTTCTCTATGTTTTGTTACATTTTTCTGAGAACAGACATTTTGTACATTTTTCTTTGTTTTGAATATTTTGTTTAGAAATTGTTTTTTTTGCTTACCAGAAGATTTTTTCTTTTTCCCAACATCAGCATCTTCTACTAACTTTGGTCCTCCAGTTGTCTTCAAATATAGTTTTTTTTTTAGCGTTTTTTGAACTCGAGATTTTGTAGGCATCTTAAATTTTGTTCACAGTTCTTCAGTAATACCTGAAAAAAACTAAAAAAAAAATCCTTTATTGTATTTAAATATATTACTACATTTCTTTTCACAATAGTCACAAAACGAAATTTCTTTGCCAATTTGAATGCACACAAACTGCTCTTTTTTTTGGGCAAGTGAAAATCTCTATTACAAACTGTCACATTATGAAACCAAGCTGTTTTTTCAGACCACCACCGTGTGTATTCTCTGTGACTGCCTACACTCCAGCAGGGGCAACCAGCCTTAGTGATGCTGAATGTATTTGCATTACAGACTTAAACCTGAAAACCCCACTCGCTTCTAATTACTGTGCATGACTATACATGGCAAGCACATGGGTGTGTGCTAAGCCTCTGCTTCTTCCCCCAAAAATTCGCTCCCCCTTTCCATCTACTGCAACTGTGAAATCACCAGAGCAAGACGCAATAAATCTCTGCCTATAATTCTTCTATGCACACAGAGTCATGTTTTCACATTAGTGCCAAAACGAAATTTCTTTGCCAATTTGAAAGCACACTTACTGCTCTTTTTTTTTCGGGCCAAGTGAAAATCTCTTTTTACAATTTGAAATCACTTTTACAGACTGACACATTCTGAAACCTTTTTTTTAAATTTATTTAAATGCACATGTCCAAGCTGTTTTTTTTTCAGACCACCACCGTGTGTATTCTCTGTGACTGCCTACACTCCAGCAGGGGCAACCAGCCTTAGTGATGCTGAATGTATTTGCATTACAGACTTAAACCTGAAAACCCCACTCACTTCTAATTACTGTGCATGACTATACATGGCAAGCACATGGGTGTGTGCTAAGCCTCTGCTTCTTCCCCCAAAAATTCGCTCCCCCTTTCCATCTACTGCAACTGTGAAATCACCAGAGCAAGACGCAATAAATCTCTGCCTATAATTCTTCTATGCACACAGAGTCATGTTTTCACATTAGTGCCAAAACGAAATTTCTTTGCCAATTTGAAAGCACACTTACTGCTCTTTTTTTTTCGGGCCAAGTGAAAATCTCTTTTTACAATTTGAAATCACTTTTACAGACTGACACATTCTGAAACCTTTTTTTTAAATTTATTTAAATGCACATGTCCAAGCTGTTTTTTTTTCAGACCACCACCGTGTGTATTCTCTGTGACTGCCTACACTCCAGCAGGGGCAACCAGCCTTAGTGATGCTGAATGTATTTGCATTACAGACTTAAACCTGAAAACCCCACTCGCTTCTAATTACTGTGCATGACTATACATGGCAAGCACATGGGTGTGTGCTAAGCCTCTGCTTCTTCCACCAAAAATTCGCTCCCCCTTTCCATCTACTGCAACTGTGAAATCACCAGAGCAAGACGCAATAAATCTCTGCCTATAATTCTTCTATGCACACAGAGTCATGTTTTCACATTAGTGCCAAAACGAAATTTCTTTGCCAATTTGAAAGCACACTTACTGCTCTTTTTTTTTCGGGCCAAGTGAAAATCTCTTTTTACAATTTGAAATCACTTTTACAGACTGACACATTCTGAAACCTTTTTTTTAAATTTATTTAAATGCACATGTCCAAGCTGTTTTTTTTTCAGACCACCACCGTGTGTATTCTCTGTGACTGCCTACACTCCAGCAGGGGCAACCAGCCTTAGTGATGCTGAATGTATTTGCATTACAGACTTAAACCTGAAAACCCCACTCGCTTCTAATTACTGTGCATGACTATACATGGCAAGCACATAGGTGTGTGCTAAGCCTCTGCTTCTTCCACCAAAAATTCGCTCCCCCTTTCCATCTACTGCAACTGTGAAATCACCAGAGCAAGACGCAATAAATCTCTGCCTATAATTCTTCTATGCACACAGAGTCATGTTTTCACATTAGTGCCAAAACGAAATTTCTTTGCCAATTTGAAAGCACACTTACTGCTGTTTTTTTTTCGGGCCAAGTGAAAATCTCTTTTTACAATTTGAAATCACTTTTACAGACTGACACATTCTGAAACCTTTTTTTTAAATTTATTTAAATGCACATGTCCAAGCTGTTTTTTTTCCAGACCACCACCGTGTGTATTCTCTGTGACTGCCTACACTCCAGCAGGGGCAACCAGCCTTAGTGATGCTGAATGTATTTGCATTACAGACTTAAACCTGAAAACCCCACTCGCTTCTAATTACTGTGCATGACTATACATGGCAAGCACATGGGTGTGTGCTAAGCCTCTGCTTCTTCCACCAAAAATTCGCTCCCCCTTTCCATCTACTGCAACTGTGAAATCACCAGAGCAAGACGCAATAAATCTCTGCCTATAATTCTTCTATGCACACAGAGTCATGTTTTCACATTAGTGCCAAAACGAAATTTCTTTGCCAATTTGAAAGCACACTTACTGCTCTTTTTTTTTCGGGCCAAGTGAAAATCTCTTTTTACAATTTGAAATCACTTTTACAGACTGACACATTCTGAAACCTTTTTTTTAAATTTATTTAAATGCACATTTCCAAGCTGTTTTTTTTTCAGACCACCACCGTGTGTATTCTCTGTGACTGCCTACACTCCAGCAGGGGCAACCAGCCTTAGTGATGCTGAATGTATTTGCATTACAGACTTAAACCTGAAAACCCCACTGGCTTGTAAATACTGTGCATGACTATACACGGCAAGGACATGGGTGTGTGCTAAGCCTCTGCTTCTTCCCCCAAAAATTCGCTCCTCTTTTCCATCTACTGCAACTGTGAAATCACCAGAGCAAGACGCAATAAATCTCTGCCTATAATTCTTCTATGCACACAGAGTCATGTTTTCACATTAGTGCCAAAACGAAATTTCTTTGCCAATTTGAAAGCACACTTACTGCTCTTTTTTTTTCGGGCGAAGTGAAAATCTCTTTTTACAATTTGAAATCACTTTTACAGACTGACACATTCTGAAACCTTTTTTTTAATTTTATTTAAATGCACATTTCCAAGCTGTTTTTTTTTCAGACCACCACCATGTGTATTCTCTGTGACTGCCTACACTCCAGCAGGGGCAACCAGCCTTAGTGATGCTGAATGTATTTGCATTACAGACTTAAACCTGAAAACCCCACTAGCTTGTAAATACTGTGCATGACTATACACGGCAAAGACATGGGTGTGTGCTAAGCCTCTGCTTCTTCCCCCAAAAATTCGCTCCCCCTTTCCATCTACTGCAACTGTGAAATCACCAGAGCAAGACGCAATAAATCTCTGCCTATAATTCTTCTATGCACACAGAGTCATGTTTTCACATTAGTGCCAAAACGAAATTTCTTTGCCAATTTGAAAGCACACTTACTGCTCTTTTTTTTTCGGGCCAAGTGAAAATCTCTTTTTACAATTTGAAATCACTTTTACAGACTGACACATTCTGAAACCTTTTTTTTAAATTTATTTAAATGCACATGTCCAAGCTGTTTTTTTTTCAGACCACCACCGTGTGTATTCTCTGTGACTGCCTACACTCCAGCAGGGGCAACCAGCCTTAGTGATGCTGAATGTATTTGCATTACAGACTTAAACCTGAAAACCCCACTCGCTTCTAATTACTGTGCATGACTATACATGGCAAGCACATGGGTGTGTGCTAAGCCTCTGCTTCTTCCCTCAAAAATTCGCTCCTCTTTTCCATCTACTGCAACTGTGAAATCACCAGAGCAAGACGCAATAAATCTCTGCCTATAATTCTTCTATGCACACAGAGTCATGTTTTCACATTAGTGCCAAAACGAAATTTCTTTGCCAATTTGAAAGCACACTTACTGCTCTTTTTTTTTCGGGCCAAGTGAAAATCTCTTTTTACAATTTGAAATCACTTTTACAGACTGACACATTCTGAAACCTTTTTTTTAAATTTATTTAAATGCACATGTCCAAGCTGTTTTTTTTTCAGACCACCACCGTGTGTATTCTCTGTGACTGCCTACACTCCAGCAGGGGCAACCAGCCTTAGTGATGCTGAATGTATTTGCATTACAGACTTAAACCTGAAAACCCCACTCGCTTCTAATTACTGTGCATGACTATACATGGCAAGCACATGGGTGTGTGCTAAGCCTCTGCTTCTTCCCCCAAAAATTCGCTCCCCCTTTCCATCTACTGCAACTGTGAAATCACCAGAGCAAGACGCAATAAATCTCTGCCTATAATTCTTCCATGCACACAGAGTCATGTTTTCACATTAGTGCCAAAACGAAATTTCTTTGCCAATTTGAAAGCACACTTACTGCTCTTTTTTTTTCGGGCCAAGTGAAAATCTCTTTTTACAATTTGAAATCACTTTTACAGACTGACACATTCTGAAACCTTTTTTTTAATTTTATTTAAATGCACATGTCCAAGCTGTTTTTTTTTCAGACCACCACCGTGTGTATTCTCTGTGACTGCCTACACTCCAGCAGGGGCAACCAGCCTTAGTGATGCTGAATGTATTTGCATTACAGACTTAAACCTGAAAACCCCACTCGCTTCTAATTACTTTGCATGACTATACATGGCAAGCACATGGGTGTGTGCTAAGCCTCTGCTTCTTCCCCCAAAAATTCGCTCCCCCTTTCCATCTACTGCAACTGTGAAATCACCAGAGCAAGACGCAATAAATCCCTGCCTATAATTCTTCTATGCACACAGAGTCATGTTTTCACATTAGTGCCAAAACGAAATTTCTTTGCCAATTTGAAAGCACACTTACTGCTCTTTTTTTTTCGGGCCAAGTGAAAATCTCTTTTTACAATTTGAAATCACTTTTACAGACTGACACATTCTGAAACCTTTTTTTTAAATTTATTTAAATGCACATGTCCAAGCTGTTTTTTTTTCAGACCACCACCGTGTGTATTCTCTGTGACTGCCTACACTCCAGCAGGGGCAACCAGCCTTAGTGATGCTGAATGTATTTGCATTACAGACTTAAACCTGAAAACCCCACTCGCTTCTAATTACTGTGCATGACTATACATGGCAAACACATGGGTGTGTGCTAAGCCTCTGCTTCTTCCCCCAAAAATTCGCTCCTCTTTTCCATCTACTGCAACTGTGAAATCACCAGAGCAAGACGCAATAAATCTCTGCCTATAATTCTTCTATGCACACAGAGTCATGTTTTCACATTAGTGCCAAAACGAAATTTCTTTGCCAATTTGAAAGCACACTTACTGCTCTTTTTTTTTCGGGCCAAGTGAAAATCACTTTTACAGACTGACACATTATGAAACCACCATGTGTAACTACAACAAAAACAATTCCCATTTCTATTATTCATTTCTTAAGTTACCACATACATCCCCTCTCAAACTGTAAACTCACCTTTAAAATTAGTTAGTTGTGAAAGAAATGTGACACTCAAACAGCAGAATATCAGAGCCAGGATCTCTGTTGTGTTCACCTCTCTCCTCTCAGCAGAACCAGATAATGGCAAACTTTCCCTCTATTTTTCCACACATATACATGTAAGTTTCAAATCTCAGTGCTTCCCCCTTTTTTTCAAATGTAATGACACATTTCTATTGGTTGAAAACCAACCCTTTTCCAAAAGTACCCTGCCCCCAACTTGACTTCTACCTAGTACCCTTCCCCCAACTTGACTTCTGCCTGCTACCATAGCAACAGCTCATGGAACACTGCTGTGTGCAGTTAGGTCAGAAGTTCGACACACAATGTTTCAATTCCACAGAGCAAGAGTGCTTGACTTTTCAAACCTAACAGCAAATCCATAGTACTGTTCTTTGGTTACACATTTTTTTGTACCAATACAAAACATGCTTGTATTAATTTTCACATACAGCCTAGTTTTTTTTCTAGAATGGTATGAAACAGCCAATCAGTTCTTTTTGTTTTGTAAAAAATATGTATGCCTCCATTTCCAAACTGTCTTTCTTTTCATATTGCCATTCTACTGAAAGACACCTCCTGAGTGCATCCAGTTCTCCTTTGAAGATGTTCACAGTGTGGATTGTAGGGCACAGCTATGTCTTCTGGATTGAAAAGTTTGCAGAGAAAACAGATATGGTGAGAGACCTTGCTTTGCCAAATGTAGACATTAAATGGATTGGTCAGAGAGGGTTAAAGTGGCACCAATTGATGCCATTGGTGAAATCCTTCATTCAAATCCAACACCCTGACCTCATAATAGTGCACTGTGGTGGCAATGACCTAGGCACTTTGACTGGGGTAGGTCTGGAAATGCTTATGAAGGACACCTTTGCACAACTGTTTACACTTTTCCCTAAAACTGCCTTTGTGTTTTCCAACATATGCCAAAGGCAAAAATGGAACTGGTCCAATCATTTCTGTCCACAGATTGACAAAGCAAGAAAGCACGTCAACAAATCTGTTTCTGCTTTCCTCCGTGACTATGGTATGGGTGCCATTTACCACAACAACTTGCGTTACGACATGCAAGACATTTATAGAGGAGATGGTGTGCACTTCAATGATGAAGGGAACAGAGTCTTCCTCTTGAACCTTAGACTCTGCATCGGTACTTACTTGTAGGTACCACTAAAAAAATGACTCCATAAACACAACAGCTCTTTTTAGAGCTCCCTAATTTCTAAACTCTTAAATCTGCTTTTCATTTATTTATTTTTATTTTTTTTACCGTACGCTTACCGTAAGCTTACCGTACGCGTACCCCGTGATTTTTTTTAAAATCAATAAATGTTTTCTTTGTACTTTTCTGTCCTTCTTTGACCCCCTTACAATTGTTAGGGGGTCTGTAACTCTCCTCATTGCCCCCTTTCCTTGTTTTCACTCTTTTTTTTCAGAGTGAAATACACAAAATGGCGGCCGCCGCTTCCTGGTTTCGGCCGATTCGAATGTTTACTAAGATCTAAGAGCCAATCAGAATCGCGCTCGCGCACGCCACCGTACGCTTACCGTAAGCGTACGGTAAGCGTACCGTAAGCGGGCTCAGATATATATATTGATTTAAAGGCTATTTTCTCAGAATCTACTGAACAGATTTACACCAAACCTACAAAAGGCACTTCCTTGACCTAGGGACTACCTCACTGCCAAATTTTGAGTAATTCTGTTCAGCCGTTCAGGCTGTAGCTCGTTCTAAAGGTCCTATGGAAAAATGCATGGGAAAAACGCGTTTTGGGACCCCCCTTTTATCTCAGCCCCCGCTTGACGGATCCCCCCGAGACTTTCAGGGTAGGAGCGGAGCGTAGCGCCCCACCTATTTTGAGAAATTCGCGAGGATTCGTCGACCGGCGCCAAAGTTATTCAAAATAGAATGTTGAGGTTTTCCTATGGAAACGTGGTCCTAACTATAACTACCTACTGGCGACCGCCAGTAGGTAATATATATATACATATATATATATATATATACCGCCAGTAGGGAATATATATGTATGTGTATATATATATATATATATATATATATATATACACATACATATATATTCCCTACTGGCGGTAGGTAGGACCTAATTTCCATAGGAAATCCGCAACATTCTATTTGCAATAACTTTGGCGCCGATTGACGAATCTTCGCAAAATTTTACAAACTTTTGGCCAGCTCCGGTTCGCTCCTATCCTGAACGATTCGTCAAGCGGGGGCCGAGAAAAAAGGGGGGTCTAAAACGAGTTTTCCCCATGCAATTTCCCATAGGACCTTTAACCGCAGCTACAGCCCGAACTGCTGAACGGAATTACACCAAATTTGGCAAAGAGGTGGTCCTTCGTTCAGACTCGTGCCTTTTGTTTAAATGGTGTAAATTCGTTCAGTAGTTCCTGAGAAAATTACATTTAAAAGTACATATATATCTATGGCCTCTGAGGATCCGCGCACCCTATGTGCACCCAGCGCGCACCCTGCCGTGCATGAGCTGTATTCTAATTGGCTGTCAACACTCCAAATCAGGAAGTGTTGGCAGCACAAGAAACCTAAAAATAAATGAGAAAAACGCAAAAAGGGGGCACACTTCTGTTCACTAAGCATTTCCTTCCATGGCCATTTTTTCTGTGGCTCTTCAGAAGATTCACCTAGACTAGGCTCAAGTAATCCTCATTGCCGTGGACTTGCCAAGGAGGGTGTGATATACACCAACCTCCTGCACCCTACTCAGTGTCCTCTGATCTGTCTACCTCTCAATTCCAGGGGCAGGTTCTGCACCCCAATCTCTGAAACCTTCATGTTTGTAATTGAGCGAGGACAGCTGAGTTCTCTTAAGATGCCACAGCAGATATTTGATAAGATCCTATCTTCTTCTCGCCTCTCCACAAAGTCGGTTTATTCCAGGAGGTGAAACCAATTCATAACTTCCTACATTGGGTCCCAGGTGGACCTCTTAAAGGCCCATTTGTGTGAAATGTTAACAGTTTGCACTATCTTTGGCCCAGCACAGTTTAGCACTGGGCACAATGAAGGGGTATATGACAGCTCCATCAGCCTTTCTATGCCTTCCAGATCAATCACCCTTTTCAAGATGCCGGTGGTTGTGCGGTTTCTGTAGGGACTGATGGGTGCTCCATTTGAGCCTCTCCATAGTTGATTGTTAAGTTTTCTAACATTTAAAACTGTTTTGTGCTTGCTATGAGTAAGGTGAAGCGCATCAGTGAACTGTAGACCTTAAGCGTTCATTTACCCTTTACATGCTTCTTGCCAGACAAGCTTGTCCATAGCATTAAAGTGGCTTTCCTGCCACAGGTGGTAACTCAAATCCATCTGGGTCAATCTATGACCCTGCCTACAATTCAATCCCCACCCTATCCAACTAAGGTGGAGGAGTGTGTACACAGCTTGGACCCAGGGTGTATGGTCAATTATATTGACTGCCAGAAAGCAATCCGATCTGACTTCCAGCTCTTTATCGAGTACAAGGGCAACAAAAAAGGCAAGGTGGTACCGAGGAGAACTTTGTCCCTTTGGTTTCTACTATTCTTCAAAATATGTTTCACAATTGCAAAGACGGAGCCGCTGTTGAAATCTGTGTATATTCACCAGGGTGATATCTTGAACTGCAGCCTTGGTCAGAGGTGGTCTGGTAGCCGACATCTACAGAGCAATGATACCAGGCTTTCCTTCAAACATGTGCCGACCATTATCATCTGAACTCAGAGGTGAGAAGGGGTGGCCATTTCACTTGCTCAGTTATCTAAGGGTTCCTTGTTTGATGTTCCTTCAGACTCTCCTACACAGATTGATACTGCTTTGAAATCTGATCCGAGGTGAGGAATTTGGAGGTAGAAGTATTCATCAGAAGAAAAGATACTTATCTTTGGGAACAGGTAAGTAACTTTTTCTTATGGACATTTCATCATGAGTCTTGTGCCAATTTGCAAATATTGCTGTTACTGTAAAAGGTGGTTTCAGACCATACATACCATTCCAGCCCCGGAGTTTGGGTTAAGGATCTCAAATAATCTTACGATGGTCAAAAATTAAGTGGGAACGGGACCAAAGTATTACAGAATATCAAAACTATCACTGCAGCAGTTTCTTCTTTCCAATCCCCAAAACAAGCATTTGCAAAGCAATAGGTCTCGCATTTACGCGAGTTTAAGCTATTGGCATTGTAAATGGCAATGCTTATTATTATTATTTTTTTAAACATAACTAAAAGGCAGTGTCTCAGAAGTGGACGCCGCGCTCAACATAAAAGTTAAATATAAATAAACTGAGCATGGTGTCCCTAAAGCGGGCGCCGTGCTCAGGATACAAATACAATAAAATAGCATCCGCCATTGTCCCCATAAGTGCCCATAAACAAAATAGTGCTGACACCCTAGATAAAGCCGACCATGTACAGAGCCAAGTAAAAGGTCCAGTCGTCATCGGCGGTAACAAATGGCGACAAGGCGGTAACAAGGAGGGACTAACAAGCTCCATAATGAATCAGAAGCCAGTATTTACCAAGGACAATGACACCAGCCAATGAAAAGTATGGGCGGAGATTGGGCGAGGCTTACAGAGCATACTCGACTACTGCATGCCTCGCATCCGCGCTGCCGCTAAGTTCAACCTAATAACTTAGCACGGTGCCAGTGGTAGGCCACAATGCATCGCATGTAGCACCTATGTTTTCGACAAAAAGCAGACTGAGTCAAACCCTGATTAATCAAAGCCACAACAATCAGGACTAAGCACCAATACTAACTCAGACTCACCCAAGAGCTTGAAAGAGGGGAACCTTCCAATCTAGAATTCAGGACACCATAAAAGACGATGAATATATCTTTCCACTCCAGTGGGCGGGATTTCCCATCAACAAGGACTAGTGGGTGCTAATTTTAGATCAACAGTGACACACCTAAAATTTGTGCTTAAGGTGGCTCTAACAGCACACAAAGAGACCGTCCATACTGACCTGAAGGGTTTGTATAAAAAAAAGGCTTTTGATGTTGCTCAAGATAGTGATAGAAATAGTCCCGTTTCCCTACAATATTGTTTCTGTTCCATTTCCAATACTTTTGCAATGTCTTATCTCCCTCTTTTGTGAAGGTTGTCGAGTCAAACATTTCCCAATCTGGCTCGCAATTGAACTGGGTCACACCTCCCTGTGGCAGGAAACCTATTGTTCTGCCTTCACCTACTCGAGTTCAGCTCAACAGTAGGAGGGCAGAAACATGTCTCTGGTTGGCAACAGCACTAGCTTGCTGTTAGACCCTGAAAGGCTGGTATCAGGAATACAGGGTGGCATCCTAAGGGAGCTCCCAGTGCATGGGATCCTTTATCCAACACTGGAATTGGTTGGGGTAAGATTCCAACATGTTTGATTTCAAACATGACCGGTTTCAGTGCAGCCAATACATAGTTAGACATCTCGTATTTGACTTGATGTCCACTATATGTATTAAATGGCTAACCGCACTTACAATGCCTGGAGAATCAACTCTGGGGTTTGTAGGGGGCTCACGCAGCACCCCCTCACACTTATAACCTAGCACCCTGCCGTCAGGATTGAAAGCCCTACCTTAGGGGTGACATACGTTAAGTGCAGTGACCTCAGATGTAAGGAAACACATCTGTTGTAAGTGGTTCTAGCACCAACTTTGACAGCCAGCAATGGCAGGCCTGTAGTCATAGTTAGAGTGGCATAATACATGCTGCAACCCATTAGAGACCCCTGGTGTACCTATGTCCTGGGTACCTCAGTATCATATTGTAGGGACTGAGTAGGGTATACCAGTAGCCAATTGTGGAGGTCCCAAAGTATTTACCATCACAAATGTATGGAGGAAGCACAGTGACTGGGGTCCTGATTAGCAGGATCCCAGTCAGACTAGTCAGAAAACAGAATAACACCAGCAAAAAGTGGGAGTAACCATGAAGGCAGATTCTACTTTCCTACACACGCTAATCATCTGTTGAGATTATGGGAAAGCAACAAAAAAAACACTCGCTGAAGACCATACTCCCAATACCTTGGATGGGTTTTTACAGCGGGCAGTGGGGGCTATTAGTAAGGAGATTGAACTAACTGAAAGAAGAATGTCCTTATCCTCATCTTCACCCCGCCCTTCATATCGATCTCATAAAGGATGTGTAATCTGATGCTTAAAAATGGTGATTGAACACTGGGCTATCAGCCTTACTTGTGCTTAAGGTGATAATTATTAATCCATACATAATTAATCCATCGCAGATTGTAGAAACAGACTCAACACCAAATCAAAAAGAGGGAAACGAAAATGAACAAAAGAAATAAAAAAATCTAAAGAACAGTGTATGGTTACGAAAAAGAGTCGTCAATGTAAGGGCACAGTGAACACAGTGGAAAGTAGCAGAGATGAGCAGGAGAGTGAGGAAGGGCACCTAAATATACCTGAGGCATTTTATGTTTGTCTTGCTTCGTTTTAAGCTGACACACTAAAACCTATACTTACCCATATGGAAAAGGTTGAGACACAGTTACAATCTTTAGAGGGTACTATAAAAGAGAGGAATGATTTATCCTAACTGAGGGAGGGTCCAGTACAGATTATGACCACCAATAGCCAAGGAAATATTGCTCCTATGGTTTCTAAAACAAACAATACAACCCCCACATAGAGTTAATTCTAGTTCTGGTAAGAGGCAGATTGTCCAAAGCGTTCAAGGTGTTGATAATACAAGCCCTCTATTTCTCCCCCGAAATGTCTCCTGTATACCTCTCTACCATAAAAACCCATGTGGATCCGGTAATGGTTCTATTCGCCCACAGATCAACTATGCAAACTAATTGACCCAAGTCTCTATGGATTATTTACACTTACCGCCTCATTGTGCACCCTGTACATTGATACTTACTGGAGTCCCCCCTCTAACAGCAGGATCTAATGAGATTTGTTAGAGTCTCATTAACAAAGCAGCATATCGGTGCTCGAAAAATGCAAATTCCTCTCAAGGAGTTTCCGAAGAAATTCTTATGGCCTGTAGAATTGAATGGGTTGGCCCTACTTCGAAATCGGTGGAGGGAGATTGCATTGTACTAAATAGTAGAAATTCCGCTTGTGTACGGTTTTTATTAACACGTTTAAGTTCTTTAGGCTCATAGTCAGGAAATAACAAGGTATACCCACTAGGCTTTTTTAATGCCCCCCTGTTTTGGATTTACTTGTAGACCTAGGCAAAGTGATATCCTGGGAGTATCACCAAGAAGGGCACCAATGGCAAATTTTGTACACTCAAATAGATTTGAAGCTCTAACAGGATTAGCGGATGTTGATTGACGTTTGAAGTTATCTCCTCAGAGGAACATCCAATGTGGGGCTATAGGAGTAAAGTGCGTTACAGATAAGCCCCAAACGGGCAGCAATATTGAAAATACTGATGAAGCAGCAACTCTAGCCCATCCAGCCCAATCTCTTGACTCTGGTGGCGGCGTTATGAATGTTATTGCGGTGTCAAACCTAAACCCCTGTCTCTGAGTACTATCCTGGAATATAGCTGGAATGGATTCAAAAATAAGAAACGAGGATTGGCTGGATTTTGTTTTGAGCTATGAATCTGAAAGAAACACGTTAGTTAGATTCCTCACCTTAGAATATCCCCAGGCAACAGGCTGGATCCGGAAAGATTTTTGTAGCAATACCCCTTGCACGTCGCTAGGCGTCGTCTGCGGCTCCGCCTCCATCGTCGGCATCGTGCGCCGGAATGACGTCGTCGGAGTACTTAGACGCCGCCCTCGCGCGCTGACGTCAGTTTTTCTTTTTTCCGCGCCAGTAAGCGCCGATCCGGGAAGAGCTTACCCCTAGTCATTTTTTGACTAACTTTTTTGACTTATTGTGGTCTATCGACTCGACTCTGGTGCCGGTAGGATGCCTGGTTTCAAAGCCTGTAACGCCTGTCATCGCCTGATGTCGGTGACGGATCACCATCGCCGGTGCCTTTTTTGCCTGGGGGCCGACCATGACGCGGATTCGTGCCTCTATTGCCAGGCCTTGACATCGAAAGCTAGGCGGGAGCGGTCCCGTAAGCTTTTCGAGCTTCGGCACTCGGCTCCGCGCCACTCTCGGTCCCGGTCCAGGAGGAGGTCCAAGGACCGATCGCGGAGCCGCAGCCATCGTCATCGCTCGTCGGGGTCTTCGGGTAAGTCGAAGCACTCCAAGAAGTCCAAGAGACGACATCGCTCTTTGGACTCCCATCGCCGGTCGCGCGACTAGGCCGAGGGTCAGGGTGGCCCCACTCCCGCGGCTCCGTCGGAGCCGCAGGAGCCGCGTCCGTCCCCATACCCGCCGGTCCCTGGGACTGACGCGACTCCGGCGGAAGTCAGTGCCCTACTCTCGGCCATGATGGGCCTGGCTCCGCCGTCGACGCCTGTAGGCACGCCTTCGGGCCCCGCAGGTTCGACTGGGCGACCTCGCGTGCCGGCGGCTCCAGCCCCAGCGCCGTCGACGGCTCCGGCCCCGACGCCGCAGGTCCCCGAGGGATCCAGGCCTGGATCTCGTGTCGGCGCCGTTCGACCTCACGACGCCTCCTCCGCCGGCGCCGACACCGGTTCCACCTCCGACGCCGTCCCCGGACGACGTCGTTCCCCAGTTTAGCCCCGGTCCGGGCCCGACGCCGGCGCGGCGCCGCTTGGTGAACGCTTCATCTACTGCCCGGCTCTGATCATTCCTCCTGTTTATCGGGAATCAGATGACGAGGGCGACTGGGAGGGCCTGAAGACCCTATGGCCACTCAGGCCCAACTTTCTCAGGTCTGGGCAGAGGAATTGGGGGATGCCAGCGGTCTGGATACCTCCCCGGACGCTGATTTCATCTCTCCTCTGACTGTGGCCTCGGAGGAGGGTGCAGCCTTCTCAGTGGTGCTGCGCAAGGCGGCCGAAGCCCTAGGGCTTGAGTTGCCTGCTGTGGCCGTGAGGACTAACGTCCTCACAGAGGTCCTTCAACCGACAGCAAGCTCCACTGAGCCTCTGCTGCAGTTTAATGAGGCCCTCATTGACGTTCTGCAGGGCACTTGGTCCAAGCCCTCCACAGTCCCTCCTGTGGACCGGAACGTTGCCCGGCGCCACCGCCCTGCTCCGGGCGACCCCAGTTTCCTCTCCCAACACCCCACCCCCGGGAGTCTGGTTATCCAGGCCTCAACCTCCCAATCCTCCTTCCCGTCTGCACCTCCGGATCGGGAATCCAAGAGGTTGGAACATTTTGGCAAGAAACTGTTCTCGTCCCTGAGTTTGGGGCTGCGATCTTTAAATACCGCTTGCCTTTTGGACCGTTATTCCCACTCTCTGTGGAATACAGTGGAGGATGTGCTGCCCTTGTGCCCGGTGGAGGCCCGGACCCCGACTCACTCAAGCACTTGCTGGCGGTCGAGTTGCAGCACGGCATGCCATATGGTGTGGACTTGACACCACGGACTCGCTGGGTCGGGCGATTTCCACCACGGTGGCACTTCGGCGTCACGCCTGGCTGAGGTCCACGTCATTTTCGGGGAATGTCCAGAGTTCCCTCATGGACATGCCCTTTGATGGCGCTCGCCTTTTTGGTGAGAAGGCGGACAGTGCGCTGGCTAGGTTCAAGAACTCCCGGGCCACGGGCAAGTCCTTGGGTCTTTCGGCCCCGCGGCCGCAAACTTCCGCCTTTCGTCCCTTTCGTGGCAAAGGATGGGGCGCCTCCTCACGTCCGCCCAGCCACCGGCCGCAGAACCAACCTGCACGTGGTCGCGGACGTGGATTCCGCCGAGGCGGTACTGGAGGTCAACGTGACGGTCAGTCCACATCCATCCCGGCAGCATCCGCCTCAAAGCCCTCCTAGTCCAAGCTTTCAGGCCCATTCAACGCCAGTGGGCGGCAGAGTTCGCCATCACCTGCTCCACTGGCGCTCCATCACGTCGGACAGGTGGGTGCTGCAAATCGTCCGAAGGGGCTACTCCCTCCCCTTCGAGACGACCCCTCCAGCCATGCCACCGCTGAACCACCGTATATCGGGGGATCATTTGCATCTGCTACGAGAGGAAGTTTCGGCCCTCTTGGCCAAAGAGGCCGTCGAGCGCGTTCCTGGTCCAGAAGTAGGTTGTGGTTGTTATTCCCACTACTCTCTGGTTCCCAAGAAGGGCAAAGGGGGCCCACGCCCGATCTTGGACCTCAGGAGCGTCAACGCCTTCCTCCGGAAGGACCAGTTCAAGATGCTCACTTTAGCTCAGGTTCTTGCTGCCCTAGACCCTGGAGACTGGATGGTTGCATTGGATTTGCAGGACGCTTATTTCCACATCCCCGTCCTGCCGGCCCACTGTCGTTACCTGCGGTTCACGGTGAGTCAGGAGCACTTTCAGTTCACCGTGCTCCCCTTCGGCCTCACCAGTGCCCCTCCGGTGTTCACGAAAGTGATGGCGGTGGTCGCAGCTCATCTGCGCAGATCAGGGGTTCCAGTCTTCCCCTATCTCGACGACTGGCTGTTGAAGGCGGGCTCGCCCCAGCAAGTCGTCTCCCACCTCCAGACTACGGCCGACCTCCTGCACTCGCTGGGGTTCTCCATCAATGTGCCGAACTCGCACCTGAGTCCCTCCCAGAAGCTCCTTTTCATTGGAGCGGTTCTCGATTCGGCGCAGTTCCGGGTCTATCCGCCGGAACAGCGGGTCCGGGACATTCAGGCCCTGATTTCCATCTTCCGGCCTCTGTCCTGGGTTTCGGTCAGGTTGGTGCTGCGGCTTCTGGGGCTGATGGCCTCCTGCATCCTGTTGGTACCTCACGCCAGGTGGCGGATGCGGGCTCTGCAGTGGGACCTGAAGTTTCAGTGGGCCCAGCATCGAGGCAACCTGTCCAGCCATGTCCTGATCTCGGAGGGCACTGCGAACCCGCTGCAGTGGTGGCTCACGAATCGCGATTGGGTCAGGGGCAGATCCCTCTCCCTACCCCAACCGGAGCATGTCGTAGTGACGGATGTGTCCCTCCTGGGATGGGGGGGCCATACGGGAGAGGCGGAGATCAGAGGACTCTGGTCTCCGGCGGAGACTCGGCTCCATATCAACCTATTGGAGCTGAGGGCGATCCGACTTGCACTGAAAGCCTTCCTTCCCTCTGTCCGGGGAAGTGTTGTGCAGGTGTTCACGGACAACACCACCGCCATGTGGGATTGCAACAAACAGGGCGGGGTGGGGTCGTGGACTCTTTGTCAGGAGGCTCTGCGCCTCTGGACATGGCTGGCACATCAGGGCATCACCCTGGTGGTTCAACATCTGGCGGGCTCTCTGAACGCCAGAGCAGACGAACTCAGCCGCTGGTGCATGATGGATCACGAATGGCGTCTGAACTCGGACGTGGCGCAAGGTCTCTTTCTGCAGTGGGGAGAGCCTTGGTTAGATCTATTCGCCACCGAAGAGAATGCGCAATGTCAGCAGTTCTGCGCGTTGGAATTTCCAAGGCGGCACTCGCTCGGAGACGCTTTTCGTCGCGAGTGGAGTTGCGGTCTGTTGTACGCCTTTCCGCCTATACCACTTCTGCCCAGAGTGCTGAAGAAGATCTGGCGCGACCGGGCCCAAGTCATCCTGGTGGCTCCGGATTGGGCACGAAGGTACTGGTATCCCAAGCTACTCAGTATGTCCATCGATCCCCCGATACGACTGCCTCTTCAGGAGGACCTTCTGTCGCAGCAGCAGGGGACGGTCCTCCACCCGAACCTGTCCAGCCTCCACCTCCATGCGTGGAGATCGAGCGGCGGCAGTTGATGCCATTTGACTTGCCTCCTGAAGTCTGTGATGTCATTCTGGCAGCCAGGCGTCCCTCCACAAAGACGGTATACGCCTGCCGGTGGAACAAATTTGTGGCATGGTGCCCAGCAAAGGCTGTGGATCCCCTTTCTGCCCCTCTTTCTGAGGTTCTGCTCTTTCTTCTTTCTTTGGCCCAGCAGGGCTCTGCTCTGGGCACCTTGAAGGGTTATCTTGCTGCAATCTCTGCTTTCTTACGGCTTCCTGATCAGCCTTCTCTTTTCAAGTCCCCTGTTGTCTCCCGTTTTCTCAAGGGCATTACTCATATGTTCCGTCCTGTTCCATTCGTAATGCCTCAGTGGGACTTGAACCTTGTTCTTACTTTTCTGATGTGCGCTCCCTTTGAGCCCCTTCACAACTGTCCACTTCGTCTACTGACTCTGAAAACTGCCTTCCTGGTGGCTATCACCTCCGCTAGGCGGGTGAGTGAGCTCCAGGCTCTGTCAGCTAAACCTCCCTTCCTTTCGGTTCATCCGGATAAGGTTGTCCTCCGGACCCGTCCTTCTTTCCTTCCTAAAGTCGTGACTCCCTTTCACATCGGGCAATCTGTCACGCTGCCCACCTTCTTTCCGCCTCCGCATCCTTCAAAAGATGAAGAGAGGCTCCACCGTCTGGACCCAAAATGTGCGCTGTCATTTTATTTGGACCGCACAAAACAGTTCTGGGTGGACGACCAACTTTTTGTTGGATATGTAGGTGCGAAGAAGGGTAAAGCTGTGCACAAGCGGACCATCTCGTGATGGGTCGTATTGTGTATTAAACTCTGCTATTCTTTGGCGAAAAAGGTCCCTCCTGTTGGGCTGTGAGCCCATTCCACCCGGGCCACAGCGGCGACAACTGCCCTGGGACGGAGAGTCCCCTTGCAGGACATCTGTCAGGCGGCGACGTGGGCTTCACTGCACACGTTTGCCAAGCACTATTGCCTGGACAGCCAAGTCCGGAGAGATGGCCACTTTGGCCGTTCTGTTCTCCAGGACTTTCTGGTGTGATCTTGGTTCGCAGGCCCACCTCCGGGGTTGGTATTGCTGGGGTATCTATTCTAAGGTGAGGAATCTAACTAACGTGTTTCTTTCAGATGAACAAGTTACTTACCTTCGGTAACGATGTATCTGTAAGAAACATTAGTTCGTTAGATTCCTCACCGACCCACCCAGCCTCCCCGTTCTGCGAACCGACATCTAGGGTTAAGGTTCTCCCTTTCAGTGCCCTAGATTTTTTGGCACCAGTGTCGGTCTCTTGCATGGCTCAGCGTCCCTGGCGCGGAAAGCTATGTATAAGAACTGACGTCAGCGCGCGAGGGCGGCGTCTAAGTACTCCGACGACATCATTCCGGCGCACGACGCCGACGACGGACGCGGAGCCACAAACGACGCCTAGCGACGCGCAAGGGGTATTGCTACAAAAATATTTCCGGATCCAGCCTGACGCCTGGGGATATTCTAAGGTGAGGAATCTAACTAACTAATGTTTCTTACAGATAACATCGTTACTGAAGGTAAGTAACTTGTTCATTAATCTGCTTACAAGAGACATGGTCAGTGATAGATTTCCATATAAATGGGTTCCGTTCCTTTTGTACTGCAGCAATTTCCTCCAGTTCTGGGAAAGTGGTGGGTGGGCTGGCACTTCATGTATCTGTTAAATATGCAAAAGTGAAAGTTGAAATAATATGGTCCCCTGCTTGGTATTAAATTTTCCTAGTGTCCAATCTAGGTGTGGTAGATTTGTTGATTATAAATTTCTATTATAATATTTTTGATCATCGTATCTCAATAGTGGTAGATAACATGCAGGATGAGATCTGTAGAGCAACTTCTAAATGAAACCCACTATATATTATGTGGCTTGGAGATTTTAACTGTACTATGTGCAAACATAGTGGTTCACGGGTATGTGGGACGGAAAACAGTGAAGGCTTCCCAATGTCACATTTTGCTCATTCCCCTTATGAGGAGGCATTAAATGGTATAATATTGACATATGACCTGTCATTTGCAAATGAATGTGTTGTGGCTCTTCCGATATAGTGTTTCTGGCTTTTCGGGGGAGGGGGGAAGGGGGAGATTATTATAGTGTCATTGATTTCATTCTATTAGCCAGCAATTCTGTTAGTTTAGTGGAGGAATATAACGTTTTATCCCATTGTGCCATGGACCATAATCCTTTAGTTGTGCTTTATAAAGTAAATTTAGGTTATAAACAAACTTTGTAAGCTCCCACTTGATATGACCTCAACCGGGGCATTAGGCTAACATGGGGTCGTGTTAACCCATTGTTCATTGAGAAAAAAAAAATGTTTCTGAGAACCTTTAGCTTATTAACAGCTGTTTAACTCAAGAAAATTCTCAAGCTGTAATCATACGAGATTTTCAGGCATTAAGGGCTGCTATTTCACCTCCTGGCCTCGTGGTTAAATGCCACCGTAATAAGGAAAAGCCCGCAATTTGATGGTTTAATAGCACTTGTTCAAAAACACATAGAAAACTTAAAGGTGGTTTTCAAATCATCCCCCGAGACAAAATGCTAGTTAAGACTCTCAGGAAAAAATATCAGGATACGATCAATCTAAGAAAACAGGACTTGAGGACAGAAGCATGGATGGACCTAGTTGCAGCAGGGTACCTTAAGGACATGAGGAAGTTTTGGGAGGTTGTAAACCGACCAATGTTTTCAAAGAACGCCACTCAAAAAAATGAATCTGTGATTTTAGGGGATGCATGTGAGGCTCATTTTACTTATATTTTTAACCCTTTAAATGATGTACAAGTTTTAGACATCCACGAACCAGCAGGGGTCGTCCAAGTGAGTCAAATGTCACTTTTCTTTTTTTTTTTTTTTTTTTTTTTGTCCAAAACCTTTATTTTGCAAATCAGTGACACAGCTATTCAGCCGACAACCCGGAGGTACGGCAGCTTTAGAAACACAACACATACGGGTGTCCACGTTTCACTAACAGGATAGGCAAAGGTTCTGTTTTAAATAAACACAAATCCAAACCAAAACACAAGCAAGGCGGTAATCACTATAAGCACCAAAAGGGTTCCCATCAGGGGGAGCGAGCCCCGTTTCGTCCAACAGACACAGATTTATAGTAAGGGAAAGGAGGGGAATTCAGGGACTCAAGAGGACAAACACATTCAGCAAAGAGGTCTAAGCCGGAAAAAGGGGGCTAAGGGGAGAGCTGCTCCTCGGGCGGGTCCGGGTCTGGGGGCAGGCATATGCCCCCTCTGTACTGGTTCCATCGCCCCCATACAGAGTGCCATTTCCGAGGGCGCCCTCGAGCACAATACACTGTCTTCTCCCTAAACATGCTCCAATCCATGTTTTCCATCCACGCTGTCAATGTAGGTGGCCTATTAGAGCCCCACAGACGTGCGATGTCGCGCTTGGCTACCATATTCCCTAGGGTCACCCATTGGGTCTGTGCCGCGTCGTGGTCAGTAGGACCCCAAACATTCAGGAGACAGCACCGCGCCTCAGGCTGCATGACGATGCCCCTCACCTCCCCCATCACCTCGTGTACTCGCCTCCAAAACTCCATGATCACACCGCATTCCCAAATAATATGTAGGAAGGTGCCCACCATACCACAGCCTCTCTTACATAAGCCCTCCTCAGAGAAACCCATATGAACCAGCCTAGGCCCCGTCACGTAGACCCTATGGAGTATTTTAAGCTGCACCAGCCGCAGCCGCGCGGGGATCGCGACCTCTTTGGGAGAAGAAACTGCATACTGCCAATCCTCGTCGTCCAGTTCAAGGCCATCCCTGATCCATTGGTCGCGCAACCCTAGAAGAAGATCCGCCCGAACATTAATAAGTTTCTTATAAATGAGCGAGATCGTACTCTCTGGCATATGGCCGTCCAGGATCCGGTCCTCCAACGGGGAGGACTCAGGCACCTTCTCACCTTCTACCAGGACTGACCGCAAGGCGTGGCACACTTGGGCGTAGCGGAAGAACTCCGAGTTCCCTAGCTCATATTCCTTCTGCAGCTCCTCGAATGACTTTATCCTACCCTTAACCAAAAGGTCTCCAACCCTGGATATACCGATCAGGTCCCACTTCGCAAACCCTTTTGTATGCCAAAGCTTTCCCAGAATATCGGAGTCAAACAGAGGGGTGGCAAGGGTAATCTTACCCTTCCAGCCCAGTGAATCCGTCGCCACCTTCCATACACGCACGGCCACCCTGGTGGGCCCCGTAAGGGTTTAGTCGGACGACTTCGAGTACAACGCTCTGTGGTAATTGCCCCCACGCAGCAACCAGCGGTCCATCGCGAAGCCAGGGCTCAGCGCCGGACCATACACACCATGGTTAATCGCGCTCAACTGGGTGGCCCAGTAATAACGTCGAATGTCTGGAAGCGCGATACCACCGTCGTACCACGGGAGCGTCAACTTAGCAATCGCTATACGCGGAAGCCCTTCCCACAAGAGCGCGCGCTGGTGGCTTTCGACCTCACGGAAATAACTGGCCGGGACCAGGTCAAGGGTATTCTGCAGGGCATAGAGGAAACGGGGAAGAGACATCATTTTAAACAGGGCGGCACGGCCAAGGGGGGAAAGCGGCAACCGCCGCCAGCCCGCCACGTCCCGTCGCAGACGTGCCAAGGGAGGGAGCAAGTTCTTCTCGTATCGTAAAATGGGGTCGGTGGAAATATAGATCCCCAAATACAAAAAGCCCTGCCGGGCTATCTGGATCGAACAGTTGCGCGGGACAGGCGGGACGTCCCCACACAGGACATACAAGTGTGACTTCTCCCAGTTGATGACAAGACCAGAGTTCCGACCGAAAGAAGTCAAGACGTCACAAACCACTATCAGAGATTTCTTAGGCGAGGCGAGGTATTGTTACACATTAATCTCCTTATTGCACTTACCCCATTAACCGTCCTTTTAAACCCGTTCCCGATCACGGGCACGACATGGCAGAGCTGACGCCTTGTCTCGGTTAGGTAAAGACACCACACAAACTCCTGAAGAACCTGTACCATTGATACCCCCCACCAAGATTCTAGCAGTGGGTGTCAAATCAGAAGAAACAGAATCTCCTTTTTTGGAGAGATTGATTCTGGCATATCAAGGCCTGAAAGAAGAGGACTGGTTACTAGACCCTTTAAATAAGATCCAGGATTCCCTATACTTTCATGATGGAGTACTGTATATTCCTTCTACACAGTTACAAAAGGAAATAACCCAGTGGTGCCATGCTCTTCCCCTTGCAGGACATCCAGGGGGTGAGAAGACTCTCTTATTGTGTAAAAGATGGTTTTGGTGGCCTAACATGTCTCAGAGTATTCAGAACTTTGTGAAAGCCTGTCCTGTTTGTGCACGACAGAAATCTCTTCACACTGTTCCCTCAGGGTTGCTTTGTCCCTTACCTATACCCTCACGCCCATGGTTAGCCATCAGTATGGATTTCATCACTGACTTACCGTACTGTCAGGGTTATACCACGATACTAGTAGTCGTGGATATGCTAACAAAGATGGCGCATTTTATACCACTTAAGAAACTCCCTTCATCCAAGGAATTATTAGAGGCATTTATCATGCATGTAATAAAGTTACATGGATTGCCTTCAGTCATTGTGTCCGATAGAGGTCCCCAGTTTGTTTCCAAGTTCTGGCAGGGAGTATGTACAGCCCTTCAGATAGATCATCGCTTATCCTCAGCTTACCACCCACAAACTGACGGGCAAACGGAACGTACTAATCAGACATTAGAACAGTATCTACGGTGTCTGTTGAGTACGGTCACAGAGAATTGGGTACAAGCACTTCCGTTGGCTGAATTTGCCTACAACAATGCAAACCACTCTGCCTCTAAAATCTCACCCTTTTTCTTTGCATATGGTTATCATCCAAGGTTCCTGCCCCTGTCTCTTCCCCCCAGTGTGTCTAAGTTCCCGGCAGTAACAGAACATCATGAGTTACTAACTCAGATATGGGAGCAAGCGACACATGAGCTCGAGGAAGCTAAAGATAGAATGAAGAGACAGGCTGATACACACAGAAAACCGGCTCCTGAGTACCAAGAAGGGGATCAGGTTTGGTTAGCCACAAAAAATCTGAGAATGTCTGGCCCACGTAAGTTGCAACCTCGATATACTGGTCCTTTTAAGGTAAAACAGATCATCAATCCTGTAGCCATCAAGTTAGAACTCCCTGAGGACATGAAGATTCATCCTGTTTTTCACACTTCCCTGCTTAAACCTTATTTAGTGCCTTCCTGTACAGAACCACCTCCTCCACCACTTATCATTAATGGGGAAGAAGAGTATGAAGTCAGACGTATTGTAGACTCTAGAAGAGTACAGGGTAAGCTACAATACTTAGTCGATTGGGTAGGCTATAGCCCCGATGACCGAACATGGGAACCTGCGGCACATGTACATGCACCTACTTTGATTCGGCGATTTCACCTCCAAAACCCTGACAAACCCAGACCGGTGAGGAGATCTTTACGGAGGGGAACTGTTACACATTAATCTCCTTATTGCACTTACCCCATTAACCGTCCTTTTAAACCCGTTCCCGATCACGTTCCCGATCCAGTTTTCAGCAGTACCCAGAAGGTAGTGGGGCAGGGCGGGGTTGTGTGCACTCGCAGCTGTCACCTGATGGTCAAGGCGGTTAAATCCCGTCTCGATACGTTACGGCGGTGCTTGACAATCCTTCCTTGTGTTGGACCACACCCCCCGCAGCTGTGCCTTGTATAGTTGGTTGCTGTTGCGTTTCGTGCTGTACGTTTGCTGCTGGTTTCCTTGTTTGAACCCGTTGGTGTTCCCGCGGTGGTGTTCCCTTTCCTGGGTTCTGCTTCACTGCCGTCTCGCTCCATTCCTTACCCCTCCTGCAGATCCCTTGCTTGTCTGGAGGCATTTTGAACATTTCCGAGAGAACCATCGCACGGATTCATTTCCGCCTCCCCAGTTGGTTCGTCGGTAGCATTCCTCACGCATCAGGCGGACGTCTCAAGACTGGCTGGAATTTAAAACCCCCTGCTGCAGTTCACGTCTTGGGACTCTCCGCTGTTATTCTACCTTCTTCCCCCACGCCTATGGCAGACTCTCCTACTTTCTCCTTGTGATTTTCCGTGCTGGGACTCAAATAACGCTCGTTGGCAGGACGTAGTGTGGTGCGCCAATTTCCACACGGATTTCGGGACTACTGCTTCCTGATTGATCTACACTCCGCACCAGCTAAGGAATTACCTCATTTACATTGTTGCTTCCGCCCCTGTGGATAGACCTGCATTTACGGACTGTTACCTGGCACCTGCTGTGTTCAGCTTGGAGTCTCTGCTTATGGCATCATGGTGAGTCTGAGGGAGCACACAACCTAGGGTGGAGGGGAGGTAGTTACGGTAGGACTTAGTGTAAACAGGTGGGTGCGGGGATAGGTATCCAGGCCTTAGCATTCCACTTACAGGTTGTTTTCTTTTCTCTTTCCCTAGACATCGTTCCCTTCCTGACCGCCCCATACCCATCCCTGGGAGTTGAGAGTTCTGCATTTCCACCTTGACGCCTGGTGGTCCTTCCTTGTCTCCTCCCTCCCCTTGGGGCTGGCGCTCGGTTCTTGATTTTAGTCGAGACGGGGCTAGCTCTGGGGAGAGTGGTGAGAATATTCTTCGCTCCTGAGGTCTTGTATCCTTTACCTAAACTCGTACCCTAACAGGTATAGCAGAATGTCGTCGGCGTAGAGTGAAATGCGGTCCTCGTGGTCAGGCGACCAACGAAGCCCACGTATATCCGGGTGCCATCGTATCCACGCCGCCAACGGCTCAAGGGCAAGGGCGAACAACAACGGCGACAGGGGACAGCCCTGCCGGGTGCCTCTCCCGAGCTCGAATGGTGTCGACGCCCGCCCGTTCACCACGACGCTAGCAAGAGGCCCCTCATAGAGCAACCTCACCCAGCCTACAAATCCAGGCCCAAAACCGAACTTGGCTAGCACAGCCCATAGGTATGCCCACTCCACCGTATCGAAGGCCATCGTGGCATCGAGGGACGCCACGATAGCCGGCTCTCGTATCGTGCCCGCCCTAGCAATCACTCCGTGAAGGCGTCTAAGATTCAGTGCAGTATTACGGTGCGGGATAAAGCCCGACTGATCCGGGTGGATCAAGTCGCCAAGCACCCGGACCAAGCGGTTAGCAAGGATCTTAGCAAGGATTTTCGGCTCGGCGTTGAGAAGTGATATCGGCCGATAGGAGCCACACTTGTCCCGGGGCTTACCGTCTTTATGTATAACCACAATCGTCGCCAGCCGTTGATCGAGCAGAAGAAACCCATTCACCCGCGCCTCCACGTACATGGCGCGCAGGTGAGGAGCCAACTTATCAGAATGGAGCTTGTACAGCTCAATCGGCAAACCATTTGGGCCCGAAGCCTTACCGGAGCGCAACGCTCGGATAGCACACGCCACTTCATCTACCGTTATATCCCCATCGAGGTCATCCCTATCAATGGCAGAAAGGCAGGGCAAAGTGATGTCGCGCAGAAGGTCACACGAGTCCTCAGTGGGCCTGTCCGAGACCGAGGTGTATACCGTACGAAAATAGTCCGACAAACACTGAACTATACCGTCGGGATCAGTGACAACCTCTCCCCCATCCGTCGACAACTCCGGCACCACACGATTAACACGCTCTTTTTTATCCAACCACGCCAGCAATTTCCCGGCCTTATCACCAACATCGTACAATCGACCCTGCTGCTCTCTATTGAGGGTCTTAGCAGCGTTAGTCACCAGGTCCCTATATTCCAATTGCTTCAAGCTCAAATTATGCAGTGTGGCCGTTGCAACATCCTCTCCCAAGGCCACTTCTAAAGCCGCTATCTCGCCCTCTACTTGTGTCACCTCAGCGTCTCTCCGCCGCTTGGCGGCCACTACCAAGGAAAGGGCCTCCCCTCTCAATACCGTCTTAAAAGCTTCCCATAGGGACACCGCTGATTCAACTGAACCCTGATTTTCTTGAAAATAGCGGTCAACTGTCTTCAGCAACGCACTGCGCATCTTGGGGTCACGAAAGTACCAGGGGTTAATGGGAGCCACCCTGCCCCCCACCACCCGGCCACTATCAAGACGGGCCCACACCGGTGAATGATCAGATACGCCCCGTGCCATGTGCCTAGCCTCAGACACCAAAGAGGCGTGGGCAGCCAGAGTGAGCAAGTAATCAATCCGAGAGAGACTCCCGTGGGCCCCGGAATGGAAGGTATATTGTCTCTGAGTGGGGTGCCGTAGCCTCCAACAATCTACCAGACCAAAAGTATCTATAAAGTCGGGAAGCCACTTCTGAGCACCCCCGATGTCTCTGGGCGGGTGCCTATCGAGCGTTCCAGAACCAACCGCATTGAAGTCTCCTCCCACCACTAGCAGCCCTTCGGGGAGTTCCAACAAGGCCTTGCCCAGATCAGCAAACGTGGAGGCCTGCAGGGCTGGAGGGACATAAACAGAAACCAATACCAACGTTCTAACCTCCCACCTCCCCGCCACAGCCACAAAGCGCCCCCTGTCATCAGCAATGGTGGAGTCAACCTCAAATGGTAGGGAAGCTCTGACGAGTATGCCCGCACCCCTGGAGCCCGTGGAGAACCCCGAGTGAGCAATGAATTTGTAACCCTTTCTGTTAAGCGCATAACACATATTCCCTATAAGGTGGGTCTCCTGCAGGAGGACCACATCTGGCGAGGTCCGTTTCAAGAATTGCAGGACTATCCCCAGTTTAATACGATCCCCTAAGCCATTAACATTCCAGCTAATTATGATTAAGCCCCTATCCCCCATCCCTGAACACAAAGAGACCCCCACCCCCCCCCAGAGAACCACGATCGGACAATACTGACAACCATTGCTACGCCTTGCAAAAAAAGAAAACAACCCCCAACAACAACCCCCACATCCCGGATCCCCCCCCCCCCCTCCCTGCACCCCTGCGTCAGCTTACTAAGCCTCCCCAACTTGCAGTGTGCCTGTCGCCCTATCAAAAAACAAATCTACGAAAAGTACCCCAAGGGAGGAAAGAGCTCCTATCTTCCCCCCGCCGCCCTCCCATTACTGCAGTAAGGTGCGAGTCACTGTCCGTGTAGGAGAGTAGGGTCTGCTTTCTATGTTCACCCCCACTTTTTGCTTTTGCTTTACTCGTTTTCGACTTAGATGTGGCTGTGGGCCTGCTAATCAGACCCACAGCCCTGCTGTTCTCTCTCTAAATTAATACTATGTACTTTAGGTACATAACCCATTTGGATAGGATCACCTTATTGGTCCCTGTACAGTGTACCCTAGGTACCCAGGGCATAGGTGTACCCTAGGCCTACCAGGGGCTGCAGCATGTATTATGCCACCCCTGGCCTGGCCTTCCATTTTGACACAACTGGCTGATCACTCAGCTGGGGCAAGGTCGTGTAATCACCCCTTGCTTAGGTGTAGTATTCCTATACCTAACTTACATATAGACACATGTGTACCTATCAGTCACTCCTATGGCAGGCCTTAACAATCCTGGAGGCAGAGTGCTTGGTAACATGTGAGATGGTGCTCTAGCATGAGCTGAGCCTGTCTGCAGCTTTCGGAACCAAGTCCTTATAGCTGTTCTATGATATAGCCTACCATATACTCTTAAAGTGCCTTATAATCTTAGACGGTTATGGTAACTATGGTTTGGCTTTATCGAAACATGTTGTGTAAGGTGTCTAACACTGTGGAATAATACCCCCATGCCATTTCTGGACATGAGGATATTATTCCCCCCTTCTAGAGGGAAAGACATGTTAAAATCATACTTCACTGTTAGCCTCTGACCAAAGCCTCAGCATCACAAAATGGATGCTGCTGCCACGACACAAGTCTAACCTCCTGCAGCTGGGAGTGAACCCAGCCAGGGAGGCCTGGACAATAGGTTTCCTGCTTGGGGAGGTGCTAGCACCTCCCCAGACAGCCTTTAGTGTATTGGGGCAGGGTGGGCTGAAAGGAATGAGACATGCCTGGGGCACACAAGGTGTTCCTTGCATAGTCCAGTTCAAACCGGCGCTGGGGCACTCCAGCCCCAGCTCTGGCGCGAAACTGGACAAAGGGAAGTGGGTGTAACCACCCCCTCCCAGGTCCCACCCATAAGGCGTGACCTAGCAGGTATCCCAGCCCCCCAGATTAGTATAAGAGTGGGAGTTGGGCCTCAAGACTTTAGATTATCCTGAACCTGCAAACTTGAACAGAAACTCTGGACCTTCGACATTCGACGAAAGAAGAAGACTGAAGAATCTCCCTTGTGGCCAAGGAGTGGCTACCCTGTGCAAACAGGCACCATCAAGAGACTACCCTTTGCTTTGCCCACGTTCTACGAGGAACCGACTGCAGAGCCCGACAAGAGCCTTGACTTCCAGACTTCTCCGACCCTGATCCACATCCACAGCAGAGCTAAGATCCGTGGAGGCGACGAGCGACGTGGGACTGGCTACCTGGGAAAAGTGGCTAGTAACTTCAAGCGCAGCTTCTGAGGCACCCTCGAAGTTGTGCACCGGGGATTGAGAAGCCCCAACCCCAAGCATCATCTGCACCGAAGATCAGCCCCCCACACTCCACGAGTCGTGCGTGGGGCCCTTCTGCACTTTCCTGCTTGCCGCGTCTGTCTGGTTGCTTGCCCGCTGGCTAGTGGCCTTTGTGACGACGCACCCTGAAATCTTCTGCGCTGGTTTGGCTCCTCCAGACTGGCTCCCGCTTCTCTGCAAAGAAGAAGCACCCCAGACCTTCCTGGTCTGCACCAGAAGCAAGTCCTCCGTTCTTCGTGGGTTCCGCTTGCCAAGGCTTGGTGAGTCCTAGTCCAACTTCGACGCCGCCGACAGCAAGAGCCTTCGTGGGACAGCTCGCCTCCTGGTCCTGGTCGTCCTCGACGCTTCCTGGTCCTCCTGGCTGCAGCGACAAGCTTCACCTTCACCTGCAATCTTCACGACATCGCCTGGTTCCTTCCTGGTTCCACGTGGTCACTGGCTAGTGACCTTGACTCTGTCCCTTCTGCTTGCAGGTCTCCTCTCTTCTTGATCCCAGCCTTGGGATCCACCGGACACTCTTCACTGACTGCCTGTCAGCATCTTTCTTCAGGCATCCATAGGAGTCGACGACGAAAACCGACGCAACTTCACCCCTATGCACCCGCAGCCTGTGGGCTAGGTAACTTGGGTACTCCGGTGCTCATCAGGATAGTGACTATCCTAGCGTCTAGTTTTCCAGTCTCGACTTCCTAGCTACTCCGGAAGTGTCCTAAATCTATCGTTTTCTAAACTGTACTATTGCTAGTGACTTTTACGCATTACGCATGAGTGTTTCCACTCTGCACACGAATCCCGTGGGCCTCCCACTTCCTACCTAACGCTAGTGTAGTGTAGCCCCAGCGATTCCCTAGGCCTAGGCCTATTCTATTTCCGTGACAGTGGTCCTTATACCACTTACTTAGTATATGGTTTGCGTGGCCCCTAGGGCCTAACTGTATTACTTACCTGTGTGACTTAATGTATGCTTAAATAAGACTGTGTTGTACTTACCTCTAATCTCATAAAGAGTGCTGAGGGTTTGACTAGAATAAATACACATTATTTTATATATATATCTGTTGTGGTGTCCTTTCATTTGGTATTCAAGGGATTATATATGGTATCACAGCTGGCTTCACATGCCATTCAGAGTTTAGCCTAAGACTGCTCTTGTCCATGCTACCACTAGGATAGCTGGTCTATAAGGTTGACTTTACAACCAATCACCATAAGGGTATTTGGACTGATATAAGGTGTACACTAGAACTAGTGACATCATACATCAGGCCAACTTCTCACATTGGTGAGCAGCGGTTGGGATCTGAGCTTGCTGTTGTAATACCATTGTAATCTTGAGATACTAAATTGAAAGATCACACAGATATTGTCTAGGTACATATAACATAGATTATAATACTTAAGTCCTACTGGACTTAGTAGTTGTAGGTTGAAGGGAGTAACACACCCTGACTACAACTACTAGAGAGGTTTAGCAGAAACAACTAGTGTAGGTAGGTGCACACACCACACCCTCACTAGATCATGTCTCTGAGAGGAGATCAAGTAGATGCTCTCTCAGGAGGGTCAGGTCTGCAGAAGACCCCCTCTAGATATGATACCTTAACATTCCAGGAGATGAGACAATTGTGTACCTCCAGAGGAATAAAACAGGGTGCAAACCCTACCCTCCTTCAGTTAAGACAACTCCTAGAGGAGTATGATGCTCTTAGGGCCTCTCAGGCAGGTACCCTAGGTACAGAGGAGGGTCTACCCACCACAGAGGAGTCAGATGGGGCTTCAGATGGAGAGGTAGACAGCCAGGGCCAAGTAGGAAGACTTAGCCAGGCTAACCTAAGTTTACATGGGAGTTTGCATGGGGTCCCCCCATACAGACCCCCAAGTGGGCTTAACCAGAGAAACAGGAGGGACAGATCCCCTTCAAGGGAATCCATCCACTCCCATGTCTCTAGCATCTCTAGTGTTTCCTCTCACAGGGGAATGACTTCCCCTGAGAGAAAGGAACATGAAGCCAGAATGAGGGAAGCTAATCTGAGGATTCAGAGGGAAGAATTTGCCCTTGCCAAGGAGAAGCTTGCTCTGGCTAGAGAGCAAAAGTTAAGTGGGTCAGAGCCCACTGGTGGCAGCAATATCCCTAAGGATAGAGACAGGCACTATGATAATAGAAACCTGAGCAAGATTGTCCCTCCCTACAAGTGTGGGGATGACATCCACAAATGGATAACTGCTTTGGTGAGAGCTTGCAAAGTACAGCAGGTACCCCAAAGTCAGTGGGCAGCTATCTTGTGGCTCTCCTTCTCTGAGAAAGGTGGAGACAAGCTCCTCACAGTTAGTGATGAGGATGCAGATAATTACACTGTCCTGAAGAGTGCTCTGATTGATGGGTTTGGCCTAACCACTGAACAATACAGGTTGTTGTTCAGGGATACCCAGAAGACACAGACTCAGGACTGGACTGACTTTGTAGATTGTGCCACTAAGGCTCTGGAAGGCTGGCTAATGGGAAGTAAGGTTAAGGACTATACAGGATTGTATAATTTGATCATGAGAGAACAAATACTTAACAACTGTCAAAACCAGCTATTGCATCAACACCTGATTGATTCTCATCTGACTTCTCCCCAAGAATTGGGAAAGAAGGCAGATAGATGGGTCAGGACTAGAGTTAAGCAGAAAAACCAGAACCAGGGCGGTGATCAGAAAAAGGCAGACCAGAAGGGTAATGATCAGAAACAAAAAGACCAGAAGTCTTCACCAGGCCCCCAAAAGGCTCAGGGGGAGGGTGGTCCCAAAAAGGATAAAATGAAAGATGGCCAAAAGAAACCATGGTGCAACTATTGTAAGTCCAACTCACATTGGTTTAGTGAGTGCACCAAAAAGGATAAGCCCCCAGCCACCATTGCCCCTAAGGCAACTGTACCCCCTAGTTCAGCTGTAAGTGGTGGTTCCCAGCAAAAGGGTGTAGTAGGGTTAACCCTGAGAACTGAGGAGGATTCTGGCCTAGTCAGAGTACCTACTCAGGCTGTTCTGATCTGTGATGGGGACTTAGCTTTGTCCTCTACTGTAGGCCCCAGTAACCTGGGCAAGTACAGACAGACTCCTTTTATCAACCAAAGAATGGCTCAGGCCTACAGGGACACTGGGGCTAGTGTCACAATGGTGACACCTGCTTTTGTGGACCCTGGACAGATCATACTAGGTGAGAATTACCTAGTGACCAACGCTAGCAATGCCACTACCTCCCATAGTGTGGCTATTGTTAACTTCTCCTGGGGAGGGGTAACTGGCCTCAAGAAAGTTGTTGTTAGTTCAGACCTTCCTGTAGAGTGTTTACTGGGCAATGATCTTGAAACTTCAGTTTGGTCTGAAGTGGAGTATAGGACCCATGCAGAAATGCTGGGGATAGATGCACATGTCCTTGCTGTGACCAGGTCACAGGCCAAAAAGTGCACCACTGAACAAGTGCTGGATCCTGAAACTATGGACCAGTCACAACCCAAGAGAAAGAGCAGTAGGGTTAAGGCTGTGCCTTCCCCCCTGCCTCAGGTGGTGGATCAGCCCTCCCAGGAGGATGATTCTGAGAGCCCTGAAGGAACTGTCCTAGAAGAACTTGAACCTGATCAGGTTGAGTTTCTTGGGACAGGGGGACCTTCAAGGGCAGATCTGAGGCAGGCTCAATTAGACTGCCCCTCTCTTGAACCCCTCAGACAGCTGGCTGCTGTTGAGGCTGCAGGGAATGCTCAAGGTACCCATAGAGTGTATTGGGATGAAGGGCTACTGTATTCAGAGGCTAGAGACCCCAAGCCTGGTGCATCCAGGAGGTTGGTCATACCACTGAAGTTCAGAGGCTTCCTTCTTACCTTGGCCCATGATATTCCCCTTGCAGGACATCTAGGCCAGAACAAGACTTGGGACAGGCTTGTCCCTCACTTTCACTGGCCCCATATGTCAGAAGATACTAAGGAGTTTTGTCGCTCCTGTGTCACCTGCCAAGCCAGTGGCAAATCAGGTGGCACCACAAAGGCCCCCCTCATACCACTACCTGTGGTGGGGGTCCCCTTTGAAAGAGTGGGCATATATATTGTAGGACCAATGGACCCACAAACAGCACCTGATCACAGATTCATACTGGTGATAGTGGACCATGCCACCAGGTACCCAGATGCAATTCCCCTGAGGACCACAACAGCTCCTGTTGTGGCAAGGGCCCTGCTTGGAGTATTCTCCAGAGTGGGCTTTCCAAAGGAGGTCATTTCTGACAGAGGTGCCAACTTCATGTCAGGATACTTGACTGCAATGTGGAAGGAGTGTGGTGTTAACTACAAGTTCACCACACCCTATCACCCACAGTGCAATGGGCTTGTTGAGAGGTTCAACAAGACCCTAAAGGGAATGATAAAAGGATTACCAGACAAGCTTAGGCGAAGATGGGACATCCTTTTACCCTGCCTTCTGTTTGCTTACAGAGAGGTCCCACAAAAGGGGGTTGGCTACAGCCCTTTTGAGCATTTGTTTGGGCATCCTGTAAGAGGACCCCTGTGTTTGGTGAAGGAAGGATGGGAGAGACCTCTCAGACAACCCAAACTAGACATAGTGGATTATGTACTTGGTCTCCGCTCCAGGATGGCAGAGTATATGAAGAAGGCTTCTAAAAACCTTGAGGCAAGCCAAGAACTCCAAAAAGATTGGCATGACCAAAAGGCTGTACTGACTGTTTACCAGCCAGGACAGAAAGTGTGGGTGTTGGAGCCAGTGGCCCCAGCAGCACTCCAAGACAAATGGTCTGGACCCCACACTATTGTTGAGAAAAAGGGAGAAGTCACCTACTTGGTGGACCTTGGGACTCCCAGAAGCCCCCACAGGGTGCTTCATGTCAACAGATTGAAGGCATATGTTGACAGGGCAGACATGGGGCTACTCATGGCTACAGATGAGGGGCAGGAGGAAGAGAGTGACCCTCTCCCAGACCTGTTGACTCAGAACCCTGATGATGGCTCAGTTGATGGTGTGGTCTTTTCTGACAGCCTCACTGTCCATCAGCAACAGGACTGCAGACAAGTTCTGCAATCCTGCAGACATATGTTCTCTCTGACCCCAAGTCAGACAAACTGGTGCACCCATGAGGTGGACACTGGTGACAGTCTGCCTGTGAAGAGTAAAATCTACAGGCAACCTAACCATGTCAGGGACTGCATAAAAGTTGAGGTACAAAAGATGTTGGAGCTGGGAGTCATTGAACCTTCAGAGAGCCCTTGGGCTAGTCCTGTAGTTCTTGTGCCAAAACCTCACACCCAAGATGGTAAGAGAGAGATGAGGTTTTGCGTGGATTACAGAGGTCTCAATGCTGTCACTAGGACAGATGCCCACCCAATACCTAGGGCAGATGAGCTCATTGACAGACTGGCAGCTGCTAAGTTTTTGAGCACATTTGACCTGACAGCAGGCTACTGGCAAATCAGACTAGCTGAGAGTGCAAAGGCCAAAACTGCTTTCTCGACCCCAGGAGGACATTATCAATTTGTGGTAATGCCCTTTGGTTTGAAGAATGCACCTGCCACTTTCCAAAGGTTGGTGAATCAAGTCCTTACTGGGTTGGATGATTATTGTGCAGCTTATCTTGATGATATTGCTGTCTTTAGCTCCACCTGGGAGGATCACCTGGTCCACCTGAGGAATGTTTTAGAGGCCCTGCAAAAGGCAGGCCTCACTATCAAGGCCACTAAGTGCCAGATAGGGCAGAGCAAGGTTGTATACCTGGGCCACCTAGTTGGTGGGGGTCAGGTTCAACCACTGGAGAGCAAGATCCAGACCATAAAGGACTGGGCTCCTCCAACTACCCAGACTCAGGTCAGAGCTTTCTTGGGCCTGACTGGGTACTACAGAAAGTTTGTTAAGAACTATGTGTCCATAGTGACACCACTTAATGACTTGACCTCCAAGAAGATGCCAAAGAAAGTTCAGTGGACAGTAAGCTGTCAAAAAGCATTTGATGACCTGAAGCAGGCCATGTGCAGTGCACCTATTCTGAAAAGTCCTGACTACTCCAAAGAGTTCATTGTCCAGACAGATGCTTCTGAGTTAGGTGTGGGAGCTGTTCTTTCACAACTGAATGTAGATGGTCAAGACCAGCCCATTGCTTTTATAAGTAGAAGGCTGACCCCTAGAGAGAAACGTTGGTCAGCTATTGAGAGGGAGGCCTTTGCTGTGGTTTGGGCCCTGAAGAAGCTGAGGCCATACTTGTTTGGCACTCACTTCAAGATTCAGACAGACCATAAGCCCCTCTTGTGGCTAAATCAGATGAAGGGTGAAAATCCCAAACTTCTTAGGTGGTCCATTTCCCTACAGGGGATGGACTTCACAGTGGAACATAGACCTGGGACTGACCATGCCAATGCAGATGGACTCTCCAGATATTTCCACTTAGAACATGAAGACTCAACTGGTCAAGGTTAGTTTAATGTCCCTAAGTTTGGGGGGGGGGGGTTGTGTAGGAGAGTAGGGTCTGCTTTCTATGTTCACCCCCACTTTTTGCTTTTGCTTTACTGGTTTTCGACTTAGATGTGGCTGTGGGCCTGCTAATCAGACCCACAGCCCTGCTGTTCTCTCTCTAAATTAATACTATGTACTTTAGGTACATAACCCATTTGGATAGGATCACCTTATTGGTCCCTGTACAGTGTACCCTAGGTACCCAGGGCATAGGTGTACCCTAGGCCTACCAGGGGCTGCAGCATGTATTATGCCACCCCTGGCCTGGCCTTCCATTTTGACACAACTGGCTGATCACTCAGCTGGGGCAAGGTCGTGTAATCACCCCTTGCTTATGTGTAGTATTCCTATACCTAACTTACATATAGACACATGTGTACCTATCAGTCACTCCTATGGCAGGCCTTAACAATCCTGGAGGCAGAGTGCTTGGTAACATGTGAGATGGTGCTCTAGCATGAGCTGAGCCTGTCTGCAGCTTTCGGAACCAAGTCCTTATAGCTGTTCTATGATATAGCCTACCATATACTCTTAAAGTGCCTTATAATCTTAGACGGTTATGGTAACTATGGTTTGGCTTTATCGAAACATGTCGTGTAAGGTGTCTAACACTGTGGAATAATACCCCCATGCCATTTCTGGACATGAGGATATTATTCCCCCCTTCTAGAGGGAAAGACATGTTAAAATCATACTTCACTGTTAGCCTCTGACCAAAGCCTCAGCATCACAAAATGGATGCTGCTGCCACGACACAAGTCTGACCTCCTGCAGCTGGGAGTGATCCCAGCCAGGGAGGCCTGGACAATAGGTTTCCTGCTTGGGGAGGTGCTAGCACCTCCCCAGACAGCCTTTAGTGTATTGGGGCAGGGTGGGCTGAAAGGAATGAGACATGCCTGGGGCACACAAGGTGTTCCTTGCATAGTCCAGTTCAAACCGGCGCTGGGGCACTCCAGCCCCAGCTCTGGCGCGAAACTGGACAAAGGGAAGTGGGTGTAACCACCCCCTCCCAGGTCCCACCCATAAGGCGTGACCTAGCAGGTATCCCAGCCCCCCAGATTAGTATAAGAGTGGGAGTTGGGCCTCAAGACTTTAGATTATCCTGAACCTGCAAACTTGAACAGAAACTCTGGACCTTCGACATTCGACAAAAGAAGAAGACTGAAGAATCTCCCTTGTGGCCAAGGAGTGGCTACCCTGTGCAAACAGGCACCATCAAGAGACTACCCTTTGCTTTGCCCACGTTCTACGAGGAACCGACTGCAGAGCCCGACCAGAGCCTTGACTTCCAGACTTCTCCGACCCTGATCCACGTCCACAGCAGAGCTCAGATCCGTGGAGGCGACGAGTGACGTGGGACCGGCTACCTGGGAAAAGTGGCTAGTAACTTCAAGCGCAGCTTCTGAGGCACCCTCGAAGTTGTGCACCGGGGATTGAGAAGCCCCAACCCCAAGCATCATCTGCACCGAAGATCAGCCCCCCACACTCCACGAGTCCTGCGTGGGGCCCTTCTGCACTTTCCTGCTTGCCGCGTCTGTCCGGTTGCTTGCCCGCTGGCTAGTGGCCTTTGTGACGACGCACCCTGAAATCTTCTGCGCTGGTTTGGCTCCTCCAGACTGGCTCCCACTTCTCTGCAAAGAAGAAGCACCCCAGACCTTCCTGGTCTGCACCAGAAGCAAGTCCTCCGTTCTTCGTGGGTTCCGCTTGCCAAGGCTTGGTGAGTCCTAGTCCAACTTCGACGCCGCCGACAGCAAGAGCCTTCGTGGGACAGCTCGCCTCCTGGTCCTGGTTGTCCTCAACGCTTCCTGGTCCTCCTGGCTGCAGCGACAAGCTTCACCTTCACCTGCAATCTTCACGACATCGCCTGGTTCCTTCCTGGTTCCACGTGGTCACTGGCTAGTGACCTTGACTCTGTCCCTTCTGCTTGCAGGTCTCCTCTCTTCTTGATCCCAGCCTTGGGATCCACCGGACACTCTTCACTGACTGCCTGTCAGCATCTTTCTTCAGGCATCCATAGGAGTCGACGACGAAAACCGACGCAACTTCACCCCTATGCACCCGCAGCCTGTGGGCTAGGTAACTTGGGTACTCCGGTGCTCATCAGGATAGTGACTATCCTAGTGTCTAGTTTTCCAGTCTCGACTTCCTAGCTACTCCGGAAGTGTCCTAAATCTATCATTTTCTAAACTGTACTATTGCTAGTGACTTTTAAGCATTACGCGTGAGTGTTTCCACTCTGCACACGAATCCCGTGGGCCTCCCACTTCCTACCTAACGCTAGTGTAGTGTAGCCCCAGCGATTCCCTAGGCCTAGGCCTATTCTATTTCCGTGACAGTGGTCCTTATACCACTTACTTAGTATATGGTTTGCGTGGCCCCTAGGGCCTAACTGTATTACTTACCTGTGTGACTTAATGTATGCTTAAATAAGACTGTGTTGTACTTACCTCTAATCTCATAAAGAGTGCTGAGGGTTTGACTAGAATAAATACACTTTATTTTATATATATATATCTGTTGTGGTGTCCTTTCATTTGGTATTCAAGGGATTATATATGGTATCACAGCTGGCTTCACATGCCATTCAGAGTTTAGCCTAAGACTGCTCTTGTCCATGCTACCACTAGGATAGCTGGTCTATAAGGTTGACTTTACAACCAATCACCATAAGGGTATTTGGACTGATATAAGGTGTGCACTAGAACTAGTGACATCATACATCAGGCCAACTTCTCACAGTCCGGAGCTGAGTCAAAAACCAGCCGACACCGGAGATATCACTTCTGGCCATCTCGGTCTCCTTCCGCTCCATCCACGCTGTCCCGGCCAGGCTGTCGCCGCGGGAGCGCATCCAACCAGTCCCCTGCCATGTCCGGTGATTCGAAGAAGAAAGTCCGATCGTCATACACCACACGTAGCCTGGCGGGGAAAAGCATGGCATACTTCAGGTCCATCTCCCGAAGCCGCCGCTTTACCCCAAAAAAACTTTGCCTCTGTTTCTGCACCATCTGGGTGAAGTCAGGATAGAAGCTCACGGAGGCATTCTGAAAAGGCACCGGGCCTGTCACCCTCGATGCTTGCAGGATAGCGTCTCGATCCCGGAAATTAAAGATCCGGGCTACAATCGGCCGCGGGGGGGCTCCCACCTTAGGCCGTCCGCCAGGCACTCGGTGAGCCCGCTCCACCGCAAAAAACCTGCCGAGGCCCTTAGGCGCAAGATGATTCACCACCAAGTCCTCGACAAGTAAATCCACGGAGTGCTCCTCTGAGGTTTCCGGGACCCCAATAAGGCGCACATTGTTGCGCCGGGCCCGACCTTCAAAGTCTTCAAGCCGGCGGGCGGAGAGGTCATTCGCGGTTCGTCACTTACGAACCTCAGCCTGGAGTTCCGAGACATCGTCCGCAAGGCCAGTAGTCTTGAGGTCCAGGGACTTGACCCGCTCGTTGGTTTTGCCCAGGTCCGCGCGAATCAAGTTGACATCCACCAAGATTGTGTCCACCTTGTGCGCCAGGGCCTCAAACTGTCGCCCAATCGATGTTTGCATCCCATCTATCGCCCCCTTGATATCCTGCAATGATAACTCCGAGGCTGGGGGCGAATCGGCCTTCTGTGCCTCCAGCGACTGTCCCGATCCACCAGGTGACCCTTTCTGCTGGGCATAACGATCCATATTGTTGGATTGGGTATAGCCTCCCCGCCTGGTAGTCTTGGACTTCGACCTGTCTGCCTCCGATTTGGTCGACATCCCGAACTGCAGGACGATCAGTCGCAAATAGACGTCCCTCACTCAGCTAGAGGAAACAGGGTCAACTCGGACTTCAGCAGCCAGTCAGGACCGAGTGGAGGTCTTCCAGACCACAGCGGATCTGCATGAAGCGCTCCCAACCCAGCGCAAACAAAGGGGCGAGAAAGCGAAAGTGAAAGTGCAGCGGCATCGGTCCGTCGGTTCACACCTCCCTAGGCCGCTGTTGTTCAATTAGTGGCCGTGCATCTTGCCAACGCAAGCCCCTGGCATCCTTCGGAGGTAGGCCGCAATCTTCCGCCATGCACAACTTCGGTCCCCGGTGGGCGATCTCAGCCCGGACAACGTCAATCGCCCCAGCTGTGACTCATCTGCAGGATTCCGTGCATGAAAATCAGGATTTAGGACAGGATGATTGCCGGAGGGCGCGAGGGTAGCGGGAGCTCAAGGCTCACGCGGCCATCTTGGTCAAGCGCTAGGCTCCTCCCCGAAATGTCACTTTTTAATGAGGGTATTTCAGTACAAGAGGTGGCAAATGCTATTACTCAGGGCATTTGCCTTAAAGTGCCTGGGCCAGATGGGGTGTCCTTAGATTTGTTTAAGGATATTGCACGTCTTTGGGCCCCACTAATAACAAATGTTATAGGAGCAGCTAATAAAGCAAACACAAGGAGATGATGGATGGAGTGCTGAAACTTTTCAAACGCTCACCCCCAGTCACAGATCTGGGTTGAATCCATCATCATTCTTTATCTCACTTCACCACCCCAGTTCACACACAGCTATATGCAAATCAGTCTTGACTCTGTGACTCATGGGAACAGTCCAGCCCGAACTGCCAAGCCATGTCTTTCCTGGACCGGAAATAAGCATCCTGGGACCGGTTTCGGGCTAACACCCCTCATCAGCCGGGCTAGCTTGAATCCAGTGGCAAAGTGAGCAAGGGACCCACGTCTGGGCATACCCTGCCAACTTAGGGCAAACAAAGCAAACCCAAGGAGATGATGGACGGAGTGCTGACATTTTTCAAACACTCACACCCAGTCACAGATCTGCATTGAATCCATCATCATTCTTTAGCTCACTTCGCCACCCCTGTTCAGACACAGCTATATGCAAATCAGTCTTGACCCTGTGCCTCATGGGAACAGTCCAGCCAGAACTGCCAAGCCATGTCTTCCCTGGACCGGAAACAAGCATCCTGGGACCGGTTTCGGGGTAACACCCCTCTTCAGCCAGGCTAGCTTGAATCCAGTGGCAACATGAGCAAGGGACCCACGTCTGGGCATACCCTGCCAACTTAGGGCGAACAAAGAAAACACAAGGGGATTATGGACATAGTGCTGAAACTTTTCAAAGACTCATCCCCCAGTCACAGACTTGGGTTGAATCCATCATCATTCTTTAGCTCACTTTGCCACCCCAGTTCAGACACAGCTATAGGCAAATCAGTCTTGACCCTGTGCCTCATGGGAACAGTCCAGCCAGAACTGCCAAGCCATGTCTTCCCTGGACCGGAAACAAGCATTCCTGGGACCAGTTTCGGGGTAACACCCCTTATCAGGACATGAGGACATTTTGGGAGGTTGTAATCCGACCATCTTTTCAAAGAACGCCTCTCAAAAAATCGAATCTGTGATTTTAGGGGACGCTTAGGAGGCTCATTTTACTTATATTTTTAACACTTCAAATGCTGTACATATTTTAGACATCCACCAACCAGTAGGGGTCGTAAAAGTGGGCAAAATGTCACTTTTTAATGAGGGTATTTCAGTACAAGAGGTGGCAAATGCTATTACTCAGGGCATTTGCCTTAAAGTGCCTGGGCCAGATGGGGTGTCCTTAGATTTGTTTAAGGATATTGCACGTCTTTGGGCCCCACTAATAACAAATGTTATAGGAGCAGCTAATAAAGCAAACACAAGGAGATGATGGATGGAGTGCTGAAACTTTTCAAACGCTCACCCCCAGTCACAGATCTGGGTTGAATCCATCATCATTCTTTATCTCACTTCACCACCCCAGTTCACACACAGCTATATGCAAATCAGTCTTGACTCTGTGACTCATGGGAACAGTCCAGCCCGAACTGCCAGGCCATGTCTTTCCTGGACCGGAAATAAGCATCCTGGGACCGGTTTCGGGCTAACACCCCTCATCAGCCGGGCTAGCTTGAATCCAGTGGCAAAGTGAGCAAGGGACCCACGTCTGGGCATACCGTGCCAACTTAGGGCAAACAAAGCAAATCCAAGGAGATGATGGACGGAGTGCTGACATTTTTCAAACACTCACACCCAGTCACAGATCTGCATTGAATCCATCATCATTCTTTAGCTCACTTCGCCACCCCTGTTCAGACACAGCTATATGCAAATCAGTCTTCACCCTGTGCCTCATGGGAACAGTCCAGCCAGAACTGCCAAGCCATGTCTTCCCTGGACCGGAAACAAGCATCCTGGGACCGGTTTCGGGGTAACACCCCTCTTCAGCCAGGCTAGCTTGAATCCAGTGGCAACATGAGCAAGGGACCCACGTCTGGGCATACCCTGCCAACTTAGGGCGAACAAAGAAAACACAAGGGGATTATGGACAGAGTGCTGAAACTTTTCAAAGACTCATCCCCCAGTCACAGACTTGGGTTGAATCCATCATCATTCTTTAGCTCACTTTGCCACCCCAGTTCAGACACAGCTATAGGCAAATCAGTCTTGACCCTGTGCCTCATGGGAACAGTCCAGCCAGAGCTGCCAAGCCATGTCTTCTTTGGACCGGAAACAAGCATTCCTGGGACCAGTTTCGGGGTAACACCCCTTATCAGGACATGAGGACATTTTGGGAGGTTGTAATCCGACCATCTTTTCAAAGAACGCCTCTCAAAAAATCTAATCTGTGATTTTAGGGGACGCTTAGGAGGCTCATTTTACTTATATTTTTAACACTTCAAATGCTGTACATATTTTAGACATCCACCAACCAGTAGGGGTCGTAAAAGTGGGCAAAATGTCACTTTTTAATGAGGGTATTTCAGTTAAAAAAGGTGGCAAATGCTATTACTCAGGGCATTCACCTTAAGTCACCTGGGCTAGATGGGGTGCCCTTAGATTTGTTTAAAGATAATGCAAGTCTTTGGGCCCCACTAATAACAAATGTTATTGGAGCAGCTATTGTCAGCCCTTTGTCAGGTTCTTGGAGTGAAGTGATAGTGGTTCCAGTTTTTAAAAAGGGGTACAAAACTTTTAGGGGATGCTCGGGAGGCTAATTTTACTTATATTGTTAACCCTGACGTACACGTTTTAGGCATCCACGAAGCAGCAGGGGCCGTTAAAGTTGGGGGAAATGTCACTTTTGTTTTGTCAACATATTTTATTAAATTTTCATGGTACATTATGGGCTGTGGCCCTATGTATACATTTTGAAGACAAAATACAGTTATGAAATTGTTACCCCTGTGTAACCTGCGGGTAAAACAACAGAAACATGGCACAGATAGTCTCAGATCCCATAAGTCTTAGAAAGTCTGAGTGAATATAAGTACAGGTGGTATCCTTCTGTAGTTCGGGTTGCTCAGTGGCCAAAAATATGGGGGAACAAGTCTTATCGGGGGTCCGGAGATGGAAGGGAGGGTAAGTCCATGCCCCAATAAATCGCCCAACGGGACCATATTTTCCCGTGCTTCTGGGGGCAGCCCTGGGCCTGGAACACCGCAATCTCTGCACCCATGCATCTATCAATGGCCTTTTTCCACCCACCAATTGTCGGAGGGGACACTCCCTTCCACAGCTGGGCGATGCCGCGCTTAGCAATAGTGAGGGCTAGAAAGAGCAAGTGTTGCTTGTACCGGTTCCCACCTATCCCGTCGGTGCTATGAAGTAAGAACAGTTTTGGGTCGAATGGGAGAGCCCACGATAATACACTGCCCAGATAGGACGGGATCTTCCGCCAGAATGGCTATAATGCCGCACAGCTCCAAACCGTGTGCATCAAAGTACCTTTTTACCCCTCGCATCGCAGACACATGGGAGACTGGATAACGTCCATCTTCCATAGACGAGATCGTGTGAAATATATACGGTGTATGTATTTAAAATCTATGAAGTGGTAGCATGTTGACACTGCTGCACCCCGGGGGCTAGCCAGGGCTTCAGTCCAATCATCTTCAGTCAGGTCAGGTATGTCCTCTAGCCATGCCCTATTAGTCTTGTATAGTGTTGTATGGGAGTGGGTGGTTGGTCAGTGTTTGGTAAATCTGAAGGATCTTATGCGCTCCTAAGTCACCCATTAGCAGGCGGCCTTCAAGGGGGTGGAATTCGGGCATTGTATCAATTGAATGAATCAGGGGAGCAAGTGCATGCCATAGCTGAAGATATTTATAAAATTGCATCCTATGCAAATGGAACTCTTTCAGTAGTTGTTGGAACGATTTTAGGGTAGTACCCTGCATTACGTCTCCCAGAGTGGATATGCCCACTAGATCACATTTACGAAATCCCGCTAGGTCCGTCATAGGGCGAAGATGTGTATCATGCCATAGTGGGGTCGCCTGTGTTAGGCGGCCACGGCTCCGCATTTGTCTGACCGTGTATTTCCAGAGCTGGACCGCGGTTCCACTGGAGGTAGTTAGGAAGTCCAGATTTTGTGTGCTATATAGTAGCTGAAGAAGGGGAGCACCCTCCGTCGCCATATGCTCGAGCGCAAACGCTGGGTCCGTTGGCGAGCTTTACCACCATTCATTTATGATTGGTAGATGGGAGGCTGCATAATTGGCATAAACATGCGCTGCTGTGATGCCTCTGCAGTACGTTGACTGAGCGCACGCACTCTGCGCCACCCAGACTGCCCCACCTTTCCACAGGAATTTGTTATGCATAACATTGACTTGCGCGAAGCACGCTCTTGGTATATTATAAGGGAAGTTCTGCAACCTGTACAATATTCTGGGCAACGAGATCATTTTAAAAATTGCTGAGCGCCCGTACAGTGAGAGCAGGAGGGAAGACCAAATTGCTGTCTCATCCCTAAGACTAGTGATAAGCGGGTGGATGCTGTGTGCTGACGAGACCTTTAGGCAGGGAGACATGAAGATGCCCAAATATTTAAAACCTGTGGTCGCGTAAGACAGCTGCATTGCCCAGGTTCCACGTCCCTGATTTCCACACACCGGGAATTTGATTTTAGTGGTTTGTGTTAAGTCCTGTGGTCTGACCAAGCACTCTGAGGATCTGCAAGATTCGGGATCCCGAAAACCACGGGTCAGTCATAAAGAATAACACATCGTCTGCGTATAGGGCGATGCGGTCAGAGTAGGACTGTGACCATTTGAAACATCTGATCACCGGATCACTGCGTACCTAAGCCGCCAAGGGCTCCACGGCTAAGGCGAATATTAGCAGAGACAGGGGGCAGCTCTGTCTCGTGCCGTGGCAGATAGGGAAGGAGGCCGCGATCCAGACCGAAGCCCTTAGGTCTGTATAGAGCTGGCATACGTAGACTAGAAAGCGCGGGCAGAAGTTAATAACTTCGAGGAGTTGGAAGAGGTACAACCGGCTAAGAGAGTCGAAAGCCTTGTCTATGTTGGCTAGTAGAATAGCCGCGGGCGCCCCAACTCTTGCCATGGCGTTATGAACCCGTCAAATGTTGTGACGGTGGAACGATGTGGTATGAAGCTAGACTGATCCAGATGAATCAGGTCCTGCGCGCAAGTCCGCAGGCGGTCAGCGAGGATGTTGCCCAAAAGTTTGGACTTAAAGTTAATGAGGGAGATGGATCGATACGAGGAAGGATCTTCCGGTGGGCGGCCTAGCTTCAGAAATAGGATAATCTCTGCTTGTCGCCAGTCTAGAGGCAACATGCATTGGTCAAGAGCTTCATGTATTGCCTCCAGTAGGCGTGGGCCCAAGGTGTTCATGAGTGGTCTAAGGAATTCCATGGGGAATCCGTTGGGTCCGGGGGCCCGTCCTGGGCGCATAGCGGCTAATGCCGCACTGAGCTCATCTGTTGTAATGGGTGCTTCAAGTTGATCACGCACGTAATCTGTGAGCCTTCGAGGGGGAATATCTCTTAGGAATTCAGCGATCAAGGCCTCCAATAACTGTTCTTGACGTGCAAAGAGTGAGAAAAAATAGTGCGCAAACTCTCTGGCAACCACCTCGGGAGACGAGCACAGGGTGCCATGTACACCACGTAGTGTTCGGACATTTGCAGGGGACTTATCTGCCTGGCATAGACTATGGAGCATTTTGCTGGATTTGTCCCCCCACTGGTAGATCTGGTGTTGTGACGCCAACCAGATTTCTTTCGCCTCACCAATGAGATGTTGCTGTATGTGTTGTTGTGTCTGAAGCAAATTGCATTGGAGGGGTGAGCTAGAGTCAATAACGAGCTGCGCTTCCAGTGCCCTCTGACACTTTTTCAATTCGGCCAAATGCTCGGTGCGTTTGTGCTTTTCATTGGCATGGAAACTGATCTCTACCCCGCAGATGGTGGGTTTTAGAGCTTCCCACAGGATACCCTTAGATGGGGCCGAGGCCATGTTGGATTCGAAATAGTCCGAGACTGCTTTGGTTAAGGTCTCCTGATAGTCAGGGTCTCGAAGGTGCCATGGGGACATACGCCACCTAAAAGGGGGTTTATGGGAGTGAATGCAGGGTTTGAATAAGACTGAGGAATGGTCTGATAGTCCTCTGGGAAGGTGGGATATATGGGAGATCCAGTGGATGTAGTTGTGTGGTGTGAATATATAATCCAACCGTGACAGTGATCCATGAACAGTGGACATATATGTGTAACTCAGCTCAGAGGGATGATACTCGCGCCATACTTCCGACCATCCCAATCCGTCCAGGCTATGTCTTCTGTCCATTGGTGACATAACATCATTCCAGTCCCCACCTAGGAGTGTCAAGCCCTCTGGTAGTTCTCCCCATAGTCGAGATCTCCTGTCTATGAAAGTGTTTCCCAGTGGAGGGGGGGCATATATACTGCCAATGTTGATATGTTCCCCATGGAGCATGCCCTATAGGATGATGTATCGTCCCCCATGGTCCAGCCAATGCTTGGTGTGGACAAATGGGACACAACTCTGTATAAGAATGGTGGTCCCTCGAGATCCCCTGGTAAACCCTGCATGATATATCGTTTGATATCCAAATCTGGCAAGGCAGGGAGCCTTAGTGCCCAATAGGAGAGTCTCCTGTAGGATGAGGATGTCGGTCTTGTATCGCTTAGCTTGGCAAAGAATAGCGTTCCTTCTAATTTTATTGAGCAACCCTCTGACATTCCAGGATACTACGGTCAAGTCCCCAGGCGGGGGAGCGTGTGTCTATGAAGTCATCTGCCGTCTATATATGTGAGCATGGGGCTGATATGGTGGGATCTAGGTTTAACATCTCCGCACATGTGAAAACTGAAACCATACAAACATGGAACCCTGTGAACTTCCGAACCCCCTGCCCTCCCCCCTATAATGCCATAAACAAGGAGCATCTGTCGCAGTGAAGAAAACCCCAAGCCCCCAACGGGGGGCCTAGAGCGCCTCCTCCAATTGTACTCAAACCGCCCACATAACGTTAACATGTAGTGTATATGTCTGGGGCTGGATGGCCTTGTGGCTGGGCGTCCACACCTGCTCAGTGTTCAAAACAGAGCAGGATACTTCCGTTGGGAGACAGACAGTAGTAGGCCGAAGCCAGGGAGACAATGTTAACTATCCAGGTTAAGATGCTTCATCCGGGCCGTAGGCACGCCGATCGGAGCCAGATCTGTGCCTTCTCTTCGATTGGTTCCTCTTTGGTGTGTTCCGTTGCGAGCTCTGGGAGGAGTCCGATTCCGGCAGTGGCGGAGTATGTGGCTTCAGATGAGTTTGTTCATCCATCCAGGCAAAGACAGCCTCCAGTGTATAAAAAAAAGTGGGATTTGGAGTTATAGATTGTCAGATTTCACTGGCTCCCTTGCCTTCTGTTCTCTCTGTTTGCCGGATGCGTATGTATGCATACGGGACGATATCCTCACTTCCGGCTTGGCCCGTTGCGGTCTAGTCACTCCCAAAGGCACCAGGGCATCACCAGCGCTTCCGGGGGAATCTGCTTATCAGCGGCGGCTTTTCCCCCGGCCGGCGCTTCGGATTATTGAACCTGCCTCCACCTCCTCCAGAGACTCCGTTTACTGCTGTGCCCGGAGCCCAGAGGATACCTTTGCCGTTCACAGTCTTCACGGCGAGTACCTTGCCGGCCCCACCGCGCTGTTGCGCATTGGAACTTGCACCCTGCGCTGAAGCGCATAAAAATCTGCTCACCGCGCCGAAGCGCTTCGAAACCCTGTTGCCGCGCTGAAGCGCATTCAAATCTGCTCACCGCGCTGAAGCGCTTTGAAACCCAGTTGCCGCGCTAAAGCGCAGTGAAATCTGCTCACCGCACGGAAGCGCCTTGAAAACCCTGTTGCCACGCTGAAGCGCCTTCAAACCTGCTCACCGCGCTGAAGCGCACACTCGCACTTGCTCACCGCGCTGGAGCACCTTGTACCTTGCTCACCGCGCTGGAGCGCTTTGTAACTTGCTCACCGCGCTGGAGCGCATCCAACCCTACTTACCGTGCTGAAGCACATACGGACCTCACTTCCAGGGCTGCCACCCCGTGGCGCAAGAGCCCCTAGTGAGTACGACATTTCAGTCCGGTTGCATCATCGACGATCAGGAACTCTTGGTTGTCTCGTGGTGTGGATCGGTACCGTCCTTTTTTCCTTATTTCCACAGCACGGGCATGCTTATATTCCTCAACCGCCGCGAGTGCTGCACGGCGGAGGAGTATCTATTTCTTTTGATCTATAGCGCAGGAGCGCTAACTAGCTAAGCATCAGCGACCTGGTAGCGGACCTTCTGGGGGAGTCGCGGAGGTGAGTGTCGTTCCACATGAGTGCATGGTTTGAATGAACCCGTTCTGCTATGCGGTAGTAACCATTTGCCTTGTCTTCCTATACAGTTGGGGTTCCCTGTCCACCCACACAGAGGGATAGTCACCATTCCTCGTGACACCGCCACTACCTAATTGGCTACCATCCCAGCTCCCATCCTTGTCCTAGTTTGTAGCACATCCAGAGTGGGATAGGGTGGGAGTGGGGGCGTTAGCTCCTGCCGTCTCTGCGAGATTTCTCCACTTGTAACAGGTAACTTGTGGGGAACCTGACATAGATAACACGTATTCGGGCCGGGTATAGGAGCATATATTGCATGTCAAGGTCCCGTAGCCTGCACTTTGCCGCCATAAAGACTGGCATTGCTGTTGCACCAGATAGGTATGATCTGGGAAGATCATAATAGGACGTGATTCAAACAGGAGTTTGTCTTTGTGCGATCTGGCGAATTGTAATATGGTGTCTCGGTCAGCGTAGTTCAAAAACTTGGCAATTACTGGCCTCTGGCTTTCTCCGGGGGTAGTTTCTTCGTTATTGCCTGATGCGCCCTCTCCACCACAAAGCAGGTGGACAGTTTATCAACGGGCAGGAGACCTGTCAGCCATTGGGTGAGGAAGCCGTTCATAGATGAGCCCTCGCAGTCCTCCGGGAAGCCAACGAAGCGTAGATTTTTACGTCTGGAGCGGCCCTCTGCATCCTCCACCCATGATGATGGCTCCTGTGCCACCACTGTAAGTTTATTTACTTTCTTCTCTAGGGTAGTCATGTTATCTTCGATGGTTGAAACGCGTGCGTCTGCTTCCGTGATGCGGTCAACGACCTTTTGGAGATCTTGTTGCAAAAAGGAGACCTCGGATCCCACTGTGCTAATCTTGCCATCAAGTGTATCTCTTGCCTCGGTTATCGCCACCAGAAGCGCTGCGTTGTCCGGCACCACACACCCGCGTGTCTCCCCGGTGGCGCCACTCGGGGTTGTAGTGTAGTAGTCGAGGGTGCTCTGTTTAGTACCTGCATTGTCCGGCTTGTCCTTACCCATGACGATAGGTGGGGGCGACCGACCTGATGGCCTCAAGGATCCTGTGTCTAGGGGGCACCCCTTTTAATTTAATCCACTTCAGGCCGCTGGACACCACCACTAGCGTCTCCTTGGTTTCATTGCGGAACACCGCAGCAGGCGGGGCCTCACGGAAACCTGCGCGTACTGGGCCACAATCCGCACCGGGCCTAGTCCGGCCGCCTCCACAGCTCAAGACGGTCGGCCAAGTAGGCCCCCTAATGGGACCAGACTCGCCGGACCTCCAACTCGCAGCACGTCCCTGCTTGCCCTCAGCGCCCCAGGTACAGCATCACAGCCGGAGCAATAGATATAGCGCTCCCTCATCCGGCGGTGTATGGATGTATTCGACCCCCAAGCTTTCTGTGTCTGACCCAAGGAGATAATCCCATCTCCTAGCACTGCACGCTCCCTCTGTGTCTTCCTGGGCCCCCAACCAGGGTCTATAATCCAGGAATATCAGTCACAGGCGCCAGTCTGGTTGGCATCCCTCCCTCGCTGTTGGGCCCAGTCACAATCACCAGCCGGACGTACCTCTGCACTATTTAATAGGAGGGGGGCCCAGGGTGCACGGATCACTGCAGGTATTGAAGGCCTAATCTACGCCAGGTGAGATCGGGTGCCACACCGCCTCGAATCCTCGTCGGACGCGGCCCCCTAAGGCGCCCACCGCATCTAAATGTTCTTTGTTCCTTGGGACGCCAAGCAATGCGGGGAAACTCCGGTCAGGTGGGGAGGCATGCACAACCAAGGATTCCTCCGGGAGCACCTGCAGCCAGGCAGGCCTGCTCCGGTCACAGGCCCGCCATTTTCACCGGGACCGCAGCTGCGGCTTGGAGCCCGTTCCAACAGCCCCGGGCGTCGGATGTCCCCTCCTCAACTCTGGGGCCACGATCTTGTCCCTCTCGCACACAGGCCGCTCACAGGATCAGGGGCGCGTGCACCAGGCGGGCAATGGCTCCGTGCAGGCCCGGGCACCACCTCGCCTCAGTTGGTCCCGGATTGCGATGCGCCAGCCAGATGTCACCGCCTCTCGCCCCCGCGCCTGTAAATGTTGCTCTGAACGTCAGCACAATCTTCAGCACGGCTGATGTGCTCTGCTTGATCAGGATTGTGTCAGATTAAATTACTTATTTGGCATGGAAGTCTGGAGCCCTGTTAGGTTGTGTCCTCCAATGTCGGCTGTCCAAGCCACGCCCCGAAATGTCACTTTTTAATGAGGGTATTTCAGTAAAAGGGGTGGGAAATGCTATTACTCAGGCCATTCGCCTTAAGGCGCCTGGGCCAGATCGGGTGCCCTTAGCTTTGTTTAAGGATAATACAAGTCTTTGGGCCCCATTAGTAACAAATGTTACTAGAGAAGCTATTGTCAGCCCTTTGTCTAGTTCTTGGAGTGAGGCTATAGTGGTTTCAGATTTTAAAAAGGGGGACAATAATGACCCGGTCTGTTACAGACCGATTTCATTGATTGACTCTACTGTAAAGGTTTTAGGAAGAGTCCTCCTGGTTCAATTAGAAGATCGGGCAGCTGACAATCCTGTATCGTCAAGGGTCCAGTACGATTTTCGGCCAGGATGGGGCACCGCAGAGCAATGCCTCAGTTTGTCCCTGATTGTTGGTATGGACACTAGGTCCATGAAGAGCTCTTTACATCCTGCCTTCATGGACCTATCAAGTGCTTTCAACACTGTCAATCGGGACAACTTGTGGCTCATTACGGGCAACATGGAAGTGGAGGAACCACTTGTCACCTTATTACACAGATTACAATCCGAGACCACAATGAGGATTAGATACTGCCCAAATGTTGAGAAAACTAACTCCATATCATCAATGAACGGAGTTCGGCAAGGTTGTATCTTGGCACCTTTTTTGTTTTTTATTTATATGAATGGTTTAGTGCCCCACTTGTTGAAGGAAAAACTTGACTATCCCAAAATTAGGAGTGACTTCATCCCTACACTGTTATATGCTGATTATGCTGTCCTAATAGCTAGGACAGCAAACAGTTTACAAAAATCTCTTGATGCCTTTGTAGTTTTTATGGAATCTCTGGACCTAAAGGTGAACCATAAAAAATCATATATTTTGGTATGCGGTCCCAAGAGAACTATGTCCAAAATATTTACGGTACAGGGCACGGTGGTTGAGAAAGTTCCAAGCTTCTCCTACTTGGGAATCATTTTTATTAATTCCCAGCTCTCTTGGATCCTCTAGTGGCACTAAGAGCTAAACAGACGATCAGAGCTATGGAGGCTCTTTTTCATTTTGCTGCCGATCTGGATCCTAAACCTGTTAAAGAGATGATTACCTTATATAAAGCAAAATGCCTTACGGTTGCCTGGCAGGAGTTTTGGTCTACAATAATTGCTCCAAGCGGTAGAGAACATTTTTATATGAAGATTTTTATCAGTACCCAAAGGTTCATCTACATCATGGGTACTCACAAACATTTTCCCAAGGGCCACAAAGTTGTGATCAAGGGCCACAACGATGCCAGCAGGGTAATGATTGGGGGTGTGCAAGATGGCTTTGAAAGTAAAAGTGTTCCCAAAGTTAAGTGGTGTTGGAAAACCTATTAGACCACGAAAAATTACTCCAACTGGCCACGTGGTGGTCAATCAAATTGCACTGAAATGGGTATGAAGTATGAAGTATGAGGATAGGTGTATAACTTCACCATAGGTTGAGAAAGGAAGCAATTCCTTTTTGTTTAGTTACCTTCACACACCCTAGTGGTGTTATGCTTGATCATCGGGTCACCCCGATGCCTATAAGTCGGGTGGGCTCAACCACAGTGTTGGGAGCTCTTTGGAATAGTTAAAGACGAGGGGGACATTAAAGATAAAAAACCTGAGACAGATCCCCGGTTTCCCTTTATTCTTGGGTCTGTCGGGGTTAGTAAAAAATCTTTAAAAATGGGTCAATGGGAGTATTATGGTCCTAAGACCCAAGTGCCAACATGTTTCAGACCATATGTGGCCTTGAAGGTCCTGGACTTTCTTCAGGGCAATGGTCATCCACCCTGGGGGACAGAGAGTGGGGGGGTCCCTATCCTGTCAGTGAGTAAAGGGCAGAGTAGCTGCTCCTTATGTGTATGACAGATAATTCATCTGTCATGCGTGGTTCTCCGTCTGTGAAGAGAACAAAGAAAAACAACATACAACATTGTATGAACATATTGTGGAATTTCCATGATATTATTTCCCATGTACGAGCTTTGGAAGGAGACCGAACAAACATATGCCCAGTGACTGTGCAAAGTAAAAGTGTTCAATGTCGTCCAAACGTGTGCCACTCACATATATATCTGTACATAATATTGTTACGTGATTATGTGGTGGCGATTTTGCTCACATACTGATTCTAACTGCATTCCAGAGTGTGCATTTTACAGAGTGTGGAAAACCATACATCAATCTCTGTCATCACATCTGCCTTATCCATAGTGAGGTATAAAATTACAAGGGTGCAACTACCTTTGTAAAAGTACTCTTTACACTCATAAAAACATTTATACATATTTTCTTACCCAAACTTTGGAGAGTAACCGTGTCTCAGGTGACCATTCAGCCTGTCGGGGTAGCTCTGTAGTCAAACCCTATGGTGTGCCCCATGAGGGAGAAGAAGGTTGAGTAAGTGACCAGTGTAAGAGATTGCTCAGAGCGAAGCCTCCGTTATACGGAACTCCGTGAATAGAGATGTTTGAGTGCCCCGTGCCCACTCGTACTCAAAGGGTACTTACTCTGTCAAGAGTCCTGCCCCGCCTGATAACCTGCTCGGTCCCGGTCCCCGGCTTGTGCAAGTTGGTGTCGGGGACCGGCATATTTGTACTTCCATCTTGAGCGGGAAACTGCTACTGATTGACAGCGCCACTGTTAGAAATGGGGGCCTCTAGTCGACAGTGGCTGGCGCCGATGTCAAATAGTGACCCTTCTTCCTAAGTCAGAGTAAGGGGGTTACACCCTTTGATAACCCCTGCTCAACCCTGTGGTAACGTAGCCAGAGCAGACAGGCCTATCTCAGAGGCAGTGTGTGAAGCATTTAGGACCATACACAATAACGCAGGAAAGATGCTACAAAATAGACACCACAAACAGTTAGCTTTATATAGATTAAACACTAAACTGAGAAATGCTCAAAGAACCAAAATGCACGTAATTACAGATTTGTTTCAAGAGCGATGAAAGCACTTGTGGGTGCAGGTGGAACGAACTTGGTTCGGGCCGGGATCTATGCGACCTAGTGGTGCACAATGTACAAGATACTTAGAATATAAAGGGGCACAGTGCACAGCTCCTCAGGGAAGGTGCGGGATAGCAGGCAGTCCCACAGCGGCCACAGTTCTTGGGCGGTGGCGTTCCGCAGCGTGCATTCACGATAATCCTGGGATGGGCGTGGAAGTGGCACCCAGCGGCGCACGCCGAAGTTGACAAGGCTCCCGATGTGGGACTAACGTGGGCACTCAGTGGCGCAGCTCTTCAGCTGCAGCGGCCCACGATAGCGATAGCGATGATTCTTGTGGCAAAGTAAGGATGGGCACTCAGCGGCACAGCTTCTCGATGGCGGCAGCCCAAAACTATGATAGCAAGGACTCTTGTGGCAAAGCCAATGCGGACCTGCAGCGACACAGCTCCTTGGCTGCAGCGGCCCACAGTGGCGGTGGTTCGGATTCTCGTAGTAGGGCAAATGCGGGCACCCAGTGGCACAGATTCTCAGCGTCAGCGGTCCACAATAACGTCAACAAGGTTTTTCGTAGCGAGACCAAGATAGGCACTCAGCGGCACAGCTCCTCTGCTGCAGCGGCCCACAATGGCGTCAACAATGGATCTCGTAGCAAGGCCTATGCGGGCACTCAGCGGCACAGCTCCTCAGCTGCAGCGGCCCACAATGGCGATAGCAATAGTTTCCGTAAACAAGGCAAATGCAGGCACTCAACGGCACAGCTTCTCAACTGCAGCGGCCCACAATGGCGATAGCAATAAGTTCCATAGACAAGGCAAATGCGGGCACTCAGCGGCACAGCTTCTCAACTGCAGCAGCCCACAATGGCGATAGCAATAGTTACCGTAGACAAGGCAAATGCAGGCACTCAGTGGCACAGCTTCTCATTTGCAGCGGCCCACAATGGCGATAGCAATAGTTTCCGTAAACAAGGCAAAGGCAGGCACTCAGCGGCACAGCTTCTCAACTGCAGCGGCCCACAATGGCGATAGCAATAAGTTCCGTAGAAAAGCAAAAGCGGTGTTCCCCACAGTAGATCCAGAGGCCTTTCTCGACAGAGGCCTCACCTGCGAGTAGGATTTCTCTCAATAGGAATCCGGGCTGCTGAGGAATGAATTCTAATGTCCCTGAGACTTCGGCAGGGGGCAAGCTCAATTCAGGCCCTTGGGTAGTTGCTTCAGTGGATGGATAAAAGTTTCAAAGTCTTCTCCCTCTCGTTTACACGGCCAGAGGTTCGTCTTGGCATCCCGAAGTTACACACCACGAAGCTCAGATCTTTATACCCCAAAAGTCTTTGTTCTTGAGAAAGTCACAAATCACTCGACCTGGCCAGAACCAGTTTGGTGTCGACTTGGGTCACTTTATTTACGAGGCTGCATCCCCCCTTCCCGGGAGAGGGGCCCACCATCAGACACCCAGCGGGAGGTGGAGCCATCATTCACCTTGCCAGGCACCGCCCTGCTCAGATCAAAGGGATCACCCCTCCCCACACTTCAATGGCAGATTGCGCCATTCGACCCAGGTCAGCCCCGGCCTGCCCTGGCCCTCTAAACCGGACAACCAATACACATACCAGCGAAACACACAGAAAGACTTAGACAGAAAGATACCTACTTTCCAAAAGCGTCAATTGCACACGCAGAACATAAAGACAATCACTACTACCAGATGCACCTTAATATTTGGAGCGGAAGCATACCAAATTCGACCTCCCTGGCATGGTCCTCGGTACTACTAGGACTACACCGGTTCATCAGTTATTTATAATAAGGAGCATTCACGCTGTGTCACTGAATGGCAGTGGCACAGCACCCAGAACATCTAACGCCAGCAACCATGAAGGAGACATAAACGACAAAAATGGAAGGGAGACCTACGCCAATGGTGCCAGGTCTAAAAGCCGCCCACCACATGACGTTGACGCGTCGTAGTAACGTTACGTGCGCCAACTTTTGAATCATGGGAATTGTAGTTATGGGCGATCTGGCACAGAGAGTTTAAGGCAAATTGTGCCCAGGCATCGGTTTTTTTGACGAGGATGCGTACCTAGTCAGAGTATGCGATATACATACACATATCTAGAGTCCTGCTGGTCAAATTATTATTCAACTGTAGCGCATTAGGAATGCATGGGAGATGTGTATGCTGCAGATCGTATCTATATGCATATATTTTTGTGGGATCTTATTAGTCGAATATCGAACTGCAGCGTATTTGGAATGCCCAGATGATATGTGTGTGCTGCAGATCGTGTCTGTACTTGAGCGGTGTTGGAACAGGTTCATGGCTGTATGTGGGATACTCATAATATACATTAAGATGGTGCAAAATAACAACCAACCTTTCTCACGGGATAGAGGGTCATTTGCAGAAAGAAAGCGGACTACCTGAATAATTCATCTATTCAGTTGACTCCAAGGTATGCAGTCATTCAGCCCCCTTTCATGAGTTTTCAACCGACCCACCGCTGTTCTCGTTCCAAGAGTCTGCGATGCAGGTTACCAGTGGCTTTAACTTTCTCTATAATAGTCCATTTGATCTCTGTGTCTTTATACTGTTTTTCTTTGTAATGTGCTGTAAGTTTTGTCGCTGTCACTGCACGACGTATCGTGCTTCTGTGTTCGCTAATGCAGACTTTGACCGTACGGCTAGTCACACCTACATAAAATAGATTGCATGGGCATTTGATTAAATAGATCACTGATTCAAAATTACAGTTTGTGTATGATCTTTGTTCCCACGGGGAGTGTAGGCCCAGATCCAGGTTTTTAGTGTGTTCTGTGAATGGGCAAGCTACACAAGACCCGCAGGGGTAATGTCCCATGACTAGTGGACTGTTCCATAGTGTAAGCTGACTCGTGGTTGTGGGTGTTAGCGTGTCAGTATGTACAAGTGAATCTCTCAGGCTTGTATTTTTCGTGAAAGAGAACATAGGTTTCTCATAGGGACGTTTGTTAGATGTTAAGATCGGCCATTTTTTGTTGATTCTTTTTTTCACGTCATTAGATGAGGAGTTGTACGTGGTAAGGCATATCAATTGGTCTGGTTGTGTTTTTATGTGCGTTTCTAATAGGGCCTCTCTTGGAGTATTGCGTGCTCTTTTGTTTGCTCTCGCTATGATCTTGGTTGGATATTTCTTTAGTTTCAATTTTGTGGTGAGAATCTCAGCTTCTTTTCTGTAAGTTTGAAGATCAGAGCAATTCCTACGCACCCTCAAGAATTGGCCAACCGGCAGATTTTCCCTAAGGGAGCGTGGATGTGCACTGTCAAATCTTAACAGACTATTTTTGTCAGTGGGTTTCATCTAAAGAGAGCTAACAAGGGTACCCCCTGCCGCTGTCAAGGTGACATCCAGGAAAGAGATTTGTTCTCTGTCCATAGTCATGGTGAAATGAAGGTGGGGATTCAGATTGTTGATCCAGTTCTTGAATCCGTTGAGGCTGGCAATATCTCCTTTCCAAATCATAAGGACATCGTCAATATATCTATACCATTTGCATATATTGATTGTGTAAGGATTGGATGTCCATATTTGTTGGTCTTCAAAATAGCTCACGTACAGGCAGGCTAAGCTAGGATCAAATGTACTGCCCATTGAAGTACCATGTACCTGGAGATACAGTTGATTTTCAAATTTTAAATCGTTTTCGGTGAGAGCCAGATGTATTAGAGTGATAATCCAATCTATTGGTGCTGCCCAAAACCACTCATCTTGTTTCAGGATTTCCTCCACTACCCTGATGCTGTCTGTCTGTGGTATGTTGGTGTATAGTGCCTCCACGTCAAGACAAACCAAGAAGTTTTCTTCTGGGTTATATTCAAAATCCGTTAGAAGATTGAAGAGGTGTTTCGTGTCTTGTACATATGATTTTATACGTATCACCAGAGGACGTAAAAACCAATCTGCATATTTTGATAGTGGTTCAAGGAGAGACCCAATGCCAGAGACAATGAGCCTACCTGGAGGTGGTGTCTTGCCTTTGTGGATTTTTGGTATCGTATAGAATAGTGGAGTTCTAGGGTCTTCTTGATTAAGAAAGTTGTGTTCTTTTTTGGTAATCCATTCTTTTTCCAGGGCATCCGCCGTAAGTGCAATTATTGTTGTTTTTATCCGTTGTGTTGGATCTCTGTTGATCTTTTTGTAGTACTGTGTCCGCCAGAAGATGAAGGCAGGCAGTCCTGTATGCATCTTTGCTCTGAATCACAGTATCCTCACCCTTATCCGCCGGTTTTATGATTATGTCAGTTCTGGATTTCAGGGTTTCAAGGGCTGTACGTTCTTTGTTGTTCAAGTTGTTGAACCCGTCTCTCTTTGGTTGTAGTAATTCAACTTCCTTTACCACTGCTTCTTCAAAGGATAAAACCTCTGGAGGCATCAGGTTGGAGGGGGGAAAGAAGGTTGACTTAGGTCTCAAGTTTGTATGAATGTCATCGTCTGCTGGTCTCTCTTTCTCCAGGAAGAAGGTCTTCAAGCGAATTTTTCTAAAGAACTCCCCCAATTCACAACGTCTAAGTAGGTTGTGGGGACAAAACCCAGTCCTTTTTCCAGGACCGCCGTCTCATCCGTAGTAAGGGCGATGTCTGTGAGGTTCACGACTAATCCCTCATGGTGCTCGTGCCTGGTTGTTGTTGACCTCTGGTATTGCTCCGTGTGCTCATCGAATTCCTGTCTTCTTCCCATTGGATTCTCTTGTTCCCGCGTCTTCCTCGTTTTCCTCTCCTTCCGGTCCTTCCGCCCTGTCCTAAAAAATGTTGTTTGAAGTCAGGTTGGTAATATGGACCTGTGGGATACTGAGGAGATCCGTGGAATGGTCCAGGCCCGTATGGGCCGGGCCATGGATACATCTGTTGTTGTCCATATCACTGGTTGTAGCCGCCTCTTCGTGGTCTTCTTGCTCTTCCTCGACACTTTTATTTGATCCATCACTCGACCAGTCCTATTGTTCAGAGTCAGATGACATTCATTGTCCGCTGCGTGATGATCCTGAGTCTGAGTATTCCTGTCCTTTATAATCGTCTTTTATGTAAGGATATACCGTCTCATGACTGAATTCCTTCAGATCCTTCTGAAGTTTGCTGATTTTATTTTGCATCAGGTAGTCCTTATGTGCACCTATTTCTTTGTTAACCTCTTCAAGTTTCTTTTTGTAAAGAGTTAACTTGATTTCTGTTATCAGCGAATCCTCGCTGACTTTGATTTTCACAAGTAGAACATCAGAGAGGCGTTTGGCTGTGTTGATAATGAGAATCAACCAATCGCGTGAACAGCGCCGCGCGATAACTGACCACTCTTTTTTGAATTGGGTATCGTCCAGGAAGATCCTAGGTGCGTTGGTAACCAATAATCCAGTAGGTGCTGCGTTACCACGAAGATATTCTGTCATAATGGCCCCATGTAACAGAATCTTCGTCTGACATTGCTTCAATTCTTTTAATTCATCCCAATTCTGTGCTTGGGTAAGGTTCTGACTAATGTTAGTGTCAGGTAAAAGGGATGGTCCTGCTAATATAGCGGATGCGATATCGTCTGAGTAGCCAATCCCTAATTGTTCTGCCATGATTGTGTTAATAGGAAGTCAGTAGAGTGTAATAAGGGATGGTATACGATGTCTTAAGAGATTGAATGTACAGGAATTACTATACTGAGCAATGTTATGAGTTTTTTTCAGAATTTCTGTAAGTAAACCCTACAGCTGTGCGCTGCGCTAAATATGTGTACACAAAAAGGCTATGGAAAAAACTTTTTCCAGTGCCTAGAGGGTTGAGAGGATCCTGGGTCGGAGTAAAACCTCCCACATCAAACTGTTAGACCACGAAAAATTACTACAACTGGCCACGTAGTGGTCAATCAAATTGCACTTAAAGGGTAGGAGCGAAGTATGAAGTATGAGGATAGGTGTATAACTTCACCATAGGGTGGGCAAGGAAGCAATGCCTTTTTGTTTAGTTACCCTCACACACCCTAGTGGTGTCATGCTTCATCATCGGGTCACCCCAACGCCTATAAGTCGGGGTGGGCTCAACCACAGTGTTGGGAGCTCTTTGGAATAGTTGAAGACCAGGGGAACATTGAAGATAAAAAACCTCAGACAGATCCCCGGTTTCCCTTTATTCTTGGGTCTGTCGGGGTTAGTAAAAAAATCTTTAAAAACAGGTTAATGGCAGTATTTTGGTCCTATGACCCTAGTGCCAACATGTTTCAGTCCATATGTGGCCTTGAAGGTCCTGGACTTTCTTCAGGGCAATGGTCATCCACCCTGGGGGACAGAGAGTAGGGGGTTCCCTATCCTGTCAGTGAGTAAAGGGCAGAGTAGCTACTCCTTATGTGTGTGACAGATAATTCATCTGTCATGCGTGGTTCTCCATCTGTGAAGAGAACAAAGAAAAACAACATACAATATTGTATGAGCATTTTGTGGTATTTCCATGATGCTGTTTCCCATGTACGTGCTTTGGAAGGAGACCGAACAAACATATGCCCAGTGACTGTTGGAAAACCTAGTCACTTCCTTTCTTTAACTTCAATTAACCTTTAAATAAAGGCCTGTCTGTATATTTAGCATCGTTTTAATGTTAGTCCTTTACCAAGTGAACATCAGCCCTGTGCTGCATTTGTTCAGGGGCCCGCATGTAAAGGTCATGAGGGCCGCATGCAGCCCCCGGGCCGTACTTTGAGTATCAATGATGTACGTCCTTCTGCCAGCACGAATTGGGCTTAGGACACATTGAAGAAAGGCTTTGTTTTGCTCCCTTACTGCTATGGACAAAGATCTGGCTTACCCCAGAATTAGAATTTACAAGGTCCAATATTCTAGATTGTCTTCTTATATCCAATATTGATTTTATTTGTTGGTTCAGATATCTTAAACGTACATTTCAGGAATTGGACCTAGCTGATTTTTATCTCAATCCTTCTAACTTGTCCCAGCAAGCACAATATACTATTAAAACAGCTTATGGAACTAGAGTGAGTGCAAAGCATTTACAGTTGCTGAATCAGCAGAGTTTTTTAAGTCATCTGACTATGGGTGAGTAAGTTACAGAACCATAACCTTATCTTAGTTTATTTACAAACCCCCAACATAGATTTTATCTGAATAGGTGCTACTTGTCCTTATTTCATTTTTTGGTCGCCTTCCTGCAGCAATGCCGATGGGCAAATAATCTTCCATTGTTCCTGTGTAAAAACATGACAAAACGTAGCACTCTGCACCTTACCTTGTTTTGTGCCCTGTAAAAACAGAGATATAGATTTCTGTAACCTCTATTGAGGGCTCATCACCCCATCTCTTACATTGAAGGTTTTGGGTAAGGGTTTCTTCTTTCTCTGGATTCTCTTGTTATCTGTAACTGTGTCTTCAATTTTATTAAAGGGGCGATCGCAGTCAGAAAGAGGTATGGATAAGAGGGAGAGTTTGTATTTTAAAGTCAGTCTACTATAATATTTTGTAATAATGCAATTTTAATATCTTAAGGGACAACTGTTTAAACAAAATTATAATGAAATTTTATATGAATCGTACTAATTGTGATACTGATGTCTGTTTGTCTTATAATGTCTGTAATGCATTCATGATTCATATATAAGATCAGATAAAGCGTGTTTGATTGACTCGTGCAGAATGTGTAAGCATCAATCAGACAGAAATCAAACAGAAAGTGAAATAAATGTTACAAGCAAAGGTGAGGGTAGGCTGCAAGTTAAATTCAATGAACTAGAATGCTATATAACCATTTCGGATGCCAGAAAAATACAAATGACATTACAGAAGTGTCTTTAATACTAATAAACTATATATCACTTCGGTGTTCTCACAAATGTCACATGCTGTGTAACATTTCTTCGTTTTGCAATCTCGACTGGAAGGTATTGGAGCGCTTTACGTGAGCATTTATTACATTATAGGACATACTTATTTTTGGTGAGCACGGGGAGATTAATTGACTTGCATAGAATCACAGGATGTAGAGCCGACACTGAGACCCGGATCTGGTCTCCCAGTGCCAAAGTGGCAGCTCTGGCCGATACGCTGTAATTATAATTTTTGTTTGTTCCTCACTCTAACGAGTTTTCAAAACTTTAGAGCTCTTTGTAAGGTACATACAAATCAATATTCCAAAATATTAACCTACACACTCATACTAGTACAGGAACACTTCAGATTAGTGTCCAGTGCCACAGCGCATGCGCATCGGTTCTTCGGCAGCCCTCTGTCAGCGGGCAGTCACGTGCGCCCGAAACACCAGACGCGGAAGCGAACCGAAGAAAGCCGAAAGTCATGTGACAGAGGAAAACATGTCTCCCGCCCTCTAGCGAAGCCGCTCGCGAAAGCAAACCAGGTGGTGAAGAGTGGCTTGTCAAATTCAGACTCAAGTGCGTGTGCAGTGTTTCCGTATTCAGCATGGATGTGTGATTTGGGACGTTGCTCTTTTTCGCCGTAAGATGCAGTAGCTGTCACTGAGGCTGTTACTTGGACCAGCCGGCGTGTGCAGTCCGCGCCTTCAGGTGCTGATCCTTCTCACCGCGGAGCTGCTTACTGGGTTTTATTCTGTTTCCGACAACACCAGGAACCTATGCGTGCGGGTACTGTGCGCTTCGGACCGGTGAACCCAACTGCCTCATGACAGGTGGGTCCGGGAGGGCTGCCTCTGACCGCAGCACCTACCTGCACAGTAATGTGCTGGCCTGCTGAGAAGTGAGCGGTACTTTTAAGTGTAAGACAGGAATGCATTCGGTGGGAGTTGTATCGAGTTGCTTGGGATTGTTCCTGTGGGAAGTTTAGATTTGCTCGGTTTCAAAGACAGTGTGCGGCCGGGGAGTGCATGATTTATGAACAAGAGCACGTGGCCCAGGAAGATGACAGATAAAAGAGAGCAGGACGTGCCTGTGGGATAGGTGACAGTATACGAGAGGTGCTGTAGGAGAATACTTGAAAAGGATCGACCAGAGTGCGGAGGAGAGGAGGAGTGACTGACACCTGTCATTGTTAGAGGCGAGGGGGTATCAGAAGGGGACGGGGGAATTAAACCTAAGTTTCCAGGAGGATGTTCCAAAAGTGCAGTAGTTTTAGAGCCCTTAGATACTCATTCCGGGAGTATGAAGCATTGTACATGATTCACTTAGCTGTCAATAGTATATCACATGTTGATACTGCTTTAATCTTGTTCTGACGAAATTCACTACTAAGAAGTTTGAAAATAACAAAAAGGATTTTTAAATGTAAAATTGAGTGACTGGCGTATTTTTAAATTGTGCATCTACTCTAGAACATATCATATAATTGGTGTATTACTGATGTTTTACCAGTGGAATGTATCATATTCTAGATGATGATTGTTTATTGAACTGTAGTCTAATTATTAGCCTTTGTTGTGTCACCTTGAAAAATAATAGAACATTATGAAATTATGCAAAACCAACGGGGTATGATGGACGGAGTGTTGAACATTGCAACCACTCACCCCCAGTCAACTGATCTGGGTTTAATCCATCATCATTCTTTAGCTCACTCCGCCACCCCAGTTCAGACATGGCCATATGCAAATCAGTCTGACCCTGTGCCTCATGGGAACAGTCCAGCCCGAACTGCCAAGCCATGTCTTCCCTGGACCGCAAACAAGCATCCTGGGACCGGTTTCTGGCTAATCAGTCGTCATCAGCCAGGCTAGCTTGAATCCAGTGGCAAAGTGAGCAAGGGACCCACGTCTGGGCATACTCTGCCAACTTGGGGCGAACAAAGCAAAATCAAAGGGGGATGATGGACGGAGTGTTGAACATTGCAAGCACTCACCCCCAGTCAACTGATCTGGGTTTAATCCATCATCATTCTTTCGCTCCCTCTGCCACCCCAGTTCAGACATGGCCATATGCAAATCAGTGTGACCCCGTGCCTCATGGGAACAGTCCAGCCCAAACTGCCAAGCCATGTCTTCCCTGGACCGCAAATAAGCATCCTGGGACCGGTTTCTGGCTAATCAGTCGTCGTCAGCCAGGCTAGCTTGAATCCAGTGGCAAAGTGAGCAAGGGACCCACGTCTGGGCATACTCTGCCAACTTGGGGCGAACAAAGCAAAATCAAAGGGGGTGATGGACGGAGTGTTGAACATTGCAAGCACTCACCCCCAGTCAACTGATCTGGGTTTAATCCATCATCATTCTTTCGCTCCCTCGGCCACCCCAGTTCAGACATGGCCATATGCAAATCAGCCTGACCCTGTGCCACATGGGAACAGTCCAGCCTGAACTGCCAAGCCATGTCTTCCCTGGACCGCAAACAAGCATCCTGGGACCGGTTTCGTGGTAACACCCCTCATCAGCCAGGCTAGCTTGAATCCAGTGGCAAAGTGAGCAAGGGACGCACGTCTGGGCATACCCTGCCAACTTACGGCGAACAAAGCAAAACCAAATTATGACCATCAACTATTGTATTGTAATTGAATTTATATAGCGCCTACTACCCCCGACGAGGCGTCAAAGTGCTTTTTCGGCAAGTTGCACGCTACTCTGGAACCCATAAAGGATTAGTGTTGAATTAGTATAGTGAAATATGAAAATAATTTGAGTGGTGGATAGGTTAGTCCGTTATTTGGATTCGGAGGGATAGAAGAGGGAAACATTTTTGCATTTATATAGCGCTTGTTACCCCTGATGGGGTGTTGAAACGCTTTTTTGGCGAATAGCATGCTACCCTGGAACCCGTGAAGGATTAGTGGTGAATTAGTTTAGTGAAATATGAAAGTAATTTGAGTGGTGGATATTAGTCAGTTATTTGGATTGAGAAGGGTAGCGGAGGGATAGAAGAGAGGAAAAGGTTTGTATTTACATAGTGCTTGTTACCCCTGATGTGGTGTTAAAGCGCTTTTGTGGCGAGTAGCGCATTACTCCGGAACCCATAAAGGATTAGTGTTGAATTAGTATAGTGAAATATGAAAGTAATTTGAGTGGTGGATATGTTATTCAGTTATTAAGATAGAGAAGGGTAGCGGAGGGATAGAAGAGGGAAAAAGGTTTGTATTTATATAGCGCTTGCTACCCCCGAGGAGGTGTTGAAGCGCTTTTTCGGCGAGTATCACGCTACTGTGGAACCCATAAAGAATTAGTGGTGAATTAGTATAGTGAAATAAAAAATTTGGGAAGGGGACATGCTAGTCTGTTATATTGATTGAAAAGGATAGTGGAGGGATAGAAGAGTTAAGGATTTAGACTTTGTTTTTGGTTTGAAGGTCATAGCAGTAGGAGGAGGCTTGAGATGAGTAAAAAGGGATGTGGAGGGGAAGAGTCAGAGGGAAGAGTTTAGAAAGGCTTGTTTGGGGGATCGGTGTAGTAAGAGGTGTCAGATGATGCAAGGAGGGGTAGAGTAGGGGAGAGTCTAAAAAGGGTTATTTTCGGGATCATTGTAGTGGTATGGGGTTTGGATGAATGAGAGTGTGGATGTAGGGGATATATTGCTAGAGGTATAGGGTGACATATCGGGTAGTGCATTGGAAATAGTGATAGAAAGAGGTTTGAGGTAAGTCAGAGAGTTGAGGTAGAAGATATATTGAGAGAAGTATAGGGTGAGAAATAGGGTAGTGCATTAAATATGCTGAATCAGAAGAAAGTAATAAATATATAGATCCATAAGTACATGGTAGGTATATAGATGCATGAAGGAAGTAAGTTTATGTAGATTAAAGATGCATTAGATAAACTCTGTTTTTTTATGCATGTTTATACAAAGCACCACACATATATAGGGACATATCTATAGTACAAATAAATGCTTTTATACAGAGGGATATGCTGTATATTTCTGTTTGCGTATGGTGCTTATGTGAGGAAGGGCCAATTCTTGAGTAGTTGTCTGGAGATAAGGTGGTTGTCCGTGGATCTTATGTTGGGGGGGGGGGGGTAAAGAGTTCCATAGTTTGACTGCTTGAACAGAAAAGGATATGCCACCCATGATTTTTCTTGTATCTTGGGATTTTGAGGTGGGGTGCCTCTCTAGAGCTGAGGTTTCTTTGTTGAATGTGTTTGGTGATTTTATTCCTGATGAAAAGTGGACCCATTCCATGTATTGCTTTGTGGGTGATACAAAGCAGATTGAACGTGGATCTTCTGGCAACCGGTAACCAATGCAGGGCTTTCAAGGCAGGGAAGATGTGCTCTTGCGGTTTGATATGCAAGAGTAGTCTGGCAGCCAAGTTCTGAATCCGTTGTAGTCTTTTCATGGTCGTTAAAGGTGATCTGTGGTAGAACCTATTGACGTAATTGAGTTTGGACAGAACAAGGGATATGGTAGCTTGGACCTTGTGTGGATATCCCAAATGGGGTAAGATTCATTGCAGAGTTTTTATAGTAACAAAGCTTGATTTTGCTAGTTTGTCCTCTTGGGCATTCATCAATAGCTTGGAGTCCATGGTCATTTCGAGGTTTCTTACTTCCTTCGATACATTAAGCGGTGATCTCAATTCATCAGGCCATGCAGCAAGCAGGTCACAATGTTTCCAGTCGCCACACGTGAGTATTTCAGTTTTGGAAGCATTCAATTTGAGATGGCTCCAAGTTATCCATTGATCCACGGCTCTGAGACAACTGAAAATTGGTGAGTTTCCAATGTCTTTGGGCCATTCCAGTTGAAGGAGTATTTGTATGTCATCTGCATAGTTATAGTACGTGAGGTGAATTTGACTGATCAGTACCGGTAATGACTTCATGTAGATGTTGAAAAGCAAGAGCGAGATGATCGAGCCTTGAGGGACACCTGCTTTTGTGGAGTATGGTTTGGACGAGAAAGTTGGGGTATGGATGACATTAGTTGTGTTTCGAAGGTAGGACGCGATCCAGTCTAGAGCAGTCCCCTCAATGCCGGCTTCTTGTAGTCTTTGTTTCCGAGTGTCATGGTCAACCGTGTCAAAGGCAGCCGAGAGGTCCGAGAGGAGTAGCACAGCAACCCCGTTGCGGTCAACTGTGTTCTTCAGGTCATCCCAGATGGCAAGGAGGGCCATCGCGTACGCCCACCCAAACACTACAAACCCCATGGCACATCCCAGTTCAGTTTCCCCCCAGTTTCTCTTACTGGCAATGCTCTGCTACAACACAGACTACATCCTCACTGAACAAGATATTGATGTACTCCCTATTTGGATAAAGGTCTACTCTGCTACTTATGAACCACATTTACCTATGCGACACACTTTGTATGTACGTTTACATCTTAAAATGCCAATAAAAAGAATTTTCACAGATGGCAAGGAGGGCAGATTCTGTGCCTCTTCCCGGACGGCATCCTGTTTGGAAGTCTGAAAGTATGGCATTATCTTCCTTGAATTGTGACATCTGGGCAAACGCTGCTCTTTCTATCAGTTTTCCCAGGAATGGTCCATTTGTAATGGGTCTGTAGTTGTCTTGATTCTGCGGGTACAAGTTTGTTTTCTTTAGAAAAGGGCGTATGTATTACTTTTTGAGTTCTTCTGGAAATATTCCGGTAGTTAAGGAATAATTGATGATTCTTCTTAATGGAGCGGCAGTAGACGTTGTTAGAAGAATTGTCTCGAAAGTTAGCGGAGGACACTGGTCAGAAGGGCTGCTGGCAGGCCTGCTTTGCTTTGACCAGGTCCATAAATTCATTGTGTGAAATGTGTTGGGAGGAACCAAGAGGCTGGGTTAGAGTATTCTTGGATTGTTGTTTTGTAAATGGGTTAGTGCTGGTGCTTTGTAAATGTCCAGTATTTGTAAAGCGCGAACAATTACCCAAAGGTGTCAAGGCGCTGGGGGCCCTCGGGAAGATTAAGCAAGCTATTTCCCAGAGTCACATGGTGCTGGGCTAATCTGCCGCCGGCACCGGGGATCAAACCATGAGCCCCCGGGTTCCAGCGTCAGTTGCCCTGGCCGCTGCGCCACACCTCTTTGTCTCTGTTTTAAGTATGAGTCTAACGTATCTGCTTTGTCCATTTAATGATTTGCCAGTTTGTCTCTGAAATCTTGAGTAACGGGATGAGTTCCTTCTAGGCAGTTTGGTTTACGAAATTCATTGAGTATTTTAAGAATTCTTTATTTGCACATTTAGCATTTTTAATTCGGTTTGAATAGTACCTTTTCTTTGCTTTTCTGATAGCTGACTTGTAAAATCTGTACATTTCTGTAGGCAAAATTCGTCTTGTTTGGCATTTGATTTGAGCCTGGCGCGTTGCAGCTTTGTAATTTGTTGTTTTATGTCTTTTATCTCTGAATTTCTCCAAGCCAAGGTGCTTGTTTTCTTTTGTTCTGTTTGTGGTTTTGAGTGGTATCGGGATATCAAAAGCTTCCTGTAGCCACTCATATAGTTTTTTAACTGAATTTATTGTTTCCAGGTCTGTACTGGATGTTAATTGTGTTTCTAAGTGTTCCAAATTGAGTTTGTGCCACGGTCAATAGGTGGATGCATGTAAGGTGGTTTTAGGTGAGTCGCTTAGTGTTGTTTTATGTTGGAAAGCAAGCAAATGGTGGTCTGACCATGTGACTAAAGTTATAATTTGAAAGGTAACTAGTTCTGTATTAGCAAAAATGATATCTAGGATGTTTCCAGCGATGTGTGTGGGTATGTGGACGATCTGTTGCAGGTTCAGTGTGTCTAGGCCAGTGATCATTGTTTTGGATGGGGCATATTGGGTTTGTCAAACCAAATGTTAAGGTCTTCTGGAACGCATAGGTTGGAGTGTATTGTTATTAGGTTTGAAACTGTGTCTAGAAGTGTGTCTGGCAATGTCACCTTGCTAGGTGGAGGTCTGTAAAGGAGCAGGAAGTTACAGGAGGAAGACGGTGTTGGATTGCATCTGGTGAGAAGAGCCTCACAATTCTTTGCGGAGATGTCGTCAACTTTAGTGATATGTAATGTTTGCCTGAACACAACAGCTAAGCCAACTCCTTTTTTTTGCCTGTATGATTTTGGGTGATCGTTTGATAGCCTAGAGGAATGGCTTCATGCAGGACCGAAGCCATATCATCTCCCAACCATGATTCAGTTATGAATAGTATGTCTGGCTTTGCGTCATTGAGAAGGTCGTAGATGTGATGTTTGTTTTTAGAGAGCGATCGAGCATTTATTAGTAGAAAGTTTAGAGAATGTGCTTTGGTGACAGTGACACTTTGGTTTATAGAAGAGTGATCAGTATTGTATGTGTTAGTAGCAGGTGTTTTTTTAGTGCTAGTATTAGGCTATCCATCATGTAGCTGTTCTGTAACGTGGTCCTCATCCAGCTGGCTAAGAAGGTATTTTGATGGGTCTGTATGCGTAGGTGGTGGAGACGGTGTTTGAGAGTGAGTTGGTGTGATGTTTTGTTTTTGTGGTGTAACCTTGTTGTGCAGTAGACATGGAGAAGCAAAGTTGTGATGTGTGGCATGTTGCTTATATTGTTTGTGTGTGTTTAGGGCGGAAGGTGTATGAGTTAGGGGTGGCGGTACAGCATGTGGGTCATGTAGTAAGGTTATAAATTGTCCAATGGATGAGAAGTGGTTTAAAGAGAGTTGCTGTGATTCTGTATATGTGTTGGGTGTGGTGTAAGAGCAAAAGCTTGGCATTGAAGTTTTTTCATTTGTGTAGTTTGAAAGGTGGGTGTATGATGGTATTTTGAGACTGTATGTAGTATGAGGTATTGCGCTTGAGAGATTTTGTCACGCTGGCGTGTGTGATATGTTTTGTTTTTGTGGAGTAGTGAAAAGAGGTGCTGATGTATTTGTTTTATGACAGGGATTTGTTTGTATAGTATTGTTTGTGAGTGGAAGTTGTAAGGTAATGGGGTGGTGATGTGTTTGTGAGTAGAGTGTATGTTGTGTTTAGGAGGGGATGAAGTAGAGATAAGACTGTCTTAGACTTGTTTGCTGCAGGAGTTCAAATGTGTGGTGCTATGGAGTGTAAGTGTTGTGTTGTGTTATTGTGGTAGAAAGAAGAGGAGGTGTTGGTTGGACAAATGATGGACGGCTGAGTATAGGTTTGTTAGTGATAAAAAGGGGGTCTGTTAGGGGTAATTAGAGTGGGGAGTGTGTGTTTGGATGGCTTGTATTTAAGTATGGTATCGATTTTGGTTGTGTAAGTGATGAGTGGATCAGTTAATCGTATAGGATAGAGTTGTGTACTGTTTGTAGGTGATGGTATAAAAGGGTATATAGGCGTGGTTTGTGTGATTTTGTAGTGTGTGCTGGTACATTGATTTGTGCATAGGGTTTGTTTGTAGTAAATGTGTGGAGTACATTTGGTGTGAGTGTGTTACTCTGTGGATAGCGTAGGGTGGGTGTTACTGAATGAGAAAATGGGCAGCATATCTGGCCCTGGTCCGGACAGTCTCGAACCGGTTCAAACAGGCACTGACCCTTGTCCTCTCCACCCTTCGCCTCGAAGCCCGGGCTTAGACACCCTAAACCCTGACCTTTTATAGCCCTAGTAATCGGGTGACTCTTTCAGCCAATGGACACCCTAGACCTAACCCATCACAACACTAGCCCTAAACTCTAGAACCAATAGGAGACCAAGACCTTACAGTCAATCATAGCCCTAGTCCAAGCACTCAATCAGGCACAAGACCGTAATCCCTATGTCCAATAGAAGTCCTAACCCTAGTCCTAGTCCCACACCTAGTCCAGCAACCAATCACACAGGAATCCCTAATCCCTACTTCTAGTAGAAAGCCTAACCATAGCCCTAGTCCCAACCCTACATTAATTGAATCACTGACCCAGGAATCCAATCAGAACCCTCATATACCCAATCAATGAGAACACTAACCCTAATCCAATAGAAACACCAGATATAACCACCAATCAGTGCACACATGTACCATCCAATAGCACACTATATGAGGTCCCAGCGACCTCAGGCAAGGTTTGCTGCCCAGGGAATCGGAAGCTGCTCCTCTATTCAGAATATCATAGGAGACAAACAGGCTTAATGCACACTTTGGAATTCTGCAGGTAAGGGCCTATCAAACTTTGTCCTCTAAAATACTGTTTGTCAAAAACTTTATTCACTCTCCTAGCTAAAGACGAGTGCACAATCCCTATAAAACCGAGTTTAAACAGCTAACAGCAGATTACTGCTGTCTCAGCACCCTCTGTTCATTCTCTGATGTAGAATATACCTGTAGCTAGGGGGGGATCTAGTGTCACACATCTTAAAGTATACTAAAAAACGTGGACGCCTTATCACCTTGTTGACAGAGCTCGGAGACTAAAACTATTTCCATCCTGATAACTACCAGAAAAGCACCCCATCACACATCCAGAGTGCCCCCATCCCGCCTGCGACTGCTAACCTCAGCTAAGTGTCAGTTACTTGACATCAGAAGCTATCACCTATTAAAGGCAGAGGTGAGGTGGAAGTGGACGGAATCAGAGGGGCATGACGCAACAAATCTTTTTTAATTTATGAAAAACCGTTCCCTTACTTTTTGTGAAAATAGGACTGTCCTGGGCCAGTTTAGATTGATAGTTGAAATGCTTCAGCGGAAGTGGCAGACAGGCAGTCTCCTGTGCTGTGAAGCCGAAGGTCGGCAGACAGCTAAACAACAAACATGCCTTCTTGCCAGGGTACCTGCTTGCCTGAAAGAAATGTAAATACATGCAAGTGGTTAATCTTCAATTGCAAAGGGTGCTTGGAAGCCAGTATTGGCTTTAATTAACAGACTCAGAAGAAGCTTCCTGATGACACAGATTTATTATTTTTGAAAGGTAGTGCAAGGAGTTACGAGCTTAGCTGAGAACTTGTGCTTTTGAGGGGCAGTTATATACAGTCTGGGTATTACTAAAATCTATATTTTGGTAGCACCTTTTTATCTTAAACCTTGTTGCGCATTCTGTAGCATCCTATCTTCTACTGTGTGTAATGCAAGTTTAAAATAATGAATTACATATTCAGTGCTTTCTGTCACAGACTGGGACCTCATTGCACTAAAAATACTCAAGTAACTATTTTCCACTGCACCAACTAAGAATTGGGCCCAGATTTATCAAAGGATTGTGCTGCCCTTGCGTCACCCTGTTGCCTTGCGTCATGCAGGGTGACGCAAGGGCAATACAATCCTTAAGTCAGATTTACCAAGACACACAAAGCCTCCTTGCGTGGCCTTGCATGGCTTGGTAAATGTGGAATGATGCAAGGCAGCGCAATTTTCTGCCTTGCGTTACTCTGCGCCGGGAAGGCATTACATGGGTGCAGAGCAGGTGTTCCCACGCATCTACCTATGCTTTTAGCCGCATTCCCAGATGTACCAAGAGTAGTAAACCTGCGAATGTGTCAAAAGTGTACGCCTTCCCGATAGAGGCGCAATGAGGAGAAATTCCTTTATTTCTCCTAGTTGTTTCCTCTTTCTAAGTGTGCTGCATTCTGCAGTGTACTCACAAGGAGGAAAGTGCCTCTAAGGATTGGTTTTGTGTGGGAAGGTGTCCTGCACAAAAACAATCCTGCCGCCAAAGCATGGCGCAAGGGTACCTGCGTTGGGCCTAGGCAGCACCTAGTGGTCTAACGTAAAGAGAGAGCAGGAATGTGCCATTTGTTAGTAAACATGGTCTATTCTTGCCCTATCTATTTGACAGTGCATTTCCCTCTGATTAACTTAACTTGCATTTATTTTTCATTCAAGCTTTGCCTTATTTTAAATGTTGGTTACTTGAAGATGAAAAACCAGAACTTGCAGAATATTTTGCTTTTTTTGAGCCACAATTCTGACCCCGCCCCCATTGCATGCACCCTCACAGTTCACATACATATTTTTTAATGCATTTCGGCCCCTGATTAAAAGACTTGGTCAACTCTTAATCTGGAGAAAAAAAGTCGTTTGCTAGCAGGTTCCATCGTAACCTTTTAGGCTCATTCTGCTCTTCCACACAGTCATAGATTCTGCCCTACGGCTGCGGGGACACAAGGGAGCTCTAGGATCTGAAGGCAACCCTGTTGGACTAACAGCATTGCCACTTCGGAAGTCTTTTTGGCCAGTTTGCTAGTCCATTTTCTCGTTTTGGTTGAACACATTGAAAGTATAGGGGCAGATTTACTAGCCCCTAGCGCCACTTTTGCGTCACTTTTCCCATGTTAAAAATGACGGAAAAGTGACGCAAGGGGCTTGTAAATCTGCCCCATAGTGTTTCCGAACAAGTTGTGATTTTTGCCTCAACATTTCAGCACTAACTCTTCCGTTTCCTCTGAACCGCAGGTGGGACTGATGAGCTGCATGCTGGCCCTGGAGCAGCACGTGACGGGAGGGCACGTAGGTTGCGCTAGCGCGTGCCGATGATCACACGTCGCTGCCTGCAGAGTTGCCGGACCTCGCGCTTGAGCTCGTGCCTGCTACAGAAGGCTGCAGACCGGTGACACCCGGCGGACAGCATTAACCCACTGAGCTATAGCCAGGAGGACTGACCTCACTGGCAGAATCCGTCTGACTCACAGCACGAAGACCCTCCCAGTCCGTGCCTGGTTGAATCTTGTGACCTTCAAGATTAACTTTCAACGTGCAGTTTATTAATTTTGAAAAGAAGGCTCCCTTGAAAGGCCGTTTTGCAGAGGATAATTGGAGGCTAAAGCCAGCGTGCGCATCCGGGAGGAACCCTGTCCGCTCCCAAGATGAACGCGGAGAAGGACTTCTTGCCCCTCACCCCCAACATCGTGCGGGCTTTGAACGACAAGCTGTACGAGAAGAGGAAGGTGGCTGCGCTGGAGATAGAAAAGTAAGCCCTGCTGTTTTTCTTCTGGCTGTTTTTAAGCTTTTCAAGGTTTGTAATTCATTGGGGGGCGGTTGGTCAAGGTTTCATTTATCAAGCAGAGTACCGGACAATCTGTCCAAATTTAAGAGCGAGAGGTATATGTATACAGTGGTAATATCCTGTAGAGGGTCTTGTATTACCGCACACCATTACTGTTGTGTTCAGCTTTCAGAAGAAAACATATGAAATAGCTTGCAGTGTCGACTTATTTTCCAGGTTTCCACCGTAGATAAATATCCCATTTTTAGTGGTGGAAATTGAGACATAATTACTGTGCGATGCTGCTGTAATTCCAACTTAGAAGAATATATATTTTTTTAAATAGCGCAGATATGATTTGTTGCATCTTGAAGCCCTTGACTGCCCACCTGGGATGTAAACGTAGGATCACCACCTTCTGCGACGTGGTGGTGGGCATCCGCAAGTTGTCTGAGACAGGGGTCTGAGGCTTGCCTCTGTCCAGTCGAATGTGGACTTGGGTATCCTCTGCATATGTTTGGAGGTTCTCCTGGGGCTGTATTATGGATAGGGTGCACTTTCCCTGTTTGCGCCACAGGAACCTTAAAACAGGAGCTCCTGGCACAAACAGCGAAAGTACCCCCTATTACATTGAATGTGCTGCCCTCAGGCAGCCGGTAACTCGTGCTGCTCTGGCAGCAGCGCATTCAAGTGAAACAAGCATTGGCATAGCCAATAGGTCTCGCATTTGGGACCTTATAAGTGTTTAGCCATGCAACAGTCGCATAACTAAATACTTATAAGGTCCCAAAAGCGAGACCTATTGGCTATGCAAAGCGGCCGTGTGGCCGCGAAAGTGAAAGTGATCGCGATCAAACATCAAAACGGCCGTGCGGCCGCCAAAGTGAAAGTAATCACGGTAAAACGCGGCGCACGCGCCCGCGCACATGCACTGTAGCTCTAGGCTGGCCTGGTAGCACTTTTTGGAGCCCTCTCAATAAGTCTCGCCAGACCAGCGCATGCGCTGGGTCAGGCTAGACCTACAAACGAAGCGGCTTTGAAGCAGGCGCTCCGTGTTTCACTGTGCAGGTGGCAACCCACCTGCACTTTTAAGAGGGGAGAGAGATCCCCTTGCAGGTGGGTACAGTGAATGACTGCACCCACCTGCAAGGGAATGTCTGGGGGGTCCATGGGACCACCTTTCCCCCTACAGAGGCCTGCCATCAGTGTGCCTACTGACAGCTTCTTTGCCTCTTCGCCTGCATCTATTATACGGCACGGGCGTAAAGGCAAACGGATTCCCTCATTTGCATGGGCCCACGCCCTCATGCAAATGAAGGAGCACCCTCTGGTGTTAGTGCTGGTGCTTTATGTTTGCCAGCACAATCTGTATTACAGAAAGGGCTGCACAAGCTTTGCTTGCCCCTGGGACTCCTTGTTATTAAAGCAGGGGCTGCAAATGCTTGTGCGGCCCCTTCTGTAATATAGATATACCCCTGGCGCACATAAAGTGCCAGCGCTGTCATAAAAGGGTGTTTCCTAATTTGCATGGGGGCGTGATCCCAATGCAAATGAGGGAATCCCTTTGCCTCTGCACCCATGCCGTGTTATAGATGCGCACTTGCCTCTGCACCCATGCCGTGTTATAGATGCGTGCGCAGAGGCAAAGAAGCTGTCAGGAGACGCACTGTCAGTGTGCCCCCTGATGACAGCCCTCTGAAGGGGGAAGGGGTGTCCCATGGACACCCCAGACTTCCCCTTGCAGGCGGGTGAAGTCACTCTTTGGGATCACCTTCAATGGGATCTTTCTTCCCTCTTAGAAGTGCAGGCGGGTTGTGCCTGCACAGTGAAATATGGTTCGGCTGCTTCAAAGTCGATCCATATGCCACTTGAATGCACTGCCCCCAGGGCAGCACTAGCTTGCAGATGCCCCCAGGGAAGCACATTTAATGAAAAACGGCGCACTATCCTTGTTAGCGCCATGCGCACCTTTTGAAAGGTGCGACCAGTGCTAACAAGGAAAATGCGCTGCATGCCATAATACTGCACCTAGTTTTCTAACACAGGGACTGGGAGTTGCCATAGATAGTAAAGAGCAAGGATGAACAAAAGAAAGGTAGCGTCACTTGGCCAGCATTCTCTGTGTGACTAGTTCCATTATCTCTACATATTTGATGACCTTCAGTTGAAGATGGAGGAGATCTTCACAGCTTCCTGTTCTTCACACCTTCACCCTCTCTCATAACGTAGCATCATCAATTGTGTCTTAGGGTGCATTGAATTTGCGTAGTAGAACTATGGCTTGGTAATAAACATCCACTCTTGTGGGGGGCTCCTCACTGATGTTATCCACTTTTGGTTTGGTTCCTTCACCTCATAGTCTTAAAGAAAGTGATTTTGCTTTGCTGACTCTAGTAACTGTCTTGTTACCTTTCTTTCCATGATTCAACAGGATACAAAAAGGCTGGATATCTGTCTATGGTTCGTTATTACATTGTGTCCCTCAATGTGGTGCAATCATACTTTATTTTAGGGACATGTGGACAGATCCCTTTTAGGAAGAATGTGTGTTATGCTTGTGGTATCCTGAAAGGAATTGTTTTATGCTGGTTATAACCCCACTGTTGTGTTAGTCTTTCCTCTGTGTCTTGCAAGCTTTGGTTGGTATTTTGTGTTTGGCCTGCGACAGCTCTGTCATTATAGTTTTATCACTTCTATATTGAACTGTGATAAATTTGGTGCCCTGCTTTTGTTTTCCCAGGCTAATGGGAACCCTGTCAAATGACCTGGATACATTGCAATAGGGGGTTTCTGGTAGGGTCTGCGGGTCACAACAATTTAACGGACTGCTTTGTAGATCGTGACAAACCTATCCTTGCTTACATTTTGAGTTGACTGACATACAGGAATTAATGAATTGTGTGTTTTTGCAGGTGAGAGGTTTCTAGCATGACCAGTTTAATAGAGGTAGAAAGAGATATCAAGATTAATGAACAATCAGATTGTGTATGTGGCTGTATCCTCACGTTAATGGTTTAAATGTTCTGCATAACGTCAGAGTTGAGTGTGTTGCATATTTTTTGACCCACTTTTCACATAGGACAAAGGACATCCTAAGGGAGCCCTCGACTGGTTTCCCTAGAAGGATGTGTCTATTGCAATCCTCTGTCTGCCTCTCTAGATATTATTTTGATTTTTGTTAATGAGTCTACTACAGTGAATAGAAGTTCCATTTTGAATGCGTTCCTGGAAATCGAAGCACTAAGGATGGTGAAAAGCAGCGATATAAAAAAGAAAAAATGTGGCTAATAACTTTTCATCCCTCTGATTTGTCTTTGCCTGAAATTGGGTTTTTGATATGCGAGTGGAAGTCCCTCCTCTTTTTTTTTTTTTTTTTTAGCCAACATGTATATGCTACCTGGGAAACCCTTTGATTACCTAATGAGCTCTTTCTTAGCTTTTGTGTATAACATTAGTGTTGTGGAAGACTGCCCTCTGGTGATAATCACGGGTGACCTAAATGCAAAGATATTTAACTCAGCCTCCTCTATCTTTGTTGTAGGAAGCTGCCTCTGTAAATACTATAGCAAAGTAAGGTATAGTGTGCACAGAGTCCAGTGGATTCCCAGAGGCTAAAGTAGATACTATTAATGCTCTCTTTTGTGGTAGTGTGGGCAAGCAGTTAGGCTTATCAGAGGGCTGTGTTAAGCATTTGTTCTACACAGTTAGGGAATACATTATTAAACACTGCATGACTTAATCCGAGACCAATTGTTTGTAAAAAAAATTACTTTGTGTATGTTTGTGACTTTGTTGCAGTAAAATACTTTTTGCAATATCAGATTTTCAGTATAAAAAGTGGACACTGCATTTTTCAAACCGTTCAATGTTAACCTATGGAAGGAAAACAATTGTGCAATTTCACAGGTAAGTACACGACTTACAATTCCAGTCTTCAGGTTTTAGAATCAACGCTGGGCAAGGGTCTGTAATTGTAGAGAATGCCTACACCAGCGGCACTGGGGTGGCCGCATGCAGAGGTCAAATTTGGTCACTGGGGCCCAATGTTAGTCAATTGAGGCTGAGGGTATTTGAAGAGGTGCCGGTTGAAGGTGAGTAAAATAGGAGTTGGGGGTCAATCTTTGTGGGTTTAGACCAGCACTGGAGGGGATAGGAGGCAGCACCAACCAAACACCCTCAGCGGCAACGAGGCTGCTGGGTGCAGCGTGCCAATACAGCTTTGGGCGCCCTATGCAAATCAATGGAAAATGAAGATTTCGAACAAAAGCTGCAGTCTTCGGACAAGGAAGCTGGAGGAAGGGAACTGGTGGCTCTGGAGGTATGTTGGGGTGCTGAGGAACTCGGGAACACCAGTCGAGCTCCCCAAGGCCGGGGGGCTGCATGTGCAGGGGTGATTTTGGACATTCGAAAAGTCTTAGCGGAGCCGGTCGTTGTTGGGGGACCCTTTGTGTTGAGGCTGCAAACGGGTTTGTGGAGTCCAAGAGAGGTCACTCAGGAGTGGACTTGAGCTCAGGACTACTGGGGAACCTTCTTCGGGCGGTTGGCCACTTTGACTCGGGCCGAAGGCATCCGGTGCAGAGGTGGGTCCGAAGGGCTGGTTATGCGGTTCAGCAGGGCACTGGAGCTGTTTTTGTTGGTTTCTTTTTGGACAGGGCCCCAGTCCTCGGACGTTCTTGATCTTTGGGGGAAGGCAGGCAGACCTCCCAGGATTTTGGAGGTCACTGGGGGCTCGCAGGACAAGTCATGTTTTTGGAGCAGGTTTTTTCGAGGGCTGCAGACAGGCGGGTAGGGTTGGGGCCAAGTCAGTTGTCGTCTGGAGTCTTCCCTGCTGGTACGGCTCTACAGTCCTACTTCTTCAGGTCTCAAGGAATCTAAGGCTCAAGGTTCAGGGCTGCACCTAAATGCAAAATTTAGGGGCGTTACAGGTGCTGAGGGGTAGTAGCCAATGGGCTACTTACCTTTAGGGTAACTACACCCTTTGTATGTCCACTCCCTTTGGGGAGGGGGCATACCCCTAATCCTATTGGCTGAAATCCTCACTAACAAGATGGAGGTTTTTCAAAGGAAGGGGAGTTACCTCAGCACAGGACACCTTACGGGTGGTCCTGGCTGAGATGGGACACACCTCTCCTGCTTACTAATTTTCCCACCGTCCTTGCCGCTAAAAGTAGGACGTGGTCAGGGGACAGACATCTCCACCAGCTGGAGAGGCCCTGGCTAGCATAACAAAGGGCAGCAAGCTTTTGAGGCTCCATGCCCTTGATGGCTGTTCATGCTTGGGGGTAGATATAAAGCACCTCCACACAGAGCAGGCTTTGTTTCTGAGTAGAGCACATGTCTCCCACCTCAGGGGGTCAGAAACATGTCTGGATGTGGCAGGGTGGTGCAGACCAGTAAGCCACACACTAGCTGTTTGGTAGGGTTTCAGGGGGCACTTCTGAGGTGCTCTCTGAGTGCATTTATTAATAAATCCATCACTGGCATCAGGGTGGGCTCATTAATCTGAGATGTTTGGTACCAAACATCTTGGGATTCGGTAAAGCCATCATGGAGCTTTGGAACTCGTATTGACAATCTCCCAGCTAATGTACTTGTATGGCTTCCCTATGCACTTATAATGTCCAAGAATAGACTTGCACACTATAGGGGCATATCTGCTCATTCAGTTATGCCCTCACAGGAGGCATAGTGCGCCCTGCCTTTAGGGCTGCAAGGGCTGCTGTATGGGTGACTTACCTATGCCTCTTGCATTGCTGTGAGGCTTGGCACACAGATTTGTCACTTTTAGCTTCATTAAAGTCCACAGGCTGCAGTGGCAGTGTGCATGTGTTTGGTTAGGGGTCTCTTAGGATGTCCTTGTACATGCTGCAGCCCTTAGAGACCCTCTCTGGTTACAATGCCCTTGGTACATCTGGTACCTTTTACAAGGGATTTATATGTAGGCCAGAGGTGTGCCAGTTGTGAAAACAAAGGTATTGTTTTGGGAAATAACACATGCACCGGGAGCCTGATTAGATGGAACCCAGTGCACATTCAGTCAAAGATGTATTCGGAGTCAGGCAAAAAGTGTGGGGTAACTATGCCAAAAGAAGTACTTTACTACATTTGCTAACGTTGATAAGGAAGAGGTATGGTTTATTCCTGAGATTTTGCTCCCAGAGAATATTAAAACAGATAAGTAAGGTTTCCTATTTCTCGAAACTCTTGGAAAATGCAGTTGGATTATTTTAAATGGAAGATCTCCAGTGGGTGAAGTTGTTACTTATATTTTTCAGTCTGCTTGTACACAAAATCTCCTTGATTACACAACAGTGTCTTTTCAGATGTTTGTGCTTGTGTGAATCTGACAGTATTTTCACATAATTTGAGTGATCACAGCTTAGTTTGCACAACTGTGGCCTTTAATCTCCAGGACTAAGCTCCTGGGAACTCGGCATTGGGTAAGATTTGTTCTAGTAATTGAAATGGTCAAGCATTTTGTGCAGCTGAAAATATTTCATCCTTAAGTGCCAAGGTTAATGGAGTCTGTGCTCGCCTTGAGGTCTCTACTTGGGATTACCCCATATCCTTTTTTTATTCCATATGGATACATTTCATTAGTTGAGCTTGAGGCCCAAGGGCACCAGGTGGGTGGAAAAACGTAACTCTAAATTGCAGGCACTAGGGGCCTCATGTAGGTAAATAAATTTTACCGGTTCTTAAATACCGAGCCGTACCGAATCGGTAAATTAGAATCGGTAAGTTATATGTAGGTAAAAATTCGGTAACAGTTACCGATTCGGTAACATTCGGTAAATACGAATCGGAATTCACCGATTCGGTAAATACCGAGGTGATAATTACCGAATCGGAAAATACCGAGGTGGTATCTACCGATTCGGAAAATACCGAGGTGGTATCTACCGAATCGGAAAATACCGAATCGGTATGTACGGATTCGGTAAATAACATCACATGACTTGACGAAACAGCTAATCCTGTGCAACGACAGCCCACCCAACCAGGAACTGCCCACACCCAGGCAGGTGTACACAATTAGCCGACGTGGCCACACCCAGGCAGGTGTACATAATTAGCCGACCCTGGAGAGGCTTGGAGTGCAGAGGAGAGGCAGGGAGCAGTTGCATGTGCGAGCGGGAAACGAACAGCATGTCCAGCCAGAGAACACAGAAAGACGGAGGGGAAAGGAGGAGGAAGCTCAAATTCAGCCCCAAGGAACTCCAGGTGCTGGTGGAGGAGGTGGTGAAGCAGCACCAGAAGCTGTTTGGGAGGCAATCCCTGCAAGTGCCTGAGGCCGAAAAGCGCAACATATGGCTGGCCATCCAGGCGCAGGTCAATGCTGTGGGAGTGACCCACAGGGACATTGAGGTCCTCAAAAAGCGCTGGTATGACCTGAGGATTGTGACCAAGAGGAAGATGGGCGACATCCAGAAGGAGGCCAGCCAGACCGGAGGTGGAACCAACAGGGCACCTGCCCTCACCGAACTGGAGGAGCTGGTGGCGGCCACAATCGAGCAAGAGAGCGTCGTGGGTCTTGGGGACGCCGACAGCTCTGCCAGAGCCGCAACACACCAAGGTAAGACGAAAGCACAGCAATGTAGCCTCCCCTACCCCTATCCCACATCCCCCATTGTGAAACGAGAATCACACTGCAGTCCACACGTGTCAGTGCAGACAGGCAATGCATTCCGGGAGATGTAGTCAGGGCAACACTAACCATGACGTAAATGTCACAGGGCAACAAGGCATGTCACGCACTCGAGGCACAAGGAGACAGAGGACAGATTGGAATGTGAAATGATTTATTGTGACGCTTGCAATGCAGCCCTTCGGGGACACTGAGCCAATGTTGTTTTTCTGTCCACAGATGTGACATCATGCAGTACAGGGCATGCTGCAGGGGAGACGGCACACCGGCCACAAAAATCACCTCTAGCCAGCACGAGTTCAGACCAGGGAGCAGGCCCACTGGCAGCCGCACCACCAACACAGCCAGCCTCGCCGCACACAGAGCCAGCATCACCTCACCGAGAGCCAGCATCACCACAACCACAGCCAGCATCGCCACTCATGTTCGAATCACCGGCCACATCTCCGCTTGCAGGTGTGAGAATGAGGAGGCGTCCAGCAGCCAGGCTACGAGCCTTCGACACCTCGTCAGACGACAGCATGGGCCCAGAAGACCGCACCGGGCACCAGGAAGGGAGCCATCCCACTGTGCCCCACACCTCACAGGCAGCACAGACGGGAGCAAGAGGGCGCCGCAGGTCGCGTGTCCAGAGTCCACCAGCACCCACTGACGGCCATGGTGTCTTCTTGGGGCTCGAGGGCCAAATGTTGAAGCAACAGCGCCTGCAATCAAAGGCAGTTATGTCAGTCCAGAGGCACATGCGGGTGATGAAGACAAGCTTAGTCAACATGGACACAAACATTGGCGGCATGGCTGCGGGCATTCGGGACATGTCCCAGTCAATCCAGCAGTTGTGCAGCAAATTAGATGCTGACATCGAAGCACGGCGCCGGGAACGCCAGAGAAGGGACACTACCAGCAGGGCACTCAACCGTCTGGCAACTGCGACTTCCCTACTTTGCCGGCGCTCTGTGACGATGCAGGAGGGCCTAACACAGTGCTGCAGCGACCTGTCTCGGGGGATGGTGCAGGTGACAAGTGCACTAGGGGTGCTATTGACTAGTCAGGCGTCGACAACTGCTGCAGGGGATGCTGCGGAGAGCATCGACACCAGCAGCAGCATCACACCCCCCGTCCCCGAAGCACGCAGGAGCAGCAGGCGGCTTGGGGTTGGCTCTAGTGAGGATGCACAGGCCGTGCAATCCACCACTGCAGCGCGTATGCGCAAACATTGATGTGGCCCTGCTTAGCCACTTCCCATTGGGTGACGTAACCCTGGACATACTCCTTGTATAGATGGTATATTGCCAGATTGGCCTGTTCATGTGTTCATGGCGTGGTGCCACATTAAACTACGTCATGACTTCTCACAACTCGCTGTGTCCCCTCACTTACTCAGAAATAGTTGCATGTGATCTCTGCCCGTCTCTCTCTCCCATCGATTGCAGTTGGCACTCTAGCTGCGCTGCCCTCTGGCTGGCCTGACTCATCCTCGTTGTCCTCAAAATATGTTAGTTCCACATCTGTACCTTTTTTCGTGGCAAGGTTGTGCAGCATTGCACAAGTGGCAATAATCTTGCAGCAGGTGATGGGTTTGTACTGGCGTGCGCCTCCGCTCTTGTGGAGGCAGCGGAACCTGCTCTTCAGTAGTCCAAACGTGCGCTCCACCACATTGCGTGTTGTTTTGTGGGCCACGTTGTATCGTCTCTCACTCTGGGTTGCTGGGTGTAGGTAGGGAGTGAGGATGAATGAACGGCATGCATATGCACTGTCGCCTGGATGAGTAAAAGGGAACCATCAGTTACATGCCTCTATACACTCTGATTTGCAGGTTGCAAGGGACGTCACTGTTACTTACCCAGCAGGTATCCCTCTCCGAATTCGCCGGCACTCAGTCGTGTGTAGATCCCACTATTCTGGAAGATGTAAGAGTCGTGGGTGCTCCCAGGAAACTTTGCAACAATATCTGTGATGATGTTCCCTGCATCACAGATCACCTGCACATTGATGGAGTGGGTGGACTTCCTGTTCCTGTAGATGTGCTCTGTATCAGCTGGTGGACAGATTGGGATGTGTGTACCATCAATACAGCCGATGACATGGGGGAACTGTGCCATGTGATAAAAGTCTGTTTTTGTTTTCTGCAGTGCAGCCTGTGTGTTTGGGAAGCTTATGTAGTGGTGCATTCTCTGCATCATGGCATCCAGGAACTTCCTGAAGAAACGGGACAGGCAACTCTGGGATACACCACCCACCGCAGCTATCACCACCTGATAACTGCCGGATGCCAGTAGATGTAGGCTGCAGAGCACCTGCACATGTGGTGGTATGGCGTGCGCCCTTCTTGTTGGCTGGTCCAGGAGTGGGTGCAGGTCCCTTATCAGGTCCATGATGGTTTCGGGGTGTAGCCTGTACCTCTCATGTATCTCTGCATCAGTCAGCTGTAATAGTGTGATGCGCTGTCTGTAGATTTGTTCCTCCCGTCGCCACACCCTCAGTCCTGCTGCCTGTAGACGTAGGCGCCTTGCAATGACGTACATGGCGGCCATGTTGTCCACGCTGTTGCATTTTGGGATTGCTTATGTGCATTGTTGATGGTTACCACCTGCTTTCAATCCGTGTTAATTACCGACTCTTATTTACCGATTTTCCTGGATTTCTTAATTACCGACTGCTCCTACATGTCATTTTAAATTTTTACCACTTCATATTTACCACTTCATATTTACCGATTCGTTAATTATGTATTCGGTAAATATGAATCGGTATTTTAGAATTCGGTAACTATGAATCGGTATTTACCGCCTCATATTTACCGAAAAGTGGTTTTTGGACTCCTACATCTCACTTGTCTGAATACCGGTCGGTAACGGCATATTTACCGAAAATCGGCCGTTACCGACCGGTATTTCGCTACCTACATGAGGCCCTAGATAAGGAAATAAATTCCCTGGTAATAAAACAATATTTGCTGTTTTCTTCGATTTGACAGTGTGAAATTGATAGTCTTAAACTTGGAAGATGTCAACTTCAAGAATATAGGTGGGGATGTGATTTAAAATGTATTAATCTAAGAGCAGTCCGCAAATTCAGGAGACTCACAGATATATTGGATGTTATTTGGTACATTTTGTGACGTTAGGGTGAATTCTCATGAAATTCCTATCCCTGAAAAAGTTTGGGTGGGTTACATCACTGAGTTGTATTCAAGTAATCCTGAGGCAGTCACCCCCCCCCCTCCCCCTGGTGCTGCATGTTGATGAAGACATGTTCGCTCTAATGGCACTCTCTCAGTAGATAAAATTGTGGAGTTTATAAAGAATTATAGATCTTCTAGGGCCATGGGGCCTGATAAGATTCCCATTGCGGTCATTAAAACGGAGACTGCAGTCTGGGGAGCCTTTCTTGATCCGCTGCTTGTTTATTGTTACTGTTGTGGAAAAATCCCTTCGTCATAGAAGGGTAGTGTTATTGTACCGTTGTACTAAAAGAATCTCAAATATTCCCCAGCAAGTTTCAGACAGATAGCACTGCTAGATATGACTGGTACACTTTTTGTTTGCTGAGGAATGTGCTATGCCATTTGCAACAATGGACTCAAGAGCTTAACATTATTCCCCCAGAACAAGCTGGCTTTAGGAGGAATCATAGCACTCTTGACAACATAGCTTTCCTTCAAGCGATAATTGACAAATATTCTCTCCCAGGGGAATGCCTGTATACACGGTGTAGGAAAGTAGAATCTACTTTCATGGTTACCCCCAGTTTTTGCTGGTGTTATTCTGTTTTATGACTAGTCGGACTGGGATCCTGCTAATTGGGACCCCAGTCACTGTGCTTTCTCCCTAAATTTCACAATGGTAAGTACTTTGGTACCTTCCTAATTTTCTACTGGTGTCCCCATGTAAGTCCCTAGTATATGGTACTAAGGTACCCAGGGCATCTGTACACCAGGGGTTTCCCATGATCTGCAGCATGTATTATGCCACCCATGAAGACCACTCAAACTGTGACTACAGGCCTGCCATTTCAGCCTGTGTAAGTTGGTGCTAGCACCACTTACGATAGATATAAGTTTCAAATCTGAGATCATTGTACTTAAAACCTATAAGCCACCCCTAAGGTAGGCCTTTCAATCCTGAAGGCAGGGTGCGAGGTGATAATTGTGAGAGTGCTCTGTATGAGTAGGGCACCCCCTACACACCCCGGAGTCGATTCTCCAGGCTTTGTAAGTGCGGTCAAACATTTTGATACATATAGTGGCCATGCGTAATTACGCGATGGCTAATTATATATTGGCTGTGCCAACCTGGTCATGTTTGGTATCAAACATGTTGGAATCATGGCGTGGCTTATAAGCTGATGGTGGCGGCCGTGAGAACTGGAGCTCTGCGCCGGCCGGCCAAATTATCCTCTTTGTAGCGGTGAAGGCCGGGACCCAGGGGCCCATCGATGGGAGCCTGACGTACTGTAGTTGCCCCAGAGCCTAATTTGACCCGTCCGAAGACCGGGGGCGGCAGAAGAGAGGAAAATCGGAAAAGCGAATGCTGGCGGAGCTCAGGTAAGATGGCGGCCTGCGGGCTGGAGACACCAGGAGAGGGATGACGGGCCCGGAAAGGACATCCAGTGCGGCATAATTACCAGTGAGGACCTGGAGGCATAAGCTCTGGAGCGGACGTCGGAGAGTGGTCCTGATGACACAGGACGCCGTGCTGCCAGACGCTACAAGGATTGGAGCCTAAAGGGAGCCTATCCTGGCCGGGAGGAGTGCGAAAGGGCCCACAGGAGGGCTTGGAGGCTGGATGATAGTGGGCCGACCGCAGCAGTGCAGGAGGTCGTTGCAAAGGTACTGGACTGGGGCCCGTGGAGTCCCCTCCCTGGCCCGCGAAGTTCGGAGAGGAGGTCTGTGCGGGTGTAGACGCTGAGAGGGCCTGTCCCCCTGGTGAGACAGTAGTGGGCCCAAGCTGTGGCAGAAACCGGCACAGACGGTGGGCCCCTGAGGGCAGGAGGCTGACTGCGTCGTTGTACAGATGGGTGGTGGCTGGTGCGCCGACAGCTGGGCTCAGGTGAAAGAGGAGGCTGCAGAATACGATGGGGACCCGAACTACCTGAGGTGCGATACCGAGACCAAGTGAGCATAGTAGATGGGCCCGTAGAGCTCGTGGCCGTGGATTATCCCATCAGGAGTTGCCTGGGCTGCAAATATCGAGCATTGGTGACAAGTTACTGAGTGGAAAAGCGGAGGTACTGGTGCCCTCATTGACTCTCCCATGGAAGGAAACGCCTGTTGGGCTTGCGGCGGCCGAATTACAGAAATTCCCTTACGCTGGGGAGGTGAGTGAGAAAAGAGGGCTGGTGGCCCTCCGTGTCTCGGCTGGAGGGGACTGCTCAAGGGATATAAGCTACAAGCCACGCACCGTAGTGAAAGGGTGGACTACAGTGAAAAATACCACAATTAAGACCTGGGAAGGGGTGAGGCCCTGACCCAGTATGAAGTCCGGGGATTTGGTTCCCGACTGCCCAGAGAGAGGCAGAACAGATTCTTAGCCGGCCACTACACCCCCTCATGGAGATGGGGAAGACTAGGGGGAAGCAGACAGGGCCTTGTCCTGGAGCACAACTAAACTGTTTCAGACCAAGTGCAGAAGGAGGCGAGTTGTGACCTCACTGAAGACCCGGTCCAACAACAGCTGTCCAAAATATTGGAAGCCATTGCCTACACTAAGGTGACCCTACATCAGGACATAAGCACTGTGGCAGTGGGCCTCGGCCTGCTGAGAGCAGAACATACCAAGCTGGCGGACAGGGTGAAACAGATTGAATCCTCTTTGGCAGACATTACACCGGCGCAGCAGGCCCTGACCAGCCAGATTGGGGAACTATCTAGTAGAGTGGGCACATTGGAACGGAGAGCCGAAGATGCAGAAGGGCGGAATCACAGGAATAATGTGAGGGTCCTGGGCCTGCCAGAAGGAGTGGAGGGAAATTACATGATCAAATACCTGGAGGGCTGGCTGCGGGAAGTGGTGGCGCCAGAGGGCCTGTCAACATTCTATACGCTGCAGAGAGCGCACCGCGTGCCTGCCAGGTTGCCGGCACCCGGGAGGCCCCCGCTCCCTGTGGTGGCCAGACTTCTTTGTTTTAAAGATGGGGACACCTTGTTGCAGAGGGCGCGTGCTGATGGACCGTATGTAGTCGAAAATAGTAAAGTTTCACTCTTCCCTGATTACACCCTGGAGGTCCAGAGGTGTCGGGCCTCCTTTTTCGAGTCCTTGATGGGAAGACGCACTTCTGTGACGATCCCAAGACAGCATGGGATTGTATTGAGTCCTACCGAACTGAAGGACAGCCTACTGCGCAGAAGATGGCAGCACCGCCTTGGGAACGTGTGTCGGGGAAGCGACTCAGGAAACAGCAGAGCGAGGAGTTCTAAAAAGCCAAATCCTTTGCAGACGGAGAAGGAACAAGGCTGTGGCATCCATGATGCAGGGCCGAAGGTTGTCCTCGGAGAGAGGCTCTGGATCGAGGAAAGGGACTGATGGGACAGATTCGGATTCGTCCTGCAGTGGTAGTGTTAAACTACTGGTGGTAACCCCGAACACAGCCGATGAGATTATATAACTCGTGAATTGTCAATTCCGATCTCCTTCTGTCTCTCGCCCTCTCTCTGTTACCTCCCCTATATACTTCCTTTTTCTGACTGTGGGCTTCAAGGAGAGTGTGGATGGAGACTGGGTGGGTCCCTGGGAACCGGCTGGATCAGCCAAACAAGGCTGATGCTGCAAGTGTAAACCTAGGTGTCTTTGTTTGGGCACTTGCTGTGATTACTGCGCTCCCTTTAGGTCCTTACGTTGGTAACGTTGGGCCTTTATTAGTTGATGCAGTCTTATCTGCAGTTTGGGCGGATGGCCGTTGCTAGACCGCCCTGGGGTCAGCGAGTTATCCCACAGGGGATGCTTGTTGTTAATTTTTTGTTTTATTTATGGTTGATACAGTCCATTAGTTATGTCTCTCATGTGGGTGGAAGTGCCTTGTTAACGGGTCCTGCTCTTTTGGGGTGGGGATGGGCATGTGGGGGAGGGGTGTTAGGACACATTGAACAGCAATGGTGCAACACGAGGTGAAAATACTTACCTGGAATATCAGGTATGGGCTCCATGGCTAAGCGTTATAACATTTATAATTATCTGAAGCACCAGGGGGTGCAGATTGCTCTGTTATAGGAGACTCATTTGATGCAAGAAGAGGTGGGCCAGTTGAGGAGACGGTGGCGGGGTCAGGTCTATGCCACAGGATATTCTGCATTTGCCCGTGGAGTGTGGGTGTGGGTGTGCCCAGAAGTTCCCTTTGAAATGACTCTTGTCCTGACGGACATTGCAGGACAGTATGTGCTAGTGGCGTCGGGAAGTGACTATTTGCTGTTACGCTCCCAACCTTGACCAATTGACATATCTGATTTCCCTCTCGGCCCACATAGCGGGCATAGCGGTGGGGCAGTTGGTGGTGGGGGTGACTTTAATTGTGTTGCGGATGTATATCTGGACCGTTCCCATCCCCCCCTGGCGGGAGCACAGACACTTAGGACAGCAGCAGGTTGCGGGAGTAGATGGCACACTGGGACCTACACGACATATGGCGCTTGCAGCACAGCGGGGATAGAGAATACTCTTACTAGTCACACTTACGTCAACTCCACACCTGGATCGACGCATTTTGGGACTCGCAAACAATTTGTTCCCTCACTCATTCCACTGAATATCTGTTCTGTACATTTTCGGACCACATCCCACTGTTGTTGACTCACCGCCCTCTGAGGCGTAGACCCCCTATACCTGTGTGGCCCCTTAGCCCGGTGGTCTTGAAGGATGTGCCTTTTGCGGAATCACTACGTGTGGCAGTGGACACATACTTTACTGAAAATGTGGACACTGCTTCCGCGGCCCTGGGCGAATGGGAGGCTCTTAAGGCAGTGGTGCGGGGACACTGTATGGGGAAGACTGTAGGGATACAGAGGGAACTCCACCGAGAGCTTACCGGAGTTGAGGGGGACCTACGAATCTTAGATGACGCTCCGGGGCCCGGATCCCAGAATCAGTGAGCAGCTGTCGGCTAAGCGCAAGCAGTATGATGAGGTCTTGGAAAGGTTTCGATCACATGACTATAGCGCATATATGGACAGAGTGCAGCGCGAGGAAGGGAAGGCGGGGTGCTTATTGGTGTGGCTTATTAGGCCCGAGTCTAGGGGATCCCCGATTAATCAGATTAGTGTGGCAGAGGATAGGGTTGAATATGACCCGGATAAGATTAATGGTGCCTTTAATACGTATTGTGAAATGCTTTACTTAGCGCCACCGGGCCCATCGCGGGAGGAGATTGCCGCTTTTTTGGCCCCCTTGGCACTGACGGAGGTAGAGGAGGATGCTGTGGAGGATCTGGGAGGCCCGATCACCCTTCAGGAGGTCTGGGGAGCTATAGCCCAGCTGGCTAGTGGTAAAACACCGGGCCCAGGTGGCCTACCTGCTGAATTTGATATGAAATACAGGGCGGCGCAAGCCCCCTGCCTGGTAACCATGTATAATGAAGCCCTTCGGCTGGGTCGGTTGCCGCCCTCCACTCGATCTGCCACTGTGACACCGCTTCCCAAAACTGAGCATTTGGAGGCTGGAGTGTGGGATTATAGAACATTGTCTATGCTAATGTAGTAGAGTATGATCTGCTTCTTATAGTTACCCCCACTTTTTGCTGATGTATCACTGTTTTCGACTTAGACTGACTGGGATCCTGCTATCCAGGACCCCAGTCTAGCTGCTTTCTCCTCTAAATTGATTGCATGTACTTTAGGTACACTCCAGATTGGATACTGGGGTACCCTTATCAGTCCCTAGTATATGGTATACTATGTACCCAGGGCATAGGTACCCCAGAGGCCTCCCAGGGGCTGCAGCATGTATTGTGCCACCCCTGAGAGACCATTCAAACTGACACCACAGGTCTGCTACTTGAGCCTGTGTAAGGTGGTGCATGCACCCCTTATTTAGATTTAGGTTCACTATATCTATTCTAAATCACTGCACATATAAACCTATCAGTCACCCCTATGGCAGGCCTTATCAATCCTGAAGGCAGGGTGCTGGGTTTCACGTGAGAAGGTGCACCTGCATGAGCATAGCCCCTCTGCAGCCTTCGGAACCATTTTTACGGGGTTGTTTGTGATGCAGCCAACCATATATATTTAAGTGCATTATAATTATAACCTCGTGGTAAATGCTAACTTTTAAACGGCTTCTTAGGAACATGTGGTGTTTCGTGTGAAACACCTTTGATTCATACCTCCACACCAGTAACTGGTGTGGGAGGTATGATTCCACCCTTCTAGAGGGACTTACGTGACACACCTGGTTACCCGGTACCAGATTTCTCGACCTGGGCATCACAAAATGGATGCAACCAGCCACAGACACGAGTCTGCCCTCCTGCTGCGGAGCCAAGCTTGAGCAGGGGAAGGCTTGACAATAGGTTTCCTGTCACAGGGAGGTGTGACCACCTCCCAGACAGGATTTAGTGTATTGGGGCTGGGTGGGTGCACTCTGAGAGTGTTTGAAGTCTGCACTGGGGCACATTTGGTGTCCCTGTGCATAGTCCAGCTCAGACCGGTTGCAGGAGCCATTTGCTCCTGCTCTGGCGCGAAACTGGGCAAAGGACATGGGTGTAGCCACCCCTCTGTCCTGACCCTCCCATAGGTGGGTCCCCAGAGTTTGTCCCACCCCTTCCTTGGGTATAAAGTAGGAACCCTGACTACAGGAATTTAGATTGTACCTGGACTAAACTCTGCTACAGAAACCAAGTACTTCGACGATGTACACTACGCTGGATGACTGAAGAATCTCCCTTGGAGTAAAGGACTTACTCCCCTGCAAGGCAGGCACCTTTAACACATCTGACCGGTTTGCATCACCAGAGCTCCTGAGGACTCCGAAGATTTCTGCAACACAGGAGGTGGGTTCCCGAGCATCCCTGAGGTCGATCAGTTCTCTCAGCAATCCTAAGACCCGTATCCCTTGTGGGGACCGTGCAACCCGAACCCCTGTGCACCATGTACTTTTGCAGCAGCATAGGCTTTTCAGCGATCCCTGAGGCTGTGCTTTGGGCTACTTGTAGTCCAGACCCCGAGCAGTATTTCCACCGAAGACTTCCAGCCTACATTTCACGAGTGTTCCGTGGGCTGGTATTTTGTGAATCAGCTGGAGGTCCCTTCGCGGTCCGTTGGCCTGTGGATCCCTGTGAAGGTAACTTTGACTTTCAGTGGGCTTTCCTGGTTGCTTCAGACGTGCCCTGACTCTCGATTGTTTGGAGAGTGCCCAGGACCTTGCTGGTCCTCAACGAAGCTTATTTACTCTGCCCCGTGGGTTGCAGTTGCCAAGGCTTGTTGGTGTTCCATCCGGACACGGACCCCCTCCCCAGCACTCAACATCCTTTGTGGGACAGCTCACCTCCGGACATTGGTTGACGTCTCATGGTCCCCGTGGCTGCAGAGTCAAGCATCGCATCATCTCACCTAAAGCACCCGACATCGGTGGGCATTCGTCTATCGTGCCCTGGTCACCCTGAAGTGACCCAGACTCTGTCCCCTCTGCTTTCAGATTCTTCTCACCTCGGATCCAGGCTTGGATCCCACCGGACACTTCATTTTCCTGGCAGCAGCACTTTTCCGCAGCACTTTTCCGCATCACGCCATTGAAAACGGCGAAGGTTTCCGCCATCACTTGACCCCTATGCACCCGGCTCCTCTGGGATAGGTAACACGGGTATCTTGGTACTCTCAAGGGTGCTGGCCTTAGAACCTTCTATGTTTGAAAGGGTTTGCTGAAAGTCCTCTCCAAAGTGTCCTTAATCTTTAAAATTCCAACCACGACTTTCCCATGAGATTGTACGGAGCTTGCGCCTGTGTTCACACACTGCACCCGTCCTCCGTGGGTCCCCTGTGTCACTACTTTGGGTGGTTCCTTGGGGTTCCAGCGATTCTACGTGCTCTAGGCACTGTGTCTAGTTAAGTCGTGGTTGTTATACCATTTCCTTAGTATATGGTTTGGTCTCCCCTGGAGCCCACTGTGTATTGTGCTATTTACTGTCGTTCTAGTGATTTAATATTGGGTGCTTTGTCCTCTAATCTCATAAAGAGGTTAGTAGAGAGTGTTTAGTAATAAATACATTTATTTTATATATCTCTTGTTTGGTTCTCCTTTCATTTGGTCATTCAGGAGGTTCTGATCTGGTAAAACAAGCTGCTTTACATTCCTTCGAGACTTAGCCTGAAGGCTGCTCTCCATAGCTACTACTAGGATAGCTTTCAATAAAGGTTGTCTTTAACCTAATCATCAATAAGGGTTGTTTGAACTGGTACAAGGTGCCCACTATAATTAGTGGACAGCATATACCAGGCCAACTTCTCACACTTAACTCCAACTTCAAGATACTTAGTAAAGTATTAGCGCACAGACTGCTCCCCCACATGAAATATCTGATCCACCCGGACCAGAACGGGTTTGTCCCCTCCCGCAACACGTCTTTAAATTTGCGTTGGTTGTACTCTGTCTTATACCATTCTGAGGCAAAAGACCTTCCCCGGGCTGCGCTTCTCTCAGTAGACCTTGAGAAGGCGTTTGATACGGTTAATTGGGACTTTCTTTTAGAAGTAATGTGGAAGATGGGGCTGAGCATGGGCTGGCTGAGGTGGGTCCAGCTGTTGTATACATCCCTGATGGCGCAGGTTAAGACGTGTGGCAACATATCCCCAGAGTACGTAATAACCCGTGGGACACGTCCGGGATGCTCCTTATCCCAGCTGCTGTTCGCACTAGCGGTGGAACCACTGGCGGCACTTTTTCGAGCGGGTGGGTAAAGATTGGGGTTAATGCTGAACGGGATGACCTACATAATTTCCCTGTACGCAGATGATTTGCTGATTTCCTTAATGATGCTACCAGAGGGGCGGACTCTGCTTTTGCCTTGCTGGAGGGGTTTTGCGGCCTGTCCGGCCTGCGGGTGAACCATCGCAAGATGCTTTTGTTCCCAGTGGCTGGACCCTCCCTCGACCTGAGGATCTCCCTGCCAAGTATAATTGGACACCTACCTCCTTTCGGTATTTTGGTATTCAGATCTTCCACTCCCTAGAGGATATGAGGGAGGGAAACTTGGGGAAGGCACTGCGGTCTCTGCGCTCTAGTGTGGCCTTCTGGAGTTCATTGTGGTTACCCTTGATGGCCAGGATCTCCCTGACGAAGATGGTAATGTTGCCCCGCTAGCTGTATTTCTTTGCCAATCTGCCAGTTATGATGCCTGCGGCCTGGTTTAAGCTGCTGTATGCGCTGGTGCGTGATTTTGTTTGGGCGAATGGAAGATGCAGAGTTGCACTGCGGACACTGCGGCGTCCGATTGGGAAGGGGGTATTGGGAGTGCCGGATTTTGAATTTTACCAGCTGGCTGCGCACTTGCAATGGCTGGCGCAGTGGTTAGAGGGGGTAAACCAGGAGGGCACCTACTTAGCAGAACCAGGACAGCACCCTCGATTACTGCTGGCCAAGTTGTTGGACCCAGCCACAAAAGTACCTTACACATCAACCTTGCAGATCACCGCCTTGAGGTGTTAGAAGAGGTGCATGGTCCAACTTCCGGTAGGTCCGAGGTACACCCCAGCGCTGCCATTGATAGGGCTGCCCCACGGAGAGCCCCAGGTGATCCTGGGGTCGGAACAATTATCCACTTGGGTTGAGTCGGTGATTGATACGACCAGAGATTGCTTTCAGGACAAATGCCTACTCCCTTTTGTGGAGTTGGTGGAGTGCTGTGGATTGCCTCCTGGCCAGTTCCTTGTATATGAGACACTGGTGAGGACGTTAGAGCAGCTGTGGGGTGCTGGGCGGGAGGAACCTGCGACGCATGGGGTTCTCCACGCGGTGGTCACGCTGAGCACCGCCAGGCACCAAATTAAGTGGTTTTATGCATCACTCCTGGAAGCATCCCTGTCCCCATTGTTGGATCTCCGAGGGATATGGAAGAGATGTATTAACAGACAACTCATTGATGCCGAGTGGAGACGTGTTTTGGGGTCTCCTAAGAAGGTCTCCCATAACTCCTGTCTCAAATATTTGCAATTTAATTATGTCCATATGACATACATGACGCCGCATCGCATACAAGCTGCATTTGGAGGCGATCGCAGGGAATGCCCAAGATGTAGGCAACTGGATGCGGATTTTCTCCACATGACATGGAACTGCACGATTGTACAACGGTTTTGGGAGGCAGTGATGACTAAACTCAACGACACACTGGGCCGCGCGTTGACTCACTCGGTGGAGGTGTGCCTCTTAGGACTCTATCCTAGACCGCCTAAGCTCAAAGTAGGAAGCTGGTTCATTGATCTGGCTTTGGCCAAGCGGCGAATTGCGATCTTCTGGAAATTAGCGATGGGTCTGCAGTTTGGGACCTGGATCCTGGAGATCTTGCGTTGGGCAGCAGAGGAGGGTAGGGCACTGCACAGGGATGAACTTAAGGGCATCCGCAGGCGCCCTATCGCCGAAGCTTGGAGAGAGGTACTGTTCAATTAGGAACATCCAAGCCCCCCGATAGCGAGAAGGAAGGGAGGGAGATGGCCCCGGCACAGGAGAACTAGCTGGGGGTCGGCATGGGGGGAACGGTTGAAGAGGTGATGCCACGACTCCTAGCATGGACTTGGACTGATCCTGATCGCTTTCTCTGTTCGCGTCGTGCCCCTTTGCTGTGGAGGACCCTCCTGGTTGTTGCTCCGCCTGATTTCCCCTCCATTTGTTCCCCCCTTCCTTTTTCCCTTTCCCCCACCTTCGACCGTTGCCAAGGCTTGTTGGCGCTGTACTCTGGAGATCTTCGGGCTACAAGAAGCTCCAGCATCTCTTCTTGCCAAGATCTCCATCCTCACTGCATCCTCTGCACCGTGAGTCTGGATCTTTGGTGCGCTACTCAAGGTCCTCTTGCGACTCCTGTGCCATTGGCCTGTGGGTCCTCTTGAGGGTCTTCTTTGGCTTCAGTGGTCTCCCCTGCTTGCTCAAGGCCTGCTCTCACTCTCCTGCAACTGGTGAGTCCTTTGGCCCTTACTGGTCCCAACGTTTCTCCTTTTTCATTTACCACGTCTGTTGCTGCTGCCAATGCTTGTTTGTGCTCATGCAGAACACCGACCCCTTGGTTCTCGACTTCCGAGTGAGACAGATGTGAATGGCTCCTGGTCTTTCCCAGCGTTGCCTGTTCCTCACAGCTGCAACGACAAGGTCACCATCATCACTCCTGCATTTTCCGTCATCTGGGTCATTGCTATTCCGAGCCTCCTGGTCACCTCCAAGTGGCATAGACTCTGTCCCCTCTGCTTGCAGATTCTTCTCTTCAAGAATCCACCCTTGGATTCCACCAGACTGTTTTACCTTCTGCTGCGTTTTCTGACGTCACTTTGCACCTATGCACCCGGCTTCCCTGGTGTAGTAATCGTGGTTCCTGTGGTATCCATGGGTGGGGTAACTCTCCAAACTTCTGTCTAACACTGCGTTTCTTCATGGTCCACTGGGAAGGGTCCTTCTTCTTGAAAACTGCAACCGCTGCTTTACCTTTGACTTGCATTTAGTTTGTGGCTGTGTTTCCACTCTGCACACAGCCTCGATGTGGTTCCTGGGTACTTACCTCGGGTTGTTTCTTGTATCCCCAGTTCTTCTGAGTCTCCTGGTCCAAGTCCCGACTTCAGTCGCAGTTCGCAACTCACTTCTTTAATATATGGTTTGGTCTCCCCCCTGGAGATCACTGTGTATTTGTGGTTACTTACCTGTTTACAATTGAAGTATTGGGTGCATTGTGTTCATATCTCCGGGTAGGAGATATACTAATGCATTAGTGAGTGTGTATAACAAATAGACCTATTTTTAAACCTACACTGTGTGGTTCTTTTTCGTTTAACCTACACTATGTGATTAGTTTTGGTAAAACAAGCTGCTTAATACTCCTTCTTGACTAAGCCTTAAGGCTACTCTCCACAGCTACCACTTAGAGAGCTTTCTATGGTTGTCTAAGACCACTAAAATCGCCATAGGTTGGTCTGGATTAGTACAATGTTCTTCATTTGAATAAGTGTGCGCCATATACTAAACAAGCCTCCTACACATGTCGTTCGTCGATTTCTCCACGTCGTTTGATAGAGTTGATTGTCAAACTCTGTGATACCTGATGTCAAATTTTGATAGGAGGGACCGAGGGCCTTTTGTGTAAGGTTAAACCGCAAAATGGGCTGAAGCAGGGCTGAAGGAGGGTACACTGCGGGCAGCTTCTAGGTGCAAAATATTCTCTCTCCAAAAAGAAAAGTCTGCTTTTTATAGGTCCTTTGAGCAGGCTAGAGTAATATTTAGGCTTGAATTGAGACACCCCTCTGTCCAAATTTGCTACCTCAGCCCTATCTAATCTGTAATTTGCCTCATGGGTCAGAAGTGTCGTACTGTTATTGAGAATGGATTTGCTTCCCCTCTGAATTATATAACTGGAATTTGGGATTAAGTCACGAAAGAGGTAAGAACATGCAAGCTTTGGGAGCTATATATTCCCTGTGTTACTGAATGCATTTCGATACTTTTTAAAACCTCTGCTTCTAAAACCTAATATACGCACTGCTTTGGGGGCTTCTAATTTGGTACTGTCTCCACCTAATGAAACGTTCTGTAATAAGATCTATGAATTTGTAAAAGTTTTTTAAACATTAGTTATGTTGGATGCATCATTGTCCGGTTGTGTGTGTAAGGCTACTGTCCTGTTCGGCCGGGAGTTGTTGGTTTGGCAGGGATAGCCCACTGCATAACCACAGTCTGTAATATTTGCATATCATTTGTTTAACTTTGCATGTCTTACCTTTCTATGGCCAGTGTAGTTCACTGAATAATACATGTCGCTATTGTTGCAGAAAACACGTCGTCATGTTTTAATGTCTTTGTTTATTATATACAACTTATGAACTGTTTAGGAGGCCCGCAAGCCGATAATGCTCCAATTAATGGGATTTTTTGTAATAATTCTGTGTTTAACATTATTGGCCTGATTTGTTTAATGCAATCGTCTTCAGACTTGGCCAGTGGCAGATAGTTTAGTATGGGTACATATTATTGTGGCATGTAAACGTTTTTTAAACTTGCATATTTGCAAATTGTTTGTGATATTTTGCATGACATCTTTCTTTATTGCCAGTACAGTATATTGAAAAATGCAGTCTTTTTAATCTTAGACCCCTGTTTTTCGAATGTTACGAGACTTGCTCCCCCATAAATTTTAGATGTTAGTATGTATTTTTCTAGTTTATTTCATACTGTACTATGCCACTTTTTAAGTCTACATTGTTTCCATCTGATAAAGTGTTCTGTAGTATGGTCTATAATCTCGCTAATTTTAATCCTTAACTCTTAAAAAACAATTTATGTAAAAGCTGGAGGCATTTTATTGTTTGCTGCAGAGTTAAAATGCATATAGATTGTTGTTCTGTTTTCTCTTTAATTCTATTATCTGAAAGAAACACGTTAGTTAGATTCCTTACCTTAGAATATCCCCAGGCGTCAGGCTGGATCCGGAAAGATTTTCATCAGCAATACCCTTGCGCGTCGCTAGGTGTCGTCTGCGGCTCCGCGTCCGTCGTCTGCATCGTCATCGCCGGGATGACGTCGTCGGAGTACTTAGACGCTGCCCTCACGCGCTGACGTCAGTTCTTCTTTTTTCCGCGCCAGTAAGCGCAGATCCGGGAAGAGCATACCCTTTTAGTCACTTTTTGACTAAACTTTTTGAACTTTTTTGGTTCCTATTTCGAGTCGACATCGACTCCTGGTGCCGGTAGGGATGCCTGGATTTAAGCCGTGCGACGCCTGCCACCGCCTGATGTCGGTCACAGATCATCACCGCCGGTGTCTCTACTGCCTTGGGGCCGACCGCGATGCTGAGTCGTGCCTCGACTGCCGGGCCTTGACCTCGAAGGCTAGGCAGGAGCGGTCCCGCAAGCTGCTAGAAATCCGGCAGTCAGCTCCGCTCGAGGTCCCGGTCGAGGAGGTGGTTGAGGGACCGGTCGCGGAGCCGCAGTCATCACTGCTCATCGGGGTCCAAGTCCTCGCATTCCAGTAAGTCGAGGCACAGCAAGAAGGGGGGCCTAGCGAGCCGGCGGCTCCGGCCCCGGTGGCGTCGTCGACTTCGGTCCCGACGCCGCAGGCCGCCGGCGGATCCAGGCCAGGATCCCGGTCGACCTTACGACCCCTCCGCCGGCGCCGCCTTCAGACGACGCCATCCCCAGGTTTAGTCCCGGTCCGGGCCCAGCATCGGAGCGGCGCCACCCGGCGCCGATGAATGAGAGATTCAGCTACCGCCCGGCTCCGACCTTTCCACCTGTCTACCAGGAGTCGGATGACGGGGACGACTGGGAGGGGTCTAAGGACCCTCTGGCACAGCAGTGCCAGTTATCTCAGGACTGGGCAGAATAGCTGGGGGATGCCAGCGGTCTTGATACCTCCCCTGACACTGGCTTCATCTTTCCTCCTTCCGTGGCTACGGAGGAGGGTGCTACCTATTCTGTGGTGCTGCGCAGGGCTGTCGAGGCTCTTCAGCTAGAGCTCCCTGCAGTGGACGTGAGGACTAACCTCCTCACTGAAGTGCTTCAACCGCCGGTAAGCTCCTCAGAGTCTCTGCTGCAGTTCAATGAAGCACTGACGGACGTTCTGATGGGCACCTGGTCCAAGCCCTCCACAGTCCCTCCTGTGGACCAGAACGTGGCACGGCGCCACCGCCCCGGGCGACCCCAGCTTTCTGTCGGTGCACCCCACGCCTGAGAGCCTAGTTATCCAGGCCTCTAACTCCCAGACCGCCTTCCCGTCCGCTCCCCCGGATCGGGAATCCAAAAGGTTGGAACTGTTTGGGAAGAAACTGTTCTCCTCTCTTAGTTTGTGGTTGCGGTCTATCAACACTGAGTGCCTTTTGGACCGTTACACCGACTCCTTGTGGGATACGGTGGCGGACGTGCTGTCCCAGTGTCCGGAGGAGGCCCGGACACGGCTCGCCCAGGCTCTTGCCGAGGGGCGGGATGCGGCACGGTACTCGATACGATGTGGGCTTGACACAACGGACTCGCTAGGTAGGGCAATTACGACCACAAGTACTCCGACGTCATCTCGGCGATGCGGACGACGGACGCGGAGCCGCAGACGACGCCTAGCGACGCGCAAGGGTATTGCTGACGAAAATCTTTCCGGATCCAGCTTGACGCCTGGGGATATTCTAAGGTAAGGAATCTAACTAACTAATGTTTCTTACAGATATATTGTTACCGAAGGTAAGTAACTTGTTCCTTATTAATTATGTGGACCTCCGTTAGAGTTCCCCATCATAATAAAAATACTTGACTTGTGAGCCACTTGACTGAAGCCCAGGGTGGATGTTTTTTCCAGCAGTTGTGATTCAAGCTTAGGTCAGGTTTGTTTGCCTAAAGGTTCAAGTCATCTTGTGATAAGAATCTTTTGGACTGTGGTCCCACGGTGTATATTTATTTAAGGATTATGTCAAAGTATAAGGTGTGTGTTTTTGGTGACATTTGCAGGATACAGGGCACCCTTCTTTCCAGATATTGAAGCTGACTGCAGTTGTATCATGTTATAGAATGCCAGTGTTAATAATGGATGTCGGCCTGCAAGAGGAGAGTGTGTCCTTCTTCCAGTGAACCGTGGGGGTTAAGGGTTATTATGGGCAGTAATCCTTTTTAGTAATTTTTGGAGTGCTAACCTGTTCCCTCAACTGCTTTAGACAGGTTTGCCTTCGTTTTCTTTTCATTAGTATCAAAGGTTAAATATGTTTTTTTGAGAGATCTTGTTTATCAGAGTGCTGTGTTTATGTTTTGGTAATAAGATTACTGTGTAGAGTAACCCCTAAAAAATCCCAATCCTTTCCTGTTTTGTGAGGTGAACCTTCAGCTCTGGCTTACTAAGTATGTGGAGGTTCTTCTTCCCTTTTTTGTATTATTGGGAGCATTTTTGAAGTGGGAACATAACCCCGAAGGCCAACCGTGTGCTGTACTTAACAAGATACATAGTCAAAATGAGGATTGAGAGACTTGTAGGTGCATTTACTGCGGGAACTTGGGACAAAACATACAGCGGAAATACAGCTAAACAGCGATGTGAATCTGGGAAGGGAAGGAAAACTGCCTAGGATGGTAGTAGGAAGATTTTGATGAGGTGGGGTTTGTGACATTTCCTGAACTGCACCGCTGAAGGAGCAAGTCTGAGGAGCAAAGGGAGGCCAGTCCTGTGCATTGGCCCATATGCAGATAAAGTCTTTTTGTATATGTGTTCCTCGTGAGTTATTTGAATTTCTGCCTTTCAGTGGATTTCTTTGTAATTGTGTATGCACTTCCAGACAAGTTGAGTTCAGTGGCAAGGCAATATTCAGTGCTTTACAGATAACACAATACATTGTGGAGTGGATTTTGGCAGAATGAGGGAGCCAATGCAGTTCCTTCATCTTAGGGGTGATATGCTTGAAATTCACTTGGCTGGTGATTCTTCAAGCTGCAGTGTAAATACTTGATTTTTCAGTTTGAAAATACTGTATAAAAGAATTACAAATCAAACCGATGTAAATAAAACATTAAGGAAATAAATCTCAATAGAAAATAGTAAATGTAAAATATCATTGGAACCTAGAAAAGATTTGTGATTAATAACCAAGACAATTTTATATCCAATATGAATAACATGCACATGGATATTCTAGTGAACCATAAGATAATATAACGTATACAATTTTTAGATTGGTTTATCGAGCGGTGTAAAGGAAAAGAAGGGTAGAGGAAAATTAACCTATTATAAAGGAAAAGGGAAGAGAGGATGCAAATGTTTCATATTGACGATCTATATCAGCAAAAAATAAATTAAAGTCTGGTATATAGGATCGAACCGATTAATTACAGCAGAGGTGGTGTTCTGATGTCTAGAAAGAAAAGAAGAAAGTGGCATCCACAGTAGATCTCGTTTGATTAATTGTTGTGTAGAAGTGACTTTAGCACAGTCTAATCAATGGAGGTTACAGAACCTATTCCACCATTTATTGAACGTAACATCCTGGGTGTTCTTCCAGCTGGATGTGACAACCTGTAAAGCAATTGCTATTGACATATCAACAAAGCTGCCCATCATAACAGAGTTTTTTTAAATTACTATTTATTTCTGAGTTTTTATCGAGCAGTACTCAACCATAACAGTGTTGACCCTGACAGCACAAAAACATCGGTATATAGGGACATGACTCCAATTACACTAGGACGTTATTACCCAATCTCTAAGTTCCACAGCTAGCTGTGTGAGAAGCAGCATAGAACTCAAAATTTAGCATAAACATGGGAGAATGACGGATATCGACAACTAAACCAAAATAAAGGACCCCACCAGTAATATCAAGAACCAGTCAGCAGCCACAAAGGAGTATAGAAGCAGGCAGGTATGCGACAAAAAATACATACGTCATGGGCTATGGCCCGCAGGATGGAGTTGCAAATAGATATGTAGAGGCTGCCAAATATCTCTAGGTTGTTAAGAGAGTGATAGAAGCGCCGCATATAATGACAGTTGTGCATTACAGTAGACAAGATCATTGAGCCAGACCTTACATTTTGGGTGCCAGTCCATGAACCTTTGAAAAACATATTTTAACTGTTATTATGAGCATCAGTTCTGCCATTTGTAATTCCATGAATGTTTCTGATCACGAACTTTGGTGCCCTCCTGACGTGTTTTCAAGTCAGCACACAGACTTGTTTGCTCATGCCTTCGCACACCTGGTGTAGGCATACCTGCCCTTTGCCCTTCTGAGGCTAATCTAGCAATGTTTATACTTAATTGTTAAATTGTCTGCAGTTGTAGGAGAAGGAACAAGCAATGTCAACTTGTAAACGCTCATGCTCGTTTGTTCAATTGTTTACCCATGTCTTAAGGAACAAGCGATATCCTCTGATAATGTTATGTTCGTTTGTTTCATTATCTGCCAATGTCTTAAGGAACCAGTAATGTCCACTGAGAATGTTTGTGCTAGTTTTTTCATCGTATGTTATTATTTGAGAATCTGAACCAAACCTTAACCTTGTTATCTTTTTAGGGGTTGTTCATTCTGTTAATATTTTGCTCAGCCCCAGTGCGTGGCAACTGTATAAAAACCCTTTCAGAACTATGTAAATTGTCCACTCTGGTCATAGCCACCTTAGCGCTTTGATTTATGTGCACCCGCGTGCTACTATTAAATAAGAGTTACTTTGGCAGTTGTTTGGAAGTGGAGACTAAAAAATATCTATTTTCACAATTGGTGACCATGAAGGTGACCTTGTTGAGAGACATCCAACCGGTTTAAAGACTATGGTCATGGAGTTGCGACCTGGGACAGACTGATGGTGGGGCGTCCTACAATTTAAGGAGTCGGAGTTTCTCAAGCATCTGCCACCTGAAGTCCCTAACAGGCCTCTTGACAACAGGTTTTCCTTGGCTGAGGTCCCCGCACTGATCTTCTTGGAGTAGGCATTTTGTCGAAAGACGAGTAGCTGGACGTTATCAACAGATGAAAACAATTGGTGTTCTGTTGTATTGGTACTGAAATTTATTGTGGTATTGGAATTCTTTTGTATTGGTATTGGAATTCCTTTTGGTACTGGAATTCATTGGTATTGGTCCGGACGCCTTTGGTATTAAAACCTTTGGTATTGGTATTTGCAAATAATTGGTATTTGGTATTAACCTGTCATATTGGTATTGGTTTGGATTGTCGACAAATATGAGCACTAACTGTATCAAATTGGAGAAAGGCATTTCATGTTGTTGTATAAATTCAGGGAATAGGTTCGACGAATTAGTCCCCACTCCATTTGAAGATAGCCCACGTTGGATTCTAATGGTAAAGAAAGGTGTGTCCGTGAATGTGTACAACAAATTATGGGCCAAGTATACTAAGGAAAAGTAGGAATTACAGTATCCTCATAATCAAACTTTAGATCTTGCAAAATTGCCGTACTTACAAGAATGTTTGTGTAGAAACGTATGTCCTGCAATGTTGGAACTTTTCAAAATACGGGAAAATTTTAGGCGCACACTAGCAAAGAAGGAGAAACTAGATAGAAACTGCAGAACATGTCAGAACAAGCTAAAGTATCTGAATACGATTCTAGGATAACTCAGGAAAACTTAGAACAAAAAGATAAGGAACTTAAGATGAAGACCGTGAAAAGTTTTGTATCGCAAATGGGGAAAACGGGCCAAAATGCGGAAGACCCCTTTCTCACAGACGTTTTAGGTAAACCACCCCCATTTCCTCTGCTACAACTACCGCCTCTAGTGCAGATAGCTCTCAACGCACCTCAGTTACCCTTTTCCATTGTGTCAAATATTGTCCAGAATATGCCCAATTCGGGAGCTTCAGCAAGTCCACAGATAGGGCCCAATATTGTTTATACCCCGATACTGCAGGCAGTTAGTGGGTCTGTTTCCTGCCCTGTCTAACAATTTTACTGAATGTTCACTGCGTTTGCAGTGGTCATCGAATAAATATAAAACGCCCATGCGACGTTCCTCTTTGGATAAAGGCACACCAATGAGCAAATGTACGCGGTTAGAAAAACATGAAAATAAAATAAATAGAGCAATGGGTTATGAATGGATGGAAAAAGGGAAAGTAGCAAAAGAAAATGCACTTAATATGTCTCACCCCATGTCCCCAAGGACTACAAATGATGTCCTACAATGTATGGCACTTCGCCTAATTGATTTATTTAGAGAAATAGAAAGACAGAGTAGCGACATGCTCCCTCCGGAATTAAGACAGTTATGAAGGAATAACGATGTTTCCACATTGTCTGAGCGCGAGTCTGAAGAGTGGTTTGAGCAGAGTTGCTCATGTAATGTAATGTAATGTAAGGTGCACTTATATAGCGCGACTGTCACCCAGAGGGTATCGTGGCGCTAAGATTACCAGTCAGCAGATATCAAAGCTAAAATAGACAAAAAAACTAGTCTCTAGGAAATAATCTGGTTTTCAGTTCCTTCCTGAAGCGTGACAGAGTATTCAATTGTCTGAGCCCCGGAGTTAGTGCATTCCAGAGTCTGGAAGCAGTGGAACTGAAAGATCTGCCCCCCATTCGAGCTTTAGTGACATGGGGGACACAGGCCAGATATGCAGAGGAGGAGTGCAGGGGTCTAACAGGAGAGTACCATACAAACTTCCTTTGTAGTACTTTAGGCCCTGTGTTGTGTAGTGCCCTATAGACAACACACAGTGCCTTGAATTGGACTCATTGCACAACAGGCAGCTAATGTAAATCTTTTAGGGCCAGTGTAGCAGAGGCTCTGTAAGGTCGATTTAATGCCAGCTTAGCTGCCATAGTCTGTATTCTTTATAATTTCTTTATAAGGGAGGCTGGGGCACCCAAAAGAGGAGCATTACAATAATCTATTCTACTCAAAACAATACTCCATACAACTAAATGTCTAACCTGAATAGGTAGGCACGAGAGAATCTTCCGGAGAGCGCGGAGCAGAAATAAACAGGTGCTCACTGTTTTATTGACCTGGGATCTAATTGTAGGTTACTATCCAGCAACACTCCGAAATTGCGCACTGTGTTAGCGGGCACTAAGGAATTATTAGCTGAATCTAGACAGAAATCTGCTTGAAGGGGGTGCTGAATTTTACCTGCAGTACAGCACAGGACTTCAGTTTTTTCCCCATTAAATTGTAGGGAGTTCACCTTCAGCCACTCTGCTGTTCTATGCAGACAGTTATGAAATTCTTCCAGCGACACTGCGTTATTGCCTTCAGCAGCGAAGACAAGCTGAGTATCATCCGCATAATTAATGACCTCCATGTCAAAAGATTTTATTAAAGCAATAAGAGGGCGGAGATTAAGGTTAAACAGAATTGGGCTGATAGCAGAGCCCTGTGGGACCCCTTGTTTAACATCCCTGAACTGGGAGGTGAAAGGTGGCATAGTCACTGCCTGCTGTCTGTTTGAGAGATAAGATTGCAGCCAGTCTCGCGCCCTACCCACCACACCTACTTCCTCCAATCTCTTAATCAGAATCCGGTGGTTAACCGTATCAAATGCGGCCGACTTGTCATGCAGCACTAAAAAGGCTGCCTGACCACTGTCAGCCCGCATTCTCAGGTTATCCAAGACTGCTACCAAGGCAGTCTCAGTCCCATGTGCGGGACGAAACCCAAATTGGACTTCGTCCAGCAACTCATTTTCCTCGACATACCTTGAGAGAGATTTTGTCACTACCCTCTGCAAAATCTTAATTGGATAGGGCAGCAAGGAAATGGGTCTATAATTAGAGGGGCACTGGGAATCCAATGTTGCCTTCTTTAGCAAGGGAGAGACAACTGCCTTTTTCCAGCAGTCCGGGACTATCGCTGTAGTTAAAGATAAACAGCAAATATGATATAGATACGGAAAAAGTTCACCACCAAACAATTTCCAAAACTTGTGTGGAAGTGGGTCCATAGGGGAGCCAGAGGAGATGCCAGCAGCAATTGCATTGAATTCCTCTTGGGTGGGATTCTGGAAATAATCCAGAACTGTCGTGTGTTCCCTAATGCTTATGTCACACTTCGTTAAGGTGGCATCACCAGTGTATTTGTGCGCATCAGCATCTGCAGAGGGTTTAAGTCCAGTTAAGATTTTATTGATTTTATCTTCAAAGAAAATTGCCAAGTCATCACATAGTTCTTGTGAAGCCGGAATTTTAGATTTAGCACAATCTGGATCAGACAGACCTCTTACTAGGCTAAATACAGTTTGAGTTTTATTACTTGAATGTAGGATAGTCTCCTCAAAATATTTAGCCTTGGCTTTGCCTAGCGACTCTTTGTAAATGCAAAGCAAGTCACTTTGTCTGCCTCCAGATACTTCCTCCTCCATTTCCTTTCTGCTTGTTTGCAGCTAGTCTTCATCTGCCTCAGCTCTTCATTATACCATGGGGCAGATGGCTTTTTACGGCTTTTGATTTTCCTCAAAGGTGCTAGCTGATCTAGCGAGTTGGTAATTTGATGGCATAAATTCAGGTAATTCGCTTCCACTGATTCATGAATGACATAGCTGTCATCGACAAGCAGAGGGAGGTCCGAAGATCTTAATATTTTAGACCACTCTCTACCAGTTCGAGTAGCAGACCTATGAGTATCTTGTTGTTGACAGTTAACTACTTTCAGAGAAAAGAGGACCAAACAGTGGTCAGTCCAACACTGTGGAAGTATTTCCTTTACAATTGTAGCGTTTCCATCAGCAAAAATGAGGTCAAGCACGTGGCCTTTCTGGTGGGTGGGGAGTAGTACCAGTTGTTGAAGATTAACGTTCTTACAGGCCTGACAGAGCTCTTTAACAGCTGCATCAAGGACGCCATTCTCCCAGAGATTAAATTCTTCGAGGATCAATAGCTTGGAGTGAGAGTGCGACAGATTATATATTGCATCAATCAATTCCAAATGGACCTGCGCTGCTCCACCTGGTGGTCTATAGCAAAGTAGGCCTGTACATAGGACACCACTCGTATCTTTGAGTGAGAACCCCAATGATTCAACCCCCGGAATGTCCTCTATACAAAGTTGAGTAATGTTACAGAATGTCCTTATAGATGAATCCTACTCCTCCCCCTCGCCCATCCCGTCTGGGTTTATGGCAGATTTTATAGCCTGGGGGACAGGCTAGGCCAAGCTCAACGTCTGTCTGCTGGTGTCCAAGTTTCTGTAAGAAACAGGACATCGAGTTTATAGTCATCTAATAGTATATGAACCTCCATGAAAAGTTTTGCCAGAGATCTGACCTTAATTAATCCACAGTTAAGGGTCCCTAGTATTACTTTCTTAAGGAAATCCGTACCAGTTTCGGTGCCGCTGTCATCAATCATGGTGCTGTCCCTCCGAATATCAAGCCGGGCAAGCTCATCTCTAGAATAAACCAAACGAGGAGCAGCATGGCTGGTGCTGCGTGCGTCCGGTGCGCAGACGGGCTTGCCTTTGGCGCGCCATTGGCGCGCCCACTGTGCGCTTGCACCGCCTCCATTAAATAGGGATATGCAAATAACAACTAGAACGCTACCCAAGATGGCCGTGCTCTGGTGACTTGCTCTTACAGACGAGTACACCAGCACATCGAGGAAGCGAAAAGGAAAGTGACTGTGTGCGATAAAAGAGGAAAGTGGTGCCAGTAATTAAAAAATATTTTCGTTTAAAAAAGAATAATAATCTTAAAACACACAATGCCCTGCTAAACAAAATAAACAGCATCAATTTCAATATCAGAGTCACGTTTTCGTCTAACACAATGAACGCGCTGCGGATAATCTTATAGCTCATGGCACGCACGTGCCTCCCTCCCGTCTACTTTTGGAAATTTCAGATTATAATAGTGAAGAGGAACACGCTAGCGGAGTAAAGATGCTCCCAATGAGAAAAATATATCCTTTGCCCCCTCCGGCTGGGCAAGTAAACCCTGTCCCATAGTTTGTTCATACTGCATGGACAAAGACTGAATTAATGGCAATAAAAAAGGATTTCCCTGACCCTAGGAAAGACCCTAAGGGCTTCTATGACAATTTAGATCAAACCACTAATATTTCCCCCATGACTCTAAAAGATATTGATATGCTGTTAGTGCCTCGTGAAATATGGGATGAGGTGAGCCTAAATGACCATGTACAAACAAACATAGTTTAGGCTAACTTAGAACGAGATGATAGAAATAGAAACGCTGGAGATTCGCCCCCACAAAGTATTTTACGTTTGCTTCAACTATTGATTCTGCCAAGAGAAAAGGTTGATTGGGATAAATTAACAGCATGTAAACAGAAGGAAACTGAGGAGGTTACTGATTTCTTTAGCTGACTTGACGAAACGTTCAAGGCTGTCAGTGGGCAGGATTTGGCAACAGTGACAGGGCAACGTATATTTGTCATCCAGTTCATCATTAATATATTTACTGATTTGGGAGACAACATAAAGACATAGGAAAGTAGGTGGATAGCAAAGAGTCCATCAGAATTGTCAACAACGGCTTCTTATTATGAGAATAAAAGAAATGCAGAAAAAGGAAAAACAGATAAGAAAATGAAAGAGTTAAATATAAAAGCATTGATGCAACAGGCATATCCAGAAAGAGGCAGATTGTAGGTATTTAAAGGGAATATGAGGAGAAGAGAAAGTAGTAGAGGGAGGAGCTGAGCGCAGTCTGCTCCACCACCTCAGAGAACAGTGACATGCTATGATACTTGTGCCTATTGTTTGCTAGTAGGGCACTGAAAGAATGAATGTCCTTTTCAGGGAAAAGGTCCAGGGCTACAAACCGAAGTAGTGAGAATGAGGACAGACAAGGACAGAAAATGCAGAGCATGGAGCAAGTGCTAATTATTTCGATGGCCGTAATAATGCTTTTCATGCGATTACTGGGATAATGAGGTTTATGAGTGCACTGAATAGGGAGGCCAGAGAGAGAGAGAGAGAGAGGCGCAAGTACCACTACCTAAACTCCAGTGTGGTCCATATGTAAAAATGACAGTTGCTGGTAAACAGCATAAGTTTCTTTTAGATGCAGGTTCTACTAACACCACTATTCCCCACCGCTCGCTTCCTTGTGCATCTCTCTCGGGAAAAATAGATAAGTTAGTGGGATTTTCGAATATCGTTGCGACAAGCCCCATATCAAAGCCACTTGATTTTACTTTTGGCCCTTTGACAGGACAAATGCCATTTTTATTAACTGACAAATGCTCCCTAAATAAGCAGATGCAAAGAGAACAACTGATAAACAGAATGCAGAACAATGTCATACATTCACCCCAGTACAGAGATCTGGGCCTAAATCCATCGTCTTTCTGCTCACCATGTAATTCCAGTTTGGACCCAGCCATATGCAAATCAGTCTTGACCCTGCGCCCAATGGGAATAGTCCAGCCCGAACTGCCAGGCCAGGTCCTCCCTGGACTAGAAACAAGCATCCTAGGACCGGTTTCGGGCTTTCAGCCCTCATCAGCCAGGATAGCTTGACCTGGCTTGACAATTTGGTCTGTACTGTTCCCATGAGGCACAGGGTCAAGGCTGATTTGCATATGGCCAGGTCTAAACTGGGGTGGCATGGTGAGCAAAAGAATGATGGATTTAACCCAGATCTCTTGACTGGGGGTGAATGTTTTGATTTGTTCTGCATTCCGTCCATCAATTGTGTGTCTTTTGCCCTAAATAAACAGGGCCTGAAAGTGTTAAAAATATGTATGTCACTATATACTGTTCACCAGATGGCGTATACCTAACATGCAAAAAAGATGTAGTAACATAGAACTATATGGTGACAGGAAGGAATGGTTTGCCTCAATAATTATTGTCCATAGAGCCACAATTCTGGGCCCAAGGACCAAATGACACGGGTTATATGCGAATAGACCTAGCTCATATACAAGTAAAAAGTAATGCTATGTTTCCTCGCGTACCTCAGTACAAAATATTAAAGGAAGGTGAACAAGGATTAAAAGAGGTTATATTGGAATTACTGGATGAAGAACTAATACGGAAATATGGAAATGTATGTAACATCCCTATTTTACCAGTGGTCAAAAGAGATAATGGTACAGGACAAATGAAATATCGTTTGGTGGGTACCAAATTTGTCCTTAATAGCAAGACCCTGACTGTCCTTAATGCATAAAGACATATGTAACCCAGTTCCATGGCATGCTGAACATCAACATAGTTTTGACACCTTCAAAGAAGCTCTTTATAAATGCACCTGCTTTGGGTACCCCAGACTATACTAAACTATTTTCTTTATTCCTGCATGAAAAAAGATGCCTGTGCTTTGGCTGTACTAACTCCAGGCCTCAAAAATCCACTCCCAATTGGGAGTCGGATTTTATCAGGTCGAGCTATTTTTTAGCACTTACCCCATGCTGGCGAGTAAACTTAAACTGGAAGAAACAGGTGTTCTGTTAATGTAGAAAGTGAATGAGCAATTAAGACACCTTTGAATCTTGTTTTTATCTTGACACATTTGCAGACTGGTCAAGGACAGGTCAAATGTCAGTTTGTCTTTTTATTAATTGCTGTTTAAATGTTTCTGGAAAATGGTGTTTAGTTTTCTTTCTCTTATTACAGTTAGTGCTTTTTGTCAAGTGAGTTATGTGGCTAATTGTGAAACAATAGGATGTAAAATGTCAGTTTTTTTCTCTAACACATTTAAACAGCTTGTAAAAGAATAGTACAAGTATTTCAAAATATATCAGGAATTATGAAATAACTTTTTTTGTAATTCAGAAGTGTGATGCAACCAAAGATTTAATCTGAAAGAGACAATTAGTTATAGATTCCTTACCTTTAGAATTACCCCCAGGCATCAGACTGGATCCGGAGATTTTTTTCGTCAGCAGTACCCGCGTCAAAAGGTGGCGCTGGTCGGCTCCGCGTTAGTTGTTGGCGTCATGGTCGCCGGGATGACATTGCGGTAGCTACTTAGATGCCGCCCTTGTGCACTGACGTCAGTTCTTTCTTTTTCCGCGCCAACCAGCGCAGATCCGGAGAGAGCGGTACCTCCAGTCACTTTTTGATTGATCGTTTTGCGACTTTTGTCGACACCGTTTTTGAGTCTTCAACTCCTGGTGCACGTTAGGGATGGCCCGTTTTCAAGGCATGTGGTTCCTTCCGAAAACTGATGCTGGTGACGGATCTGCACCACGTTTGCCTAGAACGCGACCACGATCCCAAGTCGTGTTCCGACTGCCGGACCATGAATCCGAAGTCTTTGCGGGAGCGGTCCTGAAAGCTTCTCGAGGCCCGGCAGTCAGCTCCGTGCCGTTCGAGGTCCCGTTTGCGCGGGAGGTCGAGGAACCACCGCCATCTTATTTCCCCTCCCCCCCCCCCCCTCCCCCCAGGTCGGCTCCGAGTCTCCCCCCCCCCCCTCCCCCACCCGGGGTCGGCTCTGAGTTTCCCCTCCCTTACCGGGACCTAGGGCACCCTGCCCAGCTTCAGAGTTATTACAAAGCAATGCATGCCATCTCTGGGCAGCCCGGCTTACCTGGCATGCCTTCGGGCCCCTGGACTCGGCTGGGGGCCTTGGGCTGTCGTCGCCGGGGGTTACGGCACTGCAGGGTCCCCTTGAATCCAGGCCTGGATCCGGATCGGTGGGCCTCATAACACCTCCACCGGTGCTGATTCAACCGGCACCACGCCCGCAGCCGACACCGATTGTGTCCCCAGCTGGCATCAACCCCGACGTGGACACGGAGTAGGACCGACGCCGGATGCGGCACAGACAGGTACTTTTGTACCCCTGTTCCACCCTGGTTCTTTTAGGCCATGTTGGCAACCAGAGAAGGGTGAGGAGGACTGGGAGGGGTCTGGAGAGCCTTTAACTGACCAGTGTGAGGATGATCCGGACAGCAGAGAGGAGTTGGGGGGTTCCAGTGGTCTGGATACCTCCCCAGACCTTGGCATGTTGTCTCCTCCTACCTTGGCTACGGAGGAGGGAGTTTATTACGCAGTGGTGTTGCATATGGCGGCCGAGGCTCTCAACCTTGAGCTACCTACGGTGGCGGTCAGGACTAACCTCCTGACAGGGGTGCTTCAACTGGCAGCGAACTCTTCGGACTCCCTGCTGCCATTTAATGAAGCCCTAACTGACATCCTTTTGGGCACCTGGTCCAGACCCAACACAGGGGCTCCTGTGGATAGGATGATTGCCCGATGCCACAGCCCGGCTCCGGGCGACCCCACTTTCCTCTCCCAACACCCCATCCCTGAGAGCTTGGTGGTCCAAGCCTTGACGTCCAAAAGTGCATTCCCTAATGCTTCACCTGATCGGGAATCCAAAAAGCTGGACCATCTTGCGAAGACAATGTTTTCTTCCTCCAGCTTGGGGCTGTGGTCAGTAAACACCGCATGTCTGTTGGGCCGTTACACCCACTGTGTGTGGGATACGGTAGCGCAGGTGCTGCCCCAGTGCTCTGAGAAGGCCCGGGCTGTGCTCTCCCATGCAGTTGCCGAGGGGAGCGACGCAGCCAAGTTTACCGTACGATGTGGACTGTACACCGCTAACTCGCTAGGCAGGACGATTTCAATGTTGGTAGCCCTTCAACGCTACGCCTGGCTGAGGTTGACTGGTTTTTCCTGGAATGTGCAAGCAACCCTAATGGACATGCCCTTTGATGGCAGTCGCCTGTTTGGTGACAAAGCAGACAACGCGCTAGAGCGCTTCAAGGACTCTCGGGCTACGGCCAAGTCAATTTACCTCTCCGCCACCTGCCCTGCGCACTCTGCTTTTCACCCCTTTCGTGGCTACGGAAGGGGTGCCCCACCACGTTCCACCCAGAGCCACAGGCTGGCGCAGGCTGTTCAGCCCCTGCGCGGCCGGTTACGTGGGACCCACCGCCTTGGGTCTGGGAGCCAGCGAGCGGGCCAGTCCACCACCGCCCCCTCCGCAGCAGCCTCCAAACCCTCCTAGTGCGACCTTTCAGGGACACCAATTGCCTGTGGGCGACAGGATTCGCCATCACCTCCCCACTGGCGCACCATCACGTTGAACAGGTGGGTTTTGCAGATAGTTCAAAAGGGCTACTCCCTCTCCTTCGAGACTACCCTCCCTCTGCCATACCACCTCAGTACCATCGCATGTCGGAGGATCATTTGGCCCTTCTCCAACAGGAAGTTACGTCTCTCTTGGCCAAGGGAGCCATCGAGCGAGTTCCTGCCCCAGAAGTAGGTTGTGGTTGCTATTCCCACTACTTTCCGGTGCCCAAGAAGGACAAAGGCCTGCATCCTATCTTGGTTCTCAGGAACGTCAACCGCTTCCTCCGGAAGGAGAAGTTCAAAATGTTGATTCTAGCTCAGGTCCTGTCTGCCCTCGACTCTGGAGACTGGATGGTAGCGTTGCACTTGCAGGATGCTTACTTTCTCATCCCCGTCCTGCCGGCCCACCGGAGTTACCCCCGGTTCACGGTAGGCCACAAGCACTTTCAGTTTACCGTGCTCCCCTTTGGCCTTACCAGCGCCCCTCGGGTGTTCACGAAAGTGATGGCAGTAGTTGCAGTTCATCTGCGCAGATCAGGGGTTCCAATCTTCCCCTATTTCGACGATTGGCTGTTGAATGCTGGCTTGCCCCAGGCAGTCGTCTCTCACCTCCAAACTACGGCGGACCTACTGCACTCGCTGGGGTTCACTATGAACGTGCCGAAGTCACACCATACTCCTTCTCAGAAGCTCCTTTTCATTGGAGTGACTCTGGACATGACGCAGTTTCTGGTTTATCCTCCCGAACAACGAGTCAGGGATATTCGGGCTATGATTCCGATCTTTCAGCCTCTATCCCGGGTTTCGGTCAGAATGACCCTGAGGCTGCTGGGCCTCATGGCCTCCTGCATCCTGCTGGTAGCTCATGCCAGGTGGCATATGCGTGCTCTGCAGTGGGGCTTGAAGTTCCAGTGGGCACAGCATCAGGGGAATCTGTCCGATTGCGTTCATATCTTGGAGGGCACTGCACGACAATTGCAGTGGTGGCTAACGAACCAGGGAACCGGAGTTCACAGTGGTGACGGATGCATCACTTCTGGGATGGGGCGGCAACATGGGAGAGGCGATGATCAGAGGCCTCTGGTCTCCGGCGGAGTCCGGGCTCTACATCAACCTTCTGCAGCTCCGGGTGATCCGTCTTGCGCTAAAAGCATTCCTTCCCTCAGACCGGGGAAGAGTAGTGCAGGTGTTCACGGTCAACACCACCGCCATGTGGTACTGCAACAAACAGGGTGGGTTGTGGTCCTGGACCCTATGTCAAGAGGCTGTCTGTCTCTGGACATGGCTGGAACATCAGGGCATATCCCTGGTGGTTCAACACCTGGCAGGTTCACTGAACGCCAGGAATGACGGACTCAGCCGCAGGTGCATGTTGGTTCACGAATGGCGTCTTCACTCGGAGGTGGTGCAGGTCTCTCTCAGCAGTGGGGAGAGCCTTGGTTAGATCTATTCGTCCCCGAGGAGAACATGCAATGTCAGCAATTCTGCGCAATGGAATTTCCAAGGCGGCACTCGCTAACTTTTTGTCGTGAGTGCAGTTGCGGACTTCTATATGCCTTTCCGCCTATACCACTCCTGCCCAGAGTGCTGAAGAAGATCAGGCGCGACCAGGCCCAAGTCATTCTTGTGACTCTGGATTGGGCACGAAGAGTCTGGTGTCCTGAGCTGTTACGCATGGCCATCAATCCTCCGATCAGACTGCCTCTTCGGGAGGATCTTCTGTTGCAGCATCAGGGGATGGTCATCTACCCGAACCTGTCCAGCCTCCACCTCCTTGCGTGTAGATTGAGCGGGGACAGTTGACATCCTTCAACCTTCCTCCCTAAGTTTGTGATGTTATCTTGGCAGCCAGATGTCCCTCCACTAAGACGGTATACTCCTGCAGATGGAACGGATTTGTAGGCATGGTGCACAGCAAAGGCTGTGGATACCCTTTCTGCCCCTCTTTCTGAGGTTCTCTTGTACCTCCTTTCTTTGGCCCAGCAGGGCTCTGCTCTGGGCACTATTAAGAGCTATCTCTCAGCCATTTCAGCCTTTTTTAGGCTTCCTGATCAGCCTTCTCTTTTCAAATCCCCTGTTGTAAATCGCTTTCTTAGGGGAATTACTCATCTATTTCCTCCTGTTCCCTTCATAATGCCTCAGTGGGACTTGAACTTGGTTCTTACTAATCTTATGTGCTCTCCCTTTGAGCTGCTACATAGCTGTCCTGTCAGACTTCACACTTTAAAGACTGCTTTTGTGGTTGCCATCACCTCTGCTCGCAGGGTGAGTGAGCTCCAGGCTCTTTCCTCAAAACCTCCTTTTCTGGCAGTTCATCCGGACAAGGGTGTCCTCTAAATTCTGCCCTCTTTTCTTCCCAAAGTGGTTACTTCTTTCCACATTGGTCAAACCATCACTTTGCCCACCTTTTTTCCACATCCTTCTAAGGAGGAAGCAAGGCTCCACCGTCTGGTCCAAAACGTGTGCTTTCATTTTATTTGGATCGCACTAAGCAATTCCGGGTGGGTGACCAGCTCTTTGTTGGCTACGTGGGTGCCAAAAAAGGTCGGCCATGCACAAACGGACCATCTCTATGTGGGTCGTTTTGTGCATTATGTAGGAAGGTGGAATCTGCCTGCATGATTACCCCCACTTTTTTCCTGCTGTTTTGTTGGTTTTTGACTAGTCTGACCGGGATCCTGCTAATCAGCACCCCAGTTTATCTGCTTTCTCCCTAAATTGGTTGTGCATGTACTTTAGGTACACTCCAGATTGGATTCTGGGGTACCCTTATCAGTCCCTAGTATATGGTATACTATGTACCCAGGACATAGGTAGCCCAGAGGCCTCCCAGGGGTTGAAGCATGCATTATGCCACCCCTGAGAGACCATTCAAACTGACACCACAGTTCTGCTACTGCAGCCTGTGTAAGGTGGCAGGGTGCTGGGTTTTATGTGAGAGGGTGCACTTGTATGAGCAGAGCCCCTCTGGAACCTATTTTCCGGGGATGTTTGTGATGCAACCAACCATATATATTTAAGTGCATTAAACCTCGCGGTAAACGCTAACTTTAAAACGGCTGCTTAGAAACATGTTGTGTTTGGTGTCAAACACCTTGGAATCATACCTCCACACCAGTACCTGGTGTGGGAGGTATGATTCCTCCCTTAGAGAACCACTACTGTGGGTCACCGATCTACCTGGTACCAGCTTTCTCGACCTGGGCATCACAAAATGGATGCTGCCAGCCACAGATGCGAGTCTGCCCTCCTGCTCCTGAGCCAAGCTCGAGCAGGGGAAGGCCTGATATTAGGTTTCCTGTCACAGGGAGGTGTGACCACCTCCCAGACAGGATTTAGGGTATTGGAGCTGGGTGGGTGCACTCAGAGTGCTTTGAAGGCTGCTTTGGGGGCACATTTGGTGTCCCTGTGCATAGTCCAGCTCAAACCGGTTGCAGGAACCATATGCTCCTGCTCTGGCGCGAAACTGGACAAAGGCCATGGGTTTAACCACACCTTTGTCCTGACCCTCCCATAGGTGGGTCCCCGGAGTTTGTCCCACCCCTTCCTTGGGTATAAAGTAGGGATCCTTGACTACAGGACTTTAGATTGTACCTGGACTAAACTCTGCTACAGAAACCAAGTACTTCGATGATCTACACTACGCTGGATGACTGAAGAATCTCCCTTGGAGTAAAGGAGTTACTCCCCTTCAAGGCAGGCACCTTTAACGCATCTGACCAGTTTGCATCTCCCGAGCTCCTGAGGACTCTGAAGATTTCTTCAACACAGGAGTTGGGTTCCTGAGTGTCCCTGAGGTCGATCAGTTCTCAGCAATCCTGAGACCCTTATCCCTCGTGGGGACCGTGCAGCCCGAACCCCTGTGCACCGTGTACTTTTGCAACAGCATATGCTTTTTGGCGATCCCTGAGGCTGTAGTTTTGGGCTACGTATAGTCCTGACCCCGAGCAGTATTTCCACCGAAGATTTCCGGCCTACACTCCATAAGTGTTCCGTGGGCTGGTATTTTGTGATTCAGCACGAGGTCCCTTCACGATCCCTGGTCCGTTGGCCTGTGGGTACCCGTGAAGGTAACTTTGACTTTCAGTGGGCTTTCCTGGTTGCTCCAGACGTGCCCTGACTCTCCATTGCTTGGAGAGTCCCCAGGACCTTACTGGTCCTCACCGAAGCTTATTTCCTTTGCCTGCGTGGGTTGCAGTTGCCAAGGCTTCTTGGTGTTGAATCCGGACACTGACCCCCCAGCACTTTACATCCTTCGTGGGACAGCTCACCTCCGGACTTTGGTTGTCGTCGACGACTCATGGTCCCCGTGGCTGCAGAGTGAAGCATTCCATCATCTTACCTGAAGCACCCGACATCGGTGGGCATTAGTCTATCGTGCCCCAGGTCACCCTGAAGTGACCCAGACTCTGTCCCCTCTGCTTTCAGGTTCTTCTCACCTCGGATCCAGGCTTGGATCCCACCGGACACTTTTCATCTTCCCGGCAGCAGCACTTTTCCGCCTCACGCCATTGAAAACGAAGAAGATTTCTGACATCACTTGACCCCTATGCACCCGGCTCCTCTGGGATAGGTAACGCCGGAATCTCGGTACTCTCAAGGGTGCTGGCCTTAGGACCTTCTATGTTTGAAAGGGTTTGCTGAAAGTCCTCTCTGAATTGTCCTTAATCTAAAATTCCAACCACGACTTTCCCATGGGATTGTATGGAGCTCGTGCCTGTCTTCACACACTGCACCCGTCCTACGTGGGTCTCCTGTGTCACTACTTTAGGTGGTTCCTTGGGGTTCCAGCGATTCTACGTGCGCTAGGCACTGTGTCTAGTTAAGTCGTGGTTGTTATACCACTTCCTTAGTATATGGTTTGGTCTCCCCCTGGAGCCCGCTGTGTATTGTGCTATTTACTGTCGTTCTAGTGATTTAATATTGTATGCTTTGTGCTCTAATCTCAAAGAGGTTAGTAGAGAGTGTTTAGTAATAAATACATATATTTTATATATCTCTTGTGTGGTTCTCCTTTCATTTGGGCATTCAGGAGGTTCTGATCTGGTAAAACAAGCTGCTTTATATTCCTTCGAAACTTAGCCTGAAGGCTGCTCTACATAGCTACCACTAGGATAGCTTTCAATAAAGGTTGTCTTTAACCTAATCATCAATAAGGGTTGTTTGGACTGGTACAAGGTGCCCACTTTAATTATTGGTCAGCATATACCAGGCCAACTTCTCACACATTAAAGCTGGCTACTCTTTGGCAAAGAAGGAGCCTCCAGTGGGACTGCGCGCCCATTCCACCAAGGCGACGGCAGTTACCACTGCTCTGGGATGGGGAGTCCCCCTCAATGACATCTGTTAGGCAGCTACGTGGGCATCTCTGTACACGTTCACAAAACACTACTGCCTGGACAGCCAAGTCCGGAGAGGCGGCTTCTTTGGCAGTTCTGTTCTCCAGGATTTTCTGGTGTGAACCTTGTTCGCAGACCCACTTCCGGGGTTGGTATTGCTGGGCTTTCTATTCTAAAGGTGAGAAATATATAACTAATTGTCTCTTTCAGATGAACATGTTACTTACCATCTGTAATGATAAATCTGTAAGAGACTTAGATTAGAGATTCCTTACCACCCCACCCATCCTCCCCGTTCTGCGAACTGACTTCTAGGGTCAGGGAATCCCTTTCAGAGCCCTAGTTTTGTGCACCGGTGGTCAGTGTCTTGCTTGGCTCTGCGCTCCTGGCGCGGAATGTTATGCAAAAGAACTGACCTAAGCCCGCGAGGGCGGCTTCTAAGTAGCTACCGCGACGTCATTCTTGCGACAACGACTAACGCAGAGCCGACCGACGTCACCTTTCGACGTGCAGGCATACTGCTGCCGAAAAAATTCTCCGGATCCAGTCTGACGCCTGGGGGTAATTCTACAGGTGAGGAATCTATAACTAATCTATGTCTCTTACAGATATATCGTTCCCAAAGGTAAGTAACTTGTTCAATCGGCGCAAAACAAATCAGAATACTTTACTTGGTGATGTGCAAATGACAAATATTTGCAGAAACCTTATTTCCAAACTTTCATCACGTATAGTTTTAAAACCACATGTCAGTGACACATTCTGTGGCCATTTCAATGTAAAATCTGCTGATTGCAAATGAGTGTGCTGCTACTTTATGCTTTAGTTATGGATTTTTTAAACATGATTTGAGAAACAATCCCACCCCCCAGCCAATTACAATGCAGTTAATGAACTAAGAGGCAAGTCAGCGGTCATGCATATCCTAGATGTGGCTAGATGTGTATTCTATATGGAGCTAATGTTTAGTCTATTAAATCAAACAAAAGAGTTTTCTGTTCAGCAGACATGCTGAACTCACTATTTGAATATGTAAAGGTTCTCTCATATGTGATAAAGAAGAAAATGCTGTCTCAGTGAAATAAAATACTTGCCCAGGATCACATAATTTGAAAACAGTTTATAGGTCACGAACATTATAATTGAGTTGTGTATGTTATATAAGTCACTAGACCTGCAGGTCAAGTAGCATATTTAGGTTTGTTCGAGGCCTGGACACACAGACAAGGAGAGAAGAATAGACCATGCGCCTCTTTTTCTTCAACTTTGGATCCGGTAGCGAGAGGCCTGCCAAACTGCCTCTGAAATATTGCTGCGGCAGCAGCACTAAAACAGGCACATTCAATTATTTTGGGACATGAGGACACAGTACATGTACCTCATTCCGTCGACATACTATTGAACAAAACAAAAATGCAACATTTAACTAATGCCAGACTGACTCAATATGAATTGACTTCGATGGCCCTAAATGTCACCCTGGAACGATGTATCCCAATAAACCCATCCACTCTGATGCTTCTTACTTTGGAACAGAATGAAGTACAACATGACTGTGTGAGATATACTGAACTGAGACAAAGGGTCGAGTGGATCTGGTGAATGTATCAATGCCAATTGTTGATGGCGCTTTATTTGTAGATGGTTTTTGTCTAAAGAAACCAGATGGGACTATTTCAGCCGCTTATGCAATAACCACTAATCGTACTGTATTTGAAACGTAGAATAGAACAGACATCAGCGCAGGCTGCAGAGTTGATAGCCCTAACTAGAGAGTGTGAACTGTTAGAAGGGTTAAAAGTAAACATTTACACTGATAGTCAATACACCTTTGGCGTGGTCCATAACTTTGGCCGCTTATGTGCTGAAAGCGGATTTATTACCTCCAGTAGAGCTAAAATAGTGCATGGTCATTTCATTTTTAGGCTTCTGAATGCTTTCACTCTGCCCAAAAGTTTAGCTATCACTAAATGCGGTGCACACAAGAAAGTGACAGATGAGGTGGGTCAAGGAAATGCTTTTGCACATGAGATAGCATGGATTATGCTTTGGCAGAACAGTCATTGATGTATGTGGTAGAGGGGACAGATGAGAACGGGGAGGAATATGATCCTTATCCAAAAGTAAAAGAATACAAAAAAATTGGCAGTTGAGGAAGAAAAGAAAAAGTGGAAGGAAAAGAGATATGTGGTTGACCAACACTATCAGTCATGGATGGAAAGTTCAAATGGAAATAGATGGATTCTGCAAGACAGTTTTGTTTTGCCCATGGTCCAGATGACACATGGACCAGCTCATGTTGGAGCAGATGGGATAGTAAACAACATTTAAAGAATATGGGAAAACAATACCATCAGAAAAGTGGCTATAAATGTTTGTACTAATTGTATCTTTTGTGCCCAGCATGATGTGGGAAAAGGAATTGCAGTCCCAATAGGTCATTATTGCATGGCAGACTATCCTTTTGAATGTTTACAGAAGGATTATATTCAGATGCCCCCGAGCAATGGGAAGCGATATATGCTAGTTATCATATGCAGTTTAAGCAATTGGGTGGAGGCATTTCCTTTAAAAGACAACACACAGCTTTGAGTGTGGCAAAAGTACTATTGAAAGAATACTTTACATGGTTCAGCTTGCCCCATATCATTTGGAGTGACAATGGAGTACATTTTTCTAATGAAATAATCAATTTAGTGTGCAACGGTCTAGGTGTCAAGTGGTAATTCAACTCAGTCTATCTGGTGGGGTGGAATGCTCTAATGGAACACTCGAAGACAAATTGTCTAAAATGTGTGCTTCTAGTGAACTATGGTGGGTGGAATCCTTGCCCCTATCTTTTCTCTCCATGAGAAGACCGTGATAGCAAAGTAAAGATTATCACCTTATGAATTGGTGATGGATAGGCTGGTCAATGTCTATTGGGTTGCATCTCCATCAGGATTGTGCGATACTGTATTACTGTAAAGAAATAGCTAACAGACTATCTGAAATTTGCCAAGAGGTCAGACACCTGGTCCCCACCCCTTGGAAGGACAAGTGCATGGTATCAAGTCTGGGGACTGGGTGCTGACCAGAAACTTTCTGAGAAAAACCAGCCTGCAACTACGGTGGAAAGTCCCTGTTCAGGTCTTGCTGGCAACACAGACTGCAGTACGGTGTGAGGGTCACAAGAACTGGGTCCTTCTATCCCATGTGAAAAGGGCACAACCATTCTGGACTGAGCAGAGTTTTGAAAGAGATGGTTCAAGCATCAAGAAAGTGCTGTGAGAAAGTGCCATCTTTCTTGCATGGTATGCCCCCACTTTTTGCTGAATTACTGAATGTACTTTGACTGAGTGTGCCCTGGACTCCTGCCAATCAGGTGCCCAGGGCCTATGTTCCTTCCCTAAAAACCTCAAACCCAAATTGGCAAACCCTGGCCACATGTCAGCCCCTAGTCAATGATACCCTAGGCACCCAGGGCCTTGTGACCAGGGAAGGCCTCTAAGGGCTGCAGCACTCATTGTGCCACCCTTAGAGGCCCTGTACCCTAACACACACACACTGCCCTGGCAGGCTGAGTGTCTGGGTACAAGACAAAACAAAGAGTCGACATGGCACACATCCCTGTGTGCAATGCCCACCACCTACACTGCCTTGGCATACATCAGCCACCCCTCTAGCTGGGTGCCCTATGCCAGTGGTGTGGGCACAGGAGCATGAGCCCTGTGCCCCTTCAGTACCCAGATCCTTTCCTGGGCACTGTAAGTGCAGTGCTGCCATTTATGAGTACATGGTGCTGAGAGCTCGTCAGACACGAACTCCACAGCACCATAATGGCAACACTGAAGACTGAGAAGTTTGGTATCAAACTTCTCAGCACATTAAACCCGCACTGATGCCAGTGTGGGATTTAATGTACCAAGCACCCCAGAGGGCATCTTAGAGATGCCCCCTGAAACCTAACCTACAATCCACGTTTGGTCTGGGAGGCTGCCTAGGCTGCCACACAGCAGACATGTTGCTGGACCCCTGGGTAGGAGAGCCCCCGCTCTCCTGGGCCTGCAACAATGCACATCCTGGGCGAGGTGCTAGGTCTCCTCCCCCAGGATGGACAGGGGGAAGCTTCAAAGGCATGCCGCCTCTGTGAGCTTCCCCAGGCCACTTGCTGCCCCCACTCTGGCAGGAAGCCTGACCAGAAACCCCAAATAAGGACAGGGGATGTGCCAGCCTGCCAACCCCACCCCTCAGGTGGGGGAGGCAAGGTGAAGCACATCTCTTGGTGCTCGCCATCTTGAAGATGGGAGGCCCTGCCCAATCGGGACTAGTATACTGCCCCCCTCCCACAGGAGAGTGGCAGGATAGGGGGTGTACCCTCCCCAGGGCAGGGACCCATTGGTCCCTGCCCTTTACCTACCTGTAACGCCCCTAAATCTAGTATTTAGGGGCACCCTGAACCTTCCTTCCTTAGATTCCAGATTCTGAAAAACTAAGAAGAGAAAGAAGACCTGCCGTGCAGCTGCTAAGAAGTGGAAGACACCAACTGCTTTGGCCCCAGCCCTACCGGCCTGTCGACCCTCGAACCTGCAACTGCTCCATCCCGGCACCTCTTGTGGCCAGCAACCTCACAAACCCCGGAGGACCTGGCAACCTTTTGGCTCTAAGCACCTGGGACTCCCATGAGCAGAGGCTCTGCTCAAAACCAGCATCTAACCCCTGGCATCAGCCCGGAACCGCGAACCCTGCACACTCTGCACCCGCCAAGCCTGGCCTGTGCCGGAGTGAACAAAGACCCCAAGGACGTCCCCCCGGCGACTGTGACCCCGAATCCGGCACCCAAGGACTCACCTCGACGCTCCTGACGACGCCTGCAGCTTCAGAACCAGGTACCCCCCCCCAACCGCGATCAACAGAGGGTAAGATTTCCCAACACCAAAAGACACCCCGGCACCAGGCGCCCTGCGGCCCCCTGTGCCCAACTCCTGGTTACCTACCTATCCTCCAACTACCCAACTTACCTCTCGAAGTGGTGGTGGCACCTGAAGAATCTTCGTCCCCGAGCTTGCAGCTTTTTTTCAACCAGGAGCATTCCCGTTGAAATCCATTGAGCGTCCGAAGGCTCAAAAGCCCCCTGCACCCAGCCGTACGAGTGGCCTTGGCAGTGTAACCTCTACACCTATCTACTTCCCCATTTGCCCTGAACAAGTGACCAGGAGCCCAGCTCCCACAGCCGCGTGGCCTGCTAGTCAGCAGCCACCAACCAAGGCCCCGTGCCTCCCATAGGATAACATTGGGCCTAACTCACTCTGCTAACGGCTGCCCCTGTGCCGCTGAGGGTGTAACAACTGTACTTACCTGACCCTGGGAGACCCCTGAGGTTGTGCCCAGAACCTTAACTCTGCCAGTCGAGTACTTACCCAAAAGCCGATAACCCAATTTTTCTCCATAGGGTAACATTGACTGGTTTCTTCTGAAATTTCTTTTAAGTGTGGAGTTTCTAAAACTTAAAATATTCACCAAAAATCAACCGAGTAACGAAAACGAAAATACTCACCTGCTATTAGGAGAGATCCCAGTGCTGGATCTTGGTGCCCAGCACTGACCCTGAAAAATATTCACAACCGTACTTACCAGTAACCCAATTTTCTTCCATAGGAAATCATTGACTGTTTTTCTGTGAAATTTCTTCGGTGTCGATTTTTGCAAACTTCAAATATTCTTTAAAAATCATACCAACTGTGAAAACGTAATTACTTACCTGTTTTAGATAGAGGTCCCTGTACTGAGTCTAGGAACCCAGTACTGGATTACAAAAGTAACGAGAACATACTTACCTGCAACTTGAATTTTCTCCCATAGGGAATCATTGACTGTTTTTCTATGAAATTTCTTCTAAGTGTCAAATTTTAAAATAGCAAAATATTGCCTAAAAATCACAACAGTAACTAAGTCGACTTTTATCACTTGTTTCTCAGAACTGTCCCAGGACTGAATCTAGGATCCAGTCCTGGAGTTACAAAAGTAATCCTGAAAGTAATCTATTGCAAATAACTTAAAACTTCAATTGAACTCAATGCATTATTGTGTTTGAAATTGTGTTGCCTATTGCAACAACCTGTAAACAGTATTTACTAAAGTCAATTGCATATTGCAAAAGTATTTACCTAAAGCATCTCATTCTGAGAAAGTATATTTTAATACCTATTGTTGGTTCTAAAATAAAACAAACGGGGGCGTGGCCAAGATGGCGGGGTGAGCAGACGCTTCCTCCCGTAGCTCCTCCGGCCCGGCCAAGCTAGAGCCCTTTTCTTATGCTTTTCTCCCCCCGCTGAGGCTCAGCGCGGGAGAGGAGCGTGGCGGAGCATCAGGGGTGCACATTGGTGCTGTTTTGATTCGGATCGCCTCGGGGGAACCCCCCCAAAAAGTTCGATCGAGACCAAGGAACGACGACGGCGAGCCCGAGGGGCGGAGCGCATTGGAGAGCTGTCCGGGCGCCTCGGCTGGGACTGGTGCTGAAAGTTGCGATCTGGAGGGGATCTGGCCCGCCGTTCGACGGTGACTGAAGGAGCCTTGCGGGAAGGGACCCGTCGGTGTGGAAGGCTTGGGACGGGTGCCCCGGCACTCAGACTGGTGACGGCGACACCTCGCACTGCGGAGGCCCTAACCCCTAGCCGAGGTACAGCGGACCCCCTGATGGGGTTGGACCATCTGGGCCCCTGTGCGTGACAGACGGGGGCCGGTGGTGGAACTTATTTTACTGTGGGGTGCCTCGGGGGCTCCGGTGGTGTCGTTGGGCCTGGTCGTTTTGGCCTGCTCCGCCCGGCCGCCATTTTGTCCCCGAAGGAGCAGGGGTGGCAGCCTTCGCCGGAGTCCTGGCTGCTGGATGCAAGTGACCCCCGCTGCTGCTGGGCTGATTACCGGAGGGATGTGCTGGTGAGACCCCTCTGCGGCGGCCCCCTTGGTTGTCTCACACAAGCTCATGCGGCTGACGGTGACCGGACTGGGCCGCCATTTTGTCACCTGTGACGCAGCGACTTCGCTCGTGGGGGATACCCAGGTCGAGTGCTAGCCGACGGCTGAGCATCCCTGGAGCGCCTGGATCGGTGCCCGACTGCGGAGCTAGCGATGTCTGGAAGAGGAGGCCCGAAGAAAGGGGATCGTACCCTGCCGGACATGCTTGGCAGGGCCCAGCACTTGCGGGACAGGACGCAGCCCTCGCCGGGGCCCTCCCGGGCTCCGGCGGATGTGACTGGAGGGGAGCCACCCGTCACGAGGGCCTTTATGGAGGAACTGTTCAGCTCCCTCAGGGAGGACTTCCAGACACTGAAGCGGGAGGTGGCCAGCGAGGTCCGAGAAGTGCGCAGGGAGGTGGAGGGCCTTGGCGAGCGTGTGGAAGCGGTGGAGACGGAGGGCCAACAGCGAGCGGAGGAGATAGTCCACCTCCAGCAGGACGTTCTTCGCCTCCGGGAACAGTGTGTGGAGCTCCAGGCCCACTCCGAGGACCTTGAGAACAGATCTCGGAGGAACAACATCCGAGTGCGTGGCGTGCCGACTGCGGACGAGGGGTCCGATCTGGGGAGCTACCTGCGGGCCCTGTTCCGAGAGATCCTGGGGGAAGCTGCGGACTTTCCCATCAGCATTGACAGGGCGCATAGGGTTGGCCGGCAGCGCCAGTCATCGGCACCTCCACCGGACATTCTGGCCTTCCTGCCCGACTTTCCACTAAAGGAACGCATCATGGCTGAAGCCCGCAGGAAACAGCCCCTGACTTTCCGGGATCGGCCGGTGGCGCTTTACCAGGACCTCTCCGCCATCACTCTGCAGAAACGCAGGTCCTTTAGGCTTGCCACTGACTTTTTGCGCGAGCATGAGACGCCGTACTCTTGGGGTCACCCCTTCCGCCTGATTTTTCGGTGGAACGGAGTGTTACACCAGCTACGCTCCTTGCAAGACATTTGTGGTGTCCTGGGGCTCACGGCGGCGGAGGAGGAGGGAGCTACGCCGTCGTGGAGGTCCTCGGAGAGACGGAACCGGCGGAGGTCAACGAGGCGGCGCTCAGCGACCAGTGTGGGGCGCCCGGACTCCCCTACCATCAGAGCGGACATGGCCGACGCCCTGAGGGCGGCGGCCGGGGACTCGACCGGCTCCTCTAGCGTGGCCTTGACGGCCTAACACACACTCCGGGGGGAGATGTCTTTAGCTTCTTTACATGCTTGGTACGGGGCGGGGGGGTTGGGGGGAGCGGTTGGAGGTGAGTGGCTGAACGTCCACTTTGCTCTTTTCTACGGACTTGCCCGTTTTGGGGCTTGACTGAGACTATGGGGTGTTTGAGTTTGTGGGTGGCTAGTTGCCAGGGTTGTGTTTTGGGTGGGGGAGGGGGTTGTTTTGGGGTTGGGAAGGTCCCGTCCGATGTTGTCTATGCCCGCTTTGTTTTGGCTTGTCCTGCGCTGCGGCCCCGCGCGCCCCACCCGCTGATTCCCTGCCCATTGCATGGCGCTCCCGACCCCTGCGAGGAATGCCGGGCCTAAAGGTAGTGACCCTTAATGTTCAGGGCCTGAACAACCCGGTGAAGCGCAGAGCGATCCTGTCGTTGCTGGAGGGGACGCAGGCGGACATTTGCCTTTTGCAGGAGACACACTTATTGCCCCGAGATTGCCATAGGATGCGCTCTGCGAAGTTCCCTACACAGTTCTTTTCCTCGGCAGCGAACAAGACGGCGGGGGTAGCCATTCTCCTAGCGAGCTCCTTTCGGGGGGAGGTGTTGCATAAGTGTGCTGAACAGAAGGGGAGGCTCCTTGCGTATCGCATGCGCCTGGGAGGCATAGCATTTACGGTCGGCTCCGTTTATAGCCCAAACGATCACCAAGAGCGCTTCCTAGATTCCGCGCTGGTGGATGTCACTGCTTCCCCCGACCGCCACATTATCTTGGGGGGAGATCTCAACATTGTCTTTGACTCTGTGATGGACAGATCGGCGCAGCGCTTCCCGCAGACGGGGGAACTGTCCCAGGCTGGGAGGGCCCGGATTGCGGAAATGGATCTGCACGACCTCTGGCGCTCCATGCACCCCACGGATAGGGACTACTCTTACTTCTCGCACGCACACCGAACCTACTCACGGCTGGACTACCTCCTGGTGAGTGGACCGATGCGTGCCGCTGCCACGGCGGCGGACATCGGGGTCCTGACCCTGTCTGACCACTCCCCGGTCACCGGCGTTTTCCAGTGGCCGGCGGCCTCCCCCTCTCGGGGGGTGTGGCGCCTCCGGGACACACTTCTACACAAAAGGTCGGTGGTGCAACGCATCGGGGAGGTCATACAGGACTATCTCACCCACAATGACAACACGGACACCTCGCAGGCGACACAGTGGGCGGCGTTGAAGGCCGTCCTACGGGGGGAATTCATCTCTATCTCTGCAGCTGAGAATAAGGAGCGGCAACTGAAGAGGGATGAGCTGACAGCTCAAGTCCGGGAGCTTGAGCAGGTCCACCGCCGTACGGGGGCGCCGAGGGTGTGGAGGCAGCTGAAGGCAGCGAGGAAGCTCCTGTCGGCTCTGGATCTTGACAGGGCGGAGTACGCCGCCCTACGCTTGAAACATGCCTACTACACTGGGGGGGACAGATGTGGCAAGCTCCTGGCCCACCGGCTCCGGGTCGCGCAACAGCGCAGCGTTGTGAAAGAATTGGTGGGCGCGGACGGGGGGGTTGTCTCCGGGGACGCGGAGGTGGCGGAGTCTTTCCGCGGCTTCTACGAGGCGCTGTATGCTGAGGAGCCCTCCTCGCCACGGGATGCCGACGGCTATTTGGAGTCGGTGACCCTCCCGGTATTGGATCCGGCTCAGGCTGACCACCTGGAGCGGGACATCCATGTTGAGGAAGTGATTTCAGCTATCGCGCGGCTGAAACATGGCAAGGCCCCGGGCCCGGACGGGTACACGTCGCTATTTTACAAGACTTTTTGCACGGCCGTGGCCCCTGTCCTTACTCGGCTCTTTAACTCCTTCTTCGAACCGGGAGCCATCCCTCCGGATCTCCTGAGGGCGACGGTCGCGGTAATCCCGAAACCTGGGAAGGACCGGGCCCTCTGTGGCTCGTACCGACCCATCTCGCTTTTAAATGTCGACCTCAAGTTGTACACGGGGATTCTCGCGTCCAGGCTGAGTCCATACCTCCCCGACCTGGTGGAGGCGGACCAGGCTGGTTTTGTGCCCGGCAGACAGACTGTTGACAACACCAAGAGGGTGACGCATGTTCTGGAGAAGGCCTCAAGGATCTCGGGGGAGCGGATGTTGCTGTCCGTTGATGCGGAGAAGGCCTTCGACAGAGTTCACTGGCCGTATCTTGAGCTGGTCCTCAAGAAACTGGGAATTGGCGATAAGTTCCGCACCATGGTCTTTAACTGCTATAAGCATCCTTCAGCGTCGGTGCGGGTCAACGGGTGTAGCTCCGGTGGCTTTGCCATCGAGCGCGGCACGCGGCAGGGCTGCCCCCTTTCGCCGCTCTTGTTTGCCCTCTACATGGAGCCGTTTGCTCAGAGGGTTCGTAATAATCCGGATGCTGTCGGGGTCCGGATGGGCCAGTACGTCCACACCATCAGTCTCTACGCGGACGATGTCCTGCTGACTTTGGACGACCCTAGGAGGTCGCTGCCTGCTTGCCTTCGAGAGCTGGACGCCTTTGCGGGGGCGGCCGGCTTCAAAATGAATATGAGCAAGTCGATGGCATTAGACGTGTCCCTGGCTGCGGAAACCAGGAGGGATCTTCAGCGGCTCTTCCCCATGCAGTGGTCCTCGTCCACGGTGCCGTATCTGGGGATTCTGCTGGCGCCTACATTACCGGAGATGGTTACGGCCAATTATGCCTCCCTCAGCAGGAAGATCAAGGACGAGCTTGGCCGCTGGAACAAAGGCCTGCTGTCCTGGCTGGGGCGAATCGCGGCGGTCAAGATGACGGTGTTGCCCCAGATACTATATCTTTTCCGGGCCCTTCCGCTCCAACCCCCGGTGGGCTGGATACGACAAATGCAGGCTGACATCTCCCGCTTTGTCTGGCAGGGCCGCAGGCCACGCATGAAGAGGGTCCTCTCCACGCTTGCTCCGGAAGCGGGGGGTCTCGGCATTCCGGACCTCCGTAAGTACTTTCAGGCGGCACAGCTCCGCTATTTGGTGGAGTGGAGCAGGTGGGAGTCCGACAAACATTGGCTCTTCCAAGACCAGGCAGTGGCGGGCCGCACCTTACAAGAGGTTCCATTCCTGCGCCGCGCGCATCGCCCCCCTAATCTTTACGCTTCCTTTGTAACGCGGGTCCCCCTGCGTGTGTGGGACGCGGTCTGTGAGGCCCGGGGCCTTACCATCTTCCCTTCGCCGCTCACGCCCATTGTGGGCAACCCGGACTTCTCCCCAGGGATGGAGCCGGGGGTTTTCTCCCACTGGGTGCAGGCGGGCTGCAGGGCACTCTTCCAGATCTATGGCCCGGAAGGAGTGGTTCCTTTTCAGCAACTCCGCCAGGGGTTCGGCCTGACGGAGCTGGACAGATTGCGCTACATGCAAGTTCGGCATTGGGCCCTCCAGCCCCAGGTGCGTGCCACCGCCGCCCGTCCGATTACACCGTATGAGAGGTGGTTGGCTACTCGGACCTCCGACGCTAAACTGATCACCGATCTGTACAAATACCTACAACCCCCGCCGTTTCACTATTACAACCCGGGGAGGGAGCGTTGGCACAGGGAATTGGGTAGGACACTCAGCCACAAGGAATGGGACAAAATTGCGTATCGGGCGCGGCACTCTGCATATCACACGGGCCTTACGGAGACCTTTACTAAGGTGTCCACATACTGGTACTACACCCCGGAGAGACTGTATGAAATGCATAAACACACTGACAGGGGGTGCTGGCGGAGCTGCGGGCAGGAAGGTACCCTTACACACATTCTTTGGGATTGCCCAGTGCTGACCGCCTACTGGAAGGAAGTCTTGGACGAGGTGGATAAGCACTTTGGGATAGAGCTGCCGCGACTCCCGGCGTATGTCCTGTTGGGCCTCCCCAATGACCTAATGTACCCACTGAAGTCCCGTAGGGGTAGGCAGATCGCAATCGCGCTGGGGTCTGCGGTTCAGAACATTCTAATCCACTGGCGCACAACCACCGTCCCCTCCATCACCGGTTGGTTGCATCGGCTCTGGCATGTGCTGGGGATGGAGAAGCTGTCGCTTACGGTTGCGGGGGAGATAGACCAATTTGAAGAGCTATGGCAACCCTTTCTAGCGCTGCTGTCCACTGAATTCCGGGAGCTCACCTGCCCGAGGTATCTTAGACTTCTCAGGCTGACGCCGCCGGTGACCCCGGCGGACTAGCTTACATGTGAGACGGGGACCCCCCGGGGAGGGGGGGGGGGGGTGCGGGGCTTCCTGGTTAGGATTCCTCTGATGCGGGACCATAGGACGGGGGGGGGGAGTGTTGTTGTTTCGTTACTGGGAGGATGGGGGATGGGAGGTGGGGGATTGTGTTCTATTGAGGTGTTGCTGGGGGGGTTTTTATTGCTTAGATTTGGGGTGTCGGATACGCGTGCGGGGATTTCACAGCTTGTATTTCTAGCTTTCATTTACTGTGTTTTTCCCCCTGACCCACCGCGCTACCTATTGCCAACCCTCTGGAGTTGCACCCTTTTTCTTTGACTGTATTCCATGTATCCTGCCCTCCTATCCCCCTCCCCCATGGTTTGTTTTGTCTCAATAAAAACGTTTTAAACATAAAATAAAACAAACATATTTTTTATATAAACCATTGGCATAGAGTTCAGTTCTTGAGTGTGTGACTTCATTTGCTGACTGAGTGTGTACAACAAATGCTTTACACAGTCCTCTGATACTGCCTTACTGCTCGACCAAGCTACCACTTTTTAGAGAGTAAGGTTATATCTAACTTTAGCCTCTGCCAAACCTCTATGGACTGTGGAATCTGTACACACTGTACCTATTTGGGAACAGTATATACTGAGCCACTTTCTCACAAGTGCCCACTCATGTAATAGCACACAACATACCTACTGCACCCCGATACAATTTGCGACCACAGAAAATTAGATGGGAAAATACTTAGGATGGAACACGCGGCAACTACCAAGCGCTCAAGAGTGCCAACTTTAAAGGACTAACATCTGCAGTGAAGTTAGTCAAATGAAGAAACCGTAAGCTTTGGTTCAGTTTGGAGCTGCATCCCTTTGGTCAGCCAGTTACTAAGACCGATCTGGAAAAAGAAATATAACAGGAACTGTAGTAAATAAGAATATGGAAAAGAAGAAGAAGAAATGGATACATGTCTTTATAGTATTTATTATCCGCATTTTCATATTTGCCTCGACTTGGTACCTTGATGTTTACCACCCTGTACATGTGATATTGGCTAAACCTACTTCTGCACCTACTAGTACCCCGTTAGAGCATCAGCATCTTTTTGCTGAAAACCATAACAATGTAATTGTTCAAATGGTTCACACTTATTACAAACAAATAAATATCTCACAAAAATGTCGGGTTTGTATGAAACTTCCAGCGTTCATTGCAACAGGTATGCCGTTTCTGTCACTGTCATTATCATATGATTCAAATATTTAATGATAGTGGTTATATTAGGTAGTATGGTATTAGGATGTTGTCTATGCACACAATTCCTGTCAATGTGCTGTGGCCTACTGGCACCAGCTTGCTGCACATCTCAAACACTCAAGCAGCAGACCAATATGGCAATGGTTCTACAGAAGGAAGTATTTGTGTTAATGCAAATAGATGACCACTTCTTATCCAGCGAAGAATAGTGAACATTGCAACTGAGCACACACTAATGTTTTGGGTTAAACCATACTGAAATGTTCAGAACTAATGTTCTAAGGGTCGATTGTGAAAAATATATTTTAATTTTTTATTATGAATATCAGTTCTTCCATTTGTAATTCCATGTAGGTTTCTGATTGCGAACTTTGGTGCCCTCCTGACGTGTTTTCAAGTCAGCACAAACAGACTTGTTTTGCTCATGCCTTCACACACCTGGTGTTGGCATACCTGCCCTTTTCCCATCTGAGGCTAATCTAGTAATGTTTATACTTAATTGTTCAATTGTCTGCAGTTGTAGGAGAAGGAACAAGCATTGTCAACTTGTAAACGCTTATGCTTGTTTGTTCAATTGTTTACCTATGTCTTAAGGAACAAGCAGTTTCTCCTGATAATGTTTGTGCTCATTTGTTTCATTATCTGCCAATCTCTTAAGGAAACAGCAGTGTCCACTGAGAATGTTTGTGCTCGTTTATTTCATTGTATGTTATTATTTGAGGATCTGAAACAAATCTTAACCTTGTTATCTAGTTGGGGATTGTTCATTCTGTAAATACTTTGCACAGCCCCAGCTTGTGCCAACTGTATAAAAAGTATAAAAACCCTTCTAGAACTATGTAAATTGTCCACTCTGGTCATAGCCACCTGAGCGCTGTGATTTATGTGCACCCATATGCCACTATTAAATAAGAGTTGCTTTGGCAGACCTCCGACTATTGGGCTTTTTATTTGGAAGTGGAAACTAAAAAGTATCAATTTGCACAAATCCAGCAGCAAGCAATATGTCTCTTGCCAATCAGCAGGGCCAAGGCAACATATTTTGGTGCACTCGCAGGGAAATCTTTAACACTAACCCCAGTATGGCCAAAAGAGGTGTCAGCACGACCTTGCCCTCTTTTTATGCAGTTTGTATCTCCATCCAATACAAGTGTAGCAGTCCACATGTCCATACCAGCGCACACCGGGTGCATGACTGGAGACCAAACCTTAGTAACGTGACGGGAGTATAATATGCCATCTGTAGAAATTTGTAATGAATAATTCTGAACCTGCTAATGGCATATATAGAACTGGTCTAGGAGCACCAGTAACGCTATTGCTTATCAGAGGCCGCTCCCAATTCCCGCTCCCAACACTTTGTAGCACTGCTCCGAGAGTGCAAGGGATCGACCTGTGCAGTGTGGTATAGAAGGGAGACCAAGGGGCTTTTTTACAAGCCCTTTGCGCCGCCGATGCATTCCTTTTTCCCATATTAAAAGTAACTCATCTGCAGCGCAAGGGGCTTGTAAATAAGCCACCAAGTGTTTAGGGCTGGAGCCCTGAAGCATGTTATGCAGTGTAACAAAGGTGGGGTGCTCCTCAAGGACCTCTAGAGCTGATTTTCAGCCTAATTTAAATGAAAACATCTAGGGTCCCGGCCAAAGTTTCTCTCAAGTACTTATCCTGGGTGAGGAATGCGCCATTGACATACAGTTCCCCTCAGTGAGTGAGGCCCCTACTTTTTAGTTCATGACGCCATAGAGCTTCATGAGTGACCGGTAACAGAGAATGGTATTCCAAAAGGAGCAAAGAATAGTTAAAGAGGCTCTTAACTACTTTACGACACAGCCTTTGTTAGGCCATGGTGGTGCAGGCAACGTATTCCAGGAGTAAGTAGATCCAGCGGTCGGAGTACCAATATACAAAGGTGGATGAATGGGAGCCATGTAACCTTGCTCAACAGCAAAATGGGCCATCATGACAGAGTTATTACATATGGTAAAGGAACCACCCAGAAAAATGTGATTTTATTGAATGGAGAGGAAATCGAGCAGATATAGTAAGTGTGGCCCAGACTTGTGATCAAAACCTACTAATCAAAGGACAATCAAAAAATATATGAACAAGATCACTTTTGCACATGACTAGCAATTATTATCTGTAGGTAATTTGTACTTCTATAAGGAAGAGGGGGTAAGATAGAGTATGTTATAAAGAAACATCTCTGTGTGGTGGTGGCAGACTGAGAGGTGGTGTGGATTTTAATCCAAATGTTACGCCATAACGGTACAGGGATTGATTGTTGGAGATCTGCTTCCTTTTGAGCTTCAATATTTTTTGGGGCCTCGCAGTGGAGTTAGTGAAATGTTTATCAATATTTTTATAGTTAAAGGAGGTCATGACAGGAACTGTGAAATTGAATGTGGAAGAACTATTATCTGGAGGTTGTGCTGTGGTTGGAGTGAACAAAGGCGATTGTAAGAAGTAGCCTTAAGCTGATTATAGTTTAGAAATGAGGATGTGCGTAACCCAAATTTATTTTGGAGTGTTGAAAAAGGGAGAAGCCGGGGCATGGCCAAGCCTACAAGAGAGTGAGACGCTTGTCTCCGCTCTCTCACCAGCGTTTTCAGCCCTTCCCATCAGCATCGGGCCTGAGACTAGTACTCCACTGCAGCCCCGACACCTGGGGGTTGGTCCCAGAGCCGGCCCTACTTGACGGCACTCCACCCGCTGCTTTGACAGAGGCCTACCTGGCTTGAACCGCCATCTTGCGGCTTGCTGTAGTGTCACTCGCGGCGCCCCTTCTGGCTCGGTTGGGGCTGCGCACTTGTCCGCTCCTTGGCTTGTAGGGGTGGCCTGCCTCTGTTGGACCCCAATTGTCTGCCTCCTGCCTGGCACGGGGCGGGCGGCTGGAGCTCTGCGCTGATCTCAGTTGGGCCGCAGCAGACTTACGGCTCTCCAGACCGGGGTCTACAGCAGCCTATGCACCTGAGTGCCCGGAGACTTCCTGCTTCCTTCCCTGCTGCTGGAATTCGGTGCCGCACTGCTAAATGGGGTAAGTGCCAGCTGTGGGTATACACAGCGGAGCCTGGACTGGACGCTACTCACAGCACATGCTTGGGGTAGGAACTCACTCCTGGATGGTGGTGTCCCGCCTCACTCACGGACTGCTTGGAGTTCTATATTCAGCTGTGCCATCGCACAGCGTTACTTCTTCCCCAACCGGGGCTTCATCTTACCCCTCGCCAGGGCCATATCAAAGGACATTCAGGGGCTCTCTCTTACACCGCCACACCCCATATGTTCCAATTGGCAGGCACATCCGGCCTGAGTACACTTTGAACTGCTACTCTTGGACTTAACCAGCATCCACATCAGGCCCCTGGATTTGGCCTCCGATGGATTCTCCTGCATTAGGGCAGCCTGGTCTCCTCCTCCTTGCTATCTCTCGATTTGTGGGCCCCTCGGCTGCCCTTGACACAGTGCTTGGCTTCTAACTACCCCTAAGCTTACACCTGGATTCCATTCAGGCCTCTTGGGTGGACTCTGAAGCCTAACGGCTTCGCCTCTATATAACCTTGTCACAGATTTCCCCTGTGCCTGGCCGAGACAAGTTCATTCTAGGACCTATACCATTGGTGATGCCCTCCAGATACGGCCAACACCACCCACACGATCCACGCATCCCCTCCTGCCTTGGATAGAGAACCCCGTGTGACCTTGACCCTGGGACTCCTGGACATCTTCCCAGACATTCTCACGCGGGTGCACTTCTTCACTGAAAAAGAAGCCATTCTGCAAGCCCGGCAAAGCTGGTCTTTAGGGGCCATTCCATTCCGATATTCCAAGATCTCGCTCCTGTTACTCTATGACGGCACAGGGGCAGGCTACGGAAACTTAATGTTGGGCATCAATGGGCACTCTTTTGCTTATCTCTAACATATGAGACTTGATACATTTCAAAGGTGCTTCACCTCAACCTCTATACGACTGTATCCTCTAGGGTGACAGTATAGGTGCCCTCCTCCCCCTATCACAATGCCGAGCCAGATTGACCTACCCACAGGAACTACTGCCTCTAGTCCAAGGAACACTAACCACGGCTATAATTGACGACAGAGGCACGTGCTGGATCTGGTCTGGGATCCGCCCTCCCCTGTCTCCTATGAATGCAGCAGCGTTGATTCCGGCCCCGACCTGCGCTAGCTGCGGAGGTGGGAACTCCACGGATCTGCCCATCATTCCACAACTGTAGAAAAGTGGTTTCTGTTGCAGTAGGCCACCTACTTTTTGCCATATATCTGATGCAACTTGACTTGGTGTTCCCAGGGCCTGTTTTCTTTCCCAAAACGGTGCCTTTGTACCCACAATTGGCACATCTCTGGCCACAGGTAAGCCCCTTGTAACAGGTATCATGGTTACCAAAAACACTGTGACCAGGGAAAGCCTCTAAGGGCTACAGCACCTATTGTGCCACCCTTGTAGTCCATTCACCCTAACGCCCACACACTGCCATTGCAGGCTGCATGTTTTGGTGCCATGCATGTAACCCACTGCCTGCGGCCTAGGTAAGTCACCCTTCTAGCAGGGTGCACTAATCCACAGGTGAGGGTACAGTTGCATGATCACTGTACCGCTACAGTGTCTAAGTACATTCTTAAACATTGTAAGTGCAGTAAAGCCATAAAAGTATATGGTCTGGGAGTTGGTCACTACGAACTCCACAGCTCCATAATGGCTTTACTGACGAGTGGTAGCAAATGTCTCAGCACATTAAATCCACACTGATGCCAGTGTCGGTTTTAATGTAAAAGGCACTCGGAGGGCATCTTAGAGATGCACCCTGATAAACAACCTGCCCTGGTGTGGTTCCTGAATGGCTACCTGCTATTTGATACCACCAGACAGGTTTCTGGACCCGTGGGTAGATAGCCTCCACTCTCTGGGTTCAGAGACAAACCCCATCCTGGGTAGAGGTGTCATGCCTCCTCCCCAGGATGGGCTGGGTCCACGAAGGGGAAGCTACAATGGCCTGTAGCCTTTGTAAGCTGTTCCTGCCATTTGCTGCCCCCAGCAACTGGCTCCCACTGATTCTGAGCCCCACTTTGGACGGGAGATTCAGTGGGAAAACCAAGCTAAGAGAAGACGTGTGCCCACCTTTGCCAACCCCCAACTCTCGTGTGGGGGAGATGAGGTGAAGCACACATCTCAGTATCTGACATCTTGAAAATGAGGGGACCCAGCCAACTAGAGAGAGGCTCATTCCCCCCTCCACTGGAGTGTGGCATAATAAGGGTATACTCACACCAAGGAAGGGACCCATTGGTTCCGACCTGCACACCCCTGTAATGCCCCTAAATTTAGTATTTAGGGGCGACCCTGAATCTTACTTCCTCATATTTGAGTTTAAGAAAGAAGGACCGAAGAGCCGTGCCGACCAAGCAAGAAGAGAACACCAACTGCTTTGGCCCCAGCCCTACCGGCCTGTCCGGACTCCGACCTGCCTACAGTGGAAACCCTGGCGTGTCCACCAGTCCACCAGTCCCCTAGAGCCTGGGGGACCTGCCCTGCACTCACCTCAAAGACTCTGTCTCCTGTGAGCTCTGGATTTGCTCAAAAAAGACTCCAACACAGAACCTGGATCCAGGCGGCTCCACTATTCTGCACCCGACGCATGAGTTGGAGTGGCCCAACACCATGAGAAGGTCTCCCCAGCGATCCTGACCTGGGATCTGGTTATCCCTGACCTACCTCAAGCTTCACGCAGATGCCTGCATCCTCAACCTGAAGGGTAGCCCCCCCAACCCCGCCCGAAGCTTGTAAGATCCAATGCCTAACTACACCCCTGCACTTGATGCCCCAAAGCCTTGGGTGGCCCAACCAATGGTGTTCAGGCCTCCCCAAGAACCCAACTTACCTCTCCTGCCAGTAGTTGCCTTCAAGAAACCTCCCTGCTACAGCCTGCAGCCTTTTCTTCGAATCTGAGATCTCCAGTGCAAACCACAGGGCTCCAGGTGTCGTCTTGGCACTCTGCATTCGGCCACTGCCACACTGCTGATAGTGTTGGCTCCTCCAGTGCTGTTGCTAACCCCAGGAGATTTGTTCCCACACCCGAGTGGCCTGTTCGCAAGCAGCCCCATTGGCTAACATTGGTACACTGCACTCTGCACCCGGCCACCCCAGTGCCGCTGGTGATGCAATTTGAGTGCCTAACTGAACTTTGAAGAACCTTGGTTCTAACCCCCAAAAACTATTCTTGCAGGTTGTTTACTTACCTGTAAACCGACAACCTTTTTTACCCCAGAGGAACAATTGTTACACATTTTTGTTCTTAAAATGTTGTTTCAAACTCTTTTGAAACAACTTCTTTTCGTCGAAGTGGGAGTCCCACGGTACATAACATGGCAATGTAGCAATAACATAACCATAGTATAGGTAAGAAAGAACCATAGAGTAGCATTGAATCATAGAGCTTTATAGATAGAAAAACTTGTCACTTTTATAACATATCAAAGTCATTGTAAATAGTCTAAACTCCAGCCAATCAGGCACTAGCACCCTCCAGAATGTTCTCCGCAGAGGCTCAGGCCCTCAGATTTTTCTACCCCACGTCGTGTGAAGGGAGTCTCCCTGAGCCCTGCTCAGTTTTTTCTCATATTTCTTCTCACACAAATATTTTTTGTCATGTCTTCAACCAAGATGTCCCTCTTCAGACCCTGTGGGACATGTGGAAAACAGCGACTTCATTCTGAGGACCCTCATAAGAAGTGCATTTATTGCTTCTACCCTGAACACCAGGTAAAGGATTGTAAAATTTGCAGGACTTTCTCACAAAATACCTTAAAGGACAAAGAGGGGTGTCTCCTTCTGTGGCTCCAGAAGTTGAAGACTATGGATAACCCACAGTCAGATGTGGAAAGTGTTTCCTCGGTCCGGACTGCTTCATCCTTGAAGAGAGCCAGTGAGTCGGAGAAGGTTTCTCCTAAGACTATGGTGGCGAAGAAACATCATGTTGTTAAGTCCACAGACCTGCCTTTAACATCTAATGGGGTGTTTTCTGCGCCTCAGAGTCTGTCTTCACCCTCTACGCCCCCGAGATTTGACTCTCAGGCGTCCAAGACACTATCTAGTTATTGCCTAAAAAACTGACTATCTCGTCAACGAGCTCGTCGTCGCTCCCTCCGTCGACGAGGACTTCTGTCGTCGCTTCTACAACGACGACTTCAACTTCTTCGTCTATGATCCTGTCGTCGGCCTCATCACCGTCGACGTTGGTGTCTGTGAAGGTATGGCCTCTGTTGTCTACGATGCCTTTGACTTCGTCGACGGCGTCTAACAAGCATAATAAGCATTCGTCGACGCGCACTTCATCGTCGACGAAAGGGTCCGATTCGTCGACGGTGGCTTCATCGGCGGTGGCTCAGCGGCAACATCTCTCGACTACAGCATCGGCGGCTGCATCCATGGATCTAGTTCCTTTTGAAGTTTACAGGTTCTCTGCTTCACAGCCGACAGTCTTTGTTGGATGCCTTGATGCCAATTCAAACTACTTCTCATCCTCCAGCAGAGCTGTTTTCTTCTGACGCTGGTGAAGATGATTCGGAGGAGGATAACAGGTTTCAGGCTGCTCGCAGTCCCTCTGAACTTCTAATTAAATGTCAGGATTTTGATGACGACCAGAAGTATGAGGATTTTTCAGACCGTACCAACCAACCAGCACCGGATCTTTCAATGGCGCAAAATGCCTATGTCCCTTGTTTCCAACCTTCAATTTATGCTGGATGATTATTACCGTCGTTTTCCAAACTCATTCCAGGCCTCTCCAGCTCCACAAGCGCCTCTTTCACCTCCGCTCACTGCAGAACCGCTTTCCACGCCTTCTACATCGGCGTCACGATTACAACACCAGGTCACTCCTCATGTCATTGAGGAGGATAATGATGATGATGACCGAGACGAGGGTGAGCTGGATGATAGATCCCTCCTCACGGAATGGGACAATTATCAGATTCAAACACCGTCCCCCACCACTCCAGCTCCTCTTGATTCTCCACCGGTGGACATAGGTGGATTTCATGTCCTCATGGAAAGGGCGGCAAAGACATTTCACTTCCCTATGGTTACTAGACAGGAGGATTGTTTCTTGTATGACTTTAAAGATCAGCCACAGAAACAAGTATGGGCTATTCCCATCATTGATTTTATTTGGCAAGAGGGCCTCAGGCTCATGCAGAACCCTAATTCCATTCCTGCTGTCCTACCACGACTGGATAAAAAGTACAAGGCCCCGGCAAATGCTTGTCTTATTGAACGGCCGAAACCTGATTCCATTATTACTCAGGCAGCTCAACATCGTGCCCGGAATCCCTCGTCTCCATTATCGGCTACTCCGGACCGTGAGGGAAGATGCTATTGGTAAAAAGTTTTCCACTATGGCAGCCACTACGGTCCGGGTGGGTGGCCAATTCTTTGGCTATCCTCGGCCGTTATGACCGACAAATGTGGTCGGACATTGCTTCCCTTGTAGATTTAATACCAGAACCTTCTAAGGCCGAAGCACTGAAAATTCTTCAAGAAGGGGAAAGGATTTCCTCGGAGATTATTGATTGTGCTGTTGATGTGTCTTCTACTGGTTTTCGACAACTTGCAGGAGCAGCAGTCCTCCGGCGGCAGGGCTGGTTAAAAGCCACATCTTTCTGCCAGGAGGTGCAGACGAAGATATTGGACATGCCTTATGAAGGTGAATCGCTGTTTGGCCAAGACATCGATGATGCCCTTCAGACAATCAAGAAGGACACCGACACTGCTCGTGCTCTAGGCACTCTTCAATTTAAAAAACAGCCTTTTCGGGGTGCGAGGGGTCGTGGCTCCTCCTCTTCCTTTCGGGGAGGTTCCAATCAGAACCGACAGTACAACTCTTTTCAAGGCCAACAAAGCTACTCCTCCCAGAATCAACAATCGTACAGACAACTGCCGGCGACCTCTTACAGGCAGTACAGAGGTAAATACTCTTATAGAGGAAGGGATTCCTCCAAGAAACAATGACTTTTTCCATCTGCCATTCTTGATACCTCCCACCCTCTCAAAGGTTGGAGGTCTAATCTCCCGCTTTTACTCCAAATGGTCATTGATTACTACCGATCAATGGGTTCTGGATATTGTGCGCAGGGGGCACGCTTTAGAGTTCGTAAAGATCCCTCCCAATTCTCCGTCCAGAGGTCCTCCTACTGCCCATCCGAAGGAAGTTTTAGATCAACTCACAATCTTGTTGAGAAAGGGCGCGATCAAAGTGGTTCCGAAACTACAAAGGGACAGAGGATTCTATTTGAGATTCTTCCTTAGACAGAAAAAGTCGAGAGAATGGCGCCCCATTCTGGACCTTCGCTCCCTAAACAAGTACCTCGAAAAGCAAACATTACGAATGTTGTCTCTCCAGGAGGTGCTTCCTTTACTATTCCAGGAAGAGTACATGACCACACTGGACCTCCAAGATGCCTATTTTCATGTCCCGATCCTGCCCAGACACAGAAAATTCCTCCGACTCAGAGTGGCTGGGAGAGATTTCCAATTCACGGTCCTTCCATCTGGACTTCGTTCTGTGCCTGAGTGTTTACCAAGGTCCTGGCACCGGTGGCAGCTTATCTTCATCTACAAGGAGTACACATTTTTCCATGTCTCAACGACTGCCTTCTAAAGGCATGTTCGTTCGAACTGGCATCCCGACACACTCTCCTTTGCAGGTCCCTCTTCCAGTCTCTGGGCCTTACGTTCAACCTGGAAAAGTCTCGATTTTTTCCTGCTCAACTCTGGACGTTCTTGGGGGCCATCCTAGACACTAAACTGACAAAAGCCTTTGTGTCTCACGAAAGGCGTCAACGACTTTGCAACCTAGCGACCTCCCTCCGGTTAAAAAAGTCTGTTTCTGTTCGGCAGTTTAAGTCTTTCCTCTTGTATTCCCCTAGTCCCTCACTGCCGCCTAAAAATGAGACCCATCCAGGAGGAACTCGACAAACAATGGGCTCAAGTTTCAGGATCCTTCAACGATATGATCAAGGTCACGTCTCAGATGAAAACTGCTCTGTTCTGGTGGACTCTCAAAACAAACGTCTCTTCCGGTTATCCATTTCTGGTGGACACCCCAAGTTTCACTCTCACAACAGACGCAGCTCTTGAAGGGTGGGGAGCGCACCTTCAGGGCCTCACAGTCAAAGGGAGGTGGGATTCCCACCAAAGGACCTGGCACATCAACCTTCTGGAGTTACTTGCCATATTTCTGGCGCTAAAGGCTTTTCACACCACCATCCAGGGAGCTTCAGTGTTGATCCAGACGGACAACACAACATGCATGCACTATATAAACAAACAAGGGGGCACATGGTCCATGTTGCTATACCTTCAGGCTCACCAAATCTGGGATTGGGCAATCCAGCATCAAATCACTCTGACAGCAGCGCATGTTCCGGGAGCGTCCAACATTCTAGCGGACTCTCTGAGCAGGTCAACCTCTTCCAACCACGATTGGGAATTACATCAACCCACACTGGATCGCATCTTTCAGTTATGGGGTCCCTCGAATCTGGATCTGTTCGCAACCAATCTGAACCGCAAATGCCCGTTCTACGCAAGTTGACTACCCCAACCAGAGTCGGGCGGGAATGCGTTTTTGATGAACTGGTCAAAAATATATGCCTACGCTTTTCCGCTGATTCCTCTGGTCCCCAGGGTTCTTCGGAAAATGAGGAGAGAACCTTGTTGCATTCTTCTAACAGCTCCCAGGTGGCCTCGACAGATATGGTTTACGGAACTCCTGCTCCTGTCGCAGTGCGACCCGATTCTGATCCGCCCACTTCCGGATCTCCTGACAATGGATCAGGGACAGGTTTGTCATCCCGATCCGGCATCTCTTCGTTTAGCGGCATGGAACCTGAGCACTAGAAGTTTGCCAACTTAAACATTCCTTCAGACTGCAGAGAAGTTCTTGCTAAGGCTAGGGCAGCCTCCACTGTGAAGACCTACAAACTCAAATGCAAACGGTTTTGTCTGTGGTGTGACGCTGCTCAAATACACCCTGTTCATTCTACACCAGATCAACTTTTGCCTTTCTTTTTACATCTAGCAAAATCAGGCCTCTCGCATTCTACTCTTTCTGGCAGCAATCTTGAGATTTTGACAGGATGGTTCCACCTCTCTTTACTCCTCCAGAGTAATTCAGCAGTTCTTCAAGGGCCTTTTTCTGATGTTTCCCCCCAATTCGTCGACCGCCTCCTCCTTGGCATTTAAATGTTGTATTGGCACAACTCATGAAGGCCCTATTTGAGCCAATCCATAAGGTCAATCTCAAATTTGTTACTTGGAAGACTTCGCTGCTGTTGGCTCTCACTTCTTCATGTCGAGTCAGTGACATACAGGCTTTCACTACTAAATTGCCTTTTCTACAATTCACCAAGGACTCTGTCTTGCTCCGCACCAATCCGGCCTTTATCCCCAAAGTGCCATCTGATTTCCATCTTATTGAGCCGGTCATTTTAAAAACGTTTTTCCCCAATCCTCAAACATCAGCAGAGATGACACTCCATTCTTTAGATGTCAAAGGATGTCTGAAATGTTATCTTCAAAGGATGGCTACTATCCGTAAGACTGATCAACTTTTTGTAGCCTACGGACGGATTCGAAAGGGGCATCCAATCACCAAACAGACTATTGCACAATGGATATCTACTGCAATTGCTTTTTGCCATCAGCAAGCTGGGAAGCCACTTTCTGCTGCTGTTCGAGCACATTCTACCAGAAAAGTTTCCTCTTCTACTGCGCTGTTTGCTGGTGTACCTCTTCAACACATCTGCAGAGCTGCAACATGGTCCAGCAGGCACACCTTTGCCAAGCACTACTGTTTGGAAGCTGCTGACAACGCTGACAAAGCCGTGGGGCAAGCGGTCCTACGTAATCTCTTTAAATAAGGTGAGCCTCTGTTGCTTCCCTCCTCCTGTATACAAGGTACCGTTTTTCTCTATGCTTCAGTATCTCTATCGTACTGTGTTTTATGATTGATTTATATGTACCTTGCATTATCTTGGTATCACTGCTAACTACTCTTATTCAAGCATGTGAACCTATGAAAGACACCCCTATACTGGAGAAGAACAAAAGTTACCTGTAAACTGTGGTTCTCCAGTATTGGTGTCTTTCATAGATTCACATGCGACTCCCCTCAATGGCTCTCCTCCGTGGGACTCCCACTTCGACGGGGAATATTCAATCATGTGAATCTATGAAAGACATCAATACTGGAGAACCACAGTTTACAGGTATGTAACTTTTGTTCTTTCTTATACATGCCTAATTGGTCTGGATTTAGTCTGTGTGTGTGTTTCTTGTCTGAGTGAATACAACAAAAGCTTAACACACCCTCCTGATAAGCCTAACTGCTCGACCTCACTACCACAAAGAGTTGTTAGTGATTATCTAATTTAGCCTCTGCTATACCTCTGGTAAACCTCTGGACTCTGTGCATACTATACCTTACTTTGGTATAGTATATACAGAACCAGCTTTCTACAACCAACCCCTACCATATTTGTCCCTTTGGAGAGTGACTCCTCCAGAATGACCCGTGCACCGATACGTAGGTCGTACCAGGACTTGAATGGAGCTACTTGGCCCGTTTGACCTGTTATTGATTGTGCTGTTATTTTCGGGTTTTTTTCTGAATGGTCAGGGGATGCTACTCTACGCCTTTTGATGGCTACTTTCATCCCCATTTCGCCTCTTGTGCTGGCACTTCCTGTTCCCCATCTCGGGGAGCGCTCCTCATGCTCCCCCCCCCCCCCCAGCTTTTCTACCCCTGACCAGACCATTCTCCCACCCTCCTGGCTGTCTGCCACCCCGTACACCTGGGATATATACATGCTTTTCCCCTTTCTCCCTCACTGGCTGAGTTCCCGGACCCCGACTATGGTTGACATCCCACACATTAAATTCTTGTCTCTTAACGTCCGGGAAATGAATGCTCTAAATTAGAGGCGCCGGGTATGGTGCTATCAAGCCTCTCCATTATTGTCCCCTCAGGCTTCTGAGTACAAAAATAGCATTTCTTGTAGTGATCACATCTGCCTGTAGAGTGAATGAGCTACAGGCCTGGTCATCCAAGCCGCCTTACCTCGCAGTCTATCTTGACAAACTGGTGCTTCGCTCCAGGGCCTATTTCTACCAATAGTGGTCACCCCATTTCATGTAGGCCAATCAATCACTCTGCCTACCTTTAATGCTCCTCCACACCGCCCAAAGAAGAGGAGCGACTCCACTGTCTGATCCCAAAAAGAGCATTGTCATTCTACCTTGACCGCACACAACAGTTTCAGGTTGATGACCAACTCTTCGTGAGATATGTTGGTGCAAATAAGGGTTGAGCCGTGCATAAGCAGACCATATCTAGATGTGTCATACTCTGCATGAAAATATGCTATACACTGGCCAAGAAGCAACCTCCTGAAGGTTTGCGGCCTCATTCCACTAGAGCTAAAGCTGTGACCACTGCGCCTGCACGCAAAGTTCTGGTCTTGGACATCTGCAGGCAGCAACATGGGCTTCCCTGCTCACGTTCACCAAGCATTACTGTCCAGACAGTCAGGTCCGTAGATATGGGCACTTCGCCCTTTCAGTCCTGCAGGACTTCCTTGTGTGAAATTGGTCTGCAGGGAGGTATTGCTTGGCTATCTATTTAAGGGTAAGGAATCTGCAGTTAAAAGTCTCTATTAGAGGAACAAGTTACTTGCCTTTGGCAATGCAATATCTGATAGTCTGGCCTCGGATTCCTTACCGACCCACTAATCCTCCCCGCTCTGCGAAATGAATTTCTATGGACAGGGCTGGTCCCTTTCAGGGTAATAGTTTTCCACACCAGTGGTCAGTGCTCTTTATGGTTTTGCGATTCTGGCCTGGAAAGTGGTGAAAAGAAACTGATGTCAGCGCACTTGGGTGGAGACTTTATAGGAGCTGCAGACGTCACTTCCGTTGTGTACGATACAGGTGGAGCCGAATTATGCCACCTACTGGCTTGCAAGGGTACTGCTCACAAAACATATTCCGGATTCAGTCTGACGCCTGGGAAATTCAAAGATAAGGAATCTGCGGCTAAATACAGACTCTACCAGATAAGGCGTTACCGAAGGTAAGTAACTTGTTCTTTAGTACCATTGGGTGATCTCATTGGGCTGGTATGGAGGGATAGACTAATCACTGTACGGGTTCCCTCATGTTGTTTTGATATTGTTCACCTTGGCCTTTCTCCCAGACTTGAACTTTTGACTGTGCTAGAGTCATTTGCCAGGTAATATCATTTGGAGATCCATTCTTTTCTACTTTCTACATGGGAGGTTTTGGTAAGCATGGAGCAGTTCTTGTGGTTCATTTGTAACGTTAGGATAGTACATTCTGAGCGTTTTTCGCCTTCTAAAATACACAAATGTGTGTAATAGATTGGTGTCCCTCATAACTTTAATTTATCTAGGGTAATAAATGTCCTGTCTTGATTGATACATGTGTCCCAGTCATTTCATATTGTTCCTCCTCTATTAGTCATTTACTAGCTTTTCTGCTAATAAAGGTAAGACTGGATGTGGTGTTGGGAGGGGGTCAAGACGTATTTCAGTGTGGCCAAAAAGGTTTGCAATAGTGATATGAATACTTTAGCAAATAGATGTAATAGCTTGGTAAAATAATCACTTTAAGTAACGCAGTTCTGCCTGCCAGGGATGGGGGTACTTTTTTTAAATGAGGAGTTTGTGTGAATTTTCTTTATTACCGGTCCATAATTATCTCTCATTGCTACCTCTTTGTCTCAGTGTATTTTAATGCTCAAATATCTAACAGATTTCTCATACCAGCACTATGAGTATTCCAGCTCCATGGCGTCAGTGGCCCTGGTCAGTGAAAGTTTGTCAGATTTATTCCCATTTTTTTAATACTAGGGTATATACATTTAATAATATCTCTTTATTACTGGTGGTAAATTGGTTTCTGGGTGTTTGAAAAGGGGCAGCATATTGTCTGCATACATAGATTGTCAGCCTTCTGTCGGTAGAGTATAGCCATTTATGTGAATGATATTCAGACCCCCTTGTTTTTACTGTTGAGGAAATAACAAAGGGACTGGAAAGGTGCAGTAGGGCGAAGGCCCTGGGCCAAGATGGGGTCCCAATAAACCTTTTTCTGGAAGATCATGTTTTATGGCCCCCCCTTATTGCTGAACGTATTTAAGGCTATAGCTAAGGGAGGCCCCCTGATATCATGGAGCACAAGCGTCATTGTTCTGATTTATAAAAAGGGAGCCAAAAGTGACCCAGGCAATTATAGGCCCATATCCTTGTTAGACAGCACCTTAAAACTAATGGGACAGCTATTAAATCGGCTGGAAGAATGGGCATGCGATGAAAATATATTGATCCCGACCCAATATGGCTTCCAGCGGGGAATGGGCATGGTCTACCAGTGTTTGAACCTGAGCCTCGTCATTGAGAAATATAATAGGGCTAAAGGGGAAATAATCTACATGGCCTTCGTGGATCTCTCAGCTGCAAATTATGGGAGATAATGGAGGCCATGGGGGTGGACTCCCCCCCCCAATTCTCACATTTATTAGACAGTTCTACTCCCAGACCACCACTTCGGTGTGGTATGGCAAGGACTGGGCATGCACCTGCTCGGTCCGGATTTTACAGGGGGTTAGGCAAGGATGCATCCTCACTCCATTCCTGTTCTGATTATACACGAACGTGGTTGAGGCAGCATTGGCGGACACTACTCCGGACATCCCGAAATTTGAGTCCCTAACTCTGCCACTGTTCGCATATGCAGACGGCACCGTCCTAGTTGTCAGAACAGGCTGGGCCTTGTAATATATGATAATATATGATAAGATGTTTTATGACTTCCATGACCTAAGGGTTAATGAATCGGAATCGTTTATCTGTATAGCTAACCCCACATGGCGTGGGAAAGCACCATCTTTCCACTTAGGGGCCTGTAAATCAGAGGTAGTAGATTATTTCCCTTATCTGGGAGTCATGTTTGATAAAGGTCATACTTGGGCTCACATGGTCAAAAAGAGGTTAGCGAAGGAGAGCAGTATCGCAGCCATCACTAAATTCGTCAAGAAACTGGTAACAAGACCTATAAAAGTCATAAAGAGTATCTATACGGCTAAGACAGTTTCGGCAACTACTTATGGAGCGGGGGTGTGGGGCATGTCTCAAATTGATCAGTTACAGATTATCTAGGATAAATTCCTGAAGCGGCTGATCTCCCTCCTTGTATCACGTTCCAATTTCAATTGCCATGCGGAACTGGATTTCCCTTACATTAGCAACCTGGTAAGGTTAGCCCCTTTAGTTTTATGACATTCAATTTGGAGGAAGAACATGCTATTTTTAACATAACATATTCTAAAGGTTTGCCTTGTTTAGATAACATGCATAAAATAGGATAGTTTCATTACGTGAGCACTCTGGGTCTGGAGGATTTGTACAGAAAGCCTAGTGAATGCCTCCAAACATCTAAGAAGGTTTTAAAGGATTTTTTTTTGGCTAAGGTGGTGCGAGAAGATACGGATATAAACCAAGTTAAACCATCAGTTGGGATATATCGAAACCTCCCGACTCCAGTAGAGGGTGATTATTGCTATCTAGAGGAAATCCAGAACCTACAGCATAGATTTATCCTAGCAAGAATTTATATGAACTTGTTTCCCCTGATGGTGGGTTATCCGGCGGGAAAATACAAGCACTGTGACCTGACAGTTTGCTCATGTGATGGAGTTTCGGAACAATTAGATCTTCATATCATCCTATTTTGTGAATTGTATAAAGTGGAAAGAGACAGATAAATATTACCGGGTCTGAGACATTATAACTTTAGACAATGTAGAGTGGCTCTCAGATTTCTTAAAAAGCTCAGCAACACTTTAATTAGCTTTGCAGTAGCTAATTTCCTTTGGGCTTGTATAAAGAAAAGGATTTTTTTTGCCATTTTCAGGAATATTGAGATGTATTTGAAATTTTATAGATTTTAGATTGTAAATTTAATAAAATGATATGCTTTTATTACTGATGTATTGTGCTTTTATGATCTTTATTTTGTTTAAGATCGAATAAAGCTTTATGATTGATATTCCCGGAGACAACATGCTAGTGGGTCCATAGCTATTGCAAATAGTGCAGTAACAGCGGACATACCTGTCTTGTGCCACAGCTGAGAGTATACTTTTGTGGAAGGTGGATATTTATTTTTATCCGAGCCTTGGGCTTCCAGTAGGGAAGTACAATTAGGATTGTTGGGTATTTGTCGGGCCTTAATCAATACAGTGCATATCTAGAACGATAGACACTGCACAAACCAAATTACAACAATGCGCATCATCATTGAGCAGTCGATGGAAAGGAACCCACCTCTCTAAGCCAACTTCTTCGACTATAAGAAGGCATTCAACAGCGTGGACAGGGATACCCTTTGGACACTCCACCGCCACCGTGGTGTGCTTGATAACCTTGTAAGAATTATCAGGAACTCTTACACGGGAATGACCTGCAAGATAGTCCATGGAGGACAACTCACAGAAGCCTTGGATGTGAGGACCGGAGTTTGCCTGGGTTGTTTGCTCTTGCCTTTTCTCTTTCTGCTGACTATAAACTGGATCATGAAGATATCCACAGCAAGGAAAAGAAATGGGATCCAGTGGACACATTAGACTCAGCTCAACGACCTGGATTTTGCAGACCACCTGCCTCTATTCTCCCATACCCAACTGCAGATGCAAGAGAAGAATGGAAAAGTGGCAGCCACATCAGCACAACTTGGCCTTTACATCCGCAGGGAATAAACAAGATCCTGAAGGCTAACATGGCCAGCACAGCTGCAGTCACTCTTGCAGTAGAATCACAGGAAGAGATTGAGGTCTTCACCGACCTGTGCGGTGTCATAGACGAGCAGGGCAGCACAGACGCCGACGTCAAGGCAAGATTTGGCTTGTTGAGACTCCTCCATAGAAGTATCGTCGACTCGGACGCGTTTCAGCCTCCACTATTCGCGTGCACACGCGGAATAGTGGAGAAAGGGACCGTTATATATGATCAACTCATTTTTGTGACAACTGATCGGGAGGCGGTTGTGATTTTGGAAGACTCATTTTACTGGAATAAATTGACCACCCCGAGAGTGAAGGGAGTTCCTTTTGAGCTTCAGCACCCAGCGGGCGCTATCGAGGCGCAACTTGAGGTCTTTAAGTTATAAGACCGTGAAATAATTAGCTGATTATTGTTCCTATGCCCTCGTCCTGAGAAGGCCTATACGTTTTCAGAGGCTGAAACGCGTCCACGTCGACGATACTTCTATGGAGGGTTCTTGTGTGTAAATTGAAAAGGGTGTTGTATAAAGCACGTTATGTGACATAAGAGAGCTACTGAAAAAATTTTGTGTTGCCTCTGTGCACATACCTTTGGGCTACCTCTAGTGGACTGCCCGAAATAAATGGCCAGACATGAAATAGACTTTGGGGTATTGGTGACATTATGTTGTGTTTATTAAGGTTTTTGATGTATGCTTTTTTTCTTTTTTTTCTTTATGTATAATTGTTTGTTATCTTTAGTTGTAGATCGCTCCCATTTTGTATGTTTGCCCTATATCAACTTAGATAATTCATGTTTATAGAATTGCTGAACTATTAGTGAGGGTAATTGATTGTTCCCTACACTTTAATTAAAAAAGACATATCTATTCCTCTGTTTCATTGTTTTTTATTTATGATTGTGTCCCTTACCCAGATACAGGAGGGTGAGTTGGGTATACCCCTTAGGTATATATATATATGAAGGCCCGCAGCACAGCGCCTAGATATCCTTGCAGGTGATAAGCTGCGCTTTACAAAAACTGCTTGATTTAAGTTATTCCTTACCCGTCGGCGGTTGTAAAATTGTAGCCCTTCATTGTTTGATAAATGCCCCTGGTTTTGAAAACCTGGTAACCTATATTAAATACAACCCCCAAGGGAGCTTTTAAAAAAATAAACGCGCATTTCAGACAATACATTTAAACTGCAAATATGATTTTAGTTGTCTTAAGAGCCGCACACTACAACGGGATGTTGATTAATCCGTCTGTGTGGAGTACCATAAGCCCCAGAGATTGCACGCTGTGATTTCACAGCTCTCACCTGGCGCGCCAGAGACCTCACAGCGCTCACCTGGCGCGCCAGAGACTGCACCCAGACACGACACAGCGCTCACCTGGCGCGCCAGAGACATCACAGCGCTCACCTGGCATGCCAGAGAACTCACAGCGCTCACCTTGTGCACCAGAGACTGCGCCCAGAGACCTCACAGCGCTCACCTGGCTCACCAGAGACTGCGCCCAGAGACCTCACAGTGCTCTCCTGATGCCCCAGAGACTGTGGGAGAGACTTCCTAGAGATCACCTGCCGCACCTGAGACATAAGGTAGAGCCCTCCCATAGCTTACCTGTCGCACGTGGCTCTAACGCGCACTGCTAAGTACAAAATAAGCGAGGGCCTCCTTGCGCCACCGGTGGTGCGCTCCTCTCACCCACAGCAGCAAATATTGTGCAAACTTCTGTCACCCGGGAAATCACTCACTCGTGATCGCTCCCACATTAAGCACCAGCTGCAGGACACCGAGCAGCACCACCGTCTGCTTCATGTTGAGAGAGAGAAAATGAACTCCCGCCTCCCACGCCACCTTTAAAGCCCCGCTAGGGGCGGCAGCTGAGGCTGATTAGCAACCTGCCCACTCCCGCCCAAGGAGCGCCACTACTGTGGGGCCTGTCATGTGATGGAATTGGGCCGGAACGCTGCCCGCCTTTCTGTACCACCAGCGATCCCTCGCTCATGTGCCTTTGACTCACTGTCTGGAATCTGAAGAAACAGGCCTTTTGGTGCAGGGATGCTCTCACATGACTGGCTCCATTATGATGTGTTTTTAGATTAGACAAACTTCCACCGACACCTGCTTTCCCCAGTTCATCTCTCTGGAGCAACTTAAAACAAAGTAGCGTCATAAATGCAAAACGGGAAAACATCGATGCGCCATACAAACAATGTTATTTAGGCTCGCTACGCCATCTGTGCGAGGGTGAGGTCAGGCTTCCAGTTCTGGGCTTTGGTTGATGCGATTTGTTCTTTTCAGGTATGGTAATCCAAATAATTGAATTGGGGCAGACAAGACTACAAGTCCCAGAGGGCTCCGGATTATAAAAGGATAAAGACAAAATCAAAAACTAAGAATCCTGCCAGTGCAACAACCAATAATTAGAAAATATCGCGCCTGTTGTTGTCCTGCCAAAAGAGGAGGCCCTTAAGGGATGGGGACTGAAATAGGCTGAAAAAGAAATAGCTGGGCTGGTATTCTTTCTTGCACCCGACAAGTATGTAGTAGTCTAAACAAGCTGTCGCCATTATGTCAACGAAAGCCGCTTGTTTATATTTGCATCGCGCTTTCACTTTAAGTGAAAGCGCGATGCAAAAATAAACATGCACGTGTGTCTCTGCAGAGCTCCATCTGCTCGGGGTGCTGCAGTAAATCACAGGAGAGATGGTGACCCACTGAGAGGCGAGCGAGAGAGCCACTGCTTGTGCCTGCACTGACTGGTGCCGTGCGCGTGCAGAATATCCAGTCCGGGTGGGCGATCCGGAAAGGAGACAGGGAGGGGACCAAAAAGCCTCACTGCAACTCAAAGGCGCGCGTTTAACATAAAGTGTGACGCGCGCCAATGAAAAGCAGAGGCGGAGCTTCCACCCCACTTCCAAAAGAAAACCGATGACAATATATCTCGTAAGCGAGCAGCACATGCGCTGCGACGCTAGCGAGACCTAAAAATAAGTATATCCTGATGATGGAGCAAACTATGTGTAGAGTTATGCACTGGTTTCCCCTTCCTTATCTCAAGCTGATTTGATACCATTGGTTCATCTAAGAATTGCAGCAGTTTGTTTTGGATGTCAGTAATTGAGTAGTCTGTTTCTCTTGGTGGTGTGCATCCTGATTTATGGCTGCATAGTAAAATAACTTTTTTGCTGTTCTCCTCTAGTTGACTGGTTGCTTAGCACATTTGTGTTTCATTTGGATTACTGCAGTTGCACTCACTCATTCGTATTATTATTTTAAATATTAAAACTGCATCAGTTGGCCTAATGTTCTTATGGTTGGGATTATTATTGCCCCAACCCCTAATCTAAACTGATATTCAGCCCTACCACATTAATGACATTACAAGTATTACATCCAAATCTAACATTGAGTTTTAAAGCAAGAATAAACCTCTCACTAAACCCAAGCCTAGTATCAAGCACTAAGTATAAGTTAAGACCACTAAGTTAAAATCATATAGACTAAACGCCAAACTCTTAACTGTAAAAGATTGTTTAATGCCGAGTACCTAAAACTAAATTTCCAATCCTACATCAGTTCATCATCATCATCAATATACTTTATTCGATTTTACAAATAAAATCATAAAAGACATGAAATATCATAAACATTTGACACCGTCAAAGTCATCCATATTTTAACACTCCCGGGAATTTAAACATCAGTTATACTTTCAACCCATTACCGAAGCGCCTACACATAAAACCTTTTGTCACAAGTAATCCACATTTCCTGAAAGTAGTTCAAAATCTACAGCTCATATTATAAATATGAGGCCAAATCACAAGTTGGAAACATTGAGCATCTTAATCCTAAACATATGTTTAACGATGAATACTAAATCTATACCAAATCTCTCAAAGGAGCCTGATGTAAAAGTGGCCCATAGCTGGACAGCTGCCAAACATTAGTGATGTCCCGTTCATCCGCCTCTCACTTCTCCAACTTCCTTCAGAGCACAGTGGATGATGTTTTCCTGCAGCGGAGCACACACCTGTTTTGCTGACTGAAAAGCTCTCTTTTCTGACCCTACTCAGCTGAGATTGGTGTCCAAGAGTCCACCTTAGTCAGTGTGGTAAGTCCACTGCCATGTTCTCCTGTGTTTTTCCTGCTCAAGCTCAATGTGTGCAACCTTCCAACTCGTGGGTGCAATTAGTTTAGTTTTGTTGTTTCTGAGACCTGCTTCTGAGACAATAAAAGTGCAGGCAGGTGAGCCACTGTAATCATGACAGACCGCCATCACTTGTTTCCAAAGGAGGCTCTCAACATCCATGCAGAAGCCACTATAGTAAATAAAGGCTACTGGCACTGTAGGAAACTGTTGGCGGGTTTACCATGGCTTGGGTGGGAGAGACAGTGCCATGACCTTCCCACCCATATGTCAGCTTGTCCACCGAATGATGAAGAGGCCTCAAGTCTAAACATGTAGCCTAAAACTGACTCCAAAGCCTAAATCCTTACTATATACTTGAAACTCTAAGCTGAAAGTGAAATTTGTATTTTAAGCGTGTATGCCTAAACATAATCCCTTCAGGCTAATCTGTTTACTAAATCTTCACCAGTACCCAAAGAAAGCATAATTAAAGCATAGACTGAATACAAAAACCTTACCCTTTGTCCAAACCACTAAACCCTTAAAACATTAACCCAAAACAATAACCCCTAAATTCAAATAGCACTCTAAATCTGAGTCTATTCCTTAATTGCAAGTTTAAATCCCTAAATCTAGGAATAGGTTCTTAGGCATAAGCCATTAAGGCAAAAAAATAAAGGGACCTGTTCATAAAAAATAAGTACATCTAGGAATTGTAACCGCCATGTATATGATTTTCTTTGATTTATTATTTATTTGGATTTCACAAAAATTCCAACATGTATGCAAGGGAGATGTTTGAAATTAGACTTTTGGCCTATGCCTGTTTTCCCTTGCCCTTGCCTGAAAGCTGACCTGCTGCTGGATTAGGGTTAGATAAAATGTGCAGTTCTCATTTTTTGTTACTGTTTCCCCCTTGCACTTAGTGAAACATGTGTGCTTGGAGCACTCCTTAATGCTACTTGCTCCAACATTTCTGACCTAAAATTACATGCGTTTTTAGAGTAGGTAAATGTATTGGAAATTATGAATCCCCATATCTACTGACTTTGCCCATGTTATCAACATTCCCTATTGGAACACTCCTGTGGATTTCCATTTCTAAAGTTATCAGCTTTTTCAGTGCGAGAATCCCTTGACTTCTGATTCAGTGACTCCCGATAAGGAAATTCTGAATATGCATGCATCTTTTTCCCACAGTAGATGACTCATGTAGTTGGAAACTAATTTTTAAATGGACTTTAAGCCTCTAACTATCTTCTTCAAAATATAATTTCTTAAGCCAAAATTGAAGCTCAAAGTCTGAACCATTAGACCTATCCTACTAGGTATGATACTGCAAATGTAATCTCCCAGCCAAAGCACTAGAGGAAAAAACTAAACAAATGTCCTAGTGTGAACCGCTGTAGTTTAAGTATTAAACCCTTTCCTACAAGATGTGTCAAAGTACATATTGAAGGCTAGGAGGAAGCACTGGTTTAATGAAAGAAAGCATACTACCATATCCAAAATAGTTGATATCGAAAGAAAGACGGCGTCTTGTGTTAAAATTCCCAAATAAATAATGGCAGTTGATTAGAGGAGGATTTCAATTGTAACATCACAATTACTACCAGACAGCCTACTCTCCTCTGAAGTAGAAAAGATCTAATAAAACCTTGCTGGTGTTTACCTGCTGTGACTCCAAAGGTTTCCTACTTTTTCCAACACATATCCCTGCTTTCCACTATCTGTTCATCTATGTCTTGTGTACCTCATGCTGGTCATATTTTTTGAATGGGGGGGTTCCAATGCCTTCTTTCTGATTAAAGGGATACAGGAGGGTGGATTCAGCCTCTACCCTTGACAGCTTAACAAACATTATGAAGGGATGGGGGCAACATTGGCCTACATATAAATAGAGGAAACTCCTTGTAAGAAAAATATAGGGATTTTTTCGGCCACTGGTAACTGAAAGTCAAACATACCAATTTGATAGCAGGAAATCTCAAATGTGATAACATCTTGATCTTGGCTAGTAGTTATTTTGTTCTGAAAAAGCACCCAAACAGTCATAGTACAGGGTAAAGATTTGGCTTTCCAACAGCTTAAAGTGATGTTGGACTCATGTAGCTTGCAACGGTACTTCACCCAATGGTATTCAGTTGCCAAAACAATTCAGCAATAAGAATGAATTGCATGGACATTTCGATGTGATGCATATATAGATACTGAGAGGGTGGGTGATGCAATTTCCTGTCCTGTATGTGATTTTATATGAATAGTTTGATAACAGAAAACAAGACAAAAAATAACTCTTTATAGGCTACATGCTAGATTTGGCACACAGTGAAAGTTATGTCTCCTATGAATTGTGCTACGGTATCTGCTGCACCAGTACAAGAGGAATATGTTGACTTTTCAAGTAATGTAAACCGTTCCGCTGATCTCCGCCAGGACAGGTACACAATATAAACAGATAGAACCACACAAGTAACCGAGCTGGAGAATTTTAAAACATATATACTTATGGGGAAAAAATATTTAAGAAAAAAATATTGAGGAATCCCATTGAGTGACTAAATCGTAATATCTTAGAATAGAAATACCAACCCAGCATTGGCAATTAGCCAGTTCGGAGAAAATGATTAAGCTCAAAAAGTTGGTAAACGTAGTTACATTATTTAGTTGTATTTAGTAAGTACATTCTTTTGGGTAATGTGCCCATTAATCTGAATAAAAAGACATTTCGATAAATTTTGAATTTTAAAATGTGCAAATGACACAAACCAAGAGAATGTTGAAAGACCATTAATGATTGCTTTAGTGCTGTATAATTATTCAAACTTCCCAAAAAAATCTTGCTCCAAAAGAGAATTATCCAGCAGAAGGGTGTTCTCAAAGCCCTTGTGAAGTCTAATGACCATCCTCTTGGTTTTAGAGGTACTAACTGCCAAACCTTGCAGAGTACAAAAATGATTTAATGTATCTAAAAGCCTCTGAACGCCTCTTTTTGTTTTTGAGACTAAGTGCCTGATTACGACTTTGGCAGTGCGGCGCCAGGTCCGCCTTCCGCCGCACTGCCAAAGCCGTGGTCAGACTGCCCTCCAGATTAGGAGTTTCAGCCAGTCTGGCCGGCTGTTTTTTTCCGTTCCCACGGCGCTGCCTCTAAAATTGGGCACTGCAACGGGAGCGCCAAAAACAGTTCCTGCACGGCATGGACTTAAAAGTCCAAGCCATGCAGGAACTGGGGCGCATGCACACAAGGGGGCCAATGTTGTGCCCCCCTGAATACATCCCAATGCGAAGGATGTACAGGGGGCCTTGCAGGTCCCCCTTTGTTTTCTGTCCGCCACGGGGTTCATGGAGGAGGAACCTCCATGACTGCGCCACCAGAGAGGAAACTCGTAATATGCTTGACGGGATCGCAGTGGTCCCGCCAAGCATATTGCAGCCTTCTGACCACTGCAACACTGCCAGAGAATAGCGATTACCTGGCAGCTGCGGCGGGGCTGTGGCGGTCCGACTGCCTGACTCGTAACAGGGCGGTCGGGAGACTGCCACTGCCACGCCCCTACGAGTCTGGTGGTCTGTGGACCGCCATACTCTTAATCGGGTCTTAAGAGCGTATCAACTGCGAATAGTAGAATTGAGACTTTGAAAGCACCCAAAAGTGGAGCATCGTTGAAGCTAGTGCCAACAAAATTCTCAATCTGGTTCATGTAAGGGAAAAACGCTATGGTGGCAGAGAACAGCCCTGGTGCTCTTGCTTCTTAACTAGGGATGGGTCAGTGTTTCCCCCCCCCGTGGAAACCAGCGCACAATTGGTAGGTATCTGATAAAGCCATCTAGCTGCTGATTTCTAAACTTTTGACTTCTCCCCAGGCGCCAGTTTGGATCTGGAAATTTTTCAGCAGTACCGCTGGGAGATTGTGTCGTACAGCTCCGTGATGACGTCGACTCCGGTCACGAAGTCAGTGGGGCCATACGAGTCCCCTCCGGCACACGGATATCAGATTCTTTTTATCCGGGCTGTAACTCGGATCTGGAGAAGCAGTTCCTTGGGTTGATTTTTTACCTGCTTCAACACTTGGTGTCCGTTTAACAGTGTGGTTTGATCTAATGTCTACAGGTTTCAAACCCTGTGGGTCTTGTAGTCTACATATGTCAGTGATGGACCTGCATACAATTTGTATATGGTGTTTAGGCGAGCACCACAATGCAGAGGTCATTAAAAGAGAGGCATTTTAAGTTGATGGCGCCACCTGTGTTGTGATCCTCGGAGGCTTCCCTGCCTCTGTCTTCATCGTCTCGGGAACAGCATTCACAGGGTCGATCTAGGAGCCAAAGCCATTCTGGAGGACGTTCTCCGGGTTGTCAAAAGGTAAGCAGGTGAAGTTGCGGCATTCTCACACTTCACCACGAGGTGACTCTGTCTCCCGTGGCTCTTCCCATTGGACGTTTTAGAAGGCCGTACGCGACTCTACACCGCATCTCCCTGAGTTTCTGGGAGCTGGGGCATCAATGGCTCGGATGAGAGAATATTCTAATTCCTTGCACCTCATCTTTGGTACCCCATCTCCCTCTGATGTGCTTTAGGCCCCAAGGAGGTGAGTGGGGCGCCGTAGAAGGGTCTGCCCTCTGTGATGGTTGAGCTGTTGGATTCAAGGGGTCGGCGCCGGTCGACGTCTACTGGGGCCGCTTTGGCGCAGGTCCACAGTCCTTCGAGATCTTGACCTATGACGCTGGACTTTGATCAGCCGGCTCTGACACTGGCGTTGGTCGAAGTCGCTTGTCCTCTTCCGTGTAGGCATAATACGATGTCTGGTGCGAGTAGACTATTCAGAATGAGGGGATAATGCAGGTTTTGATTCCTTCTCAGGAAGAGGTTGTGGAAAGCCAGCCTGTGTGTCGATTGAGGCAAGGCCCCTTCAGCCCATTTCTGACATTAATGTGCCTCAGATGGAGGAGAGCTGGTTGTCTGCTCTGGGAGCGGCTAGTGGCCTGGATTCGTCATCAGCATCAGGGTTGCTTTCTTCCCCTGGCCTTGCTATGGAGGCAAGTTCCTCCTTTGCAGACATGCTAAAAAAAGTGGCTACAGTTTTAAACTTGTCACTTCCTATGGTGCAAAGGTCCACAGACCCTTTAATTGAGGTCCTTTTTCAGGGACAGATAGGGGAGCCCTTTTTGATATTTTATTAGGTAATTGGGAAAAGTCGTGTGCCTTAGTGGACCGCGATATTGCACGTAGACACCTGCCTGCACCTTGGGACACAGTTTGTCTTCATAGACACCCTTCCACCTATAGCTTGGTGACTCAAGTTGCAACTTCTTCACAGGATGTAGATTCTGTTCCCAAATCTCCAGTGGGTAAGGAGTCTAGGAGTCTTGATGCATGTGGTACACACATCTTTGCTTCGGCAAGCTCAGCCTTGAGATCCATTAATACATCTTGTGTGTTGGGGTGATATTCCCATGCTTTATGGGATTCGCTACAGAATGTGTTGCCATGTATTCCAGACAATCTCCGCACAGAGATAGGTGATTTGATTAAAGTTGGTCAGCAGGTTGCTAGGCTTACCATAAGGTGTGGTGTGGACACTACGGACTCTAGGTCACGCTGTGGCATTGGCAGTGGCAATAAAGCATTGGGCTTGGTTGGCAACTTTGGGTTTATCGGAGACTGGCCAGTCGACTTTGGTCGCCATGCCATTTAATGGTGCCTATTTTTTTGAAGTCAAGCTGATGCAGCGTTAAGATGCTTCCTTGAAAGAAGGAGTTATTCAGAGTCATAGCTTTTCGTTGTTTGTTACTGGTGTAGTTTGTCTTTATACTTGAGATGCAGGCTATTTCTTTATAAGCAAGTAAGCTTTGTTATGGCATTTTACATGTCCCTTGTTGGTTTGACCACTTGGTGTCCTGCGAGAGCAGATGTTTTATTCTCAGTACCATTTCCCCCCCTTTTTTATGCTAGTATTGATTTGGATGATCGAGGGAGGGTTCCCTTTGTCCCTTAGCCCCCTAAGAATGAGCTTTGTGCTTAAGAGGTTATTGTCAAGAGAAGTGTCTTCTTGTATGGAAGATTTTCTAACTCAAGCTTCTTTGAAGCATGTCGGTATGCTAAAATAGGCATGGTTTCGACCTTTTGTGATTCTCATAGGGACATGTTGGTATGCCAGTGGTAAGTCTGGTATATAGGGGCGTTCTGGTTTTTACTCGTTAGAGTAATCAGCGTAGTTTGTCCTCAGTATTTTTGTGGTGTGCATATTTATTATGCCGCCGATGGATTCAGGGCCTACGTTTTGTATTCTTTTGAATACATGTTTTTGTGGTTCATCCTTTATTAAAGTCCTCTTGTACTATGTGTTTTAGGGTGCAGGTTGTTTTCTCTTTCTGAGCGGATTGCATATCTACATTTTTATTATGTGTCCTTCACTTTTTGGAGAATTATGAGAGTCAACTCTGAGTTAATCGTGTATTCTTTGCAAGACATAATTTAGTTGCCTTCTACTCTGTGGAGGGGATAGGTGATTCATTCTTTCATTCCTAGAACGTAATGGGGTGAACTCTGGATCTTACGCTGTGTGATAGGTAGTGTTGGAAATCTGATGGAGACTTCTAGCTGCAGTTTCCTTACCTGTTTTCTTTCATACAATTTATGGTTGGAGTTTTTAGGCTTTATAAGAAGCTCTTCTTGTTATTCTTTCAAAATGTATTTCCATCTGTCTGGAGGGATATATTTTGCCTGTCTTTTGGGGTATGTATCTGTTTTCTTTGTGTTTTACAGGTCCTTGGGAAATCATGGCTGTTACTTTTTGAGGCGGACTTGTGATCAAATTGTGTTTTTTTTATTAAAAGTGTTGGTGCAGGTGCTTGTTGCTAACAAGGAGTTATTTTATGTATGATTTTTCTTTTAATGTTATATTTTGGTATGCACTAATAGGTGCGTCCCCTTTTCCCAATCTATTTATTTGGTCTTCATTTAATAAAAAAAAAAAAAGAAAACAAAGAGTTTTTAATGAGAGATGTGGATGCTTCTCTTTTCTTGCTAGCCTTGGTACTTTTAAGTTAAGTTCAGACTATCGGACCATGACACTGATGGTCATGCGAAGAAGGCATGCTTTGTAGATACTTGCGGGCCGGCTGTAAATATTGACCAGCGAAATTCTGTGAGTTGTTGGACCACTTGGAGTCTACAGGGACACAATTTTATAATTATTATGTATATGTCCATTTGGTCTCATCTTAGTTTCTTTATGGCGCATTATGTAACCTTTGAGTTGTCCATTTGTTCAAACAAAATTCTTAATACTATCGAGGTAATATTGTTCATCTTTCTTTTGGTGTTCAATTATTTTGGTATAATGGAATGAGTTCTGAGAGTCCCTCTTTGGATTTTATCAGGACGGTTCTGTCTCTGACATCTCTTTATTTTTGTGAAGAATGCGGATTACATGACTTGTGTCTTGCACTCTGCCGTTTTGGTCAATGAGTTGTCTTTCCCCTTGGGGGATAGAAGAAAATGTCTGATAACTGACAAATGGTTCTTTAGGGGGTTTTTTCCCCCTTTTTCCTTCACGGGCAGATTCCTTCTGGCCTGTAGGGTTGTTTATTATTTATATGTTGTGCGACAGTGATCATGGATTCTATTAAGAGCTAAGCTAATGTTCTGCTATTCCTACTTGCATTTGGTCTGTTGTTAGTTATAACTGGCTGGTTCTCTGTTAGAACTTTTGTACAACCAGTTATTATAGTGGTTCCACGTTTTGGTGCGGAAGGTTTCACAGAAGAAACTGACATCCGCTCGCCAGATAGGACTTGTATGGCTCCACTGACGTCATGACCGGAGTCGACGTCATGACGGAGCCGTACGACGCCATCCCCCAGCGCTCAGAGGTACTGCTGAAGAATTTCCGAATCCAGACTGGCGCCTGGGGAGAATTCAAAAGTTAATGAATCTGCGGCTAGACTGTGTCTCTACCAGATATTACTTAACTGAAGGTATGTAACTTTCACGTTGTGATGCAATCTTATCAGAATACCCAGCAAGGCAGATGAAATTCCCAAGTTGCAGAGCATGCCCCAAAGAATATGTCGAGCAACGTTATTCAATGTGGAGCGCTAATCGACAAACATCACTTAAAGCGGGACTTTCCTTGATTTTACAGGAGTCTCCAAGAGCAAATAAAACCTGATGATCTTTAAATGAATTGCAGAAAATGGAGACAAAAATAAATGTTGTCTACTATGGTATGTAACAGAGGATGTAACATTCCGATGCGAGTTAGTTTTTGTACCAAGAATATATTAAATAAATCATGTAGAAATATATGGCAAACTTAAAAACCACAGAGCAAAATTATACAGCGAGAAGCGTGATAAAAGTGGGGCCAAGACAATCTGTAATTTTCACAATATGTACCGCAAACAGTGATGCATAAATGGTTACTTGTATAAGTCAAACACTCAGGGCCTGATTCACTGTGTTGTAGGATACTACTGCCCCTCCCCTCTTCAACTGGAGAAAGTTCAAATTCAAACGCAAATAATTCCAGGATTCTTTTTTATTCTGTGGCGAATACTCCTTTATCACTAAAGAATATGGTCAAATGGCTGAGATCTCAAAGCCTTTCAGTGGTTATAGTTTTGTTATATTCAGAAATCTGTTTTTTTTGTGCTGAGCTTATCAACATCCTTTATCAATGCTTGTCTTGTTTTCCAAATTCAATTCTGATTTACATCTTTATCTACTATGTACAGTATATCTACATGTTTCAAGTATAAATGTTTTATAGAAATAAAAAAATAAGTTAACATCCTTTTTGATTCTCTTATGTTGATCGTTCTTCAAGTTCATGACGACATACATAAGCAATTATTTTTTCTTGGACGAAAAGGACTAGAAAGTGGAAAATAGTTGTTGACATACCAGTTGCAAAACTATCAAGTTCCTTCATTTGTACGGCATGCATTCTGTCTATATCTGAATTCCAAAGCAATTGCCATCACTTCCATGTTAATAGGACGCTTGCATTGTTTTTAAACAAAAAATTATGAATTAACCAACTATTATAAAACCACATTGGAACCTTTAGCTCTGTTTATTGCTCTTAACAAACATTCTTCTTGTCATGCAGGCCGTGACTGCTTGCCGCTGTCAATCCAGTTCAAAATAGACTGCCACCTCCCATTTTAGAAGGGGTAATCGGGTATGGAATACACATCTGTAGTATTTTGGAAGAAAAGCAGAGGCCTGCCTTTGTTTACAGAAACATGATTTGAATGTGTATCAGTTGTTCAGCCCTTTTAACAAAAGTCTGTAATTAAAGTTAACGTTTTATAATTCCTCTTCCATAAAAGAAGTACCTTTGCTGTTCATCAGTGAAAATTAATGGATATGGTGGCTGTAATTTTTCACATCCAGAATAACTCATGTTCTAGGGATAGTCTTCCTGTGTCTGCCCATCATGTAATCTTGGTATGCTTTGTTCCCATATTTGTTGTTTAAATTAGGAGATCTAATGTTCGAGTTCTAACCAATGTCTTACTAAGCTGGTAATTACATTAGCTTTATTAATGGACAATTTATGCTCCCCGATGTGGGTCTTTAATTTCCTTAGGGTTTGTCCTATGTATACAATTCTACATGGGCATTTGATTACATCTACAATATTCTTTAAACCACAGATATTATATTGGGATAGACTCATAGATTGATGTGCAAAGTAAAGGCAAGTGTCTTCCTTTAAATTCTGATACTGCCCGAGACACCTGTCATGTTCTTTTAAGCATTTGCAGCTAGTCTTAAATTTGGAAAATAAACAATTTTTTAAAGATTGAAACTATTGAATTCGGTCCCCGGTTTGGCAAATGGAAAAGCGGATTGCTCCTGTTTGTGTGGGACAAACACAACTTAATGAATAGTAAACGTTATAGATGTGTACTTGCAATGCTTGAGCCTCAACAAGTCCTCACACAGACAAAGAATAACATTACCTATAGGAAAGGAAACTCTGAGGAAAGCCACACGAGGACTAAGACATGGAACAGTATAGTGGGATTTAACAGGTTCTCGTGCAAAACAAGTTTTTTCTTCGGTACAACGTGATGTAGTTGAAACTAAGCACTACATGTTGTGTGATACAAGCGTGCATGCACTCCCTCCCAGTGTCTTATCTCCTGTGTTACTTCTGCAGGCTGGTGAGAGAGTTTGTGGCCCAGAACAATGCAGTGCAGATCAAGCATGTTATTCAGATCCTGTCGCAGGAGTTTGCGCTGTCACAGCACCCGCACAGCCGGAAAGGAGGGCTCATCGGCCTGGCAGCCTGTTCCATCGCCCTTGGCAAGGTAAGCTGTGCACTACAGCCTTTATCACTGCCAGTGGCTTGAGAACTTAGAGATGGAATGGATGTGGGTCTGCTGTCCATATGTGCTGGGGTGAATCCTGATTGATACTGCCCATGGCACCACAGTGACTGCTGAAAATGCTTTCAAAGTTATCTGCTGCATTTTCCTCAAACATTGCACATTTTTGCAAACCCTGACCTGTGTCAAAAGACCCTTTTCTCTTGTATGCTGTCTTATGAGCTTCCTGCTATTGTGTATGGAGAAGCAACTTGCTCATTGTGCTTAATAATTCTTGTGTCTTGTAGGCATTGACTGATGGAATCTATAAATGAAACACATTTTCACTCAATTTGCTCCTAGTGGTTGAGAAAGTGACCATGAAATAAAATCTACTTATTTTATTTTTCGATGACCACAGTGATAACCTTTTAATTGCTCTTACGAGTTCATGAACCTAACTTTGTCGAAGATGTCTTACATATTTGTATAAATATTTCTTTAAAGGATTGTGAAATGTTATTGTAATACGTTTATGAGACCGTTGTTAATGTCAGTACATTGGATCCAAAACTTTTTTTCATGTGTGTGCCTCGCAGAAGAGGATGCGAAGAAAAGTACTGAGGAAAGTCATAGTCAACATGATCACACTCAACACTATTGTAATCAAATCCAATGAGTGTATTTTGTAAATCTCTAAATCGGTTGATACTGACGCAGTAGTTAAGTATGAGGGCTCTTTCTGGGCTGACATGTATTTAACATATGCCCAAAGTCAATATCTATCTATCTATCTATCTATCTATCTATCTATCTATCTATCTATCTATCTATCTATCTATCTATCTATCTATCTATCTATCTATCTATCTATCTATCTATCTATCTATCTATCTATCTATCCAATATATTTATTTTTTTAGCTTTGTGGGTTACTGCTGGTTAGTGAGCTGAAGTACCCAACAGGATGCAATCCCAGAGAGCTGGTCAGAGGTCCCGTCTTACTTTCACTTTTCCACCTTCCAGCCCCTCAAGGACAAAGAAAGGGGTGTTGACAACCCAGCAACAGTTACAATCTCAGTCCTATGATTCACTACACCTGTGACGGCCATGTCCCCACATGCTTTAGTTACTGGTTCCATATTTTGTATGGTCCAGGACCCTGTTTTCGGCCGGGCTGTGATACCTTGAATGGCACAGCACCAACCTCTTTCTCAGACACCTGGGAGCCCAAGGACTGAATGGTCATCGTCAGAGATGTAAGAAGTGTGAGAAGTTTGGCCTCCTGTGCAGAACTGCTCCTTATATGCTGCATTATTGTATTGGCCAGGAGATGCTGTACACTTCTTTATGCTCAGTATGCATAAAGTTTAATTAATAAGCAAAAGCCTAACTTCGTGGCTTTTTAAATGCTTGTTTTGTGGCTCGTAAAGATATACATAGAATGTCCACTAGACTTGTAAAAACTGCAGGCCTGTTTTGGTCTACTACACTGGGAACACAATACAGAATCCCCAAAACATTAGGGTGTTCTACTATTACAAGTATTGTAGCCATAATGAATGCTGCATTGCTGCTTCCGGAAGTAGTGTGGGTGCCTTTTTGAAACATTCTGATATTGTGCCTTGAAAGACAGAGCTGCTTTACTTGCACTACTGAACCGCCAATACACTTGGCCACAAGGGCAAATGAGATTTCAGACTCCATAGCCATTTTGTCCTTGTCCTCATGACCAACACTGACAGTGACCTTTTTCTAGTTTCAAGATGTCTACCACAGCTAGTCTGATGCTGTCCCCTTCTTAGCCTGAGGTTGGGACGGTTCACTTAGAGGCAGCTGGCTTTTGGTTCAGATACTCTTGCCGTTCTCCAAGTGCAGTCTGTAGTCTTAGAATGGCTGTGTGCTTGGGTCTTTCCATATTGACAGGGCTACAGATGCATGGAATCTTGTTTCTCTCACTAGAAGTGTGGGAATGCTGGATGGTAGGACTTCTGCCATTAGCAGTGAATGCTGGGGTTTACATTTTTAGGGTATTGTGGGTAAGAACAGCTTGTACAGAGCAAAAATGTCGCACCTTCCTCTATTCAGAAAGGCGTGAGGGTGGTAGATTTTTCTGAGAACTGTGTGAACCAGTGGACAAAAACCGTAGCTGGGCCACTTTTTAGAGATCTATGACAAAACCTTAAATCCTAACTCTGAAAACTTAATTTCAGTTTTGGACTGTTTATTGGGATAGGCATGTTTTTATGCTCATGCAGCCACTTCCTGGTTTGTGATGCTAGTCATGCATCTGGCTTCGCGGTGGAAGCCTCTGAGGTCATGCCCTCCTCTCTAAATGTACGTAAATTCTGTAGGGGGAAATTTCTAAAGACCATGGATAATAAATTGAGCCTCCTGCGAGGCTACTGCAGTGGTACGCTCCGTGTCGGCTCTCAACCATTGTCTTGAACGTTGCTAACTGAGCGGTATGGCAGTTACGTGTTACCTTGGGTGACCACTAATGGAGTATCCCAAATATGTGTTGCCTCCCAACTGCCTAATGATATACCCGAGCCGGTCAGTGCTGAACTGATTACATGAATGGTAAATTTAGTGACACAAGCTTCAAGGAATTCACTCAGTGTCTCGACTGCCTTTGTATTGAGTTCCTTAGATCGCTTCCGGCGGGAGGAGGGGGTGGTAACATCTATTTTGTAATGCTGTAGTGTGACTGGCTGCATTCTCATGTGAGTGTGTCTGGAATCTGAGTGAGATCCTATTCTGTGGCTGGGTTATGGATGAGCCATCCCCTTTTCAATGACGTCATTCTTTGGCTGGACTCACCTGAATCCTTCCTTCTCTTTCTTGCAACGGGAGGATGATTTGGGCCGGGCGGCGTTCAACTGATGCTGTTTTGCTGTTGGCTGAAAGAACCAGGCGACATCACAGGGAGTATTGTGCCATTTCACAAGATTAGCAAGAGACGAACCACTTTACACAGGGACAAAACACTTGAAGTGTAATGCAGGGCAGGCTGTGACTAACACCAGGAGTAATAATACAGCAAACCAACAGATGCTAGATAGCACGTAGGGGGAACCAAGGGCTTAGTGCACGTGAACGACGGAAGCATCACTGCGAATCAGGTGCGCAACGCCCATAGGGCTCAAAGGGCTTCAGCAACAATCCCCCCCCCTCTCCCAATAGCGCTCAAAGGGCTTCAGACCCCCCAAAGTCGCAAGAAGCCTCAGAGACACCCCTACTGATATCCAGGTGAAGGGTTGTAACATATAGATCATAGGCTGAATGTCCTGGACTCGTTGTGGCAGAGGGAAGGCTCAGAAAAGCACCTCAACCAGGACAGCTTCAATAAATGACAGCTGTTGGGAAGGAGTCATATGTAACTTCAGTGTGTTGATGGAAAAAAAAATATCGATGTCAATAGGTTGTTAGTCATCTGGGGTTGGTTTATAACTGAGGTGAGCTTGTCTTCAGCAGCCAGTTGATGAGGTATGGGAAGGTTGGTATTCCTAACCTCCAAAGGTGGGCAGAGACTACCACCATCCCTTTTGTGAATGCCCGAGGTGCATAAGTACAGCCAAAATGAAGGAATGAGAACTAAGTGCTTGTTGCTTACCTGAAACGCCAGGTAGCACCTGAGGGTCTGCAGGATGGGAATGTAAAAATGGGTGTCCTGCAGATCCAACGTCACCATCCAGTCTCCTGGATCCAGGACAGACCAAATTTTGTCTAGGGTGAGCATTGTGAATTTGTTCTTCTGGAGGAATAAGTACAGAGGGCAAAGATCGAAGATAAGGCAGAGACCTCAGTCTTTTTTTGGCACCAAATAGTAGCAGAAATAACAACCAGTCCTGACTTCTGATGCTGGCACCCTATCTATGGCTTCCTTGTCCAAGAAAGTCTGAACAACTCCTCGGAGTATAGACATGTGGTTCTCCAGGTTGTGAAGGCTACCATGTGGTGAAGGCTAGACTGCAAATGGACTGGTGGCAGACTTCTCTCGCTACACCACCCAGAAATAAGTGTTGTGATGGATGCCTTGTTGCTGGGTTGTGGATGTCTCCACATCAACTTGTTGGAACTGCAGGTGATATGCTTGGCACTCAAAGCGTTCCTCCAATTCATCAAGGGGGAACAGGTGCAGGTACTCCTGGACAACACCACCACCATATGGTACTACAACTAACTGGGCGGAGTGGGATTGTGGATCCTGTGCCTCGAGGCTCTGTGCCTCTGGAGGTGGTTGAATCATCAGAGTATCTCTCTGATCATACAACACCTGGCGCTTTAAATACCAGGGCAGATGGACTCACCCAACATTGGCGAGAGGATCATGAATAGTATCTGCACTCCGAGGTAGCACATGGTACTTTCAAGCAATGGGGTAAAGTCTGGCTCAGTCTTTTTGCCACCATAGAGAATGGTCAGTGCCCAAGATGTTGCTTGTTGGTGTTCCCAAGCCAGTTCTTGCTCGGAGATGCTTTTTACTTGGATTGGAGCTTGGAACTTCCGCATTCCTCTTGCCTTTGCCTTTACTGCCTAACGTTTTGAAGAAGATCAGGATTGTCTGGGCCCAAGTCATCTTAGTGGCTCCAAATTGGGCAAGGAGTGTGGTACCTGGAACTTCTGTGCCACAAAATTTGGATTACCGAAATAAGAAACCTAACCATTAAGGGAACAGGGATCCCGCAAAAAATGTGTGACAAAACCCTCTATCCAGAAAGAAATATTATTTTCTAGAGGCCCCTCACCCACCAGGGTTACCCCTAGGTGGCATGCTTCATCATTAGGGTCATCTCAAACCGCTGCGGATGGAGGCGTGCTACGGCTTGCGATCTATGTAGGAGCACTTTTTTTGAATTTATGTGTTGTGCAGTGATGTGGAGTGGAAGATAAATAGTTAAAAATACCTAGCTAGTGAGCTGATATTTTATTCCTGCTCCTAGTTGGTATGTTTAAAAACAGGGGTTAATAACAGGGAGATACGTAACTATAATGAGTATGGTTTCCCTCGTACTTGGTCAACATATTTCGAGCTGTCCTCTACAAGCTCTTCTTCTGGACCACACAAGGACCAGCCCAGTGCGTACCACTTCTAATAACGCCTGTGAATAGGAAATAGCGAGGTGCACACCTAATGTGTGTACACACAATACAATTAAAACATACTGGGGTGAGGGGCCTTTAGAAAATATTTTTTCTTTCTGGATAGAGGGTTTTCTCTCATTTTTTACGGAATCCCTGTTCCCTTAATGGTTAGGTTTCTTATTTCAGTATTCCACATTTTGTGGCACTGTATTTAGTAAGGAGGGTAAACCGAACCTTAACCTATACCTCCCCCTGTTTTTGATTGTACCTGGATCTTCTGGCCATGAGCATCTGTCCTCTGATCCAGTTGCCCCTTAGAGAGGATCTCCTGTCAAAACAGAAATACAGGGTCCTGCATCCAAGCCTTTCCCATCTTGCACTGCCATGCATTAAGATTGAGTGTCAACAGTTGACGGCTTTCGATCTTCCTCCTAAAGCAGTTGTAGTCCTCTTGGCAGCCAGGTGTCCTTCAACCAAAGGCATTTATGCTGTACACTGGGAGAAGTTTGTTGTTTTCCTACTTTCTACAGACACAGGAAAGAAGAAGATTTGGAGGACTGCAATCTTATTTACTTGACATTTGGGGCTGTATTATGCAAGGTGCTTGGCTATGGTGCTACAGAAGAGGCCTCCAGCCGTTTGTGCCGCCCCTTCTTTAATAAAGATAGCGCTGGCGCACATGTAGCACCAGCACTACATTGAAAGGGCATTCCCTCATTTAAATGGATGCGTTGTCCCGTGCAAAAGAGGGAATCGCAAACAGGCCCTTAGCAGGGACACTAACAGTGTGCCACAAAAACAGGGAACATTGTTAGTGCACCCCATTGTTAGTGCACTACCTGCCAGCAGCCCTCTAGAGGTGGAAATGGGGTTCCAGTTGGACCCACAGACATATCCCGATCTTTGTCCCCTCTTTAAAGTGCAGGTGACTACTGCATGCACTATAAAACATGGGTGGATTGGAAGCAGTTTCACTGTATTGCACTGAATGCCCTGCCCCAGGGCAGGCGCGTGTTCACAGCTACCCTGTGGACAGTGCATTCATTATCATAGGGTGCACTATCTAGGTCTGCGCCAGGCACATATTTACAAAAGGTGAGCCTGATACAGACTGGACCAGTGAGGCTGTCTGTAATCAGGGCCCAGGTACCATATTCCAAGCACTGAAATAACCTTTCTGTCCTTGAAATCCACAAGCTCACTCTGTGGTGGTCATAGTACCTTTGCAGAAGATCAAAGCAATGCCTTCCAATAGGAGCAGGTCGACAACATTGTAGAGAGTCTAGAAATGCATGGTGAGATTTTCCACTTGTGGTAGCTCCGTGCGGCAGGCCATCACCATCATGGCCTCCTATGGGCTGTCCACCTCTTGCATGAGTTTGAATACTTTGACTCCTTGTTGACTTACTACGCCTAGAAAGAAAACCTATTCAAGCTTAGCCTGTGGAGTAGAAACTGCTGATGTCATGGGACCTCATCAACAAAGCTGTCAGCACCATGGTGGTTTGCATGGTCCATGGCTTTGGATCTGAAGCCAGATGCCCAGGATAAGGTCACCAATCTCTTTTTTGAGGGGAAGAATTCATTTGATTCCACTATGGACGCGGTCCTGCACCAGTACATGATAGGAATGGGCCCGGCCAAATCGGAGTGTCATCCAAGCACTTCTGGCCAGATGGTTTTCTCTTTTCAAGCTGGCAGAGGTCTCCCAACAGGTCTCCCAATCTTACAGTGTGGGAAGTCCATTTGACAAAAGACCCCAGCTAGAACCTCCACTTCCTCTGGAAACAAGGAAATCCACACACTAACACTAAAGTCCCATCCACACTTTGAATATGTAGAGAGAGGGTGTGGCGTATCGACCAGAGTTGCTGTCTTTAGAGCTGGGAATCTAGGTTTGAGTCTGTGTTGGCTCAACATCCTGTGATTCTGGGCAAATCACATAATCTCATCGTGCCTAGGAACAGCGCCTAGAGACCCTCACGGGTGATTAGCCGCGCTATATAAATCAGAGTATTTTTATGTTGTTGGTGAGAACATAACTTCGTGAGATGAGAAGGGAGACTGATATTTCTGATTAAAACATCTAGCCGTAGATTAATCCCTTTTTGAATATTCCTCAATGGTCAAACTATTTCTGTAAACTTTTCAGCAGTACCTCTGAGCACCAGAAAGTGGTGCCTTACTTCTCCATACTGATGCCATTCTGCTCCAGAAGTACGAGTTACTTACCTTCGGTAATTTATGTATCTGGTAGAGACAAAGTCTAGCTGCAGATTCCTTAACTTAGAATGTCCCCAGGCGTCAGACTGGATCTGGAATGTTTTTTCAGCAGCAACTCTGCATGCCGGGGGACGGCCCCACATGGCTCCGCCCTGATGTCGTCCGCGGACATGACGTCAGCGAAGCCATATGAATCCCTCCAGGCGCGTTGGCGTCAGTTTTTTTCGGAGAAACTTTTCCACGCCACAACGCAGAGCCACCACCAAAAACTGTGAGAGTATGGGAACAGTGTGTGAAAAAATGATAAAAATCAGTGTAAACAAAAAGAATGGCATGGTGAGAAACATCACCATAAGGAACAGTAACAAGCACGGGCATCCAAAATGTTTGGGATACCCTGAAAGCTGGGATCAGGGGTGAGACTACACAGTTTGGCTGGGAGACTCAGAAAAAAAGAGAGAAACAAGATTAAGGAATTGTATGAAATATTGGCTAAAGCTGAGACTAATTTGGTTAAGGTATTATCAGAGGGGGGGGAGAGGTCAAAATGGCTCAAACTGGGATCTTAATCGCGAAATCTGCCATACGGAGATTTAATTTGCTAAAACCGCAGGTAGATATCTAGCCTGGCGGTCTAAGCTTTATGGGAGTACTGAAAGGGTGGGGCACATGTTAGCTGTGCGGATTAGAGAAAAAGAAGCACAAACTCGGATCACAGGCATTCTAGATCCAGATATCGGCTTAGTAACTGACTCAGGAGCAATTCTTTCTACTTTTCAGAAATCTTACCAGAAGTTATATTCAGAAGATATAAGAGACAATTGTGGGCTGCAGGGTGAAATTAAGAGATACCTTGAAGAGGTTAAATTGGATCAATTGTCTTCTGTAGACCGGGATATTCTGGATGCTCCGATTAATTTGGGAGAGATGCTCCGTGCGTTAGATTCACTGCCACTAGGTAAAGCTGTCGGGCCTGATCTCCCGCCAGGTGAATTTTATAATATCTTCCGAATACAGTTGGCATCAACAATGCTTGAGATGTTTCGTATAGTACAGAGTGGAGATACATCTCCAGAGTCTTGGAGGAATGCCAAGATTGTTATATTTTTAAAGAAAGGGAAAGTGGCGACCGACCCTGGGGCATATCGGCCTATTACATTGATAAATAGTGATATAAAGATCTATTCCAAGATTTATTTATTTTTTTTAAATATTTTTTATTTTCTCTCAAAAACAAAAAAAAATAACAACAAATATAAGCACAGTTTTAACTTACGTTGAGTACCCATTAATAGTTACAATACTTTCAATAATTTCTATTATTTAAATTCCAGCAATTCCACCAAGTTATTTCAATACTTTGTTTAAGCAGTGCGGGACTTTTGTCTCTCCTTCCATTTACTTAATGGCTCCCAAGTCCTTCTCCCCAAACATCTTCCTCTCCTTCCTTTCCGAGCAGAAATATTTTCCTCCATATTATGTACATACAACGTATTTGACAACCAAGTTTGAAATTCTGGGGGATTTTTATCCAACCAAGCCCTAGCTATTGTCAATCTGTAAACGGCCATTATAGCAAACAGGAATTCTGCGTGCTCCTGCTCTCCTTCTGCCACTCCTAACATAATCCAAGATGGTGAAAGAGAGATCCCTATACCCAAGGACCTTGCAAGGAACCCCTCTATCTCTTTAATCAAAAATTGAAGTTGGGGACATGTTGCAAAGATATGTATGCTATCTGCCTCTAACGCATCACATCGAGGGCAGTTAATTCCTACAGTCCCACCCCATCTTGCTATCCTTGCTGGCGTAAAATAGAGAAAATATAATGTTTTATAATGCTGAGACTGCAAAGGGGCTGAACTTAATATTGTGCGTCCATAATTCAGAGATTCCAAAAACAAATTACTTTTAACTCCTATTTTATCTACCCATTTTGTACTAAATTTCTCTAAATCATCCTGATTTTCTTTCAACAATATTGCATAAAACGATCTTATCGTACAGTCCCCCATCAGCTTGATTTTCTCCATTATTTCTATCTTGGTAAAGCCTGCAGGACCTCCCACTTTGTTTCTGAAGAAACTTCTAATCTGTAAATACTTGAAAAAACCCCTATTATCTAAGTTATATAGAGCTCGCAGATCTGAGAATTGCATAAAACCATCCTGAGAGATCAAGTCTCCTATTTGCGTAATCCCCCTTGTTGCCCACTCCGCCATTGTCTGATCAGCAAATATTTCCGCTGGGAGTGATCTGTTATTGCATATGGACACATATCTGTTATACCTCCCCATCTTGACTTTTTTTAAGAAAGCATTCCATACCACAACAGCCGCCTTAACAGTTTTAAACCTGGTTCTCTTAAAATAGCTAGAATCTATACATTTTAAAAAACAGTTGTAGGTATTTGCCCCTAACACAACTGCATAAATCTCAGTAGACATCTTATGCATTCTTACATCATCAATATTCCCCCCAATTAATCCTTGTATATATTGCAAAACAGTTGCCATATAATATAAATCGAAAATCTGGTGCTCCCCATCCCCCTTTTTCCCTAGGCAGTGTCATAAACCTATAGGCCCTCCGGGTCTTACCATGTGCCCAGATAAACCTGCTACATATGGCCTCTAGGCCCTTAAACCAGTTGGCTTCAAACAACAAGGGTATAGCCCTAAAAAAATATAAAAATTTGGGTAAAACCAACATCTTAATGATGTTTGTACAGCCTACCAATGACAAATGTAGGTTATTCATTTTTTCCAGCTCCTTTTTAACTTGAGCTGTTAAGGGTGCGATATTGATTTTAACAATCTTATCTACTTCCGCTGTAATCTGGACCCCCAGATAGTTTGCCACTCCCACCACTCTATCATCATTACACATTACCCACTGATTTTTAACTATCTGAGTTTTCTCTTTATTCAGGCTATATCCTGAGAACTGCCCAAATCGCACAGCTTCTTCTTCGATTACCCTGATAGCGTCCGAGGGCTTTGTCGTCAGGACGGCCACGTCGTCAGCGTATGCTAGCGTTTTAAGTCTACAACCGTTTAATATTAGCGGTGGAATCAGAACATTTCTTTCCAGCTTTCGTATATAGGGATCTAGGTAAAGAGCAATATCCTCTCTGGATATAGACTGCGGATGTTTGTCCTCTATTAACTCTTATCTTGGCCGTCGGGTTTATATATAGGGTCTGTAGAGCTTTAATAAATCCTACCCCTATACCATTCCATCTCAGAGCTTCCCACATATACCTCCACGAAACCCTGTCGAATGCCTTCTCAGCATCTAGGAACAGGGCTGCCATGGGGTCTTTTAAAATGCTTGCTGCATCAAATGCCGTAATTACTTGTCTAGTATGTTGAGTTGTCCCTTTACCCGGGATAAATCCATGCTGAGAAGGAGTTACCAGTGATTCAACTACCCTAGACAACCTTTTCGCCAAGATTTTAGAAAACACCTTAATGTCTGCGTTCATTAAAGTAATAGGACGATACGACCCCGGGATGTCTGGGGATTTACCCTTCTTTGGTATTACGCTGATGTCTGCCCCGCCCCAGGACTCTGGTACAGACTCGCCCTTTTGTGCCAGCAGCATAACATTAAACATTTCTTTTATGAGAGAGGGTTGAAAGGTCTTGTAGAATTCTATCGGAATCTGATCCGGGCCAGCTGCCTTCCCTGATGGTAGATCCCTCATAGCCTCAACCAGTTCCTTCAGCTGCAGTATCTCCTCCAGCCCTTTCTTGTCCTCCTCTGCTAGCCCCGAGGGCTCTATCTCGCTTAAATAAATCCTTATATCCTCCACTTTCTCTCGACCATCCTTTGTATAGAGTTCTGTATAAAATTGCTTGAAGACCTCTCGGATCTGTTCAACTTCCTTCACCCTAATTCCCTGAGAATTTTTAATCTCCTTTATATCGGCCATCCCGACCCTTTGCCTAGCACGCACAGCCAGTATGTGGCCAACTCTTTCACTTAGTTCGTATACCTTTTCCTTATTTACCAGATACTTCTCTACTGTTTCCTTCCCCATCTCCTCCATAGCTTCGGCTTTAAGCGCAACTATTTTCAATAAGATCTGGTCAATTGGAGAGTGTGTATGTAAAGCTGTAATAAGTGCTTCCTCTGCTTTAGTGATTGATTTATTAATTTGCTCGGCTTTTACCTTCAAAATTCTTTGTTCCTTAATTACATAACTCAAGGTTTCGCCTCTTATTCCAGCTTTAAAAGCATCCCACACTATCCCTGGTGTTGAAGTACCCCTATTTATCTCCCAATATTCTTTGATCCAGTTACTCAATCTTTCCCTATACCGCTGATCCTGTAGCAACTTTCTATCAAATGTCCATTGTCTTAGCTCTTTGTTTCTCCTTTGCCCAATTGCTACAGTTAGGACTAATGGGCTATGGTCTGAGATGATCCTTGGTTCCCTATCTATTCTTGCATAATCCAGCAGTCCTCTTGTAATTAAAAAATAATCCAACCTAACCATTATCTGATGAGGGGCTGAAAAGAAAGTACTCCCATCTAGATTTGGATGACATTTTATCCAAGGGTCTTCCAACAAGTTATGTATTGCCATATCTGCTAAGGCTCTATAAGTCCTCCTTTTCCTCCCCAAGTATTTTCTACCGGGGTCTAAAAAACTACTGTCTGGATCGTGTAAATTCAGGTCACCACAGAGTATAATGGGCTCCGGCCATTGTGCTAATTCTGTATCCAAAAATTGAAAAATATCCGGATCATCTCCTGTAGAGCCATAGACCGAGACAATCGTGATTGTCTCCCCAATCTATTCCAAGATTTTTGCAAACAGATTGGCGTCAATCATTAAAAAAATGGTATCTCCTCAACAACATGGCTTTGTCCCTGGTCGGGAAACTATTGATCAAAAACGACGGACAATAACATTGTTCGATTACACTAAGGTTACAGGAGACCCTATGGCCTTAATTCTTTTAGATGCAGAAAAGGCATTCGATAGGGTCTCCTGGCCTTTTTTATGGGCTGCCATGAAGTACTATGGGATAGGGGAAGGATTCCTAAGAGCAATCCAAAGTATGTATAAAGACCCAATTGCGAAAATTGTTCTGATGGGAGCACAGTCTGGGGAAATTATTATAATGCGAGGAACGAGACAAGGTTGTCCGTGCTCCCCCTTGTTATTTGCCATCTATATTGACCCTCTAATTAGGAAGATTCAGGAGGCTCAAACAATTCAACCTATCCATGCCAGAGGGTGAGAAGTTAACATTTTGGGATATGTAGATGACCTAGCCATCACAACAGCTGCTCCCCGTCAGGCATTAGAAGAAATAACTATTTTAACATCGCAATTCGGCAAGATTTCTGGCTATCATCTGAATGATAGTAAAACACAAATTGTAGTCAATGACAAGGTTACAATAGTCAACCAGCATATTGTATCAAATGCCAGATACTTAGGTATAGAAATAAGTTCCAAACCTGAAGTTATTGTTGATATCAACCTCAAACCGCTACTACAAAAAATTAAATCAGATTCCCGAAGAATGAACAACTTACATTTGACACTAATCGGGAGAAGTAATGTTGTAAAAATGATTTTCCTCCCCAAACTTCTATATTGTTTTAGAGCAATTCCTTTAGATCTAAATAAAATTTGGTTTCAGAAGTTAGATCAGCTAGTTTCATAGTTTTTATGGGCCGGACAGCGCCCAAGAAGGGCTCTTAGATCTATGACCTTGTCTAGAGACAGGGGAGGCTGGTCCATCTCTAACTTTCAAATCTATTATTGGGCAGCCATGTTGAAACAGATGGGGGAGTTGTTAAATGGGGTTAATTTGGGATGCTTAGAGATCTCAATCTATCATTTAATTTATGGGATAGAAGCCAGGGGACTTCTTATGCGCCATATAGATTTTGCCTATTTCAAGAGGGTTCAATTTAAGGTTCTGCGTGGTGCTTACAGGGTCTGGACTGCCGTTAGAAAATAGTTCGGGATTGGGTGGCTACATCTTTATTCTCCTTTAGCAAACAATACCTTACTCCCGGTAATTTTTCAAGATGTATATTTTAAAAATTGGGCTGAGAAAGGTATTATATTGAATGCCGAAATGCTAACTTTTGAGGCTATCCAAGAGACATTTGGGATCGAGAACAAATATTTTTTTAAATATTTACAGATAAGGGATTTTGTCGTCAAAAGACTTAATAACCGGGATCGAATCCCTTTATTAGATATGATCAATGGTGGCCAATCTACAACATCTTCTTTATATAAACTTGTCAATGAGAATATGGGCGATGATTTGGCCAAGCATTTCGATAGATGGCAAACGAGCGTGCAGGCTGGGCAAGGTGAGAGTGAAGACTCCCTTTTGTATAGCCAAACAACATGTATTTCCGCCAATCTGCAAGTACAATGTTATAAGACTTGGTGCAACTTATACATTACTCCGGCGCGTATCCACCGATGGGGGGGTACTTCGGGGACACGCTGTCCGCGGTGTGGGTTGTTGGCCGCAGACAGCACACACATGTTTGCCACCTGTTCTGGTCTTTCTTCAATTGTTGGCTAAAATCGCACAGCGTTTAGAATCCATACTGGGATATTCAGTTTCGTTGACCCCCCAGGTTATCATGTTAGGGATCTCTAATCAAGAAATGGAGGAAGCGGACAGGAAAATGGTGTATATAGCAATGGCGGTATTTCGGCTGTGTGTGGCCACGGTGTGGCTTGATCTGAATCCTCCCTCGTTACATGTTTGGTTCAGTAAATTATTATTTATTTACAACTGGGAGATCTCTGTGTTTAGAAGAAGGGGAATGAAGGCAAGGGCAAAAGGTGAAAAGATCTGGGATTCCTTAACTAAATGGCTAAACAAGGATTAATTAATTATTGTTATGATTGGAAGTACCCCTATGTCAGTTATGTTAGTGTCAGTTTTGGTGTAACGAAACCTTGCTATCTTTTTGTGAGGATCCACCGGGGGGGGAGGGGGGGGGGGTCATGTCCCGGCCATGATGGCGACGAGCCAGGTCAGTACAAGGGCCCTCTGCAAGAGAGTGAAGAAGACCCTCTACCGAGTCCCAAAGGGCAAAAGTAGCCCGTGCAAACACGCAAGTTGTGTTCAAAGCACGGATGCCCGAACTAGTGGACGCACAAATATGTCGACCACAGGTCTCCAACCAACGAGACTCCCTCGTGGGAGGCAGTAACGGGAGAGGAGAGGAAGGATGCATGGTGAAAGCCACCTGGACGACCCTGCCCTGAGCCCTAGGATGAAGGGACAAGCAGACAGGGTCATCTGGAGCTGGACGATGCAGATGTGCAATGGCCCGATCCACAGGTTCACCCGAGGAGGGCCGTGCCCACGTGCCAGGAAGGGTGTCAAATAATGACCCGCCAAAAGGCTGCAAGGGCTCTCCCTCCACCTCACCCTGATGGAGGATATGTAATAACGGATCTGAAGACAAAGAGACCGAGGGGGACTGCAAGTGTAAAAGAGCGGCAGCTCCGCGAACAGCCCCTGCAAATGCAGGACTAGCCTCTGTAGCCATTTTAGGGGGCTATAACAGATCATCTGTAGGGGACGGTTGAAGTCTAACTCGTCCAATAGAAAAGAAAGATGCCACAGGCGGATAAACAGGGGGCCACTGGCCAGGGGGCAGTGGAGCCAAAGGGCAAGGAGACACCCCTGGGTGTTCTGGGTCCGCATCCTCCTCAAACAGAGGAGCAGTAGGGAAAGGTGCCAGCTCCGGCGTCGAGACTGCGTCGTATTGACGTCGACAATAAGCAGAGGCGACTCGGCCCGGTCTTGGACCGGCGTCGACTCACCCTCCACTGAGATCTGTGGAGAGGATGGATGTCGACAAGGAGTAGATACCCGCGGTGCAGCCACCGCCGACGTCGGCGCAGGAAGCTGCAACGGGCTATACGGAGACATGGCAGATGGGCTCAACGTCTGACTGTGATGCCCGTCCGGGCCGTGTCCCGACGTCGCACCGACTCCGGAACCGGAGTCGAGGGACTTGGCCGGCGCCGAGGGCGAGCCCGCTGGCGAAGATCCGACCTGAGTCCCCACCTCCACTGTGGGGTCCGAAAGGCGCGCCAGGGAGAGAAGGTGACCCAAAAATGGAGTGCAGAGCCTTGAAATAGGCTTCCATTTGGATCCAAGTCGCCCCATCACCCGGAAAGGGTGGGTATAAGGGGGTCAAACCCTGGGGGCTCTCGCCCGGCAAAGACCGGGAGCCGTGAGCCCCGCTGTCATATTAAAGTGAGGCCAACGACCTCCATGACTTGTGCTTCCGCTTAACTGCATGAGGCGAACGACGTCTGCGAGAACGACTCCGCGACCGGACTCGAACAGAAGCCCCAGCCCGAGATATAGAGCGGCGCGGAGGCGCCGAGCGGGACATCCGGGCGCCCAGTAGCTTCATCCGGCGCTCCCCCAGGGACTTCGGCCTCATCTGCTGGCAGGTGTCGCACTCCTCAGTCGTGGTGCGCTCCCAAGCACCACATGCAGATCGCGGGCGTATCGGTCACCAACATCTGCCGCGCACACGTCTCACACGCCTTAAAGCCCGAAGGCATCACACACTGTTCCCGGACGCCTGAAGGTGTCCAGAAAGCCTGGGAAACAGGCCAGTGGAACCGCTTACTCCTGGATCCGCGTCGGGACGCGGAAAAGAAGGAAACTGACGTCAGTGCGCCGGGAAGGACTTCTATGACGTCATATCCACAGACGACGTCCGGGAGGAGCCATGTGGCGCCGTCCCCCCCCTGCGCGCAGAGGTGCTGCTGCAAAAAAATTCCGGATCCTGTCTGATGCCTGGGGATATTCTAAGTTAAGGAATCTGCGGCTAGGTGTCTCTATCAGATATGACGTACAGGGCCTGTGTTAGTGCCATTCCCGCATGCTTATGTCAGTTCCTTTTATTCTGTGCCTTCAGACTTGATCCAGAGCAATGTCTTGTTTATCTGAGACTCTTCCTCAAAATTTCTTTCAGTGTGCAAGGGATGTCACCCTCTAAAACGCCAGGATTCAAGTCCTATAGGGACTGTTGCAAACAAATGTCTGACAAATCCTCATCAGGTGTGCCTGTGGTTGAGCATTGACTCCAAGGCCTGTGTGGACTGCACATTGATGAATTCAGAGACCATTCGGGACACAATGCAAAACTGTCGCCAATCATAAGAAGACCACACGCCAGGACCATTCCAAGACCCACTCTGCCTCCAAAACTCAGTCTCTGTTCTGTTCCTGCTCCCTGAGTAGAAGGAGCTGCTCTAGAGGTCAATCTTCGTTGCTCTCCAAGTCCACAGGTAAGCGCAAGAAACACTAGAAACTGAATCGGGATGTATCTCCCTCGCGCCATTCGCATTCGCCTGACCAAGTGTGTGGATGGCACCACCCTTCACGATTCCCGAATTCAGCCGACTGTGGAGGAGATCCTGCAGCTTATTCAGGCACAACCCAAGTTTCCTTGAGTCCACCCTGTGTCAGATCGAAGAGTTCTGAGCAGCTATGCTCCAGCTCTTTGGATCCCTGCTAGTTCCTTCTGGCACACCTAGAGGCTCCAAGGCACCAAGAGGTCTTCCACCTGGGATACCGCCAGCAGGTATGCCTTCAGCGTCAGCTGTACCCTCCGCACTTGTCTTTCCTCCGACTCTGCTGCTAGCGCCACATCCCATGCCGGCCTCATGCACTTAGACTCAGATTTCGCCTTCTGAAAAAGTGGCCCGATCGTCTCCTCCAACGCCGAATCAATGCTGGTCCCACATTGTGCCCAAATCCACCCTAGCTGCCCCTTCACCTACATGACTTACCTCAGGCTTGACAACACTCTTTGCATTTCCTTTGTGGGACTAATTCTCATATTGACTATTACCCAGGTTGGGCCTCGAAAAATCATAAAAATGTTACTAGACCTGCAGGTTTAATGACAAATATTGTACTTGAGCTAATTAAAATGCTCTTGTCCCATAAAATGGTTTCAAAATATGTGATTCTGTACAAATACTTTAATTCACTGAGCTGCCATTTTCTACTTTATCACCTATGGGAGCACCTTCAAATACGTGAGTTTAACATTTCTCCTGTACAAAAAACACTTTTGTTTGATTTAGTAGAGTAAACTTTTGCTCTATATATAATACAAATCTAGCCACATATAGGATACAGATTACTGCTGACCTCTTAGCTCATTCGCCAAATTTTTATCAGGGCGGGGCAGAAATGTTTCTCAAATCATGTTTTAAAACTGTCACTGAAGCTTTAATTGGTAGCACGCCTGTTTGCAATCTGCATATTTTCCATTGAAATGGCCACAACATTTACCACTGACGTGGTTTTACTGATAAAACTTTATAGTGTATATGGTTTGTAAATCAAGTTTCTGCAAATATTTGTCATTTGCACATCACCAAGTAAACTGTTCTGATTTGTTTTGCTGCTATTAAAATCTTTGTTTGCATCCCTCTTATTTTGAAATAGTTGTTCTATTCATTTCAAGCTGTTTAAATATTGTATGTTAGAAAAAAAACGAGCATCTTACAGTCTTTTGTTTCACAATGATTATCAGACAGCTCACTTGGCAAAAACATCTAACTGTAATAAGAGAAAGAAAAGTGCTATTTCCAGGATAAGATAAGAAACAATTAGTAAAAAGACAAACTGACCTCTGTCCCTGAACAAACAGCAAATGTGCTAAGATAAAAACACAATTTTAAGGTGTCTTTATTGCTCATTCACTTTCTGAATGAACAGAACACCTTCCAGCTTAAGTTCACTCCCCAGAACTGATGAGTAGGTGCTACAAATAGCTCAACCTAATAAAATCTGACTCTCCAAAGCAATTGGGTGAGTAGAGTTTTCGAGGCCTGCCAGGTGATAGGTTCGCTCAGCCCTACAGAGATGACAACTGATACGAGGTCTTGCAGGAGGCTAGTGGCCGCGATACCTTTTCGGAGACTGGCCTTTTTTCCTCCCCCTAGACCAGCCACTGAGGAATCCGCTTCCTACTCCATGGTAGTGCATAGGCAGCCAAAGTTCTTGACCTTTAGTTCCCACTTTGGAGGTTAAGACCAGTGTATTGACAGAAGTCTTCCATCCTGGGCAAGCATGATCTTGGCCCCTTGTTCCCTTTAAGGAGGCATTGACAGATACCTTTATTGGGGGCTTGGGCCAAACCTTGCTTTTGTCCCCTTGGCAATAGACTGCTTGCCAGTCCCCATCGCCGGGCTTTTCTTTCACAGCACCCCTCGGTGAAAAGCCTAGTGGTGCAGGCTGCCACCAGGCACTCTAATCCAAATACATTTCCCATCAAGCCCCCCCCCTGCTGATAGGTAATCTAAGCGAGTGGAAACATTCGGCAAGTGTGTCTTTTCGTCTTCCAGCTTGGCCCTCTGATCTGTTAACGTCAGCCCTTTGTTTGCATGCTACTCACATGCCCTTTAGGATTTGGTGGTGCAAGTCCTCCATGGTGTACCTGAAGACATTTGCCTCTGCTATCTCGGTTCATTCAAGATGGTTGTGATCATGCCAAGTTTGCCATTTTTTTTTGTGGTTTGGACACCATCAATTCCATTGAGCAAGTCATAGGCACCAGCGTTGTCATTCACAGACATGCGTGGCTATGATTGACTGGGTTCTATGGTGATGTCCAGTCCTCCCTAATGGACATGCCCTTTGATAGCCCCCACCTGTTTGTGGAAAATGCTGATTTAGCTGTTGAGCTCTTGAAGGAGAGCATGGCTACCACCCGCTCTGAGTCTTTCCGCTTCACCTTGCCAACCGCAATAGCTCCAGCGCTCCTTTCACGGTTTTAGCCTAGGCGTTCCTTACTGCTAACCCACCCAGCCCCCACAGGGAAACCAGCATTGTTGCGGTAGTGGCTGTGATGCACACCGCCCCTGCAGCCAAGGTCAGCTGCCCAGCCTACCGCTGAAGGAAGTGACCCGCTTTGGGTCATCTGGGTCACTCGCGACCACCTCTCAGCCTTCCATACAAATGAAGAGTCGATCAGACAGTAGAGAATACAAACCAAAGTTATTTATTAGTATGCGCTCAAGCGGAGTCGGGTCTGACCAGCCTCCTTAGATAGCTGCTGAGGGACTGACCCTCACCAACATAACATCAGATATTATACATTTCCAATACCCAACAGGACCCGCCCAGACTGGAAATTTCCAGTTGGAGCAGGTTAACAAAGGAGGCATAGAAGGATGAGCTACACTCCTGGGACCAGGTACATGCTATCTCAGCTTCAAGGTTATTCTGCCCGGGCCAGACTCTCTGAGAGTGGGAGCAGGTCTGCTTACTGGGAAAGGCATGCAGCTGCAGAACGAGCTATTCATTAGTGCAGCGAAATTCAACCTTGAATGATCAAGAGAAACAAACGAGACTGGGTTCTACCAAGGCAGACAGGAGACAGAAGCTTCATTTCGATCATGACACAAAATGGCGGCTGAATACAAAATGGTGACGCAAATGCTAACTTAACTCGCAAAATTCTAGAAGGAGTCTGCTGGATGCATGTCTCAATCCAACACCGCTTCCCTGCAGCCCCACCTGGCAAACCTCTTTAGCGTGCCTCTGCATGGTCAGACCCACCTGATGGAAGGCAGAATTCACTGATTTTACTGGGTTGGCAAGAGCTCACATTGGACAGGTGGGTCTTGCAGATTGTTCGCAAGGGGCACGACTTACCCTTTCTTTCTTCATTGCTGCACTTTCCAACATCCCCATAGCGACTGACGGAGCACCATCTCTTCATTTTGCGTCAGGAAGCTTAAGCCCTTTTGGCCAAAGGATGCCAGAAATAGCACATGATTGTTATTCACGCTGCTTTCTGGTGCCCAAGGAGGACAGGGGCCTTCAGCTTATGCTAGATCTGCTCCCCTTCAATGCCTTTCTCCAGAAGGCAGAGTTTATAATTCTGGCCCAGGTTCTTATCTACCCTTGAGACTGTATGGTAGCATTGGACCTGCAGGATGCATATTTTCATATGCCCGCCTTTCCACTCATCTGTGTTACCTGCATTTTGTGGTGGGATATGAGCATTTTTAGGTCTTGCCTGACCCAGCGCATGCGCTGGTCTGGCGAGACTTATTGAGAGGGCTCCAAAAAGTGCTACCAGGCCAGCCTAGAGCTACAGTGCATGTGCACGGGCGCGCGCGCCCCGCTTTTCCGCTATTACTTTCACTTTCACGGCCGCTTTGATGTTTAATCGCGATCACTTTCGCGGCCGCACGGCCGCTTGGCATAGCCAATAGGTCTCGCTTTTGGGACCTTATAAGTATTTAGTTATGCAACTGTTGCATGGCTAAACACTTTTAAGGTCCCAAAGGCGAGACCTATTGGCTATGCCAATGCTTGTTGCATTTGCTGCGCTTCCCTTTGGTCTCACCAGCGCCCCTCAGGTTTTTTTTTGTTAAGTGATGGCAGTGGTGGCAGCACACCTTCAGAGTTCAGGAGTGCTAGTCTTCTCTAATTCTATGATTGGCTCTTACACGTGGGTTCAAAGCAGGCCATCGTCAACCACCTCCAGAATATGGCGCACCTACTGTCATATTTAGAGTTCACTATCAACGTGCCAAAGTCACACCTGACACCTCACTCGCTCCCTTTCATGGGAACCATTCGGGACTTGGTATGGTTTCAGGCCGTTTACCCAATAAAGAGAGTCCTGGACATTCAGGCTATAATCCTAGATCTTGCAGCCTCGAGCCTGGATTTCAGTAAGGTCGACTCTGAGGCTGCATGGACAAATGTCCGCCTGCTGGTTGAACAGGTCAGGTGGTAAAAGCAGGCTCTGCAGTGGGATCTGAAGTCCCAGTGGGCTTAGCGTCAGGGGGACCTCTCCGACCACGCTCAGGATTCGAAATAGAATGCCAAAGATCTGCAGTGCTGGTTACTGAACCGCAATTGGGTCAGTAGCAGACCCCTCTCCCTTCCCCACCCAGAGCTTACAATGGTGAACAATTCATGGCTTCTGGGTTGGGGAGGCCATGTGAGGGTAGGTAGAGAACAGAGGCCTCTAGTATCTGGCAGAGTCCCGTCTCCACTTCAGCCTTCTGGAGTGGAGGGCAATCTGCTTGGTGTTGAAAGCCTTCCTGCCATCCATCCAGGGCTGTCTGATACAGGTGTTCACGTACAACACCGCTGCCATGTTGTAATGCAACAAATCAGGTTTGATAGGGTCACAGACCCTGTGCAAGGAGGCCTTGCACCTCTAGAAAGTGCTAAACCAGCAAGGAATTTTCCTGGTGGTGAACAACCTATCAGGATCATTGAATGCCAAGGCGGCAAAGCTTACCCATGTACACCTAGCAGATCACGAATTGCAGATGCACACTGAGGTGGTGCAAAGTCTCTTCTGCAAATAATGAGAACCTTGGCTCGATCTGATCGCCAACCCCTAAAACATGCAGTGTCAGTCGTTCTGTCTGCTTGAGTTTTCATGGAGTCTCAGGACTCCTGCATTACCTTTCTGAAGATACCACTTTTTCCCCGAGTTGTCAAAAATATCTGGACAGACCAGGCTCAAGCTATCCTAGTGGCTCCGGATTGGGTATGGAAAGTTTGGTATACAGAACTCCTGCACTCGAGCGAGTACTTTCTGATCAGGCTGCCTCCCCATGAGGACCTACTGTCACAGCAAAAGGGCAGGGTTCTGCACCCGGGCTTTCACAGTCTCCACCTTCATGCATGGAAATTGAGCGGCAACAGCTGAACATCTTCTTCATTTCCTCCAGACTCCAGAGGTGTCATCTTGGCAGGCACGTATCCCTCAACGAAAAGTGTATACGCCAATCGTAACAGATTTGTGGCTTGGTGCGGCATTTGCCAGATTGACCCCCCTCCAGACCAAGTTATCTGAAGTTCTGTTAATTGTTCTGTCTCTTACCTGGCAAGGCTTTGCTTTTTGCACAGTTCATGGTTACCTTCCAGCAATTTTGCCCTTCTTAAGGTTGACATATCAGCCCTCTTTAAGTCATCCGTTGTGATGTGACTTTTTAAATGGCTTTAACACGTTTCCTTCTTCTTTTGTCATGCCTGAATGGGACCTTAATTTGGTTGTGACTTATCTGATGTGCACTGCGTTTGAGCCACATCACAGAAGTCTTTTACAGCTCTTTACTATCAAGACTATTTTCTTCATTGCCATCACCTTGGCACTGTGTGTGAGTAACCTTTAGTGTTTTTGTGTCACACCGCCTTAACTTACTTCTTCCCAGACAAACTGGTTCTGCGGATATGGGCATTCTTCCTGCCGAAGGTTGTGATGCTGTTTCACATCGGTCAAACCATCACCCTGCTGGCTTTCTATGCTCTTCCTCATCCCTCTGAAGAGAAGGAGAGATTCCATAGCTTGAATCCCCAAAATGCACTGACATTTTACATAGATCGTAACAAAGAACACCAGGTTGATGATCTGCTCTCTGTGGAGTTCACTAGAACGAAAAAAAGGCAAGGCAGTGCACGAGTGAGCCGTCTCCTGCTGGATTGTGCGCTAGATTGGCCAAGAATCACCCTCCCAAAGAACTGCGTGCTAATTCTACCAGGGCCACAGCTGCTATCACTGCGTTGGCACATGAAGTCCCTGTCCTAGACGTTTGCCAGGTGGCTACGTGGGCGTCACTTCATACGCCAGCTGTGCTTCATTTGTAAGAAGATAAGTGCCAGGGCCCTAGTTGGGAAACCACTTCCGCTCGCTCCACCCATAGCATCTGCCAGCGCTGCCAATGACAATACAAACACAACTGATAACTATCTCATTCCTATAACTGGGACAAATCAGACAATTTCCGGGGTCCTAAAGCTATTAGAATGGCCTTTAGTAGTTGCTTATTATGTATATTGAATTTATAAATTACTGTTATGAAATATAGAATTTATAATAATGTATAGATAAAATAAACAGCATCACCATGTGACAAACTATCATAGGTGCCGGTATTGACAATTAAGTGCAGATGCCGAGCATCGGAAACCACTGGCTCAAATTAAGCGGTATTTGCCAGGGCAGTGGATTTCTCCCAGAGGGCGGTTTTGCCCACTTGGTCCTGCAGAACATTCTGGTTTGAGTTCATCCACAGACCCACCTCCAAATAAGTATTGCTTTGCCACCTATTTAAAAGTTGAGGAATTTATAGCTAGAAGGCTTTATTAGAAGAACGAATGACTTCTCTTTGGTAATGCTCTTTCTGGTAGAGACTGTATCTATCCACAGATTTCTCACCAACCCTTCCTTCCTCCCTGTTCTGTGGTTGGACTCTACTCATGATTGAGATATTAAGTCTAGGAATCTACACACAGTCTACCAGTTTTCTTTTGGGGCTCTGCATCTGGAGTTACGAACGGTCTCAAAAGTAAATGATGTCAGCATGCGGGAGTGGCGTCTATATATGCCCTGCATGTCATTTCCATAGCAGAATGGCATCAGTTCAGAGCCACAAGACGCCCCCTTCCGGTGTGCAGAGGTTCTGGATCCAGTCTGACGCCTGGGAATATTCAAAAGGTGCGAAATCTGTGACTATTTAGTCTTTACCTGAAGGATTGTTACCGGAGGGAAGAATCTATTGGGAGAGTAGATGGGCGTTGGGGGTCACACCCCTAACATTTGTGGTATCATTGCTGTATAAAATCACAAACCACAACAAAAAACAGTCAAAAACAGTCATTCAGTACCAGTAGTTAGTAGCTGTTGGACATGGCCCTTCTTGGGGAAATTTCCCTAAAACCTTTTGCTTTTTGTCCACCTGGTTTTTGCCAACTCTCTTTTCATTAACTTAGGACTCTGGGCACTTTCCCACTGTACTGTAAATTTTCCCTATCTAGAGGATCAGCTCTATCCATGGGACACCTCGCGGGGGTCGCTGATTCTCTTTTAGTGGCCTTTGGTTATGGGGCATTTTTCCACTGTAAATGTAGTGTGAAAGTGCACGCACCCTTCCTACTCACATTAGGAAGTGGTGCTGACCTGAGGTTTCTAAACATAGGTCAGGTATGCCATCGCAGCTCTGTGTGTGAGCACTCGCACCTGTGATGGCTGTAAACCAGTGTCCAGCCTGCCATTGCAGGCCGGTGTGCACACTTGCACCTTTCATGTTTAAAACCTGTGCCATTACAGGCTGGTCTGTGCACTTGCATCAGTGATATGCTTGAACATGTGTCCAGCCTGCCATTGCAGTCCGGTGTGCGCATTTGCACCTACGATGTTTCTAAACATATGTCCAGCCTTCTAATGTAGATCTGTGTTTGCGCAATTGCAATTCTACTCAGGCTGGTCTTTCTAAATCACTAGCCATCTTGAGAGGATCTTTCACTACCACCAGAGCGCCCCGAGGGTATGTCTTAAGGGATTAAGTGAGTGGTAGGTGAAGGGCCGGGCAGCTACACATGGGTGTTCTCTTCCCTGGTAGTGAAAGATACATATGTGTGTTTTCGCTACCTATAAGGTTTCCTCTTCCCATAGGCTAACATGGGGAAAGGGTTGAATTTACTTCAGTGATCAATAATGGATTGCAGTGGAGCAGCCTCATAATGTGTTTGATCATTGTATTCGCAATAACAAACCCTTTCTTGTGATAAGTGATTTTGATGACTAGTGTAGAAATCTTTCTTCACGCCAGGATTTGGATCTCAGTAGCTGTCCTACAGTCTGGGGCAGGCATGAAGATGAGGTCAATACGAGAGTGGGTATGGTGTGCTCTAGGACATGTCTACTGGACAATGGGCAAGAGACCAACGGTCTAGTAGTACTCATGAGTCTAAATGAGCAGTCAAAATGGATGAACTAGGGCAGAAATTGGTTCATAAGTAGTAATATAACCTATTTTTTGAAAAATGCAGTTGAGGGAATCAGTCTGGTTTCAGGTGGTAAGGAATTCCCAATTCTTGGGGCAATACCCTAGAAGGCTCTGTTGCAAGTTTTCTTTTAATGGAATTTTTGTGGTTTCAGCACAAAGGTGTTGGATCTTCTAGAGTATCTGCATCCACCGATAAGTCTAGCTTTTTTGCCATGTACCTAGGTGTGTTGTAATGTAGTGCTTTATGTGTCATCCAAGCAACTTTTAACTGTATCCTTGCTGCATCTAGTTGCCATTTTAAGGCTTTTAGGTCCGGTATGCCCTATTTTTAGGGGTCAGACTTATAATTGGTAAAGTTTATTACTCCTAGCTATTGAAACGGGAAAATCCTTTGCATGGTATACAGGTAAGTACGGCTGTGCTGAATGACCCAACTGCATGTAAATCTGTATACTGATTTTTACAGGGCCACTGTCACACTAACGTGGCACATGTGCTGAGGTCTCGTCCTGTCCATGGCAATGTCAATGTTTAGAAATGATTCTGAGTCTTGAAGGGGCACACCAAGGACATCTTGTAGGAAAGTAGGATCTTTCTGGCATAGATAGATGTACTTTTTGCCTGGTGTCAGTGTGTTTTGACTGTAGTTCACTGAAATCCTAGCCAGGACCCCAGTGGCAGACTTTGTACACCCCACAATTGGCATAATGGGGTACCACTGTAAGCCCCTAGTGTTTGGTACTGAGGTACCCAGGGCATTGGTACACCAGGGTTCACCCATGGGCTGCAGCATGCATTGTGCCACCCATGGGAGTCCAGGCGAACTGTGTTTTCCTTATATCCTGGTCACTTCACTTTAAACCTATAAGTCACCCCTAAGGTAGGCCCTTCAGTCCAAGGGCAGAGTGCATGGTTCTGAGTGTGTGGGTACCCCTGCACGAGCAGAGGTAACCCTACAAACCCCGGACTCCATTCTCTAGGCTTTGTAAGTGTGGGACAGCCATTTTAAGGTTTGTAGTGGACACTGGCAAGTCGAGATGTCCAGCTACATAATGGCAGCTCCGAAGCTGGTTATGTTTGGTATCAAACATGTTGGAATCGTGCTACTACACCGATTCCAGTTAGTTGCATGATACCATGTACTGGGGGGCTCCTTAGATGAGCCCCCAATATCTACAATTGTAGCCTTGCAGGGTCTGCCTGCCAGCTCCTGCTGACACCAGAAACTGTTCTGCCCCACTACTCATGAGCTTAATTCGGGCAGGAGAGGCTGAACAAAGGATTTCCTGCAAAGGAGAGGTCTGATCACCTCTCCTTTAGGATTAGGTAGGGTGGGGGCGCATCCACGCGCCACCAGACTGCATTGAAGGGCACATTTGGAGCCCTCCTTGCATAAACCAGTTTTGCCCAATTCAGGAGCCCTTGGCTTTATCTCTGGTGCGAAACTACACAAAGGACTAGGTAGTGTTCACCCTCCTGTCCTTCTCCCTAAGGAGGTGCCCAGAGCTCCTCTAGGTGGCCACTTGATTCTTCCATGTTGAATCTTGTCCCTGATAGCATCTGGCTGACTATGCCAGCTGAGTAGCGTCCCTGACCTCCCTTGATAATTGGGTCACTGCTGAAGACATCCTTTTTCCTTTTAGGGTTACTTAAGGGCTCCCCTGAGGGTGGGTCCATCGATTTGTCCAGGACTCCGTCAAGATTTGTCAAGACCTAACTGAAGACACTACTGCTTTTGGACAATGGAACTTGATGCTGGATAGAGCCAGGACTATAGAAAAGACTCCTCTTGGTGGGAAGATCACTGCTGCAACTTCATCTCCATGCTCTTCCAAGCATCAGCAAGCATCTGCAAATCCGTGCATCCTCCGAGTAAGCAAGGACTCTGCCTGCATCCAAGCAAGAATCAATCTCCCTTGGAGTGAAGGAGTCACTTCCCTGCATCGGCAGGCAACTGTACGTCGATGACCGTTTTCTGATCCTGCTGTCCCATGGACAACTTCTGGCTGCAACACAGGTGGTGATTGTTGGCTCCCCAGAGGCCTGAACAGTCTTCCCTGCAATTTGGGAGACTGTACTTCCTCTCCAGCCGACCTGAACCACATCCCTGTGCACCACGCCTGTCTGCCATTGCCAAGACTTGTTGACTCTCATCACAGAAGATCTTCGAACTCCAAGAAGCCCCAGTTTCGCACAGCATCCTCTGCATGGTAGGCCTCCATCTTCTGTGTGCTGCTTAGGCTTCCCTGCAACTCCCTTTGCTTACTCTTGCTGGGTTAGTCCCACAGAACTTGCTGGTCTGCAACAAAGCATCTTTTCCTATGATCTGACTGTTGTGGTTGGCAAGGCTTGTTGGTGCGCCTGCCGGCCACTGACCTTCCTGCTTTCCTCATCCGTCGTAGGACAGCTTGTGGATGGCTTGTGTGCTCCTGCATCATTGCCTGGGTTCCTCAGCTGCTGCATCAAGACAGTCATGCTTCAGCAAGTTCCTCTGACAAGGGATGGCATTGTCCTCCAGTGCCTCCTGGACACCTCCAGGTGGTTTGGACTCTCTCCCCTCTGCTTTCAGGTACTCCTCGTCCAGAATCCATGTTTGGTTTCCACTGTCCTGGTCCAAGAGTCGCTGTAGTTGCCGGACTTCAAAGACCCTCCACTGGCTTCAACGGGCAGTTCCGACACCACTTTGCCCCTATTCACCTGGACTCCCTGGTGTAGGTATCCTGGGTATCCACGGGTGGGGTGGCTCTCCAACCTTCCCTGATTTAATCGGTGTTCTCGAGGTCCTTTGGGAACGGTCCTGAAAAAAGTAAATACCAACCAACGTTTTATCCTGTGTTGTGCTATGGACGTTTGACCCGGTGTAACCACTCTGCACTTGGGCGCCTTGGGATTCCTAGCTACTTACTTTTGGTGGCACCTTTCTTCCCTTGGGCTTCTCCATCCTTGGATATCCGTCTTGTTTTGGTACTAACCTCACATATCGCTTTCTCAGTATATGGTTTGCCGCCCCCCACCCCCCATAGGGGTCTATGTGTTTTTTCTATGCTACTTAACTGCCTTTTAAGTCTTTCTGATGTACAAATATGAGATATAACAAGTTAGTTATTAGTGCTTTGATAATAAATACACAGTACTTTTGAAAACACGTGTGTGGTCCTTTCTTGTGTGAAGGCTTGCTGACTGACTGTTGTGGCAAATGCACCCCCTTTACACCCTCCTGAATAAGCCTTAACTGCTCTCCACTGCTGCCCGTTAGGAGCCTTGGTTATCAGGGAGCTAAGCACCATCACTAAGGGTTTCCTGGACTCAGTGCAAAGTGCCTCATTGTAGATGGACACTGTATACTGAGTCAGCCTCCTACATGTCTGACTACTGTTCATGTCCTGGGTTGTTGCCATAATGGTAGTGACCTCATTCTGTCTTCTGTAAATTAATGGTCCTTACCAGACCTTCTTTCTGTGTCGGAACGAGTATGGCCTACTGGCCGTGCTCTATTGAAAGGTCTGCTTCAGTCTAGTGCCCAGACCCTTGTACTGACATCCAGTGTGCTTACTGAGTGCGTATGTGCAGTGTGTATGTGTGGCACAAACATGACAGTGAGACGGTGTGCAATGTGTATATGTTTACTGGAAACAGTGGAATGCAGCTTCATCCATAGAACAGAAGTGTATTGGTTGTATGCCTCAAGCAAGAGGACTAAGCCTCAGACAGTAAGTGAAGGAGGATGGAGAAAGGGCTATGCCAGTGGTAAGCCCCTGCAGCCCCCGCGGTGCGGGGAGGCCCTGAGCTCCAGGGGGCCACTTTAGCAAAAGTGGTAGGTGGTGGGCAAGGGAGAGGGGGGCTGTTGGAGGCTGGCTTAGTATATGGTGCTCACTTATGTAGGTGTAGCACCCTGCACTAATCCAGACAATCCTTACGGTGATCGTAGTGGTCTTAGACAACCTTAGAAAGCTCTCTAAGTGGTAGCTGTGGAGAGCAGCCTTCAGGCTTAGTCCAGAAGGAGTGTAAAACAGCTTGTTTTACCAGAACATAATCTTATTGGTATAGATTAAGTAAAAAAGAACCACACAGTGTATTTATAAAAATATGTATTTGTTATAAGACACTCACTAACACATACAAATATCTCCTACCCAGAGATTTACACAATGCAAACGATGCTTTGCAAATAAAACAGGTGTGTAGCATGAATACACAGTGGTCACCAGGGGGAGACCAAACCATATACTAAAATAGTGGGATGCAAACCACGACTCTAGTCAAGACTATACCCTGTACCTGAGGTAAGTAACCAGGAACCCCACGGAGGCCGTTTGCAGAGTGGGAACACGACCGCGTGCTCATTTCAAGTGAATGGGTAAGTCACGGTTGCAATTTTAAGGAAAAAGTACCCTTCCCAGTGGACTCTGAAGGAACCCTGTGGAAGACAAAAGGTTGGAGAGCCACCCCACCCATGGATACCCTAGGAACCAGGATACCTACACCAGGGAAGCCAGGTGCATAGGTGTGAAGTGGTGTCGGAAACCGCCGTCAACCTCAATGGAGGACTTCAGGGAGATGCCACTGGCGAAGAAGGTGAAAGTGTCCGGTGGAACCCGAAGGTGGATTCAAGATGAGAAGTACCTGCAAGCAGAGGGGACAAAGTCTATGCCACTCAGGAGTGACCAGGAGGCACGGAGGACGAATGCTCACAGATGGGTGTTGCAGGAGAGTTGACAGTGACCTTTGAGCTGCAGTTGTGTTGACTATGCAACACTGTGGAAGACCAGGAGCTGTTCACAAGCTGTCCCACGTCGGATGTCGAAAGCTGAGTGGTCAATGTCCGTCAGCAGCACCAACAAGCCTTGGCAACTGCAAACAATGTGGCAGGCGAAAAAGGTGCAATGTCTGGACCAGCAAGGTCCAAGTGACTCACCACAAGCAGGGGAGTCAAGAGTTGGCCCGAGCAATCAGGGGAGCCCACAGTAATCAAAGAAGCCCCTCAAGAGGAACTGCAGGCCAGAGGCACTGGAGTTGCAAGAGGACCTCGAGCAGCTCTCCAAAGATACAGGCCCACGGTGCAAGACATGCAGTGAGGACGAAGATCTTGGTCACAGGTGGTGCTTGAAGTTGGGGCTACTTGGAGCTCAAAGATCTCTGAGGAAGAGAGCCACCAAGCCTTTGCAAAAACAAGTCGACACGATGCTCAGGGGCTCTGTTCCTGCGGTATTGACGAGGGAAACTGGCTCAAAGTCAATGAGAAGACATTGCAGGCCTCGAGTGAGTTGAAAAACCACCACCTGTGTTGCTGAGCCTTTCGGAGTCCGTAGGAGCCCAGGATCAGCAGACCGGTCAGCCGTGTTGCGGTGCCTGCAGAAGCAGGGAAGTGACTCCTTCACTTCAAGGGAGATTTCTTCAGATGTTTTGAATGTCCACAGGCCTTGGAAGGATCCTGTATGGAGCACAGGCACAGACGTTGCAGCAGACCTGCAGGAGGACGAGACCAAAAGCAGCAGGAGTCTTCCTAGTTACAGTCTCGGTGCTCAGAGCAAAGTCCAGCAATGTCCAGAGTGCCCAGATGGTCGAAGATGAAGTGGTGTCTTGATATGACTCTCGTCCCACAATGAATCTAGGGACCCACCCACAGGCAAGCCCTTAAGTACCCTAAGGAAAGAGTTGGGACGATTCAGGGTTCCCTCCCAGGGGAGGGGTTGGATAGTGGGGAGGATACACCCATGTCTTTTGTCCAGTTTTGCGCCAGAGCAGAAGCCAACGGCTCCCTGAACTGGTTACAACTGGAGTATGCAAGGAGAACACCAAATGTGCCCTTCAAAGCAGTCTGGTGGCGCTGGCAAGCACCCCCACCCTGTCTAAACACACAAAGTCCTGTCTGGTCCCACCTCCCTGTGACAGAAAAACCTATTGTCCTGCCTTCCTCTGCTCAAGATTGGCTCAGCAGCAGAAGGGCAGAATCGTGTTTCTTGTCGGCAACAGCCATAGTTTGCTGGCCAGGTCTAAAGACTGGAACCGGGAGCACTGAGGGCCTCCCGTAGGAGCTTTACAGTGCATGGAATCATATTTCCTACACCGTTTACGGTGTGGGTATATGATTCCAACATGTTTGATACCAAAGACGACTGGGTTAGTTCGAGACAGTTTAGAGCAGAGCTTTCCAAAGTATGTGTCGCGACACGTTACTGTGTCGCCTGACCTTCGTGGGTGTGTCGCGCAACAGGAGCCTTGGCCCTCGCAGTGAGGGCTTGAAGGCAGGGGCGCAACGGAATTGAGCTGAAAGAGCTGTCTGTGTGTGCGCGCGCCCAGGCTGAGACAGCTTCCCACACACACAGACAGCTTTGAGATTATCGCAGCCGCACCCGGGTACTTCACAGGTCTTTACAAGACCATTAACGAGGCTTTGTTTTTTTTTTCACCCCTCCATCTCCACATGGCGAAAGGGACAAATCCTTTGTTTGTCACCTTGCCGACTGTCCTGCTGCGTGGATATTTCCTTTTCTATGCAGTGCAGGAGAAAAGAAGTTTGTTTATTCCTGTCACCTTTCCCGACCCCTGCAGCAGTTTATCACACCAGGCTGTGACATAGTTTGACTAATAAAGTAGGTAGGAGAATTTGTCACTATTTGTTTTTCGATTTAAAATGTGCACAGGACCAGCAGGACACATACTTTGTGCGTGCTTCATTTAAACAATTTTTTTATCATTATCATGACCGATGCAGGATAAAATAAGACAACACAACATGCCCAGATAACGCTGGTGATTAATGATCCTGCTGGAGGGCAATCGTTTGTCTGTCCGTAGTTTTTAAATGCAGACCAACTGTAGTTTATGTGGAAGCTCAGTGGGTTACTGCCTTTGTCACAGAGATCCTTGTGCTACTTGCAGTTCAGAAGTTACAATCCTAACATAGGACAGTGACCAATGAACTGTCACCAAAGAGCTGCATACAAACATGAATGGTGTAGTTAGAACTTCGCTTATTTTTGTTTTGTGATATAGTTAGAACTTCCTCAGTCTTTCATTATTCTAATGTTGCTGAAATGAGTATGTTTGGGCAGATATACATTTTTATCAGTAAAGCTGACCCCCATGTAATACTCTTTAAATCCTAAAGTTGTTTCCCCACACCAAACCCTCTTAAAATATATTGCCCACCAGTATGTATGACGTGATTCATACACCTTGTAATCCTCATTGGCTTATGTGACATTCCCTGTAGACTGATTTACATACTTGTATGACTCATTGTCTCTGTATAATGTGTGCGTGGTGTAAAGTACTGACACACACTACACTGACATGAGTAGCGCTGTACAACAAATGAAATGCATATGAGAGAGGGGCTACGTAAAGATGAGGGGCACTGTTGGAGGGTGGCAGCGAGGGAATCTGAGGAGGAGGTGGTGGTGGGAGGGGCTATGGAGCAATGAGGGGCACTGTTGGAGGGCGGCAGTGAGGGAATCCGAGGAAGAGGTCATGGGGTGGAGGGGGGGAGCTAGGGAGAGACGAGGAGCACTGGTGGAGGGTGGTAGAGAGGGAGTCTGAGGAGGAGGTCGTGAGGGGGAGGGGCTACAGAGAGATGAGGGGCACTGGTGGAGGGTGACAGTGAGGGAATCCGAGGAGGAGGTCACGAGGGGGAGGGGCTATGGGGAGATCAGGGGCACTTGTGGAGTGTGGCAGTGAGGGAATCCGAGGAAGAGGTCAATAGGGGGGCCATGGAGGGATGAGGGGCACTGTTGGAAGGTGGTAGTAAAGGTATTTACGGAGAAAGAGGTTATTAGTGTGGCGCCAAAAAAGACTTTCGCATCAGCGCTAAACCCGGCCCTGTCATGGCCTTTCTGTTTTTGTTTAATTAGCAGTCTGGTCATACAGGCTACTGTGGAACATACTTTAAAGTGCGTGCTAATTATATTTACTGCTTTATTCAATGTTTTAAGTTTGAAGGTGATTTTACTATTGTTTTTACCGGGAAAAATGAAAGTGGAGCCCGATGGTGCCTGATATGGGGCTAGGGCCCAAGGTCAGCTGTGAGATAAGGTGCACTGGAGAGGAGTAGTGGATAATCAAGCCTGTAAGGGAGTGCGTTGCAGAGTCCGGGGTCAGGTGGAGGTAGTAATGAAGAGGGATTCTCCCTGAAGGCTCGCACAGAGGGAGCCCGAGTAGTGTCAGTTGCCTGATACTACCACCCCAGGAACCTCCTTTTCCCATCAAAGGAACATTTCATAGAAAAAACACTTTTTGAGAGTGATAATATTTAGAAAGAGATTTGGAAAAGAGTGCGTTTTACTGGGCCTTGTAAGACTAAGAAGAGATAAAGGAGGGCACTGAAGCAGGCCTGCCTAGACATATATGCGACAAATCGATCCCGCAGTGGCCCCCCCAAATGCACCCTTGGCCCACCCAAATAAAAATTCCTGGAGCCGGGCCTGATCAGGATAATTAAATAAGAGGTCGCAGGCCATGGGGCCATTTTTACCAGCCCTTTTCTACCTTATTCCATGACCCTCTCTCACTTACACACACCCAACACCCCAACCCTTTTGGTTAAGACATGTCATTAAACAATCCCTAACGCATGGCTAATGCAACATGTTCACTGCTCTTTAGCAGTTACTGCTTCAAGCTGTTTCAGGCAATACTCTCACCCCTGCACACTGCTGTTTACAAAAAGCTGAACTAAACAACAGGCTTTTCCCACTGAACGATGAGTTGAACAACTGTATTACTTTTACCAGGTAATAACCCGACAAAGCAAAATGACAACTATCAATTATTTAACAAATCCTCTCAATTATCTCACAGCTTTAATGACTGCCGCTGAAAACAAAAACTAAAAATCAATATTAGTCACTGCCAGTAGCACAAGAAACCAAACATGAAAGTTATATGTTTGTTTAGCAGGTCTATCGTAAGTACATTTGAGCTCATTACAATATTTAACAAATTAGATTTTGCTTCGGGGTTGTGCAAAAAAATTATGCAACCCCGATGCAAAATCAGGGCCTTAACATGTATTTTTTTTTTTAAATCCTGCCACAAAGAAACTGGCAACAAGGAGAAATGCGGCAGTAAATCTGTTCTACTCAACTGGTTGCAAAGTCTGTATTTTAAAATATCATGGGGTTAAGGCACCTGTGGCAGAGATCTTTGTGTGCTCAGTAAAGCTCAGGGAATAATAATAATGGTAAAATAACTATTTGCTGGAGAGGTTTGTGTTTTGTCTAGTCCCAGTTTTGGATCAAAGTAGCATTGAGGGTTAATAGGTCTCCTGGAAAGCACATTATGTAACGCGCAGATGACAGATTTTTATTGTATGTAAATGGGCAAGTGAGTTAGCGCTTTGAACACAGAGATCCTTTTGTTACTTGCAGTTCATACATTGTAATTCTTCTAATATAGCACAGTGAGCCAAGAAGGACATGTGGCTCCTACACCTTGTAACTCTCCCCATCTTATGTAACACTCCCTTGATTTACACACATCATTTATTGTCAATGTATAATGTGTATGTATAAAGCACTCTGACACTACAATGGGATTAGTAGCACTATAGCGCTGTAAAAGAAACAAAACAAAATAGTGGCATTTAAGTTGTTTGTGTAAATACTGGGACAGACTAACAAATCTGACATTCCTACACACATGCATATCTCTTATATAAAAGGACTGAACAAAGTCAAAAGCATGCCTGCCTCTTGTGTGATGTGATGTGATAAGCTATGTGCCTTTGTTTCTCCTCCATTTCATTTAGATGTGAGGCTCCTGATAGCTCCCAGCCTGGATACTCCAAGAAAAGGAGACCTGATGGCCCCTTAACTTCGACCTTTGTTATAGGCCCAGCTGGAATCTGATAAGCCCCTTCCCCGTCTGTACATTGCTGCTTGGAACAAAAGCAAACAATGTGCAGGCACTGTTGAATGTGTCCCGGTGTCTAAAAATTGCACCAAGACAAGTTTACCATATTTCTGTGGGGCCCAATCTCATAGCAGGGTAGACTGCGATCACCCTGTGAAAAGAGTGGATAGACTCAGTCTACCCTCAACTTGTGCCCGGTCTACTACATAGTGCCAAGAGATGCATGTGCATCTCTTGACGCTATGTAGCAGCTATTGCTCATTTTAGTAATGATGAAGTTCACCTGTGTGCCCTAATACTGAAAAGCGAGGGCAAGAGATCTTTGCAGTGTAAGTTAGTAGATAGGTACATAGTACATTTCCTTTACAACGAACCATGAAGCGGTGTTTAGGAAATTATTAATATGCTAGTTAAAACAGGTGCATTTAGAAAACTGAGGCCCAAGCTCCTAACTAGCAGGAAGGCCATTTATTTTCTTGATCTGTGCGTAAGTGGATGAGCTCAAAGGGGTAAGTAAACATCACTTATCATTTTGCTGGCTCGGTGAGTGAGGTGAATAATAAAGCCGATCTACAAAGAAAACGAATCAACAGGGTTGGGGCGGGCGGGAGGAGATGGAGTGAGTGAAAACACCAGCACTCGTGTGGAGTGCTCAAAGACAAAGAAAATAGTAGCTCCTATAACAGGAGTAGTGGAAGGACGCAAGCACTTGGTCCATGTTCAGGGGGAGGGTCAAACACAGGAAGAAGCATGACGCTTTTATGCTATGGACTAACGGGAACGACGGATATGAGAGCACGATGGAGCAAACAAGTGGTAAGGCAATGGGCGGGCTGAAGCCCACAGATTGAAAACATGCTGTTCGAGACAGCACATGCGCAGCCTAGACGGGACCTAAAAAAAAAAGGACAGAATATGACAAACAAGGCCAACATGCTTAAAGTTGATTATTATATAATAGCTCACCAGCAACTTAATATTTGGCCCAATACAGGAAATAGGTTTTCTTTTGATAACGTGGCGAAACAAAAACTCCACAACCCAACCGACAGTTGATCTAATGTACTGCCTTGTTTTTTTTAACTGGGAATTATTCTAATTTGATTCACGTTTCTTTTTAGTATTTAAGAAGGAAGAAACGTTTGCCAAAACCAACACTCCATATGCTGTGGGGGTGCCCTTTTTGTGCTGTAAATCACTGGGGCATGTGTCGATGTGTGCATGATTATATTCTTGTTTCAGGCACAAACCTAACCTTACTCCCTGTTTTGCCAGTCACTGTCTTTGTTAAAAACAGATTCACAATTGCTTTATTAAACCTTCTTGCTTTCTCCAATTTGATTGAAAATGCACCATTTGCCCACTATTTTTTAAACCCCCCCCCGAACACCTCTGTGGTGATTCCGGCTCACTCGCTACGCTCGCTCGCATTACCGTGTCACTAAAGCAGGAATGTCAAAAAAGTGTGTCACCAGCATGAAAAGTTTGGAAACCTGTGGTTTAGAGATTGTCATCACGTAATGACGCATGACCACTCTTTATATCATAATGGCTGATGCCCTTACAACCCGGGAGAATGGATAACTTTAAAAGGCCAAGTAATTGTTGCAGTAGTAGGGATTGTGAGAAAATAATAATATGCACATTATAAAAATGTAAAATGGCCAAAAGCTCAAAAATAAATGGCCAACATCAGAACCACAGACAACCATAGTTATGAGTTCACCTGTTCACAAACAGTGTGTGTGACCTAATGGTCCACATCCAGCTCAAGAACTTGGCTACTGTGATGGCATAACAGGGAGATGGATCAGTTCGCAATATTCTCACGGCGACACTACATTGACTGGTGCCCAGATTCCTACAGGTTTGAGCGAGCCATACTTTACGGGGGCCAGCGTAGGCGGGGCAAACAAACATTATGTGCGAATACGTTTCTTCTTGATTCATGCAAATGGGACATTTGCTATCACCTGCTGCAGCCCATTTTGCAGTGAATTACTGTAATGGTAAGGAGCCCACTCTGAATTGGAAATAAAGTTTGCGTCAAAGGGCTTAGATATTACATCCCAATAGTGCTCTAGGCTTAGCCAAGATATAAACGCTAAGAAGCCCCTCGTCAGCGTGGTGCTATCGCTTTTCCTGAGTGTATTTTGAATCACCAGATCCCAGATTCTTTCCTTTAATATGGCTTTTGATGGCAACTGAGTATTAGATGGATTCTCCCACAGATTCGGTAAACCCATGCTGAACAGGGAGTCTCTCATCTCACGTAACCAGCTAATTTTGTGAAAGTTGTCTGCCTTAATTATGTCCAAATCACACAAAGGAGCTGAAGGGGCAGAGAACAGGTCATCCCCCACTCAGAAGTCTGTATACAATAAAGGACCTGTTCCCAAAGTGAGCATTCAATTCATATAGCCATTATGGTTGTCGTATAATTTTAGACAAACTGGGAGCAAGTGTTACAATATCATCAATGCTGCTTCAAGGTATGGCTCACTAATTCAAAGAAGAGAAAGAGTATTCAAAACGAGATAGGTAAAAGTTGTCTCTTTATCCAACAATAGTGATATCTAAAACCACCCTCGTGTAGAAAAAGTGTAGGAAAGGAGTGGTGGCGCCTCACGGTAGCAACACCATAGAGGATAAAGCAGGAAGGTACTCGCCTGCTACCTCAAGATCTCATCATCAGCTGCCACCACTCCATAGAAAGGAAATGTGTGTGGGAAGGTGTGGACAAGAGAATGGGTAGTGACCCAACACGTAAAGGTTGCTAAAGTGTATACAACAAAAGAGGGAAAAGTAGTGCAGAGAACCGTGCACCGTAATAGCCCCACAGTGTATGTACACAGATTTGAGTTGGTTCACACTGGCTTTCTACTTTTTATTCTGTGCTGTGTGACCACTCATATATAAAAAATGCCGACATGTTTCATTGCCAATTGGAAAAAACTCACGGCAACTTCTTCAGGGCGTGGGGTATTGTCATTTCACCCTTTAGCCTTGCTTGATCAGTTTAAAAACAGTTCTGTTGGAAAAGAGACAGACAAACAACACAACACATATCCATAATATTTGGCTTCTGGTTCAAAGGCACCCATTACTGTGTATACCATTCCCAACCAGATGTACCCCGAAAATGTTTACCGGGATGTCGCCCATCGTGGGCATACCTTTACCCTCGGGCTTGTGTATGTATCACAGCGGTCGCTTGTTCAGGGTTCATCCCCTCGACTCCTGTCATGAGTCTGTAAACATCCAGTAAAGGACACGGAGAAAGACATAATTCGAACAGATAGAGTTAATAGTTTTCTAGAGGAAACAGGTGGTGATTTCCCTCCCTTCCCTGTGTGATGAATAGCTATTGCTCTATCTCTGGATCCATCCCTGTGTTGCTGTGTTATAACTCTGCATGTATAGCTCCTGCTTGGCCGGGGTTACAGAGGGTTCATCTTGTGTTAAAAGAGGTACTCATTTTAGAGTTCTGTCCGCTATGTGGCGTGTTGTCCCTCCCATGTCTCGCTCATGGTGCGTCTTTTAATACCTGCTGTGTGGCTCATATTTAATGAGTCTACTTGTATTGTGATGATACCACGCTCCTAATTGAGATTTCAAGACCCTTGGTTTCCGTAACAGGTCTGTGCGTGCCCCCTTAAAAAGAGAAATTCCCCGACCTAGTCACGTTTACTGTTGCGGGTGTCCCTTCGCCTATGGTCTAAGCCGCTTTTTACGCTGCTCCCTCAATTTTGGAAGAAAAGGGGGGATTAGTCGGACTCACCGGTATTCTGTCCGTGTCTGGCGTTCACTCAGCACTGCAGCAACGCAGCCGTTGTCAGCCGTGATTAAAAACGTAACCTTCCGAGTCACATGGTACCGCTGTGTCGGTCCCGCCCATATCAGGGCCGACAGAACGCGCCATCTTGGAATGGTAATATGTGCCCCTACAGGTAATCAATACCTCATTGTAAGAGCGACCGAGCACCCGTTTTTAATATAAATGTAACTCGTAGATGAACAATTCGGGCATACCTTCACCCCCGGTTCTGTTTATACCTGTCACCTTGTTACATGGTTACAATATTGTATCAAATGTAATCTAGCTCAAAACTGTATTTTGCAATGCTGCAATGAGCGGTGTCAGTGATGCCTGGTGTCCCCAGGTTTCTCATTATGTTGTCCTGGTATCTCATACAGTATAGCGCCCCCAAATTCTTCCTTCCTATTCCGACCTTCATACACCAATCATAATGGCTGGAATTATACTGACCATTAGGGGAAAGAAGGCAATGAATGAATGATACATGATTTACATGTATACCTTATTCCACTCGATGGAGTCATTCAATCCAGTCTGATCCACACCCTTCCTTTCTATGGAGTGGTGGCAGCTGATGATGAGATCTTGAGGTAGCAGGCGAGTACCTTCCTGCTTTATCCTCTATGGTGTTGCTACCGTGAGGCGCCACCACTCCTTTCCTACACTTTTTCTACACGAGGGTGGTTTTAGATATCACTATTGTTGGATAAAGAGACAACTTTTACCTATCTCGTTTTGAATACTCTTTCTCTTCTTTGAATTATTGAGCCATACCTTGAAGCAGCATTGATGATATTGTAACACTTGCTCCCAGTTTGTCTAAAATTATACGACAACCATAATGGCTATATGAATTGAATGCTCACTTTGGGAACAGGTCCTTTATTGTATACTGCCTTAATTATGTCCCTGAGACCATCTGCATTAATTGCAAGTTCCGGTGTACACCAGATTCTGCGCCAATACAAAATGGGGCGTTACCTAGCTAGATCGACCAATGCTTTCTTGCCTAAGTCGTTCAACAGCGGCAATACCGGGGTACTTCGAGGTAGGCTGGCCATCGTTCAGAAAAACCTATTCTCTGATGGCTAACTGGGTAAGGTTCTCTAAGCCCCAAAGTTTCGCCCCATATAAAACCGAACTCACTACGTTCATATTATCAATCTGTAGTACCGGATGGATTGGCTTGGTCAGGGAGGTTTTAAACTCTTTCTGTAGGGCACCAGCTAGTTGACGATGTTTTGATGTTATAGTGTCTATATGGCGACTCCATCTCAGGTCTTTCTGCAGGATAACTCCCAGGTAAGTAAATGCATCTACCTGTTCTAGTCGCATCTCCTCCAAGAGTATACCACCCCTGAAAGTTTTATGCTGTTTAAACGTCATGAACTTGGTTTTTGCAACATTAATGTTCAAGCCCCTTATGGTGCAGAAATCCTCAAAGAGTGACAACGCACGCTGGAGATTGATTGGAGTTTTAGAAATGATGAGCGTGTCGTTAGCGAACATTAGGATGGGGATCTCATTTCCTGCTAATACGGGTGCATCAGTGGGAACAGTGATCGAAAACTTTGCAATGCCATTAATAACAAGCATTAAAAATGCAATAGGTCTCGCCTTTGATTAAGTTAAAGCCATTTGCTTTGCTAATGGTATTGTATAGCAAAGCAAATGGATTTAACTTAATGAAAGGCGAGACCTATTGTATTTTTAATACTTGTTTTCATTTACTCAGTTTTTTACAAAGTATTTCAACTTCCCACTGTTTTCTAGCACTTTCAGATTTTTCACAACTGCGACCATTAGAGTCACAAAGCTTCCCCCTCCAACCTTCCTTCGTCCCACTAGTCTTTGCAGGCAGTGTCGTCAGGTGATGTCACTTTACCGATGTCATGCGACAAACAACTCACTACTCCCTGAGTCTGTAGACCATGCTATTACCCGCACACCAACCTCTAGGGTATTTGCTTTATCTTGATTTGTGAGCACTAAGGGAAATACATTCCTTGGAAGGGATGCAGCAGACTCACTGATTGGTGTTTGCAACATAAGCCCCCCATCAAGTGGGGGTAACCATCATTCTATCTCTCGCAGTGGGGACATACCACTCGGGATAGCAAAGGGTGGGCAACGCAAGCTTGAGAGACCATATCTGGAGATTGTATTTAAAATGGACGTTAGAGCTAGTGAGATGTTGTGTGCAAATATCAAAATTGACAAGATTCTAAACCAGGTGATTGTGCGAAAGCGACAAAGCAATATAATCTAGAGTAGCCCTTGCAGAGGAATATCTTTTGACCCTGGTAATGTCATCCCTTATTAGAGACTGACAGCCTCTTACATGGCAAATCCATTGGGTACACTTATTTACAAGGGATCCCTCATCTTCCTTGGGCAAACTCCCTGATAGCTGGGCACGTTTATCAGATATATAACATTACTCATGTCTGGGGTCCTAGCAGCGCTACTTGCCACTCGAGTCATACTAGCTCGTGGAGAGACGGGAACTGCATTATGAGTGGGTGCCATAGTGAGATGTTCGGTGTGCCATTGGATAGGCCTGCTTGTATGCGCCCTGTCGGGTTGTGTGAGGCCTGTGTTAGCACGCCTCATTAGACTATCCCTTACTGGGTTCTTTGTGCTCTGTTTTACCAATGCCTCATTGTTAGCTGTGGGCTGATTTGCATTTGCCTTATCCCCGTTAGAGTTAGCAGTGAGCTTTGTGTGCGCTCCCAATAACATTTTTACATGTTGTACCTCTGAATGAACCTTACTTAGGGAGTCAGAGGCAACTAACACATTCTTTAAGGGTTCTAATTTCTCTTGCTAGGTCAATTATCTGTATGGTGGATAGTCTACATGGGGAGTCCTCAATATGCATACCTATCTGCCCATAATTGCCCCTGGAGTCTGAGCTATCGTTATTTATTGCAGCTCCTGCCGCTCCTTGGCCATGCTTTATGCTACATATGCTATTCTCTGCACCCAGCCTAGTCGACTTGCTCCCTGTACATAAGGGAGTATCAGGCAGCTCTGGGGGGTTGCGAGAGTAGCGAATCTGTTACTACAAGGAAAGATATCCAGATCATCTTGGGTAACTTGTGGTGGAACTCCCCCACTATCAGGGCTCGCTGGTGATACGTTGGTGGGTGCTGATGGTAAGGACCTACATGCTGTTTTTTTAAACATTACTGGTATGCACCCAGTGCGTAAGGGACTACTCGTAGCCTGTGAGGAGCTGTTCTTAAGTAGGAGTTGTATGTAGAAGACCTTCACATTCAGATAATAGATTATCCATTGTATCCAACACGCCAGCCCCTGCCACCGAATTGGGACTCGAGGTTTTCTTTTTCCCCTTCTTAATCTTTTTCTTATTACTTTCACCTGTACCTCCCTCACACGCTTTCCTCTTCCCCATTATGACACGAGAGTAGCAAGAGAAGGAATGTAAGAATCACACTACCAGTAGACCTTCAGGAGCGGTGCTGATGTTAATTTCCACAGAGTCACTGGCTGCGTAAAAAGCATTCTTAGCTTGCCTTATCTGCCAGAATTTAATGCCGTCTTCCAGGACAAAATATCAGAGGGATGGCCAAGCCCAGCCTCTTCCAGGCTATGACTGGTGCGGACGGGCGATTCGGGGGCCCTGTGCTGATTTTAAGTGCCTCCTGGCACGTCGCGTTGGTGGCATACAGCCGTGGTAGTGCTAGGGGGCCGTAGTCCCCTGGTCCCCAAAACAGCAAGGCGGTAGGCAGAGACGCAGGTTCCCGTGGTGCGGGGGCCCTATGTTGATTTTAAGCGCTGCCTGGCGCGTCGCGTTGTCGTACGGCTTCGGTGGCACTTGGGGGCTGTAGTCCCCTGGTCCCCAAAACAGCAAGGTGGTAGGCAAAGACGCAGGCTTGTGTCCTGTTTGAACTTCTAATTGAGCTCCCTCTTCACCTCTGCTCACCCCAGTGCTCAGCAATGGGGCAAAGTGCTTTGGTAAGGTGACGTGCTGTACCAATTGTGCCAATTCTTCTCCTTTAGTCACTTTTGATTGTCTTTAGTGCCTGGTGGAGTGGTGACAGATGAATGCAGATGAGTGTTGGCAACTGTTGGCTGATGGGTCTGTAACTGGAATTCAGGCTTTGGGCTTCAGTGCTTCAGATTCGAGTCCACCCGCAAGCCACACCCAGCTTCAGCCGGGCCGCTTCTGCAGGGGTGCAGGGCTCACAATTTACAGCAGCCGATTACAGCTACTGCGCACGTCCCCGATTGCTGCACGCTGGCTAGGCAGCTGGGAGCACACGGGGGCCCCCTGGGGGGCTTTTACAGGCTGCGGGTGGTGGTATCGTTTTGCCGGGGAGCGGCGGGGACAGGAACAGTGAGCAGGGAGTGCCACAGGAGAAATGTGGGAGAGATAGCAAGGGAGAGGTCCGCGGAAGCTCAGCCGCTCTGTCTTGGTCCTCGCGTACCTGCTCTTCTCCGCAGCGTTCGGCGCCCGGGTCACCGGACACTGCAATCCACTCTCCACTAATCTGCTGCAGCTTTTCCTCCTCGCCGGCTACACGGCTTCTCTTTGCCTCCTCCTCGCTACGCTCCGCATCTCAGCTTGGCGAGACTCTCTGAACCCGAAACCAAACTAATATCTATCGTAAGTGGTGCTAGCACTAGCTTACACAGGCTGCAATGACAGGCCTGTAGTAACAGTTTGAGTGGACTCCCATGGGTGACATAATACATGCTTCAGCCCATGGGGGGCCCCTGGTATACCTATCCCCTGGGTTCATCAGCCACATATCCTAGAGTCTTACAAGGGTACACCAGTAGCCAATCTGGGATGTACCAAAATTTAGGGGCGAAAGCACAGAGGCTGGGGTCCTGATTAGCAGGATTACACTCAGACTGTTCAGAAACCATAACAACACAAGACAAAAAGTGGGGGTAACCATGCAGAACGATCCTACCTTTCTATAGGGGCCCTCCGTGTAATTTGCAGTTTCGTTACTCACCGGGCTATGCTGGAAAATTCCATGACCACCTTTTAGCAAGATATTGCTAATTTGATATTGCTGTACACTGCCATGTGGTAAATAAGGAAGAGGGGGAAAGTTTTATGCGGGGACTGTCCTTTTGTCTGTCACTGATAACGACTTTGAGAAGTCTGATCACACCCAGGTGCAGAGTCCTCACACTTCATTGTACCCATGCTTTGGATTCTCCTGCTTGGCCAGTGTCCTCACTACCTACTGTAAAGGTCACCACCGTGTTCAAATATTGTGTCTGCACTACAGCCTGAAAAATGACATTTGAAAGGGAACTACCTCAAACAGGTTCCAGGGCCGTAGACAGTGGATACATGTCCCTTATGTAGAAAATGAGTTGGTGGGACTGAAACCACCCAACTTTCCAAATTTGGTATTGATCATTCTTCTTGACCAAAGGAGGGAGGGTTCCACAGAACACTCAGAGAGCTGCTGTGAGACCAGGGTGTCTGCATGACAGCCAGTCTCCAAGACGTGAGGGGGCATGGAGAAGCTGTGGGTTTGCCTAGTGTCTAAAGACTTGCCTTCTTGCCTGTTGAGAGAGATAAAGAGAGTGCTTAGTCGTGTAGAAAGAGAAGCCTAGTCGTACCCCTGGTGTGTGAGATCCCAGAAGAAGGTTAATATCCAGTGTTAGTGTTACCAGGTTTGACTGGTGTTGCGAGAAGTCATCCAGTCTCCTTGAGCGCAGTTCTAGAGGTGATCTGCCTGAAGAAGCATAACTGCTTGCTTAGTCCTGTGCTGAACAGCACTTCTGCAGCCAGAGGACTGCCAGTGTATAGCGCAACCACAAGGGACCAGTTGCTGTCAGAGCAGGAAGTCTGCTCTGTCCTAGAGGCCACACTTACCAGGGACATCAGGCCCAGAGGGTGCACCTGGCATGCTTGCCTGACTCGAAAGCTGCATCTCCCAAAGCCAGTCCCATCAGTGGCGCCTGCCAGGTTGATACCTGAAGCGGTCTGTGAGGGAAAGAGAAGCAAGACTTCTGCTATGGATGTAGAGATGCTACCGAAGATGTCGACCACTGCATGTCAAGCTGCACACCAGCAGGCGTCTATCAGGCTGAGTCCTTTAATGAGATGGTAACACTGCGGCATAGCTTCCAGTGATAAAGAGCTGTAAATGAGAACAAAGGCAAACTGCAGTAAGTATTTATGCTAATAAGTAAGATACTTTTGGGCTAATGAACTAAATTAACTGATCGACCAGTTGCTTAGGGGCAACTGCTTACTGAAACTTGCACCTGTGCCATATTTTGTCTAGACTTGTCTTATCGGAGAAACTAGCCTAGACACCGTGGGCGGTGGGCACTGTAGAACAGGAAATAATGCTCTGGGGCGGTTACAGCCTTTTAGGTCTTGCCTACACAGCGCCTGTGCTGTCTCTGCTAGACATGCTGTATTCAGTATATGGGCTTTAAAAGCTCCGCCCATTTTCAAGGTCTGCCTTTAACATGTGTTGTTACTCAGAGCTTGTGTGCATTATTTCTTTCTTTAAGTTAGTACCAGTGCTACTGGTTCACAGAGCTCTGTTGTAAACAGGGCTGGAAATCTTGCTCTTATCTTGCCACATGTGCTGTGCATTCAAAGACTGAAGTCTGTTTTGGCTGCCTTCTCCTCCTGCCTGCTTTTGAAACACACAGCTTAGCGTCACAGTCCCTGCCTTCCTTATGGCTGCTGCTGCCTCTGTCTCAAGAGACAGCTCAATAGGGTATTAGAACTGCACATTCATTTAATTTTAAGGATTTAATTGTCATGACTGAGACTAGCTCCGTTCCAATCTCCATCTTTCTTTAATTAATCTGTCCTGAGCAAGGTTAAAGACGAAAAGGGCGACTAGGCCTTTTCAGTTTCTATACTTTCACTGATTTCAAACTTACAAAAAAAGTGTTTGGCTTTTTGGAATCTACCTGTTTCAAATATTGTTGCATTGACAAATCACCCGTGTGTGTGGAAGCAGTTTTATCACCGAAGAACGTTTCAAAGTTTATGGTGCGATTATGAAGGCACATTGGAGTCCTGTGAGTGTGTGTATATGTGTGTGTGTGTGTGTATATCTGTGTGTATATATATATATCTATATATGTATGTCTCATTCAACAAAACATCCCCAGTTGAAGACACTCGAACAGCAGATGAATTCCACTGACTCTTTAATAAAAAAGGAAACCGGCATTTTCATTCAGATACAGCTCCTTGGTCATAGGCTTCATGATACTGCACAGAAATTGTGAAAAGGCAAGCCCCTCTGCATGTCCATTTAATTGGCCCTCAGTGGGCCTCGCAGGTGAGTTCAACTAAGTGTTGCATGCTGGGAAAAGTAGTGCACTTTCAAAATTCCTTTACCTTTAGGAAATTTCTCTGCTGTAGCAAAATGTTCATTTAATTTAAAAGCCCTCCAGGGGGCCTCCGAGATGAAAATGTTCAGTTTATTTTTTCTTCTTTTTTTTGTGTGCTCTGAAACGCGTAAGGCAAGATGTGCATCTGAATGAAAATGCTGGTTTCCTTTTTATTAAAGAATCAGTGTTCTAATGAATCTGCTGTTCGAGTGCGCCTTCAACTGATGATGTTTAGTTGAATGATATATATATATATATAATATATATATATATCGCAGAGGGGTCTTGTCCATCAGAAAGTCGCACTCGGAAACAGCGGTGCTTTACCCCAAAGAAAGCTTTATTTCAGGTATGAACAGTCTCGCAATCCGGTAACATTATAGCATCTGGCCGCTGCCTATGCGTTTCAAGAATTCTCTCTTCATCAGGGACTAATGCAGCCAAAAGCGCATGCTCGGTTCAGCCTCCTTTTATATATGCTTAATCGTTCGCCATATTGTGCGCTCTGAATGAATTAACATATATATTTTTTTTTTCAGAGTACTCCACCTTCGCCTCGCCGGTTTCACCACAAGAATGGAGCACGGACCACAATTCGTTACTTGTTACAAAGTTTTTATTTTCAGGTCTTAAAGACCATGGCAACCATGACGTGTTTCGACCCTGGAATTCCCCCGTTATAGTTAGTTCAGCTAACTATAACTCGCGCGCCCGCAATGCACTGCTGATGACGTCACATATTACATCACTCATGACATGATCAGTGACATCACTCATGACATCTCAAATGACATCACTGATGACATCATTCTTGTGATAGAGTGGCAGACCTCCTCTCACCCTAATATAACCTTTGATACACACACTCAAAAATACAAACTAACATTTTCAAAATAATGGACATACCAATACCAGTTACAACACACCTATTCAGTAATTCCAAGATCTACACACACATCCACTCATTCACCAACAGTCCCTATACAGTCACTCATACATGTACTCACTCATCATATGCACTCATACACCTATACATCCTGTTACACACCGCCACTCATCCATAGAGTTACTCACACACATAGTCACACATGCAAACAAAGTATCAAACATCCATTTACTTGCATATACAGTTATACACACACTACCACACTTACTTCTACAGAAACTTACACATACTTACTCTATTAAACAATCACTTATAGAAACACATACTTATTTGTACAAGAACTCTTCCATTCTCTCACTCTCACAAATACTTATATACACCAATACTCACATATACTAGTTTAAAACATATGTAGTTACTCATAAAGACACTATTGAGACAGTCATTCACTCACTAACACACCCATACACACACTCATCCACCTATACAGTCCTGCACACATGCTGTCTTCAACACATAAAAACAGTGAGTCACTCATTCATGCATCTATGCACTAAGTAATACCCCCCACCGAACCATACAGACACTCCTACTGATACTCAAAAAAACAACTAATAACCCATATAGACACTCATGTAGCTACTCACCAACCCATGCAGCCACTTATACACAAAGTGAGAGACTGACACAGATATTTACATTACTAACCCATGTATTCACTAAGATACACTGTCAGTTATACAATCAATTTTACAAAAATAAATCATCCATTTAGACACTTATATACCCATTTATTCTTCCATCGACCTTGAGATATACATACATAAAACATATTTAATTTTCAGAAAAACGCACATTCACTGGATGATGTCATCAGTGATGTCACTGACCATGTCATGAGTGATGTAATATGTGACGTCATCAACAGTGCATTGCGGGCGCACGAGTTATAGTTAGCTGAACTAACTATAACGGGGGAATTTTTATGGTTTTGTACAAGTGAAATGTCCAACTAACTATAACGCCCCTGAAACCTATGGTTTTTTCAGTGAATTTCTAAGGTTTTTTAAATGCTAATTTCTAACTATAACGTGCCTGAAACCTATGTTTTTTTCAGTGAATATATATATATATATATATATATATATATATATATATATATATATATATATATATATATATATATATATTATACTATGTATACATGTGAAAATGTCTCGGTCCGCCTGTTTTCCATGGTGGCACAGAAAAAATGGGTGTAACTGAGGTCAGCACACCGACGAGGTCCTCTTATGGCTCTGATGACGTCATACGGTGTCGCGAGCGGAGCCGTGCTATTATGACGTCCTCTTCGACGTGAGAGAGCTAGGAAATAATTTCCGTGGAATGCTGGTGCAGGGGATATTCACCTAAGTGTTCAGGCTAGTCCTTTGGGAGCAACTGTTTATGTTGCCACTCCAGAAACAGAAACCAGTGATCCGAAGGCAGAGGCCCTGCAGATGGCACATGAGGTGGGGTGCCCAGTCGTGTGCACCGGCGGGGCAGCGAAGTGACAAGCACCACAACCCACAAAAAAGGTATCAAGGGCACTGAATAACACAGGATCTTCTCTTTGTATCTGTCAGGAACAACAAAGTTAAAATGCTCTAGTACCAAAATGTAGAATTAGTGCTACAGCGGTCTTCAAGAGGACCTGCGATGCCGCTTCTGCCTGCCGGACTCTGGAGGCGGCACATGGGTCACGCGGTACAGTCATACTGCGGTGGGACTCGCTCTCGTTGACCTCTCATGGCACTGCTCCACACTTCAGGGAGGACGCTTTCCATTAGCTATGTTTTCTGATGACATGTCGCGCCGGCCCTGTCCAATAACAGAACTCCTTTAGATCCAAACAGACTCTTCCACTTTCTCACCGGAAGTGAAACCAGGCCACGCGGACACTTTCACAATACAACAGCTGGGAATGCACTTTTCGGTAAAAAAAACCACATTCCTTCCTCCTAATTAATCAAATAAACGTCTCACTGAAGAACAGGGGCCAGCTTCGATCGGTAAACAGCCGTTACAATGACTTTTTTACTTTGCGATACCATTACAACGCATGCATTACCACGCATGCGTTGTACATCGTGAAGTCATTACTACACATTTTTTTAGAATGCATGGTCATTTACCACGCATGCCTTTACAACAAATTTTGTTGTAAAGGTGTGTATGGTAAATGACCATGCGTTCTAAAAAACATGTAGACGATCCACGTTGTTGTAAGGAAACAGAGGCTGTTCTGTTTCCTCACAACGACGTGCACCGCCCCTCAGAGACGACGTGAAGCAGGAAACACGAGGAGTGAGAGGTAAGGGGGATTGGGCATGGGGTGGTTTTTTTTCTCCTAGGGTTTAGGGTAGTGCAGCGGTGTTTGGGTAGTGTAGGTGGTCGTGCTGGGTGTAGTGGTTTAGGGTAGTGCAGTGGTGTTTGCGTAGTGTAGGGGGTCGTGCTGGGGTAGTGTTTTAGGGTTTAGGGTAGTGCAGTGATATTTGGTAGTGTGGGGGTCGTGCTGGGGGTAGATTTAGGGTTTAGAGTAGTGCAGTGGTGTTTGGGTAGTGTAGGGAGTCGTGCTGGGGGTAGTGTTTTAGGGTTTAGCGTAGTGCAGTGGTGTTTGTGTAGTGTAAGGGGTTGTGCTGGGGGTAGTGTTTTAGGGTTTATGGTAGTGCATTGGTGTTTGGGTAGTGTAGGGGTAGTGCTGGGGTAGTGTTTTAGGGTTTAGGGTAGTGCAGTGGTGTTTGTGTAGTCTAGGGGGTAGTGCTGGGGGTAGTATTTTTTAAGGTTTAGGGTAGTGCAGTGGTGTTTGTGTAGTGTAGGGGGTAGTGTTTTAGGGTTTAGGGTAGGGCAATGGTGTTTCTGTAATGTAGGGGGTCGTGCTGGGTTCTAGTGTTTTAGGGTTTATGGTAGTGCAGTGGTGTTTGTGTAGTGTAGGGGGTCGTGCAGTGGTGTTTGTGTAGTGTACGGGGTCGTGCTGAGGTAGTGTTTTAGGGTTTAAGGCAGTGCAGTGGTGTTTGTGTAGTGTAGGGGGTTGTGCTGGGGGTAGATTTAGGGTTTAGGGTAGTGCAGTCGTGTTTGGGTAGTGTAGGGTGTCGTGCTGGGGGTAGTGTTGTAGGGTTTAGGGTAGTGCAGTGGTGTTTGGGTAGTGGAGGGGGTAGTGTTTTAGGGTTTAGGGTAGTGCGCCCAACCAGCCACATTATCCGTGGACAAAGGGGATCCTGACTCTTTTGAACGCTCCGTCAATTGAATAATTTGGGTCAAGGGCCCTACCATGTCCAAGACCTATCAATTCCTTTCTTGGGATCCCTCATATACTTGGAGAAAAGGGTACATAGTTTCTCATCAATTTCAGACGTGTGTGCCACCTTCCCCTTCAGTGAGGACCAGGGGCATTCTTCCCTCATTCTATTCCTGACCTCCCTTTCAAGGGGTTGATGGATTTTCCCCACCACATACTCTGCCACTTTGGTGTCAGGGGTCCACTCCGCCGACCTAGGATGGTAAATTTGGGTAGGCTCGAACATGTCCGAGTGGACCCCGTCCCCAACCCTTGACTGAGAGGAGTGGGACTCTGGATGCCAGGGACGCCCCGAGTCCTTATCCTCATTGGAGGAGAAATCGTCCTCCGATACACCCTCTCCCTCTAAGGGAAACCCACCGTCTGGGTCTACAATAGTGGTGACAGCGTCGCAATTTTCTCCGGACTCCTCCTCCTCCCGACAGGGTGCATGTTTTAGCGTTCGCGCATTCTTGAGGAAGGTCTCCGTAAGTTTATCAAATCCTTCCAAGTGCCCCGCGTTATGCTTAACGCCCCTTTTATTCCCCATCTGGGAGCTACTGGGACCCGCCACCACCAGATCTGGGTCACTGAACACCCCAGGGATGCTTTTCGCCAGCTTATCGACCTGATCCCTAAGAGGCGCCAGTGCCCTAGAAATAGCCAGAGAGAGGGCTTGGTCCACTGCTGGAGGGAGAAGTTGGGGGGGGCATTCCTCCTCCACTTTCTGGTAGGAGGAGGAAAAATGGTCTTCTGGAGAAGACATGATAGCAGAGGGTGTGAGCACAGAACAAATGCCCTTAAAATCCTTAAGGCAGCCCCCTCGCCGGTGCTCCAACAGCTGGGCTTTCCCCGAAGCGGTTATAAGAATAGACTGAGGCACAATACCAATTACCACCACCATGTGGCGCTGGTCACTAACGTGGCCGTGTGGGGAAATCACCGGGTAGCGGTGTCAAAATTAGGCGAGGGCTGGTCGGGAATCAAGCGGACACTAAAGGAGTGACCGGATTCCCAAACGCGCGTAAAGACCAGCGGGAGTGCTCGACGGAGCTGCCTCGCTCGGACCAGACGCGCCTGACAGGATCTCACTGCGCACCGAGCGCACAGCGCGAGAAACTGCGAGGGGGAGAACGCTCTCGGGCAAAAGCCTGCTGCGCAGGAAATATGAAACAATACCAAGGCAATAATGCTAATAACGTGCACAAGAAACCGCTATGCAAACAGCAACAACGTCAGATTAAGCCAAGAATGTAAGGAATGCACTTAACTGACGCGCAGTGAAGAAAGAGGAAGCGGAAGGGACGTCACGGTATTATATACGATGGACTGTGATATGATTGGACTATAGTTGCCTTGGAGACTACGCCCCTAATGGTTCATGGGTTGTGTAGTCTTTTGTTTAATGATTGTTGTGTTACGTTTTCTGTGAACTGCTATGCAAATAAAGTGAGGAAAGATGCGCATAATCCTCGCCTCCGTCCTGCCATAGAACTCATTAAACTTTATTCGATCTGATTTAGAAACATAGATCATAAAAGTGTACATAAAAACAGTAAATCCTCTTTCCTAATACAATACAGTGAGAATTAATTAAAATCAGTAGGTAAAAACGGGTATTACCAAGCCCTGTTCAGAGCAACTTCAGGTTAAGAGAATCGTAAAGTTCAATGTTTCGCAAGATCAATCTCATGTACTTCGTGCAAAATACGCAATAAGGGGTCCAAGTAAGATGTAACGCTCCAATACCTGACCAGTCTGTACTATATAAAACTGCAGAAAAACTAAAAATAAAAAGTATTTTGCACACTTCTGTCATTGGGCTACATGAAGCCTACACCTGGGTGATATTTGTGCTACATTTGGGCTCTTTTTTTCTCTGGTGGCCATCTTGAGAGACTTATTTGTTATGAAGTTTCCTAATTTCCTCATTTACTGCAGTCTCCTCAGTAGGAAATGCTTTCAGTTTTTTACTTTGATTCCATCAAGAAGGCATTCAGATGTGTCACACATTTGCCATAAATTCAGAATGTTAGCACTCTAGTTGTTCATTAGATCACTGTAGAAAAGCTACTGCTCACCAGGGAGTTAACTGGAAGTCTACTGCTGGTATTGAAAGTGATTGTTTCAGTCCGCATGTCAGAATTTTTTAATGAAATAGAAGAGGATTTGAGATCTCTTAAAACATGCCCTACATTTTCTTTCTGCAGCACTAATCATAATTTCTATGGCAAAATGAACCCCCTCATTTTGTTCCTTTTTAAATTAAACGTTTTAAGTGTTACCAGTCAGTTCCAATCAAGATGGCTTCAGGTGTGCCATCATTTTGTCATAGGTAAGACTGTTAGCTCTCTAGGTGTTCTTTAGAACACTCTGGGAAGCTGCAGTAGAACACAAAGGAATCAACTGACAGTCTCTGCCCTTGTTGGATGTACATGATTTACTGAGAATGACAGACTTCATTCTCACATGACTGAGAAAGATAATGTGAATTTACAGAAAATATGCTCTCATTTTAGCTTCAGTTTTCTCTCAAACATGATATCCCAGCAGAAGGTTTTTCGCAGGGTAAAATTACCTTAGAACACACCACAATACCTGAAATTAGTATGGTACCATCAACAAATGAATTCTAATGTAACTAAAGTCTGTTATCACCCTTTATAGTTCTCCTTTTGGTAACCCTCAAAATCTTCGATTCACTACAATGCATTTCAATGGGGTACTATCATATATATTGGTCCCAAGATGGCTGCCAGCAATTCCAGGATGAAGTGCTGACAGCCAATCAGATCTCACGATGAGATGTGTCGTTATGCTCCGCCCAGATATAGAAACTTTTTCTTTTCCTAATTTCTCATGAACTACTGAACAGATTTACACCATTTAACAAAAAGGGATCTTCCTGAACCAAGTGCGGGTGTAATTCCGTTCAGCAGTTCGGGCTGTAGCCGTGTCTAAAGTTTCCTATGGCAATTAACATGGAGAAAACACGTTTTGGGACCCCCCTTTTTTCTCGGCCCCCGCTTGCCGAATCACCCCGAAATTTTTAACATAGGAGTTGACCGGAGCGCCCCAAGAGTTCAGAATTTTTTTTTTTTGTGTAAATTCTTTTTATTGGCATTTATTATTACAGTTGTTACACATGTGTATTTTTTACTCATTAACATTGTACATGTGCATCCAATCAGCTATTATCGTTATAGGCATTTACAGTTGCGTCAATTTCACGTAGATGCTGTATGCGCTATAGCAGGTGTTTGCCAAGAAGAAAACCGGGGGGGGGGGGGGGGGGGGGAAATCAAACTAGGGGTCGTCATGGAGTTTTAGGTAGTACGGCCAGACGAGGGCATGCATGGTCCCTCAGGTATCTAATTGGCGGCACAGTTGTATCTCACTAAGAAGAATATGGGTATGCAGGCGGGTGCATGAAATAGGTTAGTGTGTCGTGTTAGTGGGAGCGGGAGACGAGCGGGCCCTAGGGAGGCGTGGGTAATCAGGAGGGGTCCCCAGTTGTGTGAGCATGCACAGTAGACAGCTGTGTGGCGTCGGGGGTTGTCGCGCCAATGATCGAGTCATCGTGGGACCGAGACTGTTTGAATTGGTGTAGCAGGAGCGCCCATTCCAGGGAAATTGGGGGTTTTCGTATGCCTTTCGCTTCCTCCTCTCGCACTGCATCCTCCTCAGCTGCAGCCCATTTGAGTACCGTCCCCACCCCTGCTGCAATCGGGGGGCCCGAAGGGGAGCGCCAGTGCATAGCTATGCAGCGTTTAGCCAGTAGGCGGGCTAAGGAGACAAAACGTATGGGTAGTTTGTGACGTTTCATCCGTCCGATTATGCCTAACGCGCAACACTCCCATGTGGTTAGGTGGGTAAGTCCGGTAAGATCTCGGAGTGTCGTGTGGATAGACGACCAGTAGGCCTGGATACCCGGGCAGGCCCAAAACATATGGTGAAAATCTGCATCTTGCGCCTGAGAGCGGGGGCTAAGGAAGGTTGTATCGGGATAGAAACGCTGCAGGCGTGCTGGTGTCAAGTAGGCCCTATGTAGAATGTGAAATTGTATATTCTTAAAACGGGCATTCCTAGATACTTTTTGGGGGGAATTCGAGCGCCCTTTCCCATTCATTGTCGTGGAATGACTGTCCCGCTTCCTCCTCCCAGAGAGCCCGTAGGGGTTCTAGTAGTGGAGGTGCCAATTCCCTGATTGATTTGTACAGCCATGTGGTAAGATGGCGGCACGCTCCCATTCGTAATATTGTGTGGAGGACTGGGTGTGTGGGGGGCTCCCCTAGTGTGAGGTCGTAGTACGGTCGGTAGTGGCTGAGGAGTTGACGGTGCCGCAAGAATTGACCCGGGGGGAGGTCGTAGTCGTCAAGAAGTTGTTGGTATGGTCTAAGTTGTCCCTCTTCGAATAGTATTTCTGCTTCGGTGATGTCTCTGGATGTCCATTCCTGGAGCATGGCAGGAGTAAAGAACTGGGTGTTTTTAGGCCAGCCTACCAATGGCAGTAGCGGTGTATATGGGGGTCGGTCTGATGTCATGCGGTGCATGCGTTGGATACATTTCCGGGCCATTTCCACTTGGAGGGGATAGGTCCTAGTGGGACGAGATCCCGGTATGAGCAGGCGGCGCAGCTCTGGCGCCGCCACCTGGCCTGCGGCTGTGTATGTTTCGGATGTGTACCTATCAGCCGTCCAGTAGGAAAGCCACTGAAGCTGCGCCGCCAGAAAATAGGCTTCGAATGATGGGGTGCCGAGACCCCCCTGTGTCGTGGGTAGTTTTACTTTTGCCAGCGCGATCCTATGTCGTCCTTTGCCCCATATTATGGAGCTAAGAAGTGAGTCCAAATCTTTAAAAAAGGATCGGGGTGGGATTACTGGAAGGTTGGTAAAATAATAGAGCAGTCGTGGAACCAATATCATTTTTGCGAGAGCTACACGACCAATCGGGCCAGTGGGAGACTCCGCCAGAACCCAGTGGTGGATCGTATACTGGCGAGTGCCCTACGGTGGTTGCCCTCGAAGATGTCGGTGGGGGAATGATATAAGCGAATCCCAAGATAGCGGGGGGCTTCCGCGGTCCAGCTTATTTTCTGGTCACCAATCCAAACCTCTTGGGGGGTAGCGCTCGGGTGTAGGGGGTACACTGTAGATTTATCCCAGTTCACTTTCAGGCCCGAGGCGTTGGCAAATTCGGTCAAGGCAGTCCCGAGCAAGGTGAGATCCGCTGTGATGTCCCGTATATAAAGAAGAAGGTCGTCGGCATACATTGATACACAATGTGTGGTATCTGTGAGCGGGATGCCCCAACCTTGTCCCTCCCGGCGAAGACGGATAGCTAAAGGTTCAACAGCGAGCGCAAATAATAGGGGTGAGAGGGGGCAATCCTGTCATGTGCCCCTATGTATCGCGAATTTCGGGGAGATTTAGCGTCCAAGGCGGACCCGAGAGGTATGTTTAGTATATAGAAGACGGGTGTAAGCTAGGAGCTTGGGGCCAAGTCCAGCACGTCTGAGGACTGGGAACAGGTACTGCCACGTTAGGGTATCGAAAGCCTTTTCGAGGTCCAAGACCAGGCACGCCGCCCGGGGAAAGCGATCGCCGATCTGATCCTGGATGTGAAAAAGACGGCGTATGTTCTGAGAGGTATTCCTGCCCGGGACAAATCCGCACTGGTCTGGGTGCACCAGCTGGCGTACAATTTGGGAGTATCTATCCGCCAAGATTTTCCCCAGGATTTTACAATCGGCTGTGAGAAGCGTTATAGGCCGATAAGAGGCTAGAAGTTGGGGGTCACGGTTGGGTTTCGGGAATGTTATGATCACTGATTCTCTTATGGATCTGGGCAGCTCACCGGTTTGTAGTGCTGTGTCCAGTACTGTCAATAAACGGGGGGTCAGTTGGGGGGCAAAGGTGGCGTAGTACTCGAGTGGAAACCCGTCTAAGCCTGGGGCTTTGTTACGGGCCAGGGCTCGTATGGCGTGTGTAATCTCAGAGGTTTGTATCTTCGCATCCAAATCCGACTTATCTGCATCAGATATCTGGGGGAGGGGGAAGAGTTTTGAAAATTTCGCGAAGATTCGTCAACCGACGCCAAAGTTATTGGGAAAAGAATGTTACGATTTTCCTATGGATAATAGGTCCTAACTATAACTACCTACTGGCGACCGCCAGTAGGTAATTAATATATATATATATATATATATATATATATATATATATTCACTTTAAAAATCATAGGTTTCACACATGTTATAGTTAGCTGGACATTTCACTCGTGAAAAACCATTGAAATTCCCCCGTTATAGTTAGTGCAGGCAACTATAACTCACGCAACCACAATCCTCTGCTGATGACGTCAGATATTACATCACTGTATTTAGACACTTATTTACCCATGTCTTCTTCCATTAATTTTTAGCTATACATATATTACAAATATTTTTTTTTCAGAAAGACACATATGTCATCAGTGATGTAATATCTGACGTCATCAGCAGAGGATTGCGGTCGCGTGAGTTATAGTTGCCTGCACTAACTATAACGGGGGAATTTCAATGGTTTTTCACGAGTGAAATGTCCAGCTAACTATAACATGTGTGAAACCTATGGTTTTTTAAGTGAATTTGCAAGGTTTTTTAAATGCTAATTCCTAACTATAATGTGCGTGAAACCTATGTTTTTTCTGTGAATTTGTACGGTTTTTTTAAATGCTAAGTTATTTTTTTTATTTTTATTTTTTTTTAAGGTTTTTCACCGTGCGCGTACCGTACGCGCACGGTGCGCTTCGCGCACCGTGCACGCGCAGTGGGCGCGCGGTGCGCTTCGCGCGCGCCCACGTTACGCAGTTCACGAAATTTTCCCGTTTCTACCATACGCGCACGCTACGCGTACTCCGCGATTTTTCGCAAAAAAATTAAAGGAAATTTTGGCCCTTGGGGGTCCTTCTGGGACCCCCTGACAAAGGCTAGGGGGTCAGGAACTGTCCACCCTGCCCCCTTTTCACGTTCTCTACCTTTGTGTTTCACCCCCTCAGACTGTGAGAGACAAAATGGCGGCCGACACTTCCTGGTTTCGACCGATTCGAATGTTTACTAAGATCTAACAACCAATCAGAATCGCGCTCGCGCACGGCAGCGTGCGCGTACGGTAAGTTTTACCGTACGCGCACGGAGCGCGCTTATAGATATATATATGCTTTTAAATGCTATTTTCTCAGATAATACTGAACAGATTTACACCAGACCTGCAAAAGGCACATCCCTGACCTGAGGACTACCTCTCTGCCAAATTTCAAGTAATTCTGTTCAGACGTTCGGGCTGTAGCTTGGACTAAAGGTCCCATGGAAAAATGCATGGGGAAAACGCGTTTTGGGACCCCCCCTTTTTCTCAGCCCCCGCTTGACGAATCCCCCCGAGACTTTCAGGGAAGGAGCGGAGCGCCCCACCTATTTTGAAAATTTCGCGAGGATTCGTCAATCGGCGCCAAAGTTATTCCAAATAGAATGTTGCGGATTTCCTATGGCAACACGATCCTAACTATAACTATCTACTGGCGACTGCCAGTAGATAATATATATTATATATATATATATATATATATATATATATATATATATATATATATATATATATATATATATATATATATATATATATATATTGTTCTTCTATAAGTAAGCTTTAAGTTGGCACAAACAAGTGTGCATCTTGTACCACAGCACAGTCGCCAAGATGTGGAATAGCTTTGTTAGCCGAATAAAAACCATTTTACACGCTGATGGAGAAATGTCCCTTTTCATAAGGAATGCATAGTTTTATATTTGACTATGGAGTACGTAAAGCATTTTAATGTAGAGCCGTTTCTTAAAGTCCTTCAAATTGCTTTTTGATTAAAATATGATACCGGACATTTTTTAATCTGGTAAAGCAGCAGTGATTATAAACAAAAGTTGCATGTCACCGTAAGTTACTTGCCCAGCCTGTCTAACTGCATCTCACACTCCGTGTTCTCAGATCGTGTTTCCGGGTTCAAGACATTGCTATTCACAGCTGTAGTGCCCAGGCAGGACAACGGTCAGACGCCCCTAGCGGAGGGAAGTTAAACAACTTCTGTCTTCAAACCCCACGTTAGCTTATGTATAACAAGCATTGACATAGCTAATAGGTCTCGCCTTTAGGACCTTAAAAGTGTTTAGCCATGCAACAGTTGATGTTGTTGCACCAAGGATATTGTGCTTTATAACTAAACACTTATAAGGTCCCAAAAGTGAGACCTATGGGCTATGCCAATGCTTGTTATTACAAGTTTTCCCAAATGTACAACATTGGGTGAGACACCTAGATTAACAGGTCTTTACTTTCAATTGGGTCCCTAAATATTGTGTAAGACTTCCGCTGAAAACTTAACTCTCACTTCCCAAATTCAACAGATATGAACCCTTCTTTTTCTTATGCACTTTGTCACATTTTTCTCTTTCCATTACCCAGAATTACATCTTCAAGAGATTTGGCTTGCTTTATTGAGGCCACCTGTCACGAGTCTTCCTTGAAGACAATTAAGCTTACGAGCTTTTCGTGCCCTTTTTTTTGCAGTTCAATTAATAATCCAATTTTGAACAATGCACTTGCCATTAGGGAACAACACTCAGGGTGTCTGCTCCAAGGGAACGCTGCGCCAGCAAAAAATGTTTTACATTTTGTGGTGCATTAATGAGCCAGGAGGTGGGGGCAGGTTATGATTGCAGAGTTGGCTGGTCGTGACCTGTGAACTTCTACAAGAACAAAACTGTTGAACGTTCATGCACCCATATAACACATAATTAAACAAAGAGATTATACTGGCCTGCTCACAAAAACTATCAACATAGAATGGCGCCACCTGCCCTTGTAACCCCATTAATTAGTACAGAATCGGAGGTGCCAATTAACAGAGTAAAAAGACTGGGAAAGAAAGAAAGGGGTGTGTTGTGTGCCTGTGTGGGGGAAGAGAAAAAGCATCAAATATAGGGCGAGTGTGAAAGATCGCACAAGAGAGAGAGAGAGAAGTGGACGACGGACATGTCAGCAAAGGTCAGAAAGGGTCAGCAAACGCATTTCCTGGAAAACCTGGGAGTGACGCAACGTGTTAAACCCGGGCCATGTGTGGAAAAGGGATTTGCAGCACGCATTGACAACAGCGAGCGGCACGGATTCTGTGAGTTCGTTAATACTCGCCTAAATATCTGACAAACCCTGAAACGCTGTAAATCAGCGGGAACGATGCTTCAAAGATCGTCGGGCTTGGTGGGATAAAATGGTATACGCTGTTCACGGAGTTAAATGCAGGCACGTGCATATATCGTAGTTCAATGAATTATGAATGGGCGAGGAACTTGCTAGCTGTTCTACTGTAGAACTGTTCACACATTTGATTTAAAATAAGCGCGGATAGGGGAGCGCGGAGAGGTGGGGGTGATGAAGCAAGGGGGGGAGAGAGAGGGGACACCGAGCAGGACAAAGGGAAGAGGAAGGCTAAGAAAGCAAGCTGGGTCAAGGGGAAACTGAATGCGACCCGCTAGGAGTAAACATTCCCCAACCAAGGAAACCTGACACAAAACACATGGCCCCTGCGCGCCGCTGCTCACAAAAAACACATGGTCCCTGCGCGCCGCTGCTGACACAAAACACATGGCCCCTGCGCGCCGCTGCTGGCTCCCGAAAGCAAAACGCTCTGGGAGTAAACCTTTCAAAAGAATCTGTGACATCCACATGCCTTTGGCCAATTGCGTACTGAAGCCAGATGCAAAGGCCAATAGCGTGTGAGCACAACATGCACGCGCTTTGAAGAAAGCCGAAGTGATTCCAAGAGGTCGATTTCCTAAGCTGCGCATGCGTGCTGCCATAGGCTCGACCTAAAAAAGCATTTGCAGTGCAATAGGTCTCGCATTTGCAAGAGTTTGAGTTATAGACATTGTAAATGACAATGCCTTTTATTTATATGTTTTGCAAACCTGCAAGCGGTGTGTAAATACGCACTTTGTACTTATAGTCCTTGCTTACGAGAAGCAAGGCTGGCATTAAAAGAGGCGCAGTTACTGCCAGCCTTACTTCTCGTCAGCAACGACTATGAGTACAAAGTGCGTTTTTACCCACCCCTTGCAGGTTTTCAAAACACATAAATAAAAGGCATTGTCATTTACAGTGCCAATAGCTCAAATTCTTGCAAATGCGAGACCGGAGGCATTCCAAATGCTTGTTAGTGTAAGCCGGAAGTGAAATAGTTTTACTTTAAATCTGATACCTATCTGATTGTGTAGTATTTTGTGCGTGTTGTGTTATTAAAAGTAAGGGCAGCTTAGACAAACGACCCAAACCACCACAGCTGGTGCTCAGTAGACCCTATCTTCCCAGTGACCCCCTCCCCCCCACACTCACAAATAGGGCCTGACACTGCTGAACTCCGATCCCCGGTAGTATATGCTGCAGTGCCGTGCACCTACCCGTCAGTGACACTGCTGAACTCCGATCCCCGGTAGTATATGCTGCAGTGCCGTGCACCTACCCGTCAGTGACTTTCGTAGACCTCTTTTGATGCGGCTTCGGATGACTCGACTAAGCTATGCCTGTGGTTCCAATGGCCACGTACGTTTTGCTTCCACTTAACTTTACTTTTGTCCCTGAAAAAGAGTAAATGGGTCTTAAGAACTTTTATGAACATCGTTCTGCTGTGATCTCTTAAAGTGGAGTTCGGATGACTGGCAGGAAATACCGCCGCTGCCGCAGCACACAAGCCTATGCACTGCAGGGAAAGAAACGTGTGCTGTCTAGTTTCAAGAACTCCATCTGAGGGAGGGGTCTCGGGGACCCCTCTCAGATAGGGCATCAGCCTTAAAATTACTGAAAGACAACTCGTGTAAGTATGTGATGACAGAAAAATGTTGTTAAAAAGAAGTACTTTTAATCTAATAGGAATGATAGCCCTTCCACTCGTAAGAATGTAAAGATTGTCAAAGCCAATTATTTCGATATCTCTGTTATGAAAAGATATTCACATGGGTATATGTGTTCATTTTGGGTTAATTTATCATTTTGAAATTAACCTTCAGTAGTTAAACTCAGTGATTAATGTTGGAGCCTTCTAGGCATGCACTGTGAGGCATAGTGTGTATACCAGGTACATAGAGGGACTCTAATCACTATCCGTTGCTTACCACCATTGGTTGGCTTTCTTTGTCACACTCATTGGCCTGCTCGTTTTTTGTGTCCCACCTTGTCAGTCTTGTTTGTGCCTCCCGTGAAGTATTTCCTCTTTACAGACTCTTTAATTAGCTGAAATCGCTGCTTCCACTCCTTGCTTTCCAAGCACCACTTTTTTTTGTGTGTGAAGCACTCCGGTGGTGCATACCTGCCAACTTGAAGAACAACCTCACTGTGAGAGGAGGGGGCAGGGCCTTGAAGAGAGTGGAGCCTTGTGCCTAGAAGTACTTACCAGGCACTTTTGAACCTCTCCCAGCACCCATGCCCCCTCCTCCCAAAAAGAAAAGCCTGCTGAAGCTGATGCTGATGTCCTGGGGTGTTTACATACCCCTCAATAGACGTCAGTAGATAAAAGTCATGGAAAACGAGCGGGAAAATCACTATGTACAGTGGTTATCAGCTAGTTTTCCCCAGTGGAGCATCACCTGCCACCTCAAAAGTTGAGAAATAAAAAGATAATAAAACAAGTTTATTGTCATTTTCTTTTTTAACTTCTATGTGCTGCATCCTGGGGGTGGGGCCATCGCGGGGCATTCAGGAGAAGGAGTGGTTGGCAGTACTACTATCAGTGCACATGTGGGTTTGGCCGGCCGTCTCAGGCCGGCCAAATCCACATGCACACTGATAGCAGTACTGCCAACCCAGCTGGGTTGGAGACAGCCAAGCACAGGCTCCCAGTCTCTCTGGGAATGCAAATTTCCAGCGCTCAGGCCAATCCTGAGTCTGCTTTCTAACATGAAAGCAGCGTTAGGATTGGCCGCAAGGGAGGATTGGAACTTGTGCTACAGCAAGGACACAGAAAAGAGCATTGGGCGGCAGGCATAAGATAACTTATTTTTAAATGTTTGTGTCCCCTCCCTACCGTGGTCCACCTCCTGCCCGCACCTCGCCCTGCCACTCTGCCTGCACAGCAGCCGCTACTGGTTTTCCCTGCCTCCGTGTGATATCGGCTCCTCACTGGGAGACTGTGTGAGGGTAGCCGATATCATGTCAGACGGTGGCACCTCGTGAGCTGGTAGGTATGTTAGTGTGTGTGTGTTTTTGAGCCCTTTTCCTCTTGTACGACTGTGTTGCTCTCTGTTGCCCAACTGGTTCTCCCCGCCGCCTCCCTCTTGCCCTTGCCATTCTTCTCACAGCTTCCCTCCACCCATGCCCTCCAAGTTGCTTTCCCATAGCGCCTGTGTTGCTTTCGGTCATGCCTGTAGTGAGCCATCCGGCCACTGCATCAATATGTTGCGACATGTACCCTATGGGCCGGGTTCAGCCCAGAGGTAATAAAGAAAAGGTGCACGTGTCACTCGTGGCCAGTGCCCTTGCTACTACTCAAGTGTGCTGTGTCGTTATTAAGTTGTGTGTGTTCACGTGGTATGTCCCACTACTGCCCCAACCAGCGAAGGGTGTTGGCTCTTCTACACTGGTGACAAGGGGGTCCTACTCTGCTGCAGGGCAGTGCCTGGGTAGCGGCGGTGAAAAGAAACAGAATGCAATGTGGGTAAATGGTGCGGTGTCTGCACCTGTTGTGACGTTCAGCCACTGCAGTCTGTGCAGTCGGCGGCGATCCTGGGCGGAGGTCAGGAGAGCCCTGAGCTGCAGGACTAGCCTTGCGGAGAGCCAGAACAACGCATCTGCGGTTGGAGGCGAAGGCGGCATTGATGTGAATGTCTGGCTGCGGATCAGCTGCCGGTAGGCATGGACTTCTGTGTAACCTTGAGTGACTCAGCAGTGAGCTCTCCAGGGCTTGTGACCATGCAAGGAGAGGCCGCCTGCTCGCTTTGTGAGCTGCTGACTGCGGGGAAAAGTAGCTCTGCCCTGTCTGGCCAGTGGTGTTATTGCAAGTCAGTTCACCAGTGCTAGTGGAGACCAAGGCCTTGTGAGTATGTTACTTTTGGAGGAGGTCTGCACAGAACTGTGCATCTCCGGCTCCCATTGCTCCCCAGAACCCCCTGAGTGGGTGAAAAGATGAGTGCATGTCATTTGAGGCAAGTGATATCCCAGAGGGTCAGAGGTGGCAACATTGCAAAACTCTGAAAGGCCAAACCCTATGCCTCGGCTGGGAGAGATGTCTGTCCAAGAGCGTGAGGGGGTGGAACCTGAGCCCGAAAGCTGCTCACACTCTGCACTTGCGGCACTGCTGCCCTTTAGCCAAATGGCAAATCCTTCCACGGCAGCGTCCAGGTGAAGGAAATGGATTGGGCAGCTGGAACATTACTTTTGCACTGCACGCGAAACCGACGGTGCTGTTAATCAGCTACTATGCACATGGGTACAAGACTTACCGAATACTGGGGCCGACTATGATTTTAACGCGGCAGTAAGGGCGTTGAATAGACATTTCGACCCTCAATTAAATCTTTATTATGAACAATTCAAGTTGAGGTAAGCCCGTCAACAGGAAGGTGAATCAGTTTACATGGTTTTTGCGCCACTGCACAAATTGGGTAGTACATGTACTGGTATAGACAAGCAAGTGGAAATAAAAGCACAGTTACCTACATGGTTGTCGCTCCACCAGCCTGAGAAATCTGATTTGGAGGCAGCCTGGTATCTTGTTGGACAACATCCTCAAATTGGGCCGATCTCATAAGTTGGCGGATGCAAGCGCCCGCAAAATTTAATACACGCTAGCTCGAGCCACAGAGTCCGTCACCTTCAGGACTGGTGAGAGTCAAGGAGAAACGCGAAAAAGCCATAAGAAGATGGCCAGGTAAAAGACCTGGGGGGAACCAGTGCCCATCAAGGGGAGAAGTCCTGCAGGAGCTGTCTGACAAAAGGGAAACCATGTCTAAAATGCCGGAGGTCAAACCACTTTGCGTAGGTCTGCCTGAGTGCAACCCGACCATCGGGTGAAGGTGCGAAGAGTAAGAAATATGGAAGAGTAAAACTCCTATTGGAAGAAGGAGAGGAGCAGGACCTGACACAGGTGGTATGTCAGCAGATGCAGCTGTCGGAAGAGGACGATGAAGACGAAAAGGAGGGGTTCACCATCTCGTTCACAGGCGTCAAAAACCAGAATAGGAGGCCACCGCCCATGTGCCACATGGACATCGGTGGAGTACCGATAACAGCCTTCATTGATACAGGGGCGTCAGTTAACGTCCTCAGTGCTGAACAATACCTATGATTAAAACCATGCCTGATACTCATGACCACTGAGGTAAAGATATACATGTATGGGGGTATGACCCCCATTCCCCTGCAAGGTGTAATAGAGGTCGAGGTCAAGCATGGAAATGTGGCCCCGCTGACAAGATTCCTTGTCACGCAAGAGAGTTCGGGCATCTTGCTAAGCTGTCACACAGCGCAGGACTTGGGTCTCGGCCTCTTTGCCGAACAAAACCACCAATCGCATCCTGGGGAAATAATGGCAGAATTTCCAGAGCCTTGTTTAAAAAATGTGAAAGTGAAACTACACATTAACCGGACTGTTAAGCTGGTGACTCTGCACCACTGATGGGTCCCTTTTCATCGTCGCCCACTAGTAGAGGCAGAGCTAGAAAAGCTGTAGCAAGCAGACGTGATAGAAAAAGTGTCTGGTCCACCCTGTGCTTATCGCCTTTGGTAAATGCCCCAAACCCAAACAGCCAGGGGGAAAACAAGACTATGTTTAGACATGAGTCTGCCACATAAGGTGATACAAAGAGAAAGGCACAGCACCCCAACAATCGACGTAATAGTGGCAGACATAAATAGAGTGAAATGGTTCTCCAACGTGGATCTTAGCTTGGGATACCCCCAGTTGACCCTAGATGAGTCAAGTTGATTCATAACAATCTTTTCGACACCGGTGGGGTTGAGTCGATTCAAGAGACTCCACTTTGGATTGCCCTCTGCGTTGGAGGTGTTCCTGGATGCCAAACGGAAGCCCTCTTGGGGCTAGTGGGCGTCATCAATGTCAACGATGACGTTTTGATTTTCTTGCGCACATTGGATGAGCATCATGTGCGGTTGAAGGCAAGCATGCAATGGCTAGTGGAGCAAGGACTGACGCTGCACCAAAGCATATGCTCCTTTATACCAGCGAAGTGGAATTCTTTGGATACCGGTTTTTCAAAGAAGGTCTCCAGGTGGACCTATTTGTGGTTGAGGCCATTAGAGCGGCTGCTATTCCCCAGAATCCTACTGAGATCTGCAGTTTTCTGGGGATGGCCAACTATTGTGGGAGATTCATACCACAGCTGGTGACCATTTCAGAGCGGTTGAGAGCCCTCACAAAGGAGGACACTCCCTGGGAATGGTCGTGTGCAGCCTCGCAGGCGTTCAACTAATTCAAAATAGCGCTATTGCAAGGATCCACGATGGTGTATTTCAGCCCTGGAAGCAAAACTTAACTCACTGTGGACGCCAGCCCTGTCGGGCTATGGACAGTCCTGCTGCAGCTGAATACACAAGGAGAATGGGTACCCATTGCATATGCAGTGATGGCTTCTCTGCTAAGGTGAAGGAGCCCCGCCCGACATGCTTTTTAGCAGTGAAGTTAAGGAAAAATTAAATAACTCGCGTTATTATCCCGTTATTTTGTCCTGATGTCCGGCAGCTTTGCGGGACAGGGCTGCTCTCGCAACAGGAGCAGTGGGAGTGGTGAGCACACTGTAAGTGCGCATGAATGTTTAGCCGGCCATCTTGGGCCAGCCAAACATACATGTGCACTTTGCATGTTCTACACACAGGCTTCATTACAGCCTGTGTGGAGCACATGCCTAGCCTCCCAGCCAGCGTCTGAGTGCCGAACCACAACGCTCAGACCATATCACAGCGCTGATTGGCTGACTGGGAGCCTGGGTGTGCTTCCTGTTCCGGCTAGACTAGAGCAAGGGACTACGAGGAGAGACGCAGCGAGGAAGCTGCAAGTAGGTAAGTTATTTTATTTTCTTAATTTACACTCTCTTCCCCTGTGATCCATGCCGCCCGCCACTGCACATATGCTAGCTGAGCAATAACTGCAGTCTAAACCAGGTATGCCTAATTTGAAAGGGGGCCCTAGCAATCCGTTGGGCATGCCAGCATTCTCATATTTACCCGTGTGGTCACAAGTTTCAGGTCATCACCGATCACAAGCCATTGGTACTTTTGTTTGGAGGAACGGCGGGAAACGGACCCTCTCAGATGGAGCGATAGGCGGTCCAGCTTTAACAATACAACTTTTCCTTGGCATACCACCAGATGGTTAACAACTCTGTAGACTACTTGTCCCGTCACTCCATTGCAGCTGATTCGAGGACACAGCAGGAGACGGAGTGTGGTAAATATTTCATTACCGGTACTATTTTTTATGCGGTAAAGTCTAGTAAGAATAACTCAGTAAATATAAGAGGCAGAATCCGTGGTATTAGAGGTTCTAAAAGGCTTTATTCCTATACAAAGGAATACAATTCGAATTGCAGGCTTCTATTCCATCACCACGAAAGTTCAGGAAGGAAGGGCATTCATTATTGACAGATAATTAGTTTTATAGGAAATGCATTACAGTGAAACAGATGCAAGAGGCGTAACAGCTGATAATACAGATAAAATGTGCATACGTAACTAATAAAGGCGGACATATGGGCGTAATTTAATAAACGTCATTATACATGATGTCACAAGTGGGTGGATCCATAAAAGAATCCTGCAATGTCAGCAGAAATATTTGGCAGAGATGCGCGCGCAGCCGCATGACGTGTGATTGACGTGCAACTAGAGGGTGAAGGGGACTTGACATTTAGCTCTACATGTGGAGACAGAAGTCTGGGGGTCATGTCAACCTAATCCCAAATCATATCTAATATCCTATGTTTAAAGAACTGTGTTATCCAAAAGGAAAGGTCTCTAGGATAGAATCTATTCTATACTGACTGTTAATGCGTGTACAAGCGTCTAAGTGTCTACATGAGATGCGAGGGGGTGGGAATATTCCATGGTAACGGGGGCTATGAATTACTTGCATGAAGACAGCGAGGCCTGGCCCTTTGCACGGTAGCTGGAGGAATGTTTACCTAAACTACTAGACAGGAATGCATCGGATGAGGAGCGAAGCAGATAATCTTGAAGGTGAAATACAGTTTTTGGCAGGCAACAGGCTGGATCAGGCACCGTTGGTCGCGCAGGAAATAGGACAAAGTTCATGGATACAGATGCAGGCTCAGACTGGAGCTTTCAGAGGCAGAAGGCAGGAAAAGGCTTGATGACAGAATTCTGGGCCTACTCGCCTGAATCTGTAAAATGTGGAAAGTGAACCACATAAAGTCGGTGGCCTTTCATACTTAGGAATGGAATATCTGACCCATTCATGGCGGATCTGAAAGAGGACATGTTGACGGTGGACGCACATATATTTGCGTCTTCAAAACTGGAACTGGAGGGAACATACATGTACTTATAGCATGCACATGGAGCCGTTGGGGTCTACGATAGGGGACATAACTGATCACAAAATTCATATTTCCTCAGGAGAATGGGGCGTAAAGTTTCGTCAAGCTGATCACCGAGCTGGCATGTTGCTGATACTATCTCTAGACTTTCTGGACAGTGTCAGTGGTCTCACTGACCAGGAGCAGGGGCTAGAATGTGAATGTGGAGAAGCTGAGATGAATGGAGCGAAAGTAAGGAGGGGCTCCTGTTGAGAAGCCAGCAGATTGTAATCCCTAAGAGCCTATGGGGGCGCACAGTTGAGTTGGCTCATCAAGGCCACCAAGGGTTGGCCAAAACTAAAGCGCGCCTGCCTCATAAGGTGTGGTTTCCTGAACTGGATCGATTGGTAGAGGAGGTTGTGAGGAGCTGCCATTCCTGTCTGATCACTAGTGACGATGACGACTGTAATAGCTGAAAGCTCCTGTTCCAAACCGTGGTCATCAGTGTTTATGGATTTTGGGAGCTTTCCAACAATGGCATCACGCTGGTTGTTGTGAACAGTAACACCAAGTTTCTGGCCATCGAGCTCTTCCACTCAACTGCGTTTGAGTGCGTTAAACCAGTTCTAGAAAAAAATTGGAATGTTGGGACTGCCCGATGGAATAAAAACGGATAATGGTCCACCTTTCCAAGGCAAGAATTTCGAGAATATCTTCACCACCTCAACATCCAGCTCTGGCGTCTAACCCCCCCCCCCCCCCCCCCCCCCCAGTGGTCCTAAGCCAATGAGGAAGTGGATAGATATATGAGGACACTCAATAAGGCTCTTCAGATGGGCGTAGATCAAGGGGCGGAACTGGAAGGATGCTTACATCAGTTTCTGAGGGCGGATAGACAAACGCCTTATAGCACCATTTGGAGCGAGCCAGGTGAGCTACTCATGAAAAGGCCTGTGAGTGATCTGGTCCCGGTAAGTTCCAAATGGGAACCTGGAACATTGGATGTGACAGCAGCACAACCTAAAAGAAGGATGAACAATGTCAGGGCCAGCTGGAAAAGGAGAGCCCAAGAACCAGAGTTCCGAATAGGAGACCAGGTTGCCATCAAAGATAGACACCTGGGGTGGAAATTGTAAACACCCTTTGAAAGGGAGACCTGGGACGTTGTAAAGGTGCGAGGGGCGATGATAGCCAGAAGACGAGAAGCAATGGTTTCAAGAGATGTCCTGGTTCAAGAAGGCTCCTGGAATCCAGAGTAGGGACAAGGAAGAGGAGAACGAGGTGTCCTTGCAAGACCAGAGTGCCATGTCAGGGCACCAAATGCTGGACAGTCCTGGCATGGACAGTAGGGATGTTTATCCTCAGAATGTGTTCCAGGGTGTGATGCCAACGCCTACAGCTGCCACGCAGGTGAGGACTGATGTGCTGACAACACAACGAGGGCATCCTTACCATCTGAGAGCAAATCCCAGGCCCAGCCAAAGACTGAAGGACTTTGTATGTTAAGCAGTCTACAGAACGTGAAAGATCTACTTCTTCAGTGCATAATTGTTTTCGTCCCTGTTAGTGGTATTTTATTATTTTTGATTAAAGGTTAGGAGGGATGTAGTAAGCCATCCGGCCCCTGCATCAATATGTTGCGACTTGAACCCTGTGGGCCCGGCTCGGCCCGGAGATAATAAGTAAAGTGGCGCTCGCCGCTCGTTGCCAGTGCACATACCACCACTCAAGAGTGCTGTGTCGTTAAGTTGTGTGTGCACGTGGTAGGCTCCACTACTGCTCCCAATTAGAGAAGGATGTTGTCCCTTCTACTGTGCCCTCCACCCTGTTGGTTTCGTGTCCCCTCCCACCCTTTTACTTTCTCGTCTCCTGTGTTGCTTTGGTCTCCCCCTCTCTCTTGCATGTTGCCTTGCCCTAACCCCCCCCCCCCCCCCCTGTAGCTTTCGCTCCCCTGCGCGCTTAGAAAACTGAAGCAACAAAAACCGCACCTGTATCATATTGTCCGCGTGTGCATCAACATTTACAAATTGACTCGGGTGGCCGCGTCAACGGCTTTTTTCTTGTAGTTTAGCCATGCTCCACAGCATCGCGGATACTGTTCAACGTGCCCGAAAACCATTGGTAAAGCAAATAGTTCACAAAGACGAAACCTATTGGCTTTGACAATACTCGTCTAAGATTCCCGTTTTAGCTTTGCCCCATTTTACTTACCCTTATGAATTTCTAACAACAGTTACTCATACCCCAGTACTTTAATACTTAACTTGTATATGTATCTCCTTATCTTTCCATATTTGTGTACTTCAATGTTCTTGCATTTTGAGGTAAATAACCAGAAAATAAAACTTCCGTTTTCGCCGGCGCACTGACTACCCAGAAAAGTACAATAAAGCCAGCAGCTGTGAAGTCTTTCCAACAGACTCACGGGATGAGTAGAGAACAGCCACCAACCGGTGCAGTGGTCACTTCCTCACAGACGAGGGTTGGTACAGAACAGCCAGGCTCAGCAGTAGAGGAGTGGCCCCGGCATGCCCACGTGACAGCAGCACAGTCGGGCAGTAGGTTAAGCTTTCACCGGACGGGTGAAGTACAGGCGTCAGCAGTACAGGCTTTGGTGAAACATAACAGTAGTACAGCAGGTGCAGTATTTATTTCGCGAACGCAGATGACAAGTAAAGCCCAGATAAAAGAAAAGCACAGAGTTGCCTCACATGTTCACAGCAGAGGCAGCAGCCCGTTCACATCACTCGGAAAATGCCACTTCCCAGGTAGAAGCAGCTTTTTGTGGCTTCTTTCAGTTGAAGCTGTATCTGCTTCCAGCGGGTTACCAGCTGAGAGCGTGTCCAGCTGTGCACACGCACAAAAACAGCTGGAGGGGCGGTGCAAGCAGCTGCAGCATTGGTGGTTCAGTGGTAGAATTCTCGCCTGCCACGCGGGAGGCCCGGGTTCGATTCCCGGCCAATGCAGGCTGCCTTTTTTTTCTCCTAGAAAATTTCGCATCAGCTTAATCTACTCTGAAGAAAACGAGGAAACCTCTGTAAAGTGTATATATATATTTTTTTAAACGATCGTATTCTTGTATGTGTGCCCGTGTACTCATTCCTTTTCTTGGGGGCATCTTGCAGCCTATGCATTCTCTCTGTGTGACTAACGATAATGCAGCCCCAACACATGCTTAGCAGCTATAGCACAAGGCAATACCCGCGAACACGTCCTTCGTACGGAGCCGGTTTGTCAATGTGTAAATTAGTCACACTAGAGTATAGATAGGGCGCGGTATCAAAGGACACCATAGGCGCCCCCAGTGTCCGTTTCCCTTTGACCAGAACTGGGGCATTTCAGAGCAGGGGGGGGCATCTGAAGCCAAGCTTCGCTCAGTCACAGAACGGGGATGGCTCCAACAGCAACGGTGCAAATATCGGTCACACATGCACAGACGGGTATAGGATGTGTTTGCTGTAGTGCAAACCCGTGTGTCTGTTTCACTCTCTTTTCCTCACGCGCTCCCTCGAGAACAGGAGCTAGCGCGGAAGTGCAAGCCTCCTCCACAACAGTAAATACTGAATATGTGCGATAGGAGCCGCTATTGACCAAGCCTCCATTGTGCTACTGAACAGAAAGTGAACGGGCAGCTGTTGTGCAAGTCTCACCAACTCAGAAAGGAGGTACAACAGAGCCCAAAAGTAGTAGTAGAAGCGTCCTTCTCACAGTCGTGGCAAGGCACAGATATCAGCCCTACGTAGAAACAGACTGTGAAGGCGTCACCAGGATGCAGCGTTTCCCTTCCTTCGGTTCAAGCTGTTGCATGTGCTTGCTGCAGCAGCGTTTTTGCTGCTTCCAGCGGCTTACCAGCTGAGAGCGTGTCCAGCTGTGCTGACGCACAAAAACAGCTGGAGGGGGTGGGCTCTCAGCTGCAGCATTGGTGGTTCAGTGGTAGAATTCTCGCCTGCCACGCGGGAGGCCCGGGTTCGATTCCCGGCCAATGCAGGCTGTGTTTTTTTTATTTTTGCTTACTCTAAAAACATCTTATCTAGTCCTCAAGGAATAAAAAAAAACGTATTGAAGTGTCATAAATTCGTATTAAGAACACTTCGGGCACATCCACGAGTGTCTTTGTGATGACGGGAATAGAGCATGCTGTACATATATGTGCACTCATTTTGGTGGTGGAGGAGGCTAAGGCCATCTCGCAGCTTTTGGATTCTGTCTGTTTATGATGGACATTTGCAGGGCAGTGTCCCTCCGATGCCGCTCTGGCTGGTGAGTGCATGACAGACATAGTGCAGCGCCCAGGTATTCCTCACAGACCCCGTGCAGAGGAAGGTACAGAAGCAGAGCCCAGCAGGACCAGTGCAAGCGTCAGAGCCACAGTAGAGTCCAGCCCAGACAGACATCAATCCGTAAACTGCCACTGTATATTGAAGCTCGGGCGGTAGCGGCGCAAGCTGTGGTCAGGCGTAGCAGTCCAGTGCTGCAGGCTTTACTTCACGAATACAGAATGTGAGTACGGCACAAGTATAGAAAGGGCGCAGAGTTTCCTTCAAATACCAAAACATAACTGATCGAGCTGTGCCCTTGTAGCTGAACACTCCCACTGCCAGCTTAACGACCTGGGCTTTAAGTGGGCCGGGTCTTGCCGGAGCCGAGACGGGTCCCTATCGGGCTCTCCATTTCAGCCAGCACCCATAGGTTGGAAAAGAAAATCTTAACTTTGCAGAAGTACCACTGCTCAAAGACTTAGATGTAACTTCAAAAGCACTCGTTTTGGTTATTTCACAGTCTCAGCATTTCAGAACGGACGCATTTTCAATATTATGTACAACAAAGCCATAGTCGTTGCTTATTTATTATATGCAACTAACAACCATTGACAAAGCCAATAGGCCTGTCTTGTTGGAGGTGTAATGTTAATTGTTGGATTATATATCTGTATGCGATGACAAGCAGAAACATACCAGTGGGGGGTACACTATGCTAAGCACAGATGTTTAGCTAACGTTTTTGTAAGCCACACCCTAAATTACAGCGGCCATGCCCATTTGAAAGACCCCCCCCCCCCCCCTCCCCCGTTTTTTCATCCCACCTAAAGACCTGGTAAAGACAGTCTGTGGCAACGGGATGCATGCAGCGCTTTTCTGCTTTTGATTGAGGCCGATACATGTGAGAGCTCACGCTGTGAACCTTCTCTGTGAGCGCTTCCAGCTGTGCAGATGCACAAAAGCAGCTGTTGACAGTATCCTCTCAGCTGCAGCATTGGTGGTTCAGTGGTAGAATTCTCGCCTGCCACGCGGGAGGCCCGGGTTCGATTCCCGGCCAATGCAGGCTTCAATTTTTTTTACTCCCTTTTTAAAAAAGAATGTATAATTTCCTACTTCTCCGAAGAAGGAGGAAACCAGGAGTGGAGCGTCTTCAAGTAGTTTACGGAGGCTTCGACACACCCACAAGTGTACTTTGCATTTTGGTGATCAAAGGATGCTATATATAAATACAATTACTATATGTGTGAGACTGTGTATGCATCCATCGGCTGGTCCCGAGTGCGGGTCATCTTGCAGCTTTTAAATGTCGGGTATTTGCAGGTCAGAGTCCCTCAAGTGGCGCTCTGGCTGTTGAGTGAACGAGGGCGCACTGCCCACCACATAGCTCACAGCTGCAGTACAGAGCAAGGAGCAGCCGAGCCCAAGCGTGCCAGTACAAGCTTCAGTCTCACAGTAGAAGTACAGCACGGGCATCAGTAATGTATGTCGGCTATCTGTGTACAGGTGTAAACAGTGCCAGGGTCCGGTCAGATATTTCAAAACAAATCAGCAGCAGGGAGAGCTCACTTCAGGAGTCCATATGGGTTGCACACAGATAGAAAATAGTGCAGTTGCCATTCCGTACCCACAGCACAGGTACGACGCATGTATCAGCGGTGCAGAATTGCCCTTGCATGCCCACAGCACAGGTACGACGCATGTATCAGCGGTGCAGAATTGCCCTTGCATGCCCACAGCACAGGTACGACGCATGTATCAGCGGGGCAGAGCTGCCCTTGCATGCCCACAGCACAGGTACGCCACATGTATCGGTGCTGCAGAGTTGCCCATGCATGCCCACAGCACAGGTACGCCACATGTATCAGCGGTGCAGAGTTGCCCTTGCATGCCCACAGCACAGGTAGTAGCAGTGCATGTTCTTCTGAACACACTACTTAAAGACAGTCTGTGTCACCATGAAACAGGTTTTATTTATTTCCATTCAAACTGGACTGGTGCACGGGCGGGGCATATGATGACTGAGGCCAGCTATCAGCTGGTGGCTTTTTCAGCTGTGCAGGGGTGATGTAGCATTGGTGGTTAAGTAATAGAATTCTTGTCTGCTAAGCGTGAGGCCCGGGTCACATTCCCGGCCAATGCAGGTTGTACTTAGGTTTTTTTAAAGGGAGTAAAAACAAATTGTTCTCTTGCTCTCTGAAGGCGGAGGAAACCTGGGTTGAAGTGTCACAAAGTAGTTTTAAGAAGTGTACTTTGGATGATGGGAATAAAGCAGGAGCGCCTGCGTGATGTATGTGATGTAATAGACGAGCTTTGGTAAAGCCTATAGGTTTCACCTATGCAAGAGCTATTGGCAAAGCCAATGCGTTTTAGCCATGGACCGTTGCGGGTGGAGACGATTACGAGCGAGGTCACGGTCCTTATCATAGAAGACCACAATGTTCTCCACTTAAAATCTGGGAGATGGCATTTCATTGAATTGCCTCCCTTGAAATGATGAGAGAGAGGGACATAATTCACGTGTGTATCTTCTCCACCCCATCAACGATCAGTCTGAGAGCCGCTTCTGCCCTTTATCCTGTGTTGCATGGCTGGACATTGCTCTTTTCTACTCATATAAAATATCTTTTGGCGGCGTGGACATACCGCCATATAACCGGTATAATCCATCTAGTATCTCAGAACTCTATAGAGAAGCTCCACTTTAGTGTATAGTGATCAGCCACCGAAACACACGTCGGTTCATTACTAGATGATAAGAAGCGATCATTCGGAAATCCAAAGAATGATACATTGGGTAATAAAACAACCTCATTGCATAATTGTATGCACAATTCTATGTCAGGACCGGAGGCGAGGATTATGCTGTAACTTCCTTTATTCCTACAGCCAGCAGTATTCAACTCAAACAACAACAAAAAACCAGCACTCCCAAAGTGCTCTGGGTAGTCCATAATGTCCACCAATCAGCATGCCCTGTCATCCCGAAGGCGTGTGCTTCCCGGGTCAACTCCTCTTTCTTTCCTGCTGCCACGCAGTTGTTTGTTTTTCTTGTTTCTCTCAGGCTTTTGGTGTTTAACTATTCGTATTAAAGTATTCTTAGGCGCTTATAATGTTTTAATGCTTGACGTTGCGGACTGTTACTGTTACTGACTGTTGTTCGGTGCCAGTGTTAACGTTTGTGGGGAGAGTTCCCTTTGTATCGCACGCGCATGTGTTTTCTCCTTGTGCCGCCTTATCTATTCGACGGACACGGTAGGGGGGGGCACACGCTGCGATACTGTCAGGCGGCTGTTCTTTTCATCAGGCGGCATTCCTTTGTTGGGGCTGAGGCGCGATTCTCGGATTCTTACGTAGGGGCTGTGGGAGCGTTCGCGGTAAGCTCAGCTCGCGGCCCTATCTCCGCTCGCAGTGCGTCTCATCGCTGGGGGGCGCATGTGTTGTCTCGCCGGTCCGGATCGCTTCCTGTGGCGGGGACCAGCGAGTTCGAGTGCGCCCGCGATTCAAAGACGCGGTGTAAGGCAGCGGAGAGTCTGGGACCTTGACACCTGCTTACAGGTTGATTATTATTTGAATTGCATTCCACAGCGGGACACGCTTAGGGGTCAGACCTTTATCGTGAGGCAATTTGCGGGCAGAGGGCATCCTTGGAAGCTTGCTTGCTGTGGTGAGGGGCAGGCCCAGACTTTGGACACCCGGTGAGTGCAGGGTGAGTCGCCCCTTATTCGGACCAGCCGCTGGGCGGCACAAAAGAGCGCTTCGCGCATTTAAAACCTGACTTTCTGGCCCTGTACTAAGGGAGTTGTAGTTTGTGTTGGCACAAGTTCCTACTGCACAATGGAGGCAGAGTACTCAGAAGAGACCCTCCAAGTCATTCCTTTGGATGACGAGTTTTGTGAGGCGGTCGATACGTCCATTCATAGTGCAGTAGAGGCGGCAATGGGGCCTTTGAGCGCCGCATCATGAAATATGCCTATGCTATCCAAGCCGAGCAGCCCCAACGCGTTGAGAAGCGTAAGCTGGCCAAAGGGCCCGACCAAGGGGTGTTTGAGCGTCTGAAAACGGCGTTTCTGGCCAAATCTCGGCGTCTGGAACAAGATTTGACCTCGGAAATCCCAGAGGAGTCGCAGTGTGCCGGGGACGGGGATGAGGATTCGGAGGAGGACTCCCCGGACGAAGCAGGTCCGTCTACCTCATGGTATTCCAGCGTTCCCCCACCAGATCCTTCTGCTCAGCTCGAAGGACCCGCGGACATGTTGGTCCCTGAGGATCTGGTGCATCCCCGTTCATCTGCTTGGCTTCCATCTCCTAGGGTGACGGCATTCGTGGCGAGTCAGCTTCGCAAGCCTCTGGAGAAAGAGGTTAGAGCCTGCCTTAGGGCTGAGTGTCCCCGGCCAGTCCTACCAGGCAAGGTGGCCATTACTCCTGAGGTCGACCAGAAGATGGCGACTTTTCTTCAGAAGTACATTAGGGACCCCAAAAAGGTATTGACAGGTCCTGGAAAAACTGCCAGGACAAGGTCCTGGTCTTGACTGACCCCCTCACGAAGATACTAGAGTTAGCGGAGGAAGCCAAAGCTTCGGGGTCTGCCTTGTCTCCTGAACGCATTTCTAATTGGGCTCAACGGGCAATCGTTTTCTTCAGGAACGCAAACTGCGCCCTTTCTACTGAGAGGCGCAGATCCTTCCTACTCAAAGTGGACCCCAAGTTGGGCGACCTAGCCTCTTCGGAGGCAGGCACAGTGGCAGATGGCGGTTTGTTCGGGGAACCTTTTATTAAGGAGTTGACAAAATTTGTCTCTACTTTTACATCACTGGATAAGGCGCAGACTTCAATAAAGAAGGTGTTCCGCCCGCGTGTTTTTGTCAGTGCCGGTCATGGCAGGGGCCCCTCGGCCGGCAAGTTTTACACGCAAGGCCCGCAGAGAGGCGAAAAGAAGATCACAGATCCAGGGCGGCAAGAGTTCTTTCAGTCCCGCCGGGGCTCCCGAGGCAGAGGAGGCAGGGGCCGAGGTCAGCAACTGGCCGGTTCAGGTGAGTGCCTTTCCTCTGTCACACTTCGGGTGGGGGGCAGGTTGGCTCTTTTCGAGAGCAACTGGAGAACCATTACCTCGGACGTCTGGGTGTTGCAGACGGTAAAGGGCTTTCAGGTAGAGTTTTACGGAACTCCTGTGCAGGACGTTCGGCCCGACCGCTGTTTTTCGCACAATACAAAGCCACTCTCGTGGACAGGGAGGTGGCGGATCTCTTGCGGAAAGGAGCAATAGTCCCTGCTCCCTTACATCCGCGGGGTTTTCTCAGCAACATTTTTGTGGTGGACAAGACGGATGGCGTCCCCGCCCCGTCATAAACCTCAAGGAATTCAACTAGTGGCTGGTCTACCGCCATTTCAAGATGGAGGGGATCCATCTGCTGCGCGACTTGCTGCAACCTGGGGATTGGATGGTCCGCTTGGACCTGAAGGACGCGTATCTGACGGTGCCAGTGTTTCCCCCCACCGGCGTTTCCTTCAGTTTATGTGGGGAGACCAGGTCTACGAGTTTGCGACCCTCCCCTTCGGCCTGTCGTCAGCACCGTGGTGCTTCACGAAGGTTCTCAGACCGGTAGTGGAAACGTTGCGGGGGAGGGGCTTGCGTCTCATTGTCTACTTGGGCGATATCCTGTTGTTGGAACAGTGCCCAGAGCGGTTATCCAATCGTCTCATAGAGACTACGGAGTTGTTGCAGCATCTGGGATTTGTCATCAACGTCAAAAAATCCCTTCTGGTTCCTTCAAGGCAAGTGACCTTCCTAGGTTTTACCATCGATTCGGTGGCTCGGAACCTAAGCCTCCTTCCCAGGAAGATCGTCAAGATTCGCAGGGAGCTCCGGTGGACTCTGGCACGCCCCTCCACTTCGTTTTGGCAGATTGCACGAGTGGTGGGCCTCTTGTCCTCGTCCATTCAGGCGATTTTTCCCGGTCCGCCCCATTACAGAGCTCTTCAGAGTCTCAAGGCATCGCACCTCCGCAGAGGGCTCCAGTACTCGGACCAAGTCCCGCTCACGGAGGAGGTGCGCAGGGAAATGAGATGGTGGCTCGACCATATGGAAGCCTGGAATGGCAGGGCCATTTTTGGTTGCGACCCCGATTTGGTCATAGAGTCTGACGCCAGCAAGCTGGGTTGGGGGGCTCGCTGCGGGGACTCCTCTACAGGAGGAAAATGGTCAGCCGAGGAAGGCCGGTTGCACATCAATTGCCTGGAATTGATGGCCGGCTCTTTTGCCATTCGCTGTTGGACCAAGGACAAGGTCTCGTGCAATGTCCAGTTGAAAATGGACAACGTTTCGGCGGTGCGTTAAATCAACCATCTGGGGGGGACGAAGTCCAAGGCATTAGCAGATCTGGCCAAGGACCTGTGGACGTTTTGCCTGTCCCACGATATCTCGGTATCGGCGGAGTACCTCCCGGGAGTAGCCAATGTGGTGGCAGATCGGTGCTCCAGGAGTTGGACGGATATGAGCCTGTGGCAGCTTCAACCAGAGGTCTTTCAGCGCCTCTACAACACATGGGGTCCGTTTTCAGTGGATCTGTTTGCATCCAGGTTGGACCACCAACTGCCGAGGTTTAGCAGTTGGAAACCGGACCCTTTAGCAGCGGCCACGGACGCCTTCCTGCAGGATTGGTCCGTGGAAGCGGGCTATGCTTTTCCCCCATTCGCAATGATCATGCGACTCACGACTCCGGTTCGCAGGCAGCGAACAAGAGTGCTCTTGATTACCCCGTATTGGAGGTCTCAAGTGTGGTTTCCAGTTCTTCTGGAACTTTCTTGGGATTCTCCAATCCTACTACCCCGAGATCCTTTTCTTCTGAGGGATCCCCAAGGCCTTCCCCATCCCCTTCTCCAGCAAGGGAGGATGCCCCTAGTGGCATGACGGATTTCTGGCATTGCTGGAGAGTCGGCGGATTATCGCAGGGCGCTCAGAAGCTGTTGGGGGCGGCATGGGCGGACAGCACCAACAAACGGCCTGGGCTAGGTGGGTCGGTTGGTGTGTTCGGAACAACCAAGATCCTGTGGAGTGCGAAGTGGTAGCTATCCTCAACTTCTTGGCGTCCCTAGCGTCTCAAGGCCTTGCCTACAGAACGATTAACTCTTATCGTTCAGCGATTTCTGCAGGACATATGCCGGTCCAGGGTCATCCCGTGGGAGAGCATCCGATGGTTTGTAAGTTACTGAGAGGCATTCGCTTGACGCTCCCTCCAGAACCCAGGTATTCTTCTCTGTGGGACGTTAACAAGGTCCTTCGTCTGTTCAGGTCTTGGCAAGCCAATAAATACCTGTCCAGGAAAGAATTGTCGGCAAAATAGGCGATGCTTTAATTCCTGGTTTCATGTCGCAGAGTCTCAGATGTTAGAGCTCTGGATATTTCAGGTAGAGTGTATAAACCTCAAGGAGTTACCTTCCATATCGTCAGGAGGACGAAATCGGACTCTAGGATCATTTCTTATCCAGCTTTCGATCATTCCCCTAAGCTCTGTGTGGTTAGATGTCTTAAGGAATATGAAAGTATGACTGAGGAGACTCGCTCACCAGGCGAACGTCAATTGTTGCTTTCACTACGTAAGCCCTTCAAAGCGGTTTCACCACCAACGATAGCACGTTGGATCAAATGGGTGATGCAGGAGGCGGGCATAAATGTCTCGCAGTTTGGAGCCCATTCTGTGCGAGGCGCCATGGCGTCAAAGGCCTTCTCCCTGGGTGCCAGGTTTGAGGATATCCTGAACGCATCAGACTGGTCATCGGATTCGATGTTTAAGAGGTTCTATTTTAAACCAGTCATGGATATGGCCACGCTGGTTGTGGATAAGCTTTGAACGAGCATAATCCTCGCCTCCGGTCCTGACATAGAATGACAAATTTCCTAGTAATCATGACGGAAAGTTTCAATTCCATTAAGGACACTGAGGCGAGGATTATTCACACCCAGGGCTCTAGCGACCTCCTGTCCCCGCCCGGGATTGAGTTTTGTAGCTTGCCTTTCTTTGGGTGAGCGAGGCCTCGTATGGTATAAGTATTCTCTTATTTTGGCTGTTTCAAACGCGTGGCTTGATTCATCCTGCTTCTGTTGTTTATTGAATTGTTGCTTATCTTGGGCTAGAGAACAGAGTCATGGGCCTCTGGTTCTTTCTTTCAGGATCTGATGGACTCAAGAACGAGTGACGAGTTGGACATTGGTTCTGGCCGCAGTCTTGAAAGAGGAGTTGACCCGGGAAGCACACGCCTTCGGGGATGACGGGGCATGCTGATTGGTGGACATTATGGACTACCCAGAGCACCTTGGGAGTGCTAGTTTTTTGTTGTTGTTTGAGTTGAATACAGCTGGCTGTAGGAATAAAGGAAGTTACAGCATAATCCTCGCATCCGCGTCCTTAATAGAATTGAAACTTTCCGTCATGGTTACTAGGAAATTTTTCATTATTGAATATTGAAATATTTCTTGCTTGCTTGCCTGGTATCTGTTTTGCTACCTTTTTTTTCATCTTGTTGGTCTGTGATTTCTTGGTTTGTGAAAGGGTTGGTTGTTTGAATGAATGTGATGTGTTTCGTATCATTGGGGACATTTTCATGGTCATTTGTAAGGATATTGCTATCCCCTTGTTCTCTATTTATGTACTTTGTGGAATGTATTGTATTGTTTGGATATATGTACATTTATGTAGATATGATTACAATAAACAATATATATTTTTGATAAAATTCTGAATGATGAGATTTGTCGATCCTCCATATGCTGTTTAAATATTATTGTTAATTATATATGTATATATATCATGACTCTGAGATGACTTAGTAGACATCTTTTGAAGTACATTGAGATACCTTGCCAATTGAATTTATCAGGCAGTTTTTCTATTCTTTGCTGATGCATTTTCCGTATTGTACACCAGCATGGCTGCTGTTCAGCATGGCTAAAAGTTAGTGGCGTAGAGGAGAGTGGCATGGAGTGTCATAGAGTGGACCAGAGTGTTGTTGAGTAGAGTGACTGAGAGTATTGTGTATTGGAATAGCATAGTATGGAGTTGCGTATCATGGGGTACTTTGCAACGGCATAGAGTAGAATGGACTGGTGTAGTGTGCACTGGCGTTAAGTGTTGCAGAGTATAGTGGCATAGAATGCAGTGGCATTGAATTCGGTGGTGTACAGTGCAGGGTCGTAGAATGCAGTGGTGTAGATTAGAGTGGTGCATAGTAGAGAGGAGTGGCATAGTGGTGTGAAGTTGAGTGGCATAGAGTGCAGTGGTGAAGAGTGGAGTAGTGCAGAATAGAGTGGTGTGAAGTTCAGTGTTGGAGTGCAGTAGAGTGGCATGGAGTACATTAATGAAGAGTATAGAGCAATGGTGTAGAGTGTAGTGACACAGAGTGAAGTTGTGTGCAATGATGCAGGGTGCAGGGGTTAAGAGTAGAGTGCAGTTGTGTGAAGTGCAGTGGTTAAGAGTAGAGTGGTGCAAAGTGGAGTGGAGTAGAGTGCAGTGATGTAGTGTAAATTGTTTCAGAGTAGAGTTAAGTGGCACAGAGTGGACTGGTGCAGGGTAGAGTGGCATAGTGTAATGGCTAAAGTGCAGTGGTGCAGAGTAGACTAGAATGGCGTATATTGGATTGGTGTAGAGTGCAGTGTTGAAGAGTGGAATAAAGTGCAGTGTTGCTGAGTGGCCTAGAGTACAGTGGTGCAGATTGGATTTGTGCAGAGTAGAATAGTGTGGGCTAGACTGGAGTGGTGTAGAGTGCAGTGGTGTAGAGTAGAGTGGTTAAGAGTGCATTGGCAAGGAGTAGAGTTTTACAGGGTAGAATAGAGGTGTAGCATGAAGTGGCATAAAGTGCAGTGGCTTAGATTTAAGTGGTGCAGAGTGGAGTGAAGTGGAGTTGCGCAGAGTAGAGTGCATTGGTGTAGAGTGGAGTAGAGTGCAGTAGCAGGAAAAATGCAGTGGTTCTGTGTAGAGTGGAGTATGCATGGTGTGGTCGCACACTGCCATTACAAACAACACATTTTCAGTTGAAATGACCAGTACATTTGCACAGACATACGCTTTTACTAATAAAACTATACAGTGCACATCCAAAAATGTGTAGAAATGGTATCACCTCAGTGTAATGATTTGTTTTGATCATATTAAAGTATTTGTTTCCCACACACTTCAGAAAGAACAAAAAATGTGCTTCATTTGTGTTCCTAATTCTAATTTATTCTGAAATACTTACACGGTTCATTTAAATGATGTAGAGGCGCTAGAAAAACTATTTCCTACATACCCTTGGTTAATATGAGGAATATGTTTTACTTTTAATATTGTTTTGCTATTTGTTTAGCAAGTTGTTTATCTCAAGTGGATTAGGAGTAGTTTTACACCCTAGTTATAGTGGAGATTGTTCTATCTCTCTATATCCCGTATTGATATTGCCTAGTATAGTGAAGCTATCTCAATGTGCATGATTTGCATAGCAACACAGTAAGGCAACACATGAGGGAATTTAGATTGGGTAGTATTTGACACAATGGGTATGGTTCCACCCTATTTATAAATTGGTGGTTTATTAATACAGGCTCCTACATGTGTTTTACCCCCTCGGGCTGATAGGCCTGGGGCTTTCTCACAGAAGTCAAATAGATGGGTAGTCCCTATGAAAATCAGTGTACTCCATACTGGAGCATGTCATGTTCAGTTGAAGCCAGTAGTGGCATTCTGCATCCATGTTTAGACCATGTTCTACTGTCTCAAACCGAATAATTGAGGCACTTTCTTCTTGGTGTATCTTAAGTTCGACATCTCCCCCACGCTGATTCAGTTTTACTTTAAGTAAGCCACAGAAGGAAAAGTGTATTTGATGCCGATGAAATATTAGGAAATGTTCAACAATTGATTGGTTTGTGTCTTCTTTATGGATGTTACGATAATGTTCCTGTATCCGTGTTTTGAGTGGTCTAGTTGTACTTTCAATATAGCGTAAGCTGCAGGGACAAGTAATAAGGTAAACTACTTGAATTTCTGTTTAATGTCAAGAAATGTTTTTGGGTTGACAATAGTTTTTTGGTGTCATTACCCCTAGAGCTCAAACGTTTGGTAATCTCCTTAGCTAGTTGCCTTTTAATACCTGCAGTACTTCCTTTTCCTAGGGGATGTGGTTTAAGAGCACTCACTGCACTTATCTCTTTACCTTTATTTTGCTTGTTTTTAAGACCCTCCACTACTTCCTTCCCTAGGGGGTGTGGTTTCAAAGCACTCGATGCATTTACCTCTGATCTAGAGTCGGAGATTGAGCGCTTTATTTCACCTTTTTGCACATGGAGAATGACTGCCCCTCACTTTACTCATGGTGATGGTCTCTTCGGCACATAGAATCTGAAATTAAGGATACTATCTTTTTTTCTGAGTTATGCTGATAGCCTTTACAAAGGCCCAGGCATTTCCGAGTTGATGCCATGAAGGCTTCTCAGCAAATAGGGCATTACAGAGAAGTGTAGAAGTAAAAATATTCTAAGTCCCAAGTGGTCAGCAAAACAAGAGGCAATCATGCAGCATCCTTAGTAGCATCGGAAAGGTCTCTTGTTTACCCTCCAAATCGAGGGGGTTTGTACAGTATTTTCACATATACAATTACAAAAACTGCAGAATCACTGAGGTGTAAGGAAATTTATTATTTCATTGGCAAATCAGAACACAGAAATATTAAACATCATATTGCCTTAACACCTAAGCACTGTCCCACTACATGAATAATTATGCAGTCCACTTTATGCTATTACCATTCCGAGATGGTGGAACAAAGAAGATACATGAACAACAGCAACCCATTAGTACTGAATAAGGTAAATACTTATTGACATTTTAAAAAGCTACTTGTTTAAAGCAAAAAAAGAAGAAGAACGAATAGGGTATGGGGTACAATGAGCTAACGAAAAGACTTTGAAATGCAGTTATAGTTTGAGACTGAGCCAGGGAAAGTTAATTGAAAACATCATGAACAATGAATGTGAGAAGTTGGCCTGGCATATTTTGTCCACTAATTATAGTGGGCACCTTTCACCAGTCCAAAAAACCCTTATTGATGATAGGTTAAAAGACAACCTTTATTGAAATCTATCCTAGTGGTAGCTATGGCGAGCAGCCTTCGGGCTAAGTCTTGAAGGAGTGTAAAGCAGCTTGGTTTACCAGATTATAACCTCTTGAATTACTAAATGAAAGGAGAACCACACAAGGCATATATAAAAGCTATGTATTTATTTCTAAACACTCTCTACTAACCTCATTATGAAGTTAGAGAGCATGGCACACAATAATACAGTTCTAAAACGACAGTAAATAGCACAATATACAATGGGCCCTAGGGGCGGTCCAAACCATATATTAAGAAAGTGGTATAAGAACCACGACTTGACTAGAAACAGTGCCTAGAGCACATACAATCGCTGGGACCCCAAGGAACCGCCCAAGGTACTGACACAGGAGACCCACAGGGGACGCGTGCAGTGTGAGAACACAGGCACGAGCCCCGTACTATTCTATGGGAAAGTCACGGTTGGAATTTTAGAAGTTAAGGACACTTAGGAGAGGACTTTTAGCAAACCCATTTAGACTTAGGGGGTTCTAAGGCCAGCACCCACAGGAGCACCAGAGTAATCTAGTTACCTCACCCAGGGAAGCCAGGTGCATAGGTGTCAAATGGTGTCGGGAATCGTCGTTGATTTCAATGGCAATCTGCTGCAAAGTGCTTCTGGCGGGAACAAGAGAAGTGTCAGGTGTGATCCAAGCCTGGATCGAAGATCAGAAGAACCTGAAATCAGAGGGGACAGAGTCTGGGTCACTTGCCAGTGACCAGGGGCAACATAGACGAATGCCCACCGATGTCGGGTGTTTCAGGTGCGAAGAGGTGAAGCTTGACTCTGCAGCCACGAGGACCAGGAGGTGTCGATGACGATCAGGAGCTGGATTTGAGCTGTCCCACAAAAAATGTCGAGTGCTGCGGTGTCGGTGCCTGGATTGGACCCAAGAAGCCTTGGCAACAGCAAGCCACGCAGGAAGAGAAAAGTTGCTTCGGTGTGGACCAGCAAGGTCTTGGGGACTCCCCAAGCGATGGAGAGTCAGGGCACGTTTGGAGCAACCAGGTAAGCCCAATTAGAAGTAAAGTTGCCTTCACAGAGACCCACCAGTCGATGGACTAGGGATCGCGGAGGGACCTCGAGAGAAAACACAAAGGGCCAGCTCATGGAACACTCGTGGAGTGTAAGCGGGCAATCTACAGTGCAAATGCTGCTCGGGGTCAGGGCTACAAGTAACCCAAAGCTCAGCTACAGGAGTCGCTGGAAAGCTGATGCTTCTGCAAATGGTCACGGTGTCCAGGGGTTCGGGTTGCACGGTCTTCCACGAGGGATACAGGCCTCAGAGTTGCTGAGTGCACAGATCGACCTCAGAGACCAAGGAAACCCACCTCCTGTGTTGCAAAATTCTTCGGAGTCCGGCGGGAGCTTCGGAGATGCAAACCGGGCAGATGCGTCTTTGGTGCCTGCCTTGTAGGGGAGTAAATCCTTTACTCCAAGGGAGATTCTTCAGTCATCTAGTCAATGTAGATCGTCGAAGTTCCAGGATTCAGTATCAGAGTTTCGGCCAGGTGTAATCTAAAGTCCTGTAGTCAGGGGTTCCTTCCTTATACCCAAGGAAGGGGTTGGACATACTCTGGGGACCCACCTATGGGAGGGTCAGTAAAGAGGGGTGGCTACACCCATTCCTTTGTCCAGTTTTCGCGCCAGAGCAGGGGCTGGTAGCCCCTGCAACTGGTTTGAACTGGACTATGCACAGGGACACCAAATGTCCCCCAAGTGCTGAACTTCAAAGCACTTTTGGAGTGCACCCACCCAGCCCCAATACAGTCAGTCAGTGATAACTTTATTTCGGTCGAAAGACCATAAAAGTACACATACGTACATCAACAATTACAACAACACAATAAGACAATAAATAAGCATATAAAGTTAAAAGTTTTAAAAAAGATAAAACTACAGGTTATCAATATGAAAGTAATTAGGTTAAAAAGTTTGTCTCCTGCGCCACATACTGTGTAGATATCGGGATACAGCAAAGACAATGTTGGGATGAGTATCTTAAATTAGCGACCTACAAGCCTGCTTAAAATTAAGAAATCCCAGGTTCCTGCAAATGGGAATCAGCCAACATTTCCTAATTGCATGGTAAGCAGGACAAAAAAGTAGCACATGTGCAACAGACTCTGATTTATGATTACAAGCAGGACAACTTTCCTGGTTTTGTGTCTGCCACTTGGATGAGAAGGACCTAACCGGTAGGGTACCATATCTTAACTGGATATACAATTTTCGAGCAAGTGGGGGTTCTATTTGATCCTTGAATTCCTCTAGTTTGGGATCTTGCTTAACCATGAGGAATTCTAAGGTCAACCTACCCATAGCTGAAGAGCTCGAGAGAGAAGAAAAGTTTTTCGTGGATATCAGAGAAAGAAGTTCTTTCCTTGGTATCCCGGAACAACTTGCTTCCGGGTTAGCCCACAATTCCGGGAGTCCTAATTGGATACAAGCTGCATTGATATGCAGAAGTCAAGGGATCTTTTTATATTTAAGAGCAGGCCAAATCTCTACAAATTCTGATCTATACGAGGTCAGTTCAGGTACTGACCACAGCCTCTTCCAGTACAAAATTGGTCTTGCACTGATGATCTCCTCTATTGGGACTAGCCCAAGATCAAACCTAAGGGGGATCAACGGTGTGCTGGAAGGAAGCCCTAGGAGAGATCTTAAAAAAGACTGCTCAGCCTTTAAGAGAGACACTGTCTGCTTATGTCCCCAGAGTTCAGCCCCATAGATTGCAGCTACTCTTGCCTGCCGACAATAAATTTCAAGGACAGGAGACACTGGTTTAAAAGTCGATTTTTTAAAAACTTTATTTAAACCCCCTGCCAATTGGTCAAGCTTGAGCGTTGACTTAGCAATCTGGGAGTTCCAGCTAAAATTCTCCGTTAAGGTGACGCCCAAATAAACGAAAGTTTTGACCCTTTCAAGGGGAATATCAAATAAGACTGGGTTTGGTCGCACCCGCTTAGGGGGGTTAAAAATCATATATTTTGTTTTCCCCAGATTTATTTCAAGTCCTCTTAACTCACAGAACTTCGCGAAACCATTCAGTGTATTTTGTATGCCAGATGATGTTCTGGACAATAACAAAGTATCGTCTGCAAACATCAGTGCGGGCACACGTCCTGATGCCAATTTAGGGGCATCATTATTTACTACACTATTCAGATGGTCAATAAGGCCATTAATATAAAGGCTGAACAGTGTGGGGGCCACGACACACCCTTGGCGAACACCTTTTTGAACTGGAAAATTGGTCGGTAAGCTCACCATGTTTACCACACCTTACTTGGGCAAAATTGTTATCGTGAAGCCTAGATAGAACGGCCAATAGGTAAGGCGGAAGACCCAAATCTGCCAGTACTTGCCACAATTTAGTTCGTGGAACTAGATCGAAGGCTACCCGCAGGTCTACAAACACCAGGTAGAGGCTGCCACCCTCAACCAAAGCTGTTTTCCAGTACAAGACCTGCAGGCGAAAAATCTGGTCTAGAGTGGAAGTACCAGCCCTAAAGCCTCCCTGCAATGTGGACAGAATCCCGTTCTCCTCGATCCATCCCAAGACCCTGTCCAGAAGAACCCTCCCCATTAATTTTTGTGAGGTATCTATGAGACTGATAGGCCTATAATTGGAGGGGGTTAATGGACAGCCCTTTTTAAAGACGGGTACTATTTCGGCCCGAGCCAAGTATAGGGTACTTCACCCTCCTGTAAAATACGATTAAATAAGACAGCCAAGTAGGGTGCCCATATCTTTGGTTGGGCCCTAAATAGGTCCCCGGGCAATTTATCCAAGCCAGGAGCCTTATTCGGGAGCATTTTTTCGATTGCTGTTTCCACCTCGACCAAAGTAAGGAGTTCAGATGGAGCATAGCATACTGGGGCTGGTGGAAGATCTGGGGTGTCAACAAACATACTATCAAGATCACGTGTGCCATAAAGATCACAGAAGTGATTTTCCCAGATTGAGGCAGCGATATTAGGGACAGGGGCATGAGAATGCCCACTAACTCCAGTTGCAACAATAGTCCAAAATGATTTAACGTCCTTACAACTAAGCGCGTGGCTCAACTCTTCCCACAGTGCAGCCTCCCCTTCCTTCTTAGCATCACTGATTGCTTTTTTGTACAAGGAACGATTTGCCCTAATTGCTTCTCTATCCTTGGTTTTTATTACCATCAGCAGGGCCTTTTTGGCTGTACGGCAGGCTTTGTTAAACCACCGAGCTGTTACAGCCCGAGACTGTGTGACCCTTTTTACTGGGTACAAAGTGTCCTTTAATGCAACAACCAGTTTGCTGTGAATATCAGTGGGGCTACCCAGAGGCCCAACTCTCCCCATCTCTTCAATAAATGGTATTATTATTCCATACAGTTCCGCCAACTTACTATTGGACGTTTGGAGTTCTGGCCACTTTACTCTCCTTCTGCAATTTGCGATTGTCAATGGATCAATCACAAAATTATCACCCGGGGCAGGATTTTTGAGTCCAAAGCTCCCTGATTTAAGGGTCAGAGCGTTGTGGTCACTATCAGACCTCTCTGTGACCACAAATTCATAAAGCCTATACCAATGTCTTGCTTCGATAAAAATGTAGTCAATTATTGAGGTATGATTTGCTCTGTTGAACGTTGCTTTCCCAGGTCTATCTGGCATCCCCCTGCCATTACATGCTCGCAATGATGCAGCTAAGGAGAGTGACTGCAGTTGCAAGACAAGGGGAGTCCATACCTTAACCAAAGGAGTCAGTGGGTCAGGAATATTCCATAATGAATCCACTGCATCGCTATCTCCTGTATTTGAGTCCAAAAGAGGCTCAAAGTGGCAGTTAAAGTCCCCGCCCAGGATTAGCACAGTAGAGGAGTCAAGTGACTGTAGGAGTTTGGACATTGCAGTAATAGCCTTCGATTCAAAGCCCCTTTTAATAGGTCTTGAGTAGACATTTATCAGAGCAATACTCGGGCCATTCACTACGTCCAATAATACAAATTGTACATCCCGAGAATCAGTTGGGATGTCCTTTGCCTTAACTCCCAGATGGGAGCCAACCCATATGGACAGCCCCCCCCCCCCCCGAGGGCCTTCCCCTACTACTCTTACATGCTAAAATATCAAATGTTGCAAAGCCCGGAGCCACACTCTCTTTAAGCATCCAGGTTTCTTGCAGCATGCAGATGTCAAAGGAGGTGATAAATGTACCCCACTCAGGATTGCGGATTTTATTTTTGAGGCCTGCCACATTCCATGAAATGATTTTAACACCTTCAGCGTTGGGGGCTTGCTTAGATGTTTGAAAATCCGATAAGCCAGCAGAATTACTCAAGATGGAGGACCCAGCATCCACCCCCTGATTGGATACACAAAAGGGAGGGACAATAGGTTCTAAATCCAAAATTCCCTTCAACGGACTTTGTCGATCCATTAGATCAAATTTACCATTTTGCAGTAGCCCGAGATTTATTAATGGGTCAGACTGGATTGCGACAGGGGGTAATTTAGTCATTTGCCTCATCTGTCAATCGCAACCATCAAGGTTCGAGAGGGCCTCGTATCGGTTTGAGACATCCAATGGCGTAAATGGGACCAAATGGTCCAACCTCCCAGTGCGATTCCCATGGCTCCGTGGCATTACAATGTCCCACCTTGGGATGCTATCAAGGGTCATTGATTTGGGATTAGTTTCAGACATTTTGTGCTCATTCTTACGAAATGCACGAGAGTTACTCAGGGAAAAGGGAGGAGCCCCAGGGTATCTTGCTCTACTCCCTTGGTTTCTGGGGTAAAAGAAAGTTAGCTCCAAGGGAATAATAGAAGTACCAAGAGTCCCTGCAGGCCAATTAAGAATATGCCTTACGGCCGCAGGGTCCCTAAAATTAATGACAATTAAATCCCCCTTAATATCCTTCTTCCTACTTCCCAACCAGTCTAGTCGGCGAACGTGAAGGATTTCACCATTGATGATATGGGGGAGTGGGCGATTTTGGCTCAGCCAATGTACAGTCTTATTTTTAAGCTGAAAGAACCCCTCCCTCTTACCATCTGGCAATTTAGGGACTCTCGCCAACACTACCACATAGGGAACTGCTTCAGGTGGTAGTTCAACCTGGGGCTCCCTACAATTTGTGCCCCTGGCAATACTGGAACTCATACACTCATCAATACCCATATTTCTTACATCTCGTTTGTCCCCAACCCTCTGAGTTTCATTTGGGACTAACAAGGCCAAATATCTTGCAGGTTTAGGGGTTATTTGGATCAACTCTTTAGGGCCAGTAATCGTCACACTAGCTCTAGCTGTACCTTCTGCCACGACAGGACATGAGGATGGTTTGGTTACAGCGGGAGGGCGGTCCAACATCACTTTATCTCTAGTCTGCCCCACTTTGTTACTAAAGGCCAATTCTATATTCCCCAGCCTTTCCTCGACCCTCTTTATCCTCTCAATAATTGGTAAAATAAAAGACCTTATAAGATGTTCAATATTTTCCAGAGGGTCATTTGATTGTATTTCCTTAGGAGGACTATATTGGGGGGTACATACTTCCACCAGGTTTGATACGGTGTTAGATACGACCTTAGAGGTTTGTACAAGCAACGTGGGGGCTTTGGAGATAGAGACAACTGGTTTAATAATCTTATCACTTTTCCCAAAGTCGGTGTGACTAATCCTAGGTCTGCATGCATCTCCACCCTTCTTTCTCCTTTTCTTAAGTGGTGGGCCGGGAACTTTAGACAGCAATGGATTTCTAGACTTCCTTTTAGTAGTCTCTTTATTTAACAAGGAAGGAATTGATAACACTTCTGTTCCCGGTGAAGAGTCATGCAGGCAGGAAATAGTTTTTAAGTGTGTAGAATCCAAAAAATTGGATGGGGAAGATGAAGGGGATAACTCCCGGAGAAGTGCAGGGACACCATCTAAAGAAATCAAATCATCACTAGAGGGGTTTACAACTGACGGGGTAACTTGTTGTGATAAATCAATGGGAGGCCTTTTCTTCAAACACTCAATTGACTGGCGGCGCTCGGCCCTACGCTCAGCTAGTGTATCCTCCCTCTCTAGATCCATGGTAACCTTATTAAAGTAATGGTCCAATGTGCCCTTGCCAAACCGCCAGGCTTCATAGAAGACAGATACTCTTGACTCTCAGCCATAGTGTGTTAGATAAACAAACGATCACTTACACTTCGCTACGAAGGAAAAGAAAAGTGACCCCAGGCAGAGAATGACACAAACTATAATAGTCCAGATAGGTCCCAATCAGAGTCACTGGCCCACAACAGGCCTTTCTCCAGCCCGTGGCAATCCACAGGGAGTGGGAGAGTATATCCTAACCGTCAAATACTAATAATATGGCCAATCTAGGTAAGTCCAATATCACAAATTAGGAGGGCAATACACATATGAATGGCAGGACAGGCAGGCGCTGGCAACATTTACGGATCTGTAGGTGTATAGCAGATGTCAGAGGGTATGCCCAGCCCGGCTTCAAACGGTCCTTGACGGGCAAGACCGGGCCCGCCCGCGCGCGTCCCGCGCTGCGGGGACCCGGCGATGCTGATAAAGGGCCCAGGCGCCGCCTGATGACAAACGGTGTGCGCCTGGGTCAAAGCTTGCTGGGAGATGAAGTTCTTTTTCCCCCGTGTGCCGTTTCCCTCACGGCGATATCAGTGTAGGCAGCGGCCGGATTAAGGGCTTCCCAGCTGTTGAGGTACGATGATTCCCACTGCAGCCGTTCCCCTCACGGTGAGTATAAAGTAATTCCTTGAGTCAGGCGCCTCCCCCCAATACACATCTGCCTGTCTGGGAGGTGGTGACACCTCCCTGTGACAGGAAACCTATTGTCCAGGCCTCCCCTGCCGGAGTTTCATCCAGCAGCAGGAGGGCAGACTTGTGTCTGTGGCTTGCAGCATCCATTTTGTGATGCAAGGGCTCTGTTAGCTGGTACCGGGTATACCGCTGCTGTCATGTGTCTCCCTCTAGAAGGGTGGGATCATACTCCCACACCAGTTACTGGTGTGGGGGTATGATTCCAAGGTGTTTGACACCAAACACAACATGTTTCCGTGCAGCCATCCCAAAGTTAGCATTTACTGTTTGGGTATAATGCACTTAAGAGTATATGGTTTGGCTGCATCACAAACAACCCCGGAATAAAGGTTCCGATGGCTGCAGAGGGGTTCTGATCATGCATGGGCACCCTCTCTCATAAAACCCAGCACCCTGCCTTCAGGATTAGTAAGGCCTGCCATAGGGGTGTCTAATAGGTTTATATGTGGAGTGATATGGAGAGATATAGTGAACCTATATTTCAGTAAGGGGTGCATTACCCAGGCTGCAGTAGCAGTCCTGTGGTGTCATTTTGGAAGGCTTCCCAGGGGTGGCATAATACATGCTGCACCCCCTGGTAGGCCTCTGGGGTACCTATGCCCTGGGTACATAGTATACCATATACTAGGGACTTATAAGGGTACCCCAGAATCCAATCTGGAGTGTACCAAAAGTACATGGAATCCATTGATATGAGAAAGCAGATAGGCTGGGGTCCTGTATAGCAGGATCCCAGCCAAACTAAGTCAAAAACCAGCAAAACACCAGGAAAAAAGTGGGGGCAACCATGCAGTCAGATTCCACCTTCCTACAATGAATGACAGTGGAAATAAACTGCCAGGACTCTGCTAGAGCGTGTGCTACATAAATATTAAACAGCGAGCTGTGCAGGGGCAGGACAAGAGTGACAAGTGTCAATATGAACAATGTGGCAGATAGGCCTAAATTGAGGCCTAGTTAACAAAGGTCAGAAAGACATACTTATGCACAATATAGGAAAATCAAATCATTTTAAAAGCAACAGTATTATATCAGGTTGTACTTGTGTAACCGAGTGTGAAATCAAATTGTGCATATTGTTAATTATGCACGAAAATCCTCCACAGCGCTCACCAAATACCTCACAGATGCAGTACAGAGCAAAGTAAAGCATAGTTCAACAGTACCATTGCAAGAGTCAGTGCTATAGTCGAATTCTAGCAGAGAGCTCAGTTAACTGTCACTGTACATTGAAGAACAGACTGCAGCGGTGCAGGCTGTGGTCAACTGTTGCAGTCAAACAGAAGAACAAGCGTTGTAGGTTTTACTTTAACAATGCAGATGGTGGATACGGCACAAGTTAAAAAAAAAGGTGAAAAGTTTCCTTCAAATACTAAAACATAACTGGATGATCTGTGCACGTTCCTCCGAACACCCCTAACTGCCTGGTGAAGACAGCTTGTGCCACCAGGGTGCAGCATTTCCCTTGGTTCGGTTGAAGCTGGTATATATTGGTGCTCAGACAGGCAGAGTGTTTCCTGCCTCTGGCAGGATATCACCTGAGGGCTCGTGCAGGTGTGCAGATGCACAAAACAGCTGGAGGGTGTGTGCTCCCAGCTGCTGCATTGGTGGTTCAGAGGTAAAATTCTCACATGCTATGCTGGAGGCCTGGGTTTAATTACCAGGGAATGCAGGCAGCATTTGTTTCACTTGCTCTAAAATAGCATATCATTTCCTAGTCCTAAAGGAGAAAACGTGAAGTAAAGTGTTGCAAAGTAGTTTTAAGAAGTCTTCAGCCGCGTCCACAAGTGTGCTTTGAATGCTGGTAATAAAGGGTGCTTTAAGTGTGTGAGACTGTGTACAGAACTCTTCTGCTGGTCTCAGTCGGGGCCATCTTGCAACTCGGGCATTCAGTATGTGACTGTTTGGCCCTCGCTGGGCAGAGTCCCTGAGCTTGTACCACCAGGAGGCAGTGTTTTCCTTTTTAGGTCGAACCTACTAGATAGTGCATCTGTTGCAAGATATACTGTGACTTACCAAGAACCTAGAGGGTTTTGGAGCCAGCGTATTGCTTACCATTGGTTGGCTTTCCTTGTCACTTTAATTTGCCTGTTTATAATTAGTGCCCCATCTTTCGTTCTTGTGTTTGCCCCTCCTTCATGGAGCATTCCCTCCTTATATCACTTTGTTTGGCTTGCGTCTCTGCCTCCATTGCTTGCTTTTCAAGTGCTGCATTTTTTTTGCGTTGAGCACTTTATGACAATGCACACGTGTTCGAGACGTCTCCCTCATATGCTTCTCTCTCTACATTGCTCTTAGTCTCCCATTCCGCTCTGTTGAGCTCGCCCATTCCTTTCTCTGTTGAACTCGCCCATTCCTCTCTCTGTTGAGCTCACCCATTCCTCTCTCTGTTGAGCTCACCCATTCCTCTCTCTGTTGAGCTCGCCCACTCCTCACTCTGTTGAGCTTGCCCACTCCTCACTTTGTTGAGCTCGCCCATTCCTCTCTGTTGAGCTCGCCCATTCCTCTCTCTGTTGAGCTTGCCCATTCCTCTCTCTGTTGAGCTTGCCCATTCCTCTCTGTTGAGCTCGCCCATTCCTCTCTCTTGAGCTTGCCCATTCCTCTCTCTGTTGAGCTTGCCCATTCCTCTCTCTGTTGAGCTCATCTATTCCTCTCTATTGAGCCTGACAATTCCTCTCACTGTTGAGCTTGCCCATTCCTCTCTGTTGCGTTCGCCCATTTCTCTCTGTTAAGCTCGCCCACTCCTCTCTCTGTTGTGCTCGCCCACTCCGCTCTCTGTTGAGCTTGCCCATTCCTCTCTGTTGAGCTCGCCCACGCCTCTCTCTGTTGAGCTCGCCCACGCCTCTCTCTGTTGAGCTCGCCCACTCCTCTCTCTGTTGAGCTCACCCATTCCTCTCTCTGTTGAGCTCGCCCATTCCTCTCTCTGTTGAGCTCGCCCATTCTTCTCGGTTGAGCTTGCCCACTCCTCTCTCTGTTGAGCTCGCCCATTCTTCTCTCTGTTGAGCTCGCCCACTCCTCTCTCTGTTGAGCTCGCCCACTCCTCTCTCTGTTGAGCTCGCCCACTCCTCTCTCTGTTGAGCTCGCCCATTCCTCTCTGTTGAGCTCGCCCATTCCTCTCTGTTGAGCTTGCCCACTCCTCTCTGTTGAGCTTGCCAATTCCTCTCTCTGTTGAGCTCGCACGCTCCTCTCTCTGTTGAGCTCGCCCACTCCTCTCTCTGTTGAGCTCGCCCACTCCTCTCTCTGTTGAGCTCGCCCACTCCTCTCTCTGTTGAGCTCGCCCATTCCTCTCTGTTGAGCTCGCCCATTCCTCTCTGTTGAGCTTGCCCACTCCTCTCTGTTGAGCTTGCCAATTCCTCTCTCTGTTGAGCTCGCACGCTCCTCTCTCTGTTGAGCTCGCCCGCTCCTCTCTGTTGAGCTCGCCCACTCCTCTCTCTGTTGAGCTCTCGCCCACTCCTCTCTCTGTTGAGCTCGCCCACTCCTCTCTGTTGAGTTCGCCCATTCCTCTCTCTGTTGAGCTCGCCTATTCCTCTGTTGAGCTCGCCCACTCCTCTCTCTGTTGAGCTCGCCCACTCCTCTCTGTTGAGCTCGCCCACTCCTCTCTGTTGAGCTCGCCCACTCCTCTCTCTGTTGAGCTCTCGCCCACTCCTCTCTCTGTTGAGCTCTCGCCCACTCCTCTCTCTGTTGAGCTCTCGCCCACTCCTCTCTGTTGAGTTCGCCCATTCCTCTCTCTGTTGAGCTCGCCCATTCCTCTCTCTGTTGAGCTCGCCCATTCCTCTCTCTGTTGAGCTCGCCCGCTCCTCTCTCTGTTGAGCTCGCCCACTCCTCTCTCTGTTGAGCTCGCCCGTTCCTCTCTCTGTTGAGCTCGCCCGTTCCTCTCACTGTTGAGCTCGCCCGTTCCTCTCACTGTTGAGCTCGCCCGTGTGCTCCTCTTCGTTGCCTCTCCTGCTCTACGGTGCCGAGTGTTGCTTCCTTGTTCCCTTGTGTAGATTCGGACCCGCATGCCTTCCAGCTGCTTCCGTTAATCCCCCCCCCCCCCCCCCACCCTCCAGCTCCCGGCTCACTTTAAAAAAATGCATTTGTGTGTTTTATTTGCTGTTAGTTGCCATTCCAACCAATTTGGATTGGTAACTAAAAATAAAGCACCTGTGCCATTTTGTAGGCTCACTCACATGTGTACAAAATGACGCAGGTTGCCATTTCAGAGGCTTTTTTTTTGTTTGTTTTACTTTAGCAATGCTACGCTGCATCCGAAATTCTGTGCCATGTCACTAAAGCATTGGCGAAGCCAGTAGGTCACAATAGTGAGTCATTTTGGCTTTGCCTATGCTTGCTTCTATTCAGGCTGGTTAATGTCGGAGCTTGGGTGGGGTGCTTGCTGACCTGGGTAGGCCATCGGCTGCGGACACTTCCAGCTTTGCTGCTGCATAAAAACAGCCGGAGGCGCGCGCGCTCCCAGATGCAGCATTGATGGGAAGAGGAAGAGGTAGCGTCGCTCACGCCTGCAAGTGGCGACAAGTGCTTGCTGTAGAGCGAAACCAGTGTCTCCTTCTCTCGCACTCTTTCTTTCTCGCGCTCGCGCGAGACCAGGAGGGCACGCGTTCCACCCGTAACAGTGAATGCGTGCCACAGGGGCAGCTTTTGACCAAGCTTCCACCGCGCTGCCGAACATACAGTGTTGGGGCTGCTATGGTGCAAGGCTCGCTAACTCAGAAAAGAAGACCCCAGCCAGACATGCCAACCCTCCCGATTCCGGCGGGAGACTACCGAGTTCAAGGCTAGTCTCCCGACTCCTGCAAGCAAAAACCCGATTCCACGGGGTTTTCAGCTGACAGGGCTTGGTATTGTGTAACGTGCTAATTCTTCCAGCAATAGTCAGAGGCGCTGTAGGGGCTCTAGAAGGTGTGACAAACCAACAAAGCCTCATTAACAAGCCAATGGTCTTTTAAAGACCTGTAAAGTACTCCGGAGTGAGTGCGTGGAACTCGAGCTGCCACACACGAGTGTGGGTGGGGGGGGGGGGGTATGCACTGCCAGCAACCTGCCAGGCCAGTGCACAACACTTGCATCACCCTCTCTCTGCCTGCCATTGTGCTCCATGCTTCTGAAAGGTAAGAACAAAACCTGCATTTGCGTTTCAAATGTCCGATCCTGCAGCAGCACACTTCCAAATCCCATAAATGACAGTAACCCGATTCAAGGTCCCTAGTCTCCCGATTTTTTTTTTTTAATCTCCCACTTTGCTCTTCTGAAATGTTGGCATGTATGCCCAGCGGGAGCAGTGCAAGCGTCATGTAGCACTGACACAGCCGTTAGTAATGTCAGTTGTCACAGTACGGTGAAGCATGGATGGTAAAAGAACAAGCTTTTGTCAAAAAATGACAAGTAGAATTTAGAGAGAAGCTGTGCACCTTACATGTGTAGCTAATCGGCACAACACATGTAGTTGCAGCAGTGCATTACAGACCCAGCATAGTTTGTGTACTAGCAGTGCAGAGTTTCCTTGGCATGGAAGCACTTGTACAGCAGAGCACATGCTCTGGAAGCGGCCAAGACCCATAGAAACCATCTGTACCACCAGGATGGGGGCGTTTTCCTTCTCTGGTGCTGGTGCTTGTGGATGCTCGGCTCGTTCTTAGTACACGCCATCAGCTGAGTTCTTCCAGCTGTGCTGACGCTGAAAAGCAGCTGGAGGGGGTGGGCTTCCAGCTGCAGCATTGGTGGTTCAGTGGTAGAATTCTCGCCTGCCACGCGGGAGGCCCGGGTTCGATTCCCGGCCAATGCAGGCTGTAGTTTTTTTTCTATATTAATTCTTAAATAACACCTCAACCCTTAGATCTCTGGAAAAAAAGATGAGACCGGTGTGGAGTGATGCAACGTAGTTTAAGGAGACTTAAACCACGCCCACCATGTCCATAGGATGGTGAGAATAAACGATATGTGTGACTGTGTAATGCTCGTTCTCACTGACGACATCTTGAGCACTCTGTGACTGTCGCGAGTCTCGCGGGATAGAGTCCCTCAGCTGGAGCTCTGGCTGTTGAGTGACTGAGTAACGAGGAGGCAGCGACAAACACATACCTCACAGCTGCATGACAGAGCATTGCCCGCGAAAGTTTCTTCATTTGCTGCGAACGTGTCAGTGTTGCAGTGTAGTTTCCTCTCGCTGCAGCAGCTGGGGTAGGCTTAAGGCCGTGCCACACAGGACAGATGGCACAGGCGTCTGTGACCCCCTGCCTCCCTCTGACACCAAGCATTTACATCTGAAGTGCAAGTTTTCACGAGAGACAAGAAGGCATACATAGCACGAAGAGCTGCAGTGTAGGTCGCAGAGACACCTCTCTGAAAAGGTGGTGAAAGGGCAGGTGCAGTCAGTTTCACATGCATGCAGCACATATATCCGTAATGTGAATTGCCATTCTACAGGTGAACCACAGGCGTCAGCAGTATACACTGTTGATCCAAATTGCGTGTAGAGTTTAGGGAATAGCTGTGCAATGTTCACCTCATATGTGGTGGTAACATACCGAACCGGGAGGAACAGTGTCGACCCAGTTTCTTTGGAATGTGCATTGTACAGCACCGGTGGTAGCAGTGCAGCGCTGCCCTCACATGCCACAGCAAATACAGTAGCAGTGCAGCATTTCCTTCACACGCCACCACACGGCTGGTCCAGCTTCACACGTTTCCCTGCAAGATATCAGATGAGAAGGACTGATCCTGCAGTCGCACAAATACTTGTTCTGGAACCCTTCTCCCAGCTGTAGCATTGGTGGTTCAGTGGTAGAATTCTCGCCTGCCACGCGGGAGGCCCGGGTTCGATTCCCGGCCAATGCAAAGCAACTTTTGAAAATTATTGTTAGATTAAGTTTACACACTCAAAGTTAGAGAAACGGCAGTAAGTTTTGTAGTTGTTTTACTAAGTCTCTTTTCTCGATTACTGTAACATGATTCGCCTTGCGTTATTTCTTCTTTCCGCATTTTCCTCTTCGGATCTTATTACAATGTTTTTTTTCCCTCTGACTGGTTGACTCCTTCAGTTGGCAGTCCCTTTCATGCCGCGCTGGCTTCTCAGTAGCAAATTTAGGTGAGTTGGCTACGAAATGCAGCACCTACCACCAACCTCACCTCAGCTCCAACATGAGCAGTAACTGCTTTCGTTTACACGCAGCTGATCAGTTAACGGGGCAGTAAACTTGTCACAGTTGAGTTATTGGTTAGAACAACGGCCTCGTTCACACTTAAGGCGCCCTGGCCAGCTGCTGCTCAAGTTTCACTTGTTATAACAAAATCATTGGCAATGCCAGCAGGTCTGGGTTTAACGTGCTACCTCGGTCTCCACTCTCACAGGGCACACCTCTCACTCTGCACTCGCAAAGGCACACCGCATACCCTGCCCTCCACCATTCACTTACGCATACCCCTCACAGTACACGCTGAAACCATGTACTCTACAAAGGTACACTCCCAACCCTCCACTCACAAGGCACTTTGCCCCCAGTGCTGGAAGGCAGGGGGGTCACGACAAATCTGGGATCCCTGTCCGGCAGCTATTTCTGAGTCTGGGGTCTGGTCGACCCAATTAAACATGGCCAATTTGTTCTGGTGTCATTTTGCAACAGCAGGACACATTTCAGCAGCGCCCGCACATTGTCTGCATTCTTTTCAGAGCAGCAAATTGAAGGCAGCAGGGGGCTTATTTACACTTCCAGCTAGGCCTGAAACACAGGCCTGATTTAAAGGCCCTGCAGCCCACCTTTTGTTTAAGTTCAATACTGTATAGGAGCCATCTGGAGCCTAACTAGGGGGCATATTAACAAGCCAGGCGATAAAATTATCGCCGCTTTAGCGGCAGAAAACTGCCGCTAAAACGGCGATAATGGGCTTGATAATATGCTCTATGGAATTGCAATTGAAGCCCATGTTAGATGTCCTTCACATTTAACATGGGCTTCAATAGGAATTCCATAGAGCATATTATCAAGCCCATTATCGCCGTTTTAGCGCCAGTTTTCTGCTGCTAAAGCGGCGATAATTTTATCGCCTGGCTTGTTCATATGCCCCTAAAGACTTAAGCGCCAAAGTATTGAAAGGAATCAAAGGCGCACAGCAGGTTTATCACTTCACAAGTATTTAAGAAGACACATCATGTGTTGTCCGATTCATTTCATTTCTTATGTGCTAAGTAGCCATTTACCGGGTGTTCAGGTGATGGCTGCAGATATCGGCGCTATGCGGATGCCAGCGGTGCAAGTAGTGCGCCCTCCTAAGAGGGCAGCCCCTTAGTGCTGCACCCGCGGGTCATTCTTTGGGACCTCGTAGGTGCCCCCCTTCCGGCTGGGGCCTGATATTCAAACCGGCCCAACCCAGGCGCTGGCCTCTGTGTTTCCCCGCCGTACAAGCTGTCACCCACCCTATCCCATACTCCGCGTGCAGGTGGCAGCATTTTGCTTCTTGTGCTGAACTTGTTAATTGTTTGTTTGCTTTGCAGGCGGAGCTACAGGGCAATCCGGAGCTTGTTTGGAACATAAGGGTATCATCTGAGGGCGGTGCCCCGTTAGTCCTTCGGGCAGTTGCAAGCCTGAGCAACCTGGGGGCCTGTACCACTCCACCCCTAAAAAGGTGTGAGTAATAATCCAGGACTGGCGGTCACGGATTTAAAAATGGTAACGCCAAATGAGTTAGCCCACGGCGCTGTTTGGCTCATCGGGTGGGTGGGCAGCTTAGGTTACTCACCGCTGGCTGCCCTTGGATCGACCGTAAATTAACTCACCATGTTGGCATATTTCACTTTTGAAATAAACTTGCAGTAAACTGTTTTTCCACCAGATCATGTGTTGCCTAATTTATTTCATTTCTTGTGTGCTAAGTAGCTAATGATCAGGTGTGCGAGGAGAGTTGCTGATATCAACGCAATGTTACATAAGACAGTCGGGGTTCTAATTTATGAAGCGTAGGAATCACATATCATCCATACTTGTAGACATTGTATGGTAGCATTGAATGGTTGGGAGAAACACAAAGCCAGGATATAAAACCTAATAGAGTGCTTGCATTTGTCTGTATTAATAAGCCTTTATTGCTTTCTAAAAGAACCCTTCTTTGAAATCTTAGAATAACAATAGATTGAGAAATAAACAATAAGGATCTAAACCCATGACTTACAGTTTGTATTCAGCTCCTTGATGCCGGTAAGAAGATCACTGTTCTATACTAGAAGGCTCGCAACATGTGAACTGGAAGTAACTCGGTTATCTCAGTGTCAAAAGCAATAGCCCACCTACCTATCTAAAAAAAAAATAATCTGTGATTTGCATCTTATGCAATGTGCTTTGTTGCAGGCACATTCACTCTCTCTGCTACTTTATGAATCAAAACTGTGATGGGATAAAATACTAAACTCTCTCAGAACAATGTTCAGCACTATAGCTATCTTACCATTATTCTAATGCCCTCAAAATTGTTGCTCCCACAGTGATGTCTGCAGCAGGTGACTTAACCCTTTAAGATTAAAAAAAAAGCAGTCTCTTTGTGACCAATTAAGTAATCTAGAACCGATTTACTGTTACATATGTCCTTGTTGCTAATTTCTTTGCAGCAGATTCAAAAATAAATAAATATATAAGTTGACTGTCAGACTGCTTTTCAAGCTCCTCCCCTCGTGACTCCAACCCCTTTCCTCTGCCACACCTCAACTCCTAATTTATGGGTTTCCGAAAGTAAGATGTTTCCAATTCCATCACTGCACACCGCTCGCCTGCACTCACAGAGGCACATAGCTCATCTCACCCTGCTCTCCTTCAGGCATACTGCTAACACTGCAATCCCACAGGCATGTCACTCACCTTGCACTCACACAGCTTCCCGTACACTCACATAGCACTCGCACAGCTTATCCACTGGTGCTGGCACTGATCACCCTAAACTCATGTTGAAAGCCGCTGTTTACCTTGCTCTCACACAGGTATACTGCTTACCCTGCATACACATTGGCTCAGCTCCCCAGTCACTCAAACAGGCACAGCTCATTCAGCACTCACACAAACACCACTCTCCATTCACATAGTAACTGCTCACCCTGTGTCCTTAAAGAAACGCACCACTAACGGCACTCACAAAGGTATCACTCACCTGCACTCAGACAGACACGGCTCCCTGCACTTTCACAGACACAGGTCTCACTTCACTTATGGGGATCCAGGCGAGGCAGCTTATTTATGGGAGAGACAGCACATGAGGGAGAGCAAGAAAACATTTGTGCTTCTATGGAGTGCAGAAAGTAAATGAAACAAGCCTTGGCAAAGCCAGTAGGTCTTGCCTTTTGTGACCTATTTACTTTACCAGTGGTTTTTAGTCACACTGCACAGACAGCATGGGCAATGCTCTGCAGCATAGCTAAAGTAAAAAAAAATACGTTAGACACGACCGCCTGGGCCATTTTATTGGCTCGCGCATCGTGCATACGAGCACCTACAAAATTATGCAGGCACTTTAAAAAAAGTTAATTTACCAATCCAAGTAGGATTGGAACTAAAGGACCTTCCACCAATGTGTGCGTGTGTGCGTTTGTACTTTAGTTTACTAAGAAGATTGGCGCCAGCAGAAAGCAACAGGCGAGCAGGGCGATAACCGAGAAATTGGCCCTGTGCAACATTGGTAGGTGTTAAAGAAGATATTCTCAAGGTGTGGGGAAAACACAGAATTGGGAAGAAAGGTTATCCAGTAACAAGCAAGCAAATGAGAGTAACTAGAAAGACAACCAGCAGGAAACAGTTGGCTGCCCCAAACTGTATGTATTGGTATTGTTCACAGTAGGTACTTAACAACAGATATAAAAGCTGTCTCTAAGGCGAGACATAAAAAATGAGGGCCTGATCAATAGACTGCAGGAATAATACATTAAGAGATTTTTTAGGAAGAGGAGGGTATGGAGAAAGATGATCCAAGATTTTGATTGTTTAATGTTGTCATAAGACGTTCATAGACACGGAGCAATAGGATCTTGACAGAGGTATCAGAAGAATATCACACCTCCGATGATTCTTTTAAATAGTACTTTACAATGATCTTCAGAAGCTTGCCAAGTTAAAGGCGACTAAGTAGGGTCCATTGACGGAAAAATGTAAACCTTTATTTGTAAAATTTAAATTGGCTAAAGGCCTACTAAACAAATCCAGCATTGGACTATGTAGAATAAGGTCTTAAGAAGTTGAAATTTCTTAGATCATTTTGCTTGCTACAGGAAATAAAGAGGGCTTGTGCACGTGTTACTAATAGAATAGGGTACATTTTGTGATTAAATAAATTGGGATACTTTTTGTTTAATGTAGCAGGATGTTGGCATAAGGTAAGGTTAAGAGGGAACAAAAGTTTTAAGAAATCTGAAGAGGCAAATTATGTAATATTTAGGTTTAATTAGTTCTCAAGTTGTTAAGACATGCAACACCCATATTATAGTAAAGGAGCACAGGATGGATTAGGCTAATGCTAGGTTCATGGACCTCAGAGATTCACTGGAGAACTATGAACCCCGTTTTAGTGTACTAGAACCCAAGGGCCAATTTTTTTTAGGTCGAGCCCAAGGGCAGCGCGCATGCTCTGCGAGGCATGCAGTATTGGGGTATGCAGTGGAAGCCCCTCCCACTCTCCGCCTATATTTGTAATTCGCTTGTATTATTGTCCTCCATAAATGCTGGCTTCTGATTTGTAAGTAGGCTTGTTAATCCCTCCTTGGTACCGCCTTGTCTGGAATTGTTACCTCCCATAACGACTGGACCTTTTACTTGGCTTGTTACACGGTCTGCGTTATTTGGGTGAGCACTATTTTGTTTATTGACTAATGCGGACAAACAATGGTGGTTGCTTTTTTTGTATTTGCAGCGCGCCAACCGCTTTCGAATAGAGCGCTATGCCACTCTAACTTTAAAAGAAGCTGCCCCCTACCTCCATGGCTCAATGGCAAAGCTTATTTTTTAAAATTATTTTTAAGAGGAACGTGGCGTTCGCTTCAAGGACATCGCACGTTCTTTCACCTTTTATTTTTTTTAAAAATTTGCATGATGAGTTCGGCGCCCGCTTTAGGGACACCATGCCCCGTTTCATTTTTTTAAAAATTTAACTATAATGTTAAGCGCGGCGCTCACCTCAGGGACAATCTGCTCTGTTTCTTTAAAAAAAAAAAACTTTATGGGTGAGCGCGGCGCCCACTTCAGGGACACCACGCTAATTTGTTTTTTTACTTTATTGGTGAGCGCAGCACGTGCTTCACGGACACCACACTCTACAATACAATAGGTCTTGCTTTTGCTAAAGTTTGACCTATTGGTATTGTAAATGACAATGCCTTTTAATATTATAAAAAGCCTTGCCATTTACAATGCCAATAGCTCAAAATCTTGCTATCGCGAGACCTATTGCATTGCAAATTCTTGTTTTTATTTGAAACTAAGGGGAGTCCCTTTTGTGGCCTTCCCAACTTAGCCAGGAGGTCAGGGGATATTAACGCTTTTGGCTCCTTTACCTTTATTTTTCAAGACAGCAGAATAAACCCCACATTATGATATGGCAACCACAACAGATTTTCCTAAGCTGCAGCCAGCCAATCGCATCCTTTTGAGACTAAGCAGTTGGGTTTGGTTTTGCAGACAAGAAATTATAATGATGAACAAAACTCCCACGTTCAATCAGATTAGATTATATTTTTAAATTTAGTTTACACATAGTCCTCTATGGACTATCGGTCTAGAAGTCTCTTAATTTTGTAGCACTTTCAGGTCCACCCAAAAACATTTTGTAGCAAAAAATATATATATATCTATTACCTACTGGCGGTCGCCAGTAGGTAGTTCTAGTTAGGACCAAGTTTCCATAGGAAGAGCATTTTATGTTTTGCTTATAACTTTGGCGTCGTTTGATGAATCTTCATGAAATTTTCCAAACTAATTCTTTGTTCATATCAGCTCATATGTGGAAAGTTTGGGAGTGATTCGTCAAGGGGGGGCCGAGAAAAAATGGGGGTCCCAAACCATGTTTTCTCCATGCAATTTCCATAGGAAACTTTAGACAAGGCTACAGGTCGAACGGGTCAACGGAATTACCCCAAATTTGGCAGGGAGAAGGGTCTTGGTCTAGAAAGCACGCTTTTGTTTATTTGGTGTAAATCCATTCAGTAGTTTTGGAGAAATATCGAAATTTACAGATATCGATATTTGGGAATTCTGCAATCTGATTGGCTGAGGCGTTACCAGCACAAGCTTGCTGCTTATTGGCTGCGAGCGGTGCCAGCGGCTGCAACTAGGAAGTGTTGGCAGCCATTTTGTGATTCTGTTGAAGCGAGTAAGGGGAAAAAAGGGCGAAAAAAGTAGGAAAGAGGAGGGTAGGAGCACTGTAACCTCTGTGGGGTGTTCAGGGTGTGCTATACAAGGGTGCGAAGCAAACTACTCCTCCCTACCGGTCTGAAAGTGCTGGGCTACGGAAATTAAGTGAGGTATTGCCTAGAGTCTGATGCTGCTAAGGTGAGCTGCTGCGGGACTCCGGGATTAATAGGTGAGCTATTGCCCAGAGTCACATGGTGCTATCCTGAGCTGTCGCTAGAGCCGGTGATCAAAGCCAGAGCTCTGTGCTTCAAAGTCAGATGGTCTGGCCGCTGCGCCACAGCTGTGTGGAGAATACATTTTGGCGAGGGTCCGGAAGTTACCGTTACCTGGCCCTAAAATAGCGGGCCTATGTTGTCAGTTATAGGGTGGCTCTAAAAAGAGCCCTAGGGGCATATTTACAAGGGTTTATCTCCGCTTTTTTGGCTTTTAAAGCCAAAAAAGCGGAGCTAAAACTATCGCCCTATTAACAAGAGGGGGCTAACATGCATTAGCGCACATTAGCACCCTTTTACCTGACGCCTCCCTTTGCATCTCTAATGAGATGCAAAGTGGGCGTCACTGGGCAGTACAACCTTGTAAATATCGCTGATGTGCACATCGCGATATTTACAAGGCTGCCAACGCATTTTAGCAGACGTTAGTTTTGGGCGAAAACTGCTGTTTTCGCCAAAAACTAACGTCTGCTAAAATGCAGACTTAGGCATGCCTAATATGGGGGTGGATTGTACTGAAATGACCACAGGGTCATATCAGCAAGGTTATCACCGTTTTGCAGGGAACATCGCTGGAAAACCAGCGATGTTCCCTGCAAAACGGCTATTTCTCCGCTATCGCTGGTAATTATATCGTCCTGGGGAGACGCGTTGTAAATAACACGCTAACCGGGCGATGTACACCAGCGATAGACGGCGATAAATAGAAAAGCGCTAAGCGCGCTTTGCGTTTATTTATCGCCGTCCTTGTAAATATGCCCCCTTGTGTTTATTAGTTGGAGCTACATATAAGTGCGGATGCGCAGCTTCAGGTTATTCAGAAAAACTCGATTTCCCTGCTCTGTGAAGTGTACTCCATCACTTCTGGAGATATCAGCCATATCAAAACGTATGTTGTTGGTGTAGATCGACCCCATTCTATGGTCTCTGAGGTATGTAGACACAGCTTTGTTGACATTCTTTCTAGATTTTGATGTTGCAGGGCCCGTGCCTATCATGCTAACACAATGACCACACGGACACACTTGCTCAGATGCGGCTTCGGGGGGCGTTGGCGGTCCTGGGGTTGTTGCGATGAGTGTTATGGCCCTCATGGGCATCCGTGTATCATGCTCATTGACTCTATGGCACCTGTGGGTGTTCTGGTGTGGCTCTTGGCTGTGTTCCCTTTCATGCTGCAGGTAGTCGTCCTGCTTAACACCAGCAGAAAGCAGGTGTAAAATCTCTGGTGCTAACGCGGCTTATCGCCGGAATTTGTTTCGCATCGCAGTGTTTGCCTTTTGTTTTGAAAGTTGTGATGTGGTTTTTTCGTGTACAGAAAAATAAATGAACTGGGCAGTGTATCCCATCAAGATCCAGCACCTGACCCACTATTCCCAATCAATATAAATACAATGAGATTTCTTCATTGATGTTGTGTGTACACTGTAAATGCACCCACTACCACAGTGCAATTCAATACAGGATTTTAGTATTTAGAATAAATCGCAAAGGTGCACCTTGTGTGTTTTTGAACGGGAACGACCACTCTGCATCTCATTATCAGCACGTTAATGCAACTACAGTTGAGATAAATCTAACACACTATTCATAAGCTGGTGCAAACTGCAGACATCACCAGTATTCCCGCGATAACTGCCTCAAAATTTAACACCATGGTGGACACCACCGAATAACAGTAATAAGAATGAGAAAGACAAACACAGCACTTAAGTAACAACCAAAAAGTTTATTGAATTCTTTTTTTTTTCAAACTTTTTTTTTCAGAAACGTATATATAAAGGATAAACTAAATTTAACAAAATGAACACAAAACAACAAGGCTGAAGACTCCTGTCGGGACCATGAATGTCGACGACACAGCCTGGAAAATAAAGCACAAAATAAGGACGTGTGTAATGCACATATCAAAGGAGTGAGACACAGAGAAGGAAATAAAAGCCAGGGAGAAAAAGAGAGGGAAGGAAAGAAAGGGAGTGAGAAAAGGAGAAGGGAGATAGAGAAAGAGAAGGAAAGGAAGGAAGAGAGTGAGAGGGAGAGTTAAGAGAGGGAAATGAGAGAGAGAGAGAGATACTGCCGCCCCTGGGCATCCATGACCAAATAATTACCTGCTGCCACCAGAGTTTCTACTAGTGGGCACTCCACGTGCCCATCAAAGCTGCGCGGCTCGGCAGATCTCACAGATGGCGCAGAGTCCTGAGTAATCAATGGCGGATACCACATCAGCTTTTGGGGCCGCTAAACCTGTGCAACACAAGTCAGCGCCACGTGGTGGTAGGCCGCTGACGGCCATAAAACTTAGGGTGCGACTAACCCTGTGCAACTCAAGTCCGCGCCACGTGGTGGTAGGCCCCTGATGTCCACATCAGCTTCGGGTGGCACTAACCCTCTGCAAGTCAAGTGCGCGCCAAGTGGTAGTAGGCCCCTGGGGGCCACACAGCCCAGGGTGCGACTAACCCTCTGCCCAACTTTTCATGGACTCTTTATAATTGAGACCCGTGGAGCGTCCACTATACAGTCACCACCGGCAATAAAGGATGTGATGTCGTCAATGCATTATATTTCCGTGGTCACATGGCCTGTGACGCATGTGCCGCATGGGTGTGGTGTGTGTGCAAACCTGCCCTCTGGGAGTGGCCGTGACATGCTGACAACTAGACCACTGGCCTGCACAGCAACAGCGATTACGCCTGCGACAGATAGCTATGTGGGGGTGTGAACATTTGTTTTCTCAATTGATTTTCCATAGGAAACTTTAGACAAGGCTACAGGTCAAACTTCTGAACGGAATTACGATCAATGTGGTAGGGAGAAAGGTCATGGTGCAGAAAGCGCGCTTTTTCGCATCAAGTGAAAATATAAAGAAAGGTCCCGGGGGCAATTTAATATACCGGAGCTCTGTCTGTGCGAGATAACCCTTTCACGCTCCCTCTTCCCAACATCACCATTTCGCAGCTATAGCGTTAGAAGCCAGTTCGTCGGCTCGCAGGTCTCTACCTCTGCGAGCTACTACGCTGCTGTTCCTTTGGGAGCGGACGGCTCGTAGTACTGCGTCTGTGAGTCGACCGGACGGGCCGCAGTTGTCCCTCTGCGAGCCTGGGTGCGAACTGTTCATAAGTCACACTACATACGCATTGAAAAGCCATTTTGTGATACAGTCCGTCAGCTGGCATCTGTCCGAGGCATTTCTGAAAACATACCTGAGTTCTTTCTGTGAGAGATACCCCTTTCACGCTGCCTCCCCCCCACATCAGCAGGTAACGCACCCTCTTCCCACATTACCAACATACCCCCAACAACCTTCATGGGCCCAGAATTGTCGCTGTGCGGTTGGACAAACAAGAATCTTAGTCATGTATACATTTACATATAAAACATTTTATTTAAACAAAACAGCAACAAATAAAACTGAAGGGAGTCTGGTGCTGTGGTTGCTGCCACGAAGTTGGGGTTACTGTCATTCAGGACTCAGGACACAGTTCCACATGTGGGATCGGCTTGTATTGAACAGGGTTAGTGGCACCACGTGTCGCCGATCTTGCATATGGAAATATGCCTGACTGATCAAAGGGAGTCTGGTGCTGTGGTGGGTGCCACAAAGTTGGGGTCACTGTCATTCAGAACTCAGGACACAGTTCCACATGTGGGATCGGCTTGTGTTGCACAGGGTTAGTGGCACCACGTGTCAAAAATACGAATTGCGAGCTCTGTTGCCCGCAGTGTAGACTGTTATTTAATGTTTGTTTGCCCTTGAAGATGAATTTGGTGATTGTACTAAACCTATACCTGATATACAAAAAAATTCTTGAAGCAAGGATACTAAAAGGATATTATGTAGGTTTTAAGCCTGTGATAGTTACTTGCCTAGTGGACTCTGTAATTAATGAATCAACATTTAATTTTAATTGTGAGCCCTACTGACCGCAGTGTAGGCGTATCGTGAAAAGATGGAATATGTATAGAATACACTGTCGAAGTGTATGAGCCTGTGATGCTGCTTGGTGCAGACGGGCCGCACTGGGAGCTATGTCTCTTGCCTACTGCGTCATCTGCAATCGCGACTGTATCTGAATTGTGAGCTCTGCTGACCGCAGTGTAGGCCAGAGGTAGCGGTGAGCAAGGGCCCACAGCCACATGCATAGGTTGGTGGTCCCACCGGCCTGCGTAGTTTAGGTTCAGTGGCACCACGTGTCGCCGGCCTTCCATATGCAAATATGCGTCACTAATCGAAGGGAGTCTGGTGCTGTGGTCACTGCCACGAAGTTGGGGTCACTGCCATTCAGGACACAGTTCCACATGTGGGATCGGCTTGTGTTGAACAGGGTTAGTGGCACCACGTGTTGCACCTTGTGTTGTACAGGGTTAGTGGCACCACGTGTCGCTGGCCTTGCAAATGGAAATATTCCTAACTGATCAAAGGGAGTCTGGTGCTGTGGTCGCTGCCATGGACTTGGGGTCACTGCCATTTAGGACTCAGGAAACAGTTCCACATGTGGGATCGTTCGACTTGTGTTGAGCAGGGTTAGTGGCACCTTGTGTCGCTGGCCTTGCATATGGAAATATGCCTAACTGATCAAAGGGAGTATGGTGCTGTGGTCGCTGCCACAGACTTGGGGTCACTGTCATTCAGGACTCAGGACACAGTTCGACATGTGGGATCGTTCGGTTTGTGTTGAACAGGGTTAGTGGCACCACGTGTCGCCGGCTTGTGTTGAACAGGGTTAGTGGCACCATGTGTTGCGGCTTGCGTTGAATTCTGCCTCAATAAGGCCACGTGGCGATGACTTGTGGTGCAGTGAGTTAGTACTACCTTTGGCACTCAGCGTGTACATACCCTGTGATGATGCATGGTCCGGGAGGGCCGCACTCGGACCAATGTCTTTTGTCTATTGAATTCTGCCTCAATAAGGCCACATGGCATTGACTTGTGGTGCACTGAGTTAGTGGCACCTGAAGCACTCCGCGTGTGTGCACCCTGTGATGATGCGTCGTCCGAGCGGGTTGCACTGGGAGAAATGTCTTTTGCCTACTGAATTCTGCCTTAAAAAGTCCACGTGGTGATGGCTTGTGGTGCACTGAGTTAGTGGCACCTGAAGCACTCAGCGTGTGCGCACCCTGCGATGATGCGTGGTCCGGGCTATAACATACTATAACAGGTGAATTTCTCTGGTTTTATATGAGTCAAGTGTCCAAGTAACTATAATGTGCCGGAAACCTATGGATTTTTCAGTGAATATATATATATATATTAGTTATCCGATTATCTTTTATAAATAATCATGCAGCACACCAAGGGATTCTTCAAAAATGGGTCTCCTTTATTTTGACGAGACACCTATCTACGCGTTTCAATAGCTTCACGCTACCTTGCTCACGACATAGTGCTTTCATTTCTGATAATTTAAAAACATTTCAGACAGCAAGAAGGGACTAAGATTACAACAAACCTTCCTTTCTTTCGTAAAAGAGGTGTTGCCATCTTGGAGTGGTTTCTCTAATATGTATCGTTTCACGCAAGTGCTCCAAGACGAACATTTTTTTCCACATCATTAGCTTTGTTAGGCAAACCCTTATAAGTAATTAATTCTATCAAACCTTAATTACTTTCCATAAAGTGCAATTGCGTATTACAACTTCCAAGGGAGAACCAAAGCATAAAAATAAAGCGACATTCATGTTCCTTAGTACTATAGCCTGCGTTTCTTTCACGTGACTATTTTTTCTATAAACATTCTATTGCAAAGTGCAAGTGCTTATGTAAACTAATACTCATTCTAAAAATGTTACAAAGTGCAAGTGCTTTTGTAAACAATCTCCGAATTAATAAAGTGCTAGTGCTTTATGTAAACCCATTTTAACTTTCTCATAAAATTTGGGAAACTATTTTTCAGTACTAGATAAAAAAAGTTCTTCATCAAAAAATGCTTGTACTAAGGTACATGTCCGCCTTACCTTTAGAAAAACTTAGAAAAACTTGTTATATTACTCCTTTGTTAGTTTTCCTCTCTTAACTTACTTTTGACTAAATTATTTTCTTTTTAAAACAGACAATGAAAAAGAAACGTGTGTGAACAGCACTCCTATTTCGACAATGACTTAATTTTTCTTACAGGGACATCCAATTCTTCCTTTTATTTGTCCTTACTTTTTCTTAAAGGCAAGTGAACAGATCCTCATCTACTCTGTATTTTACAGTGAGTGTTGAAAGGTTATACTAGTGTATGATGAGGTGTATCTGATTGTCACGTGGATGATGTCATCAGTGATGTCATTTGAGAAGTCATCAGTGATGTCACTGACCATGTCATGAATGATGTAATATGTGACATCATCAGCAGTGGATTGCGGGCGCGCGAGATGTAGTTAGTACAACTAACTATATCGGAGGAATTTCAATGGTTTTGTTCAAGTGAAATGTCCCGCTAACTAGAACACCCCTAAAACCTACTGTTTTTTCAGTGAATTTCTAAGGTTTTTTAAATGCTAATTTCGAACTATATCAAGACTGAAACCTATGTTTTTTTCTGTGAATTTCAAAGGTTTTGTAAATGACTATTTTTAATGTATTGTTATACTGATTTTTTTTATATTGAATTACTAAATTTTTTAAACTATTTATTTTTAGATATTTTATTTTTTTAATTACATTATACATTACAATACAAAATATACTTTCTCAGAATGAATTACTTTAGTTTAAATACTTTGCAGTTGTTGCAATGGGCAACACAATTTCAAACACAATGCAACATTGAGCTCAACGTGAATTTCTAGTCAAATGTAATTAGTTACTTTATTGATTACTTTTCTAACCACAGGACTGGATCCTAGATTCAGTCCTTGGACAGCTCCTGTAAACAGTTGAGTAAAAGCGTTTTGGTTACAGTAGTGATTTTTAAGGCATATTATTGTATTTTAAAAGTTGACACTTAGAATTTTTTTCACATAGAATCACCAATGTTATCCTACGGCAGAAAATTCACTTAGCAGGTAAGTAGTGTTATCGTTACTTTTTCTTACTCAGTGGTGGATCCTGGATCCAGCACTGGTGAATCTCCTGTAAACAGTTGAAAGAATGTGTTTAAGTCATACAGACGATTTTTTAGGAATATTTTTAGTTTGTGAAAATAGACACTTAGAAACTTTTCTGCTGAAAACCACCTACCGAGGCACAAGGTGGCTGCCAACACTTCTTGATTCAGAGTATTGGCAGCCAATTAAAAGTCAGCTCGTGATTGGGAGGGTGCGCGAATCTTCCGAGGCCATAGATATATATGTACTTTTAACTGTAATTTTCTCAGGAACTACTGAACGGATTTACACCATGTAAGCAAAAGGCACGAGTCTGAACTGAGGACTGCCTCTTTGCCAAATTTGGTATTATTCCGTTCAGCAGTTTGGGCTGTAGCTGCGGCTAAAGGTCCTATGGGAAAATGCATGGGGAAAACGCGTTTTTGGGCCCCCTTTTTTCTTGGCCCCCGCTTGACGAATCACCGTGAAACTTTCAGGATAGGAGCGGACCGGAGCTGGCCAAAAGTTTTGAAAATATCGCGAAGATTTGTCAATCGGCGCCAAAGTTATTCCAAATAGAATGTTGCGGATTTCCTATGGAAAATAGGTCCTAACTATATCTACCTACTGGTAACCGCCAGTAGTGTATGTATGTATGTGTGTGTATGTATATATATATATATATATATATATATATATATATATATATATATATATATCTCTACCTACCTCGCGCCCCGGGTGCCGAACTCCAGCGGTGGTGAGCAGCTATAATATACATCCACACAGGCAGTTAATTCAAAGACTAGTGCACTCACAGGAAAGTAGATAGCAAAGTGCTTTAATGTGTAACCCCCAAAAAGCACTGACAGACGCGTTTCGGTATGATGCCTTTTTCAATGTCCGTTAGAATCTATGTACAAAACCAAAATAATCAATTGAAACAAATGCTTCCTTTGGTTAACTAAATTCAAAGTGTGAACCACAACAAACACTTATTCTTCTCACCACTTGTACGTAAGGGAGTCTAATTATATACTCGGGGCCAAAACACAAGGAATAGAAAATATTTTTTCTTTTTTTTAAAAACACCGTATAAAAACATATGTAAATCAACTGCCCATTAAAACAACATCATAAGAAATTACATGGATATTCAATTAATGCATCAATAAATCAGAAATTTACTAAGTGTGACTAGAAAGAAACAACCAAATTGTCAATACACATTTCAATAAAGCAGTAAGTTATACAAATAAAAAAGCATATATACACAAGAAACAACACAATATGTCATGGAGAGTACACAAAATAAGACAGTACAGTTTCTCATAAGAACCACACATCCGTGTTAAAACGATAGACCAGGAACCAGATAAGTTGTGCCCGATACAATAACTGTAGTTCCAGCAACTACACTGATTGTGTACTCAAGCGTCAACGCATTTCGATGGTCCGATTCCACTTTACACCATCTTTTTCACACCCAACATATGACTCCCACAACACCTATTTGATGCCGATGTTAGATCGTGTACCTTTTAGTCTATGCTCAGTTGTTTTGCCTCTACTTAAGGTGAACACGATAACGTGGACTAAATGGTTCCTTTTTGTTAGCTTGATCCCACTTTTTGTTGAAGAGGATCAATCTTCTGCAAAGAGCTGCCCAAGATCATATTGCACTTTCCTGTGGATGCCATTTTTAAAAAGATCTTCCAACTGCGATAAGGAGTCTGCCATCCTCCTATACACGACCCTTCGCATGGACAAATCTTGTTAAAGTCTGTTTAATAGTGCAGATGATTTATAATCGAATGACGATATCTGTATTCTTCCTGATGTAACTTAAAATCCTTCGTTATAAGTAAAAACCACTTGGCCTGCGACCTTCAGCAATTGGGCCTTTTCGTAAGCGGTCCGACGCGCAGATACGCTATCCGTGGCGTTTCAAAACAGTGCAAAACCAATATAAAGCAAAAAATGCATTAAAGGTAGCGCAACAACTGAATGGATTTCCATGTGATTTGGTAGGATCATATAATATGGTGTGCAGATGATCCTTTTGGGTACTATAGGTCAGTATTTTGTAAGTTATAAGCCATTTTAACTTAGCGATATCTGTTGTCGCTGTAGTTCCACTATATTTCACCAAACTACTGTGGTACATAGCTATGACAAGGCATTATGTGATTGCCTAATGACCGCCTTTACAAAAGTCAAAGGCAGCCATGTTGTTTTAAACACTTCTATACCGACGACGTAACGGTTACGTCCTCGGATGTGACGCTGGTGTGCTGAGGACGTAACAGTTACTTCCTCGGCATATCACCAGAAATCCCTCTCCTATAATAAGCAGAGGGATTTCCTTTTCAGTTTTTTAGCTTCCGGAGCTGGGGAAGAGCTTCCCCAGCCTTCCAAAGCATTTTGTTTTTCATGTAATGATGATTGCGCGCATGGAGCGCTGACATCATTAAATTGAAAGTGAAACTGAAATGAGCCAATTGGCTCATTTCAGTTTCACTGCTTAGGGGCTTGTGGGGCTATCTCAGCCTCTCAAGCACCAAAACACACAGGAGAGGTATCATTGGAAAGGGAAGAATCACCCCTTTCCAGTGGTATCCTTCCCTAGTGGATCCCTGCTTGGGGTTGGCCGCAGCAGGATGACACCCAAGCAGAGATCCACCACTAGACACCAGGGAGGGGGGGAGAGGCCCCTTCGCAAGGGCTTTTGCTCCACCCAGTGTTTATGGAATGGTTTGTCTTTCTCTCCCCCGGGGGTGGCAGGTGGGGGCAATAGCCCCTGTTCTGCCAGCCTGAGGGTGAGGGGGGCATAAAGCCCACTAAGAAGCCAGGGACTATTTTGTTTAGTAGTTCAGGGATGGGGGCTGCCCAGAATGGACATGCCAATGACCACATCCCGAAACAAATATAGCCACAGTGTTTCTGGTTCGGAAATCCCACTAAGCACCGGGGAGCATTTTGTTTTTTTAGCAAGAGGAGCGATGGGGGCTGCCCAGAATGGTCATGTTAATGCCCCACCCCCCAGAAAAATAGACACTGTCTTTCTGCTCTCCCCCTGGGGGCAGATGGGGGCAAAGGCACCCAATCTGCCCTCCCAGGGGGGCAGAGAGCCTACTAGGCACCAGGGATATGTTTATAGGCATGTCAGTTAAAGGCCTCTCAAGCAAGGGTCGCTCCGCTTATTTTTAGGGCACACACATGAGGTACCATTTTTTCAGGAGATCTGGGGGAACGCTGATGATAGGAAATTTGTGTCAGCCCAGTGATCCCACAGCTTTCCCACACAGAAATGTGAGTAAAATTTGTTTTTTTTTTGGTGCTAAATTTGAGGTTTGCAGGGGATCCTGGGTAATAAAACATTGGGGGGATCCACACAAGTTGCACTTCCCTGGACTCCCCAGAGTGTCTAGTTTAATGTAATGCCTGCGTTTGGTAGGTTTCCTTAGATGGCTGCTGGGCCCGGTACCAAAAACGCAGGTGACAACCTTGCAAAACCAGGTAGTTTTGTGATCGATGATTTTGATGTCGCCACAGTACATTTTGGGCCATTCGCTGTCGCAGGCACTAGCGGTACCCACAAAAGTGAGGTACCATTTTTATCAGGAGACTTGGGGGAATGCTGGGTGGGCGGAAGTTTGTAGTCCCCCACAGATTCCAGAACTTTCCATCAAAGAAATCTTAGCAAAATGTGTTTAGAGCCACACAAGTCACCCCATCCAGGATTCCCCTGGGTGTCTAGTATTACAAAATTTACAAGTTTGCTAGGTTTCCCTAGGTGCCGGCTGAACTAAGGCTTAAACTCCACAGCTAGGCACATTGTCAATAAAAGAGTCAATTTTCAGTGGAAATATTTGATGTGTCCGCGTTGCATTTTGGGCCATTTCAGCCTACCCACACAAGGGAGGTATCATTTTCACCAGGAGGGTTGGGGGAATACATAATAGTAGAGCAAGAGTTATTATTAATTGTTATTCTATGCAGTACTGCCTTTCAAATGTAAGACAGTATGTAAAAAAGAAGTCATTTTGAAAAATGCCCTCTAATTCACTTGCTAGTATGGGTACCCACAAATTCAGAGATGTGCAAGTAACCACTGCTTCTAAACCCCGTATCTTGTTCCCATTTCAGAAATGCATAGGTTTCCCTGATACCTATTTTTAATTCTTTATATTTACCAAATGAATTGCTGTATACCCGGTGCACAATAAAAAACCATTGCAAAGTGCAGTTCAGTTATTGGCTCTGAGTAACTTGAGTTCTTGGTGAACCTACAAGCCCTATATGTCCCCGCAACCAGAAGGTTCCAGCAGATGTAACGGTATATTGCTTTAAAAAATCTGCCATAGTTAGAAGTTACAGGTAAATACATAGGCACAAATGGCTGTTTTTTTTTACTCAATTTCGATATTTGTTTATTTCAACTGTTTCTTTCTAAAGGAAAATCTTGAAGGATCTACAAAAATGACCCCTTGCTGAATCCAGAATTGTGTCTACTTTCTAGAAATGTATAGCTTTCTGGAATCCATTAATGGTTTCACTCCCATTTCTGTCAGTAACAGGAAGGGAGTGGAAAGCAGAAAAAATTGGAAAAAGAGGCTATGTCCCAGTAAAATGTCAAAACTGTGTAGAAATTTTGGTTTTCTGGCAAAAGTCTACCTGTTCCTGAAAGCTGAGAAGATGGTGATTGTAGCACCGCAAACTCTTTGTTGATACCATTTGCAGGGAAAAAAACGAGGCTCGTTCTCAGGAGCCTCCTGTGCAAGTAAGAGCAGTGGGGCGATGGGAGGGAACTCGACAGACGACGAGGGAAAATTATGTATTTATTTTTCCCACTACGTCGTCTGTTGAGTTCCCCCCACCCCTTCCCACTGCTCCTACTTGTAGGCCCGCTCCTCCGCTTTCTTCTGCAGCACTTTTTTACCCTGCAAAAAACCAAAATATAGTTGTATTTTGGCTACTTTCTTGGTTCCCTCCTGGGGAATCCACAAATTCTGGGTACCTTTAGAACCCTCAGTATGTTGGTAAAAAAGGACACACATTTGTCGTGGATACCTTATGTGGGCAAAACGTTAGGGGGCTGAAGCGAGAACTACCCAAAATATACAAAAAAGGCATGGCACAGGGTGGAGGCCTGGTAGCAAAGGGGCTAAAGACACTTTGGCTGTGTTATGCCCATTGATATAGGGAAGTGTTAGGTTTTATATTTTTTCTCTACCTATTACCCTTTTAATAATGTGGTAATAGGTAGGGAAAAATATTTATAAGTTTTTATATTTAAAAAAAAATGTACCATGGTAATACCTGAAAAATTACCGTTCTACGAAAATAAAATGCACGGTTCTCTGTAAACTGCTGTGAAAATATTATTGAAAAATATAAATACATTTCTCTACCTATTACCAATGTAATAAAGTGATAATAGGTAGGGAAGAACAATAAAACCTATTACTTACCTATATCTAAGACCATAACCCAGAATGCAGCGGAAGTGTGCTGAAAACTATATGGCTGCCTCTTACATTTTATAAAGACAGCCATTTACCAATCACCTATGGCCTTTTCATCGGCCTGTACTGCAGTATACCGCAAAGTTACCAACGGCACAATATATAATTAAGTATTTTAATACTTTTAACTTTAACACTACTTACACTATTTACACCTACCATCAACATTTACCATTTACACATCATAATATATATTCTTCCCATATTATGTCTATATACAGTCACCCACTTTCATGCTTTTTTGCACTCCACTCTTTCCTGCTCCACTTTACGCTATTACACGCTGCTCGATGTCATTCCACTGTTTGCAACTCCACGCTATGCTAATCAACTGTACACCACTCCCTTATATGCCACTCCACTCTACTTGACTACACTCTGTGCTATTCCACAGTATGAGACTCCACTCTGCTATCCCACCATATGCCACTCCACTCTATGCCACTCCACTCTATCCCACTCCACTCTATTCCACTCCACTCTATTCCACTCCACTCTATTCCACTCCACTCTATTCCACTCCACTCTATCCCACTCCACTCTATCCCACTCCACTCTATTCCACTCCACTCTATCCCACGCCACTCTACGCCACTCTACTCTTTGCCACTCTACTGTATGATGCTCCACTGTACGGTACACCACCCCACTCTACCTCACTCCACACTACCTCACTCCACTCTACACCACTCCACTCTACCACACACCACTCTACGCCACTCCACTCTACACCACTCCATTCCACTGTACGCCAGAACAGTCTACACCACTCCACTGTATGCCACTACACACTATACTATTCCAGTATATGCCACTCGACCCTACGCCACACCACTCCACTGTATGCCACTCCACGCATGCCACTACACTGTAGGAACCTCCACTATACACTATTCCACCCGCACCACCCACTCTGCTATTCCACTCTACCTCACTCCAATCTACCCCACTTCACTCTGCCCCACTTCATTCTACCCCAATCCATTAAATGGCACTCCACTCTACTCTTCAACACCCCACTGTATACTGCTCCACTGTACGCACTTGATTGTACGGTACTCTACTCTGTGCCACTCCTCTCCACTCTATGCCTCTCCACTCTCCACTATAACAGTGTACGCAGCTCCACTCTATGCCAGTACACTCTACGCAGTTCGGCTCTACCCCAGTCCACTGGCTGCTACTGCACTTTGCGCCACTCCACTGTGCGCCAATCTGCGCCACTCCACCCTGTGCCACTCCACTCCATCCTCTCTACCACACTCTAAGCCACTGCATTCTGTGCCACTCTACACCATACCACTTTACGCCACTCCACTGTAGTCCACACCGCTGTGCAACACTACTGTGTATGCCACTACACTGTGGGACGCTCCACTATACACTATTCCACTCTACACCACTCCACTCCACTCTCTGCTATTCCACTATATGCCACTCCACTCTACCCCACTCCACTCTTTGCCACTCCACTGTATGCTATTCATCGTACGCCACTCTACAATTCGCCACTCCACTCTTCGCCACTCCACTCTACTGTACTCTCTTCTTGTCTAGGCCTCTCCTCTGTACGCTGCTCTACTCCACCGTATAGTACTCCACTGTACCCTAGTGCACTCAATGCCACTCCACTCTTTGCCACGTTCTATACACTATTCCTCTGTACCCAACTACACTCTTTGTCACTCCACTCCATGGTATTTGGCTCTACCCCATTCCCCTGTGTGCTGCTCCCCTGTGCGCCGCTCCACTCTACGCCACGCCAATCTACTCCGCACTTTTGCAGTCTACACCACTCTAATCTGCACTACTCCACTCTACACCACCCCAGTGTACGCCATTCCACTGTACGCCACTCTACTCCACTGTATACTATTCCACTCTTTGCCCCTCCACTGAATGCCACTGCACTCTATAGTACTCCAGTGTATGCTCTTCCACTGTACGTCCCTACACTGTATCTTGCTGCACTCGACGCCACTCCACTCTTGTGTATACTAATCCACTGTAAACCACTCCACTCTATTCTATTGTACGCCACATTGTACCTCACTCCACTGTGCGCAATTCCACTATACGGCACTACACTCAACCACACTCCACTCAACGCCACTGCACTCTACACCACTCCATTTTACGGCAGTCTACTCTACCCCACTGCTCTCTGCACCACTGCACTCTACACCATTCCTCTGAATGCCACTACACAGTGCGCCAGAGCAGTCTGTACCACTCCACTGTACTCAACTACACCCGCACTATTTCACTGTACGCCACTCCACTGTATGCCACTTCACTGTACGCAATTCAGCTCTACGCCGCCCGCTGTACAACCCTACACTGTTCGCCACTACACTGTAGGACACTCCACTATATGCTATTCCACTCTATGCCACTTCACTCCACCCCACTCCACTCTTCGCCACTCCACTCTTCGCCACTCTACTCTACAACACTCTACTGTATGCTCTTCCAGTCTAGGCCTCTCCACTCTACATCGCTCTATTCTTAGCTACCCCACCCTACAACACTCTATTGTACGCTCTTCCAGTCTAGGCCTCTTCACTCTATGCCGCTCCATTCTACACAGTCCACTATACAATACTTCACTGTACCCCAGTCCACTCTATGCCACTGTACTATACACTATTCCAATGTCCACAAGTACACTCTACGCGACTCCACTTCACGCTATTCAGCTCCACCCCATTCCACTCTGCGCCACTCCTCTCTACACCACTCCACACCACTCCACTCTACGCTGTTCCAGTCTAGGCCACTCTACTCTGCACGACTCCACTATACACCACCCCTGTGTACGCCTCTCTTCTGTATGCTACTACAGACTTCCCTATTTGTGTACGCTACTCAATGCTATTCCACTGTATGCCACTCCCCTGTTTGCTATTCAGCTGTACCCCCTCCACTCTACCCCACTCAAGTCTACACCATTCCACTGTATGCCACTCCAACCTACACCACTCCACTGTGTGCTATTCCACAATATGCAACTCCACTCTAGCCACTCCATTAAACGCCAGGCCACTCTACGCCACTGTACTCTAGGATGTTCCAATCTACATAACTCCACTCTAATGTATCGCACACTTGCCGAGGCACACTCAGTAATAATCCAAGCCAGTAAAGCTGGCTACCACCGTTTGTACACGTAAATCAGTCGAAATTCACAAGTTGCTTCAAGATTTTCTTTACGTAGTTCTTTATTATTCTTTTAGGAAAAATATATAATCTATATACAGGCAGCCGACACGTGTTTCGTCCCAAGGACTTTCTCAAGGCTAATATATGTCGATATGTCCAATAATTGCTCCATAGTTGGTGAAATAATTGAAAAACCAGCTGAGAAATAAGTGTCCAACGTAAAGTCTCTAGTCCTGAAAAGGCACTACTCGTGCAATTTCTGTTCCAGTAATCAATTTGAACTGGTCATGATAAACCTTTCCGTTTCACTCCGTCTCGAATATGGCGAAGGGTTCAACTTTGTTTCTTCATGACATGTTTAACCTTCGTTTTGTGACTTGTAAGCGAGAGGGCAAGATTACCCCCTTAATTCTCTTGCCTTTGTTTTTTAAGATCCTCTTCCAAGCCATTCATGCCCCTTGAAATACCTCCGCTGCATCTTTACTATAGTTATTTCAAATTCTTTATTCTCACTCCCACTGTACTCAGTTTTTTTTACATAGCCCTTACTCTTCCTTCCAATATAATCCCTTTTTTGTATACCACTTACCCCCTCCTGCTTTACTCCCTTTTCTTTTACAAACCCCTTACTTCCACTTAATTTCCTTTATAAAACCCCTTCACTCTCCTGCACTGTTACACTTTCATTATAAAAACTCACTCATGATTTACTCCTTTATATCAAACCATTACTTCTCCTCCTGTTTTATTTGTTTTTTTAGTAAACTTCTACTTTACGCACTTTTTTCATACTTCTGATCCCTTCTAGCCTTACCCCTGTTTTCTATCAAACCTCTTAATCTCCCTCTTTATTCCATTTATTTTCAAAACCCTTTACTCTCTTCCCGCTTTAGTCCCTTTCCCGATTTTCTCTCGATGTTTTTCCAAACCCTTTATTCCGTTTCCCGCTTTACTTACTTTTTTCAAATCCTTTACTCCTCTACTCTTTAACCTTTTTTTTAACAAACACTATACTCCTCCTCCTGCTGCTCTACTCCTTTAAAAAGAAAGCTTTTACCTGCTTCGTTTCTCTTCCTTTTATTCCTATTTTTTTTTATAAACACTGTACTCCCGTTGTACTTTTTGAAAAAAAAATACTCTCCCTCCCGCTTTACTCCCATTTATTTTTTACAGTCCCCTTACTCCCTCTCTACTTTCCCACTGTCCTCTATACCCACCCCTATTCCCATCTGACCTCTTTGACATGCTGTCCTCTTCTTCCGCTGTTTACCTACTTCATGAAGACATTCTATTTTTATGGATAAGGTATTTAGTCATTTTAACTTTTCCCTAAAATGAACCTGTTTTCGTAAGGCTTTTTTGGGAATTCGTCAAAATTATACATTCGCTTTTTTTCCTATGGCGTTAACTTTTATTTTTATCCAGTGTGTTGTAGTGATAATATCATAGCCCTTGTTCATTTGGTTTTTTTGAAACACTGAATGAGGAGCAAACAATATATGCCAATATTTCTTTTTCATTAAAGGCAAGTAGTTAATTGCATCATCCTCTCAGTAGGAACTTTGGCAAACTTATTCAAATCTATGCTCCCAGGATCATCCCATGAATAACAGCTCCAATCTTCAAGATTGGAAAAAACATCTTTACTGATAATTCTTGTATCTTCTTAACATACATAGGCACATCAGCCCAGCCAACACTTTTCAACCTTTACTAGGACTTCATCAGGGATATTTTCACTTGTGGTTATTCAGTTAAATCACTTAATCTTAAGTAAATTGTTCCACATGTTCAGCCCTTATTTATTTCTTCAAATCACAGTCAACCTAAAGAACACATTTTAGAAAAAGTAGTTTATTCTGGTTGACTGATGTATCCTGTTTCCTATTCTGTGAAAATAATTTTAATGATTAATACAATTTAAAATATCCCTGATGAATTCCTAGCAAAGTATTTGTTGGCTGGGCTGATTTGTCTATGTACTTTAAGGTGCTACAAGAAAAATCAATAAAAATAATTTCCCAATCATGAAGATTGAAGCTATATTTCTTAGGGATGGTCCTTTAAGCAATAATTTGAATAGTTTTTGTCAAAGTTTCTAATGAGAGGATGATACTATGAACTATTTGACTGTAATGAAATTGAAATATTGACACATTTGGTTTGCTCCTCATTCAGCGATTCAAAAAAAGGGGTTCTTGAAGGGGGTTTGTGGTGGTTAGACGTCCAAGGAGCCAAACCCCTAGAGTTGAAGTTATTGATATAAATAACTTGTGCAGTACAAAGGTGCCTTAACTCCTATTAAATTTGAACCTTGTTTATATGTCCTACTATTTTCGTTTAGCTTTCTCCAGGTCTGTTAATGTAGTACTGTAAATTAATAGTATGCTTTTTGTACATCAGTAGTAAATGCCATTTTCTTGTAATTTATAAACTGCTTCCTTATTTCCTATTTTTCAGCTCCTCTGTGATTTTGCTGTTACAGTGACAGCCCGCTAGAGGTTGCCAGATCCCATACATTATTGTTATGCTGCCCGGTTAGGTCTGGCCCAGGCGCGTAGCTGTCTGCTAAAGCTGTTGTCGCTATTCTTCTAAAAAATACTAACAGTCCACTTCAGAGGAGATTAACTCTCTCACCAAAGGCTGTTTAATTTATCATTTTGTACTCTATGGAGTTCTTCTACTGTAATGCATGACGGACTATTTAACATCTTGAAAGTAAACTCGTCGCAGTTTTTGCCACATTATATTCTTCACCTTATATACACATTGTGTATAGAAAGCACTCCTTTTTTTAAAAATGACTTTGGCTTCATCAAGCATTTATTACACACATTTGTTATGGCATGAGTGCAACCATGAAGCAAACATTGGCTCCTGTTGTGATTTCTCACTTTGGTATGCCTGACCCAAGATGGCTGCCTAACGTCTCATGAGTTTAACAACCAAAACCACGAACGTGCGAGACTCCTGGGCGACCATCTTTGGGTCAGCCCTTCTAATGTAAAAGACAAAAACACACATCCAGTTAGCCTTTGCTTTGTTTTAACCACAAATGTTACATACTTAGGTGAACACATATTTCACTTGTTTTCAAAGAAATGATTACTTGAAGCTTTAAGGAAGCATGTCATGTTGCAAGCCTTTTGGAAGGTGCTAATACTGCTCTAATGTCTCGGATACTACATGCAGCATCAACTGCATACATATATATTGTCTTTTTCCCACTCCAATGACCTCAGAAAAGCCCACATAAAAATTACATGATATCTCACTTTACTTGAGGTAATACAGGCATGCTTATAAAATAAAATATGGGTGACCTAAGCGGTTACAAAATTCAAGTCAAGTACTCTCGCAGTTTTATTTTGTATTGCATTGTAATTGCATTTAAGCAACACCTTTTCCCCCTACGAGTGATGTTCAGATTTAATAGTACGACTGCAGCTGTTCAGGGTGTGCCCTAAAGGCGAGATAGAAGACATCATGTGACAACTTCCCCCTCTCAAGACCCTATTTAGTGAAGACCGAGTTGTATTTGTGATGTTTGTTGCTTTGCTTCTGTAGCGTGGTACCCAGCCCAGGCACTTGCCAATGACTACACCACACACAGAGAGTTGTTATACACATCTTTACTCTTCGGCGTGTAAGCAAGAACTTAATGTTCTAAACCTGCATTGACTTTTATATCTTTCAATGCTTACAGCACAGGTCTAAGGAGTGCATCCGGGACCAAAAGAGTTCTGTCATTCTTTATTTACATGACACTAAATCTCCCCTTTGTTAAATAAAAACTTACTAGTTTTTACAGTAAATAAATACATAAATAATTACAAATACATATTCACTTATAACTCTTCATTGAGGCTTGGTGGCGCTTGGATCACACGTCCTGATCGGGTCATTGGAAACCAGGAGTTGGCAGTCGAAGTGTCGGTGATCTGCATAGGTGAGGTGGAAACAACCGAGCCGCAGGATCATTAACTGTCTGCCTGGACCCAGTCTCTATGGTGACATTGATGTTTGTTGAGTGACGAGTCACATGTCTGAATTGAGAAGAATCTCTAGTAAGGGACTTCCCAGAATGTTGGGCAGTCACCATGTGTCCTTTGGTGATTGTGACAGTAAAGGGCTCAGCCCCGAAAGGAGCATCAGATTTTCATTTTCTTGATTGTCGAACTAGTACTCGATCTCCTCTCTTGAAAGTGATATCTTTAGCATGACGTCACTTGTCAGCATAGATTTTCATTTTTCGTTTATGACCAGAATCTTCTGTGCAAATGCTTTTCTCAGTCTGTGTTATGAGGTTCGTCCATTGAGGTAACTTGGTTATCATGGCTCTTCCAAACATTAAGGTTGCGGGGCTTTCCCCTTTAGTCGAGTGAGGGATTGATAGGTAAGCTCGAAGAGTGGTATTCAAAACAACCTTGAGTTTGAGCTTCTCTAATGCAGCACACTTCACTGCTTTCTTTAGAGTACTCATGAATCGTTCTACAAGGCCATTGGCCTCGGGCCAAAGAGGAGTGTCTTTCTGATGCTTTACGTTGAGATGGCTTTGAAAGTTTCTGAACTCTTGACTATTGAAGGGCGGGCCGTAGTCAGATTTCAAGATCACAAGGACCCTCCATGTTCCAAAGATGCCATCTAATCTGTCAATAACCTTTTCATGAGTGATGGATGAGAGATCTACCAATGGAATACGGGAGTATTCAATAACAATGACCATTAGATGATGTCCATTTTCAGGAGAACCAAACAGTTCTACAGCGGTTCTCTCCCAAGCATGTGTAAAGGGTGCGGAGTAAGGTGTGAGGAGCGACAGTTGCATAAGTGATAGGCATTTAACTCTTCCAACCCTTTCATTTAGATGACGAAACCAGACTCTGTCTCGAAGAGCTATTTGTGTGGCAACTATACCTTGGTGTCTCTTTTGGGCTGCTTCAATGACTTGTTTTAGACTTTCCGGAATGACAATTCCTGTACCTCGCAAGATGAGGACTTCCCGAGCTACACACAGTTCATCTCTGACATTTCCGAATTTTAAGTATTTACTGTCACTGGTGAGCGGTCGAGAGTGCTGGTTCACAGATTGATGAGCAATAATGCATTCCAATTTCCGCATGTCACTAGCTTGGCTTGTAGCAGTGACAATTGGTTGTAATGACTTGGCAACTTGTGTGCTTGATTTTACAATGAAATGCATGTAGGCTTCAGCCGTATTAGATTTGGTACCAGGGCATTGTGGTGACACTTTTGAAAAATAATCAGCAGCAGAATCTCAGACCCCAACATTCAATACAAGGAGGCAGCTTGGCTTTAGGATTGTCGAGTGATGCGAGTAATAGCTTGATGATCGGTCATTACTGTGAATGACTTTCCATATAAGAACACATGGAAATATTCACAAGCCCACACCGCTGTGAAGCTTTCTTTCTCAGGTTGTGAATAAGCATGTTCAGTGTGTGCCAAAATTTTTCTATGTCTTTGGGGATTTGGCTGTTCATTGTGCTGTGCAAGAATTGTACCTAATCCAACAGGGCCAGCATCAAGTACAACCTCTGTATGAAGCTTGGGATCGAAGAAGGCCATTTTAGTGGAATTTTTGATGGCTTGCTTGATTCTCTTGAAACTTTCCTGACACTCATGTGACCGCTAAGACATCACATTCTTTTTCATCAGTTCTTGTAATGGTGCACTGACCTTGGCAAAGTCTTGTATGTATCTAGAACAGTAACTGCCCATTCCAGGGAATGAACGTAACATAGATATGTCCTATGGGGGATTAGCAGTAGAAAGCGCTTGCACTTTAGCTGGATCTGGTGTCATGCCCCCATCAGAAAATATATGGCCAAGAATTTTGTCTTATAGAATTCACATTTGTCAGCATTCAAAGTCAAACCAGCATCATTTAGCACACAACATACTTGCATGAGAGCTTTGTTATGCTCTTTCTGAGTAGCTCCAAAGACGAATATGTCATCACTATAGTTGAAGGCATTTACAACAGGCTGTACGATACTTCAAATGACGTCTTGGAAAATTTCTGCAGCAGAGGATACTCTATTTGCTTATAGCGAAACAGACCAATGTGTGAAGGAAAGGTTGTAATGTACCTGCAGTTCTCTTCAAGTTCCAACTGGTGATATCCTTTGTTTAAGTCGAGAGAAAAACTTTGCACCATTCAATTGAGTTATATCAGCAATATGCGGTCCTGGATGTTGTTCTCTCTCGATTGCCTTGTTGGCCTGACGCATTGCACTACAAATGCGTACAGCTCCGTCACAGTCTCTTTTAGGCACTACCACTATGGGAGAAGCCTATCATGTTGAACTAGTGGAACGTTCAATGATATTGTTTTTTAACAACAAATAAAGTTCACGTTCAACAGCTTCTTGCAAGTGAAATGCAATTTGTCTGCGTCTTTGGGCAATAGGACGAACATCCTCATTTATATGTAACTATACTTTCATAGGCTTGATATTTCCTAACTCTCGAAATAATGAAGGAAATTGACTTACTAATCCATCATTAGCATTCATATTGTAGTTCACTGATAACAGTCCCATATCAGCATCTGTGTTAAAATGAGCGGACAGACACTTGAAGCTTTACCTTAAAGTACATGAATAGATGTTTGTACTGTTTTCTTGTGTTTCATCAAAGCTACGACCAAACCATGACTTTTTAAAGGTGTCGACGCGGCCCATGAATTTACTTTAGTTTTCAATTGCGCAAGTTGTGGTATTGGAGACATTGCACAATATTTCTCCTCCGGCATAATGTTGATCGACGCACCACTATCAATAATAAAAGGTATTGAACACACATTTATCTTCAGGGTCATCTTCGGCAAGTGTTTGTAGGTCTTTGGTGCTTTTTCATGTCGATCTTTCTTTCATCTGTTTTTTTTCACATTCAACTTATCCCATCCCACGTGCATGTATCTCAGAAGTAAACATCGACATTGCACAGTTATCATTGTCACTTTCAATTAAAACGGACACTGAGGAACTCTTTGATGATGATTTTGAAGTTGATCGACTTTGTTTGGTGCTGATTTGCCTCAGTTCAATCAATCAATCAATATCAACTTTATTCGGTAGTTTTGAAAAAAACACCATAAAAGTTCAAATAGAATAAAGACACAGTTACAATTGTATAAAAAAAAAAAAGGTTAAAAAAATTATTAAAATGTACATTTTTGGGCACCGCCAGCAATACATGGAAGTAAAAAGTGCATCACAATTTCATTAGGGCAAATTTTTCCAACATGTGCAAAGACGTACAGTTTTTCTGTTATCTCAGTCCCTTCGTTAATATGTATAAGCGATGTTATTCGAGGTTATAAATTTGTGCGGTGGCGTATACAAAATTTAAGGTAAGATACAATCGCTTTCGCATAGTTTTCATTTTCCAGAAATTGTAGTGCCAAATACGCTGGGCGACATTGACGGAAACCCCAGAACTTCAAGATAGGGAGTATCCAGCGCTTCCGGGGCTCGCTATAGAATTTGCAGAATAACATTGTGTGTATCGTTGATTGTGGCGATACCAAATCACAAGGGCACATAGAGGTGGTAGAAGTCCTGACATTTTGCTCAGGAAATAGAACTAGTAGGTGGAACAAATCAAGTCTGAAGCGGGTAAGCAGCATTCTTTCAAACTGTGTTATTTTAAAATTTAGGTAAGGTTCAGCAGAAAACGCAGTCTGGACTAGCAGGGAATGTTGGACTGATGGCTTGTGGACCTCGGATAATAAACGTAGCTGACGTAAATGAGTTAAACACTCCCTTTTTAAGGTCTTTTTAGGGATTTCCTCTATCAGCGATGGATGGTCAAAGTATTTCCTATATCCAAGATCTGTCAATAACGCTTTGACGTACGACAGCCATTTGATTTTCTTAGCGTGGTCTAGCGTTAAAATATCTTGTATAATCGTCCTGGTCAAGTGGCATTGCTCGGTAACCCATATTCTGCGCCACAGCATTATTGGTTGTAGTTTTATGATGTCAGTGATATAGTCAATGCCCAGCTCAGAGTGGCAGGCATAGGTGGAGCAGGTTTTGGGCACCGCCAGCAAATATCTAAGGAAAGAATTCTCTATTGTTTGTATTGAGTCCACGTTTGTAAAACCCCAGATCCCCGCCCCATATGTTGCAGTGCTTACACATTTTGCGTTATATATTTGCACTAGTTCTTTAATTTGTCTCTGCCCCAATCTCTGCGAGAAGGTTTTTAGTGATGATGTCTCTCGGAGGAAAATCAATTTTCTTGTATTAATGGCTGGAGTCCATTTGAATTTTTCGTCAATGACAATCCCTAAATAGGGATAGGTTTTAGTCCTATCCAGGTGTTCGCCCTGCGCCATTAACTTCCTATGTTTTACGTTTCTTTGCTCCCCTGAGTGCATTGTGTACGTTTTTTTTGCGTTCAGTTTCAGGTTTAAACTTGCCATAAAATCACAATATCTGTTCAGGGCCATTTGTAATTCGTTTGAAGTTCTTGCTAGGATAACAGCATCGTCGGCATATAGAAGTGCTGGTATCTGCCGACGAACTGTTGCCGGGAGGTCCTTACTGCCTTGTAGCATGGCAACCTCTAGGCCATTCGTGTATAGGGTGAATAAGAAGGGGGCCAATACGCACCCCTGCCTGACCCCCTTTTCCACTCTGAAGAAGTTAGTGAGCTCGCCCTTTGTCCCAAATCTTACCCTGCCAGTGGTGCCTGTATATAGTTCGCGTAAGAAATCCACAATTGGTGTAGGAACGCCCATTTTCAAGATTGTATTCCACAGCATTGAGTGTGACACGCAGTCAAATGCTGCGGAAAGATCGACATAGGCCATGTGGAATGAGGACCCTTTGGCGTCCAGGTATTTGCTCGCCAGTAGGGACAGGTTTAGAGCCTGGTCAGTTGTTCCTAGTCCCTCCCGGAAGCCATATTGTAGATCGGAAATAATTTTGTGTTCTAAGGCCCACTCCTGGAGGCGGTCAAGTAATATTCGTCCTGCCATTTTGCCTAGGGAGTCCAGGAGGGAGATCGGCCTATAGCATGTTGGACTATTTCGATCTCCTTTCTTGAAGATAGGTACCAAGATTGATGTTTTCCAGGATTCCAGGATACCTACTTCAGTGGTGGCGTTCAAGACGTTAGTTAGTAGCGGGGTCCAAAGATCTGGAAGGTGTTTAAAAACGTCAACCGGAACGCCGTCCGGGCCTGGTGCTTTGGCTGTTTTTGAAGATTTTAAAGCTTTTTGGACCTCTTCATGGGAGAAGTGAAGATTTAACGGATAGACAATTTGTGGTAGAGGTTCAGGCTGATCTGTGTCTTCGGTCGGGTCTATGGCAAAGACTTTAGTAAAATGGTTCACCCATTCGTGTTGGCTTATAGATACATCAATTGATGGAAGGTTGGATTTCTCTGTTAGGAGTGGGGAACGAACTATCTGCCAGAACAAAGCACTATCGTTAAGTTCCGAGCTTTGGATCAGTTTTGACCATAGTTCAGCTTTTACTTCCTTTTTCCTGTTTTTTAGGGCGGCTGTATACTCTTTTCTAAGTCTGATGATTTCGACTCTGTCCTTATGTTTACTGTTCAGAGCTTCCTTTAGGCGTGTAGATGCTTTAGTACATGCTGTATCAAACCACCCTTTCTTCAGTTGGGGCCTTTGTTTGTGCTTTTTAGTCAATTCTTTTTGTATGGTTGTTGTAATTGATAGAAAGCTTACTATAGTTTCACTAGGGTGGGTGGTGGAATCCAAGCAGTTAATAATATCCGTTTGGTTATTTGTGACAATTTTTTTTGTTGTGGCTTCTTTATCAATATTACCCCACTTCAATGTAAAGCCATTCAAAGAGCCTAGCTCTAGATCGCTTTGATTTAGAGCGGTCAGAATGTCATATGGCTTATTCTTTGTTCTTTCAGCGAGGACCATGATAATGGGGAAATGGTCACTTAAGGGGTTATTAAAAACCTTAAAATCTTCTACGATGGATCCTATGGGTGATGAGATCAGTATAAAATCAATTATACTTGTTAAACCTCTTCCGTTGAATGTGGGCTGAAATTGAACAGGTGGATTCTTTGTTTCGTTAGCAAAGTTTAGTTCTAGTTCAGCCATGAGTTCATTCATTTTTTCCCCCCCATTAGAGTGTGTAAAATGCGTGAGGTTTGTATCGGACTCATCACTAATACCACATTTATTATTGTCACTATTACTGCATAGATGTAAGTTGAAATCTCCGCCCCAAATTGTTATGCATGCCTTTTTGATGTGAATAGTTCGTTGCTTTTGTATTATTGCGGAGATCTCTGGGAGTAGCGTGTTCATAGCAGAGTTGGAAAGGTTATTATAAAAGTTTATAATAAGGTAAAGTCTTTGTTTGGTGACCTTAACTGCTATGATCTGAAAATTTGTATCTAAACTTATGGGAATTATCTCATCCACGGAAAGGGTGTTTTTGATATAAATAACTAAGCCTCCGCTATTTCTGCCAGAAGTTGATTTCGTCGCAGGTGACCAAAAAGTTTTAAAGCCTAGTATATGTATAGGCCTTATGGCCCACGTCTCCTGAAGACAGATACAACCGCTCAAATTGATCTGGCTTAGGAAGGCGGGGTCGATTTTCTTTGCGGAGAGACCTGCGATATTCCAGTAGGTAAAATGAAACTGCAAAGTATCTAAGATAGAGTCAACTGGATTGCCTGCTTTAGCCCTCCGTTCGATGATTTCCTGATTAGTTTGGGTCGGTGTTGCAATTGTAATAACTTCATAATTGATTTTTGAGCACTCAGGTTTAATGAGAGGAAAAGACAAATGCGTAGGAGTTATTGCAAAGGTGGGATATGAGTTAGATGATGAAGTTGGGTTCGTTTTGGATGATTGTGAGAATTCCCCAATATTGTAAGGGTTGAAAAGTCAATCGTTAAAATCTAAACCAGAAAAGGCATTAAATCTGTTATATATGGGGATGTTAAAGGAAGTAGCTAGCGGGGGAACTGGTTGTCTCCATCGATTATCTCCATTCTCTTGATGGGGAGTATCAGAGAGATAAGGATGGATAGATGGGGGTATGGACGTTTGGCTCTGATGCCACTGGACCGAGCCTGTTGGGTATAGAAACTTAGAGTTCTGGTGAGGGATGGAAGGGTAAGAGGTAATAGGATAAGGTCTTTCTAAAAAAGGATTAGTAGGGGCAGACGGGATGTTGGTGGTTGTATTTAGTAAATGCCTGTAGAAATAACCTAATGGGAGAAGGGTTGTGTTGAATTCCCAAGTAGAGGGTGGTGGTGCTTTGGCTAGTGTCTTTTCGGCCCACTGGGGGTTTCTGAAAGTAATAACTACACAATCCCCCTCGAATTTTTTCCGTAAGGGGCCTATCCAACCTACTCTTTGCGTGTGGGAAATTTCCCCTACACATTCTATTGGGAAGTTACAATTCAGGCTTAACCAATGAAGTATCTTATTTTTCAGGGATGTTGTTGTTTCACTCTGTTCTTGCTTAAGTGTTGGAACGTTTACCAATACAAGGACGTAGGCTCCGCATTCAGGTGGAAGGGTAATGCGTGCCGGTATCTGTCTAGATTTATAAGGTTGTTCGTATGGTATCTTTGGTTGCTGGGATTTTGCATTAAGCTGATTTAGTTGTGTAGGTTTCTGTGCTGGTTTCTGTGAACCTTTCTGGGATGGTATAGAGGTGCTTACCGTTTGTAAGTTAGCTGTTTGAGTGTTTAAATTAGTGATAAGTGATGTTATATTGGGCGTGGGAGGTTTGCTTTCGGCAATTATACTGTTACTGTGAGAATTTTGTTTCGGGAGGGTTGTTAACGTCGATATGGGTTTCTTGACTGTGACTGTCTTAGAATGGGTGGAAGTCGTGGGAGCCAGAGGAGCTAAGGTGGTAATGGGTGGCATAAGATGACTAGTGTTGCTGATTAATCTTGCCATCTGTTTTTCGATATTATTTAAGGTTCGCTCTATTGGTGTTAGTTGAGTTTTTATAAGGTCCTTAATTACATCTAGTACTTGTGAGTTAAGCTCAAGATAGTTCGAGTTGGTAGCGCCATACCCCCTGTGATCGTCAGGCGGTACGGTTGCAACAGAGGGGTCGTCCGCGTTTCCCGATGGTGAATAGCTTGTGTTATTCCGGTTATTATTACGGGTCGTCTTTTTGGACCTCAGGCGCCTTGGTGTATTTTTTTGCTTGATCTTGTTCTTGACTACTAGTCTTGTACTATCTTCATTAGGAAAAGGACCCTCCCTTGTCTCCTTATCAGTTGTTGTTGGAGGAGCTACTATTAGAAGTGAGGGCTGGGTTAAGAATTGTGGCCCGGTCGCAGTTGGTAGTTGACTTTGGGTGATTTGGGTGGGGCTAATCATCAAAGTTGGTGTTTTTTCGAGATCATCCAAGGTATCTTCTTCAAGTGATAAGTGGGTGACAGATAGATCAACGCTTGTTGGTATGGTATGAAGTTCGGCACGGGTTTCGCGCAGTAATGGGACATTTATTTCCTGCTGGGTGGGTGTTTTAGCTAGGGCCAAAAGGCCCATTGAGGATCTACGTGCTGCTGCGAGGTCCTGGGAGACGCGTCTCTCTAAGAGGACTATCCCCTGATTGATCGCGTCATTAGCTTTACTGATGAATTGATCGATCGGCCCGATTATGGGACCCGCTCCTTGTGCTGTTTTATTCCTCATTGCCCTAGTTGTCATAGTGGCAGCTATAATTATGGTTATTATGATCTTACCGGGGCCACGCTGCAGGATGGATAAAGATGGATTTAGTGGGGATGACAATGGATTAGCCCAGACCAGACTTGCCCAGGCTTGAACAGGCCCGCCCTTGGCCCGGGCGTCGACCCGCGATGCGCGTTGGCAGCCTTGCTTAAGACTGTAAGTGGTGAAAGGGGGCAGGGCACTGGGAGGGGGCGCGGCCCGCGCGGGAAGAGAAAACAGCTGATGGAACTTACGCTGTGGCTCGCAGTCCCGGGGCCGCGCCTCGCACCTCCTCTGCGGGCGCTCTGGTTGAACTCCTTCCTCCTTGGGCAGGTAAACAGATTTGTTGGTAGGCTACTCCTGTAGCGAGTTGTGGGCAAAGTCCAGAACAAATACACAGACCTCTATGCAACGACAGTCAAAGATTGCACGAATGACAATAGACTGGGAACTGTAGCAGCAACAACTTACTTTTGGAACGTAATATCAAGGGGAGAGCCCAGCCCGGCCTGGTAGGCCCCGGACGGCCACAGACGGCCCGCCCTTTGCCCGGGCTTAGCCCGCGCGCGGTCCCGCGACGCGGGAGACACGGCGATCTTTTGTGCGCCTCCTGGCGCGAAACCAGCAACGCGGCTCCCCTGGCGCTTTGAATGATGGGGAGTGTAGTCCCGTCCCCGCTCCGCGGCCGCAGATGGTGTTAGCGGCGGCGGGGAACGGAAACACTGCAGAAGAAGGCAATTTGGCAGCGTGGAACGTTTGGATCCCAGGTAGGTCCGCAAGGTCTCAGGAGCAAGAAGAAACCCCAGTTGATGTGACCGTTTGGCCTTGTGGGAGTGCGTCGCACGTCGTTGATGCATTACTCAGGCACCCATTTTGTCTTCACTCTGTGATGCACTTACTTTCCCCTTCGCCTTGCAAACCATCACAAAATAATTTGCTCTGCCGTAGCCGTTGTAGAACTCTCCAATAATGGGACATCTACCATCGTGTGGAAATGACCGTCCACGTCTGTAATACATTTTCTTTTTCTGTGGAGACATCACTTTGCGTCCCTTAGCTTTGGCTTACTTTTCATGTTCATGACTGACTCACTATGAGCACTCCCGGCATTCATGTCAGCTGCTTGTCAGTTAGCATGCACCTCAGCTCGGGCAACTGTGAGGACTTCTTCAAAGCTCAGAGTTTCCTTCAGCATTCGTCGTCTAGAGGAATATGACAGACATCCATCTATCACTCTGAAGCATGTAGCTTCGTCATCATTAAATTCATTGACCTTAGTGTTTTATGAGGAGATCTAGTCTCTCAACAAATTCATCGATGGCATAACCTACTCTCTGGCATTCTTGACTGAAGATGACTGAAGATGTATTGTTCGTAATCTACATTTGGCACTGGATTGAACTTGACATTCAAGGCTGCTTTGATGTGATTGTGTGTTACGTCACCATTCTGTGGTAACTTTTTATGACCTTCAACAGGCATGTTCTTCAGTTACTTGATACTATTTCTTTCATCTGTTTCATCGATTGCGTCTATGAAATTCTCGGAAGGCTCTATTCAAGCAGTCCATCTATTGCCAATATTGTGTTTTTTAGCAGTATCAAATGATGGCGGTTTTATGAAAGCAGCAGCAGTATAACCTTTAATAGACAACAGTGGTCTCGCTAACGCTTCTTGGTGAACTTTCTCATGCAAACCGTCTCTAGAGTCTTGTGAGTTGCTGGCTTCAGGGTCAACCTTGACAGTTCGAGGAAATTTGGCTCTCCATTGTAGCTCTTTATTTTGATGGAGATCTGCAGACTTGTTCTGAACCCCCCCACTCTGCAGCTTTTGGTGGTGGGTCACTTTGTTTATTGACAGTTCCACATGCGCCACACTGGTCCTCTCTATGGTGCCACTCCACAACAGGCGGTGGTATGTCGACTCTTTAGTTGGTTCTGTATGTAGACAAGTCTTTTCATATTTGAATGATTTGATAAGCAGATAACGTTACAATATTCCATTGGCTTTCCGCTTGAATGTCTCTTGGTAACCACCTGGTTGATCTCTGCTTCATAGTACATCATATTACAGCTTAACTTGCACTGGATCATCACAGAACACTGCTTTTCATGACCTGGTTGCATACTCCTTTAGCATTTTCACTCCATAAATCATATAGCATTAATTTGCGTAGTAGCTCGCTACTCCTGTTTGCTTCCTTTTCATTCTATTTTCTGCCATCAAAGTGTAGATTTTCAATGATGCTTCATTTGTTCGAAAAAGCTTTACACAGACTGGTGTTGCACTGAGACTCCACAAGTGCCAGCATTAATTCTGCACTTTGGTTGCAGCACACAAGGCACTCACAAGCAATGTGCTGGACCACGGCAAACTCTCTGGGAGAGTCCCCTATCCCCTCCTCACCAGTTGTAGCATTCTACCCAGCCCGGGCACTCACCAGTGACTACACCACACACTGAGAGTAGGTATTCATGTCTTTATTCTTCAGCATGTAAGCAAGAATTCAACATTCTAAACCTGCATTCACCTCATTACCCTCCAACCCTTACGTCACAGGTCAGCAGAGTCCATCAGGAACCAAAAGAGTGGCGTCATTATTTATACGACACTACAGTTTTTCCATGGCACGTTTTATATATACCAATTCTTAGGGCAATGTGCTTTTGGCTCAAACGATCCAGACTCCCTGAAGTAGTCAAGCAAAGCATTTGCCAGTTCTATACGTGCGTCGCTGTGCATTAGACAAATCTCTTTGTGACGCTTATCATAAGGGTCCAGATTGAACTGCCCCTTTGTCCAAACCACACCACCCCTCTGTTAGTGCCAGACCTATTGGCTTTACAAGTACATGTTTTTCGTGTTTCCGGTCCCCTATTAGCTTGCAGTGAAATTCCTCAGGACTTTACCAGGCCTCAGAAATGCAAGCTACTCTGCTCTCCCTAAGCTCTTCTTCTCATATTATGTATCTGACAACAGTGCAATATTTTCCTAACTTTTTTAATGTAACTTTTTCCCTGTTTTCTTCTGCCTGGATTTGTGATCATAGATGAGCACTTTGAATATCTGTGTTTTCTTTATTGCTTGATTTATTTACTCACGACAAACAAGTGCTTATGCTGGAGTTCATAGCGATCTCAGTCTTCTCCCAATCCCACATTGTAAACACAATCTGAGCGGCTCCTGCCTGAAATTTGGATACCTGATTGACCGACTTCTGTGTGGCATTCAACAGTGGATTGGCATTGGCTGTGAGTGAAGTTGCCTAGCTTTGAAAAGCCTAATTCCTTTCTATTCTGTGTCCAAGCCTTCCATACCTCGTTGGACCAGGGTTCAACTGGCTAATAAACGAGGCATAGTAAATGATGATTAAGGGCCTTAAACAACCCTGCACCTTACTTTAATTTGTATTTATACTTTTCTTGTAATTTCCACCTACAGTCTATACTAGTACAAAGGCTTTCCCTCCAGCAATGATGGATCATCATTTCATTATTGTACTTTATCCTTCTCACCATGTGGTGCTTGCCCAGACAACCATAGGCCTCCAGAGATAGCTCATTGCTTTATTTGTCTACTGTGATATCTATTGGTAAATAATCAATACTTGAAAATCCTGTAATATTTGGAAATAACAATCTACATTTTCTGATCTTTGGGTGACTCTGGTCTTTTGGTGGTCAAGCAGTTCAAGTGTTGGAGAGTGCTATTGATAGGCAATTTAAATTAGAATCCTCATCTAGAAGAGGCTGCGAAAACTGCTCCACTGACACTGAGTGGTATGCGAATGTTTAATCTCAGTGGTGGTTATTTCATAAAACTACTTGCTATGCAAAACAGAAAAAAAATGACCCCAAATGCTCTGTATTGTAATTACAAAAAGGGTCAACCCAAAATCACTGGGACCTGGGTATAGAACAGTATAAGAAAAACTGGTCCCAGTACATAACAGAATGTACAAGTAACATTGATAAACATTTAGACAAACACTGAAGAAAGTTCTAGTGGTATTTTAATCACACTGAACAAGCATAGGCATGTAGCCAATTCAAATCTTTAGATACAATTATTAACAAAGATTACTGAATGTGCCCCGAAGCGGGGAGAAAAAGGGGGGGGGGGGGAGAGATTTGGTGAGGTTAGTGATTAGGTGTGGACTTTCAGGGAAGAAGTGAAAACGATAATATATCCACTTAGACACAATCAAATTGGTTGGCATTATTCAATTAATACCATATATTGCATGTTGAATCCATCATAAAATACAATGTAGACACAATTTGAACAACGCCATGTACAACAAGAAATCACAGTGCACCATGTACTAGTGATGGTACTGGCAGTGTTGTGATGTCGACGTTTCGACCCCTTGATAGTTGTAGGTGTACGTTTAGACCTTACAGAGTGGGGTCTTCCTCAGGACTACAGTGTAAGTGGTAGGGCGGGGGGAGGAGGGCACCTACAACGAAAACCAAATAAAACAAATATAAGGATAGTTGGACTCAATTTGTGAGGACATAATAAATCCAAAGGTTCAAAAAGATTACCGTATCAAACAGCAAGGTTCTGTGGCGCATTGAATCGTCAAAGAACAGGGGTAAGAAATCTCCCAGCGGTAGATGCGTCAGAGTGAAAGTCACCTAAAAAGATTAAGGTGATCATTATTTTAGCAGTCTCCCAGAGTTAAGAGAACAGTAAAATTAGTGTAATGAATTACTGGAAACTTACTATATGTCAAAGACACGAATCCATTATCATATAATCCAAAAGGCGGTATCAATATAGCCTGGATGAAACCGTGGCCGCTAATCCACGTGTCGGGGTACAGAAAAACGGGGCTGTGCCTCCACTGATTATTCACCAAAGGATGAATCTAGACACAAGAGAAAAAAGAAATCGAAGCAATGGACCCTGCAGCCAAATTTTTAAAAAATCACGGGAGGATAGTGGGAGAATGACAGTAAAAGACTCTAATGCGTTCTACCCTTTTAAGAACAAAATTCAAACAATAGTCACAAAGTAGCGTTATAGTCTCGGAGACTAGCGTGGCCCCAATTAATAATAAACCTGATCGTAATGCAAAAAAGGGGCTGTGTCAGTACCCAAATTTAGCTCCGGTAAGGGTCCCGGTGTCATAACAGTATACTAAAGGCCTCTTGAGACTTAGCAAAGGATACTAGAGTGCGGTATTGCGGAGGAGCGGTACTCACCCTCGACGTCAAACCTCACTTCGTAACTGAGAAAGGCAGCGCGCGGACGGCCCATTACTAAGCCTATTTAACGGGAAACGTGCAAAAAGACACGTGTCTCCCGTTCCCGTGCTGCAGCTAGATGCCAGTAAGGCATCATGATGGAAAAAAGACTCGTACCTCGCATTGGACACAAAGGAAGATTATTAAATTGTGAAGTTAATTTAGATGTGACCTTGCTGAGGAAACACTTTAAAATAGTTAATAAATAAAATAAAGCCTGAAAAGTGAATGGATGCAAAGCTCGATTCCAGCATAACTAATTACATTTGAAAGCATCCGTATAACGTTGCAATGTGCAAATAAAAAGTGGAATCGGGCACATATTCAGATCCTAGAGGAGAATCCTGGTGGTTTACATACTGAGAACCTTACTAGTGCATTTTATTTAAGTTGACAAGCTGTCGATTTTGGATATGTTCTATGGTTAAACAACAGCAAATAGCATGGCAATCAATTTCAAAAGCGTATTTGAACAATCTAAAAGACATTCATCAAACAGGTTGTTGACACAGATAACAGGTGAATGAAAACGCATTGTCAAGGTACCATGGCCTATAGTTGTACATTAAAAAACACAACGTATATAATGAATGTACCAAAATCTCATGATGTATATACGTATCAAGAGAAAGGAGTTATTAAAAAACACACAACCCGCAACTAGATTGCATGAATACAGCATCTTATAAAGCGGAGATCATGAGGCAGCTCCAAGATGGGGTGAGTTACTCCAGACTGCGGTCAGATCCAACCATTGAATTGACAAAGGAAATCTTTACGATCACTTCTGAAGGATATGCAGAAGGCTTTGTAAGCAAACTGGAGTTTGATTACTTGAATCAGAAACATCCCAGTTTACCAACAATTTACACCCTACCCAAAATTCATAAGGATATGCATAACCCACCGGGACGTCCTATCGTCTCAGGATGTGGATCTCTACTTGAGCCCTTATGCAAGTATGTGGATGTCTTCCTTAAACCACTGGCAGAGAGCACTGCAGCATATTTACGTGACACGATGCAAACCATCAATCTGATTGATCAATTACCTTTTGATCCCAGTGGGCAACTACTGGTGACCTGTGATATCGTGTCCCTTTATACTAGCATTCCCCAGGAATCAGCACTGACAATTGTAAGTGAAGCCCTGAACACACGACCATCGCCAATGAGAGTACCTACAGAATTTATCATCTCTCTACTAACGATTGCCATGAAGAAAAATTTCTTTTTCTTCCAAGGAGAGTACTACATCCAAACAAAAGGTGTAGCCATGGGAGCAGCCTTTGCACCGGATTTGGCGATTATTTATATGGACCATTTTGAAAGATTGTTTATCTTCAACAATAATCCATTCTCTGATAAGATCAACCTATGGAAACGGTATATCGATGATATACTTTTCATCTGGGACGGAGATCCCACAGATCTGGCTATTTTTCATAACTGGCTCAATCAATGCAATTCTCACATTCAGTTACAATTCAGTCTGATAATAAAGAACTTGCATTCCTTGACATCAAGATCTACTGTGAGGAGAATAAATTGCATACAACGCTATATCGGAAACCAGCTGAACGAAACTCCCTGCTCCGATATAACAGTCATCACCCACGTGGGTTGAGAGACAATCTACCGGTGGGCCAATTCTTGAGGATCCGGAGAAATTGTACTAAGAAAGAGGACTATATGGCTGAATCTGAAGATCTGAGTAATCGATTGATGGCAAGGGGATACCCGAGGAGATTGGTCAAGAAAGCACGGAAAAGGGCTTGGTTTAATCCTCGAGAGACCCTATTAACACCCAAAGACAAGCAAGACATGACGTCACAGAGAATGATTTGTGTCACCACGTTCTCAACAAGAAGCAATGCAATTAAAAAAGTGATAAACAAGCATTGGGGTTTAGTAGCAGATGACATTGATCAACCTATTCCACCGATGCACTCTTTCAAAAAAGCTATGAGTGTTAAGGACCACGTAGTCCACTCCTTTCTGGAGACTACACCTATGCCCACAATCTAAGAACTATGGAGTCTTCCACCTGTAATTGGTCATTTCAAATGTGCACGCTGCAAGGCTTGTGAAACCACGAATACTACAAAAACTTTCGTCTATAAAGAACACTCAATCACCCTAAATTCATTCACCAACTGCAATTCGACCAATGTGATTTATGCCATACTCTGCCCCTGTGAACTACTTTACATTGGTCAAACGCAACAAAAAGTGAAATCTAGAATTCTGCAACACTATAGCAGAATCAGGTGTAATGTAGTGGGAGCCCCATTGGTGGAACACTGTGCTCTTAAAAAACATAACCCTGATGATCTACGATGGTTGGTACTTGAAAAAGTAATGTTGGGACCAAGAGGCGGTAACATACCCGCCATTCTGAATCTGAGAGAAGCAAAATGGATGATACGCTTGGACACAGTGGCCAATGGGCTTAATGAACTAGATGGTACTTATGCCCAACTAGCAGTTCTTCACACCTAATGTTTACAATCTAATATTTAGGCTGTTCGAATGATCAATATATACTTAATTCTTGAGGTGGAGGGTGGTTATGTTCCCCGTTTCATGCAATCTAGTTGCGGGTTGTGTTTTTTTAATAACTCCTTTCTCTTGATACGTACATACATCATGAGTTTTTGGTACATTCATTATATAAGTTGTGTTTTTTTATGTACAACTATAGGCCATGGTACCTTGACAATGCGTTTTCATTCACCTGTTATCTGTGTCAACAACCTGTTTGATGAATGTCTTTTAGATTGTTCAAATACGCTTTTGAAATTGATTGCCATGCTATTTACTGTTGTTTAACCATAGAACATGTTCAAAATCGACAGCTTGTCAACTTAAATAAAATGCACTAGTAAGGTTCTCAGTATGTAAACCACCAGGATTCTCCTCTAGGATCTGAATATGTGCCCGATTCCACTTTTTATTTGCACATTGCAACGTTATACGGATGCTTTCAAATGTAATTAGTTATGCTGGAATCGAGCTTTGCATCCATTCACTTTTCAGGCTTTATTTTATTTATTAACTATTTTAAAGTGTTTCCTCAGCAAGGTCACAACTAAATTAACTTCACAATTGAATAATCTTCCTTTGTGTCCAATGCGAGGTACGAGTCTTTTTTCCATCATGATGCCTTACTGGCATCTAGCTGCAGCACGGGAACGGGAGACACGTGTCTTTTTGCACGTTTCCCGTTAAATAGGCTTAGTAACGGGCCGTCCGCGCGCTGCCTTTCTCAGTTACGAAGTGAGGTTTGACGTTGAGGGTGAGTACCGCTCCTCCGCAATACCGCACTCTAGTATCCTTTGCTAAGTCTCAAGAGGCCTTTAGTATACTGTTATGACACCGGGACCCTTACCGGAGCGAAATTTGGGTACTGACACAGCCCCTTTTTTGCATTACGATCAGGTTTATTATTAATTGGGGCCACGCTAGTCTCCGAGACTATAACGCTACTTTGTGACTATTGTTTGAATTTTGTTCTTAAAAGGGTAGAACGCATTAGTCTTTTACTGTCATTCTCCCACTATCCTCCCGTGATTTTTTTAAAATTTGGCTGCAGGGTCCATAGCTTCGATTTCTTTTTTCTCTTGTGTCTAGATTCATCCTTTGGTGAATAATCAGTGGAGGCACAGCCCCGTTTTTCTGTACCCCGACACGTGGATTAGCGGCCACGGTTTCATCCAGGCTATATTGATACGGCCTTTTGGATTATATGATAATGGATTCGTGTCTTTGACATATAGTAAGTTTCCAGTAATTCATTACACTAATTTTACTGTTCTCTTAACTCTGGGAGACTGCTAAAATAATGATCACCTTAATCTTTTTAGGTGACTTTCACTCTCTGACGCATCCACCGCTGGGAGATTTCTTACCCCTGTTCTTTGACGATTCAATGCGCCACAGAACCTTGCTGTTTGATACGGTAATCTTTTTGAACCTTTGGATTTATTATGTCCTCACAAATTGAGTCCAACTATCCTTATATTTGTTTTATTTGGTTTTCGTTGTAGGTGCCCTCCTCCCCCCGCCCTACCACTTACACTGTAGTCCTGAGGAAGACCCCACTCTGTAAGGTCTAAACGTACACCTACAACTATCAAGGGGTCGAAACGTCGACATCACAACACTGCCAGTACCATCACTAGTACATGGTGCACTGTGATTTCTTGTTGTACATGGCGTTGTTCAAATTGTGTCTACATTGTATTTTATGATGGATTCAACATGCAATATATGGTATTAATTGAATAATGCCAACCAATTTGATTGTGTCTAAGTGGATATATTATCGTTTTCACTTCTTCCCTGAAAGTCCACACCTAATCACTAACCTCACCAAATCTCTCCCCCCCCCCCCCCTTTTTCTCCCCTCTTCGGGGCACATTCAGTAATCTTTGTTAATAATTGTATCTAAAGATTTGAATTGGCTACATGCCTATGCTTGTTCAGTGTGATTAAAATACCACTAGAACTTTCTTCAGTGTTTGTCTAAATGTTTATCAATGTTACTTGTACATTCTGTTATGTACTGGGACCAGTTTTTCTTATACTGTATTGTAATGCAGCTCTCATTTTGGATCCATCCATTAATTTTTAGAAATTGAAAAAGAAATGTCTGATGAAAGCTTTATAGCGGTGCATGACAGCTAGTATCAAAGGTTAAGATTGGACCTTGGCCTGACAGGCTTTCTCAGTCGGCTTTTAGAGAAAATGCTCCCTCAATATATGGCTTGTGTCTCCAGGCAATCTTTTGAAAGTGACTTGCCCTGTGCTAGGTCTAAGAAGAAGCAAGCTCTAAATGCCTGTGCTAATTATTAAATAGCAACTTATTTCTCTTTTCAGGTCTCAATCTCGATATTCAACTCTAATTAGGGTTATTTTGAAACACCATATTTTTTTATATGTGATTTTGGATATGCTGAACAAAGGAGCATTTACAATGCATTCAACTAAGACTCAATGTTGGAATGGTACTTTGGTAATGTGTCTGATAAGTTAATGCGACGCTTGATTAACTAAATGGGTTTAATGCCGTGCCTCTCTTACACATTACTGAATGCTATTTTTGAATATACAAAGAACACTTGTTCTTTTAAAAAATGTCTACTAAATCGTGTCATTTGTTACTCTTTTGTCCAGAGATTTCCAGGCTTAAATTTGGGATACATTGCCTCTGCTTGTTAAGTATGGTATCAGGATGGTTGCCAATGTTCTTTTTATTTGGGTAGCCATGAAATGGACATTAAGACAGTGACTGGTTGCTTTTTAAAACGTATACTGTTTTAATTGATTTACATTTTATTCATTGTCTATCATTTTTCATGGGTTACAAATGCTGTTTTAAATCATTTGTATTGTGTTTGTATGGACATATGTCTTTCGAACTATCTAAAAATAAGTAACTTATCCAATAATCATTGGCTTACATCTTCCTCAGTTCTTACGTTTTCCTTCTTGACTGTCCCATTTACCCATTTTCTGTTTATTGTCCTTCATATGTTAAGCTAGGTTGTCTTTCTTACAAGAGGCTGCCATAGGTTGATATTGTACAATTTGTCTATTTCCTTTTTTGTATTGTGCTGTTGTGTATAATCTTTTATTAAAATGTTAATGGTTTTCTACTTTTAAAGTAATCTTATTGTATTCCACTTTTTCTATTTAAAGCCCTTTTGGTGATACATTATTTGTTCTTTTTGGCAACTTATGGATTCTTTTTGGATGTCCTTTCAAAGTAAATTAAAGCACCAGGAAGCTGCCTGGTATGTTTCACAGTTTTTTTCCTCCTAATTCTCTTAATACTTCAAATCTTTCCACCATTATTATTATTCTTTTGAGCAACGCACCTGATAAACTGTGTGAGAGAATTATTGACCTCAGACATTTCAGGCTTACGTCCTTCGGGACTCGAAGTTACAAGTGCTTTGATGTTCGTCAGTTGTTACAAAAATTACCTTGTTATCCTGGCCTGAAGAAGATACCAGTATCTGATACTTCACAGGTCAAAACAACCACATTTCTATGTTTGAACTGTAATTCCACAATCATTAATTGTTAATTAACATAAGTCTGCATTGTTCACAGGCTTAAAGACTTTTCAGCCAAACCATTTTTAACATATTAAACCACTGTTTTTAAATCACCTTGTTAATATCCGATTTCAATCACCTGAGCACAGCATCTTCACGCAAAGTTTATATAATCCCAAAAGTACATTTCTGCTATTTTTGTACTTTGAAATATAACTTTGAATATTCACTCATGAAAGGTGATGTGTGTGGTTATGTTTTTTGCTTCCATTGAAACCACTCAACCTAAATTAGTGATCTGTTGTAGACAACAAGTCCTGCCATAGTAGCGCTTCTGAACTTACAAATTTAGAACAGTTCTACCTGATTAGCCCTTATGAACCATTGCTTTACTCATATTTTTCAAAATTAAACAACTTAGCTAAATCAGTCCACAGATAAAAGGCTAAGATTTTCTGGGTAATTTCTTTAAAAAAATAATCATTGATTTGTAGAATGTTGCTTAATCAGTTTTTCTGTTTCTCTCTATTTTCTCTTAATTTTTTTTAATTATTGAATTCAAATGCAGAATCTTAGCATCTAACCTCTTTTGATCTATTATTCATTTACAGGACTCTGGGCTATATCTAAAAGAATTAATTGAGCCAGTTTTGACCTGCTTTAATGATGCCGACAGCCGATTACGTTATTATGCCTGTGAGGCCCTTTACAACATCGTCAAGGTGGCACGGGGTTCAGTCTTGCCACACTTCAATGTGCTGTTTGATGGCCTTAGTAAGGTGAGTATTGTGGATGTGTGTGGGCAGTCTATAGCACACTACGCTTTGTAACCTTCAAAAGTTTTAAAATAAAATAGCTGGGGAGCTAATTATGTCATAATATTGTTTAAACTGTTAGCCACAATGCAGATGTAAATCTTGACCTTGACTCATTTACTGGAGTTGCGGTTCATCAGATACAAGAATCAACACTTTTATCCATCAATAACTGATTCATGTGGGACTGAAGGAAGACAGCATTAGGGTTTCCCTTTCTCTCCTTGATAGGAAGACCGTGCTTTCCATTCAGTTTTGGACAACCCGTGTCAATTTAGAAGTGGGAAACCTCATTCTGACCATCACTACACACTGCTTTGGTATTTTGCCGTTACAGTTATAAAGAGCACTTATGGTTTATTTATCCGTTCGTTCCTCTTGATGAAATCTGGATTGACAATTTCATTTGCCACGTCCTTTAAACAGTTGTGCTCCTAGAACTTTTATGCCATCCTGTTTGCAGAGTTGTTCACTCAGTTTGTTGGGACAGGGCATTAAGGAGACTTAAGTGAATTTGAAGAGCATACGAACATCGCCGTGATCCCTCTCTGTGAACGTGATTCTCTTTTGTCCCTGGAGATATTTTGAGAAGCATGCATTACTTCAGGGAGCCCTTCAAGACGTTATATTGAGTTTGTACAGCAGGGTGGTACGTGGGTTATGAGATCATGCTGTCTGGACCTTCATTTCACCCAGGGACTAATTCAAGAGCAGTGATGGACCAGGAATCATAATATTTGCAGATCGTCTAATTAATGAAAGCAAAAATATGCAAGGATTGAATTTTAGAACAGCCACAAACCTTCCAGGATAATAGCAGCTTGAGATTCTAGGGTGGATATCCGAATGTCTTCTGAGGTTATCTATGGTCAGGTGTATTTAGTACTGTTGTTAAAAGAGTATTAATATGAAGTGCAGCAGTGCACTGAAACAACAACCTAGCTAGATGGGTAAATGCGATTGATTGAACTATTCCTCGTGCTGTAAGAACCAAATGTCTTTTTAGATCTAGCGTCAACGAGTATCCATCCCCAGACACTAAGTGGCCAACGTAAAAGAGCTTTCAGAATCACTACTGAGAGAGGGGTTTTGGTTCTGCCAACATGTTGGTTGACTTGAGTTCAGCATTTGATTGGGCGTTTGACATTTACTTCAGCGGGGTATAATGTTCCACTTTTTTTCCTTTGGGAGAAAGATTATGCCCCATATATCAGGAATGAGTTGATTATGGTGACAGTCACTTTTTTGTTTAAATCTTTTTATTGTCATTTACAATTTTAACGATGCAGTACAGCAATAGATCAACAACACCGTATTTCAGTAGAAAATACAATAACAAATCATATGCTGTGAACACGGTGGTGACAGCATGTGTGTAATATGACCAACATGTGGGATTCGAAAATGTCAGCATCATTAGGGCACTTGAGTGAAGACGCCAGTGTATACTCAGCCATCCAGTTGTGCTGTTCATCGCTGATCTATGTGTGGGGCAGTGCATGTATGAACAGTGGACAGAGGGTACAACAAAATGAGGACAAAATAACTCTACAAAGGGGAGGGGGTAACTGCTTAAGAGGGTACAACAAAATGAGGACAAAATAACTCTACAAAGGGGAGGGGGTAACTGCTTGTGACCTAAGGCCTCAAGATGTGGCATCAGGTGAGTAACTGCTTGTAGTGTGCAGTAGGGTCCTATGATACGCCTGGCTGAGTAGAGATTGAGGGGAGCCATCCTACAGGGGGCATTGTAGCGGTTACAGCTGTATGTGGCATCAGAGTTGATTAGGCCTCTGACTCCCGCTGTGTGTTCTCGGTGGGTGTATCTATCTTGCTGCAATGCGTTTACAATGGTCCCCCAGTAGATAGCCTGGGGAAACTTGCGAAGCCCTTGCAGGTCCTCCCTGTACAGGCCCCCCCCCCCTCTGCCCTGGCCCAGTTGAGCAAGGATCAATGCCAGACCAATGCATGAGGTGCCTTAGGCGCTTTCCATCTTTTAGTAATCAGGTGCTTCGCTGTGACCAGGCCCGGGTCCAAGAATCGGAGGTGATCTTGTGTTTCCTGCCCCTCTTACAAAGTTTAATATGTACACCTCCCAATGAAAAGAGATGTCCTGCTTGGTACAACGGGCTAAAGTGGTCGCTATGTCAGTCCAGTACCCTCCCAGGGCAGGGCAATGCCAAAGCATATGCAGTAAATCTGCGTCGGGCAGACGGCATCTGGGGCATTCGGAATCAATGCGGTGTAAATACTTGTTTATCTGGGCGGAGGAGCGATATGCACGATGTAGAATGAAGTATTGAATCTACCGAAAGCGCTGGTTACGAGGGACACATGTCGGGCTTTCCAGCATCGCCACCCATTCCTTCTCTGACAGGACCCGCCCTAGGTCCTCCTCCCAATGCTGTCTCAGGGAAATTAGTGGGATCGCAGTGTGCTGACGGAGGAACAAAGCAAACCAACGTATCACGTGTCCCCCTGAGCCCATTACATGCAAGTACTGCATTAGGTGATGTGTGGGAGGCTTTGTTGCTAAGCTACCCCACCTTGATGAAAGTGAAGCTATGAGCGCACGGTGTAATAGGAAATGCCTAGGGGATAAACTGTCCTCCAAGATGAGATCCGCATATGGGATTAAAGCGCCGTCCCTAAAAAGGTCCCTTGTGTCATGGATGTTTGCTGCCTCCCATCTGCGCAACTCCGCTGCTGTGATAAGCGACCCACCCCTTGGTTTTCCCAGTAGAGGAATTGCCGGGGCATACGGCGTGATGCTACAGGTGATGTATAGGCTTCTGTGGTAACATTTGTATGCAATGGAAAGTAGCAGAGAGACCGCATTCCTGGGCTTTGTGCTAGGGTGAAACATGTAGAGTAGAGTGGCTGCAGCGTGGCTGTGTCTGACAGGTGACGTGAAGCTAGCCATCTGGCTACCCACTACAGCTGTGCTCCCCACTGCAGCTGTGCTGTTAAACAAGATCATCAGATGTTTGAGGCGTAAAGACTGGAGGGCGAGGAGAGTTCGAACTGGCGGACCAAGCCTGCAAGGAATCGGCATCCCCTTTGGAACTGGGAGGCGATGAAGCAGACTCCGAAGGCGATCTAGCTGATTGAAGGGTAGATGCAATATGTATTGCGTCCTGGCGCTCCGATAGGATCAGTTCTGGGTCAGGTGCGTTGATTGGTGAGATCCGTCTCTGCGATCTTCCGCCCCTGCCCCTCCGACGTCTGCGCCTTTACCTCTTCTGTGACGAGGGATCTTCCTGAGTTCTAGATGTTGTTGCTAGTCTATTTTCCTCCATCCAGTTCCAAGCATCGGAGGGAGAGTCGAAGAACCGAGCAGTGCCATTGTGAATGACGGTCAATGACCTTAACCGCTTCAGTGCCCATGACGAGATGGTCTCGTCATGGAGCGCGGTTGCGCTGTGCCCATGACGAGACTATCTCGTCATGAACCCCGCCCGCTAATGCAACGCCCGGCACAGGGCGGTGAAAGGGCGTGGCACTGAAGGGGTTAAGGCGGGCTGGGAATAGCAGAGAGTATCGTAGATTTTGAGCTCTTAACTGCTGCCTCACTGCTCCCAAACTGGTGCGCCTCCTCTGAACCTGAGCTGTGTAGTCCAGGAAAAGGGAAACCGAGACATTTTGTACCGTGGGACCTGGGGATCTCCCCACCTCTCTCAGTACCGCATCTTGGTCCCGAAAGTTTAGCAGGTGGATCAGAAAAGGACGTGTGTTAGCACAGGGAAGTGGTTTTTGAGCAGCGACCCTGTGTGCCCGCTCAACAACAAACTGTGGGGAGAGTGTCCCCGGTGGGAGTAGCTCCTTCAACCGGGTTTCCGCATACTTCACCGCGTCCCATCCCTCTGTTCCCTTCGGAAGGCCTATTACTCGCACGTCGTCCAGTTTCTCTTCTAGTGTGCAGACCCGGTCGAGTAGATACTGCTGAGTTGCAGTGTGATTGCGGGCTTTGGGCTGCAATTCCGCTAATGTAATCTCTGCTCCTTGCATGCGTTCAGAGAGCTTTTGATGATCTGCGCGCAGGAGCATGAAGTCAGAGGTGATCTTGTCCATTCTGCCTTCAAGAGAGGTACAGGTTTGATCCTAAGCTGTGCCTATCCGCTCCACCGCAGCCAGCACTGAGTCCAGTTTAGCCGGAGGTCTGATCAGCTTGATTCTGAGGACTACTCCACTCCACCAGACGTCCCCCCGGCCTCGCTCTGATGAGGGCCATCCTGGTTGTTAGTGGAGCGAAGACAACCCATAACTAGCTGCTGCCCACAAGGCATAAAGAGCAGCTGGTGTGGTGATACTATCCGCTGTGAGTAGATGGCAGGTTGCCGCCGTCACTCGCAAGCACCCGAGTACTGAGGGAGGTGCCTGCGCTCCAGGCCCAACTGGAACACTCCAAGGTAAACTATCCACAGACTAGTGGGTTATGAGTGAGCCACAGCAGATCTGTGAAGCCCCTTCTAAACACCCGCTGCAATATGGATGTGCAATTGGGGGCTACAGGGAGTCCTGTAGCCCCCAATTGTCTCTGCTGATCACCATGTGAGGAATGCTCTTTTGTTGTTCCTGAGGGGGAAAGGGGGCCAGATTGTTTCAGTGGGACCAGAAGTGATACCAGGCTTTGCCCCAGGGGTTGTCCCTCAACCCTGAGCAACAGTCCGGTAAGCGAAATGTCCCCAAAAGGGCCAGCGCAGCGAAGTGCTCCAGGCCAGCGAGGGGGCAGTCAGGTTCCAGCCGAGATCTAAGACTGTGCAGACGATTTTCGTGAGAGGAGAGGAGTGGCCTGGGCCTTATGTGACCCCCGGGCCGGATCAGCACAGTTCGCAGCACGCGCCCACTGCCTCAGCGCTACTTTGCCACCCGCCACCTGATGTCGCCAGGAAGATCCAGGCCCAGTCAGCCCCTGGGCCTCTCCAATTCCGTGAGCCCAGAGGTTAAGGCAGGCAAAGAGGGTGACAGCCTAGGCCCGAAACGACCCTCAAGCTGCCAGTAGTGAAGTAGGCTTTGTGTGAAAAAACCAGTAGCAAGCTTCTATTTAATTAGAGCATAATCTGGGTGCAAACAAATCAGTAACCATAATAAACAATATACAAGAATAGAAAGATCCCAAAGATTTTTTATTTTTTTATTTAGAGGAATCGGTTTTAAATTTATCTTTTTATATAAATGACTTAATTAGCTCATTCATTTGAGTATTATTTGTTTAAACCATATTCAACAAGTTCAAACTGTTCATATATACACCAACACGATTAAATTCATAGGACATTTCAGCTTAATATCTCCAATTAGAACCTCAGTAATATTATTTTAGTTGAAACAGTAGTGAAGTAGGCCCAGTGGTCGAAGTGGGGGAAAAAAAGTAGGGGAACTGTGGGCGGAGACTCAGGGGGCGGGAATAACCCAAGGATTGGATTAGTGGGCGGAATCGGAGGTGTGGCTAGAAATAGCAAAACATACCAATTTTTGAACGTTTGGCATTTCACTGACCAGTTACAGCTTATAACGTTATTTAATTCAAAGAATCAATAAACATGTTTATTTGAGGTTTAATATATAAGTTGTTTATATTTAATTCATTTACAATGTGGGACATGTTTCCAATCACAGAATATTCCAAATACGCTTATAAGTGGAATCATAAGCCATTTGTCTCCGAGCCATGCAGTTTCTTTCATCTGCACTTCTCCTCCCTTTTTCTAACCATTTCTGAACATAAAATTCAGGTTTAAATTCTATGACAGGTGGCCCCACGATATTTATGAACATTGTAGAAGACAGACGATTGATTGATATTCTGTTCCGCAGTGGTGTGAGCACATCATTCATTACACTAAAGCCCCGTTCACATTCAGCAGTTGAGGTACAAAAGGTGTTTATAATGTGCATTAATGGTTTCAGGCTTTCAAAGATGCAATTTTTATTTTGTTTGTACTCTCTGAAACCAAGGATGTACTGCCTGGTATCAAATACATGCAATCTGCTACAAAGGTTTAGTAATTCTCCCTCACCGTATAAGATGTCTACTGGATCTGGCCAATAAACTGGTTGTAGGAGTTTCATTCTATGTACTAACTCTTTGTATTCTATCTCATCATTGTTTGTGGTTGTGCATCTAGAAACATTTGATGCATTAGACATTGTCATCCTTTTTCGCAGGTTATTTGCTAAGCTCCTAAAGAACTGTGCCCTATTGATGCTAACACAGCCTTTGTTCTGTTGCAGTCCTACACCAGCAAACTGCATCCGTTCAGCAGCATCTAATGCAGTTGTAGCAAACAAAGGGCCCAGGTGCATCAGCCATTGATTCAAACACTAAAATCTGCATCTGTATTGAACGATCGGCCTCATATATGGTCATATCACGCCGCTGCAGCCTTCTGGATAGGTCACCCAATTCTGTGAGAGCATCATATAAAATGCCCATATTTTCAACAAACACCAGGGAGGTTAATAAACGGTTTAAACCAGCATATTTCCTCTGCTCAATGTCACTCCTCGTTGAGTCTTCGGAAGATTCCATGAAATGTTTATTAAGTCCTTTGTAGTTATTCCAAACAGCTCTCACAGATCTTTCACTTGAGGACACCCAACGTATATCTAGCACCTTTCCAATTGCCAGAAGTCTTACTTCTACCTCCAGAGCACATTCCCCAAGCTCTCTCTGATTTTTCGGAGAGGTATGGTAGGTGGTATATAGTTTATAAAAAAAAAAATTTGAGCTGATTAATGCCTGCGACTTCTTTACAAATATCACCCACAGCAAGCTCCAGCTTGTGGTTAGCACAGTGCCATACACTCAACTGTGGATATTTCAGTTTCAGAAGAGTTGCCACACCGGATTTCCTACCTATCATATTGGAAGCACCATCTGTTACAAGCTGATCCAAATGACTTTTTAAATACTCATCAGTAAAACCGTGTCTCTCTAAGCATGCAAGTAAGGTATCTAAGATTAGATCTGCTGCTGTGCTTGGCAACTCAACAAGGTCCAAGAAAAAGGTCAGTGGCTCATTGTGTTTATCAATACATGCTCTTACACAGATAATTAGTGTGGTCAATTTACTATTTGTGAGCTTAGGGACATATTTATGGGAATGGTGGCGCAGGGCAGCACAGCAAGTTACTTTGCTGCGCTGCCCTGCGTCACAGGGAAAGGGCGGGAATGTGCCGTATTTATCCAATATGGTGCATTCCGGTCTTTTCACCCTGCACTGGCGCCATTTCGACAGCCTAGCTTCAACGCAGGCACACTTGCCCCATGGTGCAAGGGTGCCTCCTTTGCGTGCAGGATTGTTTTTGTGCAGGAAGGGGCACCTTCCTGTATAAAAACAATCTTGAGAGGCTTTTTCATCTTTCTATGTGGGCTGCAGAATAAAGCACAGTTTGAAAGAGGAAAAAGCAAGGAGAAATAAAGATATTTCTCCTAGTTATGCCTCCTCTGGGCCAGCGCAAGATTTTGCCGCATTCCCAGGATTACAAGTCCTTGTAAATCTATGAATGCGTCAAAAACCGTGGGGGTTGTGTGGGAGACTTTTATTATTGCAGGAAAACTACTGCGTGACAAAGCCACTGCTGCTCTAGGGTGTGCTGCTTTGTAGACCTGCCCGCAAGACTGGTGGTGAACTTCGGTATGAATTGTGGTGGACAGGGCTTCAAGTTTACCCAACTGGCCACCGGTAGGGTTCACCTGCTGGTGCTAAGAGACCAGGGCTTCTAAGGTCTAGTGGGGCCTTCTAAAGTCTATCAAGGGTGCTCCCTCAGGAGGGGTCTGATGGACAAGGCATGAAGGCTGAACCAGGTTCCCCAGTTCCAAATTTGGTAGCTCTGGCCATAATGCCACATCCTATCCCCACCGAACACCCTTCTGCCCCACTGAGTGAAACTCGCACTGTCTTCACGTACAACCCAATTCTGCCCCATTATAAGCACCTGGATGTGACTCATTTCAAATTATGCAATGCCTGAAAAAAGTAACAACATTCTGGGAAAAGCAAATACTCATAGGGAATGCAGGATTATGTAAAGCATGCAAAATATAAGCAGGAACGACATGTTACCTTAACGCTTTTACTCTCGTTCAGAAATCAATGAGTATTTTTTGTCTCAAACATTGAGGACATGAATATAGGGCTCCTCCTGTACACATGTGTTAAGCAGGGCTCAGAGACAAAGGAACTCTTCAAGAGAATCTGATCTGACTCACGGAAACCCACAAGGGCTCCTTCTTATCCACAAATTGTGCACTCTTGATTGTCAGCGCCAGGATGCCTGTTAGGTGACAGTGCGCTTTACAAGTGAGATAAATAAATAAATAATTCTTATTCATGTCAGCCAGCTAGCTGCTCAAAGATAGTATAGCACATATGTATTCAAGTGTCCTGCAAAGAAGAATGAGTGCGAGTAAGTAAATGTGGGTGTGAATGATTGAGTGCCTGAATGTAACTGAGCATGAGTGAAAGAGTGTATGTCGATGAAAGTGAGAGAAAGTGAGTGAGAAGGAGTCACGTAGAGTAAGTGAAACTGTAAGTTAGAATGAGGGAATCAGAGTAGGAAAAAGTGGTGAGACTGAGTGAGTGAGAATGTGATACCGAATGTTGAAGAGTGAGTGCAAGTGTGCAATTTTGAGTAAAAGGGAAAGTGAATGAGAATGAATAATGGGGGTAGTGAGCCTGAGTGAGATAACATGTGAGCAAGCAGGACAAAACACAGGCCTTGGCAAAGTGGAGGTAAATATTTACTTATGGGAGGAACATATTGTGCATCTTGAAAAAAAATTTGGTCAACTCCTGGGGATGTTGTCTTGGCACAGTAACGGCTTTTGAGAGAATTTGTGTAAAAATGGGGTGTTGCAAATAAAATGCAATATTTGACCCTATAGTTTTTTTTTCAAAATTATCTTGGGAGTAGCAACACCCAGACTGCAAATCCTCCGGGCCCTCCTTTATCTCTTCTTAGTCTTACAAGGCCCAGTAAATCGCACTCTTTTCCAAATCTCTTTCTAAATATTATCACTCTCAAAAACTGTTTTTTCTATGTAATTTTCCTTTGATGGGAAGAGGAGGTTTCTGAGGTGGTAGTATCAGGCAAGTGACACTACTTGGGCTCCCTCTGTTCGAGCCTTCATGGAGGATCCCTCTTCATTGCTACCTCCACCTGACCCCAGACTCCGCAACGCACTTCCTTACAGGCTTGATTATCCACTACTCCTCTCCAGTGCACCTTATCTCACAGCTGACCTTGGGCCCCAGCCCCATATCAAGCACCATCGGGCTCCACTTTCCTTTTTCCCGGTAAAAACATTAGTAAAATCACCTTCAAACTTAAAACATTGAATATAGCAGTAAATTTAATTAGCACACACTTTAAAGTATGTTCCACAGTAGCCCTTATGACCCGACTGCTAATTAAATAAACAAAAACAGAAAGGCCATGACAAGGCCGGCTTTAGCGCTGATGCGAAAGTCTTTTTTGGCGCCACACCAATAATCACTGCCATACGCCACAAGTGCTCCTCATCTCCCCATAGCCCCTCCCCCTCATGACCTCCTCCTCGGATTCCCTCACTGCCACCCTCCACCAGTGCACCTCATTTCGCTGTAGCCCCTCCCCCTCATGACCTTCTCCTCAGAATCCCTCACTACCACCCTCCAACAGTGCCCCTCATCGCTCCATAGCCACTCCCACTACCTCCTCCTCAGATTCCCTCACTGCCACCCTCCAACAGTGCCCCTCATATTTATGTAGCCCCTCTCTCATATGCATTTCATTTGTTGTGTAGCGCTACTCATATCAGTGTAGTGTGTGTCAGTACTTTACACCACGCACACATTATACAGAGACAACGAATCATACAAGTATGTAAATCAGCCTACAGGGAATGTCACATAAGCCAATGAGGATTACAAGGTGTATGAATCACATGTCATCCATACTGGTGGGCAGTTATTTTAAGAGGGTTTGGTCTGGAGAAGCACAAACTCAGGATTTAAAGAGTACTCCAGTGGTTAGGGGTTGGCTTTACTGATAAAAATGTATATCTGCCCAAAGATACTCATTTTAGCAACATTAGAATAATGAAAGACTGGGGAAGTTCTAACTATATCACAAAACAAAAAACGCGAAGTTCTAACTATATCATTCAGGTTTGCATACAGCTCTTTGATGACAGTTCATTGGTCACTGTCCTATGTTAGGATTGTAACTTCTGAACTGCAAGCAACACAAGGATCAAGCTGTCAAATTGGGCCCTTTTACAGCTCCTAGCACCCCGCTACTCTGTGGCGTCCCCCAAGGATCCTCTTTGTCCCCCCTCCTCTTTAATTTGTACCTTCAACCCCTTATTCACTCCTTGGGTAGGTGGGACGTCACTGTGTTCAACTATGCGGATGACTTACAAATTATTTTTCCACTCACCTCCCCTGACGCTACCACTAATTTCCAAATGGTCATGCTACACATCCAGCATTGGATGAACCAAAACCAACTGAAGCTCAACCCAGGTAAAACTGAGCTCCTCCTTCCCGGGAGGAGCGCCGCCCACTGGGGCCCTCAGTTCTGGCCTTCTGAGCTCGGCCCTCCGCCTTTACCAGCTGACTGTGTAAAGAGCCTTGGAGTCATTATTGACTCTCAGCTCACTCTCAAGGCTCAGGTGAGCGCCGTAACTTCCGCCTGTATGTTCCAGCTCTACCGGATACGGAAAGTCTCCTACCTTCTGACCCCGGAAGCCTTGCTACAGGTGATAATAGCCCTGGTGATGTCCCGCCTGGACTTCTCCAATTCCCTGTACCTCGGCCTCCCTAAATCCTTGCTATCTAGGCTCCAGCTCATTCAAAACCAGGCTGCAAGACTTGTCTTTAGAATCCCTAGATGGCAGTCAGCCAGACCCTTGTTACTCCAACTACACTGGCTGCCCATCAGTGAAAGAATAGCCTTTAAGGTCTATTGCCTGGCTTTTAAAGCTCGGTCAGGCCTCTGTCCAGCTTTCCTGAAATCTCTGGTCATCCCTTACTGTCCCTCCCGCACTCTGAGGTCCATTCATCTCCAGCTCCTAGTCATCCCTCGCTTTAAACTTTCTAGATTAGGCGGCCGCAGCTTTTCTTACCTGGCTCCCAAGCTGTGGAACTCTCTCCCTCCCCTCCTTAAGGCTGAGTCCTCTCTCCTGCCTTTTAGGAAATCACTGAAAACTCTGCTTTTCTCACATGCCCGTTAAGCCTCTCTGTACATCCCCGTGGTCTATCAGCGCCAGGAAACTTATGGTGACAGCGCGCTCTATAAATTCCCCTTAACATTAACATTAACATTAACAATGACAGTAACCCACTGAGCTTCCACATAAAATACAGTTCATCTGCACTTAACTACTAACAGAGAAATGATTGCTCTCCAGCAGGATCATTAATCCCCAGCGTTATCTGGGCATTTTTTATTGTCTCATTGTTGTCCTGCATCGGCCATGATAATGATAAAAACGGATTAAATGAAGCACACACAAAGTACATGTCCTGCTGCGCCTGTGCAGAATTTAAAAAGAAAAACAAATAGTGACACATTCTCCTACCTACTCCAATAGTCAATCTTAGTGTCGCAGCCTGAAGTGATGAGCAGCTGCAGGGGTTGGGAAAGGTGAATCAAAATAAACAAACGTCTTTTCTCCTGCGCTGCATAGAAAAAGAATATCCACGCAGCAGGACAGTAGGCAAAGGTTACCGCGGCCAAAGAAAGGATGTGTCGCCTTTCGCCATGCCCCTGTTGGAGATGAAGGGGTGAAAAAATAAACAAAGCCTCGCTAACATGTAAATGGTCTTTTAAAGACCTGTGAAGTACTTGGGTAAGGCTGCGATAATCTCAAAAACTGTCTGTGTGCGCGCCCGGGCGCACACACACGACGGGGGAGGAGTGGGGGGGCGGCTTTGAAGCACTTTGAGCCCCATGGCGTTTCGCCCCTGCCTTCAAGCCCTTACCAGAACCGGGCCTGAATTAGGGCAGTCCCGGGACGCTTTTTTTAAATCAAGAAGTAGGGGAACGGACTAGCATAATTTTTAAAAGTAGGGGAACGCCGTGCCTCTCCGTCCCCCCCCACTTCATCATGCCTGCCCCGTGGGCCTAGGCCCGACTGATCTGCATGCCCCATACGAGGCGGTCTTGTGTGCTGTCCTGGGGGTAGGCCCACGTCTCACGTCAGGAGATCACCTCACTTCAGCGAGGGCCCGGGGCATGGGGGCAAGGCTGGCTGATCTCAGAGGCGGTACCTTTGCCTCTACTCTGGGTCTGTAGGTAGGGTGACCACATTCTCAAAACAAAAAACGGGGACAGGTCATAGACATAGAAGTAGGACTACAGTTTGCAGTAACCATCGACATAAAAGTAGGACTATTTGACAGCTGTCATAGACATAGAAAAATGACTACAATGACAGCTCCCTCCACAGACCGAGATGAAGCATTACAGACAACAAATCTGCGGTCTTTTATTGGCACCCCTCTCCTTTACACAGCAGCATTAGTACTTTTTATTTCATTTACACTTTTAAGGACTATCTCATATATTTGCCAAAAATCAATAAAACATCACAGGCTAGCAAACGCCAGATTTACTAGCTTTATCAATTCTCGTTTCTATAGCTGCGCGTCAGCACCACGTAAAGTACAACTCACCAATGTTGCTTAGTTTCTCATGACAGAAAAGCATGGGAGGTAAACTGCGGAATGCTAAATTGCCAAATGGCAGCCATGGACCAATGTAAAAAAAAAAAACACTTCTCTCCAGGTATTACTGCCTTAGGGTCTTAAGGGTGGCAAAGGCTGGCCGACCACACAGTCCTCCCACATTTGCGTGGTCACTGCTGGGATGTCCAGTTACCTTACTGGAGTATGTATAGTGCATTGGTATAATCTCATAGCTCAATTGTGTGAAGACTTGAGCAAAAAGCTCGAGCAGCGCTGCTCGCCTCTCCCACAGGCGTCAACCCTGCTCCTTTAAGTCCTTTCCAGCTAAACAGTTTGCCGTGATCTGAAAGGTCAGTCAAAAGGTCAAGTCATAGCTTTGACATGGGAGAGCACAGAGCATGCATCAATTGGTTATGAATAAAACATGCAATGAGCAATGCATTAATCCTTGCACAGTATGCATAAGGGCTACTGAAAAGTTTGTATGGCTATGAAAACAAGCTACAGGACGAAGAAATATTGTTTTATCCAAATTAGAAACTTTGGCTGGCATGATGACATAGGTAGTGCTGCGTGTAAAATGTCTCTCTTCAAAGAATCTCCCTTCTTGCTACAGCGCTCACCTCAGTGACGACACATGCCATAAACAGTGCAAAGAGAGCATGCGCGCGCATGCTCAACCGTAACAATGAAAAACAGGGACATTTCTGTGTTTAACCTGGACACTATTTGAAAACAGGGACATTTGAGTCACTTGGAGAAAAGTGTTGGGACACGGGGACACTTCTCCAAAAACGGGGACCGTCCTGGGAAAACGGGGACGTCTGGTCACCCTATCTGTAGGCCTCTCAGGCGCGCAGCAAAAAATCAAGATCGGGCCAGGCCCATGCGGGGAAGCAGGCCGTGCCGGCCGCCAAACAGGTTCAGGGGATCCTCCGCTAGAGGCAGCTGTCATTCACACCCATCTTCCGGTGCAGCAGTGGTCAGCAGAAGTCTGTGACACAGGAGGCCGGGCCAGGACTCACAATGCCATCCTCTTGCTCTGCGCCTGGTCCGCACCACTCTGCAAAGCTACACCAGGCTTAAAACGTTATCCCGGGGGGGGGGCGCTCCGACACAAGCACGCCCCGTATGACGGCTGTGAGGCTCCCCAGTGTGTTGCCCCAAATGCAGGCGCCTCTCTTCAGCAGTAGAGGGGTGAAAGGCCCCGTCTGCAGCGCTGAGCTCCCAGCAAGGGCTGGGGGCGGTGGCGAGGCTAGCTGACCGCCGAGGCAGAACCCCGCTTCTGCTCAGGAACCGCAGGTCGCCCAGGCGTGTGACAGCTGCTCCGCTTTGGAAATCTCACAGCAAAAGCATAGCTCCGAGGATGAGTCCCCGAGGCTCTGTTCCTGCTCGCCGCACGGTTTCAGGGAGCCCTCCGCTGGGTGCAGCAGACTTTAGCACACACCATCCTTGTACTTAAATTCGTGTAAAGCCAGCTGGATGCAAGGATGGTCAGGATAAACGGGGGACAGGGTGTGGAGCTCGATAAAAATGGGTCCGCCATCTTAGGTGCTTGGCCATGCCCCCATGGTGACAAGTCACATAAAAATGCTATAAGTCTGATCTGATTATAATGAAAAGTTACAACAAAGGGAGTCGGTCTGACATGTTTATTTTGAAAATAACATTTTAATACCAAATATCATTTACGGTTACCCGGGGCTACTGCCGGGCACAGATGAGGCGCTTGTGCAGCGAACGTTAAGCAAATTTAACCTCACCAAGATGGGAGATTTATACCCGGGAGGGCACATATTCTCGGCGTCGGAAGAGGCGCGTTTCAGCGAGGCTACCTTCATGGATAGGTTCGTTCTTCGCCGACTCTATTGCGCTGCCAGGGCGGTAATTGAGGGTTTCCCCCTTGAGCCTGCTTCCTTCGAACCCCTTACCATCGTTATTGACAGGGATACGGGGGCCCACATAGTCTCGAGGCTGTACAAGGCGTGTGCGGCCTTGCTCCCTTGTACAGATGACCGGGCACGGACGGAATGGGAGACGGACTTGGGTAGGCCTATTACGGATGAGCAGTGGGCGGCCTGCTGTAAGGTTACTGCTACGGTGTCACTGAACAGTCGTCACAAACTCCTTCACTATAAATTCCTACGACGTTGGTACATGACCCCAGACAGACTCCATTCCATTGACCCTGCACGACCTCACCTCTGCTGGAAGTGCTCGGCATCGCATGCAGACTTCGCACACTTGTCCTGGACTTGTCCTAGGCTGCAATCATTCTGGACACAAGTTTACAAGGTCTTAGAAGACATGTTAGAACTTACACTTGTTCCCGCTCCAGAGGTTGCGTTGTTGGGTTATACAGCAAATTTCTCTAAGAACGTTCGTAGGTTGGCCGCTATGGGTCTGCTTCTGGCCAAACGTGAAATCGCCAGGCGCTGGGGGGATAGACGGGCTCCTACGGTCAATTCGTGGCTCACTGCCATGGCGTTCTGCAGCACGTATAGCGAACTCTACTCCAGTCTCCTTCCCGCGGCGGCGCGTCCTAGGGACATCTGGGGCCCTTATAAAACATACATTGCGGGCCTCCCCGGTTCCCCCTCGTCACCCACACATTCCGGTATAGTTCCAACGGGAGTGGGGTAGGCGAGTCGATATGGGCATCGTAGAATGTGGACGTCAGGAATGAATGGGATGATATGTTCCATGGGGCGTTTGTTGTGGGGGGGTAGATGGCATGGACTTCACAAGGGTAGCGGGGTAAACGTGGAGGGATGGGGTGGCTATGGACCCTGGGTGTGGATTGTTGATGTCAGTTTCATCTGTTTCGATTCAGACAAGTATTGATGGGGGATTGATCAAGGGGGTTCTGATGTCGGATGCCATCCATAAGTTACACATATTGTCAGGAAGCTGGGAATGTTATGATGTACCTCCATACTTTGTCATTCGTGAACGCACAGCTATCATTTGTGTATCGTTTGATTTTGCAAATCTAAATAAAGCTTTAAAAAAAAATTATCATTTACGGTCTTATTACTGTTACACTGTATGAAAGCCTGTTGTGAGGCATCATGTCACATGGAATCTCACAGATTACCATAGCAGCCCAGGGTTTCAGTGTTGGTTTACCCTGTTATACACATTGGGGGTAGAAAATGTGATCTATGATAATCTTTGAAATGCCCTCTTATAAGGAATTGTATTTTATTTTGCCCACTGTAATTGTGTATACATGTATAATTTTATGACTGTGTTGGGTCAGGAATGTCCCCTGCATGTTGTACAGTTGCATTCATTTTTCACCCCTGAGTGCCTAACTCAGAGAATCTGGTATCCTAATTTTTAGGGCTTGCGCCTGCCTTGCACTGTGCAACACTGCTCGCGCAGCGAGAGCCCTTTTGTATGGGGTTTTGAAAGCTGACCACACGCTCGTGTGTGTGATCAGGCTTTCGCCGGCAGGCATTGGCTTTCGCGTGTTTGAAAAAAAAAAAAATCACGCGATTGGGCAAAGGCGGGCGCATGTCCCGCCTTTGCAACGCCCATTCCTGACCGTGTCTATGACGTGCAGCAGCACCCGTTCGCCTCGCTGCCGCGCGCCTTCCCCCCGCTCCTCTGTGGTGTGCGCACACCACTGATTTCTCTTTGACTCTAAACGTACCATAGAAGACTCCTCCTCCCCTGCTGGCTGCCTCAGTGGCTCCTGTGTCTGCAGGTGAGGTCGAGTCCTCCTCGTGCTCTCGGCTCAGCCGCCAGGTCCTCCCGATGAGAGGCGCTGTCCCGGCTGTGCTGCCTCCCGCTCACGGGTCTTCCTGCTTCAGCTTCCACCGATATGTTGTCATAGAAACCCCTCCCCTGGGAAGAGAGGAGGCCAGCAGCCCGGGCGCTGTCACTAGCATCCACGGCCCGAGGAGGTACTGGTGCCCTGCAGACGCCCAGCACCAGGACCTCTCAGGCAGCAACACAACACCCAGCTTCACCTATCACCAGTGCATTCTGGTACACGTGGTCCAGCTGCTCGCAGTCAGAACCTCATTGCACCTTCAGATATGTACTTTCTTTTCATATACAGGAAGACAGCAGGGTTTTATTACATTGACTTGTTTGTTAAATACATTGTCATTTTAATTGCTTATTTACAAGTCTAAAACGCATTTACCTGTCTCTAGGTGTTGTTCCACCGTCATTCTCGTCGGACTCTGTCCAGGTTTGTTGTTAAACACGAATACATTACTCAAAACAACTGCCTGAGACATCCCATATGGTAAATAGCACACAGAGCAGGAGCACAGAGAGAAATAAAGAGCACAGCCTGTAGTCATAGAGGCGAACCGATCAAGTCAGGCAATCACAAACCGACTGGTTCCCCAAATGATGGATTGTCGTGAAAGTGTTTCACCAAGTAATCTCATCCTCAGTGTTCATGTGTTGCCTAACCCTCTTATTACCGCCCCTTTCACCCCCCAAAGCCTCCTGCATTCTCCAAGTGCATTGATCTGCTGCCTCTGTTCTGGCACTACAGACCCAATTAAACCTCATCACGCCCATCAATTCAAACCGCACCCCTCCAAATCCTTTCTAACAAATGCAGGTGTGGGCCATTCCATCATTCCCACACCTCCACAAACTGTCTGAACCCAGTCCTCTCCTTTAACCACGCCTCCCCTCCTCTTCACAACCTCAACACGCTTTGTCCTCTTCAACAACCGAATCACCTCTCCTGCCTCACTCCCCAACCCCATCGCAAGGACTCTTCAGGCCACGTTTGCCCTGTTAAGACTCTGCTCCGCCTCCTGGAGCAACAAGCATTGGCATAGCCAATAGGTCTCGCCTTTGGGACCTTATAAGTATTTAATTATGCAGTACAGTATCCTAGGTGCAACAACTTCAACTGTTGCTTGGCTAAACACTTAAAAGGTCCCAAAGGCGAGACCTATTGGCTATGCCAATGCTTGTTTATTTTTGGCCCTAGCCTCGCATTAATTTAGTGTGTGTGTCCAGAAGTGTAGTCCTGTCCTTTGGCATAAGTGAGGTCCTGGACCTCTGATCTGGATAAGCACGCCACACTTGCTTTCTTTTACTGCCAGTGAGCTACTGTCCCTATTGTTAATTGAGCATGTAGAGTGATGTTGGTAGCGTACCTTGTTTTGTGATTCAGCATTCCTCACAAGACCTTTTTACCCATGTCACTAGAGTGAAGGCCTACTGGCCACTTTTGTAAAGTTCTGCTTCTATGTGCTAACCCAGTTTTTTTCTCAATATCTCAGGAGCATGTTATGTGTACCTCTATTGTTCATGCATTGTGTGTATAAGTGATCCAGAATAATGGAGGCCTGCAAGTTACATTTTGGAAGCTGATGGTATTTTGCTATGCAATCAATCAATCAATTGAAACCTCGAAACCGGTTCTTGAATGCGTGTTTCCGGTCCAGGGAGGACCTGGATTGGCAGTTCGGGCTGGACTGTTCCCATGAGGCACAGGGTCAAGACTGATTTGCATATGGCCAGATCTAAACTGGGGTGGCATGGTGAGCAAAATAATGATGGATTTAACCCAGATCTCTTAACTGGGGGTGAATGTTTTGATTTGTTCTGCATTCCGTCCATCAATTGTGTCTCTGTTGCTTTCAGTTGTGGGTGCTGCAGGCTAGAGACTACTCTACTGTAAGAATCATCACTCTGCACAAAGGCTGTGTCTGGAGAACAAAATGATACTTGAAAGGAGAACAACCCCAAGCCAATTTTGAAAGTGCAGACAGAGGATCCACATCCCCTGTCTGCTTTGAATGTATAAAAGTTGGAGCCATTTATGACTTATTGTTTCAGTTCTTAGTTGTCTTTCACAAAAGGTAGGTGTGTTATGCAGAGTACTCAGATGACTGCTGTGAAACCAGAGTTGACATCAGTCTGATCGCTAACATACCAGAGATGTGATTACACCTGAAGTCTTGCCTGGAAGGAAGAAGCTGTTTCTCTGACCTGAAACATCTATAAGCCAACCTTCTGCTGAGCGAAGGAAAGAACCTGACAGCCCTGCAGGAGGTGTTATTGTCCAGGGAGAACCAGCTTGACTCCCGGGTGTATGTACCCGCCAGAACAGGATGACTGAGGAGAATGATCTGCCTGTCCTGCGGTGTGAATGGTTCAAGGAGGAGACCATCAAAGAATTTGTGCATGAGCAGACTGTTTCACCTCATGAAAGAACTAAGTCCAAGCAGACCGTGACAATGCCTCTGGAAGCTGTGCCCGATGCCAAATCCGAGACTGCTCCCGATGTGGACTGTGCTGCTGTGACCCCTGACACAAGCAAACCCCATCCCTGTATCTCATCCGAGCCTAAAATATGATTTATTGGCTGCTGGAGGCCTGCTTCATCACTGGAGCTCACAAACACCTGTAAGGGCTCAATTACGTGCTTCCACTAGAATATACTGTGAAGTCTTAAGTTTTACGAATGTATTGAAGTACTTTTCTTTACCAAAGTAAAGTGCTGAGTTGGACAATCCGATATTGCACTACTGGGTGGTTGCTTTGTGAGCCTGCATACACCCACCCTAACTCCCTGAAAAGCATGTGACTGCTTGCCATCACTACCACTGAGAGTCAGGTGCTGAAAGTTGTACTCCAGTTTTGCAGAGCCCTAGTGGGATGCACCCCATGGCATCAGAGGAAAACATCCCCAGGCCCCACGGTTGAGCCCCAGTAGCCTTTGCTTGTCTGTGACGCCCATATGTTGACTGACAGCATACCTCATGTTTACCTTGTGGGAAAGCTTATGCTTAATGCTGTACGCCTGAGTTGGTTATAGTGATAAGCCAATGATAAAACCTATATGCCTGATTGGTTCACTGGGAAAAGGTATGGTCTAATGGATACTTCTACCTGCAGATACCTGTAGACCAATCCCCAGGTGTCAGACTGAAATGGAAAACTAGCAACGAGGTCACCGGTAGAGGGTGCTGGTCTCAATATGTGCCAGAAATGAAGTGACATCACTGAGGCCATAGGGCACCCACCTTGGCACATCAACGTCCGTTTCCCTTTTTCTGCGCCTTCGATGTTTCACTCTCTGAGGAATTTCTTTTCCAAATTTTTTAATAAAACCAGTACTAATATCTCTTCTGAAGAAGCCAGGGTTTAAGTCCTGTAAGGGCGGTCAGGGACAGATGTCCATTATAGGCCACCATGCGGTGTGTTTTGGTGTTTAGGGTCCTCCATGACTTGAAGACGCTCCTCTTTCCTCAGCATGTATCCTAAGTCCATCAAGGAGCCCGGCGAAGAATAAATACCAACACTGAAGCTTTTCCAACACTGCTCCCTCTCTCCTTCTTCATCTTCGTCCAAAAAAGGATAAAATAATGGCGGAAGGAGAGGAAGCATTTCAAGGGTAAGTTTCCCTGTCACACTCCGTCTCCCACTGGACCTTTGTCCTCGGAACTGGAGAATGTTGACCTGACGTCAATGGATCCTCTGCGCAGCCTGACTCCCCCTTTAGACCCGGTTCAAGACAGACCTCCATTCCCAGAGCCTTTAGCGCTGGTACTTCCATCTTGCGAGCATCTGATGCAGGTCCTGGCCTTCCCTAAGTTGCTGGGTCCTGTATTGGAATCTGCGGCGTTTCTGAATTTGATGTATTTGACCTTTGAGAAGGTCTTGATGCCATCTACTGTACCTTAGGGGCTGTCAGCCCCATCCTATTACCACACTTCATGCACTTAGAGGTGGGACTTCGGCGCGGCCCCATTGTAGCCAGTGCAGTCACCATAGTGTTTTACTCCAATTTCTTGCTTCTCGGTGCCACAACTGATGGTGTCCACAGCCCCACCCCCGACTCCACCGCTGCCTTTTCTGGCTCCAGATATGGCGCTGCTGGTACCTTAACCAGATGTTGAACCTCAGATCCATTTCCGCAAAAAAAAAATCACTGGAAGCGGAGGCATATAGAGCACGCATCCATGACCAATTTTGGAATGGATTCTGACACAGTAGAGTACTTCCTCAGTGATGACCCAGATCAGTGTGGAAATGTGGATTTTCCTGATCAGTTATGTCCCCTATCTTGGACCCCAACGGTTCTATGTGCATGTTGCAAACACATGTATGTTCCCTCCAGTTCCAGTTTCGAAGACGCAAACACATGTGCGTCCACCATCAACATGTCCTCTGTCAGATCCGCCATCAATGGGCTGGATATTCGCTTCCTAAGTATGAAAGGCCACCGACTTTATATGGCTCAGTTACTCCATTTTTACAGTTCAGGCGAGTAGGCCCGATTCTGTCCTCAAGCCTTTCCCTGCTCTCTGCCTCTGACAGCTTCAGCTTGAGCTCGTATCTGTATCCATGAACTTTGTCCTACTCCCTGTGCGGCTAACGGTGCCTGCCCCGGCCAGTTTTGCCTGCCTGCCAAGAAACCGTATTTCACCTTCGAATTATCTACTTTGCTCCTCAGCCGATGCATTCCTGTCTAGTAGTTTAAGTAAACATTCTTCCAGCTACCGAGCAAAAGGGCCCGGCCTCGCTGTCTTCATGCAAGTAATTCATAGCCCTGTTACCATGGAAAGTTTCTGCCCCTTGCATCTCATATAGACACTTAGACGCTTGTACACGCACTCACAGTCAGTATAGAATAGATTCTGTCCGAGAGTCCTTCCTTGTGGATAACATAGTTCTTTAAACATAGGATGTTAGATATGATTTGGGATTAGGTTGACTTGACCCCCCAGACTTTTTGTCTCCACATGTAGAGCTAAATGTCAAGTCCCCTTCACCCCCTAGTTACACGTCAATTACACGTCATGCCGCTGCGCGCGCATCTATGCCAAGTATTATCTTATAGATCCACCTATGCATAACATCATAACCAATCATGTTTCTTTTTACTCCTTATTACGCCCATTTTCGGTTACGCACTTACAGTATCGTTTCTCTTATCAATTGTTACGCCTTCTACATTGGTTTCATTGTAATGTATGTTCTATAAAAGCAATTTCCTGTCAATAAAGTATGTACTTCACTTCCTGAACCCTCGTGGTGACGGAACCTGAAGGCCGCGACTCGAGTCGGCCATTTTGGAATAAAGCCCATTCAGAAACCTCTTATACCACGGATTCTGCCTCTTATTATTCTGAGCTATTTTATTTAAGACTCCGTATGAAATTCAGTCCAGGTAATAGAATATTTACCACATAATGGCGCCCGAACAGGGACACTTTCTCATCTCACGCGCCGGCGGTGCGTTGCAGGCCCGGTCTCCTGCCACAGCTGGACGGACCATAACGCGTACCAGCAGGATTTCCTGTAGCTCCCTCCGGTCAAGCGGGGGCGACTGAGGCTGCGATCAACCCAGACGAGGCGGTGAGAAGTGCGAAGTATCCCGACCAGAGCCTAGCTGAGAGAGCAAGATCCGAGGTATACAGAGGCCCACCAGGTTTTCGAAGTCCCGATGTCCAGAGGGTCCGATGTCCGCAGTCATCGAGTCCAGTCCATTCTCCGAGGCCTTCCGTTTCAAGGAGCTACCCGGTGAGTACCATCGCCGGGGAGGCGTGTTGACGCGCACATAGGTTGTGCCGGTCAAGACGGATTTGGGTACACAAATCCGGTCTGCACTGTTTAGCAGTGTATATGTACTGTTTAGCAGTATATCAAGTATTCCGAAGTATCTAGTTATTGTCGAGAATTATGCTTGGTGATTTAGTTTTGCAGACGATCATCATTGTTGTTCATTTAAATGTTAAATGTTTAATGTGTTAAAACGTCCTGCATATTGTGGTATGAATGACTGTTCATTAGTGTGCTTTTGTATTAAGTGTGTTCAAAATTAAGTATCGGATCAGTTGTCAATATGCCGCTCTTTTCGAAATTAAGACAGATCGCTACTAGGAAAGGGGTACTCGAAGAAGCCGTCCCTATTCCTCCTAGGGATACTCCAGGGCACTTCATGTATCACAAACATGGCTTAGACGCTATATTATTTCTTGATTTATGGGTAGATTACACCAAGGAATTGCCAGAAAGTCAAAGGTGGCCCGCAGCGGGAACCTGGGATGCAGAGTGCATCATGAAAGTCGAGGAAGAATTATGGAAAAGAAAGGTCAGACAGTCACAGAAAGACGCTGTTGAGTTATGGCGTAAAGAATCTCATAGACGTACAGAAAAAGCACGTAGACAGGAAGAGAAGAGTAAAGAAAGTTCAAATAAAGTTCAAGAAAATCTATTAATAGAGGAAGGTATCAGAGTGAAATCAGAACAAGTGGATAGACAGAGAAATGCCCTTATGAATGGTATGTATCCCCTTCTAGCCGAAGGATTACCTAAGGCTGCTCCAGAGATACCAAAAGACTTGCCACCCCCATTGTTTCCAATCAAGGCACATCCTAAGGGGCACCCTAGAACAGCGGAAGATGTTTTTCTTTCTTCATATTTAGATGACGTAGCTCCCGAGTATGCTAATTCCGCCCCACATAGACTGCATACCAGGGAGATCCAACGCCAAGATCCAGCACCCGTATCCCTACAGCAACAAGTCGAGTCACAAGTTCCGGCAAGCACATCTGTCTCCGCATCTGTCCCTACAGGTACTTCCATGGCTGTGTCCACACCTATAGTTGCTGTGTCACGTTCGACGAATCCATTCACACCCGACGCCCCAGATGGGGCCACGGGAGGTGCTAGCAATACTTTTACGCCACCTAGAATAAATAAACTTGTTTTTCAAGAATCAGCGCATTCACGTACACCCAAATTCGTAAGTGAACGTGCGCTTAAGGAACTTCTTATAGATTGTAGATATGACCCAGTGGTCGGTAAAGAGGACGAAATGGTCCTGGCATCATTACGCATCAGACGAGCCGCAGGATATTTAGCGAAGTTACCAGGAATGACTGCGCATCTAGATAAAATATATCATTTTGTTCAAACAGGGCGAGATCCAGAATGTATTAATAGAGCTATGGAATTTCAGAAAGTAGAGATACAGGGGGAACTGTTACGTTTCCTCATAAACTGTGTGATCAGAAATCAAGACCGACCGGGGGTAGACCCGAATGCAATGCTTATTCTTACAAGATGGAGCCAGAATATATCAGAAGGGAGACACGATAAGCAAAATTGTATAATAGCCATGTGCCGAAAGATTCGTAAAGAGTTAGAACGTATTCATGAAGAAAGATTGGAAACAGACGAGTTCGAGCAAGATGAAATGTCCGAATCAGGGGATTCCGTAAGACAATCGGACACCATAGCCTATGTAGGTAGAGGAAGATCCTGTAATAATACTAGATGTTTTTCTGATCCAATACACTCTGTATGTCCAAATAATAGCAGGACGTATCCGACGCCAATAATAAATCTGAAGTCTCCCGAGCATTTGTTTCAAACCGCAGATAAAATACTCCGAGAACGAAGGGGTTACCACCTCCTCGATTCCATGGATGAGCAAGAATTAGCCAGATCAGCCGTCCACTGGATTGACAGTCCTGGAAAATACGGTGATGAGACCGTAGCACACACGTTTTCTAACCTCAGTCCAGATGAACAACGTTTAGCTGGAATCTATATGATTCAGCAACTCCTTATATTATATAAGAGCCAACATGCTGATCCTGGTCCTTTACCTGATATATTAACTGAACTACTCACGAATAGATGGAGAGGTTCTAGTAACAAGTTAATTAAAGAAATATTAGTGTCACGTAAACAGTACGTCCTTTTTGTAAGCCCAGATCCTTTCTCGCTGCCCAGCAAGGAAAGAATGCCGTATTACATGGATAGACAAAATCCCTTACGAGAAGTGCACCCAATAAAAGGCGAAGACAATCAGTTTCACCGTGTATTTGTATACACACCCATAACAAAAATTGAATTGTTAGAAATGAAGAAAGTAGTACCCAGTCATGACAAAGACCCAGCGGGTTTTCACCGGGAAATTAAAGACATGTTACTGATGGGAGAATATACCTATCCTGATATTATGACGATATTAAAGGTGCTAATGCCTGCTGGTATTTATGAAAAGCTGAAAGAAAAAGAGTGGGAAGTGGGAGACCAAAAAATAGATTGGACAGCATTAGAAGCAGAGGAAAGGGCCCGAACTGCAGGTTCGGGGCTCGGGGATAAAGTTAAAGCATTACCAGGTTTACTAGTACAAGTACTGCCACGTTTATTAACTACGAAAAAGGAAGATTGGGGTGCAATCTCAGCCTGTAAACAAAAGCATGATGAAGACACAAGTGATTATTATGCCCGACTTGAAAAATGTTTTGGTGTAAATAGTGGTATAAAAGCAAGTAGTGAGTCGTATCCACATTTATTTGTGACAAAATTAGTGGAAAATGCATTGCCTCCAGTGAAGAATAGGATATTGAAATTTGAGAGTACCTGGCAAAGTAACACTCCGTCACAAATGCTACAAATGTTACAGTATCATCACAATAGAATTAGAGATGAACAAGAACACGAACAAAGACGTATGAAGGATACAAAAATGAAAATGCTAGTTTCCCAGACAGTACCAGCGGATGGTCACAAAAAGGGTGTGACACATTCCGGAGATTCAGCAGTTCCTGTAAAGGGAACATGCAATTACTGTAAACAACTAGGCCATTATGTACACGATTGTCAAGTCCTGAAGCGTAATATAGCTATAGGTATTGCGAAAGAAAGACCACGACCACTCAGACAGGATCAGAATGAACAAGGAGCTACGCAGCATGGACAGTCCATGCCAGCTCAGCAACAGTCTATGCCAGCCTTACAACAACCCATACAGTTTGTGCCAGCTGCACCACCGATGCCTGCTACTGCCACACAAACCACAACACGACAAATGTATCAGACTGCACAGTATGAATATCCTGAGTATCAACGTTACGCATGAACTAGCCTAGAGAGGGAAGTTGACTTACCCCTTATTGAGATTCCTGTAGATCAAGAAGGACCTTATGTACATAGTGAATTATTAGGTCAAGACAGAAAATTCTTACTCGATACGGGGGCAAGTCGAACAACAATAAAGCGTAGTGAAGTTCCAGGGGCACCCCTCTCAGGCTCTCAAAATGTTTCCCTTGGTTTCTCAGGAAAGCCTATTGTTAATGAGGTATCACAGCCACTTCCACTTACGATTGGTCCCTTGACACGAACTACTGATTTATTGCTTACCAAATCTTGTCCAGAAAACCTGTTAGGTATAAAGACATTGAAAGCCCTAGGGGCTATTATCTGTTGTTCTCCGGAAGGAGTAAGATTGTTTTTACGTGATTTTAAAGGTCATTATGTATCCAGAGACATGGATCGCCGATTACAGACTTTACCAGCACATCTATGGGCACAAGGCCCTACTGATGTTGGTTGTATGAACATTACACCATACCGAGTCACATTAAAGGCAGGAGTGGTACTACCACGAATGCGACAATACAAGTTACCGCAAGATGCTGTAGTGGCTTTACTACAAATCATTGACGAGCTAATTGCCCAAGGAGTAGTTGTAGAAACAGACTCCAATGTATGTAATTCACCGATAATTCCGATTCTTAAACGAACAGATCCTACAGCCCCGCCAGTATATCGATTGGTTATTGATTTACGCGAATTAAACAAATGCATTGTGCCACAATTCCCTGTGGTCCCCGATATCTCATCATTATTGACAGCCATTGATTCCGAAGCAACATTCTTTACTGTAATTGATCTCAAGAATGCCTTTTTCAGCGTCCCCATGGACCCGGAAAGTCAATATTTGTTCGGATTCAGTTTAAATGGGCGCAGTTTTAAATTCTCACGCGCTCCTCAAAGATTTACAGAAAGCCCCAGCATCTATAGCCAAGCACTGAAACGAGAACTCGACAGTATCCACATGCCAGTTAACACTGCACTGCTTCAATATGTCGATGATCTGCTGATCACCGCGAGAAGCGAGCCCGAATGTGAAAAGGCTTCTCTGACAGTTTTACATTTTCTAGCCGAAAAGGGGCACAAGGTGTCTCCTTCTAAGCTGCAATTCTGTGTCCAGCGAGTTATTTATCTTGGTCACTCGCTGTCCAAGGAGGGAAGGCAGCTTACACCAGATCGCATTCAGTTAATTGCTAACATGTCAATACCCAAGACACAAAAGGAGGTGCGGGCTTTCATAGGCCTCACTTCATATTGTAGGCAGTGGATCCCTCAGTACGCATTTCTAGCAAAACCACTCATTCAGTTGACAACACAGGAGGCAGCCACATCGACTGTCCTCCCTTGGACTCAGGATCACACACAAGCTTTTGAAAGCTTAAAGAAAGCTCTATGTCAAGCACCTGTTTTAGCGACACCATGTTACAGCAAATATTTTACACTCTTTGTTACAGAACGCGAAGGTACTGCCTTGTCAGTACTCACTCAGGAACAAGCAGGATCACACAAGCCATGTGCTTATTTCTCTAGTACATTAGATCCCGTAGCTCAGGCTTTGCCTGCGTGCCTGAAATCAGTGGCAGCAACAGCTTTAGCAATCAGACAAAGCGATGCCATAGTGTTAGGACATCCATTGACAGTACAAGTACCACATGCAGTAGAAGTTCTTATGAACCGAACGCAAACACAACACCTGACCATAGCAAGACTTACCGGTTATGAACTGACATTGTTTCAGCCACACATAGAGATCCGACGTTGTAATACATTGAATCCTGCTACACTTTTACCTGTAATTGGAACAGACCCACTAGCTCATGATTGTGTTGAAGTTATTGAAATAAAGACGAAACCCAGACAAGACTTAACAGACGTTCCATTGTTAGATCCAGACCTGACGTTGTACGTAGATGGATCGTGCATGAGAACAAGTACAGGAGATTTAGTGGCCGCGTATGCAGTCACAACAGACACTGAAGTTATTGAAACAAACTGTATAGATACTTTGTCAGCCCAAGCAGCAGAACTTATTGCTCTAACACAATCCTGTATTCAAGCCACAAGTAAGAAAGTTAACATATACACTGATTCACGTTATGCATTCGGAGTTGTACATGACTTCGGGGTGCTTTGGCGAGAGAGGGGTTATTTAACTTCTCATGGGACCCATATTCAGCATGGGTCTCTCATTCATGCTTTGTTAGACGCAATACATCTGCCCACAGCTATATCGATTATGAAATGTAAAGCACACATGAAGGTTACTGATATCATTTCCCAAGGCAATAATTTAGCTGACAGAACAGCTAAACAGACTGCTCAGACTCGCACATCCGACATGACAAAGACAATAGGTCGGACACCAATACAGTGTATGACGATTAAGGATCCCGCACTTGATATAATTGACATACAGTCACATGCCACAACAGAAGAAATAAAGAAATGGACTGAACTAGGAGGGATCCAGACAGATCAGGGATGGGTGACAAAGGAGAAATCTGTATGGTTTCTTCCTGACTCTATGGTCCAAGCCATTATAGCTACAATTCACAGTCCGGCGCATTTAGGAGAAAAAGCTATGCTAGACAGCATTAAACACATTTGGTTTAATAAACATCTACGAACTGCAGCTAAACAAAAAGTTCGTACCTGTATGATATGTTGTCAGTTCAACCCAGGAAAAAGTGTTCCCGTAGAGCAGGGTGGATTTCAGCCTCCCGATCATGCTTTTGAAGTCCTCCAGATGGATTATATCCAGATGGAACGATGTCGAGGATTCAAATATGTTCTTGTAGTTGTCTGCGCTCTTTCCCGATGGACTGAGGCGTACCCAGTATCGGATTACACTGCCCCGACCACTGCCAAGCAGCTAGTTCGAGAATTCTTCCCACGGTACGGTTTACCACGTGTTGTATATTCGGATAACGGCCAGCCTTTCTCATCCGAATTAATGAAACATGTTTCACTTTTGCTGGGATATCAGTGGAAGTTTCATTGTGTCCGACACCCCGAGGCAGCAGGTCTCGTGGAACGACATAATCAAATTTTGAAAATCAGATTGTCAAAAATATGTAAGGAGAAAGGTGTTGACTGGATAGTAGCCTTACCAGTTGCACTATTTTACATAAGAATGGTAGCACACTCTCGAACAGGGCTATCCCCTTATGAGGTGATCTTTGGTAGACCACCGAATATGTGGGGGACGCCTATACCCCGTAAAATAACTGATGTTGATTGTAATATGCTGACAGATTACCTGGCTTCCTTGATGTCTGCACTACAATCTTGTCGTTCACAGGTAGCTGCAGCCTTTCCTGACAACACTGAGGTGAAACCCCATGACGTAATCCCGGGCGATTATGTCCTTGTGAGGAACTTTGACAGAAAGACTCAACTGGAGCCCAGGTGGAAGACACCTAAGCTGGTCCTGTTGACCACAAGGACAGCCGTGAAGATCGAAGGAAGAAAGGGTTGGATCCATTCAAGCCACATCAAGAAATTTCATGGACTTCCTTCGGATATAAACAGTCCTCCTCGTGTGTCTTCACCCATTGACTCAAAGCTACCTTTGGCTGAGGCCAGTAGCACAGACCTTTATAAATTAAAACTCAGACCCAGGCCGTCGGCCGATTTGATTGTTTAAGTCCTCTCCAAGGTGAAGCGGTTGAATCTGTCCCCGACATGTATCCCTTGAGTCTGAATCATGAACAATCAAGAACAATGTTGAAACGACATGCATACTGTAAAGCACTGCGTAGCCACTGTATAGTGACATTATTAATTTTGTTTTTCTTGAGTTTTACAATAATTACTACAAGTATATTGTTGCATATGTATTATCCTGTTTCTAAACATATTTTCAATATAACTAATGAACATTCTTTTAGTGACCTACCCCCACATGAATTATCCTATAGACTTGCGCTGCGTAATAACACTTTCATTAGTATGTTACACCATTCCCATCAGACTAGTAATGCTACTAATTGTTGGGTGTGTGGCCGACTCCCTCCCTATCAGAATAACAAAGGAGTTCTGCCTTTCTTCCCCCATCCGTTCACACATAATGGCTCCTGTGGAGCATGGTTTAGTTTACTAAATTCCATAGACTCAGACACAGCAGTTTATCAACACCATTGGATATGGGGAAATCTGAATCTAGTTTTATTCAAAGTCTGTTACCCTGATAAGAAGGGTCACCCCAGTAGAACAGGAACTAATCTAGAAAATGAAGTGTATGGATTAGGTAATTTTACACCTAATCTTATGATTCTGAATGTCGAATCCGAAGTTGAACTAATTCTGCCCACTATGTCAGTATTTCCAGTTAAGGGTGAATTATGTGTAAGAAAAGTTGGTTCCATACATATGGGCCATAGCAAATGTGTTACTACAGTAGAATATAGTGATCAAGGTAAATCTTCATTTAGAGCTTCTCGCCATTCCTACTTTATATGTGATCAGACCGCATATATACGTCTGCCTCTAGATTGGGATGGTACCTGTTACATAGCATTCCTTTTGCCACCTGTTTTCCTAGCTCCTCCTGATTATTATCGAAATGTTCATTTAGTACACAATAGAGAGCGAAGAGATCTCCCAGTCGTCGATTATACTGAGACGGCATGGGACAAGTATGTAGATTTCAATAAAGGTATCTTTCCCTATATAGGTACAATTTCAAATAGTAAGCTGATACGTAGGCTAACCAAGACTCTTGAAGCTGTAGTGAATGAGACTATAGCCGCCCTAGGCAATTTGACAGAGGAACAATCGGTGATGAGAATTGTTGTTCTCCAGAATCGTCTTGTCCTTGACGTCATCCTGGCCGATAGGGGCGGAGCTTGTAGGGTCATCGGATCCAGCTGCTGCATATTCATACCAGAAAATTCGCCATCTGTATATAAAGCTATAACACGCCTTCATAAGATTGTGAGCCAGATACACGAGAATCCAGGCACTTGGACGTGGTCCGGGTGGTTTTGGAGTGTGATATCAGCCTGGGGATGGAGAGTTCTGTCCTTCCTAGGTATTGGCCTTCTTATACTATTCAGTTGCTGCTTATGCCTGCAATGTGGACCAGCGATTTGTGGTCTGTGTGCCACATTGTGTATTCCACATCAAGGTTTTCGTTCAAAATCCCGGAAAAAGAAAGAAGAAGAAATGATGCTCCATGAGCAAATCGATGGACTAATGAAGATTGATGTTTCTTGACGGGCAAGTAGGGGACAAGGAGGGAATGTGGAAATGTGGATTTTCCTGATCAGTTATGTCCCCTATCTTGGACCCCAACGGTTCTATGTGCATGTTGCAAACACATGTATGTTCCCTCCAGTTCCAGTTTCGAAGACGCAAACACATGTGCGTCCACCATCAACATGTCCTCTGTCAGATCCGCCATCAATGGGCTGGATATTCGCTTCCTAAGTATGAAAGGCCACCGACTTTATATGGCTCAGTTACTCCATTTTTACAGTTCAGGCGAGTAGGCCCGATTCTGTCCTCAAGCCTTTCCCTGCTCTCTGCCTCTGACAGCTTCAGCTTGAGCTCGTATCTGTATCCATGAACTTTGTCCTACTCCCTGTGCGGCTAACGGTGCCTGCCCCGGCCAGTTTTGCCTGCCTGCCAAGAAACCGTATTTCACCTTCGAATTATCTACTTTGCTCCTCAGCCGATGCATTCCTGTCTAGTAGTTTAAGTAAACATTCTTCCAGCTACCGAGCAAAAGGGCCCGGCCTCGCTGTCTTCATGCAAGTAATTCATAGCCCTGTTACCATGGAAAGTTTCTGCCCCTTGCATCTCATATAGACACTTAGACGCTTGTACACGCACTCACAGTCAGTATAGAATAGGTTCTGTCCGAGAGTCCTTCCTTGTGGATAACATAGTTCTTTAAACATAGGATGTTAGATATGATTTGGGATTAGGTTGACTTGACCCCCCAGACTTTTTGTCTCCACATGTAGAGCTAAATGTCAAGTCCCCTTCACCCCCTAGTTACACGTCAATTACACGTCATGCCGCTGCGCGCGCATCTATGCCAAGTATTATCTTATAGATCCACCTATGCATAACATCATAACCAATCATGTTTCTTTTTACTCCTTATTACGCCCATTTTCGGTTACGCACTTACAGTATCGTTTCTCTTATCAATTGTTACGCCTTCTACATTGGTTTCATTGTAATGTATGTTCTATAAAAGCAATTTCCTGTCAATAAAGTATGTACTTCACTTCCTGAACCCTCGTGGTGACGGAACCTGAAGGCCGCGACTCGAGTCGGCCATTTTGGAATAAAGCCCATTCAGAAACCTCTTATACCACGGATTCTGCCTCTTATTATTCTGAGCTATTTTATTTAAGACTCCGTATGAAATTCAGTCCAGGTAATAGAATATTTACCACATAAGGACCAATTTGAATTCCAGGGCCTGTCTTCAGACAGTGGCTTAGATACTTCACTCGAGGTGGCTGGGCCACTAATGCCAGATTTTGTTTCATTGCACAAGATAATAAAGGCTGTAGAGGTTTTAGGCTTACAGTTGCCAGTGTCTGCAATTAAGAGAGCTTGATCATCCAGGCTTCCTGATCAGGAACACAATTGGGTGATGCCTTCCCCATAGCCCCCTCCGACAGGGAGTCGAAACGTTTGGAAGCATGGGGCAAGAAGGTCGTTTCTGCGGGAATTATGGGCCTGTAGTCCTTTAATGCCAACTGCCTTATCTCCTGCTAGAGTTGTGCCTCGCACATGTCCCGCCAGCATGGAGGGCCACTTTCAGGACCTCATCACAGATTACCAGAATGCCTCCTGGCATATTATCAAGTCTGGACTGGACACCGCAAAATCCGTTGCCCGACCCACAGCTTCTGCTTTCTGACCCGGCAGTACACACCAGTGCTCCAGTATCAGCAGAATCCTCTTGCCTGACAGTACAGAGGCTGTGGTATAGGAAAGGGCTGTGAATCTTCTGCCTTGTAGCTGTCCACTTCACTTTCTTCCTCCCCTGCATCACAAGGAAAGCAGGCCTGGTTTGCTCCCCCAATCCAGCATCAAGCTTGTCAGAGGGCGAGTGTCCTGCTTTCTTCCACCCTAGAAGGCCGTTACTTCAGACCAGTGAGTCCTTCAAATCTTATAAAGGGGCTACATTCTTACCTTCTTTCTAATTCCATCCCCCATGCCGCCCCCTCCCTCCTCTTACCCTCCCCACCAAGTGCCCATTGTATAGCAGGAGGTGGCAGCTCCCCTCCTCAAAGGAGTGGTGGAATTGGTGACAGAAGAGGAAAAGAGCCAGCGTTGCTACTTGTGTTACTTCCTGGTGCCCAAGAAGGACGGTGGTCTGTGTCTGATTCTGATTCTCAGGAGCTCAAATGTATTCCTTAAGAAGGAAAAGTTAAAGATGCAGACCCTAGCTCAAGGTCTACTGCTGTTTGAGCTAGGAGATTGGATGGGGCAACTCAACCTGCAGGGTGTGTGCTTCCATATTCCTATGCTGCGGTCACATCGGAAGTATTGCAATTTGTGGTAGGTTCTACGTACTATTATTGTGTGAACAGTGTTGTGGATCCCTTGCATGCCAAACTGTCTCAAGTGCTGCAATTTGCGATTTCCCTTGCTCAGAAGAGTTGTGTTATTATTGGCACTATAAAGGGTTATTTACTCGCCATGTCTGCTTTCCTCTGTCTGCTGGATGAGCCATCCCTGTTTAAGTTCCCTGCTGTCATGCGTTTTCTTAAAGGCCTTACCAGTCTTTTTCCTCTAATTCCCTTTGTGATTCCTCAGTGGGATTTAAATCAGATCAGTTTTTTACTTTTTTTAAGAGAACTCCTTTGAGCCCCTTCACAGCTGTACTCTTCGTATGTGCACCCTCAAAACTATTTTTCATTTCTATAACTTCTGCTACAAGGGTTAGTGAGTTGTAGACCCTTAGCTGTCGCCCTCCTTTCACTATCTTCTTTTCAGAGGAATTGTTGTTGTGAACCAGGGCTGCTTTCCTTGCTTTGGTGGTCACTCCTTTTCTTTCTGCCCAGTCCATCACTTTGCAAACTTTTTACCCTCCACCTCTTCCTGTGAAGGAGGAGGAGTGGTTGCATTGGTTTAATCCTTGGCAGCAGTCAACTACTACCTGAACCGTGCCAAGGAATTCTGGTACGATGACCAGCTCTTTGTCAGTTACTGCAGTGCCAAAAAGTGTAAGGCAGTTCAGAAGAGGACTCTTATCTTGGTGGATCTTCCTCTGTTTAAAGACCTGCTACACCTTAGCCAAGGAAAAGCCTCCTGAAGGGAACAGAGCCCATTCCTCCATACTTCAACCAGCTCTGAGGCGCTTGAAGTGTCCCGATTGCAGAGATCTGTAAGGAAGCAACATGGGCTTCTTTGTATACTTTTACTAAGCATTACTGCCTGGATCAGAGTTGCGCAGGGATGTGCGGTATGCCAAGCCGGTCTATCGGGATTTCCTTGTTTAATCATCCATCAACTCTCTTCCTGGGCTTGGTATAGCTGTGAAATCTGTTCTATAGATGAGAGGTTTGCAGGTAGAAGTATCCATCAGAAGAAAAAGTTACTTACCCATGGTAATAATGTTTCTGGTGGATACTCTATCTACCTGCAGTTCCTCACCTACCCGCCTTCCTCCCTATTTGATGGATGGGTTATAGGAAAAGTGAGTAAGAGCCCAATATTTTGGTAATTTATTCCATCATCCATGTCAGTCTGCCCTTTCGCCTCAAAAGTGGGGGAAGACACAGAGAGAAACTGACGTTGATGCGCCTGGGATGGCGCTTTATTGCCTTGGTGGTGTTGCTTGACTTCACTTCTGGCACTGACTGAAGCCACCACTCTCTACCGGCGACCTCATTGCTTTGAAGTTTTCTCAGATCTAGTCTGGCACCTGGGATTGTTCTACAGGTGAATAATCAGTAGGTAGATTGAGTATCCACCCGAAAACAGGTAAGTGCAAAAGGACTAATCTATTATGAAAGGTTATGACCAAGGGGTTAGGCTTGGTTTATTTATTGCTTAAAGTATTTTTTAAGTCCGTAAGCTTTTAAGGGTGGATTTATATTTTACTGTGTTAAAGGCTGAACACAGGTATCTGAAAGAAACACGTTAGTTAGATTCCTCACCTTAGATTCCTCACCTTAGAATATCCCCAGGCGTCAGACTGGATCCGGAAGATTTTTCGTCAGCAATACCCCTTGCGCGTCGCTAGGCGTCGTCTGCGGCTCCGCGTCCGTCGTCGGCGTCGTGCGCCGGAATGACGTCGTCGGAGTACTTAGACGCCGCCCTCGCGCGCTGACGTCAGTTCTTCTTTTTTCCGCGCCAGTAAGCGCAGATCCGGGAGAGCTACCCCTTTTAGTCTTTTTTGACTAAATCTTTTTTGATCACTTTTGATCCTTGTCTGTCGACATCTGGTGCCGGTAGGATGCCTGGGTTCAAGGCTTGCGAGGATTGCCATCGCCTGATGTCGGTGACCGACCACCACCGCCGGTGCCTCTACTGTTTAGGCCCCGACCACGACGCGGAGTCGTGTTCCGATTGCCAGGCCCTGACTTCGAAGGCTCGGCGGGAGCGGTCCCGCAAGCTTCTCGAGCTTCGCCACTCGGCTCCGCGTCGTGCGCGATCCCGGTCCAGGAGGAGGTCCAAGGATCGCTCGCGGAGCCCTAGCCGACGCCACCATCGATCGTCGGGCTCCAAGTCGTCGGGTAAGTCCAAACGCTCTAAGAAGTCCAAGCGGCGACATCGCTCTTCGGACTCCCCTCGCCGGTCGCGCGACTCGGCCGAGGGTCCCAGTGGTTCCACCCCCGCGGCTCCGGCGGAGCCGCAGGCGCCGCGCCCGTCCCCATACCCTCCGGTCCCTGGGACTAACGCGACGCCGGCGGAGGTCAGTGCCTTCCTCTCGGCCATGAGGAGCCTGGCCCCGCCGTCGACGCCCGCTGGCGCGCCTTCGGGCCCCGCGGGCTCGACTGGGCGACCCTGCCTGCCGGCGGCTTCGGCCCCGGCGCCGTCGACGACTCCGGTCTCGACGCCGCAGGTCCCCGCGGGGCCCATGCCTGGGCCCCCGTCGACGCCGGTTGACCTAACCACTCCTCCACCGGCGCCGGCGCATGAACCACCGACGCCGTCACCGCCGGCGCAGACGCCTACACCTCCGGTGCCGCCGACGCCGCCGCCGTTGCTGCCGACGCCGGACGGCGTCCAACCCCAGTTTAGCCCTATTCCGGACCCGGCGCCGCAACGGCGTCGACCGACGCCGCGTCCGGCGCCGCTTGAGACCCTTCATCTCTACAGTCCGGCTCCGATCATTCCTCCTGTTTATCAGGAATCGGACGACGGGGGCGACTGGGAGGGGTTTGAGGACCCTCTGGCTGTTCAGTCGCAGCTTTCACAGGACTGGGCAGATGAACTGGGGGAGGCCAGTGGTCTTGATACATCGCCAGACACTGGATTCACTTCTCCTCCGACTGTGGCTTCGGAGGAGGGTGCAGCATTTTCTGTGGTGCTGCGCAAGGCGGCCGCAGCCCTTGGGCTCGAGCTGCCTGCCGTGGCTGTGAGGACTAACATCCTCACTGAGGTGCTTCAAACCGCAGCAAGCTCCACTGAGCCTCTGCTGCCGTTCAATGAGGCCCTCACTGACGTTCTGCAGGGCACCTGGTCCAAGCCCTCCACAGTTCCTCCTGTGGATAGGAACGTCGCCAGGCGCCACCGCCCTGCTCCGGGCGACCCCAGTTTCCTGTCCCAACACCCCACCCCCGAGAGTCTGGTTATCCAGGCCTCTACCTCCCAATCCTCCTTCCCGACCGCTCCGCCGGACCGGGATTCCAAGAGACTCGAGCAGTTTGGCAAGAAACTGTTCTCGTCCCTTAGTTTGGGCCTGCGGTCTTTAAACACCGCCTGTCTCTTGGACCGTTATTCCCATTCTCTGTGGGATACGGTGGAGGACGTGCTGCCCCTGTGTCCGGAGGAGGTCCGGACACGTCTTAACCAGGCTTTGGCCGATGGGAGGGATGCAGCGCGGCACGCCATACGATGTGGGCTTGACACCACGGACTCGCTGGGTCGGGCGATTTCCACCACGGTGGCACTCCGTCGCCACGCCTGGATGCGGTCCACGTCATTTTCCGGGGATGTCCAGAACACCCTCATGGACATGCCCTTTGATGGCACTCGCCTGTTTGGTGAGAAGGCGGACAGTGCGCTGAACCGCTTTAAGGACTCCCGGGCTACGGCCAAGTCCTTGGGCCTCTCGGCTCCGCGGGCGCACACCTCCGCTTTTCGCCCCTTTCGTGGCCAAGGAAGGGGCGCCTCCTCACGTCCGCCCAGCCACCAGCCGCAGAACCAACCTGCGCGCGGTCGCGGACGTGGTTTCCGCCGTGGCGGATCTGGAGGACGACGTGGTCAGCCCACATCCACCCCGGCAGCATCCGCCTCAAAGCCTTCCTAGTCCGAGCTTTCAGGCCCATTCCACGCCAGTGGGCGGCAGAGTTCGCCATCACCTGCTCCACTGGCGGTCCATTACATCGGACAGGTGGGTGCTGCAAATCGTCCGAAGGGGCTACTCCCTCCCCTTCGAGACGACCCCTCCAGCCATGCCACCGCAGCTCCACCGTATCTCGGGGGATCATTTGAATCTTCTCCGCGAGGAAGTTTCGGCCCTCTTGGCCAAGGGGGCCGTCGAGCGCGTTCCGAGTCCAGAAGTAGGTCGTGGTTGCTATTCCCACTACTTTCTGGTTCCCAAGAAGGGCAAAGGGGGCCTACGCCCCATCTTGGACCTCCGGAACGTCAATGCCTTCCTCCGAAAGGAAAGGTTCAAGATGTTAACCTTGGCTCAGGTTCTAGCTGCCCTAGACCCCGGAGACTGGATGGTAGCGTTGGACTTGCAGGACGCATATTTCCATGTCCCCGTCCTGCCGGCCCACCGGCGTTACCTGCGGTTCACGGTGGGCCACGAGCATTTTCAGTTTACCGTGCTCCCCTTCGGCCTCACCAGTGCCCCTCGGGTGTTCACGAAAGTGATGGCGGTGGTCGCAGCTCATCTGCGCAGATCAGGGGTTCCAGTCTTCCCCTATCTCGACGACTGGTTGTTGAAGGCGGGCTCGCCCCAGGCAGTCGTCTCCCACCTCCAGACTACGGCGGATCTCCTGCATTTGCTGGGATTTTCCATCAACGTGCCGAAGTCACACCTGAGTCCCTCTCAACAGCTCCTCTTCATCGGAGCAGTTCTCGATTCGGCGCAGTTCCGGGTCTATCCACCGGAACAGCGGGTCCGGGATATACAGGCCCTGATTCCCATTTTTCGGCCTCTATCCTGGGTTTCGGTCAGGCTAGTGTTGCGGCTTCTGGGGCTGATGGGCTCCTGCATCCTACTAGTGCATCACGCCAGGCGGCGCATGCGGGCTCTGCAGTGGGACCTGAAGTTTCAGTGGGCCCAGCATCACGGCAACCTGTCCGACCATGTCTTGATCTCGGAGGGCACTGCACAACAGTTGCAGTGGTGGCTCACGGACCGCGATTGGGTCATGGGCAGGAGCCTCTCCCTTCCCCAACCGGAGCATGTCGTAGTGACGGATGCGTCCCTCCTGGGCTGGGGTGGCCATATGGGAGAGGCGGAGATCAGAGGCCTCTGGTCTCCGGCGGAGTCTCGTCTCCACATCAACCTGTTGGAGTTGAGAGCGATCCGACTTGCACTGAAAGCCTTCCTTCCCTCTGTCAGGGGCAGTGTCGTGCAGGTGTTCACGGACAACACCACCGCCATGTGGTATTGCAACAAACAGGGCGGGGTGGGGTCGTGGACCCTTTGTCAGGAGGCTCTGCGCCTCTGGACGTGGCTGGAACACCAGGGCGTCACCCTAGTGGTTCAACATCTGGCGGGCTCTCTGAACGCCAGAGCGGACGAACTCAGCCGCCGGTGCATGATGGATCACGAATGGCGTCTGTACTCCGAAGTGGCGCAAGGTCTCTTTCTGCAGTGGGGAGAGCCTTGGTTAGATCTATTCGCCACCGAAGAGAACGCGCAATGTCAGCAGTTCTGCGCGTTGGAATTTCCAAGGCGGCACTCGCTCGGCGACGCTTTTCGTCACGAGTGGAGTTGCGGTCTGTTGTACGCCTTTCCGCCTATACCACTTCTGCCCAGAGTGCTGAAGAAGATCAGGCACGACCGGGCCCAAGTCATCTTGGTGGCTCCGGATTGGGCACGAAGATACTGGTATCCCGAGCTACTCAGTATGTTGACCGATCCCCCGATACGTCTGCCCCTTCGGGAGGATCTTCTGTCGCAGCAGCAGGGGACGGTCCTCCACCCGAACCTGTCCAGCCTCCACCTCCATGCGTGGAGATTGAGCGGCGGCAGTTGATGCCATTTGACTTGCCTCCTGAAGTCTGTGATATCATTCTGGCAGCCAGGCGTCCCTCCACAAAGACGGTATACGCCTGCCGGTGGAACAAATTTGTGGCATGGTGCACAGCAAAGGCTGTGGATCCCCTTTCCGCCCCTCTTTCTGAGGTTCTTCTCTTTCTTCTTTCTCTGGCCCGGCAGGGCTCTGCCCTGGGCACCCTGAAAGGTTATCTTGCTGCCATCTCCGCCTTCTTGCGGCTTCCTGATCAGCCTTCTCTTTTCAAGTCCCCTGTGGTTACACGCTTTCTGAAAGGCATTACTCACACGTTCCCTCCTGTCCCTTTTGTAATGCCTCAGTGGGACTTGAATCTGGTCTTGACTTTCCTGATGTGCGCTCCCTTCGAGCCTCTTCACAATTGTCCTCTTCGTCTTCTGACTCTTAAGACTGCTTTTCTGGTAGCCATCACCTCGGCTAGACGGGTGAGTGAGCTCCAGGCTTTATCTTCAAAGCCTCCTTTTCTGTCTGTTCATCCGGACAAGGTTGTCCTTCGGCCTCGTCCCTCCTTTCTTCCGAAAGTGGTGACTCCATTTCATCTTGGGCAGTCTGTCACCTTGCCCACCTTCTTTCCGCCTCCGCATCCTTCCAAAGAGGAAGAGAGGCTCCACCGTCTGGACCCAAAACGTGCGCTCTCCTTTTATCTGGACCGCACTAAACAGTTCCGGGTGGACGACCAGCTTTTTGTTGGGTACGTGGGCGCTAAGAAGGGGAAAGCTGTGCACAAACGGACCATCTCTCGGTGGGTCGTCTTGTGTATCAAAATTTGCTATTCTTTGGCAAAAAAGGACCCTCCTGTTGGGCTGCGCGCCCATTCTACTCGGGCCACAGCGGCTACTACTGCTTTGGGACGGGGAGTCCCTTTGCAGGACATCTGTCAGGCGGCGACGTGGGCTTCGTTACACACGTTTGCCAGGCATTATTGCCTTGACAGCCAAGTCCGGAGGGATGGCTTCTTTGGCCGTTCTGTCCTCCAGGACTTTCTGGTGTGATCTTGGTTCGCAGACCCACCACCGGGGAAGGTATTGCTTGGGTATCTATTCTAAGGTGAGGAATCTAACTAACGTGTTTCTTTCAGATGAACAAGTTACTTACCTTCGGTAACGATGTATCTGTAAGAAACATTAGTTAGTTAGATTCCTCACCGACCCACCCATCCTCCCCGTTCTGCGAACTGACATCTAGGGTTAAGGTTATCCTTTTCAGGCCCCTAGATTTTATTTTTGGCACCAGTGTCGGTCTTTGCATGGCTCTGCGTTCCTGGCGCGGAAAGCTATGTACAAGAACTGACGTCAGCGCGCGAGGGCGGCGTCTAAGTACTCCCGACGACGTCATTCCGGCGCACGACGCCGACGACGGACGCGGAGCCGCAGACGACGCCTAGCGACGCGCAAGGGGTATTGCTGACGAAAAATCTTCCGGATCCAGTCTGACGCCTGGGGATATTCTAAGGTGAGGAATCTAAGGTGAGGAATCTAACTAACTAATGTTTCTTACAGATACATCGTTACCGAAGGTAAGTAACTTGTTCATTTTGTCACATGAAATCTCACATATAGTTGTTAGTTGGCATGGTATTTGGTGTTGGTTGCCTCCTCTGACAGGCCATGGGCATTAAAAGATTTGCACCATGGGAGTCCGTGTTAAGCCATTTTTGGTGGGTTCCTGTAATATTTTGATAACTACTTTGATATATAATTGGAATTTAATGATTTCATGCCTTATGACTGACTTATGGGAAAGTCACAAGTAAATATTTAAGAATATGGCTCAGTTTGGTTCTTTGGGAACAGATATGTCAAATGGACGACTTGTTTTTTATGAAAAGCTTTGATGAAGGCAGTAGGTCAGATTTATTTTTGGGAAAACCATATGTTATATGCATTATGCTTTTAAAAGGTGGATTGTTAGTGCTTTGTGTTAAAAGCTTGTGGACAAGTATTTTGTCACTTAGAATGCCATAGTAGGTGAGGCTTTTCATACTAGTTACACCCTCTGATAAATCTTAAGTGTTAGAAAAGTTGCACTGTAAAAAGTCTTGCTAGGCCCTCTTAGGAAGGATTGTACATTGTTTCACCAATTGTAATTTCATTTATATTCATAAATATTTTATTGTATGCATGATGGTTGCCTTGTGGGAAAGCTTATGCTTAGTCAGTTCTCCTGGGTTAGTCATGGTGAGAAGCCAAAGATACAATCTATAGGCCTCACTGGTTCATTGAGAAATGTTGTCAGTTGCCTCGGGTATGATCTTTTTTATTAGGGATGGTTATCATAAAAAGTAGTGGGCCGCTGTTATTTATTTTAAAAAACATATTAAAGTCAGTAGTCCTTATGGGTGGATTGGTGTTACACTGTTTTGAAGCCTGTAGGTAGGCATTTTGTTGAATTAAATCTCACCATAGTAAGCATGGGTTTGGTTGATGGTCGCCCCCTTGGATACAGCTTGGGGGTAGATTTTTGCTCTTTGATTATTCTTATAAACATCTTCAAGAGATGGTTGTGTGGTGTTTTGGCAACTGCAATTGTGTTCATATTTGTAATGTTGGGAATGTAAACCTGATAAGTGCATTGTGGGAAAGCTTGCACTCAATACGGTAGGCCTGAGTAGTTTGTGACAAGCTAGTGATAAAGGCTATAGGCTTGATTGTTCCTTTACGAAAAGTGTCATATCCCAATGGTCTGATAATTATGCGAAACGTTGCAACAAATGTCGCTTACTTATTGTGAAAAGCATATGCTGAAGGCAACATGCTTTTAAAGGTGATTGTAATTGCACTGCGCCAAAGGTTGTAGACCGATATTTTCCTACACGGAATCTCATAGATTACCATAGTAGGCGCGTTTTGATGTGGATTACTCTTAATTGACAAACCTTGAAGGTTGAAGATTGTTTACTGATAATACCGGCTAAATCCTCATAGGATGGCCTAACAAGTTTAATCGAGTTTCATTCTCACTATGCTTCCATCCATTACAGATTACAGCATGGGTCAGTATATCAGTTAACTTCTGGCATTGGCTGTATTTCTGTGAGTGATGTTGTTTTTTCTTATCACGTGTGCACCTGTGCCTGAAAATGAGTACACTACAAAGAGCTGCAGCATTAAACAGTAGCAGGGATTTTTGGAGCATAATCAATGCTCCTTTTTTAAGAGAGGAGAATGAGACTTCTCTAGAGACGTGTGTGGATGAGGACGCATGGGTAGAACACGTTGAAGAACTTTTGGGGAAATCTGTGCAAGTAAATGTTCCCCTCACACTTTTCCCAGCCTATAATACCGGAGATACCTTATCTTTTAGTTTGGATGAAATAAAACTTGTGCTTAATCACTCCAAAAGATCTTAGGCCCCTGGCCCTGACGGGGTCCCTATCGACGACTTTTTGGATAACCAGGACCTGTGGGCCTCATTAGTCACAAATGTTTTTAACACCATAGTCCAAACAGGTCCGTTGGCATCCTGGAAAAAGACGGTCATAATACTGATTTACAAGAAAGATGACGAGGCTGCCCCAAAAAATTATAGGCCTATAGCTTTATTAGATACCACAGCAAAATTAATGGGGTGGGTACTTTTGAACAGAATGGAGGAGTGGGCTCATGAAAGGAACATAATTATTTCCAGCCAATATGGCTTTAGAAAGGGAAAGGGGACTGTGGATCAGTGCCTTAACTTAATCCTCATAATTGCGAAGTACACAGCGGCTAAAAATGGCCATTTATATATGGCCTCTATGGATTTATCGTCCGCCTTTGACGGTGTGGCTCATTCTAAGTTATGGGTAATGACTGAAGCCATGGGAATAGAGATCCAGATAATTAATCTTATCCGAGAGATGTACTCCGATGCCACAGCTTGTGTTTGTTACGGGAAAAAGGGAGAATGTACAAGGTATTTTGGAATTACCCGCGGTGTCAGGCAGTGGTGCGTTCTGGCCCCATTTTATATTTGCTTTATATACCAATGCGGTGGAGTCGGCTTTGGTAAGCTCTACTTCAGAAGACCCGCTTATCAAATCTTCTCCTGTCCCGATACTCATCTATGCAGAAGATGCAGTGCTCTTGGCACAAACTGGTAATGTACTGCAGAGACTCATAGAGGAGTATGTAAAATGTATGAATAATTTGGACATGAAGAGAAATCAGACAAAGTCCTTTGGACCTGTGGTAGGTACTAGCCCAGTGAAACATCCCAGATTGTCTATTGAAGGGCGAAATCTAGAGATTGTGGACTCATTTAATTACCATGGGATTATCTTTAATAGGAAAAACACATGGATAGATATGGTGACTAATAGAGGAATTAAAATGGAAAAAAGTTTTGAAGGGCTATTTAGATTTGTAAAGTAACTCGGTTCAAAGCTACTAAACGTAATAAAAAAGATTTTATGTCTTACAATGTGCAGTCAAAAATAAAATTGTAAAGTTAACTGTCTAACAATTGTGGTGTACAGAGTGTGACTTGAAAGGCTGTAGGATGGCAGTTTTTTTCTAGCACAGCCTTTGAAATGAACTGTACAAACATTTCAAAATGTATTTTAGTAGTTACAAAAGCACTTTTTGTAATTCTGTGTGATGAAAAAAGTTTTTAATAGGATGAAATCAAATCAGAACACTTTCCTTGCTGATGTGCAAATGATAAACCTTTTTGCTGGAACCCAATTTTCACAGATTATTGTTTATACAATATATCGTTTTAGCAGTAAAAATGCATGTTGGTGGGATAGTTTGTGGCCATTTCAGTGGAAAATGTGCTGTTTGTAAATGACAGTGCGCTACTAGATCATGCTTTAGTAATACATTTATTAAAAGTGAGTTGTAAACTTGAATTTAGAAACATTCCTACGGGTCAAGTACATCACAGTTAACCCGTTCGCTGCTTCTGTCGGCCAACGGCCATCGCGAGCACTACCTCCGTAGTAATGCGCACGTCCGTTGGCCGACGCGGCCCCGCCCACTCTCCAAAGCCACCGCGGCGGATTTTCGGGCGCGGTAAACTGGTTAAATTGAGTAGATTATTCAAGTCACTAGACCTGTAGGTCTAGTAACATTTTAATGATTTTTCGAGGGATTAAATATTTTGAGAGAAATTACACAGCCAGAGCCAGCAATATCTTCACCCTTACTTACATTTAATGATGCCCTCACAGGTACTCTGATGGCTACCTGGTCAGACCCATGTCCTTCTTGAGAAGGCTTCGACCAGTAAGGTGAATCTTAACTTATTTCCAAACACTTCGCCGGATAGTGAATCTAAAGGGATTCATGCCTTTGGAAGACATTGGTTTTATTCCTTCAGTCTGGCTTTGCAGTCCATAAATGCTGTCTGGTTGTTTGGCTGATATACCCATGTCCTTTGGGACATGGCCTGCGAGATTTTTCCGGTAGTCCTAAATGATCTTAGGGCCTCTGTGGCCTAGATGATACATGATGGGCAAGGCGCGGTTACTACAGATTGACTTTTACAGGGCGGTTGATACCAGTGTTGTCCTTTGTAGATATGCAGTCTGATGGACTTTGGAATTTTTAAAGATGATAGCATCTGTCCTCCAATAGGCTACCTTGCATGAATGGATTTTGTGGGTAAGGCGTCTAGCAGAAAGGGTGACATCTATCACCGTTTTCAGCAATTTGAAATCAGTCCATTGCTACCGGTCAATCTCCATGCATGCAGTTTGCGCAGATTTGGTTGGAAAACCCTGCCCTATTGCTAAAAAATAGAAGGTCCTCCCGAATGGGTAGTCTGTTGGAGGACTGGGTGCCACTCTCTCGTGGCCCATTCCGTGGCCATATGATGAATTAATGTGGTCGTTCCTGGTCTTCTTCAAAACTTTGTGCAGAAGATTTCAGCAGTTCCTTTTCTTGTAATGAGAGTACTTGTGGAAATTCAAATGAGCAAAATTGTTGAAATTATGGGCTGTCGATGGTGGTGGAAAGATATGAACAAGATTCACCCGACTGGCAGAAGACACACCTCGGGATGTAACCACCACTTGTGATCCAGCAGATGACACCGGCTCAGTTTGTTAGTGTTCAGGAGGGCCTGCCAGGTGATTAGTTACCAGAAAGATGCTGTGGAACTTCAGCCATCTCCAGAGACACAAAGCCTCCTGGGATAGGACCCAAAAGCCCCCTCTACATTGCTTGATGCAGTAATACACAGCGGAGGTGTTGTCTACGAAAACCTGTACAAGCCTCCCTTTGATTGATGAATGGTAAGAAGGCCTTCTGGGTCAGACAAATTTCCCACAGCTCCAGCAGATAGATGTGGAAGCAGCCCTCCACTGAAGATCAGAGTCCTGTGTTTTTCACCTCTCTCAGGTGACTTCCTCGACCCAGCAGTGATGCGTCTGTCACCATTAACTCCAGGTGGGAAATGGAGAGTGACACACCACAAGCCAAACTGGTTGGTCAGCCTCCACTGCAATCTTGAGCTGCTTCTTCTGAGATCTGGATGATGTCAGAAAGGCTGCCGCGATACTGAGCCCACTGGGACTTCCAAGTTCCACTGTAGGGCTCGCACATTCCACCTGGCATGGTTAACAAGAAGGATGCAAGGCTGAGAGACCAAGATGCTTCGGTGCTGCCATGACCTGGATCCTGTGAGTGAGCCTGAAACATCGAAATCATAGCCAAATGCCCTGGGCATATTGCTTCTAAAACCATGAACTCTACTGTATTCTGGAGCACCCCAATGAGTGTAAGCTTCTGTGAGGGAACTTTACCTAATTAGTAATCAAACCCAATGATATCAAAAGGTCCGTCCTCATCCAGAGGTGGTCCATGACTGACTGTGGCAAGTCTTCCTTCAGCAGCCAGTCGTTGATGTACAGGAAAACAGTAGTCCTGGCATCTAATACCACCATTACTTTTATAAACCGCTGTGGGGTGCTATTGGGACTGAAAGGGAGCGCAGTAAATTGAAAATGCCCCAGGCCCACTTTAAACCACAGGTGACACCTGTGGACTGCAGGACACCAACCAGTTGCCAAAGGCTCTGATCTAAAGTAAACATTTTGTATCTTTCCTTTAGCAGGACGGTTTTTAGGGGATGATGGTCCAAGATAGGCCTGCAGTCTCAATCCATTTTTGGGATGATGAAATAGTAAAAGTAACAACCCCCTCTTTTTCCTAGTCTAGTACCCTCTCTAAGGCACCACTGGAGAGCAACAAGCTTACCACCTGTAGCAGGATAGACAGATGCTCTTCTGAAATCAGTTCTGATGTTTGATTGATATTTGGTGGGGAGACGAAAAAATATAGGGCATGACCTTTTTGATAACTTGCAAGACACATGTTTTTGTATGTGATCCACAGAAGGAAGTGCCTGATCTTACCTTCTACTGGTTGGGAATGTGCAGCTGATATAAACTACAGTGATTTGTTGGTCGTCGTAGGAGGGGAAGATAAGTTAGAAGGCTGGTGCCACTGCTGGCCTGCACTTTGCTTGTTGATCTGCGCCCATAGCCGGCACAGGACAGACCTAGCTGTTACACCACTGGTTGTGAAGGCTGTCTCTGCCTATACGACAGCCCTCTCAAGTAGCCCCTAAATTTTCAACACTTGTGCACACTTATTTTGGCAGGGGTCAGTAGACCACTTAAAGGCCTTTTATTTGTTTTGGCTTCAGTCCAGCAAGGCCTTACAGCATGTACTGCAAAAGGTTATTTGCTGGCCCTTTTGGCCTTTCTACGTTTTTCATACTAATCGTCTTAATTGACATCACCTGTTGTGATGTGATTTATTAAATGCTTGACACATGTTTCCTCCCAAGCAGTTTGTGATGCTGTAGCCCATTAGTCCCAACCTTGAATTGGTCTTGACATTACTCATGCGAATGTCCTTCAGACCGATGCATAGCTGATTGCTGTGTCTCTTGACCTTGAAGACTCTTTCTCATTGTGATTACATCAGCTCTTTGCATGAGTGGACTACAGGCACTTTCAGGGCAACCACCCTACACCACCTTATCTCAGACAAAATGGTGCTAAGGACTTCTTGTTAAAAGTTGTGACTTCCTTCCACATTGAGCAATCCATCACTCTACCAGTATTCTTTGCCCTCGCTCACCTCTTGAAAGAGGAGATGCTCCCATCCATCCGTTGGACCCAAAGGGCTTTTAGCTTTTACATAGATTGTCTCAAGTATCATAGAGTTGACAGTCTATGCAGAAGAAGACCATTGCAAGGTGGATAGTTCTCTGAATTAAGATCTGCAATCCACTAGCCAAGAAGCAGTCCTCGGAAGGTCTTAGTGCCCTTTCCACCAGAGCTAAAACTTCTACTAATACATTGGCGTGAGGATTGTCTATCTTTGACATCTGCCAAGCAGCGACATGAGCGCCATTGATTATGTTCAGGAAGTACGATGGTCTTGACAGTCGGGTCTGAAGGGAAGTACACTTTACCCACTTGGTTTTGTAAGGCTTTTTGGGCTCTGCCCACTCCACAGACCCTTTGCTTTAGGAAGGGACTGCTTTGGTATCTATACTGAGGTGAGGAATCTGCTGTTAGAAGTATTCATCAAAAGAACAAGTAACCTACGTTCAGGAATGCTCTTTCTGGTGGAATATATCTACCTGCAGATTCCTCATTGCCCACCCACTTCCCTATTCTGTGGAGTGGCTTGTTAACATTCGCATCCTGTTTCCACATTCTCCACCTGCTCAGAAAGATGTTCAGATGGATCCCCACAAAATCCAGAAAGACAGTCATCCACTCACTCATCACCAGCAGACTCTACAACGGCAATGCTCTATGCCGGCATCATCCAGAAACAGCTCAGGAAACTACAAAACATCCAAAACACCCCAGCCAAACTGGTCCTTGACAGCCCTCGCCGCAGCCACATCACACAACACCTCCAACAACTCTACTAGCTCCCAGTCACCAATAGAATCACCTTTAAGCTCCTCACATGCCTACATAGCTCTCCATGACGCAGAACCAGCATATCTGAACCACCGCCTCTCATTCAATGTACCCGCCAGACAACTTTGCTCCGCCCAACTTACCCTGGCCACCATTCCACGGATTCACAAGACCAGAACTAGAGGCAGATCCATCCCCTACCTTGCAGCCAAGACCTGGAACACCCTACCTCTTCACCTCAGGCATTGGCCGTCGCTGACCCAATTCAGGAAGGATCTCAAGACCTGGCTCTTCGACTGAACCTCCACGCCAAGACGGATCAGCAGCCTCCTCCCCACCTCAGTGCCTTGAGAACCTCAAAGGTGAGTAGCAGTGCTTTACAAACCCCTTATTGATTGAATGATTGATCGAGAAAGATCCCTAGTTAATACTCATCACACTGTAACCAACAGTTGTTCACACTGCATCAGAGGGTGCAGAAAAGGAAAAGAAAATGACATTTGTCCAAGGAGTGTCTGTTATATTCGGCTCTGCTCTGTCACTTCCTGGGTGGAATAAAGCCAGTGAAGATTCCCATGACACCATCTAGTGGTGCATGGCAGCACTGTTACAAACCAAAATCTGGATCCATTCTGGTAACTGTGGAATATTCTAAGGTGAGGAATCCGCAGTTAGATAGCATATCCACTAGACAAAGCGTTACCAAATGGTAATTAAATAATTAATCGGTTTGTGAGTGATGTTTGATGACCTGGAAAACCATTTTATTGCTCATTATGCACTGTAGGGGGGTAGTTGACCTTTGGCGTTAATTTAATATTATCTGTTTTTCAGATTTCTTCAGTTTTTTATTTTTGTATCTTGCTGTAAGATTTATCTTTTTTTGCTTTCTGCTCCTGTAGACCCAAACGGTCCTTCTGTGACTGCATAACATTGAATAGGAAGCTGGCATTTCAGCTTGAAGTGAAGTGGCTGATTTGGTCTCTGAAAAACATTGCCTTAGCGAGAAAACAGGATCAGGGTTTCCTGATTCCATAGAGGTGGTTTTGATTGAAATAAATCTTTTGAGGTATGGTGTGCCTGCTTCACTTGCCACGTTTATGCAAGGTCTGCGTTTCCCCGAATGGATGTTAGACCTAAAAACTCACTGGGCGTTTTTCACCGTGTCCAGCAAGTGGCTTTGAATTAGCCGTTGGAGTTAGGTCAATGGATAGATCTGTGGTGGAAGACCCTGTGGAAGAGCACTTCCAAAATATGGTCCAAGTTAATAGTTGCCTTCTCCACCAATTTTAAAATTGATTCAAGTACTCGCTGTAGGGCTTGATAGACATCAGAAAGTTGGACAAATTTGCCTAGAAGATTAAAAGAGCACTCTGGGGAAAAAAAGGCCGGTGCACCCGAAAGATCATGATCTTTCAGAGGGTTATTACTGAGCGTGTTGTTGAGCAGTCCATGGATACCTCTATTCGAGCTAGGGATTCTATTGAGGGTGGGTGTTTGAGCAGGGTTTGAGGAATCATAACCTTTACATTCCTCTCTAATAGGAGAAGCTTCCTCGCCACTCTGCCTATTTGGACCTCCCTGACCTTTGCATGGAGTTCTGAACTTCAAGGGTGGTATCCTAAACTAGAGCCGGAGATGGAATTGCTACGCTGAATGAATCTTTGGGGGAACGGCTACTTGTGAAGAATGGAGGATAGACGGGAGCCCCTCGAGGGATCCTGTATGTAGGGACGTCTTCCTCTGGGTCTTAACCCTATTGGCAACACTCCTGCCCTTCTTGACAGGATTCCCCCACTGCGTAATTCCTTTATAGTGCTTCTTAAGAGAGACGCACTACTTGTAACCCAATGAGAATGTATGTGGAGTAGTGCCGGTTGGTGAGTAGGGTTGATGGGGATTCTGGAGGTCCTTACTTAGGAATATATTAGTCTCAACTCTGCACCTGATTAGGGAGGGCCAGTCTTGCAATAAAAGCACGGTGGCACAGTAGCTTTGGCTTTCTCAGATTCTCATGTTCTGTGCTATTCTTGCATAACTATCCGGCAGTAGCACTTCTCAGTTGTACATCTTGAGTCCGCGAACTTGGCCCGAATCCAATCAGGTATCAGAGCGCTTTACATAGCACCAGTTACGTTGCATCAGGACACACATTCATTTTTTGTTAGGCAAAGGTGTTGTTCAAAGGTGGCAGTTCCGTGGGTTTAAAGTCTGTGTCCCACTCGCTCCTATAGGGTTTTGTAGCCGCCCTCGGCTGACCATCGTGCAACACCAGAGGCTAACTTCTTAGCCTGCTGACCTGGTGGGTGCGAACTTAACCTGTGCCCTGCCACGTGCCTGCAAGATCCCCTGGCAAAAGCCACAATGAGGTTCCCACTTGGCCAGTTTTTTACCAGCATGACCATTCGGGAAATCAACCAAAGCCGGTATATTTCCCTCTTTTCAGTACAGACTTAAAACAGTCATTATAAAAGGAAAGAACTTTAATATGTGTTCTATAGCTTCCTTAAGGACCTCCGACTGCTAATTAAAGTAAAGACAGAATGTCCATGTTAAATATGAAACCAGACTATTCAAACGTATTAAAGCTCATATTTAAACTTCTACTTAAGCATCATAACCAGGCTTCTGCAAACACTTTAAACGTTTACAAAAGGCTGGTATTTTTTCTCGGGTAAACGTGGCAACCCTAGCACAGTGCAGCAGGCCTCACAGCCGCGGAAGTCCACAGGATTGCACGGACGGAGCCAGAGACGTTTTAAGGCATGGGCAAAGTGGCTCTGCCTAGGACCCCAGCCTTTCAGGGGGGCTCTTGATAGAGCCAGCTCTGTTCTGCAGAGTCTGGCCCTGATGACCTTGAATAATTCTTAAGCAGATTGTTTTAAATACAATTTCAATGTGACCTATTTTTTTATCTGGGTGATCTGTGAGAGTCTTGTTACAGACAGTTTGCAGAGAAAAGTTGTGTTTGTTTCATGAAACATCCATAAAAAACCCTTTTTTTTTTTTTTTACATCAAAACAGAACCTCACATATGAGGGATGGGATGGTGGCACAAATATTGTTTGGAGTAATATTAGTGAGCTGCAGTTGTGTTAAAAGATTGAAAAAACATGTCCCTATCCTTGAATATTGGATGTAACTACATTTAGAATTTGGACGAGTGTGTCTGTGCACTGTCAGTGACCTGGCCAAGAGTGCAGGACAGAGCTGACATTGGTTCATAAATTCAGAGCTGTTTCAAGCTGGAGTCCCACAAATACGTTTGGGCCAGGGCCCCCCAAATCCATAAAATGTCACTGGTCAGAGCATAGAAATGCAAACAGTCAACAGGTTATTGAAAGTAGCCATATAGGGTCTGTGACAAGTCAGTTGATATTGTTGAGATCCAAAATAGAGCCGTGATAAATAATGGACAGACACACTGAGATACACTCGGCAAACCCGCTTAGGATCCTGGGTAATGTTGGAGACATGGAAGGTACAAATGTGCCCTGCATGAGAGCAGTATTACGCCTGCTATATGTTGAGTTTGTCTGTGTATCATATTGTGGCTGGGTAAGTAGGTGAATGCAATGAGTGGGTTGGATGAATGTAAGCATTCCTGCAGTGCTTCTTAACCATTTGACCTCCGTGGAGACCCACTATAATTGAATATATTCGAATCTGGGGACCTCCATGGAGTCCTTGTTGGAATCCAGGGACACCACCGAGTCATTAGTGGAATCTGGGGACCCCAGCATACCCAGTTCCGATGATTTGAACCTTGGAACAATGCATAGAGATATAAGATTCAAATGCTGAGGGTGTGCGAGTGTGGGGGGCTATCTCTGCCCCCCCCCATCTACCTACTTTGATTGTCGTGTGTGCTTGTGGACTCCTGAAAAATGACATCACTTACCATTGAAACATTGCTGCAAAGTTACACTGTTGCCAAGTTTTTGCCGTAAATGGTTGTAAACTGTAAACAACGGTAATAATAACAAGTTGAATAAAAGAAATATAGATTCAAGCACAAATATACAAAATATAAAATATAATTACTTCACATGAAAAATAACACTTTATTGATGAGGTTAGAAATGCTCTAAATTTAATTGAGGCCACCATCATCCGTGCTGTACTCTGTTTGACGCACCTGCACTGCTCTAATGAGTCAGTCTGAAGACACCTACTTCATTATTGCTTTCCAATTTCCAGTTCCTTCACATTTACAGAACGTTTTAAACTTTTCAATTTTACCTTTAATTTCCTTATTTCTATACACTTTATTAATTTGTTCATATTATTTGATTTTTAAGCAGGCAGAGACGCCATGAGCAGGAATCGAACCTCAGGTGAAAGACCACTGCATTAGGACAGGGATGAGTGACAAGGAACAGCCAACTTTTGGCCTATAGGTTTCAAGTTATAAGTCAGACCTATTGGCATTGCTAGTTTTTCCTGTATAGGTTATCTTTGTAGGTTTGCGCCACCCTAGAAAGGTTGTTGCAACAAGTACCTTGTTCTTGGAAGGTCCTTCCGGCAAGCTATGGTGCAGTATCTATCAAATTGTGGTTGTCCAAAGGTGGGAATGCAGCAGGTGTAGCGTACATACTGAATAGGTATGTGCATGCATATTGTTTGTGACTTGCTCTGCCATGTAGTTAAGTTGTGTTTTTTTCATTTCAGCTTGCTGCTGATCCAGACCCTAACGTGAAGAGTGGTTCAGAACTTCTGGATAGACTTTTAAAGGTGGGTCCCATTATCTGAAGATCAACATCATCTCTGTGACAGTCTGCTGTCTTGTCCTATCCATAATGAGCATGTGCAAAGTGTCCTTGGGGTTGTTTGAAAAAAAGGAAGGGTCTCCTTCTCAGTGGTCCCCGATCCACAAAGGTATTTGCCCATCTATGTGGAACTTGGACACTCAAATACCTCCATTTATGAGAATTACGTCCCATTTTCTACTCGCACCTTATGACATCTCAATCGTAAACTTTATTTTCTTGCGTGATATGAAGTCACCATATTTGTTTTTTTACAAGTATAATTTCACATTTTGTATTTATAAAACGTGAATTTAATTTACACTAGTAACATAATTTACTCACACCTGACATTACACAGCGTGGAATAATATTTAAAATCTGCAAGTTGCCCCCCAGAGATGGGGGGTCGGTGTACCGTGGCAGGGACACCTTCCTAAGTAAGTGAACATCTAAAAACTCACAAGTTTTTAAATATTCAAACATCTTTCACGTGCACAATTCCACCATGGATACAGTGTGAGTTTTTTTGTATGAAGGATTGGAGTAAATCCGCATTTAGAGTGGGAATGAGGGGAGAGCATCACCAAAATTAAGTGGATGTGGGAGAAGCGTCTCTCAAGGGGAAAATATATTTCACAGTAGGCAAACAACAATTTGAACACGCCATTGCCACAAGAAAGCCAGGTTTGCATACACCTGTTACATTGGTGCATGTAAAATTGCTTTCAAATTTGATTAACAGTTTTATCACCACTCCTGGGAAGTTGTAGCTTCCCAAAGGTGGTACTTAAAATTTCCAGTAAATTCCAAAAAATTAGAACGTTTGCTGCGAAACTCGGTTTAGGTTTCCAGGAGTAAATATCTGGAAATAATACCCAGTGGGGTATTCTTATCAGTGCTTAATTTGAGCCAGTGGTTGCCAGTGGGGCCACCAACATTCATTTTTGTGGACCAGCACTTTGTTTTAAGCATCAGACATTTACCTAGAGCAAGAGAGGGAAAAACACATAGTAGAAAGAGTGAAAAACCGTCACTAAGGGAGAAAACGAGCCTGCAAGAGTGACATAAAGGGGAAAGGGGTGTCTGGGATTGGATTCAAGACTCCACAGAGCACTGACATTAATGGCACCGGCCGCAGACTTCTGAGCAGAGCTTTCGGAACCTGCAGTCATTTTTTTTTGGGTTAAATTAAGCTCCGACCTAATTACATATGGTTGTTGGTGAATGATTCATCTTTTAGAAGCCTAGGTTTTACTGCGCAACAAGGTTAGCACCGGCTATTACTTCCATAGGCTCTTTTCAGAGCTGGCTATTAAAAATTGTGTTTTGGGGTTTCTGCACATTTTGGTTCTAAGATCGGAGCAATACCTTGAAGGCGTTGCCAGTATGTTATGCTTTACAAAAAATGTTTGTTCTTTGCAAACCCCTAAAGAGAGTCAGACCACATTAACCCTCCGACTTCAGAAGTGCCGCTAGAGCAGAGCTGAGAGATCTCTTTTACTTTGAAAGTAAGTACTGGGGACTTCCTCCATAGAGCTGTCTGCAGCTATGAAGTAGTTTTTTTGGGTCTCGCAGACCTGCGTTGCAGCGCGCATGCGTTGCTCGCTCTGCGAGGCTTTATTTAATCGAGTAGATTTCAGAAGGGGACTTGAAGCCCCGCCCATCATTCCTATTGACTGGCGTCATCGTTTATGCTAAACGCTGGCTACCCATTGAAAACGAGGCTTCTTTGTTACTGGCCTGTCTCCTTTTGGGCTCGCCCATCCGGACTGGATCGTTTCCTTGCGGCCTGACACGATCTCCTTTAATTACTGGGTGAAGCACTTTTTTTATTATTTGCGTAATGGCGACAGCTTGTTTCAGTCGCCTTTGGCAAGGGCGGCCGCGTGTTTATTTTTGCATCGCCCTTTAACTTAAAGTGAAAGCGCGATGCAAATATAAACATGCGGCTGCCTTTGCGCAATGGCGAGAGCTTGTATAATATGTTACTATTGTAAATAGCATATAATAATTACATACCTTCCTGTGTCGTACTGGATTTGAAAAATATAATAAAATGTTTGGAACCGACTTATACGTGACACAATTTAGATTTTTTTAAAAATCATTAACAGAATAAACACAATCTAATAACTTCATTCCCAGTAAGCCATCCAGTTCCTCTGCAAGAACCTGCACACCGTAGCCCTTCCTTTATGTCTACGGACAGAGAGACCGGGACAGTTCACCATTTAATTTCCTTCATGCACTTAGGGGCAGTGCTGAGGAGTACCTAAAACTGTCGCTAAATAGATGCGATCCCAAAAGAAGAGCAGGACCGGGGAGCTTCGCGTGACGCAATAACGCCGGGTGAGTGACGTATGAATGTACACGTCGTCGAGCCAGATGTTCAAGATGGCCGGTGTGTGGGGATTCGTGTTCCACTGCTAGGAGTCCAGCTGCCCCTGCCCCTGACCTGGGCTCACGCCGGCCGAGGCGCCTGAGGTATTTTGGGGCATGGGTGAGATGGGACAGTGCAAGCTTTAACCTCCGTTCATTGCATGCCATTTGGACAGACAGTCCAGATCTGCATTGGTTGTCCAGGGAAGAGGCTTACATTGTTCCAGCAGCACTAAGTGCATGAGAATGTAGTGGACAGAACAGTGGCAATCAATAGTCTGAGAAGAAACACTTCTTGGGTTGGAGGGAACTGTAGTATCCCAAGAACGGGGCATGCAAGACTGTAACTCGTTGTAATAGCATGAGTCACGAGCAGGGATGGTTGTAAACTGTTTCAGTTGCTCAGAAAGAGACAAGCATATCTGCGGCAGCACATTAAGAGGAACAGATGGGGGTTTAGTGATACAGGAACGGGACAGACTTTGCCATAACGAGCATCAACGCCCTGGGAGGTAGAAGAAAGTGTTAATGGACTGGAAAAATCTCCTGTCAGCTGAAATAAAAATACATTCCAGGTGGGTGAAAAAGTAATCTGTAAATGCGAAGATAACATTTGGTTAGAGGGTAAAGCATTCATTGATCATACGTTAAACGCAAAGGTAGCATTTTTTAAGGTATTTTGGTTTGACTGGTTGTGTGAATGGGTGATACCACTTACTTTTTTTTTTGTAACTCCCAAATAAGTCTGCTTCCGAAGTTAGTGATACCGGGTTGCATGGCTTGGGTCCTGCAATTGAAAGGCTTGTCACTTTCGTTGTTGCTTTCTCTTGTTATGTTGTGTGTCTTGTTGTCCTCTGATTGCACATATGCATGCGTGGTTTTATTCTCTTGTATGCAAAAAGGTGCACGATTCTCTGTATGATCGTAGCCTTCCTAAATATTGCGCATGTTTTCCACTGCCGTCACTGTCCCTGTACTGTGTTTTTCTTTTCTTTTTTAATCGTTCATGTGTTATCACATCATGGTCGTGACAAGTAGTCTTGTTACTCCTGAGTAACCAGGAAGCTGGTTACTTCCTGGCTAGGTTGGTGTTCTGAATGAGTCCTCTTTGCCTAAGCCGGTGAGTCTTTAAAGATGAAAACTTTTTCTGTTGTTGTGATTTGTTGAATGGCGACAAGGCTGTGCGGAAACTATTGTATTCGAGGATATCTAAGATGGACCAAAAAGATGAACACTTTGCGTGCGCTTTAAAAACCTGTTGAAATGTCTTGAATTTTAATTGAAAGCGCTAGATTGAGGTACTGGCGATAGTGGGCAGTTTTAGTTCAATGCATTTGTGAGCTACGTTTGAGTTGGAATCTTTTTAGGCATTTAGAACTTTTCATATATCGATCACTTCACATTTTCTCTAATTGTAGTGTAGTTCTCTTCCTTGAGACCATTTAATTTATTTATTTATTGAGTTTTATATAGCGCTGGCTAGACCCGGAGGTATCGGAGCGCTTTACATGAGGAACATGGTTACAAAGTTACATCAGTTTCTGGAGCTTAGTTACAGGAATTATATGAGTACAAAAGCATAGCATAATCAAGAGGAAAAAAATAGGCAAGGGGATAGAAGGATAGGGGAGATTTTAAAACGTACTGCGTCAATGCATCTCACGTGTTTTGTTGAGGTGTCTGAACAAGTGAGGGTCGCTAATAAAACAAGCATTTGCAATGCAGTAGGTCTCGCATTTGCGAGAGTTTGAGCTATTGGTATTGTAAATGGCAATGCCTTTTATATATGTGTTTTGAAAACCTGCAAGGGGTGCGTAAACGTGCACTTTGTACTTATAGAACTTGCTTATGAGAAGCAAGGCTGGCAGTAACTGCTCCTCTTTTACTGCCAGACTTGCTTCTCGTAAGTAAGGACTATGGAGCTTATTTACAATCCCCTTGCGCCGCCGATACGTCACTTCTTCCCATTTTAAAAGTGACGCGCCGGTGGTGCAAGAGGCTTGTAAATAAGCCCCTATAAGTACAAGTTGTGTGCTTACGCACCTTTTGGGAGTTTTCAAAACACATAAATAATAGGCATTGTCATTTACACTGCCAATAGCTCAAACCCCAGCAAATGCGAGACCTATTGCATTGCAAATGCTTGTTTTAGTGTGGGAAGAGTACATTGTTCTTTCCAGTAGTCAGATCCTTCGCCTACTATAGGGTTTCTTTGGTGGATGTCACTAACAGGAACGTTAGAAATAAGCAATGATTTACACCAATGTCACCAGAATATGGGTGTAAATGGCTATGAACCAAGGTGTTACACTACAATGGAATATGTTTTCTTTTAGCCCTGAGTAAATCACGGGTTAATCCCCTTTTGTGATAAACATGTATTGGCTTTGTGGCTAAGAACAAAACAACTGAACAGCAAGCTGAAAGAATAAAAAGATAAAAGTGAAATTTGGAACATATCTGAATGGACGTTATGCATTTTATATAAGTGTGTGCCAGAGGCTAAGATTGTACTGAATTTGTGATCATGGATCACATATTGGGGAGTGAGGTAAATCTCCCTACCTTATGAGCTCCGCACCCATATTATTGTACGATAAATACTGTGTGCACTTCTTTTGAGCACCGTTTCCCTTCTACTGATCCCCCATGAGAAAGTACTCCACTATCCTGTCCACAAGCCCTCTCATCCCACCAACAGAAGAAATTACCCATGAGGTGGGCATTGGGTTGGATGGGAAAGACTACGAGTGTTGCTATTCACTCTCCTTCCGATCTCCACTTCCCAGTTAATTTCACACACCTCCTGTCCTCACAAATGCGTCTTTGTTCATGAGAGGGGTGAGTGGAAGCATGTTTGTATTGGTACGCTTGCTCAGAGCCAGATGCTGTTTGGCTTTTTTTCCCCCTAAGAACAAGCAGACTTTGGGTTCTTGCTGTTAGTTGGGGTTATTTTGACTTTATGCAATATTAGATGTATGTTTCAGAAACGTACAGCAATCTAAAACATTCTACTATGATGTTTTAAATGATTGTAATGATTTTAATTAATCAAACAATACATTTATACATAAGTGCCTTTAATTAACAAAAATAACAGAAATGTGACAGAATAAAGACCTATTTCCAGTTCCGGGTACTTTTCTGGATCTCAGTACTAATACTTGTATTCTTTTTAGGTCGAGCCTAGAAGCAGCGTGCATGCGTTGCTCTGCAAGGCATGCTGTAATTCCGCTGTGGAGTTTGAACACACCCACCTCACGCCCAGAGTTTATCATTGGATGCTTGGTCCGCCTTAATAAATCCCATAGTTTTCACCATGGATACAGTGTGAGTTTTTTTGTATGAAGGATTGGAGTAAATCCGCATTTAGAGTGGGAATGAGGGGAGAGCATCACCAAAATTAAGTGGATGTGGGAGAAGCGTCTCTCAAGGGGAAAATATATTTCACAGTAGGCAAACAACAATTTGAACACGCCATTGCCACAAGAAAGCCAGGTTTGCATACACCTGTTACATTGGTGCATGTAAAATTGCTTTCAAATTTGATTAACAGTTTTATCACCACTCCTGGGAAGTTGTAGCTTCCCAAAGGTGGTACTTAAAATTTCCAGTAAATTCCAAAAAATTAGAACGTTTGCTGCGAAACTCGGTTTAGGTTTCCAGGAGTAAATATCTGGAAATAATACCCAGTGGGGTATTCTTATCAGTGCTTAATTTGAGCCAGTGGTTGCCAGTGGGGCCACCAACATTCATTTTTGTGGACCAGCACTTTGTTTTAAGCATCAGACATTTACCTAGAGCAAGAGAGGGAAAAACACATAGTAGAAAGAGTGAAAAACCGACACTAAGGGAGAAAACGAGCCTGCAAGAGTGACATAAAGGGGAAAGGGGTGTCTGGGATTGGATTCAAGACTCCACAGAGCACTGACATTAATGGCACCGGCCGCAGACTTCTGAGCAGAGCTTTCGGAACCTGCAGTCATTTTTTTTTGGGTTAAATTAAGCTCCGACCTAATTACATATGGTTGTTGGTGAATGATTCATCTTTTAGAAGCCTAGGTTTTACTGCGCAACAAGGTTAGCACCGGCTATTACTTCCATAGGCTCTTTTCAGAGCTGGCTATTAAAAATTGTGTTTTGGGGTTTCTGCACATTTTGGTTCTAAGATCGGAGCAATACCTTGAAGGCGTTGCCAGTATGTTATGCTTTACAAAAAATGTTTGTTCTTTGCAAACCCCTAAAGAGAGTCAGACCACATTAACCCTCCGACTTCAGAAGTGCCGCTAGAGCAGAGCTGAGAGATCTCTTTTACTTTGAAAGTAAGTACTGGGGACTTCCTCCATAGAGCTGTCTGCAGCTATGAAGTAGTTTTTTTGGGTCTCGCAGACCTGCGTTGCAGCGCGCATGCGTTGCTCGCTCTGCGAGGCTTTATTTAATCGAGTAGATTTCAGAAGGGGACTTGAAGCCCCGCCCATCATTCCTATTGACTGGCGTCATCGTTTATGCTAAACGCTGGCTACCCATTGAAAACGAGGCTTCTTTGTTACTGGCCTGTCTCCTTTTGGGCTCGCCCATCCGGACTGGATCGTTTCCTTGCGGCCTGACACGATCTCCTTTAATTACTGGGTGAAGCACTTTTTTTATTATTTGCGTAATGGCGACAGCTTGTTTCAGTCGCCTTTGGCGAGGGCGGCCGCGTGTTTATTTTTGCATCGCCCTTTAACTTAAAGTGAAAGCGCGATGCAAATATAAACATGCGGCTGCCTTTGCGCAATGGCGAGAGCTTGTATAATATGTTACTATTGTAAATAGCATATAATAATTACATACCTTCCTGTGTCGTACTGGATTTGAAAAATATAATAAAATGTTTGGAACCGACTTATACGTGACACAATTTAGATTTTTTTAAAAATCATTAACAGAATAAACACAATCTAATAACTTCATTCCCAGTAAGCCATCCAGTTCCTCTGCAAGAACCTGCACACCGTAGCCCTTCCTTTATGTCTACGGACAGAGAGACCGGGACAGTTCACCATTTAATTTCCTTCATGCACTTAGGGGCAGTGCTGAGGAGTACCTAAAACTGTCGCTAAATAGATGCGATCCCAAAAGAAGAGCAGGACCGGGGAGCTTCGCGTGACGCAATAACGCCGGGTGAGTGACGTATGAATGTACACGTCGTCGAGCCAGATGTTCAAGATGGCCGGTGTGTGGGGATTCGTGTTCCACTGCTAGGAGTCCAGCTGCCCCTGCCCCTGACCTGGGCTCACGCCGGCCGAGGCGCCTGAGGTATTTTGGGGCATGGGTGAGATGGGACAGTGCAAGCTTTAACCTCCGTTCATTGCATGCCATTTGGACAGACAGTCCAGATCTGCATTGGTTGTCCAGGGAAGAGGCTTACATTGTTCCAGCAGCACTAAGTGCATGAGAATGTAGTGGACAGAACAGTGGCAATCAATAGTCTGAGAAGAAACACTTCTTGGGTTGGAGGGAACTGTAGTATCCCAAGAACGGGGCATGCAAGACTGTAACTCGTTGTAATAGCATGAGTCACGAGCAGGGATGGTTGTAAACTGTTTCAGTTGCTCAGAAAGAGACAAGCATATCTGCGGCAGCACATTAAGAGGAACAGATGGGGGTTTAGTGATACAGGAACGGGACAGACTTTGCCATAACGAGCATCAACGCCCTGGGAGGTAGAAGAAAGTGTTAATGGACTGGAAAAATCTCCTGTCAGCTGAAATAAAAATACATTCCAGGTGGGTGAAAAAGTAATCTGTAAATGCGAAGATAACATTTGGTTAGAGGGTAAAGCATTCATTGATCATACGTTAAACGCAAAGGTAGCATTTTTTAAGGTATTTTGGTTTGACTGGTTGTGTGAATGGGTGATACCACTTACTTTTTTTTTTGTAACTCCCAAATAAGTCTGCTTCCGAAGTTAGTGATACCGGGTTGCATGGCTTGGGTCCTGCAATTGAAAGGCTTGTCACTTTCGTTGTTGCTTTCTCTTGTTATGTTGTGTGTCTTGTTGTCCTCTGATTGCACATATGCATGCGTGGTTTTATTCTCTTGTATGCAAAAAGGTGCACGATTCTCTGTATGATCGTAGCCTTCCTAAATATTGCGCATGTTTTCCACTGCCGTCACTGTCCCTGTACTGTGTTTTTCTTTTCTTTTTTAATCGTTCATGTGTTATCACATCATGGTCGTGACAAGTAGTCTTGTTACTCCTGAGTAACCAGGAAGCTGGTTACTTCCTGGCTAGGTTGGTGTTCTGAATGAGTCCTCTTTGCCTAAGCCGGTGAGTCTTTAAAGATGAAAACTTTTTCTGTTGTTGTGATTTGTTGAATGGCGACAAGGCTGTGCGGAAACTATTGTATTCGAGGATATCTAAGATGGACCAAAAAGATGAACACTTTGCGTGCGCTTTAAAAACCTGTTGAAATGTCTTGAATTTTAATTGAAAGCGCTAGATTGAGGTACTGGCGATAGTGGGCAGTTTTAGTTCAATGCATTTGTGAGCTACGTTTGAGTTGGAATCTTTTTAGGCATTTAGAACTTTTCATATATCGATCACTTCACATTTTCTCTAATTGTAGTGTAGTTCTCTTCCTTGAGACCATTTAATTTATTTATTTATTGAGTTTTATATAGCGCTGGCTAGACCCGGAGGTATCGGAGCGCTTTACATGAGGAACATGGTTACAAAGTTACATCAGTTTCTGGAGCTTAGTTACAGGAATTATATGAGTACAAAAGCATAGCATAATCAAGAGGAAAAAAATAGGCAAGGGGATAGAAGGATAGGGGAGATTTTAAAACGTACTGCGTCAATGCATCTCACGTGTTTTGTTGAGGTGTCTGAACAAGTGAGGGTCGCTAATAAAACAAGCATTTGCAATGCAGTAGGTCTCGCATTTGCGAGAGTTTGAGCTATTGGTATTGTAAATGGCAATGCCTTTTATATATGTGTTTTGAAAACCTGCAAGGGGTGCGTAAACGTGCACTTTGTACTTATAGAACTTGCTTATGAGAAGCAAGGCTGGCAGTAACTGCTCCTCTTTTACTGCCAGACTTGCTTCTCGTAAGTAAGGACTATGGAGCTTATTTACAATCCCCTTGCGCCGCCGATACGTCACTTCTTCCCATTTTAAAAGTGACGCGCCGGTGGTGCAAGAGGCTTGTAAATAAGCCCCTATAAGTACAAGTTGTGTGCTTACGCACCTTTTGGGAGTTTTCAAAACACATAAATAATAGGCATTGTCATTTACACTGCCAATAGCTCAAACCCCAGCAAATGCGAGACCTATTGCATTGCAAATGCTTGTTTTAGTGTGGGAAGAGTACATTGTTCTTTCCAGTAGTCAGATCCTTCGCCTACTATAGGGTTTCTTTGGTGGATGTCACTAACAGGAACGTTAGAAATAAGCAATGATTTACACCAATGTCACCAGAATATGGGTGTAAATGGCTATGAACCAAGGTGTTACACTACAATGGAATATGTTTTCTTTTAGCCCTGAGTAAATCACGGGTTAATCCCCTTTTGTGATAAACATGTATTGGCTTTGTGGCTAAGAACAAAACAACTGAACAGCAAGCTGAAAGAATAAAAAGATAAAAGTGAAATTTGGAACATATCTGAATGGACGTTATGCATTTTATATAAGTGTGTGCCAGAGGCTAAGATTGTACTGAATTTGTGATCATGGATCACATATTGGGGAGTGAGGTAAATCTCCCTACCTTATGAGCTCCGCACCCATATTATTGTACGATAAATACTGTGTGCACTTCTTTTGAGCACCGTTTCCCTTCTACTGATCCCCCATGAGAAAGTACTCCACTATCCTGTCCACAAGCCCTCTCATCCCACCAACAGAAGAAATTACCCATGAGGTGGGCATTGGGTTGGATGGGAAAGACTACGAGTGTTGCTATTCACTCTCCTTCCGATCTCCACTTCCCAGTTAATTTCACACACCTCCTGTCCTCACAAATGCGTCTTTGTTCATGAGAGGGGTGAGTGGAAGCATGTTTGTATTGGTACGCTTGCTCAGAGCCAGATGCTGTTTGGCTTTTTTTCCCCCTAAGAACAAGCAGACTTTGGGTTCTTGCTGTTAGTTGGGGTTATTTTGACTTTATGCAATATTAGATGTATGTTTCAGAAACGTACAGCAATCTAAAACATTCTACTATGATGTTTTAAATGATTGTAATGATTTTAATTAATCAAACAATACATTTATACATAAGTGCCTTTAATTAACAAAAATAACAGAAATGTGACAGAATAAAGACCTATTTCCAGTTCCGGGTACTTTTCTGGATCTCAGTACTAATACTTGTATTCTTTTTAGGTCGAGCCTAGAAGCAGCGTGCATGCGTTGCTCTGCAAGGCATGCTGTAATTCCGCTGTGGAGTTTGAACACACCCACCTCACGCCCAGAGTTTATCATTGGATGCTTGGTCCGCCTTAATAAATCCCATAGTTTTCATTGGCGAATTAAGTACATTTGTCTCGCCTTGTGCTGTTATGTTCCCGGCCTGCCCCTGCTACATGAATCGTTTCGAGATTGGCCATATGTTTTGGTACGCGCACTGCATTTCTTTTTTCCTCTGCTTGTTTTGTTACTTTCCTGTTCGTGTTTCACTTTGCTTGCCCCACCCCTCCCGTTGTCCGTCTTCACTTTGCTCCCGCCTCCCTCCCATTGTCCGTGTTCACTTTGCTTCCGCCCCACCTCCTGTTGTCCATGTTCACTTTGCTCCCGCCTCCCTCCTGTTGTCCGTGTTCAGTTTCTTCCTGCCCCCTTCCACTGTCCTTTCTTTTGCCTTTGTTCCCACCCCCTCCCGTTGTCCGTGTTGTCTTAATTCCCGCTCCCTCCTGCCGTACTTTCTGTTGCCTTTCTTCCCGCCCCCCTCCCGTGCTCACCCGTGACATGCACAGCCGTAGCTGCCTGGGGAAGACGTGCAGCATCTGTTGCTGTCATGGAGAGGCCGGAAGGGTACACACCTTCATCAACAACAAAAACATACTGTTTATCTCTGTAGGGGTTAGAAAAGAAGCACTGCTTCCTAGTTTTACATCACATATGTTCGATATGAAGGCAATAGTGCGAAAGACTGTGGGTATGCACATATCCTACTTGGTAAATCGCCATAAACAGGTTTTAAGTGGGCCGGATCTCTCCGAGTCGCATACCCGTTAGTAATTAAAAAGAGACATTTCAAATAATACTGATCGATTTCTGAACAATTAATGTAAAAAAACATTTAAGGTGTTACGCGTAAATGATTTTGTTCCTGTTTATATTTCACATGTTTTACTTAATCTTGCACCAAAATAGTGGTTGGATGGCAGACTATAGGGCTAAAAATATATATATAGTTGACATGTTTAAGCCACAACCTTAATTACATAGGTCCTGCCCCTTTTAAAGACCCCTGACTTATTGCACCCCACATAAATCCCTGTCCATTCCCTCAGTCCTTTGTAATATCCGTAGTACTTAAAATGGAAACAAGCATTTGCAATGCAATAGGTCTCGCATTTAGTGAGAGTTTGAGCTATTGGCATTGTAAATGACAATGCTTTTTGTTTATACTTTTGAAAGCCTGCAAGTGGAACGTAAACACGGACTTTGTACTTATAGTTCTTGCTTACAAGAAGCAAGGTTGGCCGTAAAAGAGGCGCAGTTACTGGCAGCCTTTCTTCTCGTAATCAATGACTATAAGTACAAAGTGCGTGTTTATGCACCCCCTGCAGGTTTTCTAAACACATAAATAAAAGGCATTGTCATTTACAATGCCAATAGCTCAAACTGTCGCAAATGCAAGACCTATTGCTTAGCAAATGCTTGTTTACACTGAGTACCTGTGTGGACCCTGTTGCCGAAGGTGCTTTGCAGAAGGCTGTGCGCTTTTTAGTGGCTAGAATAAGCCTGTGGCCCTGTTGAAGGTTTACTCACCAGCCCTATGTGTAGGCCTCTGGTCAGCCAAACCTGTCTCTTCCTCATCGCGAGAGGGCGGCAGGCTTCTGAAAAACCAACCACGAGACAGCTTGTCTTTACGTCCTCTACTAGCACTTTCCTGGTGTCACAATGGACAACTGCTTTCATTCCGGCCCAATAGTCACATGAGATTGCTGTTCTCACTGTGAGATTGGTCCTTGCGCCACAATTGTTGTACTTATTTGTATTGTTTGGTGTTGTCCATTGATTCCGTCATAGTTTACTTTCTAACTTCATCATATTATAAGAGATATTGTAAAGTTATTGTGATCACACAACGTTGGCTCGACATTCATACTTGGTTGCCATTAGGATAGCTGTATTGCACTGTCCCTAGACTTGCCACACACCTCCCTTGAGCAGATCCTTGGACTGCTCACCCACATACACCTCGGGAGACCAGCTCATTTAGGTGACACATTCACTTTGTTGCTGACTGAGTATCAGAAGCACTGATTACCTCCTCCTAAGTCTTCCTTGCCACATGATTAACGAAGTGAGCTTCAGCTCCACAACAGAACCTCCAGAGGCGCTTTCAGGTAAGTGATTCCTTCTGTAGCAGGAACGTGGGTCCATGGTTGGTGGTCCTGGTCTAGTGGGCTTTGGGAATCTAGGACCCCCACCTTCCCAGGTATCCGGTCAGGGCCGGAAAGGCTCTGCCCTAGCGAGGCAAGGGTTTACAGGGGGGCGGCCGGGGTGGTCTGGGGCTCTGCCTAACGGCCCCTTCTGACCCCCCCAGCCGTGTAAGCAATGTAATTGGACATTGTTTATGCCCGGGCGGTTGCTCCTTTGATCTGGGATTTGTTTTCCCTTTTTCCCGCTCCCGGTCTCTGGCTGTGTGGAGCGGGACGGCTTTCCGCGAGTCTTTGCTTTCCTTTGCGGGATGGGCAACCTATTGCCTAGTGCCAATTTTCTTGGGTTACGGGGGCCTTGCGGCGGCCCGTGCTGGGTCGGTCCCGACCAGCTTCCCGCGTGTTTGGGGGTTGCCTGGCTACAGGGGCTTGCGGCTTTTCGGGGGTACAGGAGTCACCCGTCGTTAACTTACTAGCCTCGACCGGGTCTACTCTGGCTGCTCCTTTGTTGAGCGTGGACTCTGCGGCCTGGGTTTAATTCCATGCAGCACCCGCTCCCAGAGTAGGCACACGCGCTGACAGGTGCCGTGCATACCTGCATGCAGCCCGGAGCCACGCACTGCTGCCGTAGCCTCAGTTGAACCCTGTCCTGTTTGAAGCCACGCACCTCACCCGTTCCTCAGGCCGACGGCGTGCGGCTTGTGATATGTACTTGTGTCCTTTGAGTGGCGCCAGTCCTTTGGGCAAATTCCTTTGGTGTCTTCTTCAGTACATTGTCAGTTATAGTACTATCACCTTCAAACGCATGGCTTTCATTGTGTTTAGTTTTTTTGGCGTATCTTGCACACGCGCATTCGCACTACATTCTGCTCACGCAGCGTGACTGTAAAACCTGTTTTTCAGCTGGCTGTGGTAGTGAGCAAGTGGTGTTGGGAGCTCTCACATCTGCTCAGCTCTTCTGCTGCTGTCACGTTAAGGCTCTCCCATTTCGTTGTTTTTTGGGTCGTGGTGACCCGGTGCTGTATAACGGGAACAACGTACTCTGGGTGAGTGCTATATCTCTGTCAATATATATCTTTTGAATTCCTGAAAGGATTTCAGGTGCCATTTGCGGCGGTATGTCTGTGTTTGCCTAGCAGCTTTCATTGGTTAATAGTGGTAACATTTTCCTGGCTGGGTACTACTTAGTCATTGATTTCCCCCTTATTGAACTAGTGTCCATGACCTGCTTCACAGCGCAGTATGGAAGGGGCTAATTACAAATTTGTGCTTTTTGTACATAGGCCCTCTACGTACTACTTTGTTGATAAACGTCTTGTTTTTATTTCCTGCTGGTCATTCTTGTCTATTTTTGCAGTGCAGTTTGCTGATTTTTTGAAGTGGCATCAAGGAGCCGTGGGTACACTGTACCGTGCTCTACTAAACACAGCTTTGGGCCCTTCCAGTTGTTTTCTCGACCTTTCTTTATGCCAAGGTTGCCATGACGGGTTCCATATGGTGGTATTACGCACTTCATAGGGGTGCTATATGTTTTGCCATTCATGTACGTACTGGTGGGAGCATCTACATCGACCATTGGCCCTATGGGTTGTGTGTTCCTGTCCTTGTGTTTTACTGACATTTAGGGTGTGTTGCGGGGCCACAGCTTTGTTTTGTTTCCTGGGTTGTCCCTGACTCTTTCCTCCCTTCCGGGCTTTGGGCCTGCGGTCCATCCGTCCTGCTCTCATTTATTATGCAGGGTCTGGCCTGGTTGGTCTCTGGTTGGGTGTCCTCCTGGGGATTCCGGGGGCTGTGGGCTGCTGCGTGTCTGATGGGAGCGGGCTGCTGTTGGCGCCTGTCCGGCCTTTTTTGGGCTGCTTCGGTGGTCCACATGTGGGCTTTTGCTTCTGCTCCTGGAGGTCTTGCCCTTTCTTGCCCGGGGCAGCGGCCGTGGCACCCTCTACTCCTCCTGCTTCCTGGCTCGACAGGCGGCTCTTGCTCTCCCATCCTGGTTGTGCTTCTCCTCGCTTCCTGGGGGTTGGGGGCTCTGTTGGGGGGCCTTCTGTTCCCTCTCCTCCCGCCCTGGGTGGCCTCTGTCTCGGTTCAATGGGTCCTGCCCCCTGCCGGGCCGCTCCGGTTGTCATCGGTTGTTGGTCTTCCCTGCTTGTGTCCGAAGTGCTATGGCTCTTTGGTTGGTCTACTGCCTTTGGGTGGAGGCGGCTTGGTCGGGCCAGGGGTTAGGCGCACGCCTCTGCTGGGGTGTGTGTTTTGACCTGTTCTTGGGGTGTCGCTTTTTGGCTGTCTCTCTGGTCCTTCTCTGACGGGTCATGTTCATCTTCCGGTTTGCCAGTGGGGTATTGGTGTTTTCTCCATCCTGTTTCTGGTTATTCTGGTTTTCGGTTGCCTTCCTCCTTGTGCCGGTCCCCCTTCAGCTGGTTTCGTGTGGGCCCCGACTGTTCGTGTTGGGGTTGTCTGCCTTGGTAGGGGCCTTCCACGGGGAGTGTTTTGTGTGGTTATGTGCCTTCTTGACTAGTGTGCTTGCCCGGTCTCTCTGTTGGGGGTTCTTCACATCCGGTTGGTCTCAGTGCCTCTGGGCCCTCCTTGGTTCCAGTTCCTTCCCGGCTTCGCCTGTTCCTGTAGGTGTCCCTTCTCTTGCCCCGGTGGCTCCCTTCCCACCCTGTCTACGGGTGCGGCCAGTGGTCTTCCTGTTCTGGTATCCCCTTCCCGGGTAGTGGCGGCCTTTTCCCTCCTGTGGGGTGTGCTTGGGTTCCCGGTCTGTACTGGGTCGGTTGGTTCACCCAATGGTAGGTTTCTCGTCTGGCTTCTGTTGGCCGCTCCTTGGTTTGTCTGGGGTTTGCCCCTGCCCTGCGGGGGTTTCTTGTTTCTATTCCGGGCGGTTTTACAGCTTCCTCGTTCTCTGGGGGGTTGCTGGGTTTGCCCGTTTGGCTTTTTGGCACGGTTGTGCCGTTCCTTCGCTGGGTCACTTTGGTTCCGGTTTCAGTTGGAATCCCCGGTGGTGACTGTCTACCTTCTCGTCTGGACTCCCGGCTTTGTGCTTTCCTCTGGTCCCTTTGCTCTTGCGGGTTCTGGGCTTGTTTAGCCTGGACGGGGTGTTTGACCTGTTGGTGGTGCTCGCCTGGTGCTTCTCCCTTGGTTTCTGCTGCTGTGGGTGTTGGTCCAAGGAGCTTTGGCTCCATGGTATGTATTGTGCTTCTGGGGGCACAGGCTCGCACAGGACAAGGGTTTGGTTCCTGCCGCTGCTTTCATAATATCCCAAGGTGGTATATGTTCGAACTGTGCTTTTAATTGTCCGGGGTACTGGGTTTCCCGGTTCTCCTTACCTGTGGTTGGGCTCTGCGCTTCCTGTGTGGATTTTGCATCCTCTTCTTCTTTGTCCCTGGTTTTGGGGTGCTTGTGCCTGCTGGCTCGGGTTTTCTCCCTGGAAGCTTTGGCATTCCTCTAGCTTGTTTCGCCGGGCTCTTCTGTCCTTCTCGCCTTTAGTGTGTTTTTCCCTGTGGCCTTCCCTCCCTGTACACTCCTGTTCCTCATGGCTCTCCGTTGTTCGGCTGGGTCGGGCCTGGTTGTTGGCTGGCTGGATGGTCATTTGCTACGCGTGGAACGTGAAAGGGACAGTTTCCTTGGCCCTGTGCGGGGCTGTCTCGCTCATTCGTGCTGCGTTCCCCTTACTGCCCGGTACTATATGCTTTCTTGTCCATGGTGGCCCCTGGTGGGCGTTCGCATTCCTTTCTGGTGGCTTGGCCTTGGGCCTAGTCCCTTCCGCTCTTCGGGCTCTGTGGGCGGCCTTGTGGGCTTTCGCTTTTCGCTGTTGGCCGGTGGGGTTACCTTGGTGGCCGGGTCGCTTCAGCGTCGTTTCGTGCAGCGTCCTGGGGCTGTTTTGCCTTGTGCCTGCCTGGGTTCTCTCATTGGTGTCACTCTCCCTTCCGGGGGTCCTTTGTGCGGGTGGGGTCCATGCCCCGCCTGTTTCTCTACATGCTGGTGGGGTTTTGGTGACCTTCATTTTTTGTTGTTTGGTTGGGGTGCTGGTTTCCTTTCTGCACTCTCGATCCGTTCTTGCGGCTCCTGCCAGTCTGTTTTGATTGTGTCTGGTTCCTCTGCTTCGGTCCTCGTTTGCCACCAGACCTGGTGGGTTTTGTTTGCTTCTTGCCCTCCAGTTGTTGGATTTGGGGTGGTTTCGGATCTCTCGCTGTTGGTGGTCCGCCATGCTGTGTTTCGGTCGGACTGCGTCTCTTTACTGCTGTGGCTTCTTCTTGTGTCACTGTGGTGGGGTGCCCTCTGTCTCTTCGGTTCCGGAGTCTGGGTTTTTGCTTCCCTCTCGCTTTTGGCTGTCCGTTGGGGAGTCTTGCCGTGTTTGTTCCGGCTTGCTGCTTTCTGTTCTGGGGCCTGTTTGTTGTTGCTTTTGGCTCCCTACGGTCTGCTCCCGTGCCTTCTCTGTCTGCCTTCTGTCGTTGGTTCGGGCTTGCTTTCTGGCTGGCCTCCGGGTCCTGGGGGTCCGAGTTTTCAGCCCTCCCAGTGTCTCGCTGTCCCGGGCTGGTTCTTCCTGCTCGTGGTTGCCTGTCTCTTGGGTGGTTTTTTCCACTCATCTGTGTTTTCTTTTTTTGTGGGTTTGCCATGCTTCTTTGGCATCCCTTTCTTTTCAGTTGGTTTCTTGTGAGTTTACATGAAGCCGCTTGGCTTGGGTATGTGCTCACTTTGTTAACCATGTGCCAAGGAATACTTAGGAGGAGGTAACGCCCCGGTTACAGACCAGTGATCTTCATTACATGTGTTTCTGTCGGCTTCATGTGTATGCTTGGTAGTTCTCAGGCTGAGGGTTGGGCCGACCCTCCTCTTATAGAGGTACAGGGTGATACGGGTCGGCCATGTTGGGAAGGGATGGGAGGCTAACTTTTGTTTTGGAGGGTTCTGGTGTGGAGCTGAAGCTCACTTCGCTAATCATGTGGCGAGGAAGACTATACTCGGAGTAATGAAGATTACCGGTAAGTAACCGGGGCATTACTAAGGACCCTATGCTTTCTCTGCTTGTGAGAGTGCAGTGTCCCTTGTAATTACCCTCTCTAAACGCAGCCTGACTGTGTTTTGCCCACATTGTGACAACATCATGTTATGTTACATTGAAAGGATAGTTTGGCCTACACTAACTGAGGCTTCTTTCCAATGCTAGTGTCACATATACTGTCTGTTTCATTACATTTGTATGTCATATCATTTTATGTACAAAATATCTGAATAAACTTTTAATGATGGCATTAGTCTGACCATGATCTAGTTCCAGGTAACACATCACAAGTGTTAATATTGCTGTCCTGCATTGAGGGATGGCTCAAATAGATCAGAATGAAATGACCGCTTTATAATAACTGCTTGTGAGGCCTCTCATGAACCACACTTCATCTGTGAGATATAGCACTGCTGCTTCTCTTTTCTGAGGCAGGCGGGAATGTGTCTCCTTCACCAGTACTGCAAGCTGACCGAGCAGGCACGGTACTTGGCGGCTGAGTTAATGGTTAAACAATTACCCTTTAGGATTTGAACAAACTGAATTGATAGCTTATAGTTTTCTTCTAAGCGTAAAAGCAATAGGTAAGTATTTGTATGGCTTTATTAGCTAGGCATGACTGTTGAAGTATAAAAGGTCTACTTTACTCTGTGGCTGTACCTGGCATACTTTACCATTACTTTTTCCATGTTCCCCATAGTACGTACATCAAATGATTTGCCTCCTCCATCTTCTCTTCATTCCACCTGCAGTGGGAAAGGTGGATTAGAATTCAGATTCACAGCACCACAAACACAATCCTATTATGTGCGTACTAGGGGTGGTCTTGTGGGCTCTCGCTCTCTGTATGTGATTTCCATTAGGTCATGGGTGATGACGAACATTGGCATGTGGCTAAGAGCATTCATTGATCTGAGACTAGAGCACACTACCACTCGTTAAGCCTTGAATCCGTTCACCGCTTCCTGTGATCGCGCTCTGATTTTATTGTATTTTAGGACATTGTGACCGAGAGCAACAAATTTGATTTGGTGGGTTTCGTGCCACTGCTGCGGGAGAGAATCTACTCCAACAACCAGTATGCTCGTCAGTTCATCATCTCTTGGGTAAGTGTGTGGCCGAGAGGATAGGGACAGCTTTACTTGTGTGGCTACAAAAGCATTATGTAAAGAATGCCTGAATGTGATGGTTCACAGCAAAGATCACAAGTATGGTTATGGCGAGGGAGTAAAGGAAAAGGTGGGGTGTGCTGGTATTGAGGTCTGCAATTTTATTATGTCTCGAAATGGAGAAGACGCCTAATACCATATTAATATCTCTCAACTTTCTTTATACCACACATGGTGGGACATAATTTGCCCTTCTGAGTGAACCAACATGTGTTCATGATGATAGAGTACACGAAAAATTAACACAGTCACTTGACAAAAGGCTTGATTTAGCCTTTTCAAGCAACTTGAGGAAAGTGCTTGGGTCTGGGAAAGTCTGAATGGAACAGAGTGATTGGCTGGAAGACAGTCAAATATTGGAATCATCAGCAGGCCTTCTAAATGGTACTTAATGGCCCAGGACACATCTTTCCATGCGAAGAGGGGGGATGTTTCTACATAAGCATAGTATGCTCAGCATGTATGATATTGAGTATTGCCCAGGCAACGTCCCAGCACTTCTCTACATGGCAAAGATTCACTTTGCACTGTTGATGCTTATGACTCTTTGGTGACTATCAATATCCCTTTGTAAAGATTGATCCCTTGTGGTTTTGAGGGAGAAACGTGCCTGCTTGCTTCTTTTCACTTTCTTCACAACTTCTCACAACACCCACCCCCAGAAACCAGTCAGCAAAGGTTTCCAGGCAGACCTGGTAGCTACCCTACACCCATTAAAGAAAGTAACCTCTACGCCATGCACCATTTCCCCTGTTCTACCTCCACTTGTACCTCTCTCGGCCTTTCCTGTGTATATTCCCCTCCCACAACTTAGATCCCAGGAAGTGAACTGTCACAGTACCTGAAACTCCATGTCAGTCTCCCACTATCCGTCAAAGCAGTGCTGTGACTGTTACTTAGCTCCTGCTTGTAATAGGCGGTAATACTCTTGCAGTAACTGGCTTTGCTCTTGGTAGATTTTATGCTTACGAAGATGTACCTGTCTCACTGTGCCCTTTCTCGGTTTTTCTCTTATTACAGATCCTGGTGCTGGAGTCCGTGCCTGACATTAACCTGCTGGACTACCTGCCGGAAATCCTGGATGGGCTCTTTCAGATCTTGGGGGACAACAGCAAAGAGATTAGGAAAATGTGAGTGGAGTGAAAGAAATGAAGGAAGTGCTTTGACGTGTTTTTGCAGAGACTGTGATGAGCTGCTGTGAGGGGAGAGTACCATAACTGTTAGCCCCACCAGGGGGAGTGATTTCTGCTGAGATAATGGACACTGCTCAGTACTGTTTGGCAGTAATGTATAGGGCAGGAATTTGTAAAATGAGCTACTGTGCAGCACAGGGTAGAAAAAGCCATAAGCATCTAAAGGGGGATAATCTAAAGGAGAGAACTTTTGAGATCTATATTCAGTCATCAGTGTGAGAAGAAAGGGATGAAGAGCAAAGCTTTTGCACAGCAGTAGAGAGTAATACATTTAAAACCAAAATGACAGAATTAACCAGATTGGAATGAAACACCATTTTGAGTCTGCAGTCTGAAGGTGAGAGAATGAAAGCCAGTGATGGGTATTGCAAACAGAAACAGAAATAAAGACCTCAGTAAAAGAGAGCCTTTTGGGATTTGTTTAGTATGAAGGTTGTACATGAAGAGGCAGGAAGGTTGTACATGAAGAGGCAGGAAGGAGACATGATCAGCATGTGATGGCCATCAACAGGTGGGGAAATAGAAGAAGTCCATAAGATCTCCTTCAGAAAGGGGAAGGTGTGGTTCACCTTACCTCACCTCACGGAACTATTTTCTCAGACATTAAGACACTTTAATTGACCTCATTTTCGAATCATTAAGCCACAAGTCCAGTGGAGCAACATTTTATCTTCTGTTTCATAATCTGTCCCTGAAGATCCCAGAAATACTGGTGGTTACACCCTTACTGGAGACATCATCCGCGGATCGCCTTTATCCTTCACATTTACACCTTATTTGAATGTTTCCTTAATCATGAAGATGCTGAACTTTACTATCACTGAGCACCGAAGGGTGTGTAGACCTTGAGTCTGGCGTCCCCTTGCCACAGAGCTGCTCTTGTTCGCCCTGCTTGATGCTGGCCTTAGGAAGTTGGTGGTGCTGTCTGCTTCCTGAGCATATTAGAACTGTCTGCAGCATTAGATAAAATTGCTTAGCATATTTACTAGACTCCTATGGGTGAAAATGAATTTTCAGCCAGAGCAGCTCTCTTATGGCTCGCCCTTCCCATCGCTGTCAGAGATACAGAATATCACCAGGCATTCCCCAAACAACTCAAAACCTGTTTGTTTCCTAGTAACTATTGAGCCTAGCTCATTTGTTCATTTGACCACCTTCTCCTCCCAATGTCCTCATCTTCCAAAAGGAAAGGCTCCCTGGTTGCCTGAGCAAATATCTGCAAAATGAAGAGGGGGTGCCTAGCGCTATCTTAAGAGTCTACTTTATCTTGTGATAGATGTCTAGCAATTTAACCTTTGCAGCAGACACCCTGACCTAGGACTGCGCTTCAGTGGGAGTCCTCTTGCTCCTCGATGCCGTCTTCAGGCTGCTGCATTAATCTTGGATTCCATTTTGATCGGAAACAATATCCTGATCTGTGTCCCCAAGAAAACCTCAAATATTATTGCTCAACCATATCTGTATTTATTTTTTTCTAGGGGTGGGCGTAATTTGCGAAATTCACTTTCGCAAATTATCGCGAAAATGTTAAAAATCTCCGCAAACACGCGGAAATATCGCGAAGATGCAGAAGTTTTTTTCCCACCCGTTCGCGTTATTTTCTGCGTGGTCGCGGCTCGCCAACTTACCCATGCGGTTGCTCGCGGGCGCGGCCATCTTGTTTTCACTTGTCTCGCGGTGCATGATCGCGAGAAGAAAGACGTGATCGCGCGACGAATGACGTTACTGCGGGCGCGTACTGTCACGAGACAGCGCAAATGGCTACCAACAATCCAACATCTCGTGGAGAACGCGACCGGATCGGGAAAACTTGTCCGCGAACGCAGGTATTCGGGTAAGGCGATCGACACGCAAACGATCACAACTCGACGGTATTTTTTCCGTTTGCGCTAACTCAAAAATACTCTATTCCGGTCGTCGACGTTCCAGAGGTAGAGGATTCGGAGGACCTCGACATCGTATCTGAAGCTGATGACTCCGTCTCCGATGACCACATCACTCCAGGTCAACGAGTGAGTACAATGCCCCTGCCCCTACCCCACCCGAAAAACAGAAGGCTCCGGTCAAAATTTCGCCTGAAGGCCTTAGTCGCAACCGAAAGAAAACTTCAGAAACCCCGCCTCCAGGCCTGGCTCCGAAGACAAAGGAAAAGCCTTCCGGCACCTCGGAACCGAGCAAGCCGCAAATCGGTGCCCAAAAAAACCCGTCAGTACAGAAATCAGGAATACATCCTACTCCCGTTACCTCCAAAAAGGCCTCGGCATCGAGCTCTTCGGCACTGAAAGACCAAAAGGCCTTGGATCCAAACAAACCCCGACAGCCATCAGAGCCGAAAAAGATTTCCGACTCAACATCAAAGCCGAAGGAGCAAAAAAAAACTTCTAAGGCTCCAGAGCAGAAATTAAAACCACGTTCGGAGCCAAAAAAATCGGCACCGAAACGAGACGCCAACCAGGAAGAACTGTTTCAACCAGATCCTATCGATCCAAAACAAAAGACATTGCATGTGGACCCAAAAACAGGCCATATTGTCAGTCTCCCAACAAAGAAGAGGAAATTAGATACCTCACACTCCTGAGGTGCCTGTGAAGAAAATAGACTTTGCAACTTCACCCCTACAACCCTCTTCTCCTGTTCTTCCTACTAAGCCTTTGTCTCCTGCAAAGTCTTCCATACACTCTCCTAGACTCTTCACACTCACCACCACCACAGGATGATGATGACCTAGGGGACGGGGGGTGGACATAATGACCCTTTAGATGACCCTGATGATGACACTGCTATACCACAGGACACATGGGCAGATTACAATGATTCTGCAGATCCTCCACACCTTCCTGATCCAGATGCATACCCAACACGGCCATCTCCCCCAGAAGACAACATAAGGTTTAGTCAGCTTATTGATAGGGCTGCCCAATATCATGGCGTACAAATGCATTCAGACCTCTTGGAGGAAGATTTCCTGGTAGATACTTTTGCCCAGTCACAAAGGACAATACAAACATTGCCCATGCTCAAAGGTGTCATTCAACACGCACCAGACATCTTCAAAGACCCTGTCAGGACCAGAATTCTCAATCCTCGCATTGATAAAAAATATAAACCCGCCACCAGTGCTCCCACGTACATTAAAGGACAACTCCCTTTAGATTCTCTGGTAGTGTCCAATGCAAGGAAACATGCCAATTCTCAAACCTCCGGTGATGCGCCACCTCCAGAAAAAGAGTCTAAGCTGCTAGACGCTTCAGGCAAACGAGTTGCCTCCCAAGCAGCTAATCACTGAAGGATAGCTAATGCACAAGCACTCCTTGCCAGGTATGATGGGGCTCACTACGATGAGCTTAAGGGCCTAATTCAGCATTTGCCTGACCAATACAAGGCCAAAACCCATGATCTGGTCCAGGAGGGCAAGTTAATTACAAATGCATCCATTAAATGTGCCCTTGTTGCAGCAGACACCTCATCTAGATCAGTCAACGTCAGTGTCTTACTACGCAGACATTTCTGGTTTTAAACAAGAAGTGCAAACTACTATCTTGAATCACCCGTTCGACCAAGAACATCTGTTTGGCCCAGCTGTAGACACAGCATTAGAAAAAATAAAAAAAGACACAGACACTGCAAAATCTATGGAAGCATTACAGTCTACATCAACACGAGGCTCCTTTTGTCGCTCCTTTTATAGGGGCGCATCCAAAAATATCAACGCATACTGCTTCCTGCTCCTACAAAAGCCCACAACACAAACCTCCCCCAACAAGGGATATTTCAGAGGTGGGTACAGGGGAAACAATAACAAAGGGAGGGGCTGAGGTAACAACAATCGTACCTCCCCCACTACCAAACAATGACTTTCCTCCGCTCCCTCCAGACCATTCCCCTCCGTTCGGAGGAAGACTGTCATAGTTCCTACCTTTCTGGAACTCTATCACTACAGACAGGTGGGTAAGACAAATTATCCAGTATGGTTACTGCCTGGAACTTACCGCAACTCCCCCCAACATTCTGCCCAAACAGTGTCCCATGTCCACGGAACATTTAACGCTCCACAAACAGGAAGTTCTCTCAATGCTTCAAAAGCATGCAATAGAACCAGTTCCCCTACAGCGCATCAAGGGACAGGGGTTTACTCACTGTACTTTCTAATCCCCAAAAAGGACGGTTCTCTCAGGCCAATACTGGACCTCAGCCCTCTCAATTTCTACATACAGTCAGATCACTTTCACATGATCCCTCTTCAACAAGTCCTTCTACTGCTTCAACAAGGCGACTTCCTTGCCACTTTAGATCTCAAGGACGCCTACTTCCATATTCCTATACACCCTGCTCACAGGAAATATCTGAGGTTTACAGTGGACGGCCAACACTATCAATTCAAGGTTCTCCCATTTGGAGTAACCACAGCACCCAGGGTCTTCACAAAGTGTCTTGCGGTAGTAGCCGCGCACTTGCGGAGAGAACAGATTCATGTGTTTCCATACCTGGACGACTGGCTGATAAAAGCCAAGTCACACAGCCAGTGTGTCCACCACACTTACCAAACAATTCAGCTGCTCCACGACTTAGGGTTCACAATAAACCTCACCAAGTCACATCTCCAGCCCTCCTACCTACATATCAGTATCTAGGGACCACAATAGACACTTCTAAAGCTCTGGCATAACCCAATACAGCCAGGATAGCCAGTATGCAAACCCTCATCGCAAAATTCCAACCCCAACACTCCCTACCAGCTCGAGTGTTTATGCAGCTCATAGGAATGATGGCCTCTTGCATTTTCATAGTACCTCATGCAAGACTTCAGATGCGCTCTTTATAGGAATGCTTAGCACGTCAGTGGAACCAGGCTCAAGGTCAGCTTTCAGATCTCGTGTTGGTGGACAGCCGCTTACATCGCTGTCTGCAGTGGTGGAACACACAAAACCTTTCCAAAGGGCGGCCGTTTCTAGACCCAGTTCCACAAATAGTGCTAACAGCGGACACATCACTCACCGGCTGGGGAGCCCATCTCCTAAACCATACAATTCATAGCAGGTGGACCACTCAACAAAAAATGCTCCACATCAGTCACCTAGAATTATTGGTAATTATTTTTGCATTAAAATCATTCCAAGTACATCACATCAACAAGACTGTCCTTGCCTGCACAGACAATATGACAGCAATGTATTATATACAGAAACAAGGAGGAACACATTCTTTGCAGCTTTCTCAAAAAGCGCAAAACATGTGGAGATGGGTCATTCTGCAAAACATATATCTTCTGGCAGAACATCTCCCAGGAGTACACAATCAGATTGCGGATATCCTAATTTGTTGGACACAGCAGATACACGAATGGGAACTTCATCCTCAAGTTCTTCAACCATTTTTCAAAATGTGGGGCCACCCAGACATAGATCTGTTTGCCACACACGCAAACTCAAAATGCCCAACCTTCGCCGCCAGATTTCCACACCCGTTGTCCAAGGGCAATGCGATATGGATGAACTGGTCAGGCAGATTTGCATACGCTCTTTCGCCACTCACTCATTCCGCTAGTAGTACGCAAGCTCAAACAGTCTTTCAAGATCATCCTAGTTGCTCCAACATGGCCCCGGCAACCATGGTTCACAACACTCCTGGAACTCTCAGTAGTTCCACATCAAAAACTATGACTCTCCCCAAAGCTGCTTACGCAGAGTTCGGTTACCTCAACTTCCCACCGGATTGTATGAACATTATTAAAGAAGCCAGATGCCCTACTACTAGAGCTTGCTATGCATCCAAATTGAAAAGATTTGTCATTTACTGCAATAACAACAAAATTGACCCGCTAGATGCTTCAATTCAGAACATTATTTGCTGCATCTACAAAGATGTAATCTAGCATACACATCCATACGATTACATCTTGCTGCCCTTGCCGCCTACCTCCAAAACAGACAACATTTGTCATTGTTTAGGGTACCCGCTATCAAAGCGTTCATGGAAGGCCTTATAAGGATAATTCCTCCCACAATACCACCCTCTCCGGTGTAGAATTTAAACATAGTCCTTACTAGACTCATGGGTCCTCCATTTGAACCTCTACACAAATGCAAACTGCAGTTCCTTACATGGAAAGTAGCTTTACTTGTCGCAATCACCTCTCTCAGGAGAGTAAGTGAGATCCAGGCTTTAACCATACAAGAACCATTCTTACAAATACATCGTAACACGGTGGTTCATAGAACAAATGCAGAATTCCTTCCCAAAGTAATCTCTGCTTTTCATCATAATCAATCTGTAGTTACCCGTTTTTTTCCCAAACCCAGATTCCGTAGCAGAGAGAGCTCTTCACACACTTGATGTTAAAAGAGCTATACCTTATTACATTGACAGAACTAAACCTTTTAGAAAGACAAACTAACTGTTTGTAGGTTTCTCTCCACCTCATAAAGGAAACCCCATCTCCAAAGCTGGAATTGGCAGGCGGATAGTCAAATGCATTCAAATATGCTACCAGACGGCAAAATGCATATTACCAATTCCCCTAGAGCACACTCAACACGCAAACTAGGGGCTTCCATGGCATTCTTAGGGAACATTCCCTTAGATGACATTTGTAAGGCAGCAACATGGTCTACGTCACACACCTTCACCAAACACTATTCTGTAGACGTGTAGGCAAATCAACAGGCTTCTGTAGGCCAAGCTGTTCTCAAAACACTTTTTCAGACCACTGCAACAGATACCGGTGACCACCGCTAAGGGAGAGCACTGCTATACAATCTATGCAAAAGTATGAATTCTGCAGCTCATATGCCTGGAACGGAAAATGTTACTTACCAGTATGCATCTGTTCTTGGCATGTAGAGCTGCAGAATATCATAAGTCCACCCTCCTCCCCGGAACCTTTATCTGTTCCAGTGCTATCCTACTTAGATACATTCACATGGACATCTTTTCTGTTTCTTACAAACTCCATCATTTCCCATCATGGCAAAAAACAATCTGAGTATGGAGTCTGTGCCCATGCGCACTATCGTCCAAGGGAGGAGTCACCTATCTCGTCGTGACTACAAAGACTTCTTCCAAGACAACAACAAACTGCAATCATCCAAGCCCAACACCAGATGGCGATCTATGCAAAAGTATGATATTCTGCCGCTCTACATGCCAAGAACAGTTGCATACTGGTAAGTAGCATTTTCCTTTCAAGGGTTCCTCAATGCTGAGCGGTGTTCTTCTTTTTGAAACTGAGAAGAGTAGTGGTTGGCTAATGCTTACAAGATAAGTAGACTTACATTCTCTCAATAGCTGCCTCAACGAAATGTCTTATGTTAAATTCCTGTTCATTCCAACTTGTGGAAAGACGTTTATACCTGCTGGTGGAACTGGAAATGGTGCCCTTAAAAGCATGATACCACAGGTATTGAAGAGTATTCAACTTTCAAGGAGGTGGTCTTGAAATGCCAGAGCCTCTCTGTAGATAAGGGGCTCAGTAGCAGGAGTGGTGCACGCTTTTGCATAAGCTAGCCAGAAGAGTCCCTTAGATGATTCAAGCTCCACAGTTGGCTATTGAGAAATTGGATTAAACAAAGTTAAACCAGATGACCCTTTTACTTGAAATGCAATGCTGAGGTGTTTGAAACAGCATGCAGGCACTGATTTCAAATTGGAAAGCAAGCATCTGGTGTAACCTGTTTATCACTTTGAGGTTTTGTTGCCTGTGAAAGAGAGTCTGTTAGCTGCAATGCCAAACATAAAAGTAAATATACTTTGCTGATCCCTCCTTTAAACTCCCACTACTGTTCGAGTGTCAGTTTAGGTCAGTTTTAAGTCAGCAAGCATAATCCATAGTCGGCAACATTGTGTGGCAAACCTTGTGTGGTGATGTAAAGTTCACCTGTACATCTATTATGTGATGTGGTATATCCACATTTAGGTAAAACAGTAACACGTCACAGAAAAACAGTTTCATATGACTACCTGCAGCAAATGGCTGGTGGTAAATTTGTGGAAGACGGGTGCAATAACTGTGTTACCCTGCATTATTTCAAGTTTTCCTGATTAATGCAAAATCAGAAGCTGAAGCCAGTGATTGATTTTTTTTCTTTCTCTGGAGCCCACCATCAGTGCTCACAAAGGCTAAGGTTGAGGAAATACAAAGCTGCCTATGCTAGATTTCACCACATGCTTATTTCTTCCACTTCCTGTTTTTTATTTCTCTCTAACTCACTCTTACAAGGTTATTTTTCATCTCTACTTTCTCCAGTGGTGGCAGGTGACATTTGAAAGTGGTAGGGCGTAAAATTCTTGTCCTACTGCACTGTGGCGAGCAAGCGTAGCGAGTGAGCCCGAACAACCTACGGGGTGTTCGTGGGGGTTCTCCCCATGATAACATTTTGAGAAAAGATTGGACAAATGGTGCATTTTGAAGCAAACTTGAGGAAGCAGGAAGGTTTATAAAGCAGTACAATTTAATTATTTATCATGTAAGAAATTGCCAATTTTTATGAGCTTTAGAGGACAATCTGATATGCTGATGTGGGGAGGGGCATATTGTGCCAGTGTGTGACTGCTATGTGTGGTTTGTGTGACAGAGTCACTCGGAGGATTGCTTGCTAAGTGGCTAAACGGCTACCCTGTTAGCTACTTTTTGGAGTGCTAGGCGGCTTATCTTGTTTTAAAAGCTAGCGAAGTTTTGTGGCAAAGAAAGGAGGCCAAAGAGCCATTGCCACCACAAACCACAATGGAACCCAAAGGTATTGAGGAATTCATTGCCACTCCTTACAGACCCCCACCAATCCACCACCCTCCCTCATGCCCACATCAAGGATTTGGTAAAGACCAACCGGCAGTGGGAGACATTTTTGATTTTTGGACAACATAAAAAAACTATAGTTGGGTCGGCACACGGAAAAAAATATGAACGGGCAGGCAAAAAGAGACCGATATCTGATACTACAACAAAATGCCACACAATAAATCAACACAAATCTTCTTGCCACACATTTCTACCGCCACAAGCTTGCTTTCATTATACAGTGGTAAAACATGTTTCTATCAAGCACTGCCTTAAGTACCATCAAGGACATGAAATGGCAGCAATCAAAACTGCTGTATGGACTGGACCCTGGGCACTTCGGTAGACGCTTGGGAAGGAGAAGGCTCTCCGAGGAAAGTTAAGCGTGAGCTTAGTCGAGGTAGACAAGCGATGCACTGAGCAGACATTTTGAAGGTAGACTATTACTACGTTTGGAGTGACAACGGCATGTGCAGCGTGGTAGAGGCGCAGACAATAATAAACGAGAGATGGAATGCCTGCCAAACCTCCTTGAAATATCCATTTCAGAGAGTGGTTTCTGTTTTCACTCCCAGGGACAAACCCAAGTGTCTGGGTCCGTTCTGTGTACTGAACACCAATGTTGTTATATTTACCCTGAGGCACTCGACGAGGCCTAAACCGACCACAGTAGGCACAGAAGCATGCCTACGAGCTCCCATGCTCATATAGCTGTCGACAGTATCTGCGCCGCTGTAGAGCAGTCTCTTGAGATTTCCAAGAACCCCACCTCCTCCGAGTCAGCACCCACGCCCTCGGAGCGGCAAGGCTCCCAAAAGATGCCAAAGGGCTGTTTCTAGGAGCTGTAAAATGCCGGCACAGTCAAGAGACAGGCTTTCATCAGAGGGGCAAAGGACCCTGGTGGCACAATCAACAACCCTGACAAAGGGCCCTGGTGACACTATCAACACCCCCGACAAAGGCGGAAGAGACACCGCCTCTTCTCATGATAATGTGGTGGTGTGGTTGTGCTCCCACCGCAAATCTAGCACCAACTTTGTTGGAACAAACCCATCGGCGAAGGAAAAGGGAGCTGTTTATAAAACAGAAGAATAACGGGAATAGTACTATACTGATTATAAAATATAATGACGTGATCAGTGTGCAGCTACTAGTCTAAATGATGTCTGGGTCTCTAAGTGCCGATGTCTGAGGACTAAGGCCGGACCACAGGCATTTCTGGTCGGGGCCCCCTCGTCAGTCTGCCCCAGAAGCGACACAAGCCGGTGCCATCCGCCCTAAGGGATGTGACCGCTTAAGGCTGGGATGGGATGCAGTATGGAGAAACTCCGAGTTAAATGTGTGTGCTTGTCTTGAGGCAGAGGAAAGCACGGAAAGGGGTTCACGAGTGCAGCCTGCGCACGTGCACGATTGAGTCCCTGGTGCCATCCACTCACAGGGGCTTGAGGCACTTCACAGCTAGAAGCAGGAGGGCAGTTATATAGCGCTACAGGGCCCAGCAAGCTTCACAGAGTTGGAGGGCAATTCTACAGCTCTACAGGGCCCAGCAAGCTTCACAGGGTCCTGCGGCACTTTACAGCTAGAAGCAGAAAAGCAGTTATACAGCGCTACAGGGCCTAGCAAGCTTCACAGGGGCCTCCGGCACTTCACAGCTAAAAGCAGGAGGACAGGTGTACAGCGCTAGAAGGCCCAGCAATCTTCAAAGAGCGGGAGGGCCATTATACAGTGCTACAAGGCCCATCAAGCTTCACAGGGGCCTGCGACACTTCACACCTTGAAGCAGGTGCAAAAATGCTGTATGGACACATTAGCAAAATTATGCTAAAGTGTTAAACTGACTTCTTTTTAAACACATGAAAACATTCACCAGATCGACATAAGCACAGAAGAATAACACTGTACCTTGTTTGTACTGGTGATGGGCGGAGGCTCCAACCCCGTTCAGGGTCACTTCTCGACTGGCATTAACCAAAGGAGAGCCAGTCCCAAAAATCAAAAGAGAAATCCGCTTCATCCATAGCTTGCATTCTGATGGCCAGGGTTTGGGTAGCTCACGTGTCATCAGCCTGGCTCAGAAGCGGGGCATAATCAATCCCAAAGGGGAGGCTGATTTTTACCCCAGCGAGGGGAGCCCGCACAGTAACTGGGTAAGGAGCATGATGGACCTCCGGGCTGCTGGAGAACGTGCTGAAGACGGAGATGGAAACGTGGCAGCTTCCAGGTTCGGAGGCTTTAATGCTTAGAGCGCTAAAAAGCAGTCGCGGGTGGCATGACGGGCGGGGTGGGGGATCGCGCGGGTTGGGGGGTGGGGAGCGGGGCGGTAATTGTTCACAGTTAGAAAAAACGTACCTTCCCCCGGGTCACGCGCCGCAGCCTCAGCTCCTGCTGCTCCTGGCCGGGTCCCGCGTCGGGAAGGAGGCTTCTCTGGTAGGGGATTTCCATGTATAGTCATAATCATGTGAATAGTCTCGCCCATGTGCGTGGACCCCGGAGCACTTCATTAGATATATCTTCTTAAGTTGTCATCTTCTGCCTTTCTTCAGGAAGACCTGTATAGACACTTAAACATAAAACGGTAAAGCTACCATTTAATGTTTCTGCTTCTCGCAGATACAGAAAGCCGTAAGCTGGATTCAGTTGGGAGAAAAGTTTGCAACACCGCAGCTACATCCATGAAGGCGCTAGCTCTACTGCCTTGCTGGGCCGGTATGACTGATCCCTGTGGGAGTCGCTTCAACAATTTGTGGACCTCCTGCCCAGGGACAAGCGGGAAGATTTTCAGGAGATATTGAACGAGGGATTGATGGTTTTGAATCAAATCATCAGTGCTGAAGTGGATACTTCACTCCTGTCAGCCCACGGGTATTGCCATGGATTTGCTCTCCGGAGGCATTCCTGGCTTCGTCTTACCTCACTGAAGCCAGAGGCGCAACAGCGTATCTCTAATCTGCCATTCTCTGGCACACTCTCTTTGGCTCCGATGCGAATGACGAGATGGCCCGCATGAAGTCGGAAATGGAGACTTTGAAGGCTGTAGGTCTAGAGAAACCTAAAGAACAGCAAAAAACCTTCCGCCCCTTCCAACTGTGTTATTCCTCCCGGAGGTTCCAACGATCTCAAGGCCGTCAGTCCAATCAACAACAGCAGTTTCAGCGGTCTTTTCAGCCGTTTCAGAAACGCCAGTTGCGAGGACTGTCCAACCAGCAGTCTGCACAAGGGAACAAGGCCCCTGAAGGTTCCAAGTCCTGAAGGGTTACTTCCCTCTCTTCCGTTACCCACTCCAGTGGGGGGAAGCATTCAAAATTACCTGGCAGAGTGACAGAAAATAACTCAGGACAATTGGGTGCTGAATATTGTTCGCAGTGAATACTCCCTACGTTTCACAAGCCCTCCTCCGTCGATTCCTTCAACTCGCTCACGCTACATGCTACGCGAGTTACAGAGGGAGGCCATCATCCTCTTACAGAAAAGGGCGATAGAACCGGTTCCTCTTGCACGGAGAGAAACAGGACTGTATTCTCGGTTCTTTCTAGTCCGCAAGAAAGACAAGAACGAGTTCAGACCCATCCTCGACTTGTGACAGGCGAACAAATGGATTCGCAGAGAAAAGTTTCGGATGTTGTCCTTGCATCAAATCTTCCCTCAACTTCATCAGGGAGACTGGCAATAGATCTGCAAGATGCATATTTTCACGTGCCCATAGCGAGGAAACATCGCAAGTTCCTGCGATTCACCGTAGGCAACAACCACTATCAAACTCCGTGCTTCCCTTCGGCCTGAAGTTAGCGCCCCGGACATTTTCCAAATGCATGGCCGTAGTTGCTGCACATCTAAGGAAGAACAAGGTGTTTGTCTACCCATATCTAGACGACTGGCTGATCAAGGCAGCTGCGTCTCAGGAAGCACAACTGCATTTCAATCAGACTTCCAATCTCCTTCTTCGTTTGGGCCTCCACATCAACCTCACGAAGTCTGTCTCGACTACTGTCCAATGTCTACAGTACCTGGGAGCCACCATCGATACACTCACGGCAAACGTGTGTCCTTCGGAGGAGAGACGCTTATTGATCCTTCGGAAGGCTCAGGCTCTCATGACCATGGCCTCCCCGACGGTGAGAAAGGTATCTTCTCCCCTGGGCTCCATGGCCTCCTGTATCTTCCTCACTCCAAATGCACGTCTCCATATGAGACCCCTGCAAGAATGTGGGAGGATCAGTGGGACCAGAAACTGGGGGATTGGGAAGACAGGATTCAGCTGTCGCAGCAGGCTCTCCAGTCCATCCAGTGGTAGTGTTATTCCTGCAATCTCCTCCGGGGGATTCCCTTCCACAAGGAGATACCGACGCAAACCATAGTGACGGATGCGTCTCTCCATGGCTGGGGTGCACATTCCGACCACCTTCAGATACAGGACACATGGTCCTGGAAAGAGGCCACGTACCACATCAACTTCCTGGAACTTCGAGCAGTTTATTTGGCGCTGAAAGCCTTCCAGACGTCATTTCACACCAGTTCCCTGCTTGTCCAGACGAACAAAACGACAACAATATACTACCTCAACAAGCAGGAGGGCTCGAGATCTCGAGCGTTATCTCGGGAAGCCCAGACCATCTGGAAATGGCTATTGGCCAGGAACCTGACCATCACAGCAACCCACCTCCCAGGTGTTCAAAATGCTCAGGCAGACGCTCTCAGCAGACTCATTCAAGAAAATCACGAATGAGTGGTGCGAGACATCTTCGAAGATGGAGTACTCCAGAAGTCGATCAGTTCACTGCTGCGGAAAACAGCAAATGCTGCGACTTCGCCTCCAGGTTTTACCAACCAGGGACTCTGGGGAATGCACTGTGGATCAACTGGTCAGGCGGCTTTCTCTACTCTTTTCCTCCAATTCCCCTGATCCCGACAGTACTGATCAAGCTCTCACAATCACGGGCCAAGATGAACCTCATTGCTCCGGAGTGGCCCTCTCAGTGGTGGTTCACAGACCTACTCCACCGGTCTCTCCTGCCACATCTCCGTCTTCCATGCCAGCCGGACCTTCTAACGAAGTTCGGCGGACAGATGGTGCACCCCAACCTCTCGTCAGGCACTCTGTTGTAAAGAGCCATATACAGTTTTTTATTCCTCTAAGGTAGTTATGAGGACTCAGCCTAAGTTCCTCCCTAAAGCAGTTTCAGAGTTTCATGTGAACCAAACTATTACATTGCCTTCATTTTTTCAGAATCCCTCTTCTCTTGCTGAGAGGTCACTTCATTCCCTTGATGTCAGGAGGGTATTGAAGTTCTATTTGGACAAGACTAAGGATATTCGTAGATCAGACCAGTTATTTGTAAACTATGGGTCCGGACTGGTCTAGCTACCTCCAAACAATCCATTTCTAGGTGGATTGTTTCCTGTATTCAGCTGTGTTACCAGAAAGCCAACAAGATTCTTGTTAGTAAGCCTAGAGCTCACTCTACCAGAGGTGAAGCAGCTACAGCGGCTTTACTTCGTAACGTATCTTTTTCGGAGATCTGTAAGGCTGCCACTTGGAAGTCAGTCCATACATTTACTAAGCACTACTGCCTATACACTGATGCTAGGGCAGATGCTCAGGTTGGGCAGGCTTCACTTGGGAATCTATTTGCACAATAGTGAGGCTATTCTCTGTTTCTGCCACTGCTGGGGAGTTGTTTTTTGGGATGGGCTTGCTAGTCTGTTCACATGATTATGACTATACACGGAAATCCCCTCCACGAGAAGGAATAGTTTCTTACCTGTAACTCCAGTTCTCTTGTAGGGGTATTTCCGTGATAGTCATAAGCAACCCGCCCGCCCGCCCGATGGCAGAAACAGACGTACCCAGGACTCAGCAGGCATTGCTACTCTAGGGCTTCAAAAAGAACTGAAAGTAACTGCCTCTGGCTGTGCATCATGGGATACCGGGGGGTCTCTGTAGACTCTTGAAGGCACGGTATCCATTTGCAGACACATAATGGCAGCCTATGGGAGCTTCTCTGTCCAACCCTTTCATCTCTGTCATGAAAAAAGGAGTTTTGTGAAGGGGAGTTTTCTATGTGTTGAAACTCAGTAAAATTACTAAATTTAAAAGTTAACTGGCTATCTTTTTTCACTTCAAGATAAAGTAATGGCCGGTGTAGCCTAGTTAGTTAGGCTGCATTATTGTCTCTTTATCTCTTAAGTGTCTATGCAGGCCTTCCTGAAGAAAGACAGAAGATGACAACTTAAGAAGATATATCTAATGAAGTGCTCCGGGGTCCACGCACATGGGCGGGACTATTCACATGATTGACTATCACGGAAATACCCCTACAAAAGAACTGGAGTTACAGGTAAACTATTCCTTCCTCCCTCCCTCCCCAAGCCTATCACAACGCTTCAATGGCAGCGTTGTGATTGGTGCGCACGGAGCCCAGCCGGGCGCCTGAATGGAGGCCATTTTCTCTATGTAAGCTGCATGCAGCCTACGCAGAGAAAAAGAGAGAGTGCGCATGACTGATTTGGTCGGCCCCAGAGGGCCGACCAAACAGTCAGAGCCCACAACAGTGGGCAAGCCACTCCCTCCCTGCCCTCGAGCAGGACCGCCTGCCCCCACCCCCCAACCAGGCACTTCTGCTTTCTCGCAGTGTGAGAAGCAGAAACATAAAATGGTAGCTTTACCATTTTATGTTTCTGCTTCTCTCACTGCGAGAACAAAGTGGGGCGACACCCTATGCCCCAGATGAGGACCCGCCCCTGACTTTCTCCCTTTTTCACTGTTTTCTAGCTTTCTCTTCCTATTTCCTTCTCTCTCTTTCTCTTAGTTAATCTGATGGTGAAAAACTGATCCCCAAAAATAAATGCCATTTGCAACCACCTGCGCTAATTAAGAACTGGCTAAAGCCAGCAATAACAGAAACCCCACTTTCTAGTTTTGCTCGCTGTTTTAGTGCTTACCTCAGAATGAGAATGAGTCTTACATTTGTCCTGGGGTCACATTAAGACCCACGATCCTTTTAACATCTAAAATTAGTGCAGAAGAGTAAACTTAGTTGGCCATAGTCTAAGTTAAGTTTGAATATAATAAGCTTTCTTTATAACCTGATTTTATCATCATTTTCCAAATGTTGCACAGATTTTTTGCTGTGTAAACAACATATTTTGTATTCTTTGCTTTCGTTACAAGCTTCAGAGTAGCAAATAAAGGCAAAACGTTGCCACTTTTTGATCCACATTCCGTTTAAGAATCAGTTGCTGCTGTGGGTGGCATAAGTTCAGTGTGTGGGCCTGGGGCCGAAAGTCAAGCTGCTGACTGATAACTTTATTATGTGTGTATATAACAGGGTTAGATCCCATTCACAAAGTTGTTCATAGTTTAAGCAATTTTTTTCCTAAAAAAGTGTGTGTGTGTGTGTGTATATATATATATATATATATACATATATATATATATAGATAGATATGTATATATATATATACATATATGGTGGGGTATCAGCTTTGGTGAATAAGAATACAACAACAGTTACAAAATGTTAAATAGTCTTTCAGCGACACGTTGTCACCTATCCCATTTCATCATCAAATTGATTTTAGATTTCCATCTTAATCTGTAGACTTCTCTTGTTGGTCAATATAGTCTGCATGTTGTTGAAGGCTTTACAAAACATTGTACATTCCACATCAATGACCTATGGTGGAAGAAATGTCCATAGCCTCAATTTCCATCTTATTTGTATCTTGCGAGCCTCATTCCTACCTCAGACTAGAATCTTTTTTTCTTGAAGATACTGACGACTCAACACATTTAAGGCATATTTCTTTACTGTCCAGGCATATATCCCTATTATTATGCTCGTTAGTACAGCTTTGTAGACTTCCCCATGTTAATTCTATGCCCAGTCCTTGTAGGTGGAGACTGCAGAACAGAAGCTCAGATTAGGCCACCTTTAAAAATGTGTTCATCTGATTTCTTGTGCAGCCTAAGCCACTCTTGGGACGGGAATGTCCACTGCATCATGTGCAGTTGTCTCCTGCCTTGAGTGCTGAACTGTGAGTATCTTGTATCCTGGTTTTTGGATTGTTGAACCCAGATTCACTGTAATCTAGCTAACTTGTGAAGGCTTATCCCTGTCCCTTGACATGAGAGCAGTCCTGGACCCATCTGGATTTAGAGGGGAGCCACAAGCACACTCTTTAATGACAGCGGACTACTGTGCCTGTCACCGGTTTTAGCATGTAAAGTGGGGGTGCCTGCATACTGTGTTTCAGTGATCATGTAGTTTGGACCAGACTTTGTTTATCTGTATCACAGGAGTTATGGCCTACTGATCCAACTCCTTAAACATCTCTAGTTGAAGCGAGCACCTGAAAGGATGGTGAAAAGAACTGCCTACTGCTGGTCTATACCACTTGCTCTTAGTGTGCCCAAACACACCCATATCGTCTCAGCCCATTGCACTTGCCCAAGTTTGCGGTCACTGACTATGTCACTGCATTTGAAGAGCAGCTGTCTCAAAGCACTTGTCCACTGTGTGCCCTAGTGACTGTGCGGCTGCCCAAGGCGCTGACTGGCAGTGCATCCGATCTGACTACGCCACTGCAGCTGAATGGTGACGTGCCTACAAGAGGACCAATTACTCCCGCCCAGGATTTGAAGCAGACTGCATTGTTGCCGCGACTCCCCAGGAGTTCTGCCTGCTGGACTGCTGAATCACCAACCAGCCTGGGGGAGGAGGACCCTTTAATGGCCCACGGGCCCCAACCTTCAGCCAACTCACCATATGCCCGGTAGAGAGCTGCTGTTCTGAAGACTGCAACACTTCTGACTGCTGCAACTCCGTACTCTTCCTGTGGTCTCACATCTGATACTAAGATTGGAGCAGAGGATTGGCACAGCTGTGGCTGGTGCATCCTCCCCACCAAGGGAGGAGGAGACAGATTTGGAGGGTTGGATAAGGATCTACAGCAGAGACTCTTATTTGGTTAGAAAAAGGTCGAGCGACTAAGCACATGTCTCTTCCTGTTGAGGGGCTGGCACTGCACCTGTGCCTAAGACCCACACCAGAGTTACACTAACAATGAGAGATCCTGAGTTGAGGTAGGGGGTGTTCTTGACTGTAAGACAGTGGACCTGTCCTAGAGATTTTGAGTTTCCTGAGTTTTTGTTGTGTGGAATATCATGTTACAGAATGTATTAAAGTGCTTTTCTTTTATAAAGATAAACACTGGGCTGGCCAAACAGGTTATTAAGATGTTTGTTTTTTGTTTAGTTCTAAGTCTGTTGTACCTCCACACTAACCTCCCTGGGAAACCCTTGACATCCCGCCATTGCCAACTCTGAGAACCTGGTGCTGAAAGGTTTGTACTTGGCCCAGTTGCAGACACAAAGTAGGATGGCCCTTTTGGCATCAGAGGCAAATAATTCCAGCACCCAAGGTTGAGGGCCTATTTGCTCCTGCTTCTTTCATGGCTTCATGATCAGTGTCTGACAGATACCTTCTGCTTACTAATTGCTTACAGCTATTGAATCTTAGAGTAGTATGTAAGCATGAAAGATTGTTTCTCCTCTAAAATTACTTTTAAAGGCCCTAGTCCCTTTTGAACACTAGCCTCTCTACGACTCGAATGAGGTTCGTACGATGAGGTTTTACATAGATAAGTCTGTCATAGTGTAAATTGAGAAGGCAAAGTATTAGTTGCCAACTAAAGATTTTCAGTGTTTGTGATAGATGGAGGGTGAAGCCTGGTAACTTCCACCTACTAGAATTATCACGTGTGTCGTCCACTTGTTTTTTTGGGAGTATTGTCATTTTTCGAGAAGCAGTTATGACTTGTGGCCATAATCCATATGTTTTCCATATGCTTACGGAATTATTGTTGACTCCTGTGTGTCTGCATGGCAAGTTGTTTATGTACAGGTATGTGCTGTTCAATCTCTGATAATGCTTGTTTCTCTTAGGTGTGAGGTTGCCCTCGGGGAGTTTCTGAAAGAGATAAAAAAGAATCCATCTAGTGTGAAGTTTGCGGAAATGGCCAATATCCTTGTGATCCACTGCCAAGGATCAGGTGAGCTGGCGTGTGTGTGTGTGCATATGTGTGTTTTGTCTGCTTGACCTCACCAAACAAGTTCTTCTTGGCCAGGCTATTATGTTTAACAGAACCATTTGCTTTTGGTATATTTTTATACGATCAAAAATAGGGGGAGATAGAGGTAGTGGTTAGGTTCACCCTCCTTCCTAAATGTAGAAACACAAAACCTGGAATTCCAGAATAAAGAACCTAACCATGGGAGAAAAAGGGGCTTTTACTAAATTAGAGTAGAAAACCTTCTATCCAGAAAGAAAACTTTCTTTCTAGAGCCCCCTCACCCACCAGGGTTTCCCCTTGGTGGCATGCTTCATCATAGGGGTCCTCTCAATCTACTGCGGATTGAGGTGTGCTGCGACTAGCGAAATTACGTAGGAGCACTTTATTTTGAAAAATGTGTAGTGCAGTGATGTGGAGTGGAAAAGAAAGTGGGTTAAGAATACCTAACTAGTGGACTGATACTCTAATCCTGCTGCTAGTTGGTAAAAACAGGGGTGAATACTGGGGAAAACAGCATAACTATGATGAGTCAAGTGTCCCTAGTATTTGGTCGACATGTTTCAAGCTTCCCCTAAAGCTCTTCTTAAGGACCACACTGGGACCATCCCTGTGCGCACCACTCCTATAGTAACCTATAAATAAGGCAACTGAAAATGGAAAAAACAAAAAATGAAAAAGTGCCCACCTATTGTGTGTGCACTAGTGGTTAAATACATACATTTACACAATGGTAGGTAATATCTGTAGGGAATAAAGCAGAGAACAATTAGAGAAAAACTAGCCTACCAGGCAAGCTGGCAGGCTTTAAATGCAGGCGGTGTCATATCCTTATTAAAATGCTCCTCTATGGTGCATGTAGTTATCAACTACCTCGTGTTTCGTCGTACGTTGCGGGAAAACATTAAGCACACGTCTCAGGTGGAGAAAGTGGTTAAGTGCTATTTAAAACAAAAGTGAAAAAGACACCACGTGACTTACAACACATAACGCATATACATATTTACACATAAAGCCACATACTTTTGTTAATGCTGAAATGAGCCCACTGGTATGGAGGGGTTGAGGGGCTTGTAGTCACACCCTAAAATAATAATAATGACAAGGGTTTTCACGTTAGCATAACCTGTCAGGAAAAACGGGAGAAAACGAGGAGTTGCCCGATACCTCCAATGACTCAGAGTCCTCAAATCAAGCTCTGGAAGGAAGACTGTGAAAGGGAAAAAGTCAGGAGACTTACTTCATCAGAGCGCACCTCATGGATATTCACCTACCTGCAGCCCCGGAGACCGCATATTACTGCGTCTCTCATCGGGTTTTCCTAAATACTTCCAGATCCGCCTAGTCATTGCAACAAATGACTAGACCGTGCACTTTCCAAAATGGCAGACGGGGCTGCCTGTACTCCCTGGCCATGTTGCGTGAATGACTCCGATGTCCTGAGTAACTATAAAGATTAAACACAACACAGTAACTGATAACTTAATACAAATTCATAAAGTGAGAAAAAGATACACACGCTGGAAGTTTGCCTGAAAACCTTACAAACAGTCAGAGTTGAAACAAAGACTAGAGGAACTAAAGAAGACTATGACCGAGTTTGAGGTAACGCTTAAGGACACCAAGTATCAGAAGTTCAAAAAGGACTACAAAAACATCTCGCATTACAAGGTCTACCCATACACAAGAGATGATTATAACCCATCAGGGAGGTACCCAGGGTACAATACCAACACGGTTGGTTCTGATACCGGCTCAGACAACTCAGACACAGGATACAGCCGTAAAAACAACACCCGGAACCGACATAATCACGGCGGAAGGATGAGGAACAGAGGAGGACCCTACCAAGCACCCCCACCTTACCCTACCCCTCTTTCAACTATGGACCCCCACACTACCAAAAACAACCATACCCTTACTGGGAGCAAGCACAACAACCTGAACAGCCTGGACAAACGTTTCCTTTTTTAGGAAGAGGCAAAGGACCACAGAAGGGAAGAAAAAAGAGAGGACTACAGGTGCAGTGGTCGCACCCCCTGAAAACAACAAGGATGAACACGAGAAGCATGAGCCCTCCGAACAACCCCACCACCAGCAACCACCCAGTCTAGTGGTAAATCTTTCAGACATAATTCTATCACCCACCCAGCAGACAGTCCTGTAAAAAGGTTTCGGTTTTGTGCCCACACATGGCATGGACAAATTCAAACTCAGTTGTGAGTTAAATGAATTCATTCACAAGATCAAATTGCAGGTATTTTTTTTAGGACATACCCTCAGTGGTAACCCGTGGAAGTGACACAGGTCTACATCGTAAATCGAACTTCACCCCTCCATCAGCCAACCTCCCAGTGGAACTACTAGCCTTTGAAAAGGCCATCCTGAAGGAAGTGGGTGAAATTGACCCCAGGACCATCAAAATATTCCACAACACCAGCAAGTTCGAACAAGAAGTGATCCAACTCTTGGCTAACGACAAAAGAATCACGATAAAACCGGCTGATAAAGGAGGCGCTATTGTCCTTCAAACCACAGCAGCCTATCGCAACAAATGTATGAGACTTTTGGCTGATGCGAGGAACAACTGCCTCCGTGTGAGAGATGACCCAATGGAATACCTCCGTATAGAGATCGCCAACATGGTGGAAGAGGCCACGGCACATGACTGGATCACCAAAAAAGAAGGGGATTTTTGGGAAAACACCAACCTGGTTACCCCGTATTTCTACACCATTCGGAAAATACATAAGTCATTGGTAAAACCCACCTGGACGACCGATAGTCTCTGGAATCGGGTCCCTCCTGGAACCACTTTCCAAGTTTGCGGATGCCTTTTTACGCCCGCTGATACAAGGAACCAGTACCTACCTACATGACACCAAGGTGGTACTTTGCCTTCTCCATAATCTATGCTTTGATCCTACTACCAGCAACAAAATATGGATGGAATGCTGAATGATTCGAACATTCTCGCCCAGTCAAGAGATCTGGGTTAAAATGATCGTTCTTTTGCCCACTACACCACCCCAGTTTGGACCCAGCCATATGCACATCAGTCTTGACCCTGTGCCTCATGGGAACAGTCCAGACCGAACTGCAAAGCCAGATCCTCCCTGGACTGGAAACAAGCATTCTGGGACCGGTTTCAGGGTATGTCGCCCTTCTTAAGCCAGGCTAGCTTGAATCCAGTGGCACAGTGAGCAAGGGACCCACGTCTGGGTATACCCATCCCACTTAGGGCGAGAAGTGTAACTGCAACAAATGATGGACGGAATGCTGAATGATTCAAACATTCTCCCCCAGTCAAGAGATCTAGGTTAAATCCATTGTTCTTTTGCCCACTACGCCACCCCAGTCTGTTCTGCATTCCGTCCATCAATTGTGTGTCTTTTGCTTTCTCGCCCGAAGTGCGCCAGGTATGCCCAGACGTGGGTCCTGGGCTCACTGTGCCACTGGAATTAAGCTATCCTGGCTGAAGAGGGGTGAAACCCCGAAACCGGTCCTAGGATGCTTGTTACCGGTCCAGGGGGGACCTGGCTTGGCAGTTGGGGCTGGACTGTTCCTATGAGGCACAGGGTCAAGACTGATTTGCATATGGCCAGGTCTAAACTGGGGTGGCATGGTGAGCAAAAGAATGATGGATTTAACCCAGATCTCTTGACTGGGGGGTGAATGTTTTGATTTGTTCTGCATTCCGTCCATCAATTGTGTGTCTTTTGATCCTACTACCAGCATCTTAATCGGATTAGATGTGGAGAGCCTCTATACAAGCCTACCCCACAAAGAGACCCTTGACCTCATTGAGGAGGTTTTTCTTGAAGAACATTGGACCTACCATACACCGAGACACCTTGTTTTGGAGTGCTGCAAGCTGGCACTGACCGAGAATTTCTTTCGCTTTGAGGATACACTATTCCAACAACAGCACAGGACCAGCATGGGCAGCACCTTTGCCCCTAGTGTGGCAGGGTTATATGTAAACCACCTTGAGAAGCACAAAATCCTGAATAACACTGACCCACATGCTCGCCATATACAACTGTGGAAGAGATACATCGATGATGTGCTATTGATTTGGGAAGGAGATGAGTCTGAAGCTAATGAATTAATCAACTGGCTGAATCAACAAGACCCCTTCTTAAAATTCACACATACCATGAGTAGAACTCAATTGGTATTTCTGTACCTAAACATCTATGCGGTCGATGGCTTACTCAAGACAACTACACACTTCAAGCCCACTGCAAAAAACTGTCTACTAGTATATGACAGTTATCATCCTAGACACCTAAAAGAGGACCTTCCTTTTGGACAGTTCCTCCGACTTAGGAGGAACTGCACAGAGACAAAATCCAAGCAAGAGAACTGTCTGAGAAACTGATTGCTAGGAAATATCCTTCACATCTGATATCCAAAGCAAGGAAGAGAGCCGCAAACAATCACAGGGAGGCGCTCCTTGAAACATACCAAAAACAAAGACACTGAGAAAGAAAAAAGGCCTATATGTATCACCACCTTTAATATAGCGTCTGATCGCGTATCATAAATAGTTAAGAAACTCTGGCGCACTCTAAACAGTGGTAACCTTAACATACCAAAACCTATGTTCTCCCATAGGAAAGGGAAAAACCTCTGAGACATTTTGGTACACACCCACCCTAAACCAACACCTAGAGCATTTTTATTTTATTTACTTAATTTGTTTTATTTTATCAAACCACCCACCAACCGTTTTCCCTCCTCTCCACGCCCCCAAGTTGGCAGCCGCCACTGTGTTTAACAGTCCTCTGACTCATCTTTTGACTTTCTTTCACTTCTTTTATTCACCCATTCCACATCACCTATTTAGCTATTATTTCCCCTCTGTCTCTGATTCTTGTCACTGTAGCACTCTTGTGTTGTTCCTGCTCCTGACCCTTCATGTCACAGTCAAGCCCTTCGTTCTAAGTATTATGCACTTCTTTTGAATCCTTTTATTTGTTCCTTCTCCTTAGATAAACCTTGGTACTTACACCCTCGCTTTCTATGAACTCTTCAGCCAATCTACAACTCCTCCTACCTTTTCTCAGATCACACCTCCTGATCCATGCATTCCCTGATTACTTCATTATTCTAGGTAGCATTGATTTAAGTACAGTGCTGTGCTAACTTTGTTTCTTAATTAAAAAACCTAAGTGTGGCTAAAAGGAAGGACATTAGTTGGTACTCTTTGTTTTGCCCTCACAGGCTTAAATGAAAAGTAACACCTGCACAAACAATGTATGGAGTTTTCCAGGTTCTACAGGACACAAGCTGGATAATGTTAAACGCTAACGTTGTTCTATATAGTGTAGTAGGGTAGGCTATGTGCTACGTATGGGACTCAAGCTGTATTGACGCAGTCCAGACTCCCCAGAGTTTTTAATGGTGTTGTAATTTAGAGACTATAAGATTATCTAACTTTTAACGATGATGGATTGAAGATGCATACAAGTTGTATCAGAGTTTTCTACAACTTACTGAATCCTGAGTTTACAAAGTCTGCTACCTGTGTGAGAGGCGTAGTATATTTTATGACGGAGAGAAAGTGTTAGAATATGGGCTAAAAGTCAATAAATTAGAATATGCCAGTCATTTTGCATTGCCTTTTCTTTTGATGGTAATTTTTGCAAATATGAAAATAACTGATTTGTTGCGGAGGGTATTAATATCCTTAATGTTTTGTCAATTTTTGGTTAGTTGATTTACGGCCTGCAACATTTAGTTTTGGTAGTTTAAAGGAGGGAGATAGCCAATTTATCTCTAAAGATCCATTTTTGACGCTGTCATCGAATTTCTGTATTTGGCATAGTCTTTGAAGGTTGTATTTATTTTCCTCCACATGGTGTTGGACTTCCAACAGGTTGTTTTGAATCAGTTTGCTGATCTTAAAGCAACAGTTTCTATTGATCTTTGTCTTTACAGTCATATTGAGAGTACTGTAACATGGGACACTTGTTGATCAGCTGAGGGACAAATGCTTGTAGTTCTTTCTACGAGAAAGATTATGCTTACTAGTTTTTCTAGGTGGTGATTGTCTTTCTTTTTGAGGAGGACTTTAAAGGCAAGGTGCATACGGTAAACTTGTCGTTACTGTGATTTATTACTGGCTGTGAATAAATTGCTTGAGTATGATCTGTGCAGATGGTTGAAACTTTTACTGTGTGTTATTTACTTTCTGTAAAGTCTTCACAAATAGATTTAGGTTAGTTAGTCATAACTTGTTGATACAGAATTTGGCATGGCTCTCTGTTCTGGAATTCTCTTGCAGGTTAATGTCTCCTTGCAACATTATTTCTCTTTATTGGTGTCCCAAGATCAGATGCCAAAAAAGCAGGTGTCCTAAATCTTGCCCTTTTTAGAATCAGATGGACCATAGGTTTGATGAGGTGGAGACTACTTTGTCTCTGCCATGGTCAATGCCCTCCTACTGCCTGAAGGAGTAAGGACCATTGGAGGTTTGGCTATGTTTTCCTTCCTAATTTAAATAGGCGAACATACAGCTGTTTTTCAATGCCCTACACCGCCAGAAAAAACCTCACGCGAAGGGGCATTGAAAAGTGCTCACTGCCACCTTCGCCATAGGAGGAAACTCCCATGTCAAAGGGGGCATTTTTTTTATTTTCAAAAAAAAATCCCACATTTAAATTTTCTTTTTGAAAATAAACATTGTAAGTTTGCCATATGGATCTGTCATGCTGACAGAGTTGTCCATCAGACTTACAATGCTCTGACAAGAATTGCTGTGGCGGTGGTTCCTGCCAGTGCTAGAAATGTCCACTACGCCAGCAGTGTTAAAAAATCTGGGGCCAATAATAGAAACTCCTAACTCCAAGCCTCGAATGGTGGCAAAAATGTCTTCCGTTGGCAGATTAAACTGCTCTTAATGGAATAAGCGATTACAATTTTTTTTTTTGCCCAGGTGGTTCCTGGGCATCCGCTGCTAGATGAGTGACATGTGAGTGTCACTTGGCTTTAGGGAGAGATGGTTTTGCTCGCTTATGCCTTACAGTAGCCTAACTGCAGCATTTTGAATGTCCTGCAACTTCCTTAAGTCGTTTTATTATTTCGGTAAGGGAGACTGCACACGTGTTCATGCTACATGAGGTAAATGTAAGGTTAATGAAATAAATGACCTTCCAAATTAGTGACACCCCTTCAACAAGCATTAGCAGAGCCAACATTCTATACTTGATTTGCCCACTATTTGTTTTTTTTGCAAAGATATGCAGTAGCCCTTTAAAGTGTAGTAGTGATAAAAGGTAAAAAGACTGACTTAAGAAGGTGGTGTGCCTTTCTTTCAAAAAAAAGAAAAGAAAAAATGACCCGTCACAAAAATAAATTAAAAAAACATGAATGGAAAGCGTAGATTGGCCCACCATCCCTTGCGTTAAGGTATACTAGTTTTCAGGCCATACGCACCAGAATAGCAGCACTCACAGTGACAGGAACCATTTGCCAAACTGGTCTGACCCAATGTCCCATGCTTTAATCTTCAGTGGGCAGAAGCAACATTTGAATGCCCACTGAACAGACCAATATATGTTAATGTATGACAAAAAGCTGCCTGTGTATTTATTTTTATGTTTTTATTTCCACATGGGGCGGGACATAAAAATGGTTTGTGTGTCAAACATGGCTTGGAATTCTAACGGCGTTAATGACAAGGAGTACATTGCAATTAATGAAGTCCAAGTTATTTTTGTTTTGAGAAAACACAGATTGACCAAACCACTGTTTGTCATCCTGGTCATATGCCTTATAATAGAAAAGAGTCTCTTTTAATGTTTTGTAGGAAAGTGGCTCTATATATACTGTTCCCAAATAGGTACTGTGTGTATAGAGCCCACAGTCCCCAGAGGTTTGGCAGAGGCTAAAGTTAGATATAACCTTACTCTCTAAAGTGGTAGCTTGGTCAAGCAGTAAGGCAGTATCAGAGGACAGTGTAAAGCATTTGTTGTACACACTCAGTCAGCAAATGGTCTCACACACAAGAACTGAACTCTAGGCCAATGGTTTGTATAAAAAATATATTGTTGTTTTATTTTAGAACCAACAATAGGTATCAAAAATATACTTTCTCAGAATGAGATGCTTTAGTTATATACTTTGCAAAAGACAATTGACTTGGAATGCAATAGTTACAGTTTGTTGCAATAGGGAACACAATTTCAAACACAATAATACATTGAGCTCAATGGGAATTTTAAGTTATATGCAATTGATTACTCTCAGGATTGCTTTTCTAACTCCAGGACTGGATCCTAGATTCAGTCCTGGGACAGTTCTCGGAAACAAGTAAATAAATACTTTTTAGTTACGGTTGTGATTCTTAAGCAATATTTTGCTATTTTAAAAGTTGACACTTCGAAACTTTTTCTGATCAAATTACCAATGTTATCCTATGGAAGAAAATTCACTTAGCAGGTAAGTGGGGTTATGGTTACTTTTTCTAGGTCAGTGTTGGATCCTGGATCCAGCACTAGTGTATCACCTGTAAGCAGTTGAGAAACTGCGTTTAAGTTATACAGGCGATTTTTAAGGAATATTTATATGTTTGCAAAATCGACACTTAGAAGAAATTTCACAGAAAAAAAGTAAATGGTTTCCTATGGAAGAAAATTCGAGTTACGGGTAAAGTATGTTCTCGTTACTTTTGTAATCCAGTGCTGGGCTCCTAGGCTCAGTAGTGGGACATCTATCTAAAACAGGTAAGTAATTACGTTTTCACAGTTGGTACGATTTTTAAAGAATATTTGTAGTTTGCAAAAATCGACACTTAGAACAAATTTCACAGAAAAACAGTCAATGGTTTCCTATGGGAGAAAATTGAGTTAGTGGTAAGTACGGTTGGGAGTACTTTTCAGGGTCAGTGCTGGGCACCAAAATCCAGCACTGGGATCTCTCCTAATAGCAGGTGAGTATTTCCGTTTTCGTTACTCAGTTGATTTTGGGTGAATATTTTAAAGTTTAGAAACTCCACACTTAGAAGAAATTTCAGAAGAAGCCAGTGAATGTTACCCTATGGAAGAAAAGTGAGTTATCGGCTTTAGGGTAAGTGCTCAACTGGCAGAGTTAAGGTCCTGGGCAGAGACTCAGGGGTCTCCCAGGGCCAGGTAAGTACAGTTGTTACACCCTCAGCGGCACAGGGGCGGCCGGGTGCAGAAAGAGTTAGGCTCAATGTTATCCTATGGGAGGCAGGGGGGGCCTTGGTTGGTGGCTGCTGACTAGCAGGCCACGCGGCTGTGGGAGCTGGGCTCCTGGTCACTTGCTCAGGGTAAATGGGGAAGTAGGTAGGAGTAGAAGTTGCACTGCCAGGGTCACTCGGGCAGCTGGTTGCAGGGTGCTTTTGAGCCGTCGGGCGCTCAATGGATTTCAATGGGAAAGCTCAAGGACGAACAAAGGCTGTAAGCTCGGGGACGAAGATTCTTCAGGGGTGCCCACCACTTCGAGAGGTAAGTTGGGTAGTTGGAGGATAGGTAGGTACCCAGGAGTCGGGCACAGGGGGCCGCAGGGCACCGGGTGCAGGGGTGCCTTTTGGTGTCGGGAAATCTTACCCTCTGTTGATCGCGGTAGGGGGGGGTCCCTGGTTCTGAGGCTGTATGTCGTCAGGAGCATTGAGGTGGGTCCTTGGGTGCCGGATTCGGGATCACCGTTGCCGGGGGGACGTCCTCGGGGTCTTTGTCCACTCCAGCACAGGCCAGGCTTGGCGGGTGCAGAGTGTGCAGGGTTCGTGGTTCCGGGCTGGTGCCAGGGGTTAGATACTTGCTTTGAGCAGTGCCACTGCTCGTGGGAGTCCCAGGTGCTCAGAGTCACAAGGTAGCCAGGTCCTCCGGGGTTTGTGAGGTTGCTGGCCACAGGAGGTGCCGGGATTTAGCAGGTTCGAGGGTCGACAGGCCGGTAGGCCGGTAGGGCTGGGGCCTAAGCAGTTGGTGTCTTCCTCTTCTTAAAAGCTGCACGGCAGGTCTTCTTTCTTCTTGATCTTCTTTGCTGTTTTAGAATCTGGTATCTGAGGAAGGAATGTTCAGGGTGCCCCTAAATACAAAATTTAGGGACGTTACAGGTAGGTAAAGGGCAGGGACCACTGGGTCCCTGTCCTGGGGTGGGTACACTCCCTATCCTGCCACTCTCCTGTGGGAGGGGGTAAGTGGCCTAGTCCTGATTGGGTAGGGCTCCCCATCTTCAAGATGGCGAGGGCCCGGAGATGTGCTTCACCGCTCCTCCCCCAACTGAGGGGTGGGGTTGGCAGGGCTGACACATCCCCTGTCCTTACTTAGAGTTTCTGGCAGTCTTCCCGCCAGAGTGGGGGTCAGAACCGGTGGGGGCCAGTTGCTGAGAACAGCAAGTGGCCTGGAGAAGCTCACAAAGGTGGCATGCCTTTGAAGCTTCCCCCTGCTCATCCTGGGGAAGGAGACCTAGCACCTCGCCCAGGATGTGCATTGTTGCAGGCCCAGGAGAGCGGGGGCTCTCCACCCAGGGGTCCAGCAAGATATCTGCTGTGTGGCAGCCTAGGCAGCCTCTCAGACACGACGTGGATTGTAGGTTAGGTTTCAGGGGGCATCTCTAAGATGCCCTCTGTAGTGCATTGTACATTAAATCCCACACTGGCATCAGTGCGGGTTTAATGTGCTGAGAAGTTTGATACCAAACTTCTCAGTCTTCAGTGTTGCCATCATGGTGCTGGGGCGTTTGTGTTTGACGAGCTCCCAGCACCATATACTCTTAAATGACAGCACTGCTCTTACAGTGCCCAGGAATGGACCTGGGTACTGTAGGGGCGCAGGGCTCATGCTCCTGTGCCCACACCACTGGCATAGTGCACCCAGCTAGAGGGGTGGCTGATGTATGCCAGGGCAGTGTAGGTTGTGGGCATGGGATGTGTGCCATGTCGACTCTCTGTTTTGTCTTGTACCCAGACACTCCGCCTGCAAGGGCAGTGTGTTTGTGTTAGGGTACAGGGCCTCTAAGGGTGGCACAATAAGTGCTGCAGCCCTTAGAGGCCTTCCCTGGTCACAAGGCCCTGGGTACCTAGGGTACCATTTACCAGGGGCTGACATGTGGCCAGGGTTTGCCAATTTAAGTTTTAGGTTTTAGAGAAGGAACATAGGCCCTGGGCACCTGATTGGCAGGAGTCCAGGGCACACTGAGTCAAAGTACATTCAGCAATTCAACAAAAAGTGGGGGCATACCATGCAAGAAAGATGGCACTTTCTCGCATGTATGTTGAGAAATGCTAAGATATTGTGGAACTACACACGTCTGAAGATTTCTCGAAATGAAAAAGCGTGCTATGTGGTAAGTACACTTATGTAGGAACAAAGCTGCTTTTTTTTACACTACCTAAGGGTTCTCCTTTTTTATACACTGACAACAAATGTAGGCATCCATCATTTATCTTCATTTCTATTTTAGTTCTTTATGCAAACGTCCTTGCTCATGTATTGGAAATCTTTATCTGAAGTACTTTTTAACCCACGGCTTCTCCTGTTTTAATTCTAGATGACCTGATCCAACTGACGGCCATGTCCTGGATGAGGGAGTTCATTCAGCTGGCTGGCCGGGTGATGCTGCCCTACTCCTCAGGGATCCTGACTTCCGTTCTGCCCTGCCTGTCTTATGATGACCGCAAAAAGAGTATCCTTCATTCTGGAGAATCAGCAGCCATTTTGCATGTCAACACACAGCAAAATATTAGAGCTTTTCTGGTTGAGCTACTTAAGGGCTCTTTATTACAATGGTTTAAAAGTTGAAAAGTCCTAAGGGCGCTGCCACAAATTGTTCATCACCAGACGACTCTAACATAGTCCACCCTGCAGGTCTCAGATAGCCACATGTTCTGAGCCGACATCCTATAATGACAAAAAAGATGAGGATAATGGGGTCCATCTTGTCCAGTTTCTTCAGTTGATATCTCTGTAACACAGTCTGTCCGGAAATATCTCTAACTTGACCTCATTGTTTAGTCACACTTTACTACTTGGATTGCAGATTAGAAATGTTTCTGCCGCAGTAGTATGGGAAATCGGATCTACACCATAAAAGATAACCTATCAACACAAAAAAAGAAGTCACAGTGCTAATCAGAGCTGCCAGAATAATATGCATTATAAAAATGTGTCTCTACCTCAAACTGACTCAGCCATGATGCGGCTAGTTCTGCACTCCATGACATGATAATTGTAACTTGGTGGGCATCACGCATGACATAGAACACTTCCCACTCAGGATCTTAACAAAGACAACACTCTACCAACTACCTACCCACATGCTGTAGTGTGATTTCCTTGTGTACAAAAGCTTCAGTGCCCCACAAAGTTGCAGTAAGCAATACATAAATGTTATCATACCATGCAATGAATATTGTTTTTGTGTGTCCACTAATTTGAATTGCTTGTGTTTGTTTATAAAATGTGAATCAATTCCACTGTTTATCAAAGATCCCTATTTCATATCACTGGAGACTTTTGTACTCTGTAGAAGTGATAGTTTCCCCACGCTGAGCACCACTATTTTCCAGTATTGGGGTATCTTTCGTAGATTTACATGCCTAAATCATTCCCCGTCGTCGAGATGGGAGTCCCACAGTAACATAATCAAGCAGTATGTAAATAATGCCATAGGCTATAATGGCCCTGAGCCATGCTTTAAATAGCCTATCTATATACTTTTTAAAAAAAGTACCAAATGTTGAAATGCAGCCAGTCAGCTGCTAGCACACTCTAGAACTCGCCTAGCAGAGGCAGTTTCCCTCAGATTTCACCGCACGTCGTGTGTGAAAGGAGTCTCCCTGAGTTCTTCTCATTTTTTTCTAAAAACTTCTGGAATTTATTCCTGAGATCTTTTCTTCATTATGTCTGATAAAAAAGACCTTTTCCATCCCTGCAAGACTTGTGGCAGGAAGAGGGTCCATGTGGATGATCCTCACAAGGACTGCATTTATTGCCCCCATCCAGACCTCACAAGAGAGCCAGATCTCATGAGGACGGCTCTGGAGAGGGCAGGAAACACCTCAAACCCTCCCAAGAGAGCAAGAGTTCTAAAAAGGAGAAACATTTTAAAGTCTCCTCAGAGCCTTCATCTTCAGTTTCTTCTACTCCTGTGAGAAAGGAAAAGAAGCATCATAGAGCCTCCTCCTCAGATTCTGGGAAGTTCAGAGGCAAAAAATCGTAATAGACGGCACCCTCGACGACAACCCCCAGATCGTCAACAAGTAATACTGTAACATCGTAGGCTCCGTCGATGGCAGGGACACCGATGACAGTGTCCATCTCCGGCCCCATACTGTGGGCAAGGATCTCGCTGACGCCATCATCATCAACGTCTATCCCATCAACGCCTATACCGCCGATGAAAACTCCGTCGACAACCATACCATCGACGACCCACCTGTCGTCGTTGAAAACACCATCGACTATGCTACAGTCGACGGCAACGCTGGCTACAATAGCACCCTAGATGACTTGTTATTCCATCATCGGTGATTGTTACCGTCGACGATGATAAAGGAGTCGAAGACATTTTTACATCCGGAGCTGTCGACATTTAATTTTTATTTTTTTTATTTTTGTGTAATGTTGTCCTCATTCAAGAAAGGAAGGAAGTGAGTGGTCTTAAAGCAGTACCATGGCACTCTCCTGGACCCAGTAGAGGGGACATGCTGCCCTGTATATCTCTTTCCACCTCAAGGATTCCTGGAGTCGCCGACCTCAGGACTCTTGGGAATCGGCAAGGAAGAAATGAACCCTCGGTCTCTGAATAAGCCGTCATCCCATGAACTCACTTATTTAATAATCATTGGACTTTATTTTTCTAGGACGTTAAAATACCCAGATTGTTAACCCACTCCTCCCATAGCCCCCAGAATCAAGTTATTTTCTTTGACAAACATCCCCTGTCCAATTTATGGACTGAGGTAACCCAATTTAGAAACCATGGAGGGTTGGGGGATACCCATTTTAGACAAATTCCCTTCTTGCCAAGAGAATTAAAACAAATAAAAGTGAAGCTTGGAAATTTCATAGTTTATTATTAATACCATCTTCGAGCAAGATTCCAAAAATAACTAAAACCTAGCTTACCTTAATTTCTTGGCCAATTACTTCTGAGATTGTCTTACCCATTTGGCGTCAGAAGCCCTGGATTTGGGGACACTGCATGAACATGTGCACATCATCCGCACTCCCCAGAGCACACTTCGAGCAGGCCTTCACTCCTCCTCTCATCTTGGTAAGCCTCTTCGGGGTCCAGTAGGCTCTATGGAGTGTAAAGAGATGGTTTCTCCTCAATAGGGCAGCCTTTACAACTCTCCATAACGTGCGCATAGATACTTGCCAGTAAGATGTGACATCGCTGGAAGGCAGGTCTCTTCCCAAGGGCTCCTCCAGAGGCCTTAACGGGGGATCCGCTTTAACTAAGAGTTAGTACCACTTATATACTTCTTTACATTGATGGAGGGGGCTAATAACTTATCCTCCAGTTCTTCATTCGCGACTCCATCCTTGCCCTGGTTAACAGCCCAACCAGACAGTTGATAGAATTTAAATCTGGACAGTCTTTGGTTAGTTAGAATGCTAAGAGTATCCCATGGAAGTAATTTATTATCTTGCAGTAATTGGCCCCATTTTTGTATGCCATTTTCCAATAGTGGGACTGATAAGCTGTCCATAATGCACTCAGGGGTACCTGGAGAATTCCAGATAGGAGCACTTGAGTAATAGTACGGAATTTTGAAAAACTTCCTCAACTGGAACCATAATTCACAGGCAGATCTTAAAACCTTCAGTTTAACTTTTTTTAAATACTTAAGATGTCCAAATTTGAAAAGAAACCCATCCCCTCCCAGAGGAACCCTTATTGACATAGCTAAAAGAAAGGGAGGAAGAGGAGTCAAATAAGAGAGATCTCACATTCTTAAAATGGAATGCCCAACTATAAAAGCAAAGGTCAGAACTGGCTATACCCCCATCCAGTTCAGTACATCTTAATTTCTTCCATGTGATCCTGACCCCTTTGTTAGACCAAAGAAAACCATTGTATCACTCTGTAAATATTTCAAGGATTCAGGGCTGAATAATAGAGGAATTGTATCAAAGGTAAAGGTGACTTTGGGAAGAGCAGACATTTTGACGAGATTGGAACGGCCAAGAATTGACAATGGGAGGTTGCTCCATAATCTTAATAGGGATCTGATTTCATTTCTTTTTACCTCCAAATTAACCTGGGCTAATTTATCAATGTCCTAAGTAATTTGAATGCCTAGGTATCTTATTTGCTGCTGAGCTAAGGGGGAACTGGTTTGCAAATTCCACGACATAATTTCAGTTTTTTGTGAGTTAATTAGATAGGCAGATATCTTCCCAAAATCAATCAGAAGTTGCTCCAACCTTGCCAGAATTGCTGAAGATTCCCTTGAGAAAATCATCGGCATATAGGGCCAGCTTTTTTACCCATCCCCTATATCTGAATGGAGCAAAGTGTTCACTGGCCCTGATGTTACATGCCAGTTATTCTATGTAGAGATCAAAGAGGAGGGGGGAAAGGGGCAGCCCTTCCTGGTTCCCCACTCCAGCCTAACTAAGTTGGTTAAATTTCCGTTAACTATTATCCTTGCTGTGGGAGTTTTTTAGATGTTTCTAATGACCCTCAAAAATGTTTCTCCTAGGCCAAACGAGTGAGCTATATGATGTAAACAGGACTAGCTCACCCGATCAAAGGCCTTGGCCGCATCAAACGCAAAGATAGTGAGCTGCAGCTTATTAGCTGAGGCGATGTCGATTGCTCCAATCAGCTCATGAGTTAAATCATGAAGCTTGTGTCCTTTAATGAACCCCTTCTGGTCCGGATGGAACAGGTAACTCATCATATTATTCAATCTCCCTGCTAAAATTTGCGTGAACAGGGAGATGGGTCTATAGGATTCACATTTTTTTAAAATCCGGATTGGGCTTCAAGATCAGAGTAATCGCTGCCTCATTCCAAGAAGTGGGGATTGGAGTGTTATTGGAGAAAATACTATCAAATAATTTCTCCAGGACAGGAGCAAGTGTCTCGTTAAGGCCAATATAAAACTCATTAGGAATGGCATCTAAGCCTGCAACACTGCCTCTTTTTAGATGTTTTATTGTGGCTTTTATTTCTTCTAGTGAAAACTTTTCATTCATCTGCTGGGCCTGGTCGCCAGATAGAGACTGTAAGGTTATTTTATCCAAATAGTTTTTTATTTGGGAATCTGAGACCACTAGGTCTTCAGTATACAGTGCTTGGAACTAGGATTCAAATGCTTTTTCCATATAAGCCCTGTCTGATATCAACTCCCCTGTTTCTGTGTTGAGAATCTCCTTGATTAAATTTCTGGATTGATTAACACGAGATTTCAAAGCAAGGAGTTTCCCACACCCTTCTCCGTATTCATAGTTAGCTAGTTTACTAACTTCCCATCTTCTTCTGGTAATATTATCTAGATAGTCCATCATCTCTTGCCGCTTGGCTAACACCTCAGAGTTTTCCTCCCTCTGCTCTGCATTATTTTGGTTGTCCGCTTGATTATATAGTGCTCTAACAATATCTACTTCTAATAACTTAAGCATTTCTTTAGATTCCTTATGGATTTTAGCTGAACGACTGATAACTCTGCCTCTGATAAATGCCTTATAGGCATCCCATATTACCACTATGGGAGCTGAAAGATCATTTACTTCAAAAAAGGACAATGTCTCATTCTTTAGTTGTTCGACTACTAAGGAATCTTGGAGAATGACTCTATCAAACGTCCACCTTCCTATTACAGGGAGTCTTGTAAATTGTAAGTCCATTAACACCGCTGAATGATCTGATAGGTGCTCTGGGATATGTGTTACAGAGCTGAATTTATTTGTCAGCCTAGAATCTGTCAGAAAGTAATCAATTCTAGAACGATGACCGTGTTTTTATTATGGAAGTATAGCTCAGAGGCCCAGTTACCGCCCTGTTCTTTATTCTCCAGATATTTATGAGACTTAGATCGTCCATCAGGACTCTAATCAGGGAACCGATTTTAGTAAGTACTGTTCTCCCCCCTTTTGACCTATCAAGAGAGGGGTTCAATAAGATATTAAAATCGCCACCCATAATGATCGGCAGATTGGATTCCAGTAAATGATTGTATATAGTTCTGAATCATCATCTATGTTTGGACCGTAGTATCCCACCTGGACCACCCAGTCATTTTGTATCTTAATATCAGCCATAACCCATCGCCCCTTGTTACCTATCTTAGTGGGGCCCAAGATTACTTTGGCCGTTTTCTTAAAGATAATGGCCACACCTTTAGTACAGCCGGTTTGTGTGGTATGGAGAGAACTATCAATCTATTTCTGCTTAGAAACAGCCGCCTCCCATTCATCAATTATGAGGAGAGTTTCCTGTAGTATAATAATATCAAAATTAGATTGACTTAGATATTGGAAAATCCTTCTTCGTCTACCCACTACCCTGAGGCCATTAACATTCCATATACAGATTCTAATTGGAGTAACTGCAGGCATTTGAGGGAATCCAATGCACCTTCTCCCTTATCAGAGAGAGCTCAATCTGATCTCAAGCTACCCCTCTCTTATTAGCAACTTCCTTGGTACTGTTGAGGTTTAGCAAGGTCTCTCCGTTGCCTCCCTTGCACCTTTTGGACCTACAGGTGTCGGATGAAGAGGATAGGGGTGGATTATATGGAGTTGCATCTGAATTGCATGTAAAGTGCCAAGAAGAGAAACAGGATTAGATGAGCAGCAAAACTATCAGCCATGCCTGGCACCATCGCACCATTACCAACATTATGGATATCCTCCCGAATGGTGCCCTAGAAAGATGGCACATCTACCACCCTCTTTAATTCATGATCTTCAGGCTATGCTGGTGTAGGGATTCTAAAGAGGTAGGCAGACCACAAGGCGCTTTGTGGAGGGGGGAGATCCCCGTATTTATTAAGGGTTTTCACGACAAAACAAAAAAACACTGTATATTTCAGTCCGGCGTCGTTCTCTCTCGAACAAGGATCCTTCTCCTTTTCTGGACGCTGTCGAGCTGGGGTCCCTCGTTCCTGTTCAAGCCACGACCCTCCGGGGCCGTGGCTGGGCACGGCGTCCTCCGGATGGCCTCCCGGCTTTCTCCTCGTGGGTTCGGCGTCTTGGGCGGCTCCTCTCTGGTTCTTCGGCGTTCTCTTATATGGGCTCCAGTCCTCTACTTCCGTCTTCCTGGTTCCGCCCATTTCCTGGAGCAGACTCCTCTTGTCTGGCTCAGGGAAGGGAAACTCCGCTTCCCTGGAGGTTGGGCCGGGATTAAAGGGCCAGTCATCGGATACCTCCTCATACATCCCGAGGTGTTCGCGGTCGTCAGGGGGCTGCAATGGAGAGAGAGCGGAAGGGTCAAGAATGTCGCGAGGTGAGGCAACAGCGGGACGGGGCACAGTCCGACACACCCCTCCCCCAGAGTCGTCCCGTTCGGGGAGGACAGGGAACCGGTACAGGAAATCAGCATTAGAGTTCATGATCCCCTTCCTGTGCCGAACCTCAAACGCAAAGGGCTGCAAGGAGAGGAACCACTGCATCACCCTAGGGTTGTTTCCCTTATTCCGAGCTAACCACACTAGAGGCGCATGATCCGTAAATAGGGTGAACCTGCCACCCTCCAGGTAGTAGCGGAGTTTCTCTACAGCCCACTTGATGGCCAGGCACTCCTTTTCGAAGGCAGGATAATGGGTTTCTCTAGGAAACAGTTTACGGCTGATAAACGAGATCGGGCGTTCCAACCTTTCCTTCGTTTCCTGGGAGAGAACAGCTCCAATCCCTACCTCAGAAGCGTCTGTCTGTAGGATGAAGGGCCGAGAGAAGTCAGGAGAAAGAAGTACAGGACCCCGTATGATGGCGGTCTTTAGATCGTGGAAGGCGCGTTGAACAGCAGGGGAAGGAGAAAGCATATCGTGGGTTTTCGTCTCATTTTTTCAAGCGGATCCGTAAATGGAGCAGAAAGGGTGGAGTAATGTGGTATAAAGCGCAGATAGTAGGCCAGGAGACCTAAAAAGGCTTGTACACCCTTCTTTGTGGTGGGAAGGGGGGCTTCCATGATGGCCCTCATCTTTTCTATGCAACCATTACCTAGGAGGTACCCTAGGTATTTGACCTTGTGGAACCCGACTCTTGATTTTTTTGCATTAACATGTAGACCTGCCTGCCCCAGGGCTCCCAATATCAGCTGGATATGTTCTAGGTGTTGCTCCCAGTGTGTGCTGTATATAACAATATCATCTAGATAAGCCGATGAGTATCACTGATGGGGTTGTAGGACGTGGTTCATGAGCTGTTGGAAGGTAGCTGGGGCACCGTGTAACCCGAAGGGTAAGACAGTGAATTGGAAGAGGCCATCTGGTGTTATGAAGGCTGTTTTCTTCTGGTCCGACTTGCACAAAGGCACCTGCCAGTACCCTTTTGTGAGGTCCAGAGTAGTTATGTACTGGGCGTCACCTAGGAGTTCTATAAGTTCGTCGACCCGAGGCAGGGGATATGCATCGAGAGTGGAGATGGCGTTCACGCGTCTAAAGTCGATGCAAAATCGGATGCTGCCGTCGGGCTTAGGAACAAGAACGATAGGGGAAGACCAGTCTCTATGGGAGGGTTCAAGAACTCCCATGCGTAACATGCTCTGGATCTATTGGGATACCGCTGCCCTACGGTTGGCGGGTATTCTGTAAGGCCGTAGACGGACCACTTTACCTGGTATAGTGTGTATGCTGTGTTCGACGAGGGTGGTTTTTCCAGGCTGATCGGAAAACAGGTGTTTATATGGCGTTAAGACGTTTAATAAGGACTCTTGTTGACAGGGGCTCAGGAGTTCATTCACAACTAGTTGTTCCAAGGTGCTCCCTATGGAACCAGAGACCTGGACAAGATGGTTATTGTGTGTGGAAGGAAGGGGTCCTAGCCATTTCTTTAGGAGATTGATGTGGTATGTTTGGGTGCGGTTAGGCCCGATGGCTAACCTATAGGTGGTTTTTCCGAAGACCTCTATTACCTTGTAGGGCCCTTTCCATTTGTTCTTTACTGTGGCCAGGGAGCTGGGCAACCAAACCAGGGCCCATTCACCCACCTGAAGAGAACGCCATTTCTTTCCTTTGTCATACTGGGCCCTCTGTTTCTCTTGGTTTTTTCAAGATTGTCGTGGGCTAGGTCTCGCAATTTGCCCAGACGGGATTTTAAATGTCTGGTATACTCAAGTAGGTCAAGTGCCTCATTGGGTTCTTCCTCCCATGCTTCCCTGGTCATCTCTAACAAGGTCCGGGGTTGCCGTCCATACAACATTTCAAATGAAGAGCAGCCCAGACTCCCCTGGACCTGTCCTCGTATGACAAACAGGGCAAGCGGGAGGAGGTGATCCCACTGCCTGCCTTCCAGTGCCAACATCTTCTTAAGGGTTAGCTTTAGGGCCCGTTATATCGCTCCACTAACCCGTCGGTTTGGGGATGATAGGCTGGGGTTTTTATCTGCTTGATATTCAAGAGTGTACAGACTTGTTTCATTAGTCTAGAGACGAAGGGGGTTCCCTGGTCTGTTAAAATTTCACGGGGAAACCCCACACGAGAGAAATACTCCAGGAGTCTGTCGGAGATGGCTGCGGTGGTGGGTGCTCGGAGCGGGAAAGCCTCCGGGAAACGGGTACAGTAGTCCACTAATACCAACACATATTGGTATCCTTTTGTGGTCTTAGGTAGCGGTCCTATAAGGTCCATGCCTATACGTTCAAAGGGTTTGTCTATTATTGGTAGAGGCTGTAGGGGGACGGCCCTGGGTCGGTAGGGGTTCTTGGTTTGACATATGGGGCACTCCTGGCAAAATTTCTTTATATGGGCAGATATGCCCGGCCAGTAAAAACACCGGAGGAGGTTGTGAATCACCTTGTCTGGACCTAAATGCCCTGCTAACAGATGGGAATGGACGTAAAACATGACCTGGTCTCTAAAGGCCTGGGGAACAAGCAGTTGAGGTGTCTCGCCTTCCTTGGCAATCCTATATAACAACCCCTTCGTTATCTTGAACATAGGGAAGGATGGTGTGGCGTTCTCGGCTGTGGTTCGGGCTTGTTGCCATGCGGTAGCGAGTGAGGGATCACTGGTCTGGGCCCATTGGAAATTCCTATCATGGTGCCTGGGTTCTTGGGTAAGCAGTGCCTTCTGACCCCCTGTTCTGTTTGGAATGGGAAGTGCTGCCTCCGTTTGCTCCTGTATAAGGGACATGAACCCTGGGTTATCGGTGCCTAGGATCAGCCGTTCGGTGAGGGTGGGTAGGACCCCCACTGTGATTCTGGTGGGGGAAATTTTGGGACATGTTGAGGGTATGGTAGCTATAGGGTATTCCTTTACATTCCCGTGAACACACCGGATATGTGCCTTCCCCCCCCGGAGTGAATAGTTCCTTTCTCACCAGACTGGAGTGGATTACGGATTGTCTACAACCCTAATTCAAAAGGGCCTCTATGGGAACCCCGTTTACCTTGACACTCACATAGAAACAGGAGCCTACTTCTTCCGTGTAGAAGAGGCCTCGGGGTATGCAGCTGACATCCATGGGTTCATCTATGTGTTTCTTTGGACATGCCCGGGCAATGTGGCCCCAACCCCCACAGTCAAAGCACTGTGGCCCACGGTTGGGAGGGGCGTCCCCTCGAGGTGGCCACATTTTTTCTACATCCCTAATGGGTCGCAGAGGCTTCCGAGGGAGGGAATGAGATCAGGACGTTTTTTCTGTTTCCGCTTGGGGAACCCGGGGTTGTGCCCGGGAATACAAGGCAGCCATGTCCACAGCCTGCTCCGGCGTCAGATTGGAATGTTGCTTCAACCACCTCTGCGTGGGATAGGGTAATGCCTCTACGAACTGTTCTAGATAGATAGAGTTCATAATTTCTTCCTTGCTGCGCTCGTTAGGTTTTAACCATTTATCTGCCGCCATCTTCAGTTTGAAATACAGAGTTTTGGGGTTGTCCCCCGGCGCACCCCGCTCTTTCCGGAACCTCATCCGGTAGGTTTCTGCGTCCATACCCAGGTGATCAAGAATAACGGCCTTCACCTCTTCGTAGGGTGTGACACCTCCCGCGTTGGCAACTTGGTAGCCTGCCTGTACCTTGCCAGACAGCAAGGGAGCCAAAAAGAAGGGCCATTTCGCTACAGGCCAACCTGAAGCCCTAGCAGCCCGCTCGAAATTCAAAAGGAAGGCAAAGGAATCCTCCCCGGGAACGTATTTCTGAAGGGAGACTGTTGGTGCGAAGGAGAGGACCTTGCTCCCCTTGGTGTTTCCGCCTACCTGCACTACCCCCTCCCCTACACGCATAAGGGCATCAATCTGTCCTTTGATCAAGTCCTTGAACAGGTCCCTGTCGGCTTGGGCAATGTTAATCTGTCTTTCCACAGCCCACTCTAGTTTCTTTTGCCCTTCTGTCAAGTGCTGGATTAAGGCCTCCATTCTTTTCCGCAATGGAGTGCGTCTCCTATCTGGCTCGCCAACTGTAGGGATTCTAAAGAGGTAGGCGGACCACAAGGCGCTTTGTGGAGGGGGGAGATCCCCGTATTTATTAAGGGTTTTCACAACAAAACAAAAAAAACACTGTATATTTCAGTCCGGCGTCATTCTCTCTAGAACAAGGATCCTTCTCCTTTTCTGGACGCTGTCGGGCTGGGGTCCCTCGTTCCTGTTCAAGCCACGACCCTCCAGGGCCGTGGCTGGGCGTGGCGTCCTCCGGATGGCCTCCCGGCTCTCTCCTCGTGGGTTCGGCGTCTTGGGCGGCTCCTCTCTGGTTCTTCGGCGTTCTCGTATACGGGCTCCAGTCCTCTACTTCCGTCTTCCTGGTTCCGCCCATTTCCTGGAGCGGACTCCTCTTGTCTGGCTCAGGGAAGGGAAACTCCGCCTCCCTGGAGGTTGGGCCGGGATTAAAGGGCCAGTCATCGGATACCTCCTCATACATCCCGAGGTGCTCGCGGCCGTCCGGGGGCTGCAACGGAGAGAGAGCGGAAGGGTCAAGAGTGTCGCGAGGTGAGGCAACAGCGGGAAGGGGCACAGTCCGACAGCTGGCTGACTAAAAACAGAGGTTTCCACCCCAAAATATCCAACTGTTCAGCCGCCTTTACCAGTGACACCAACAGTACCACGCCCTCCTATACAGAAGCCTGATCCGGCCAACCCTTCCTCCTCTGATGAGGAGAGAGATGAGGGCGAGATCCCAGATCCTACACCTGCAGATCCCAGGGAAGATTGCATTATTCTCACTCTCTCTCCTCCGTCACACTATCCAGCGAAATCGCCTCCAGAGGACACGGGGGTTCCCACAATTTAAAGGAGCAGGCGTCCACCAGATTCCATCTTTCCATGGCTGTGAAACATACAGACTGCTTCCTGTATGATTTCAAGGAGGAGGCTAGGAAATCCATTCGGACAATCCCAAATATTGACCATATTTGGTAAGAGGAAGTGAAAATAATGAAAACTCCAGCCACAATACCACATGTGCTCTCTCGCATAGACAGAAAATACAGGGCCCCAGAAGATTCCGCTTCTTGCCTGACGGGCCACCTGAGGCCGGATTCCATTATTTCCCAGGCAGCGCAAAGGAGATCAAAGTACCCAGCCACTCCAATCTCAACTCATGGCCTCCTTGCTAGACCTCATCCCTGAAGACAAGAAGCAGGAGGCTAGAAAAATCCTTTTGGAGGGAGAGGGAGAGCGAGCAGTTCTAAGACTATCGATTCTGCTATGTACTTAGCCAACACAGGGTTTCACCAGCTTGCAAGAGCGGTGGTGTTGAGGAACCAAGGATGGTTGAAAGCCACTACTTTTTGACCTGTAGTACAGACAAAAATCCTGAACATGACGTTTGATGGGACGCTTTGTTTGGTAAACATATCGATGAGGCGCTATTATCCATTAAGACTTACACCAATACAGCAAAATCTTTAGGCTCCCTCCAGTACAGAAAAACACCTTTTCAGAGGAGCAAAAGAACGAGGTTTCGCCACCTACACAGGCTATTATCAGAGAGCACAACAATACCAACCCTATCAGCCGCAATACAGGCAAACCGATTAACCTGCCACGTACCGTCAATCTTCTACGGCTGGTTTCTCTCGTCAGGGGTCCGCAAAAGAGCATCGGACCAAGGCAGAGATAATGGGAGAATACAATGATCTGAGCAGGGTACCAGCTTCGTCGTCCCTATCCCCTCCTGTGAGTGCAAAGATCTCCAGTTTCTTTCAGCAGTGGGAGAATAGAACAACGGACCAGTGGGTACTGGTCCTGATTGCCTTCGGTCATACTCTGGAGTTTGTAGAGAGACCTCCAACTTCTCCACCCAAGGGAGCTCCTCCCCCTCGTCTTAACTTATTGCACAAAGAGGCAAGAATGATGCTCTCAAATGGAGCGATCGAGGAAGTTCCAACTCTGCAAAAGGGTCAGGGTTTCTATTCCCGTTTTTTCTTAATTATGAAGAAGACAGGGGAATGGAGACCGATATTGGATCTCGGAAAGCTAAACAAGTTCCTGAGAAAACAAACATTCAGGACGGTAACTCTGAACGAAATCCTACGCCGTCTCATCACAAAGGAGACTTCATGACGTCCCTCGATTTGGAAGACGCATACTTCCACATCCCCATCCATCGGAAGCATAGAAAATTCCTCATAGTCTGCCCTTCAACCTCAAAGTTGCACCCAGAATATGCACAAAGTGGCCCCAGTTGCTGCTGTCCGCCGTTCTCAAGGTCACCAAGTATTCCCCTACTTGGATGACTGGCTGCTGAAGGCACCAACAGCAAATCAAGCAAACAGAACTATGGACGCTTGTCTTCAACTGTTCAGCAAGCTGGGGTCGACAGTGAACATCGCAAAGCCTTCATTAATTCCCGGTCAGATAACACCATTTCTGGGAGCCAGATTGGACACACTCCAATGCAAAGTATTTTTATCAGAAGATCGCCAGATCCGTCTGCGACAATTGGCTTTGTACATTTAAAAAAGAAAGTCCGTTTCAGTGAGGAGATATAAATTGCTCCCACGAATGTGCTCATCAGCAGTAGACCTAGTGCCCTTGGCCAGACTCAAGATAAGACTTCTCCTGGAGGAACTTCAAAAACAATGGCTGCAAACATCGGAATCCTTCTAAGACATCATTCGGATTACCCCAGCCATGAAAACGGCAATGCAATGGTGGTACCATACCCCAAACCTTTCGAAAGGGCTCACTTTCCTGCAACAGATACAGGACTACATCCTGACAATGGGTGCCTCTAGTCAAGGCTGGGGAGGTCACCTGCAGGATCTTTAAATTCAAGGCAAATTGTCCAATTCCCAAGAGCTAAGCCATATCAACAGCTAGGAGTTGAAGGCTATATTCCTCTCTTTACAAGCAAGCCTTCTACCAAGGATAGCAGATGCCTCTGTACTGGAACTTTCGTACTATACAACCAGTATGGTCTACATAAACAAACGAGGAACAACCAAGCCTCTCCCGCTCTCACAGGCAGCACAGGAGCTATGGAACTGGACAACAGGTCATGGAATATTTATCATGGCCTTGCACGTTCCAGGCTTGAGCAGCACGCTAGCGGATGCTCTCAGCAGAGCTCCAGACAATTGCCACGAGTGGGAACTCTGACAAGACCAACTGTACAGAGTATTTACACTATGGGGGAAAACCAATGCTGGACCTGTTTGCTACAGACATCAACGCCAAATGCCAGTCGTATGCCTGCAGGTTCCCACTCCCGGGGTCTCAGGTCAATGCCTTTTTGATGCCATGGTCAGGGTTGTATGCCTATGCCTTTCCCCCCCATCCTATTAATCCCCAGGGTGTCGACCCATATGAAACGGGAGAATTTCCGCCTGATACTCATTGTGCCCAGGCAACACTGGTTCCCGGAACGCCTTGATCTTTCAGAAACCAGACCCATATGTCTGCAGCAGTTCCCCTCTCTCCTGACCAGGGACAATGGTCAAGTGTGTCATCCGAATCCAGAGTTTCTGCACTTGCATGCCTGACTCCTGAGTTCTTAGAGTTTAGAGACATGAATATTTCGCAGGAATGTAGAGACATCCTCTCAAAATCTAGATCAGAAAGTACCAACAAAACATACAAACTAAATGGAAAAGATTATGTTTTTGGTGCCAACGGAATGGTCTGCATCCATTTCAAGCGTCCTCACAACAGATTCTACCGTACCTCCTCTCCTTGACAAGATCTGGTTGAGCTTTTGCCTCACTTAAAGTGCATCTAGCTTCCATCTCATTATAGAAAAGCTTCCTGCGCCCCTTCTCTTTGTGCCTCAAGACTGATCAAACAATTTATAAAGGGGCTTTTATGCACTTTTCGTCAATTACGAGCACCTCCCCCGGAATGGAATCTCAACGGGGTCCTTGCACAACTCATGGAACGACCATTCGAACCAATTCATAAGGCTGAGTTGAAATGTCCGACTTGAAAAGTCACTCTTCTGCAGGCCCTTACCCCAGCCAGAAGGGGGAGTGAAATTCAAGCGTTCAGCATCAAGAAGCCCTTTCTACTGTTCAAGGAAGACGCTGTGATTCTAAAGAATAATCCTATGTTTAGTCCTAAAGTACCATCTTTATTCCACTTTATTGAGCCTGTCATACTCTGGTCTTTTTTCCCGCAGCCATCTACACCTGCAGGACAACCACTACATACGCTGGATGTTGAATGTTGCCTGAAGTTCTATCTTCAGAGAACAAAGGACATTTGAAAGACTGATCAACTATTAGTGGCCTATGGCCAAGGCAGAGAAGGAACTGTGATAAAGAAACCCACAATCGCAAGGTGGATATAGGCAGTGATACAGTTTTGTCACGTCAAAGCTAGCAGACCTTTGGAAAGATCAAAAGCTCACTCCACCAGAGCAGTTGCCATGTCAGCTGCCCTCTTCACGGGAGTAACTCTGGAGAAAATTGAACGTGCTGCAACCTGGAGTAACACTTATACCTTTACGCAGCACTACTGCCTGGAGTCCGCTCAAGATGCAGATGCGGCGGTGGGCCAGGCGGTGCTCCGTCACATCTTCCATTAAGGTAGGCCTCTTTCTAGCTCTTAGAAAGAGTCTTTTTGTTCTCATGGTAATCTCATGTGCTTACATGTTCATAATTATGGTAAGTGTGACTGTGTAAGGTGTATTATAAGTTATTCTGTTTTTCTGTCTCTTTTTGCTACTCTGTACATGAAAAGGCGAGTATATGGCAGATAAGTTGGTTTTCTCTTACAATTGCGTTCTGTGCATTTGTTCTCTTCTATCCTATTTATTTATTTAAAAAAACAAAAAGAAAACACAGAGGGGCTTCTTTCATTGTATTCATTGTGTTACTTCAAACTTGAGGGGTTCGGTATACTTTAGAGGTCTCCCACCATCCACAACAGAAAAAACACTATTGGATGTTACTGCTTGCTATTCTTACAGTTGTAACATTCAACTTTTTGAATTTTTACACTTCCAGTACCAAATGTCTTGATGTCAAGATCTGAGACCTGAAACTATCACAGACTGGGGGAGGGGTGGGGGTGGTTTGGCAGGGTTATGTTCCCTCTAGATGTGCAATATTTCTGCTGCTCTTAGGAAGATCAGCTTTCCGAGGACAACACTTCCTTGCTATTCTGATTCAGGCATATGAATCTATGAAAGATACCCCAATACTGGATAAGAAAATAAGTAACTTACCTGTAACTACAGTTATCTAGTACTCGTGTCTTTCATAGATTCACATGCACCCACCCTCTTTAACGTAGAGGCTGTTTCTATGTTGTGTAATAAGATACTCCTCACTTGTGCTGGGAAAGTATAAGGAAAACTGCTGCTGCAAGGAGAGTTCTAGAGCGTGCTAGACGCTGATTGGCCAAAGAACAAATACCTCTTGGACCATGAATGCTGAAATCTATTTACAACCCCAGATTGTCTTTTATCTGTGGGTAAAATTGTTTTATTAAGTACATTTAATACATTTTAATTCTCAGTAACACATATTAGAGCCGTCAACGTGTATCTGTTTGTGGACACCAAAACTCACAGTGTAATTTTATTATTACCGTTTTTTTACTTTTGATTTCGTTTTCACAACGACAACACAGTTATACAATCTTGACAAGAGATTTTTGAACAAACCAGTGTGCAAACAAATCTATATACAGTGACAGAAAGACAAACCATATGTTACATTAAATTCAATCGTCTTGCTCCAAACCACTTGGTCAATCCTACTATATTTACAAGGTATTGGGTCTCGTTAATTTCTGTGAACTTTATACAAAAAATTCTAGGTCCGAAGTAAAGAGGTCAGGGAGAACCTGTCAAAATCTAAACCATGTAAGCTGTCTCAATCCAGCTTATCTCAGAGTCATTTCGGTGTTTGAAAAATTGCGAACCGGTAATCCCTTGGCCTCAGTGAGGGGGGTGCCGACGCGTTTCGACCTTCGTGTAGGGACCAAGAGGATTTTCAGAAGGTCTTCCTCAGGGCTGGGAAATTCAATGTAGGACTCTGTGGTGGGGAAAGGGGGGGGAGTTAGATTAGCAGTGATCAGGGGATATTTGATATAACACAGTTGAATCACATGTATATAAGCCAATTTTAGGGGTTACCCATACTTAGTGCGTGTCATCAGTTGGAGTGAACTGGTTTCCTGCTCTTTGGCGTGTGGCGCCTCTTTGAGTTCTTGAAACTTCTCTTCTGATTTGTTGTGAAAATTTCTGAAAGACATTAAGGGCAGATGTCGTAGTGGGAGCAGTTTGAGCAGTTTGGGGGCATTTTGTCACTTGAACATATGGCCGTTATGCTGCGCATGAAAGCTGGGCTCATGCAGAGTTAAAATGTGGGGGTGCCTATGGTCTTTTCCCAGGTGCATTTACCGACATTACTTGCAAGGCTAGGATGACCCCCGTTACGGTCTGGTGCTTCGTTGTAGGTTAGTTCATGCCAGGTTTTAGGGTCTAAGTCCGTTATACGTGCTGTTTGTGCTCGGGCATGCAGTTACTCCACAGTCTGTCAATGGATTGCTGGGTCCTTCGGTGCCACATATGGTGCATTACCTTTCAATTTTCGAGTCCGGTTTCTGTAGGTCCTTTTGTTTGCCTCCGCGTCTTCTTCGTCAGTTTTGCTGAAAGCGTTGTTGGATAGGCGGCCAGTTCCAGGTACAAATCCTAGATGCGGCATACTCTGACGTCATCGCGTCTACGCGAGGGGGCATGTCAGATGTCTTGTTCTTTCTGCCTGACTTCCGGATTTCAAGGCACGACATCCTGTCATGTCGATCTTTTTATCGCTTCATGATTCGTGGTTATGACAGCGTCTACGCTGTGTTGGGTCATTATGGATTGCGCCTGTTTTAATGGATTGTTTTTGCTGAGATTTTCATAGTTGGTGCAAGGAAGGCGCCGCAATATAATTTAAGATGGTTTGCTTCTACTTTTTGGAGGTACTGTGGGAGGGAACTGTGTGCAGTCACTTTTTGTGCACGTGAATATCTCGTTTTTCTTAAGGTTGGAAGGTTGAACTCGCACAACTATTGGGATGGTTGAATTAGTTTAGCAGCCATGCGTGGTTTCCCTTGTCTCTTTCAGCCTATGTCAGTTGTTCCCATCGAGCTAGCCGCATGTCTATGTCTATAACCTTGATGTAAGTCATAATTGTGCACTGGTCGGAAAGTGAAGGCTTCTATTTCTTCGTGGGACAAGAAGGGAATTGGGGTTTAAGATCACTTTTGCAACAAAAAAAAAAACAGTTGTCATGTTCATCTCATGACTGGATGTATTGGCTCACGGAACTTTGGAAATGGTTGAGTTTTTTTTAGCAGCAATGCACGATTTCCATCATTTTGTTCAGCCTGTAGTCGGTTGTCCCAAGCTTCAATATTAATTTTGCTTCAAAGCGAGCCAGCAGACTATTGATATCTTTACCTTTGACATGTTTCAGGATTGTCCACTGTATCTCATTCGGGCCATGATCCTTCTGAAGGTAATGTTTAACCATTGGTGCATTCAGCACTTTGCATTTTATTCGGGATTTGTGCTGTGTGATCCGTTTCTTTACTTGTTGTGTTGTCTTACCAACATACGCTAAGTTGCAGGGGCACATGATGCAATATATAACGTTTCTCGTGTTACAGTTAGTAAACTCATTGTGGTGAATGCTTTTATTCCCATAGTTAAAAAGGCTCTTTTCATCTTAACCTCCAAAGAAAGATCAAAAGAAACACCTCTGGTTTGCATGACAACATTCTCAACGATGACAAATGAAATAAAGAAAATCATAAAAAAGAACTGGAACACAGTAAGAGGAATGGGAATTTTCAAAGATTTTCCAGTCTTCGCTTTGAAGAAAAACAAGAGCATTAGAGACCACCTGGTACGGGCAAACACACCGATAAAAAGACATCGACCCACGCTTCAGACAATGCTGGCCCTCCCACCAGTAACAGGACACCACAAATGCAGGAACTGCAATCTATGTTCCAGCACTGTAGAAGGAAGCCTTTTTAGGTCTTGCCTGAGCCAGCGCATGCGCTGCTCTGGCAAGACTTTTAGTAAGTGGGCTTCAAAAATCCGACCACTCGCTTTTTGTGTGGCCTAAAGCGTGCGGTTACGCGCACAGGCGCCATCTGGCTTTCCTCTCTCGACATGGCTCATTAAGCACATCGCTTGCGGGCACCCTGATACATTTGTGGGACGCAATCTCGCTTTGTTGGTGACTTTTCTAGTGGAATGCTCAAACTATGCAGCAGAATTATTTATTGTACATCCTTTCCTGCTAGTATTTACTCGTAATGATGGCCGTCAAATGTGTTTCCTTTGATTCCACATGGTCGCTTTATAACATATTGGGTCGCTCGCTTTGCTATCTGTCCCTCTTTCACTTGCATCCACACCCGACACTATAACCTCTCTCCTCCTTGCTCTGTTGGTGTTTCCTTCTTGTCCTCTAGATATATAATCAATTTCTTATCTAAATATGACTTGCCTGCGTCTTGTGCAGCCTTTCTAATATTCTTCTCCTGCCCCAGCCTTTAATTGAAGATAATCCTTAACCACTAAAACATTCCCATAAAGCTGAGCCTCTCATGTTTGGCGCTAAGACCAACTTGTTACAGGGTCTAAATCAATGTAGAAGTTACCAGTGCTACATCGGGTTCACGCTAGGGGTCAGGTTGTACGGGCACTGCACCAGGGGAGACTCTGCAGCCGCTGCATTGGCAAGAGACGTAGAGATCCGACGCTCTGCGTGTATTGTGGCCGGGGAGAGGCCAAGAGAGGCCAGGCTGTGACGATCTTCTGAATCTCATCCACGGACTCATGGACTTTGCAATGATTACGTAAATTATTAGTCACGATGAAAAATCCCCGGGGGCCGTGTTTCTGATGTCTGAAATGAAGCCAAAAAACAAACATATCCTTCTTAATTACTAAATCTAAATTCACTATTGTTTCACATTATGTGATCCTTGGCAGATCGTGTCATAGCCATGTGCATCTGTGCTTTCAGTCACCAAAACCTGGGAGCATTTGACCCAGGTTACACAAAGTATATCCGACTAGATGACTCAGTGAGCTGAAAGCTTTCTGCTGAAACGTGGTGATCTGCAAATCATAAGTATGCATGCAGACTTTCATCCTTCCAAGGTAGGCAAAATGTGTACCATTATGTAGGGTAACAGCAGCAACTTTTATTTATAGTACTTCGAAACTTCTGAAGGTTGGAGGTGAAGTCCCTTAAATAGCAAATAAAAACAGTATTAAGCACTATTCATAAATTGAGCATTTATATAAAGATTAGACATATAGATTGCTGGTGGTCCTGGAGCTAGTTAGTTGAGAACTATAGCAATAAGTTCTGTGCCAGTGTGCTGCACGCAGTTTACATTTATTGCTGCATTAATTGTAAGTATATGGAACATAGGTTGTCAAATCAACATCAGCGGTTTAGTCCGATAAGTATCATAGGCACATTACCCTTCTGAAGAGACACATTGAGTTGAGGATATCGGCCCTGGGTCTAAGTAAGGTTCATATTTGTGACTCTGTAACTCCAGCCTGTCTTCCAGTAATGCTACAAACGGTTTCTAGTTTGTACTTAGAAGCAGCAGCTGTGCTGCATGATGTGCCAAAAAACAAGCATTGGCAAAGCCAATAGGTCTAACATTCACCTCCGCAAGCATGCAATGTGTTTTGTGATTTATTTTTATTTTAAGACAATCACTAACCTATTTCTGACGAGCCCTATAGCTTAAATGATGCACCATTTTGACAGCTCTCATCTACATGGTCTCTAGTCTGTGTGCTTCCTTTGTAGGAGTTGTTTACATCAATGGTCCCCGTGCCTATATTTAGGCGTCACTAATGATGCTTAGCACCCGTTGCCCTCTTTACCTTCTCCCTGTGCATCTAACATCCCTCGTGATCTCCACATACATTTGTCACATTAGCTATTCCCATAAATCTTTAACAAACTCTCAAACAGAGAAACAGCAAGCATTGGCATAGCCAATAGGTCTCGCCTTTGGGACCTTATAAGTGTTTACCCATGCAGCAGTTAATGTTGCTGCAGTAAGGACATTGTGCTGCATAACTAAATACTAATAAGGTGCCAAAGGCGGGACCTATTGGCTATGCCATTGCTTGTTAACTATGGGAACAAAAGCATTCGCCACAATGAGTTTACCAATTGTAACACGACAAACGTTATATCATGTGCCCCTGCAACTTGCCCCTGCAACGTAGCGTATGTTGGTAAGACAACACAACAAGTAAAGAAACGGATCACACAGCACAAATTCCGAATAAAATGCAAAGTGCTGAATGCACCATGGTTTAACATTACCTTCAGAAGGATCATGGCCCGAATGAGAAACAGTGGACAATCCTGAAACATGTCAAAGGTAAAGATATAGATAGGCTGTTGGTCCGCTTTGGAGCAAAATTAATATTGAAGCTGGGGACAACCGACTACGGGCTGAACAAAATGACGGAAATCATGCATTGCTGCTAAAAAAACTCAACCATTTCCAAAGTTCCGTGAGCCAATACATCCAGTGATGAGATTAACATGACAACAGTTTTTTTTTAATTAGAAAAAGTGATCTTACACACAATTCCCTTCTTGTCCCACTAAGAAATAGAAGCCTTCACTCTCCGACCAGTACACAATTATGACTTACATCAAGGTTATAGACCTAGACATGCGGCTATCTCGATGGCAACAACTGACATAGGCTGAAAGAGACGACGGAAAACACGCATGGCTGCTAACTAATTCAACCATCCCAATAGTTGTGCGAGTTTAACCTTCCAACCTTAAGAAAAACGAGATCTTCATGTGCACAAAAAGTGACTGCACACAGTTCCCTCCCGCTGTTGTGTGTAGATTTAGATTCCGTATATAGGTTTCCCGATGTATGCCCTCATATAGGTACAATTCATATTGCCCTTATTTAGGCATAGAAAATCCAGCCCTTATTTAGGCATCGTCCATACTAACCACATACCGGCATGGCCACCTACATCCGTCAATCCACGTCACAACGAGTTCTTGGAAACCAGACTCTTAAGCCTTTAGGAATTTCCCTTGCTTGGATATTAATTTCTCCAAGAACTCATTTATTATGCATGAACATCTATTCCTTAGGGGTTCATTCATGACGTTCCGATGCCCAACTTTTACGTCAGTACATGCATTCCTAAACACCTTCAAGGTATTAATATACCTGCACTTGCCCTGGCAAACCACGGTTCCGGTACGGTCCAGTTCCACTGCCTACTTGCGGTTCGCCACGGCAAGTTCGGAAGGAGATCGAGTTCCAGCCTGATGCACTGACCAGACGCTGTCATCCTCCTCGCAGAGAATCCAGCTCCAGTGTTTCTGACTCCCCTTGCGAGGTGTTAGATATCGAGTCCCGGAAAGAGATTCCAACCTCGCACATTCTAAGGTATGGAGCAGACTTGAACTTAGAGAAACTTTTGGCAACTCTTGGCAAAACTAAAACTATAGCTAGCTATATTTTAGAAAACAGCACCTACTTCTTACCTCGTACTACACTTAGGTTAGGTACACTGGGGTAGAACAATTTAGAACAATTTAGAAGCATCAGATGAGTATTCACATTTTAGCCTGTGTTATTTATGTATGTATTTTAATTAAAATGTCATAGCTACAAACCATGCTATTGCAGTATTATTTTATCTTACTGCTAACTCTGTACATATTGTTTTAAGATTGTAGCAGTTCATATCGCTTGCACGAGAAATAAGACTGTTCAATAAACCCTTTTTATTGAAACACCCGTCTCTCTATTTCTATGCAACTCTGTAGAAACGAAGCATGCACGATTGACTGAGTGAAACTGTTATCTATTGTTTCCATGGTTCTGAGATTGTTCCGACTCTAAGGGAAACAAATTTGTCATGTTTATGCGGTTGTCAGAAACGAATCCCTTTTTGTTTATTCAAGAAGTTTCTAGTGACCTCTGAGTTAGCTGGCACACACAAGTAATTAAGTTTAATGTACTCGATAGAGACATACTGACCTCAGTCCTATGCCAAAACTATGGTGTATATTATTCCAATGTGCAGAGCCTATCGGGGATATAGGAACTACACTACACCGCAGTACCTCCAAAAAGTAGAAGCAAACCATCTTAAATTATCGCAAAAACAATCCATTAAAACAGGCGCAATCCATACCCAACACAGCGTTGGCATTGCCATAACTACGAATCATGAAGCGATAACAAGATTGACAGGATGTTGTGCCTTCAAATCTGGAAGTCAGGCAGAAAGAACCATACATCTGACATGATCCCTCGCGTAGACGCGATGACGTCCGAGTATGCCCGCGTCTAGGATTTGTACCCGGAACTGGCTGCCTATCCAACAACGCTTTCGGCAAAACTGACGAAGAAGACGCGGAGGCGAACAAAGGGAACTACTGAAACAGGACTCAAAAATTGAAAGGTAATTCACCATATGTGGCACCGAAGGACCCAGCAATCCATTGATAGACCATGGAGCAACTACATGCCCGAGCACAAACAGCACGTATAACGGACTTAGACCCTAAAACCCGGCATGAACTAACCTACAGCTAAGCACCAGACCGTAACGGGGGTCATCCTAGCCTTGCAAGTAATGTCGGTAAATGCACCTGGGAAAAGACCATAGGCACCCCCAAATTTTCACTCTGCATGAGCCCAGCTTTCATGCACAGCTTAACGGCCATATGTTCAAGTGACAAAATGCCCCCAAACGTCTCAAATTACTCCCACCACAACATCTCCCCTTAATGTCTTTCAGAAACTTTCACAACAAATCAGAAGAGAAGTTTCAAGAACTCAAAGAGGCGCCACACGCCAAAGAGCAGGAAACCAGTTCACTCCAACTGATGACACGCATTAAGTATGGGTAACCCCTAAAATTGGCTTATATACATGTGATTCAACGGTGTTATATCAAATATCCCCTAATCACTGCTAAACTAACTCCCCCCCCCCCCCCCCCCTTTCCCCACCACAGAGTCCTACACTGAATTTCCCAGCCTTGAGGAAGACCTGCTGAAAATTCTCTTGGTCCCTACACAAAGGTCGAAACGCATCGGCACCCCCTCACTGAGGCCAAGGGATTACCTGTTCACAATTTTTCAAACACTGAAATGACTCTGAGATAAGCTGGATTGAGACAGTTTACATGGTTAAGCTTTTGACAGGTTCTCCCTGACCTCTTTACTCAGACCTAGAATTTTTTGTATAAAGGTCGCAGAAATTAACGAGACCCAATACTTTGTAAATATAGTAGGACTGACCAAGTGATTTGGAGCAAGACGATTGAATTTAATGTAACATATGGTTTGTCTTTCTGTCACTGTATATAGATTTGTTTGCACACTGGTCTGTTCAAAAATCCCTTGTCAAGGTTGTATAACTGTGTTGTCGTTGTGAAAACGAAATCAAAAGTAAAAAAACGGTATTGATAAAATTACACTGTGAGTTTTGGTGTCCGCAAACAGATACACGTTGACGGCTCTAATATGTGTTACTGAGAATTAAAATGTATTAAATGTAATTAATTAGACAATCTGGGGTTGTAAATAGATTTCAGCATTCATGGTCCAAGAGGTATTTGTTATCTGTCCTGTTTAATTGATTCCAGCCTCTTGGTCCTTAACCTGATAAATCCCCTTTATGTGACTGAGAAGCTGATTGGCTGCATTTAACATGTGGTCCTTGTTTAAAAAGGACATAGGCTATTTAAAGCATGGCCCAGAGCCATTATAGTCTATGGCATTACTTGCATACCGATTGATTGTTACCGTGGGACTCCCATCTCGACAACGGGAAATTATTTAGTCATGTGAATCTGTGAAAGATACCAATACTGGATAGCTGGAGTTACAGGTGGTAAGTAACTTATTTTCTTCTCTTTGGCTTGGGAGAAAGAGGTGGGCAATGCTAGACTCTCCCTCAGCTCAAAGTCCTTTTGAACCCTCAAGCCCAAAATGAGGTGAGCTTTCTCGTGAAGCCTGCCTGCCCCTCACGCTCCAACCTGATGTGCCAAGAATTAATGACAAATGGTCATCTTTGATTTAAAACATGATGAAGAGAAGGAGGGACCCATCTAGGGGCAGAATTGCATATTGTGCAACCAGAAAATGTGGGATCTATCCCAGCTTCCCCATTTGACCAAGTTGTGTCATCCTAGGCAAATACTTTTTCACCATGCTTCTTTTCTCTTCATTATTCTATGGGAGAGCACCTTGAAATGTGTTAGTTTAGGTTTTCCTCCCTACAAAAACCTCTCTTGTTTGACTTAATAAGCTATAATATGGCTAAGTGTATAATATGAATCTAGGCCACGTATAGGGTCACATAACAACTGACTTATCTCTTAGTTTACTAATGGTATGGTCTTCAGCGTGTGAGGAGGCATGAATGTTTCCAAGTTCATGTTTAAAAACTCACTTTTAATACATGCCACACAATGCACTAATGTAATTTGATGTACAAAGGTGAAACACTTCCGCATGTTAAAGAAATACAGTTTTGGGAATTATGAAGAGACATAGTTTTATATGATCTTTGTTGCACAATTTAAATGCCCAAAAGTTCATGGCTCAGCTTGTGCAAGGGATCTTGGAGACAAACCAGTCCCGTGACTCTGTTTCAGCTCTCCCTGTTAATTTGTTGAAACACCCTCCTCTATTGGGAGAGAAAGAGTAGTTTCCATTCTATGCTTATTGTCAGTGAGGCCACTCCCTTGGCACTAACAAGGCACCAGTTTATGTAGCAGGTTCCTTTTCAACCTTGCTCGAAGACAACCAGTTTATTTCATAAAGAAATCCAAGGAGTGTGCCAGATGTATATTATGATCTTTTCTGCCCTAATTTGTGTTCATTTCCACTGAACTGGACTGTGTACATTAATATTGCTTATATATTCCACTGTAATGGGACCTCTCACTCTGCGTTTATTGTGTTGTATCATAAGTCTGTAAACTACAATATTTATATAGTGTGTGTATAAGTATATAAATACTGTGTATTTTTATATGCATTAACAAACCGCAAGCTAGGTCAATGTAACTTTACACAGCCTTAACACTTAAGTGTACCCAACATGCTTGTACTGCTGTAGTGCAGAGGCTATTAAGTACTGTGGTGTTTAAGTAAAAAATACATATAAAACACTAATCTGAAAATGTTTTAGAGTAGACTATGTCTGTGAAATATTCAGTCAACATCACATATGCCATAGATGAACTGTAGCCCAAATGTTGCTGAAATGATTTCAGTTAAATAGCACACCTAAATAATTTTTCAGGTGGATCGGGCCATATTCCAGCCTGTTTTTTGTGACTCTCGAATTTTTTATACAGACTAAAGGTAAATGTAGAAGCTCCATAAATAGGTCTATATCCTGGGCCTAACAAACTCAATGGCTCTAAAAATTTCCTGGTGTATTACATGATTAGCAAATATTCCTTAACACATTTTGACCAGGTATTAAAGAGGTGGCCAATGTTTGCAACCAGAGTCTGATGAAACTAGTCACTCCTGAGGATGATGAGACGGATGAAGTGAGACAGCCTGCTCTTCTGCCTGAGTCCACAGCTGACGAGTCCAGCGTAAATGAGCCCAATGCGAACAAGAACGCGGACCCTGATGGTGAGCTACTGAATAGTCGGAGTCTATGCCACAGTGTGGTCACACACTCACTGTACACCTAAAATCGTCTGCCACTAAATTGCTTTACCCTTTGCCTCTCACTCATTGTGCCAAATGGTAAAACCATTTACCTTTGTCTGTGCCTACAGTGTTTTAACCAAATGTGAACCATAATATCTAAGTTCCCCTCTGTGAAACACTGAAGGAGTGAAAGCTATTGGGTCTGAGGTGCTTCTATACAAAACATAGTGGGAGCCACTAAAGGAAAGTAGCACGCTGGCTTTATAAGGGGTTAGTGGAGCACTGGAAGCTGTAGACCCAATGTCTGTGAGGAGATGTGGAATCCTAAGAGCCGGTGGCTGTGGACACCTGAAGGAAGGTGGAGTATTGTGTGGCGATGCTGGTTTGACTTTACTATGCAATACTATCACAAACCCCAAAGATCGTCCTTGGATTCACAATAATAAATCCTTAGCTCAGTTATGGTAGTGTGGCAAAGAGCACTCAGGCTTTACTAATGGAACATATGTTAAGCATTTGGAGTAGCAACATGGACGATAAGTAACTGACACAGCTTGAAAGAAATCTAACACCAATCTATAAAAAATAAATCTTATTTTAGACACCAAATCGAAGGGAACCATACATATAACCGGAGTTATAGATTTTGAAGCAATATAAAATCGGTGCAAAATAATACAGTGACACTTTATCATTGCGGTCAGTGGGAAAACCACTAGTGGCAATTGGTCACTTGCAGGTCGAGTTGCATGGAACCCTTGCAGAGTAAAGGTGTTGCGGGTCCTAGGACCAAGGCAAGAAAGTCAGTTCAATTTCACCTGGCCCCTGAAGCCCAGGTGCAGAGTTGTCCTGGCTGGTTCTGGTGCTGAATGGGAGCCGCAGGAGAGTTGCTTTTACCGCTGAAATGGTGCTGCGGGGGAAAAAGATACAAAAACCAGGGCCACTGCTGATGTCGGATGAACGTCAGATAGAGTTCCCTCTAGGTGCAGCAGGGGTCAGTTGCCGGACTGGCGACCAACAAGCCTTGGCAGTGGTAAGTGGAGGAGAAACTTACTCTTGGCGTCCGGTGGTCCCAGGGGACACGATAGCTGCCTGTAACTTCGTGGAAGGCAGGACTACAGTTCCCACAATGCACTAGACCATCTGGATTTGGGCGGTGCCTCAGAGGCCCGATGGCCAGCAATTCTTTGGATCCGGAGCGTTGATTTACCTGCAGTTTCCAGGGGACCAGAACCATTAGTCCAGGTGAGTCTGAGGGTGTTTCGGGCTTCCACTGGGGTCCCTCTGGCTGGGGGAACTGACAGCCTAGGGCGAGGATCGTGGTGTCTGTTCCAGGAGTGTTGCCACAGGGACAGAGCATCCTTCTTTTGCTTTGGTGCAAGTTCTGTTGTCGCCGACTTGGGCCTTTCTTTGTCCTTTTCTATCACTTATAATGTCCATTAATGGTAAAGTGCACTATAGTGTCATATAAGTTTGGGTTTACATGTCCATAACTTTGATATAATGCACCCTGCTTACTGGGATTTAGGAGGGGTGACTGGCATATATAAAAGATACTGCATTGACTTTGCCATACATAATGACGATAAAGTCGAGTTCGAGCAGTTTGCACTGCTCCTGCGGTCTGCAATGTCAGGCCTGCTGTCAGCAGTTTGTGTGCCACTCACGGTGGTACAAACAGTGCTGTAAGTCCTGGGAACCCCTTTACCACCCATACCAAGGGTGCCACTCGTACCATATACTAGGGACTTATAAAGGGATAAAGTACTTGTCAGTTATGATTGCCAATTTACATATAACAGCTTTAGGGAGAGAGCACTGGCACTGGGGCCTGGGCAGCAGCCTCCAGTACACTGTCAGAGTCATAACCATTACCGTAGGAGCACAAAGTGGGGTTGGGGTGTGTGGGAGAGGGGAGTGGGGTGTGGTGGTGGTGGGGGGTGTCCATCACAAAATGGCACTATCCTCAATGATCCACCCCCAGACGAAAGGTGATGAGCAACTAACCTATCCCCTGGTAGTTCTCATCGTCTAAGTGGAAAAACCTGGAAAAGCCGTCTGCATTGGCATGGTCAGTCCCTGGTCTATGTTCCACTGTAAAGTACAATGGACCACCTCAACTGTTAAGGGTTTTCTCCTCTCATCTACATCAGCCATCTGAGAGGCCTGTGGTCGGTTTGAACCTTGAAGTGAGTCCCAAAGAAGTGTTGGTCTCAGCTTCTTCAGGGACCATAGCAAAGGCTTCCCTCTTAATGGCACTCCAACACTGCTCTCTAGGGAGGGGCAACTGGTTGACCCTGGCCCTCATCATTTGTTTGTGACAACACTGCCCCAATCCTATGTTCATTAGAGTCTGTTTGGACAATGAACTATTTTCCATAGTCGGGTGCCTTCAGGACAGGTGCTGAGTCACAGCCTCTTTCAGGGTTTCTAAAGCCTTTTGGCATCCTGTGGTCCAGATGACCTTCTTAGGCTGCAGTCTGTAGATAAATTTAGTCAGTGGGGCCACAATGGTCCCATAACCCTTAACAAATCTTGTGTAGTACCCGAGTCAAGCCAAGGAAGGCCCCTACTTGAGTCTGGGTTTTTGGAGCCTCCCATTCCATAATAGTCTTGATCTTGGGTTGGAGAGGTTGGACGTGGCTGATATAAGAAAACTAGCAGCCGGGTTATAGACAACTGCACCGCCTAGACAAGTCACAGTGACGTATTTAGATATTGCCCACCTCAGATGGCCAGCTGCTATATGACCATAGAAGAAAGAATTTAGCACAGGGGTATGAGAGGCAATATACCATGGCGCGTAAAATATACTATGTACAACAATAACAAAGTAAAAAGTGAGTCCAAGTCGTTGCTTGTATTTTCTAGAGTTGTGTTTTATTCATGATGTTGGTGAGGTTCAATACAGCCAACGCGTTTCGCCCAAGCATGAGCTTCTTCAGGGCAAAGTAAGTGTGAGTTGGAACGTCTGTGATGACAGACAGTAAGACCGATCTGCACTGTGGCTTGGAATATGCAAGGTAGGAAAACCTCTCATAAAAATGTCTTATATGTATCCAAGATGTCGGAGAACAACAAGGGGTGGATTGCCTCCTGTGGATGAATCCTTAATTAAGGAAAAAGTGCTTGTAATAAAGCGTAGTAGTCCGTGTGCGGAAAGCCTCAGCGCCGGTTCTCCAAAGTTCGTGATCGGTGTGCTGCACTTAAGTTGTCCAGAATTCGATTCACGAAACTTTGGAAGGTGCATTGTTCAGTCCAAAGGGCATCAGTCTGAGTTGGAAGAGGCCTCCTTGGATCAAAAATGCTGACCTCTCCGTGCGTGAGGCCTGTCTGCCAGTACCTTGATATTAAATCAAAGGTACTTAAGAATTTGGCTGCATCCAGCTTGTCACTCTGTTAATCTGCTCTTGGGATGGGGTGTGCAGCGGTTTTAGTGACTGCATTTAAACCCCTGTAATCCTCACAGAACCGCATTTCATGTTTCCCACCTTTGGAATGAGGCTTGGGGACCATTGCCACTGGGCAGGTCCAGGGACTGTCAGAGGGTTCAGTCGCTCCTAGTAACTTGCCGACCTCAGTCTTAAATGCAAGCTTTGAGTTAGTCTGACAGTCTGTATATCTTGTTCGTGACAGGGAGGCTGGCACCAGTGTCCACATCATGGGAACACCGTGTTGTCTGGCCAGGGGTCAAAGAGAAGAGCTCAGAATACTGACCTAGGACTTGCCTGCAGTCAGATTGCTGTTGTGCAATGAGAGTGTCAGACATAAGTCCACGCTCAACTGACCCGTCCTGTGGGTTATTGGACGGTAAGTCAGGGAGGGGTCTCTTTCCTCCTTCTGGTGTCCATATTGGCCAACAGCTTGGTCATGACAGCTTTGTCCTGGTGGGGTTTTGGGCGATTGACATGGAGAACTCTATGAGGACTCCTAAGGATGCCTAAGTCTAGCAGGTAGGTGACTTCCCCTTTCTTTTCCAAGAGTGGATAGGGCCCATTCCACTTGTCCTGAGGGCCTTGGGAGCCAAAAGCTCCAACACCCACACCAGCTGACCTGGTTGGTACTCAGCCAGTGCTGACTTCTGGTCACACTAGTGCTTAATAGGCTTCTGGCTGGCAAGTAGTTTCTTATTTGCCTTCTTCGTATACTCAGCCATACGTGAACGCAGGCCTAGTACAAAGCCCACTATTTCCTGCTTGGGGTCTTTCAAAGGTTTCTCCCATCACTATACTCAGAGGACCCATTGGGTGTGGCCAGAGAAGGCAAGCCTAAAGCAGTCTGGCGTCCTCTTTGGCGGTATGTTTGAAAGTCAGGATCCGTTTACGGAGGCCCCTCGTTTCCTCTTGGTTTAGAGATACAGACTCAGTCTCTGCCCACTAATCCCTGTGTCCTGCACTGTGCCACCCCTGTGCATTGTAATTGAGCACCCGGCCAGTAATAGGGTCAGAGCAAGGAAATGATTTACCACCTCTTTAGGATTCCACCGCTTATGGAGCCCAAATTTGCCGCCTTCCATGGTATTGAAATTGTTATAGCCAGTCATCTCACAGAGAATTGTGCAGGTTTCTGCCCCTAAATTCTGCACCATAGTGCACCCTACTGCACTACCAAAATGTGTATTATATCTCCCTAGGGGGCATGGGCAGCGGGGGAAAGTTAGATGACGCTGTAGGATACATCTTATGGATCTGAGTCGGAGTTAAGTAGGCTCTGTGTAGTATTGTACGTACTGAAAGCACCCATTGCGGTAAACCCAGTGGGGTACTCAAGCGTTTTGTCTCACTCTTGCGATAATGGTCTCCCTAGGTCTAGTTCCCATCATTTGCATGGTGCCGCTAAGGAGTCTGAGGATCTAACGGGAATGGCTTTAGTAATCCAGGAGATGATCCGTTGGCCCATTCCCATGCCAAACAGTGTCTGACGTAATGGATGAGTGAGCGGCTCGCTGTGTGTAATCCCCCAGAGGCACTTCAGCTCTTCAGTCAGGCTCCGATGTGTTAGAAATTGTAATTGGCAATCCTTTTATGGTCAGTCAGGACTTCGAAAGGGATCCGGGCTTTATTCTGAAATGGGTCTCCAATGGTGTGAATTTCTGATTCCTTTAATGCCTCTGCAGTATCTCGCCCTGTGGCCTGTTGGAATACACTAAAGGCTTGAAGGGGCATCACAGGAGCAAACGGCCTCGCAGGAGATTCTTAGCGCACTATGGTAACATTTGTGAGTTATGTGGAGTAGCTTATTTGCAGGCTTTGTTAAGTCTTATTTCTGAAGAAATGGCTCCCAAAGAATAGTCCGAACTTTCCTCCCCAATTTTGTTGCCCCCTTCAGACAGGTTCCGGTTTTCAAACCAGTTGGCCGACCCCTGAAATTGCGCCGCTAGGTAATAGTGTTCAAATATTGGAGCGGAGTATCCCATCCGCCAAGGTCGTAATCGGGCCCATTGTAACCTTCATGGTGGTCAGCCTGTGGAATATTCCGTGTGGGAGACATGGATTGGCAAGTTGGCAGAGCAGTAGAGGAGTCCTGGACACATGTAGATTTTTAGAGAGGGCGGCTCAGCCTTGCACCATTTGGGGAAATGTGCACCAAAATGCAATTTGAGTCAGCATTGCTGTCCAATAAGTCTTAGCTGGCATGATATATGTTGATCCCTAGATATATGAATGTAGAGGGTTCCCACTTGATCCTGTGGTAATTAACTGCTGTATTGTGCGGGTGGCAATCAGGTATGTTTTTGGCCCAGTTGACGTCCAGATCCGAGGCAAGCCGTGAAGATCTCCAGAATCTGTGCCACCTCGGTTATCCCTGCTCGGATGTCTCTAATATATATTAAAATATCATCTGCATAAAGCAACACTGCATATGTCTCTCCATCGACTGGGATGCCCCAGTCTCTCCCCGACTGGCTGAGGGATGAACCAAAGGCTCTATTGCTAGGGCAAAGAGTAGTGGCGAGAGTGAACACCCCTGGCATGTACCTCCGGGAAGGGGTCCAAAATTAACAACCAATTTTTACTCTTGCTGTCGGTTTGGTATAAAGAGCTTCATCAATGTAATCATCTCCTGGCCCTCCTTCCTCCTCTGCCCATACCATGCAGTACCCTGAACATATAGTCACAGTCATGCATGTTGAAGGCCTTTTTCAGGTCCAGAACCAAGCAGGCTAAATAAAGCCATCTTCTATCAGTCTGTGTAACCTAAGTATTTAGAGGGAGGTGGTTCTGCGACTATGAATCAGTTTTGGTCGGGGTAAACTAGGGCAGGCATTGCCCGGTAGTAGTCTTGTCACTTCAAATTTGTTTAGTATCTTATAATCACTTCCTAGCATGGCAAGTGGTTGGTAAGAAGTGACCTCAAGTGGATCACCCCCTGGTGTGAGGAGGGAGATCAGAAGGGCCTCGCGCATGTATTGTTGTAGCATTTCTGCATCTTGGGCAGAGCTGTATACCTCCACCAATGTTTGGATTAATAGGTATTTGTAAGCCTTATAAAACTCAATTGCCAAGCCATTTAGGTCCGGGGTTTTGCAATTTGGTGAACCGCGTATGGTGCTATGGGTTTTCTGTTCCGTAATCTGACTATCAAGGAATTCTCTGTTTATGGCAGACACCACCAGCAAAGTAATAGGGTGAAGGAAGTCTGTGGCATGAGGTCGGTGCGATTGGTTTCCTGAGCTATATAACTCACAGTAGTGGGTACAGAATGTCATATGGATGGCTTTTCGGGAGTATGCTATATTAGTCGAGGGAAGACAAAAGTAACCACCCTCACCTGTCCCCTTAAGCTTGTGTTTTAACGTGATATGCATTGTAAGGTATACAATGCAAAGATTCAATAAACTGTGTGACATGACTGTGCGGTCTATAATTTGTCTCATGTGTGCTTGTCTCCTACAGTGGCCTGTTCCAGACCATATAAGGAGACCTCTAGCTGGAGCAGTCCCATCTGAATTGTGTCCTGCATCCCAATGAGGACATGTATGCAATGCCTCTAGACCACTGTTTTGAGTGCTTCCCATTTGATAAGTTGGGTAGAGGCTGTTTTACTATTTTCTGCTATAGTGTGGTCCTCTAAAGTGGTCAGCTGAAGTCGTCCGGTTGGGACTGGTGGGGGGCATCCACCAAAGCGAGGTGTAGTAGTAAGGGATTGTGATCTGAGGCTGTCTTACCTAAATATTCTGCATTTGTTACTTTCATCTACATGGCAGGGTGGCACAGGTAGCGGTCTAGACGAACTTGCAAGACGTGTGTCGGGAGTAGAATGAGCATTCTCTAGCATGCGTCTGGAGAGCTCTCCAGTTATCTACCAGCGACCAATGCGTTAACCATTGTATAAGGTGTTCTGCAGCTCCGGTTATGATTGTTCAAGAAGAGGAGGGTGAGACCTGTCAAGCGCAGTGTATAATATGCAGTTCAAGTTTACACCAATGATCCAGAGGAGTTGAGACCAACAAACCATCTGCACAGACCATTCCGACAGAAATTGTGATTAGCCCTCATTTGGCAAGTAGATACTACCCAGCAGTATTGGAGCACCATCTAGGAGTTACTCTGTAAACGTATAGTGCCACTGCGCATCTGCCAGTACATCGATACACTTGAAGGGCACCATGGGTCTGATCCAAATGAGTGTCCCACTTGCATACTTGCATACCCCGAGTAGTTTGTGCAGTAGCGGTGTCGCCTCCAGTGCCTTTGTAGCTTCTGATCCCCTTCCTTGCAAATGTGATTCTCCTGTAACAAGGTAATGTGTGCCACCCTTCGTTTGAGATATGCATGTACAGTGTCGTTTTTTTTAGCAGTGCCCATGTCCCAGAATTTCCATGTCACTGTTATTTCAGCCATGTTGTGTGGGTATGTGTAACAGTTAAGGGCCCATGGCCCGAATACCCTGGCGATGCAGCTGTGGCCCGACGATACCCATGTTTTAGGTGGTGATCAGGTTGAACAAGAGCAAAGTATTCCCAACTCCCCCATCCCAGGGCAACAGAGCAACATCTGGCTGTCCAAACAATAAAACTGTGGAGCTGAACTCACAGTACGTGGTTCAGCGGGCCCCGAAAGGACCGATAGTGGGGTAAGTACCATTGGACTAACCTAGCTGCAGCTAAGACAGTAGCCTAGTCGAGCATGCCAGTGAAAGGAATGTGTTGGAGGTAAAGATGCACCGAGCTGGCTGTATGTAGGAGCTAAGAACGTTGCCCTAGCTGGCATTATGCATTGAGTGTGCAGTTGTCAGTGGAGCAATGAGTCTCTTGAGTTCAGGAGTTGGCACGCTGTGCTCAGTGCCGATATCCTTCCACAGTGCAGTTGTGCTGCGTATGGCACCCTGGATAACAACTTGTTCGATGGCATCCCACAAAGTGTAGTTTGCCTGCTTTGGGAGGGCTTTAGAGTGATGTGGAGGGAACATCCCTAGTCATTGTCTCAGCGAGCTGCCGCTGCTCTATCCAGTCCCACTCGTCTGCAGGTTCTGTGATGAAATGCGACCTCTGGTCAATGATCACCCATACGTTTGCGGGAAATAACAGCGATTATTTTAGACTAGTGTGTCTTCAGCGGTGCTTAACACTTAGAAATTAGATCTGTTCCGCTGGACTGCGTTAGTGTAATCTGGGAAGATCAGCACATATGCATTGTCAAAGGTTATGCTGCCCGCCCATTGAGTCTTAGTCTCTGTAGTTCAGAATTTTAGCTATATTCGTCCTGGAAGGTCCTCACGGTGGAGGGTGCCTAGAGTGCCCTCCCAACGATAAAGTGGGAAGACAGGCCGGCAGGCAGAGTGTGAGTTGAGAGCCAGGTTTCAATGAATTGGTGGGATCTGTGCCCTATGGCCCCCTCTGGGAGTCCCACAATGCGGACGTTGTTTTGCCACGTGCGCTCCTCTGCAAACTACACTTTACTTTCCAATTAGTGGACCTTGTCTGTGAGGTCGATTATCTGTTTACTGAGGTGTGAGGTAGAAGTGCTAGTATGACCACTTCTGTGATTTTCACTCCGTCTGAGAGCTTGAGCTAATCGTCCCGTAAGAGCTCCAATTCAGTCACCGATGCATTCACCTTGTTGCCCATGTCCGTTCTGGTATCGTCTATTGCTCTAAATATCATGTCCAGGTTCACAGGTGACTGCTCCTGTATGGATTCTGCCTGTGTAGTGGAGCCTTCGGGGCCCTTCAGATGAGGCCTCTACACTGCTTGACAACTCAGTCAGGGCCACCGTGGACAGGAAGGCCTGTCCAGCTCTGTTCTTCCCCATGTTTGGCAGTGTGTCCGTAGAAGGTACTGAAGAACTGAGGGTGGTGGTCTGTCTAGTCTGATGAGTCAATGCTGCTCAGTAGGAGACCCGTCTTAACCCCAGTCATCGATTCTAGCAGTGTACAGCCGGGGAGGCACAAGCAGTCTCCTCTCACCCAACGCCGCTCCAGGGCTCCAGTGCAGGATACTGGTTAGTGATGCACACCTCAGGAGGGACGGGTCCCATCCCTAAGCCAACTGGCTGAATTCTGCTGAAGTATCTTGGGGAGGACTCCCCGGTCTCTGAAGGGTCAGTTCAACCCACGGGGATAAGGGGCTGACAATTCCACACTGTAGTGTCTTTCTCTGCCAGCAGGGCCCCACACCTCATGCTGGCGACCAATCAGGGGCTGCAGGCAGTCCACAATAACCTGCCCTGGGATCCCTCTGTGGGCAAGCGGGTACATGCAATGGCTCACGTCTGTATCAAGAGGGATGATTTACTGCAACCAGTGGGCGGTGCTGGGCAGACAGCCTCTGTATCTCTCAGAAGGGGGAGGTGGCGGGACAGAGGAGCCAGGGTGACCCCACCCATCCATTCCGCCACCTCCCGCCCTCCCGCCAGTCGCCAGGTCTTCGCAGCACTTGTGGCAGCAGTCCCCATTGGGAACGCCTCTGGTGTCTCTTAGCCTTTTCACGGCCCGGTGCTCCTGACCTCCGCCGCGCTGCCTCACCTTTTACCAAAGATGGGGGCGGTCAGAAAGTCGTAATCAGCCATCCACTGTCTAAGGCGCCCCATCTCACCTTGCTCAGGATTTCTAGGCGTCTAAGTTGTCCTTGGCAGCAGAGCGCAACAAAATGGCCACAACTGTCTATTTTAGCCGCAAATCGGCATGCTTCTTCAGGTCCTCGCTATGCGCCCAGTGTGAGCAGGCAGTCTCTGGGCTAGGCTGCAGTTGCTGAGCGTAATCAATTCCTTCTGGATGGCGAAGGATGTACAGGCCTTGGCTGTAGTGTCGCTAAAACGCGTTGGCCATCTTGTGCCTGTTGGCCACGCCTCCTACCAGTCACTATTGGTTGTTGCTGGGTACGCCCTTAAGATGCCCCATATGGCTTTGGGCTTAGATGTGTGTGGTTGTATTGACACGTATGTGTCCATTCTGTTGTTGCATGTTCCAGTGTTTTTAATGCACTCCTGTTTTTGAGTTCGGTACTCATGAAGCAGTGTATAGCGATCCTGCACTTCGCCAACAGCAGCACCATCGCTGTGAATCATCTAGTCCCGCAGTGAATCAGTTTAAAATAACCCAGTATAGCCTTCAGCGGCTTCAGCTCAACTCAACTGCCATTCATACTTGAGAATATTTGAATAATCTTGATCAGTAATCAAAAACTTGAGGACAGGGCCCGGCCAATGGAAAAAACCTGAAGTGGCTTCCCCAATTCGCAAACAGTGATGTGTTTAGAAGGATCTATTATGTGCTGTTCCTCAGAGATAAAATATGCTCTATGCAGAATCGTAGGTAACTTGTACTTATGATTCATGAAGACTTTGTATGCAGCAATATGTTAACTTCGCTTCAGTCAGCTCTTCCCCAATTTCTGATCCTCAGGTCTCCCTGCCATGAGTGGATCTAGCTGTTTTAAGAATAGAAATTAAAGTCTATATAGCCTGGACTCCCACCTAGTGGAATCTGTAGATCTAATCAGCTGTGTTAATGGCATGAATTCAGGCAGTTCCTCAGGGAACCCAGGGAGCTTCTCCCACAGTGTATCTCAATCAAAAACATGTGGACACATCTAAAGGAGTGGTGTCGCATCTGCTCTAGAATTGTTGTAATGTGGGAAATGTCCTTTAAATTTAGAGGTGTTCCAATCCAATGAAGCCCACGCTAGGTAGTGTCTGTTTCACTTTACTTTTTGTAGTGAATAGAAGTGGATTTTGAGCCAGGGATATAGCTGGTGAGTATAGAAACAATATTCCGGATCACATATTTAGAGCTTTACATGCGCAGCAGGTAACTACCACCATAGTTCAATTGCTCTCCGGGTCTCTGCAATGCCTGCGGCAACATAGATTTTAAGGGCTTGCCATGTGTCTATTTTCACTCGGGCGTAAGGTAGGGGACCTGCCCATCCAGATGGTACCAATAATTGGCATAGTGACACTGCATCACTAAGTAATATTGTTTGAGGTCAGACACCTTAAATAGGGTGGCTTCATGACTTCCCAGCTTACCCATGGCAGTCTGTCTGCTTAGACAAGTATTGTAAACAATGATCTAAGGGTTTGAAAGAAAGTCTCATTTAACGAGAGTTGTATGTTCATGAATAGGTATAGGAATTTGGGACGGACCACCATCTTTATGAGTGCCAGCCAGGGCGAGAGGTAACTTTTTCCAGACCTTGATCAGCCATTCAACTGCTGCACCGTAGTTTAATTTTACTAAGGTCTCTGTATCTCAATGTAGTGCTATCTCCAGGTGTTTAACTGATTCTTCTATTCATTTAATCCGATATTCCCATGTGGTTTTAACTTTGGAGTTTGTAATTTGAAACAGCTTGTTGTTATTCCAATTAATAGTTACACCTTAGAATCTGCCAAACCTTATCACCCCCTGTATCACGGGGGAGAGTTTATCTGCCGGTTTACGGACAAACAGCAGAATATCATCCCCACACATAGAGAGGAGTAAGCCTCCTGGTCTGAAGTGTAGGCCTCTGTGTGAGGTGTTCCTGTATTCAGATTCCATTTAAACCGATTACTTGGGTCGCCATTTGGACCATGGGCGCCATCAGTTCTTGATGGCATTGACCAATTGTAAAATTTCATTCAAGTAAACTTGGATAAAAAATCATTATATATTTATTTATTTAGATAGTTTTTTATAGCACAAACTTGACCCTGCGGATATCAGAGCGCTTTACAGATTTACAGGGAGCAACATAGTGATAGCAATAAAATCTGCATCAATGTTTAGGTGTCAACCCGGGAAGGGAGGGAATAGTATACAAGGTTCGTGAAGTAGAGGGGGAAACATCAACAAAAGCCAAAAATAACGTTAAGTAAAAACTATAGGAATAGGCAATGTTAGTAAACGGAAGGATACAGTCCAGACTGAATATGATGAGACCTAGGAGGTCGTCAGTGCCAAAAGTCTAGAGTGTAGTTGAGGAAAGAAGGGTATCCTAGAATCTAGGGAAGGAATTTGTTTACAAGGCGCGCTTTGACTTTATTCATGAAGGAAATAGCTAAGGAATTCATTTTGACTTCAGGTGGCAGGGTGTTCCGAATTCTCGGGGCCATCCCAGAGAAGGATTTGTTGTATGTTTTCTTCTTGTGGAATCTCTGTGGTTTCAAAAGAATGGTGTTGGTGCTTCTGGGGGATCTGGTGCCACCAGAAAGTATGAGCTTTTGAGCAAGAGTATTGGAGTGAAGGGCTTTGAGTGAAGGGCTTTGTGTCATGCAGGCAATTTTTAGCTGAATTCTTGCTTAGTATGGGAGATAGTTGAGGGATTGCAGATCAGAGGTTTTGTGCTTGTTTCTTTTTGAGCCGGTGATAAGTCTTGCAGCAGCACTGAGTGAGGCCCTTAGTGGTGCCAGTTTGGATCTGGGCAAACCAGAGAGGGTTGCACTTCCGTAGCCCAGCCTAGGAATTACTAAGGCTTGCACTGCCTGCTTGAAGTCGTTGAAGAGGAGGAAGGGTTTGAGTTTTCTTAGAGTGTTCATTTGGTGATTCACTCCTTTTGTTGCGGCACTGATGTGCTTCTGCATGTTGAGGTTCGTGTCGATAGTTTTTCCTACAGATCCTGCTGAATTAATGACCTGAGGAATGCAGTTGAAGGCTGTAACTTGTTTCAACCAGTCTTTAATGACAGGTGACTGGTTGGGTGGGGCGATTAGGAGGAATTCATTTTTGTGAGTGTTTAGTATGAGGTGATTGGCTGCAAGCCAATTCTGAATTATCTGTAGAGTTGTGTTGAGGGCGCTGATGTCTTCAAGGGAGGAGACTTTTAAGTATAGTTGGTTACCATCAGCATACATATCAAAGTGGGAATTAGATAAACTCAGAATTTCCATTAGCAGCTCCGTGAACAGGTTGAAAAGAGTGGGCGAGAGAGCGGAGCCCTAAAGGAACACCTAATGTGACCGGAGTGGTCTGTGATAGTGAGTTATTGAACGTATATATATTTTTATGATCATGTGCATGTCAGCCTAAAAAGAGTTACACTTCAGTGTCAGTGCTGGTGGACTAGTATTTTACTTTGCCAATTTTCCTGATCACGTGTGTACATCAGCCTAAAAAGAATTGTACTTCAGTGTCGGTGCTGGCGGACTAGTATTTTACTTTGCCAGTGATTTTTTTTCTTTCTATTCTTTATCTGTTTATTCAGTCCTCCTTATGTGTTTACTGTTTGACTGTTGGTATTTCACAGCATAACAGATGATGTCCATTCTGTATTAAGTTATCAAAAGCTTCAGTATTATACATGTGAATTTGTTGTGAGAAGTTGGCCTGGCATATGCTGTCCACTAGTTATAGTGGGCCCCTTGCACCAGTCCAAACAACCCTCATTGATGATTGGTTTAAAGACAACCTTTATTGAAAGCTATCCTAGTGGTAGCTATGGAGAGCAGCCTTCAGGCTAAGTCTTGAAGGAGTGTAAAGCAGCTTGGTTTACCAGATTATAACCTCTTGAATTACTAAATGAACCACACAAGGTCTATATATAACATATATGTATTTATTTCTAAACACTCTACTAACCTCTTCATGAAGTTAGATAGCAAGGCACACAATAATACAGTTCTAAAATGACAGTAAATAGCACAGTATACAATGGGCCCTAGGGGCGAACCAAACCATATATTAAGAAAGTGGTATAAGAACCACGACTTGACTAGACACAAGGCCTAGAGCCTGTAGAATCACTGGGACCCCAAGGAACCACCCAAGGTAGTGACACAGGGGACCCACAGGGGATGTGTGCAGTGTGAGAACACAGTCGAGAGCTCCGTTAGCTTCTATGGGGAAAGTCGCTGTTGGAATTTTAAAGTTTAAGGACACTGAGAAGAGGATTTTGAGCAAACTCCTTTAGACTTTGGGGGTTCTAGGGCCAGCACCCACGGGAGCACCGTAGTACTTGAGTTACCTCACCCAGGGAAGCCGGGTGCATAGGTGTCAAATGGTGTCGGGTCGCGTCGTCGTTTTCAATGGCGACCTGCTGCAAAGTGCTGCTGCCGAGAAGAGTGTCCGGTGTGATCTAAGCCTGTATCGAAGATTAGAAGAACCTGAAAGCAGAGGGGGCAGAGTCTGGGTCACTTGCCAGTGACCAGGGGCACGTTAGACGAATGCCCACCGATGTCGGGTGTTTCAGGTGAAAAGAGGTGAAGCTTGACTCTGCAGCCACGAGGACCAGGAGGCGTCGAGGACGACCAGGAGCTGGATTCGAGCTGGCCCTAAGTGGGATGGGTATTCCCAGACGTGGGACCCGTGCTCACTACGCCACTGGAGTCAAGCTATCCTGGCTGATGACGGCTGATAGCCAGAAACCGGTCCTAGGATGCTTGATTCCGGTCCAGAGAAGACATAGCTTGGTAGTTCGGGCTGGACTGTTCCCATGAGGCACAGGGTCAAGACTGATTTGCATATGGCCATGTCTAAACTGGGGTGGTGTAGTGGGCAAAAGAACGATGGATTTAACCCAGATCTCTTGACTGGGGGAGAATGTCTGCATTGTCAGCATTCCGTCCATCATTTGTTTGTTGTAACGCTTTTCGCCCTAAGTGGGATGGGTATTCCCAGACGTGGGACCCGTGCTCACTACGCCACTGGAGTCAAGCTATCCTGGCTGATGACGGCTGATAGCCAGAAACCGGTCCTAGGATGCTTGATTCCGGTCCAGAGAAGACATGGCTTGGCAGTTCGGGCTGGACTGTTCCCATGAGGCACAGGGTCAAGACTGATTTGCATATGGCCATGTCTAAACTGAGGTGGTGTAGTGGGCAAAAGAACGATGGATTTAACCCAGATCTCTTGACTGGGGGAGAATGTCTGCATTGTCAGCATTCCGTCCATCATTTGTTTGCTGTAACGCTTTTCGCCCTAAGTGGGATGGGTATTCCCAGACGTGGGACCCGTGCTCACTACGCCACTGGAGTCAAGCTATCCTGGCTGATGACGGCTGATAGCCAGAAACCGGTCCTAGGATGCTTGATTCCGGTCCAGAGAAGACATGGCTTGGCAGTTCGGGCTGGACTGTTCCCATGAGGCACAGGGTCAAGACTGATTTGCATATGGCCATGTCTAAACTGGGGTGGTGTAGTGGGCAAAAGAGCGATGGATTTAACCTAGATCTCTTGACTGGGGGAGAATGTCTGCATTGTCAGCATTCCGTCCATCATTTGTTTGTTGTAACGCTTTTCGCCCTAAGTGGGATGGGTATTCCCAGACGTGGGACCCGTGCTCACTACGCCACTGGAGTCAAGCTATCCTGGCTGATGACGGCTGATAGCCAGAAACCGGTCCTAGGATGCTTGATTCCGGTCCAGAGAAGACATGGCTTGGCAGTTCGGGCTGGACTGTTCCCATGAGGCACAGGGTCAAGACTGATTTGCATATGGCCATGTCTAAACTGGGGTGGTGTAGTGGGCAAAAGAACGATGGATTTAACCCAGATCTCTTGACTGGGGGAGAATGTCTGCATTGTCAGCATTCCGTCCATCATTTGTTTGTTGTAACGTCCCACAAAGGATGTCGAGTGCTACGGTGTCGGTGCCCGGATTGGACCCAACAAGCCTTGGCAACCGCAACCCACGCAAGAAGAGAAATGATGCTTCGGTGCGGACCAGCAAGGTCCTGGGGACTCCCCAAGCGATGGAGAGTCAGGGCACGTCTGGAGCAACCAGGTAAGCCCAATTAAAGTTAAAGTTGCCTTCACAGGGACCCACCAGTTGACGGACTAGGAATCGCGAAGGGACCTCGAGAGAAAACACAAAGGGCCCGCTCACGGAGCACTCGTGGAGTGTAGGCTGGCAATCTTCAGTTCAAATGCAGCTCGGGGTCAGGGCTACAGGTAACCCAAAGCTCAGCTGCAGGAGTCGCTGGTAAACTGATGCTTCTGCAAATGGTCGCGGTACCCAGGGGTTCGGGTTGCACGGTCTTCCACGAGGGATACGGGCCTCAGAATTGCTGAGTGCACAGATCGACCTCAGAGACCACGGAAACCCACCTCCTCTGTTGCAGATTCTTCGGAGTCCATCGGGAGCTTCGGAGATACAAACCGGACAGATGCGTCTTTGGTGCCTGCCAAGCAGGGGAGTAACTCCTTTACTGTAAGGGTGATTCTTCAGTCATCTAGTTCAATGTAGATCGTCGAAGTTCCAGGATTCAGTATCAGAGTTTCGTCCAGGTGTAATCTAAAGTCCTGTAGCTAGGGGTTCCTTTCTTATACCCAAGGAAGGGGTTGGACATACTCTGCGGACCCACCTATGGGAGGGTCAGGAAAGAGGGGTGGCTACACTCATTTCCTTAGTCCAGTTTCGCGCCAGAGCAGGGGCTGGTAGCCCCTGCAACCGGTTTGAGCTGGACTATGCACAGGGACACCAAATGTGCCCACATTGCAGACTTCAAAGCACTCTTGGAGTGCACCCACCCAGCCCCAATACGCTAAAGCCTGTCTGGGAGGTGGTGACACCTCCCTGTGACAGGAAACCTATTGTCCAGGCCTCCCCTGCCGGTGTTTTGTCCAGCAGCAGGAGAGCAGACTCGTGTCTGTGGCTGACAGCATCCATTTTGTGATGCCAGGGCTCTGTTAGTTGATACCGGGTATACCGGTGCTGTCATGTCTCTCCCTTTAGAAGGGTGGGATCATACTCCCACACCAGTTACTGCTGTGAGGGAATGATTCCAAGGTGTTTGACACCAAACATGACATGTTTCCGTTCAGCCATCCCAAAGTTAGCATTTACCGCAAGGTTATGATGCACTTAAGAGTATATGGTTTGGCTGCATCACATACAACTCAGGAATAAAGGTTCCGAAGGCTGCAGAGGGGCGCTGCTCATGCATGGGCACCCTCTCACAAAAATCCCAGCACCCGGCCTTCAGGATTAGTAAGGTCTGCCATAGGGGTGACTGATAGGTTTATATGTGCAGTGATATAGGGAGATAAAGTGAACCTATATCTCAGTAAGGGGTGCATGCACTACCTTACCCAGGATGCAGTAGCAGTCCTGTGGTGTCATTTTGGAAGGCTTCCCAACGGTGGCATAATACATGCTGCAGCCCCTGGTAGGCATCTGGGGTACCTATGCCCTGGGTACATAGTATACCATATACTAGGGACTTATAAGGGTACCCCAGAATCCAATCTGGAGTATACCTAAAGTACTGGTAATCAATTTAGAGAGGGAGCAGCTAGGCTGGGTTTCTGGTTAGCAGGGCCCTAGCCAGACTAAAGTCGAAAAACAGTGAAACATCAGCAAAAAGTGGAAGCAGATCCTACTCTCCTACATTTGTAAGCAGACAATTTTTCAGAATACTTTTATTCCAGACTCTATTTCACCAATGGTTCTATAATAAACTTTGCCAGAGGAAGAAAACCAGCCTTTATTGTGTTAAATGTGCAGCACTTGTAACACTTTATCAATTGCCTTTTTTCTTTTCATCTTTCTTTCTCTCCTTCTTTCTTTGTTCTTTGCTTCTTTCTTGCTTTCTTTCCTTTTTTTATTCATTCTTTCCCTTTTCTTTCATTCTCTAATTCCTTTTTTTACTTTTTTTTCATTCCTTCTTTCATTCTTCCTTTTCTCCTTACATTCCTTCTTTTTTGCTTTCCTTATTTCATTCCTTCTTTACTTTTTTCTGTCATTCCTTCTTTACTTTTTTCTATCATTCCTTCTTTCCTGCTTTCTTTCTTTTCTTCTTGCTTTCTGTCTCTTCCCTTCTTTCTTTTCTTATTCTCTGCTTTCTTGCTTTAATTCCTTCTTTCTTGGCTTCATTACTTTTCTTTCTTTCTTTCTTTCATTCTTTCTTTCTTTCTTTCTTTCATTCTTTCTTTCTTTCATTCTTTCCTTTCTTCTCTTGCTTTTCTTCCTTCTTTCTTGCTTCCCTTCTATTTGATTATCGTTCTTTTTCTCTCCTGCTTTTAATCCCTCTTTCTTGCTTTAATGCCTAATTTCGTTCCTTCTTGCTTTCTTTCTATCTTTCTATCCTTCTTTACTTTCTTACTCTCTTTCTAACCTATTTTCTTTCCTTACTTATTACTTGCCTTCTTTCTTTCCTTCTTTTTAGGTCAAGCCTAGAGCCAGTGCATAGGTGCTGTTCTGCAAGACTTATTGTAGAGGAGTAGGGGATATTGAGAAAAAAAAAGTACCCTACCGCCGTATCTCTCTGTTGTCTCTTCTCGCGGCGGGAATGAAACGGGAAGCAGTCACCCAGGCTTCCTGACCAATCACTACCTTTGATTGGTCTGAGCGCCGTGGTTCAGTGCTCAGCCAGGGACTGGGGCCTGAGCATGTACTCCAAGTGGGCCGGCCAAACAGTCATTGAACACTTAGGAGGGTGCTACCACTCCTCCCCTCCAGCCCTGCCCCATCACGCAAAGCTGCCGCAGCATGAGGACAAAATAAAATGATAACATTACGTTATTATCATTTTATTTTTTCCTTTCTTTTCCTGCTTCAAGACAGTGGGGCGCCACACCTCTCGGATCTCCCTCTCCTTTCTGCTTCCTCCCGGGGCTTCATTGTCTTGTCTACTGTGGAGGCTGGACCTCTGTACAGTTTCCAGTCTATGGCCAGTGGCGTTCCACTCGCCTCAGGCTCCTGCAGGTACTTTTGTTTTTTTTTGTTTTATTTTGCTTTTGGAAGCCGTCTCTTTTCTTTTGAATGATGGGCTGGGACATGACTTGAAGAAATCAGTCTCTATTAATTCAATTAAATTCCAATATTTATTCGATCAAGTTAAAATGATCATAAAAGCACAGATAAATACATAGTCCTAACATTTTTTCAAACAGCAAATAATTCATCATAGATTCTAGAATAAAGAGCCTAATACAATAACATTATATCTGAAAGAAACACGTTAGTTAGATTCCTCACCTTAGAATATCCCCAGGCGTCAGGCTGGATCCGGAAAGATTTTTCGTCAGCAATACCGCTTGCGCGTCGCTAGGCGTCGTCTGCGGCTCATCGTCCGTCGTCGGAGTCGTGCGCTGGAATGACGTCGTCGGTGTACTTAGACGCCGCCCTCGCGCGCTGACGTCCGTTCTTCTTTTTTCCGCGCCAGACAGTGCCGATCCGGGAAGTGCTTACCCCTTAGTAAATTTTTGACTAAAATTTTTTGACTCCTTTTGGTCTTTGTCGACTCGACTCTGGTGCCGGTAGGATGCCTGGATTTAAGGCCTGTGACGCCTGTCATCGCCTGATGTCGGTGACGGATCACCATCGCCGGTGTCTTTACTGCCTGGGGGCCGACCACGACGCGGAGTCGTGCCCCGACTGTCAGGCCTTGACCTCGAAGGCTAGGTGGGAGCGGTCCCGTAAGCTTCTCGAGCTTCGGCACTCGGCTCCGCGCCGCTCACGGTCCCGGTCCAGGAGGAGGTCCAAGGACCGGTCGCGGAGCCGCAGTCATCATCATCGCTCGTCGGGCTCGAAGTCTTCGGGTAACTCGAAGCGATCCAAGAAGTCCAAGAGGCGACACCGCTCTTCGGACTCCCCTCGCCGGTCGCGCGACTCGGCCGAGGGTCAGGGTTGTCCCACCCCCGTGGCTTAGCAGGAGCCGCGTCCGTCTCCATACCCGTCGGTCCCTGGGACTGATGCGACTCCGGCGGAGGTCAGTGCCTTCCTCTCGGCCACGGTGGCGCTCCGGCGCCTCGCCTGGCTGAGGTCCACGTCTTTTTTGGGGGATGTCCAGAGTACCCTCATGGATATGCCCTTTGATGGCGCTCGCCTTTTTGGTGAGAAGGCGGATAGTGCGCTGGCTCGTTTTGTGGACTCCCGGGCTACGGCAACGTCCTTGGGCCTCTCGGCCCCACGGCCGCGCGCTTCCGCCTTTCGCCCCTTTTGTGGCCAAGGAAGGGGTGCCTCCTCACGTCCGCCTAGCCACCGGCCGCAGAACCAACCTGCACACGGTCGCGGACGTGGGTTCCGCCGTGGCGGTTCTAGAGGACAACGCGCCGGTCAGTCCACATCCACCCCGGCAGCATCCGCCTCAAAGCCTTCCTAGTCCGAGCTTTCAGGCCCATTCCACGCCAGTGGGCGGCAGAGTTCGCCATCACCTCCTCCACTGGCGCTCCATCACTTCGGACAGGTGGGTGCTGCAAATCGTCCGAAGGGGCTACTCCCTCCCCTTCGAGACGACCCCTCCAGCCATGCCACCGCAGTGCCACCGTATATCGGGGGATCACTTGACTCTTCTGCGAGAGGAAGTTACGGCCCTCTTGGCCAAAGAGGCCGTCGAGCGTGTTCCTGGTGCAGAAGTAGGCCGTGGTTGCTATTCCCACTACTTTCTGGTTCCCAAGAAGGGCAAAGGGGGCTTGCGCCCTATCTTGGACCTCAGGAGCGTCAACACCTTCCTCCGGAAGGAACGGTTCAAGATGCTAACTTTAGCTCAGGTTCTGGCTGCCCTCGACCCTGGAGACTGGATGGTAGCGTTGGACTTGCAGGACGCCTATTTTCACATCCCCGTCCTGCCGGCCCACCGGCGTTACCTGTGGTTCACGGTGGGTCAGGAGCACTTTCAGTTCACCGTGCTCCCCTTCGGCCTCACCAGTGCCCCTCGGGTGTTCACGAAAGTGATGACGGTGGTCGCAGCTCATCTGCGCAGATCAGGGGTTCCAGTCTTCCCCTATCTCGACGACTGGCTGTTGAAGGCGGGCTCGCCCCAGCAAGTCGTCTCCCACCTCCAGACTACGGCCGACCTCTTGCATTTGCTGGGGTTCTCCATCAACGTGCCGAAGTCACACCTGAGTCCCTCCCAGAAGCTCCTCTTCATCGGAGCGGTTCTCGATTCGCCGCAGTTCCGGGCTTATCCTCCGGAACAGCGGGTCCGGGATATTCAGGCTCTGATTCCCATCTTTCAGCCTCTATCCTGGGTTTCGGTCAGGTTGGTGCTGCGGCTTCTGGGGCTGATGGCCTTCTGTATCCTGTTGGTGCATTACGCCAGGTGGCGAATGCGGGATCTGCAGTGGGACCTGAAGTTTCAGTGGGCCCAGCATCGAGGCAACCTGTCCGACCATGTCTTGATCTCGGAGGGCACTGCGAAACAGTTGCAGTGGTGGCTCATTGACCGCGATTGGATCGGTGGCAGATGCCTCTCCCTACCCCAACCGGAGCACGTAGTAGTGACAGACGCGTCCCTCCTGGGATGGGGGGGGGGCCACATGGGAGAGGCGGAGATCAGAGGACTCTGGTCTCCGGCGGAGTCTCACCTCCATATCAACGTTTTGGAGCTGAGAGCGATCCGGCTTGCACTGAAAGCCTTCCTTCCCTCTGTCCGGGAAAGTGTCGTGCAGGTGTTCACGGACAACACCACCGCCATGTGGTATTGCAACAAACAGGGCAGGGTGGGGTCGTGGACCCTTTGTCAGGAGGCTCTGCGCCTCTGGACCTGGCTGGAACACCAGGGCATCACCCTGGTGGTTCAACATCTGGCGGGCTCTCTGAACGCCAGAGCAGACGAACTCAGCCGCCGGTGCATGATGGATCACGAATGGCGTCTGAACTCGGACGTGGCGCAAGGCCTCTTTCGGCTGTGGGGAGAGCCTTGGTTAGATCTGTTCACCACCTAAGAGAACGCGCAATGTCAGCAGTTCTGCGCGTTGGAATTTCCAAGGCGGCACTCGCTCGGAGACGCTTTTCGTCGCGAGTGGAGTTGCGGTCTGTTGTACGCCTTTCCGCCTATACCACTTCTGCCCAGAGTGCTGAAGAAGATCAGGCGCGACCGGGCCCAAGTTATCTTAGTGGCTCCGGATTGGGCACGAAGGTTCTGGTATCCCGAGCTACTCAGTATGTCAATCGATCCTCCGATACGACTGCCTCTTCAGGAGGACCTTCTGTCGCAGCAGCAGGGGACGGTCCTCCACCCGAACCTGTCCAGCCTCCACCTCCATGCGTGGAGATTGAGCGGCGGCAGTTGATGCCATTTGACTTGCCTACTGAAGTCTGTGATGTCATTCTTGCAGCCAAGCGTCCCTCCACAAAGACGGTATACGCCTGCCGGTGGAACAAATTTGTGGCATGTTGCACAGCAAAGGCTGTGGATCCCCTTTCCGCCCCTCTCTCTGAAGTTCTACTTTTTCTTCTGCTGTGCTCTGGGCACCTTGAAAGGTTATCTTGCTGCAATCTCTGCTTTCTTACGGCTTCCTGATCCGCCTTCTCTCTTCAAGTCCCCTGTTGTTTCACGTTTTCTCAAAGGCATTACTCACATGTTCCCTCCTGTCCCCTTCGTAATGCCTCAGTGGGACTTGAATCTTGTTCTGACCTTTCTGATGTGCGCTCCTTTTGAGCCTCTTCACAATTGTCCCATTCGTCTTCTCACCCTGAAGACTGCTTTCCTGGTAGCTATCACCTCGGCTAGACGGGTAAGTGAGCTCCAGGCTCTGTCCTCTAAGCCTCACTTTATTTCTGTTCATCCGGACAAGGTTGTCCTCCGGCCTCGTCCTTCTTTTCTACCGAAAGTGGTGACCCCATTTCATCTCGGGCAATCTGTCACGTTGCCCACCTTCTTTTCGCCTCCGCATCCTTCAAAAGAGGAAGAGAGGCTCCACCGTCTGGACCCAAAATGGGCACTGTCCTTTTATTTGGACCGCACCAAACAGTTCCGGGTGGACGACCAACTTTTTGTTGGATACGTAGGAGCTAAGAAGGGGAAGGCGGTACACAAACGGACCATCTTGCGGTGGGTCGTGTTGTGTATTAAAATGTGTTACTCCCTGGCAAAAAAGGACCCTCCTGTTGGGTTGAGGGCCCATTCCACCCGGGCCACAGCGGCTACTACTGCCCTGGGCCGGGGAGTTCCCTTGCGGGACATCTGTCAGGCGGCGACGTGGGCTTCACTGCACACGTTTGCCAAGCACTATTGCCTGGACAGCCAAGTCCGGAGAGACGGCTTCTTTGGCCGTTCTGTTCTCCAGGACTTTCTGGTGTGATCTTGGTTCGTAGACCCACCACCGGGGTTGGTATTGCTGGGGTATCTATTCTAAGGTGAGGAATCTAACTAACGTGTTTCTTTCAGATGAACAAGTTACTTACCTTTGGTAACAATGTATCTGTAAGAAACATTAGGTTCGGGGCATATGAGCTGCAGATTATACACTGTGCATAGATCGCCATCTGGTGTTGGGCCCGGATGTTTGCAGTTTGTTTTTCCTCTTGGAAAGTCTTTGGAAGTCACGAGGTCGGTGACTCCTCCTTTGGTTGGTATTGCGCATGGGTTTCGGCTCCATCCTCAGATTGTTTTTTTCCGCCATCGGGCTCGGATGTAATACTTCGCGCTCCGGTTCCAATCTTTTCCAGTTCAGCGATCGACGCAAAATCCTCGCTCATCGAGATCCTTCAGATAATAAATCATCTTAATCACCTTCTCTTCGGCACTTCTTCGATTCCGGTCGTCGACAGCGGCCTTCGGGCCTATTCCGGCTCCGGTCTCGGCTGATGGAAAGAACTCCCTTCAAGAAGTGCCCTCGATGTGGGTCCAAATTCCCCCACACCGATCTTCATGAGGTGTGCAACCTCTGCCTCTCCCCTGAACACGAGGTCCAAGACTGTCCCGCCTGCAAGTCTTTTAGATCTAAAAAGACTATTCGAGATCGAAGGGCCAGACGCAACATGGTGCACTCCTCGACATCCGCTCCAGTCGAAATCTTCGGGGACGACGTTGAAGCTCCGGGACAGCAGAACATCGAAGAAGAGGACGACGACCTCGTCAGTGCTTCCGAAGCCGACGACTCGGATGTGGAGGACATCACCCCGGCGCAGAGGGTCGTGAGTACTATACCCCCTCCCACACCCACGCCGATACCCAAAAAGGCTTCGGTCACGCCTTTGCCTTCGAGCCTAGGCAAGACCAAGGATACGGCTTCTCACACCCCACCTTCGGGCCCGGTTAAGAAGCCTGTTCAGCCTTCCGGCAGCTCGGGCTCGAGCCACCCTACCAGCGGTACCGAAAGACACCCTTCGGCACCGAAGAAAAAATCGGCCTCCACCTTCACACCGAACCCAGCACCAAAGCCCTCGGTGTCGAAACCTGCCCTCTCGGTGCCGACCAAACATCATAAGGCCCTCGGCACCGACACTCCCGTGCCGAAGCCTCTTTCGGCACCGAACAAAAAATCGGAGGTCCCGAAGAAGCATGGCTTAGACAAGCCTAAAAAGCCGTCGGCCCCGAAAACCTCGGCGCCGACCGAACAACCAGTGTCGCAAGAACTTTTCACACCGGATCCTCTGCAAAAGACACTTACTAAGGATCCAAAAAACTGGACATTTGACACTGTCTTCAAAAAAGAGACACTTGGACAAACCAGCTCCAGCTACACCTACACCTCCCAAGAGGAAGGACACTGCTACCTCCCCTTTCAGAGTGCCTTCCCCACCTCCTCCACCTCCTCCACCCTCCCCACCTCCACCTTCTCCACCCCTGCCTCATCGCTCTCCAAACCTGTCCCCAGACCAAGATGATCTAGGGGACCCTTACTATGATCCAGCAGATGTGCCACAAGACCCCACCCCTACTGGATCTCCAGACCCATGGAATGACTATAACAATCCGGACATCCCAGATGTCCCACAGGATGACCTTTACCCATCTAGGCCATCCCCACCAGAAGATTTTTTAGGCTTTCACCACCTACTACAGAGGGCGGCACATTATCAAGGAGTGGAGTTACATACTGACCCAGTGGAGGAAGATTTTCTCCTAGACACCTTCGATAATGCACATAGGTCTACTGCCATTCTACCTATGTTAAAAGGAGTAATCAAACATGCACCGGAGGTTTTTAAAGACCCAGTCAGGGCTAGGGTCCTAAACCCCCGCAAAGAGAAAAAATATAAAAAAGCCGCCCCCACAGATCCTTCATACATTAAAGGCCCTGCACCACTGGATTCCTTAGTGGTATCTACAGCTAGGAAGCGTTCAAATTCTCAGGCGTCAGGCGAAGCACCACCACCTGACAAAGAGTCCAAGCTCCTAGACGCGTCAGGGAAGCGCACTGCGTCACAAGCCGCCAATATATGGCGTATTGCCAACACGCAAGCGCTATTGGCCAGATACGACAGGGCGCATTATGATGAGTTAGAGACCATCATGCACCATCTCCCTGAAAAATACAGAAATAGGGCTAATGAATTGATCCAAGAGGGAAAAACTATAACTAATACCTCTATACACTGTGCCCTAGATGCGGCAGATACAGCCTCCAGGGCCATAAACACCAGTGTCCTTCTCCGTCGCCACGCCTGGCTAAGAGTTTCAGGTTTTAAACCTGAGGTACAAGCCTCCATATTGAATCACCCATTCAACCAACAATATTTATTTGGCCCAAAAGTTGATGAAGCCCTCGAGAAGATGAAGAAAGATACTGATACGGCGAAATCCATGGGAGCCCTACAGTCACACACTCCTCGGCGCTCCTTTCGCCGCTTTTCCTTTCGGGGCACGGGCAGAGGCTACTCCTCGGATAGTGCATCCACGTCCTACAAATCCCCTCCTCAATCTACCTTCACAAAGGGTTATCAAAGAGGCAGATACAGAGGCAATAATAATAAAGGCAGAGGCAAGACAAATACCGCCCGCTCTGCCACACCGCCTACCCAATGACTTTCCCCCGCTCCCTCCAGACCATTCCACTCCGGTCGGGGGCAGAATACAACATTTCCTTCACGTCTGGGAGACAATCACCTCAGACAGATGGGTGACCCAAATTATTCATTCAGGGTATTGCCTAGAATTAACATCTACCCCCCCCCCCCCCCCCAAACATTCCACCCAGGCAAAGCCCAATGTCTCAAGAACAAAACAGGAGGTAATCTCCCTCCTGCAAAAACAAGCCATAGAGCAGGTCCCCATCAATCAACAAAATTTAGGGGTCTACCCCCTGTACTTTCTGATTCCAAAGAGAGACGAGACTCTACGACCTATCCTAGATCTCAGACCTCTAAATACTTGCATACATTCAGACCACTTTCACATGGTAACCCTTCAACAGGTTCTTCCACTCCTCTCCCAGAACGACTTTCTCACCACTCTGGACTTGAAAGACACATACTTTCACATCCCAATACACCATGCTCACAGAAAGTACCTCAGATTTGTAGTGGACGGGCAACACTACCAGTTCAAGGTGCTCCCGTTCGGGGTAACAACAGCACCAAGGGTATTCACCAAGTGCCTAGCAGTAGTGGCGGCACACCTCAGAAGACAGCACATTCACGTCTTCCCGTATTTGGACGACTGGCTAATAAAAGCCACGTCCTACGAACAATGTGTGCAACACACCGCCGATACAATCCAACTACTTCACCAGCTAGGTTTCACGGTGAACCACCAAAAGTCCCACCTGGTACCATCACACACAAAACAATACCTCGGTGCCACCATAGACACCTCAAAAGCCATAGCCTATCCCAATCCTGCCAGAATTGCACATATACAGGCTCTGCATCAAAAATTCATATTTCATCACTCTCTCCCAGCAAGGGTGTTTATGCAACTGATAGGGATGATGGCCTCTTGCATTTTCATAGTGCCCCATGCAAGACTCCAGATGCGTCCACTCCAAGAGTGTTTAGCGCGCCAGTGGAACCAGGCCCAGGGGCAACTGACAGATCTGGTGTTGGTAGACGGTCGCACCCATCGCTCTCTGCAGTGGTGGAACACCACAAACCTTTCCAAAGGTCGACTGTTCCTGGACCCGGTTCCACAAATAATCCTAACAGACGCATCGCTCTCCGGCTGGGGAGCTCATCTGTTACATCTCACAGTACAGGGCACATGGACGCCGCAACAGCAGTTACTCCACATCAACCATCTGGAGTTACTGGCAATCTTCCTAGCCCTAAAATCCTTCCAGACGCAGATTTCAGGCAAGGCAGTCCTCATTCGCACAGACAACATGACTGCCATGTACTACATTCAAAAACAGGGGGGCACATACTCTCCACAGCTCTCTCAATTAGCACAGAGCATATGGAGATGGGCAATTCCACAGAAAATTTTTCTCCTGGCCCAACACATCCCAGGAGTCCAAAACACCGTGGCAGATCTGCTCAGCAGACAAACGCAACAGATTCACGAATAGGAACTTCACCCACAGGTTCTTCACCCGTTCTTTCAGAAGTGGGGGCATCCACACATAGACCTATTCGCCACCCACGAAAACAAAAAATGCCCAAGCTTCGCCGCCAGATATCCACACCCATTGTCCAAAGGCAATGCGATATGGATGAACTGGTCAAACAAATTTGCATACGCTTTTCCACCTCTCCCACTAATTCCATTAGTGGTGCGAAAGCTACAACAGCATTCCCTAACACTGATCCTAGTAGCTCCAACATGGGCCAGACAACCGTGGTACACCACACTGCTGGAACTCTCGGTAGTACCACACCAAAAGCTGCACCTCTCACCATGCCTCCTAACCCAGAACCATGGAGAGATCAGGCACCCGGACCCAGCTCAGCTCAACCTTGCGATCTGGCTCCTGAGGTCCTAGAATTCGGATACCTTAACCTTCCCCCTGATTGCATGAATATTATCAGGGAAGCTAGACGCCCTACTACTAGGGCATACTATGCTGCAAAGTGGAAAAGATTTGTTGTTTACTGCCACAACAACACAGTCATCCCTCTAAATGTTTCCATACAGCACATCATATGTTACTTGCTCCATCTACAAAGGTGTAACCTAGCATATACATCCATTCGGTTACACCTCGCAGCAATTGCTGCTTACTTACAGAACAGGCAGCACCTATCACTTTTCAGGGTGCCTGCCATCAAGGCCTTTATGGAAGGCCTCAAAAGAGTAAGTCCACCCAGAATACCACCCTCATCTGTCTGGAACTTGAATATAGTTCTCACAAGGCTAATGGGACCCCCTTTCGAACCATTACATAAATGTGAGCTGCAATTTCTCACATGGAAAACAGCATTTCTAGTGGCCATCACTTCCCTTAGAAGGGTTAGTGAAATACAAGCACTCACTATACAGGAACCTTTTCTCCAAATGCATCAGAACAAGGTTGTACTCCGCACCAACCCAAAATTTCAACCCAAAGTCATCTCTCCCTTCCATCTAAACCAGTCGGTAGAATTACCAGTCTTTTTCTCACAACCTCAAACCGTTGCGGAAAGGCCTTTACACACACTGGGTGTTAAAAGGGCCTTACTTTACTACATCCAAAGAACACAACCTTTCAGAAAAACCAAACAGCTATTTGTCTCTTTCTCTCCACCACATAAAGGCAACCCTATTTCTAAATCAGGGATAGCTAGGTGGATTGTAAAATGCATACAGATTTGCTACCACAAAGCAAAACGAATGCTATCTGTTCCCCCTAAAGCCCACTCTACAAGGAAGATAGGGGCTTCTATGGCTTTTCTAGGAAACATACCACTAGATGACATCTGCAAAGCAGCGACATGGTCAACACCGCACACCTTCACAAAACATTACTGTGTAAATGTGCAAACCAAGCAACAAGCTAGTGTGGGCCAGGCTGTACTAAAAACACTGTTCCAAAAAACTGCAACGGATGCCGGTGGTCGCCGCTAGGGTTGGGTACTGCTATATAGTCTATGCACAGTGTATAATCTGCAGCTCATATGCCTTGAACGGAATATGCTACTTACCAGTATGCATCTGTTCTTGGCATGTAGAGCTGCAGATCTATACACGCCCACCCGCCTCCCCGGCTACCTGTATCCGTTCCAGTCTATCTTATTTAGATACAACACACATGGGTTTCTTTACTGTTATTACTACGCTCCATCTTTCCCTGCTGGCGAAAAACAATCTGAGGATGGAGCCGAAGCCCATGCACAATACGAACCAAAGGAGGAGTCACCCACCTCGTGACTTCCAAAGACTTTCCAAGAGGAAAAACAAACTGCAAACATCCGGGCCCAACACCAGATGGCGATCTATGCACAGTGTATAGATCTGCAGCTCTACATGCCAAGAACAGATGCATACTGGTAAGTAGCATATTCCTTAGTTAGATTCCTCACCGACCCATCCATCCTCCCCGTTCTGCGAACTGACATCTAAGGTTAAGGCATTCCTTTTCAGGGCCCTAGATTTTTTGGCACCAGTGTCTGTCTCTTGCATGGCTCTGCGTTCCTGGCGCGGAAAGCTATTTACAAGAACTGACGTCAGCGCGCGAGGGCGGCGTCTAAGTACTCCGACGATTTCATTCCGGCGCACGACGCCGACGACGGACGCGGAGCCGCAGATGACGCCTAGCGACACGCAAGGGGCATTGCTAACGAAAAATCTTTCCGGATCCAGCCTGACACCTGGGGATATTCTAAGGTGAGGAATCTAACTAACTAATGTAACCGAAGGTAAGTAACTTGTTCTTCATGTGTTTAAACTATACAATTGGGTTATCGCGTAACAAGCTCACAGATCTTAGCACCCCCTTCCTCTTTCTCATGCAGGCCCATAAGAATGTCGCTACAGAATAGCAATCCAGAGGGTCAGGTAACGATTTTAAAAAATATAGAGCCACCCGACACTGGTTAAAATTCCCTTGTTTTAAAATTGGGTTAAGGTAGTCATTCCTTTCTTTCTCGTAGAGCTTGCAAAATAAAACTAGATGCAATTCTGCTTGTGGTGCGAGGTTATGGCATGGACACACATTTGGATCCGAGTGGTTATATGTTTTTTCTGGATACCCTAACATCAAAGGGATCATGTTCATGCAGAACCTCAATTATATAAATCTGTGTTGCGGCCAGGTGACATTTACTAAGTATGAGTACCCCTCCTCTGTTAGTGGAGGATTTGGGCGGTATATGCAGACCGCGTGTTTCTCTTTGTGGTATTCCTTTCGCTTGTACTCCGACATCAGTAAGAACATGTTGTTGACCTTTTGTTTCGAAACCTTTCTACAAGCCAGTGGGTCCTTAAACAATTCAAGGAGACCAATCTCCTTTAACTGAGTCCACATAGCTGAGGCACCTAGACATCTTCCACTTGTCCATGCTTAAGCAACTCTTTATTATTGTTTGTGTAAGTGTCACTGTATCTCTCCATCAGATTGAATGCCAAAGGAGAATTGGGGCTAGCTGTATTGAATCTGAAATGTAGGGCAAGCCCAATTCCAAGTGTAAAATATAATTTGAAGAGGAGAGCGGGAGACCCATTATAGATTTTAAAAAACTGTTCTCAGTGGTTTGCCGTGGTGTTGGCTCTACCACACCCCAGCCCCATAAATCGCTGCTGCCTTTACCTTAGCCTGGTAGATATTTTTTATAGGTAGGAGAGGTTTAGCGCCCACTTTCCGAGCAAACAAAAGATTTAACAGCAGTGATACCTCTCTCCATTACCAGCTTCCTTCCTTCCACCAACTTTGACCACAATAGGTCTTTATCAAAGAGGACCCCCAAGTAGGGGAAGGAATCCACCACCTCTATTCTTTCAGCATCCGTGTACAGATGCGGCGTTTTGTCTCTTTTTTTCGCCCCCGCTATTATTACAAAGGACTTAGTATGATTTACCTTCATTTGTAATTAATCCATAAAGGAAACATACGCGGTTATCAGTCGTTGTAAACGAAGCCCTGTATTGGCGATTAACACCGCGTCGTCCGCGTAAGCCAGTATTCGTAGTGGTTGGCAGTCAAAGACTGAGACATCCCGGGAAGCCACTGTGAGTGCTTTCTCGACTCCATTCGTGTATATGGTGAAGAGGAATGAGGCAAGGACTCTGCCCTGCCTAACTCCCCAGGCAATTTTAAAAGGCCGCGTACTGTCTCCATCCTTGGTATAACGGACTGATGCCGCAGCATTAAAATACAATTGTCTAATGAAGTTTAATATGGGTTGGTCAACCTCCATCGCCTGCATTATATTCCATAGCTTAACATGGACCACGCAGTCAAATGCGGCCGTCAGGTCCATGAAAGCCATGTAAATCTTTTCGTCCTTCAGTCTGATGTATTTTTCTACGGTCAGTGCTAAATTCAAGCACTGATCCACGGTACCCCTTTCCTGCTGAAAGCCATACTGTGCCTGGACTAAGATGTTATTTTTCTTAGCCCACCCCTCTAACCAAGAGAGGAGGAGGCGGCCCATCAGCTTTGATGTTGTATCCAGCAAGGAAATCGGACTATAATTCTTTGGGTTGGCCCTGTCTCCTTTTGTATGAATGAGGACAATTACGCAATGACGCCCTTTGACCATGATGCGGGGGGACTTACCAGAGCTATACTATTCAGGACGTTCGTTAAAAGCGGTACCCATAAGTCTGGATTTTCTTGAAAGAAATTGATTGGAATGCCGTCTGGTCCTGGGGCCTTTCCCATACTACAGGATTCTAGTCCTACTCTGACTTCAATAAGTGAAAATGAAAGGGGAGCATGGCGCTTTAGCTGTACAGTCATGGAGGAGATTGGTGTGTGAGAATTTAAGGCAAAAATGTTCTCAAAGTAGGAGACCCATGTCTCCTCATCTACATTTGTGTCTGTTGTGGGGTCGCTAGAATTTTTAAAATATGGTGCATTTACTAGCTTCCAAAAATCACAGCTGTTTGCCGTACTTGCTGCCTTATCAAGCTCCGCCCATAAGTCCTCCTTGATTACTTTTTCTCTATTTTTCCGTGCCAGTTTATATGAAGCCAGCAGTATTTTTATTTGTTCCGAAATTCTAGGCCTAATTTTCAAGGCATGGATCAGAGCCTTCCTCACTTTAGTGCACGGTGAGTGAAACCAGCCCCTACCTTTTACTATATGTGGCACTTTTGTTCGAGTAAGGGCCGATTTTACCTTCTCTAAAATATCACAAAAGTCCAGCACCACTTCCCCTGCATCAGCTTCTGGATCTAAGCACAATAGTATGTTATCTCGCGTATTTAGTATAACATCTGGGATCATCTTTATTTTATCGATATGGGCCCATTTCAATTGGACTCCGTTTTTCCTTGCCACAATTGGAGTTTCAACTTGCTTGTGGTTGTGTATGTCGCATATAGATACCTTCAGCTCCATGGATAAAATGGCATGGTCACTAAAAATTGAAAAAGAGTTTCCTGCCTTGGAAGCCCTTGAGCTAAGGGGAATTGTTAAAAGTATGTAATCAATCGTTGACTCCACCCCGTTTCGGTGGAAAGTTCCCACAGGATTTTCTGTAACGGGGTCTGGATCGCAAATTACTTTCATGATTAGGGAGGCTAACGACCTATTTAGGCAATTGCCATACGCATTGTTTGTGAAATGATATATTGGATTTCCCCCATGTCCTCTAGTCCACAGACGGGCAGTGCGTTATAGTTACAAGGATGTATATTGAAGTCGTCCATCCAAATAACATTGACGTTCGTGTCCTTAATGTTGCGTACAATGTTATCTATTACCTTGCATACCTCACCCACAATTAAGTGCATGTTTGGGCCAAATCTATTGTTATAAAAATGTATTAGTAACCATATCCCTTCCTGTTTTACCTCCATCATAAGAATGTGAAAGTTTGAATTTGTGCGGTCACACTTTTTAACTTTTACCGGTAAATCATTTTGAAATAGGGTCAGGATGCCCCCCTTGGCCCTCCCCAAAACAGACAGTATAGCTTCGGTCTGAAAGGAGCTGTATCCATTTATGAACACTGGCCCCACAGTCCGCGTTTCCTGGAAACATACTATTTCATGATCTTGCCATAAGTTTAGCCAGTTGTTGTCGCTCAATTTGGGAACAATGCCAGCCACGTTCCATGAGGCTATTTTTAGAGCCGCTTTTTGTGTCCCTTGTCGTATTATGGGTGACTGTGGTCTCTCACCAGTAGCAGGGGCGAGATGGGCTGACTCTCACAGGTCTCTAGGGAGTTTGATTTCACTGACTGTAGTCAGTCGCAGGCTTCTAGGTCAGATAGGGGTGCAAATCTATTCTCAAGCCTCAAATCTGTTAACCTAGAGTTCCCCCATAATGGCCCCCGTGTTTGTCCCTCCCTGTACTGAAGATAGCCCCCTGTTGCTTGTGGGGAAGGAGGTCTGTAGAAAAAGCCCAGTGGTAACATGGTAATGTGCGCATTTCTAAAAAAAACGTTACCTGAATTCTTTAGGAGAATACTGACAAATTCATTTTTGAAATTTAGGACCACACAGTCTTCCCACATTTCTTTCCTTGCAGGGCCTACCCAGGGTACTCTTCTAGCCATAATCATTTGACTTGGTAGGTTCCTGCCTATTCCCCCCACCTCATTAAAGTTTTTGGCTATCCAGTGCAGGGCCTTAGACATTAATTGAGTTGTTGAGTCTGCCTGGCCCTTCCTCAGTGGTGGTACATTACCCAATACCATAACCAAGGGGGCAGCTGCTGAGGGGGATGTAAAGTCTGAATTCCAGACATCGATAGTCCAGAAACCATCCTTCTGGTGGTCGCCTTGGCTGCCCTTACCTGGCGGGATTCTACCTTGACCAGTAGTTGGTCTATTAAAATTATCCTTTTGTTGGTTTGTTTTATCCCCCACTTCGTTAAAGTCATTGGCGTTAGGTTGACATGGATGGCTTTGGGCAACTTCACTAGATATGCCAGCTATTATACTACGGTTCGCGCCAATACAAATATCAGAATTGGTGCATGTGGGGTGTGCCACATTATGGGGAGCAGACGTCGTCTTTGTGGGCTTTATAGTCGGGTCTGTTCTGCTTGACTCTTGGTGAATTTGAGGCTCTCGGCCAGACGTTGAACCATTCTTTACTAGTAATGTCTCTAATGCACGAAAGTTATTATTAGCCTGGGATTCAAGGTCGTTTGTTTTCTCTTCAATCCGGCTCAGTCTCAGTGAAATGGGGCTCAGCATGGTAGAAACCAAAGTTTCTAATCTCTGCCACATGGCCTCATCCATCAGAGGGCATGGAGCAGAGGTCAGAACTTCTGTGGACCCCCGCCCCTCTCCCTCTTTACAGCAGGGTCAGGCGTGGATCCCGAAGGTTTTTTCAAGGCTGCAGCCCTAGTGGATGCTCTTTGTGTGGTGCAAATCAATACTGGTTCGTGGGGTATAGATCCTGTGAATGTTTCTGATTCTGTTTCTATTACTTTGTCTGATAGCAGAAGTCGATCAGGGGTGATGTGTGGTGCCATGGCCCCCAAAGAAGATGTTTTTTGGAGAAAAGGCTCCAAACATAGGCGGCGCTCCATCCTTTCGATCTCGTGTGCTAGAACTGAAGTCGCCCTAGTTAGAAATTGGTCAAGTGTCCCCACACTGCTTCCGCCCGATTGGGCACTCTGTCCCTCTCGCTTGCTCATCTAGGTAGAGGTACCTAATGCTGTGTTGTTGTGCAAGAAATTAATGCCAAAGATGCAGAGTTGTTAGTAACACTAGTCGGTAAGAATTGCATTGCACACTATACCTTAAATTGTCTCAGATCTCGGGGGGGGTGGGCGCCCAGCCTCCTCCGGGCGTGGATGGGCCTGTCCTTGGCCCGGGCTAAGCCCGGCTGCGCGTCCCCGCGCCGCATGCCGGCATCTTGGTTTTAATAGCGCGTCCTCGCGCTAAGGCTGATGGATGGTGTGGTCCCCCTGGACCTTACAGGAATCCGTGTGTCAGGGCGAACTGCGGGACACCACGAAGCAGTTTTAGGCCGCGATTAATTCATTAATCTCTTATCTTGCTGACAGTCACAATAAATTGAACATTTCATGTTTACATGCAATATGGTTTAGGCCGAACTAAACATTTGTTATAGACTCATTCGTTTTTAGGTCTCGGCTAGCGAAGGCTGCGCTTGCGCAGTCTCGCTCGCGAGATTTAATGACTTGGAGAAGAGGGGCTTGAACCCGCCCCTCTTCTCTCCTCTTCTCCATTGGCTGGCCTCTTAAATGCAGGCCAGCCATTGGAGAAGAGGTTTGTCTAGCAAAACAAGCCCCGTCCTTTTCGGATTCGGGGGCGTGTTTTTTGTTGATTTTTCTCTGGGCGTAATGTTCGAGAAAAATACGCCCCCGAATCCGAAAACGCCGCTGCCTTTCTCCGAGGCATTTCTGCTTTCACCTCGGAGAATGGCAGTGGTGTGCTTGTTTTCTTCTGGGAGTAAGCCTCTCTGTATTCAGATGCTGCCTGTGTGCCTGTTTTCTGCCTCGCCGTGTGCTGGAATCCAGAGTTCGTCCCTCGGGGTCGCGTCCACATCCTTCCCCGTGCCTGAATGGGTGACGTAACCGGCGCTCATGTAAGGCGCTACTAATCTCCCCGTGCCGATATGTGTTATGAAAAAACGGTGCTATTTGGCGCACTCCAACACCTTCCGGTCGAGTTCACGCTATATCATTACTTTGTCCGTCGGCTAGACTGACGACTTTTGTGCTGGAAGCCCGAGTACGTCCCTCGGGGTCGCGTCCACATCCTTCCCCGTGCCTGAATGTGTAACGTGACCGGCACTCATGTAAGGTGCTCCAAATCTCCCCATGCCTGAATGTGTAATGTAAATACGGGGCCATGTAAAGCGCTCCAATACCTTCCGGGCGAGTTCACGCTATATCATTACTTTGCCCGTCGGCTAGACTTCGTCCCTCGGGGTCGCGTCCACATCCTTCCCCGTGCTTGAATGTGTAACGTAGCCGGCACTCATGCGGGGCGCTCCAAATCTCCCCGTGCCTGAATGTGTAATATAAATACGGGGTTATGTAAAGTGCTCCAATAACTTCCGGGCGAGTTCGCGCCATATAAATATATAACTCTGCCAGCTGGTGCTTTCGTTCTACTGCTGCCTACATCGGGAGAATAAAGGGGGTTAAGAGTGCTGGTTAAGTGTTGTGTTGAGGGTCGCGTCCACATCCTTCCCCGAATGTGTAACGTAACCGGCACTCATGTAAGGCGCTCCAAATCTCCCCGTGCCTGAATGTGTAATGTAAATACGGGGCCATGGAAAGCGCTCCAATACCTTCCTGGCGAGTTCACGCTATATCATTACTTTGTCCGTCGGCTAGACTGACGACTTTTGTGCTGGAAGCCAGAGTTCGTCCCTCGGGGTCGCGTCCACATCCTTCCCCGTGCTTGAATGTGTAACGTAGCCGGCACTCATGCGGGGCGCTCCAAATCTCCCGTGCCTGAATGTGTAATGTATATACGGGGTTATGTAAAGCGCTCCAATAACTTCCGGGTGAGTTCGCGCCATATAAATATATAACTCTGCCAGCTGGTGCTTTTGTTCTACTGCTGCCTACATCGGGAGAATAAAGGGGTTTAAGAGTGCTGGTTAAGTGTTGTGTTGAAGATTTGTGGTGGGGGTTATGAGCAATGCCAATAGCTCTAACTTTAACAATGCCGAGACCATTGCATTGTAAATGCTTGTTGCTCGTGTGGTCTGTTGTGCTTTAGGTTTTGTGATGGGGAGGGATCCTTTATTTCTGGAACAGAGGAGTAACTTTAATACCAGTGTTTTCAGTGTCGATTTTCTCAGAGTATAGCACTTTGCATGTCCTGGATAGCTGTGCTTTTAGCCAAACCATGACATTTTAGAGCGTTTGTATCTGTGTTAAAATAAGTGACCGGTAAAATGGCAATGATGCAGTGCCCTAAAGAACGCAATGCTAAACTGGGATTGGTCCTAGGAGCTGTCAATCATGGTGATGCTTCATTGAGCGACGAGAGCTGAAATCAGGTCAAGCAGGAATTCGTGTTTTTGGTGGTATATATGGTATTGTTTATGGTGGATTTAACCTGTGCTCTACGGGTTAATTAGACGGTAACAGTGTGTTCAGCGCGCATGTATGTATTACATATATTTATTTTGCTTGTAACTCGCACACTGCACAGGAAGTCGAGGAGTCTTAGGTGCTCAACAGGCTGTTGCTGTGTGCAGTGGTGGTTCTGAAGGCAGGGGTCGGTTGGCTCTTTTGAGGTGATGCGTTTGATTCACGAGTTTGGGAGCCTGAAGTGTGAACGGTCAATTCCTGTAATGCGCGTGTTTGAATGCAGGGATGGTGAGCTGGAGACTATAGGAGAATCTCCGGTTTGTGCCAACAGTACTGGGTTATCCAATATTAGGGGTGTCTTTCATAGATTCACATGCCTGAATCATTCCCCGTCGTCGAGACGGGAGCCTACGGTACATAAAAAAGTAATGTCCTATAGACATACATAGAGAAAAATAGGCCTAAGGGCCTTCCCTTAGCAGCCTATCCTAGTCCTTATGTAAAAAGGACCAAACTCTTAGAGTCAGCCAATCAGCTATCACCTCCCTCTAGAACCTTCCTGGCAGGAGCCTCAGTCCCTCAGATTTTCTACCGCACGTTGTGCTAGGGAGTCTCCAACCTGAGTTCTCCTCAGGATTTCTTCAAACCAGATTGTTCACTTTTTTGGTGACTTTCTTCTTCAAGGATTTCAACGCTGACTACTTCAGGCCTCTTTTTGCTGCAGTGAGTGTTTATTTCATCTACAGCTCCTGGCATGTCTGACTCCCAGAAGAAAGCCCTTTTCAGGGCTTGCTCTTCATGTGGGAAGAAGAGGCTTCATGTGGACGACAAGCATGACTTGTGCTTGTATTGCCTTTATCCGGACCACGTCCCTAAGGACTGTAAAATATGTAGGTCTTTCCCTCATAAGACCTTGAGAGACAGAGAGGGTCGCCTGCTTATCTGGCTGGACAGGCTCAAGGACAGAGAGAGTGTGGTGTCCTCAGAGGCGAGCTTTTCCGGAACCTCTGAAGTCTCCCTGAAGAGGCCGAGAGTGACATCTCCTGGCCCCTCAGACGCTCCTCCTATGAAGACACACAAGAAGTCTTCAGAGGCAAGATCTTCGAAATCTTCAGCGTCTGACAAGGACTCTCTCACTTTCAAGAAACCTACTCTGTCGGCCACAAAAATTGCGACACCTTCCTCGGCGCAGAAAAGGCCATCAGGACATGTCTCCACACCAACGACGACCGTGTCCACATCGACAGCGTCGTCTGTTTTCTCGTCGATGACGACTACCCCTTCTTCATCGTCAGCAGGTACTCCTATCTCGTCTATTATACTGTTAAAACCGCCGTCGACGTCTAAGTCATCGTCGACGACGAAGATTGTATCGTCGACGACGACCTCGTCGATGAGGAGCCCACCGTCGACGGAAGAGTCGACGACGAGAATGTCGACGACGAGTGCGTCGACGTCGAAGGCGTCGACGACGAAGGCATCGTCGACGAAGATGTCGACGACGAGGGCATCGACGACGAAGGCGTCGACGACGAAGGCGTCGACGACGAAGGCGTCGACGACGAACGAATCCTCTACGACCGCATCGTCGACAAAGACATCGTCGACGAGGAAAATATCGTCGACGGGGACACCGTTGCTGACAGCCATACCGTCGACGACCCCGTCGTCGTCGTCCATGGGACAGAAGACAGCAGGGATTTCTGTACAAGGTTCTGCTTCTGGCAAACTAGCCAAACCACAGATTACACCGGAAACGACATCTCCAAGCAAGGTACAAACCAGTTTGCCTATGGAGATTCTTCAGAGTGAAGAGTCTGAAGAGGAGCTCTTTGAACAGGCTACTTCCCCCTCTGAACTTTATGTCAAATGTCAAAGCACGGACGAGGAGCAGGAAGACATGAGCGCGCAGGAGCGCCCCGTCCAGGAACAGGTTCGCACGGAGGTCACTCCGATGGTTTGCCTTCCTCTGTCAATAGTTCAGGACCTCAAATTCCTTATCCGGGACTACAAGCAACGTTTCCCGGAATCGACGACGTTGGACGCAGGGGTCCCAGTGCCAACTACAAACCCGCCAACGACAGCCCCAAGGCAATCACGGCCGGTTACGCAGGTCTGCCACGAGAAACCGCCTCCGCAGGTGATAGAGTCATCGGATGAGGAGGCTGAGGAGATGGAAGAAGGAGAGGTCCAGGGTGACCAGACGGACCAGGATGAGGAGGAGGAGTATGTGGCATCCTCACCACCTTCCCCACAACCGCGCCAATCTGATTCACCGCCAGTGGATATTGGTGGTTTTCATAAGGTAATTGAACGGGCCGCGACGCGGTTCCATATGGTCATGGAGTCGACGGAGACTGAGTGCTTCCTGCATGACTTTAAGGAGCAGACGAAGAAGACGACGAAATCGATCCCGATCATCGACTTTCTCTGGGACCAGGGAAAGAAGCTAATGCTGACGCCGGCTTCCGTTCCTGCGGTTGTTCCACGCCTGGATAAGAAGTATAAGGCTCCGTCCACGGCACCAGCTTGCCTGACTGGCCACCCGAAACCGGATTCGGTTGTGACCCAAGCGGCCCAGAAAAACTCTCGTAATCCCTCCTCTCCTCTGTCAGCACCACCGGACAAGGGGGGCAGAAAATTGGACACGATTGGCAAAAGGTTTTCGACCACTTCGGCAATGACCATCAAGGTGGCCAATTCCATAGCCCTCTTGGGGCGTTATAACCGCCAACTTTGGGAGGATATTGCCCCATATTTAGCAGAACTTCCGAGCGCAGTTCAGGAAGAGGTAAAGGCACTACTTTCTGAGGGCCAGACCTCTGCAGCCGAGATCATCGATTGCGCCATAGACGTGGCCATGACAGGCTTTCGTCAACTGGCTGGGGCTGCGGTCCTGCGCCGCCAAGGATGGCTGAAGGCAACATCGTTCAGGCAGGAAGTGCAGACGAAGGTGCTGGATATGCCCTTCGACGGACAACATCTATTTGGGGATAAAATTGATGAGGCGCTCCAAGCTATTAAGAAGGACACTGACACAGCTAGAGCGCTTGGAACCTTGCAGGCAAGGAACCAGTCCTTTCGGGGCAACAAATCTAGAGGCCAGTCCTCCTACAGAGGATCCTTCCAGAATAGGTCCTCGTATTCCTTCCAGAATAAGACCCAGTACCAGCAGAAACAGCAACAAGGTCGGCAGTCGTCTTATGGAAGATCTACCTTCAGGGGTAAGAACCAGAAGAGGGGCACCGGCGGACGCCAGTGACCAGTTACTCCAGCCAGTCCTTCTACCATCTCCCTCTTCACAAATTGGAGGAAAATTGACCCATTTCCTGGAAAATTGGCGCATCATCACATCAGATCGTTGGGTGCTCCAACTCCTCAGATTCGGCCATTCCCTAGAATTTACCACCATCCCGCCTGCAACCCCACCACGCAGGTTCCCACACAAGCACCTACGGCTGCTGCTCCGGGAAATATCGGAGATGTTGAGGAAAGGAGCGATCGAGCGGGTTCCATCGGCTCAGAGGGAGAAAGGATTCTACTCCCGTTTCTTTCTGATACGCAAGAAAGAAAAGAAGTGGAGGCCCATTCTAGATCCCAGGGCACTCTTTAAACTTTCCTGAAGAGTCAGTCGTTCAGGATGGTGACGCTCCAAGAAATCCTAGGCATTCTAGAGGAAGGAGATTTCATGACATCCTTGGATCTTCAGGATGCCTACTATCACATCCCGATACTCAGGGGGCACAGGAAGTTTCTACGTTTCGAGGTGGCAGGACAGCACTACCAATTCAAGGTCCTACCGTTTGGCCTCAAATCCGCTCCGCGGATTTTCACCAAGTGCCTTTCTCCTGTGGCAGCTTTCCTACGTCAAATGGGTCACCAAGTTTACCCCTACCTCGACGACTGGCTGGTCAAGGCGCCCACGGCTGTAGGCGCAACCAAATCCTCCAACGCCTGTACCAATCTTTTCCAACATCTAGGATTGACTCTCAATCTTCAGAAATCACATATGTCCCCAACAAGAAGCATCACCTTCCTAGGGGCGACCTTGAATACGGAATGCGCGAGGGCATTTCCTTCAGACGAAAGAAAAAACAAGATCATATCGCTGGCCAAGGCGGTGGCATCAAGGAAATCCCTAAGAGTTCGCACTTTCAAATCACTCCTGGGAATGATGTCTTCTTGTATACTACTCATCCCTCACTGCAGGCTTCGGATGCGTCCATTGCAGGAAGCTCTCACGAACCAGTGGACTCAGAGTACAGGTTCGTTCGAGGACATTGTGAGGATAACACCACAAATATCCAAGAGCCTCGAGTGGTGGAAGGATTACAGAAACCTGTCGAGGGGACTGCCGTTCCTGCTTCCAGCGGCGCCACTTGTGATCACCACCGATGCATCTCTAGCAGGCTGGGGAGCTGTCCTTCAGGACCTCAGAGTAAGTGGCAAATGGACAGATCAGGAGCAACGCCTCCATATCAATCTGCTGGAGTTGACGGCTGTGTACCTAGCGCTGCAAGCCTTTTTCCCACGCATCCAGAACTCCCAGGTGCTCGTCAGAACGGACAACACCACGACGATGCACTATCTAAACAAACAGGGAGGAACGCGTTTGCTCACTCTATCGCGCAAGTCGCAAAAGATCTGGAACTGGCTTGTTCTCCATGGGATCACCCTCAGGGCGGACTATGTCCCGGGAAAGGACAACACCATTGCGGACGCCCTAAGCAGGCAGAAATCCCTCTCCCACGAATGGGAGCTCGACGAGAGTGCACTGACACAGGTATTCTCAGAATGGGGAGTCCCAGGAATCGATCTGTTCGCCACCAGGGAGAACGCCAAATGCCCAAGCTACGCAAGCTGGCATCCCCAGCCAGAGTCGCTCGGGAATGCCTTTTCCATAGGCTGGTTCAGCGTATTTGCGTACGCTTTTCCACCGTTCCCGATGATTCCCAGGGTCCTCAGGAAGATGAAGGCGGAGCCCTGTACCCTGATCCTGATTGCCCCGTACTGGCCGAGGCAGCACTGGTTCTCGGACCTTCATCGCCTCTCCATCAGGACACCGATTCGTCTACCACAGCACCCCAACCTGCTGACAATGTCCAATGGGCAGGTGCAATTCCCGAACCTGCAGTCGCTCAGGTTATCGGCCTGGCTCCTGAGCACAGAGAGTTCTGTCATTTGAACATCCCGCAGGAATGCAGGGACGTGCTAGCAAAAGCAAGGGCGGACAGTACCAACAAGACCTACTCTCTCAAATGGAAACGCTTCTGCGTATGGTGCTCGGAGAAGGGCCTGAGACCACTTCATATCACGCCTGAACAGATATTGCCATATCTCCTGCTCTTGGCGCAGTCCGGATTAGCGCATGCATCCATAAAGGTGCATCTGGCGGCAATTTCACGTTTTACCAGGACTTCCAAAGGCCCGTCTCTCTGGTCCAGTAGACTTATCAAACAGTTCCTTAAGGGTCTATATAGGTCCTTTCCAAGACCTCGACGGGTCCCACCGACACAGCACCTCAACTTGGTCCTTAACCAACTCATGAAGCACCCTTTCGATCCCATTCATCGAGCTTCCATCAAGTACATCTCATGGAAAACGGCTCTGTTGCTCGCTCTAACGTCTGCCAGGAGAGTCAGCGAGTTGCAAGCTCTCTCCATTCAGGAGCCCTTCATGCAGTTCAAACAGGACAGGGTGGTGCTGAGGACAAATCCCAAGTTCATACCGAAAGTGCCTTCAGACTTTCACCTCAACGAGCCGGTGGTCCTGCGTTCCTTCTTCGCAAACCCTACCACGGCAGCAGAAAGGACGCTCCACTCTCTGGATCTCAAACGGTGTCTTAAGTTTTATATAGACAAGACGAAAACTTTCAGAAAGTCATCGCAGCTGTTCGTGGCCTACAGCAGGCCAAGGTTGGGTATGCCTCTAACAAAACAGAGCATTTCAAGGTGGATCTCTTCAGCAATAGCATTCTACCATGAAGGGGCCGGACGGCCTTTGCGAGACAGGGTGGAAGCACACTCCACCAGAGCGATGTCCACATCAGCAGCGCTGTTCGCTGGAGTGCCGATTTTGGACATCTGTAGAGCGGCGACGTGGAAGTCACCGCACACCTTCTCCAGACACTACTGCCTGGATGCCGAACTTACGAAGGATGCGTAAGTGGGCCAGGCGGTGCTTCGCCATCTATTCCAGTGAGGTGAGCCTTCCAACATCCCGCCATCCTGGTATGCACATTCTTTACTGATTTACTGTTTTGATGTATGCCAATGTTTCAAACTGTTATGATAATAGTGTATTATCTCAAATATCTTTATGGCATGTTACATCAGAAATGTGCATAATGTATTGCTAACTACTCTGATTCAGGCATGTGAATCTATGAAAGACACCCCTAATACTGGATAAGAAACGCGTTACTTACCTGTAACAGCAGTTATCCAGTATTGGTGTCTTTCATAGATTCACATGCAACCCTCCCACCTCCCCTGGAAGGACTCACGTCTCTCTCTAACTGTATTACGCCTACCTAGCTTGGTGCGTACGAAAATCTGAGGGACTGAGGCTCCTGCCAGGAAGGTTCTAGAGGGAGGTGATAGCTGATTGGCTGACTCTAAGAGTTTGGTCCTTTTTACATAAGGACTAGGATAGGCTGCTAAGGGGAGGCCCTTAGGCCTATTTTTCTCTATGTATGTCTATAGGACATTACTTTTTTATGTACCGGAGGCTCCCGACTCGACGACGGGGAATGATTCAGGCATGTGAATCTATGAAAGACACCAATACTGGATAACTGCTGTTACAGGTAAGTAACGCGTTTCTTTTTTGTGTTGCACAGGTGGTGACGGGCGTCACACATTTGTACTTTGAGCAGAGCAAGATTTCATTCTTGTCCTGCACAGAGCCGGTGGAGACTCCTCCGGGTGGTTGAGAACGAGCCTCTGAGCCTCTTCTCCAAGATCTGCAATAAACCATCCTCTATCAATATCAACTTCCAGGAAGTAGTAATTCTGGTATTTTAAAGCTCGATGTGTGAATCAATCGTCTAGTTAACTTGTTTATTCACCGTGGCAGAGTTATTTTACTTAGTTAATGTTTTTTAAAGATGTTGCACAGCAGCACAGGCTTCTATGTAACATGATTAAAAGTAAACAAAAAAGCGCCATGTCGTGGTAGGCGCAGGCCATGCCATAGCGCTTTGTTTTTACTTCAAATCCATGTTGCACAGTAGCCCGCGCTGGTGTGCAACATGGCTAAAAAACATTGACAACACTAACAAGTCTCGCATAGGTGAAACCTATTGCTATTTCATTGCTTGTTAAATTTATTTTTCCAGAGTGTAATTTCCTGCCAATCTGCTCCTTTCCCTGTTGCACATATTTTATTAACTTTTTTTAGTTACATTTCCAAGATGTGCATCTACCATCGTGGAACATTACATTAAAAAAAATTTATGACAGGCCGATGTTATGTTATATGCGCATACATGTGTGGTGACACATGCCTATATCTGAAAGAAACACGTTAGTTAGATTCCTCACCTTAGAATATCCCCAGGCGTCAGACTGGATCCGGAAGATTTTTCGTCAGCAATACCCCTTGCGCGTCGCTAGGTGTCGTCTGCGGCTCCGCATCCGTCGTTGGCGTTGTGCGCCGTAATGACGTCGTCGGAGTACTTAGACGCCGCCCTCGCGCGCTGACGTCAGTTCTTCTTTTTTCCGCGCCAGTAAGCGCCGATCCGGGAGAGCTACCCCTTTTAGTCTTTTTTGACTAAATATTTTGATCCCTGTTGATCTTTGTCAATCGACATCTGGTGCCGATAGGATGCCTGGGTTCAAGGCTTGCGACGATTGCCACCGACTGATGTCGGTGACCGATCACCACCGCCGGTGCCTCTACTGTTTGGGCCTCGACCACGACGCGGACTCGTGCTCCGACTGCAAGGCCCTGACCTTGAAAGCTAGGCGGGAGCGGTCCCGTAAGCTTCTCGAGCTCCGACACTAGGCTCCGCGCCCTTCTCGATCCTGGTCCAGGAGGAGGTCCAAGGATCGGTCGCAGAGCCGCGACAGACGTCATGGCTCGTCTGGCTCGAAGTCTTCGGGTAAGTCCAAGCGATCTAAGAAGTCCAAGAGGCGACACCGCTCTTCGGACTCCCCTCGCCGGTCGCGCGACTCGGCCGAGGGTCAGGGTGGTTCCCCCCCCCCCCCGCGGCTCTGCAGGAGCCGCAGGCGGCGCGCACATCCCCATACCCCCCGGTTCCTGGGACTGACACGACGCCGGCGGAGATTGGTGCCTTCCTCTCGCCCATGAGGACACTACCTCCGCCGTCGACGCCCGCCGGCGTGCCTTCGGGCCCCGCGGACTCGACTGGCCGACCTTGCGCGCCGGCGGCTCCGGCCCCGGCGCCGGCGCCGTTGGAGGCTCCGGCCTCGACGCCGCAGGTCCCCGAGGGGCCCATGCCTGGGCCCCCGTCAACGCCGGTCGACCTCGTCACGCCTCCTCCGCCGGCGCCGACTCCGGTACCACCCCCGACGCCGACTCCGGTCGACGTCGTTCCCCGGTTCAGCCCCTGTCTGGACCCGACGCCGATGCGGCGCCCACCGACGCCGCATCCGACGCCGCTCGAGACTCACTATGTCTATCGTCCGGCTCCGATCATTCCACCTGTTTACCAGGAATCGGATGACGGGGGCGACTGGGAGGGGTCCGATGACCCTATGGCCGTTCAGGCTCAACTGTCACAGGACTGGGCAGATGAACTGGGGGAGGCCAGTGGTCTGGATACCTCACCGGACACTGGATTCATCTCTCCTCCGACTGTGGCTTCGGAGGAGGGTGCTGCTTTTTCCGTGGTGCTGCGCAAGGCGGCCGCGGCCCTCGGGCTTGAGCTGCCTGCCGTGGCTGTGAGGACTAACTGAGCCTCTGCTGCCATTCAATGAGGCCCTCACTGACGTTCTCCAAGGCACCTGGTCCAAGCCCTCCACAGTTCTTCCTGTGGATAGAAACACCGCCAGGCGCCACCGCCCTGCTCCGGGCGACCCCAGTTTTCTGTCGCAACACCCCACCCCCGAGAGCCTGGTTATCCAGGCCTCTACCTCCCAAACCTCCTTCCTGTCCGCTCCTCCCGACCGGGATTCCAAGAGACTGGAACAGTTTGGCAAGAAGCTGTTCTCCTCCCTCAGTTTAGGCCTGCGGTCTTTAAACACTGCCTGTCTCTTGGACCGTTTCTCCCACTCTCTGTGGGATACGGTGGAGGACGTGCTGCCCCTGTGCCCGGAGGAGGCCCGGACACGACTTTCCCAGGCTCTGGCCGATGGGAGGGATGCAGCGCGCCATGCAATCCGGTGTGGACTTGACACCACGGACTCGCTGGGTAGGGCGATTTCCACCACGGTGGCGCTTCGGCGTCATGCCTGGCTGCGGTCCACGTCCTTTTCGGGGGATGTCCAGAGCACTCTCATGGACATGCCCTTTGATGGCGCTCGCCTTTTTGGTGAGAAAGCGGACAGTGCGCTGGCTCGCTTTAAGGACTCCCGGGCTACGGCCACGTCCTTGGGCCTTTCGGCCCCGCGGCCGCAAGCTTCCGCTTTTCGCCCCTTTCGTGGCCAAGGAAGGGGCGCCTCCTCACGTCCGCAGAGCCACCGGCCGCAGACCCAACCTGCACGCGGTCGCGGACGTGGTTTCCGCCGAGGCGGTTCTGGAGGGCGACGCGGTCAGTCCACATCCACCCCGGCAGCATCCGCCTCAAAGCCTTCCTAGTCTGAGCTTTCAGGCCCATTCATCGCCAGTGGGAGGCAGAGTTCGCCATCACCTGCTCCACTGGCGTACCATCACTTCGGACAGTTGGGTGCTGCAAATCGTCCGAAGGGGCTACTCCCTCCCCTTCGAGACGACCCCTCCAGCCATGCCACCGCAGCACCACCGTATCTCGGAGGATCATTTGAATCTTCTGCGAGGGGAAGTTTCGGCCCTCTTGGCCAAAGAGGCTGTCGAGCGCGTTCCGAGCCCAGAAGTAGGTCGTGGTTGTTATTCCCACTACTTTCTGGTTCCTAAGAAGGGCAAAGGTGGCCTACGCCCTATCTTGGACCTCAGGAACGTCAATACCTTCCTCTGGAAGGAACGGTTCAAAATGTTGACTTTGACTCTAGCTGCCCTCGACCCTGGAGACTGGATGGTAGCGTTGGACTTGCAGGACGCATATTTCCACATCCCCGTCCTGCCGGCCCACCGGCGTTACCTGCGGTTCACGGTGGGCCAGGAGCACTTTCAGTTCACCGTGCTCCCCTTCGGCCTCACCAGTGCCCCTCGGGTGTTCACGAAAGTGATGGCGTTGGTCGCAGCTCATCTGCGCAGATCAGGGGTTCCAGTCTTCCCCTATCTCGACGACTGGTTGTTGAAGGCGGGCTCGCCCCAGGCAGTCGTCTCCCACCTCCAGACTACGGGGGATCTCCTGCATTTGCTGGGGTTTTCCATCAACGTGCCGAAGTCACACCTGAGTCCCTCTCTGAAGCTCCTCTTCATCGGAGCGGTTCTCGATTCGGCGCAGTTCCGGGTCTATCCGCCGGAACAGCGGGTCCGGGATATTCAGGCCCTGATTCCCATCCTTCGGCCTCTATCCTGGGTTTCGGTCAGGCTAGTGTTGCGGCTTCTGGGGCTGATGGCCTCCTGCATCCTACTAGTGCATCACGCCAGGCGGCGCATGCGGGCTCTGCAGTGGGACCTGAAGTTTCAGTGGGCCCAGCATCACGGCAACCTGTCCGACTATGTCTTGTTCTCGGAGGGCACTGCACAGCAGTTGCAGTGGTGGCTCACGGACCGCGATTGGGTCACGGGCAAGAGCCTCTCCCTTCCCCAACCGGAGCATGTCGTAGTGACGGATGCGTCCCTCCTGGGATGGGGTGGCCATATGGGAGAGGCGGAGATCAGAGGCCTCTGGTCTCCGGCGGAGTCTCGCCTCCACATCAACCTGTTGGAGTTGAGAGCGATCCGACTTGCACTGAAAGCCTTCCTTCCCTCTGTCAGGGGAAGTGTCGTGCAGGTGTTCACGGACTACACCACCGCCATGTGGTATTGCAACAAGCAGGGCGGGGTGGGGTCGTAGACCCTTTGTCAGGAGGCTCTGCGCCTCTGGACGTGGCTGGAACACCAGGGCGTCACCCTAGTGGTTCAACATCTGGCGGGTTCTCTGAAAGCCAGAGTAGACGAACTCAGCCGCCGGTGCATGATGGATCACGAATGGCGTCTGAACTCCGAAGTGGCGCAAGGTCTCTTTCAGCAGTGGGGAGAGCCTTGGTTAGATCTATTCGCCACCGAAGAGAACGCGCAATGTCAGCAGTTCTGCGCGTTGGAATTCCCAAGGCGGCACTCGCTCGGCGACGCTTTTCGTCACGAGTGGAGTTGCGGTCTGTTGTACGCCTTTACGCCTATACCACTTCTGCCCCGAGTGCTGAAGAAGATCAGGCACGACCGGGCCCAAGTCATCTTGGTGGCTCCGGATTGGGCACGAAGGTACTGGTATCCCGAGCTACTCAGTATGTTGACCGATCCTCCGATACGTCTGCCCCTTCGGGAGGATCTTCTGTCGCAGCAGCAGGGGACGGTCCTCCACCCGAACCTTTCCAGCCTCCACCTCCATGCGTGGAGATTGAGCGGCGGCAGTTGATGCCATTTGACTTGCCTCCTGAAGTCTGTGATATCATTCTGGCAGCCAGGCGTCCCTCCACAAAGACGGTATACGCCTGCCGGTGGAACAAATTTGTGGCATGGTGCACAGCAAAGGCTGTGGATCCCCTTTCCGCCCCTCTTTCTGAGGTTCTCCTCTTCCTTCTTTCTTTGGCCCGGCAGGGCTCTGCCCTGGGCACCTTGAAAGGTTATCTTGCTGCCCTCTCTGCCTTCTTACGGCTTCCTGATCAGCCTTCTCTTTTCAAGTCCCCTGTGGTTCAACGCTTTCTTAAAGGCATTACTCATACGTTCCGTCCTGTTCTTTTCGTAATGCCTCAGTGGGACTTGAATCTTGTTCTCATATTTCTGATGTGCGCTCCCTTTGAGCCTCCTCACAATTGTCCTCTTCGTCTTCTGACGCTTAAGACTGCTTTCCTGGTAGCCATCACCTCGGCTAGACGGGTGAGTGAGCTCCAGGCTCTATCGTCCAAGCCTCCTTTTCTATCTGTTCATCCGGACAAGGTTGTCCTTCGGCCTCGTCCTTCCTTTCTACCGAAAGTGGTGACTCCCTTTCATCTTGGGCAATCTGTCACCTTGCCCACCTTCTTTCCGCCTCCGCATCCTTCCAAAGAGGAAGAGAGGCTCCACCGTCTGGACCCAAAACGTGCGCTCTCCTTTTATTTGGACCGCACAAACCAGTTCCGGGTGGACGACCAACTTTTCGTTGGATACGTGGGTGCTAAGAAGGGAAAAGCTGTGCACAAACGGACCATCTCCCGGTGGGTCGTTTTGTGCATCAAAATCTGTTACTCCTTGGCGAAAAAGGACCCTCCTGTTGGGCTGCGCGCCCATTCTACTCGGGCTACAGCGGCTACTACTGCTTTGGGACGGGGAGTCCCTTTGCAGGACATCTGTCAGGCGGCTACGTGGGCTTCACTACACACGTTTGCCAGGCATTATTGCCTAGACAGCCAAGTCCGGAGGGATGGCTTCTTTGGCTGTTCTGTCCTCCAGGACTTTCTGGTGTGATCTTGGTTCACAGACCCACCACCGGGGTTGGTATTGCTTGGGTATCTATTCTAAGGTGAGGAATCTAACTAACGTGTTTCTTTCAGATGAACAAGTTACTTATCTTCGGTAACGATGTATCTGTAAGAAACATTAGTTAGTTAGATTCCTCACCGACCCACCCATCCTCCCCGTTCTGTGAACTGACATCTAGGGTTAAGGTTGTCCTTTTCAGGCCCCTAGACTTTTTTGGCACCAGTGTCGGTCTCTTGCATGGCTCTGCGTTCCTGGCGCGGAAAGCTATGTACAAGAACTGACGTCAGCACGCGAGGGCGGCGTCCAAGTACTCCGACGACGTCATTACGGCGCACGACGCCAACGACGGACGCGGAGCCGCAGACGACGCCTAGCCTAGCTACGCGCAAGGGGTATTGCTGACGAAAAATCTTCCGGATCCAGTCTGACGCCTGGGGATATTCTAAGGTGAGGAATCTAACTAACTAATGTTTCTTACAGATACATCGTTACCGAAGGTAAGTAACTTGTTCTATATGTCTTCACACTGGGCTGCTGTAGCGTCATGCGGTATACGTGTGGGGTGTGTGGTGGTGCATGCACTTCATTGGGCTCTTGTTTTTGTTGAAGCTCTTCAGCATCAGCACACTTGTATTTTTTCCCAAAAGTATTAGGAAAGCCCAAAAGCACGGCGGATCAGCTTTGACGGTGTTTATTTTCGATATTTAGATGTTTGCAGGACTCTCTTTTTCCCTTCTCTGTCCTACCGCTTTAAGATGCACTGTCACACCGGTATTACTTTTGGGACTTATTGGTGAGGGGAAGGAACCTTTTATTGCTTTTGGCCACTAATTTTATTTGCCTTTTTCTCAAATGCTTGGCTCAGTCCATCGTTGGTCCTCGTGTGTCCTCCGGCGGCCTTCCAGTGGCAGTTTTGCTGGTCACCTGCCTGGTCCTCACTGCCATCCCCCATGTTCCCTACAGTTGTGAAAATGTGTCTATAAGTGTTGGCCCAGTGGTCCAACTAGATCCTTTATTTTTCAAAGGAGATATTTAAGGATGCGCCTATGGTGACTGCCCTCTGGGTTCTAACACACAACTAAGCTATCACATAAAGTGCAGTACTGGTACTCAGATAGAACTGCATACTTCAGTCATAAACAGAACCAGTTCAGCATGGTCAATATGAGTCCAAGCTTCCCTTACACAGAGAACCAGTACAGCGTTCACAGCAGTAGGGCACGTTTTAGCCACTTACTCGCTAAGACTCTCACACCCACATAACACATACACACACTTCTCCCACAACCAGTACCGAGTTGGAGTGGGCAGTAATACAATCAACCTTCCATCATGAAGGCGGCAACAGTACAAGCTTCGCTCAACCACACGAGCAGAGGGTAAGTGTGGCTGCTTTGCTCTTAGCAGGCTCCTCCCTAACGTCAACGTTAGCAGGCCTTCCTGAAGTCAGTGTTAACTGGTCTCTCCAAGGTCAGTGTTATCAGGTCTCTCCCTGGGGTCATTGGTAACAGGTCAGTGTTAGCAGGTCTCCCTCCCTGGGGTCAGTCTTAGCAGGTCTTCCTGGGGTCAGAGTTAGCAAGTTTCCCTCCATGGGGTCAGTGTTACCAGATCTCCCTCCCTGGGGTCAGTGTTACCAGGTCTCCCTACCTGGGGTCATTGTTACCAGGTCTCCCTCCCTGGGGTCAGTGTTACCAGGTCTGCCTCCCAGTGGTCACTGTTAACAGGTCTCCCACCCTGGGGTCAGTGTTAACAGGTCTCCCAGGGGTCAGTGTTGGGAGGTCTCCCTGGGGTCAGAGTTAGCAGGTCTCCCTCCCTGAGGTCAGTGTTATCGGGTCTCCTTCCCTGGGGTCAGTGATAGCAGGTCTCCCCCCCTGGGGTCAGTGTTAGTGGGTCTCCTAGGGGTCAGTGTGTCTCCCTCCCAGGGGTCAGTGTTGGCAGGTTTCCCTCCCAGGGGTCAGTGTTCGCAGGTCTCCCTCTCTGGGGTCAGTGTTAGCAGGTCTCCCTCTCTGGGGTCAGAGTTAGCAGGTCTCCCTCTCTGGGGTCAGAGTTAGCAGGTCTCCCTGGGTTCAGAGTTAGCAAGTCTCCCTCCCTGGGGTCAGTGTTAGCAGGTCTCCCTCCCTGAGGTTAGTTTTAGCAGGTCTTCCTCCCTGGGGTCAGTTTTAGCAGGTCTCCCTCCCTGGGGTCAGTTTTAGCAGATCCCCCTCCCTGGGGTCAGTGCTGGCAGGTCTCCCTCCCTGGGGTCAGTGTTGGCAGGTCTCCCTCCCTGTGGTCAGTGTTAGATTGTTGGCAGGTGTCCCTCCCTGTCAGTTTTAGCAGGTCTCCCTCCCTGGGGTCATTGTTGGCAGGTCTCCCTCCCTGGGGCCATTGTTAGCGGGTCTCCCTCCCTGGGCTCATTGTTGCCAGGTCTCCCTCCCTGGGGTCAGTTTTAGCAGGTCTCCCTCCCTGCGGTCATTGTTCGCAGGTCTCCCTCCCTGGGGTCATTGTTAGCAGGTCTCCCTCCCAGGGGTCAGTGTTGGCAGGTCTCCCTGGCATCAGTGTTGACAGGTCTCCCAGGGGTCAGTGTTAGTCCTCCCTAGGGTCAGTGTTACCAGGTCTCCCTCCCTGGGGTCAGTGTTAGCAGGTCTCCCTCCCAGGGGTCAGTGTTGGCAGGTCTCCCTGGCATCAGTGTTGACAGGTCTCCCTCCCAGGGGTCGGTGTTAGCAGGTCTCCCTCCCTGGGGTCAGTGTTAGATTGTTGGCAGGTCTCCCTTCCTGTGGTCAGTTTTAGCAGGTCTCCCTCCCTGGGGTCATTGTTGGCAGGCCTGCCTCCCTGGGGCCATTGTTGGCAGGCCTCCCTCCCTGGGGCCATTGTTAGCAGGCCTCCCTCCCTGGGGTCCTTTTTGGCAGATCTCCCTCCCTGGGTCAGTTTTAGCAGGTCTCCCTCCCTGGGGTCATTGTTGGCAGGTCTCCCTCCCTGGGGTCATTGTTGGCAGGTCTCCCTCCCAGGGGTCAGTGTTGACAGGTCTCCCTCTCTGGGGTCAGTGTTAGCAGGTCTCCCTCTCTGGGGTCAGTCTTAGCAGGTCTCCCTCCCTGGGGTCAGTCTTAGCAGGTCTCCCTGGGGTCAGAGTTAGCAAGTTTCCCTCCCTGGGGTCATTGTTGGCAGGTCTCCCTCTGGGGTTAGTGTTGGCAGGTCTCCCTCCCTGGGGTCAGTGTTACCAGGTCTCCCTCCCAGTGGTCACTGTTAACAGGTCTCCCTCCCTGGTGTCAGTGTTAACAGGTCTCCCAGGGGTCAGTGTTGGGAGGTCTCCCTGGGGTCAGTGTTGGCGGGTCTCTCTCCCTGGGATCAGTGTTATCGGGTCTCCCTCCCTGGGGTCAGTGTTATTGGGTCTCCCTCCCTGGGGTCAGTGTGACGTGTCTCCCTCCCTGGGGTCAGTGTTAGCAGGTCTCCCTCCCTGGGGTATGTGTTAGCAGATCTCTCTCCCTGGGGTCAGTGTTATCGGGTCTCCCTCCCTGGGGTCAGTGTTGGTGGGTCTCCCCCCCTGGGGTCAGTGATAGCGGGTCTCCCCCCCCTGGGGTCAGTGATAGCAGGTCTCCCCACCTGGGATCAGTGTTAGCAGGTCTCCTAGGGGTCAGTGTGTCTCCCTCCCAGGGGTCAGTGCTGGCAGGTCTCCCTGGCATCAGTGTTGACAGGTCTCCCTCCCAGGGGTCGGTGTTAGCAGGTCTCCCTCTCTGGGGTCAGAGTTAGCAGGTCTCCCTCCCTGGGGTCATTGTTAGCAAGTCTCCCTCTCTGGGGTCAGTGTTAGCAGGTCTCCCTCTCTGGGGTCAGTGTTAGCAGGTCTCCCTGGGGTCAGAGTTAGCAAGTCTCCCTCCCTGGGGTCAGAGTTAACAAGTCACCCTCCCTGGGGTCAGTGTTAGCAGGTCTCCATCCCGGGGGTCAGTTTTAGCAGGTCTCCCTCCTGGGGTCAGTTTTAGTTTTAGCAGGTCTTCCTCCCTGGGGTCAGTTTTAGCAGGTCTTCCTCCCTGGGGTCAGTTTTAGCAGGTCTCCCTCCCTGGGGTCAGTTTTAGCAGATCTCCCTCCCTGGGGTTAGTGCTGGCAGGTCTCCCTCCCTGGGGTCAGTGTTGGCAGGTCTCCCTCCCTGGGGTCAGTGTTAGATTGTTGGCAGGTCTCCCTTCCTGTGGTCAGTTTTAGCAGGTCTCCCTCCCTGGGGTCATTGTTGGCAGGCCTCCCTCCCTGGGGCCATTGTTGGCAGGCCTCCCTCCCTGGGGCCATTGTTAGCAGGCCTCCCTCCCTGGGGTCCTTTTTGGCAGATCTCCCTCCCTGGGTCAGTTTTAGCAGGTCTCCCTCCCTGGGGTCATTGTTGGCAGGTCTCCCTCCCTGGGGTCATTGTTGGCAGGTCTCCCTCCCAGGGGTCAGTGTTGACAGGTCTCCCTCTCTGGGGTCAGTGTTAGCAGGTCTCCCTCTCTGGGGTCAGTGTTAGCAGGTCTCCCTCTCTGGGGTCAGTCTTAGCAGGTCTCCCTCCCTGGGGTCAGTCTTAGCAGGTCTCCCTGGGGTCAGAGTTAGCAAGTTTCCCTCCCTGGGGTCATTGTTGGCAGGTCTCCCTCTGGGGTTAGTGTTGGCAGGTCTCCCTCCCTGGGGTCAGTGTTAGCAGGTCTCCCTCTCAAGGGTCAGTGTTAGCTGGTCTCCCTCCCTGGGGTCAGTTTTAGCAGGTCTCCCTCCCTGGGGTCAGTTTTAGCAGGTCTCCCTCCCTCTGGTCAGTGTTATCAGGTCTCCCTGGGGTCAGAGTTAGCAAGTCTCCCTCCCTGGGGTCAGTGCTACCAGGTCTCCCTCTCTTGGGTCAGTGTTAGCTGGTCTCCCTCCCTGGGGTCAGTTTTAGCAGGTCTCCCTCCCCGGGGTCAGTTTTAGCAGGTCTGCCTCCCTGGGGTCAGTTTTAGCAGGTCTCACTCCCTGGGGTCAGTTTTAGCAGGTCTCCCTCCCTTGGGTCAGTTTTAGCAGGTCTCCCTCCCTGGGGTGTGTGTTGGCAGGTCTCCCTCTCTGGGGTGTGTGTTGGCAGGTCTCCCTCTCTGGGGTCAGTGTTGGCAGGTCTCCCTCCCTGGGGTCAGTGTTAGCAGGTCTCCCTCTCTTGGGTCAGTTTTAGCAGGTCTCCCTCCCTGGGGTCAGTTTTAGCAGGTCTCCCTCCCTGGGTTCAGTTTTAGTTTTAGCAGGTCTCCCTCCCTGGGGTCAGTGTTAGCAGATCTCCCTCTCTGGGGTCAGTGTTAGCAGGTCTCCCTCCCTGGGTTCCGTTTTAGTTTTAGCAGGTCTCCCTCCCTGGGGTCAGTGTTGGCGGGTCTCCCTCCCTGGGGTCAGTGTTGGCAGGTCTCCCTCCCTGGGGTCAGTGTTAGCAGGTCTCCCTCTCTGGGGTCAGTGTTGGCAGGTCTCCCTCCCTGGGGTCAGTGTTAGCAGATCTCCCTCTCTGGGGTCAGTGTTGGCAGGTCTCCCTCCCTGGGGTCAGTGTTAGCTGGTCTCCCTGGGGTCAGTGTTAGCAGGTCTCCCTCCCTGGGGTCAGTTTTAGCGGGTCTCCCTCCCTGGGGTCAGTGTTAGCAGATCTCCCTCTCAGGGGTCAGTGTTAGCAGGTCTCCCTCCCTGGGTTCAGTTTTAGTTTTAGCAGGTCTCCCTCCCTGTGGTCTGTGTTGGCAGGTCTCCCTCCCTGGGGTCTGTGTTGGCAGGTCTCCCTCCCTGGGGTCTGTGTTGTCAGGTCTCCCTCCCTGGGGTTTGTGTTGTCAGGTCTCCCTCCCTGGGGTCATTGTTAGCAGATCTCCCTCTCTGGGGTCAGTGTTGGCAGGTCTCCCTCCCTGGGTTCAGTTTTAGTTTTAGCAGGTCTCCCTCCCTTGGGTCAGTTTTAGCAGGTCTCCCTCCCTGGGGTGTGTGTTGGCAGGTTTCCCTCTCTGGGGTCTGTGTTGGCAGGTCTCCCTCTCTGTGGTCAGTGTTGGCAGGTCTCCCTCCCTGGGGTCAGTGTTAGCAGATCTCCCTCTCTGGGGTCAGTGTTAGCAGGTCTCCCTCCCTGGGTTCAGTTTTAGTTTTAGCAGGTCTCCCTCCCTTGGGTCAGTTTTAGCAGGTCTCCCTCCCTGGGGTGTGTGTTGGCAGGTTTCCCTCTCTGGGGTCAGTGTTAGCTGGTCTCCCTGGGGTCAGTGTTAGCAGGTCTCCCTCCCTGGGGTCAGTTTTAGCGGGTCTCCCTCCCTGGGGTCAGTGTTGGCGGGTCTCCCTCCCTGGGGTCAGTGTTGGCAGGTCTCCCTCCCTGGGGTCAGTGTTAGCAGGTCTCCCTCTCTGGGGTCAGTGTTGGCAGGTCTCCCTCCCTGGGGTCAGTGTTAGCAGATCTCCCTCTCTGGGGTCAGTGTTAGCAGGTCTCCCTCCCTGGGTTCAGTTTTAGTTTTAGCAGGTCTCCCTCCCTGGGGTCTGTGTTGGCAGGTCTCCCTCCCTGGGGTCAGTGTTAGCTGGTCTCCCTCTCAAGGGTCAGTGTTAGCTGGTCTCCCTCCCTGGGGTCAGTTTTAGCAGGTCTCCCTCCCTGGGGTCAGTGTTGGCAGGTCTCCCTCCCTGGAGTCAGTGTTGCCAGGTCTCCCTCCCTGGGGTCAATGTTAGCTGGTCTCCCTGGGGTCAGTGTTAGCAGGTCACCCTCCCTGGGGTCAGTTTTTGCGGGTCTCCCTCCCTGGGGTCAGTGTTGGCAGGTCTCCCTTCCTGGGGTCAGTGTTAGCAGGTCTCCCTCCCTGGGGTCAGTGTTGGCAGGTCTCCCTCCCAGGGGTAAGTTTTGGCAGGTCTCCCTCCCTGGTGTCAGTTTTAGCGGGTCTCCCTCCCTGGGGTCAGTGTTGGCGGGTCTCCCTCCCTGGGGTCAGTGTTGGCGGGTCTCCCTCCCTGGGGTCAGTGTTGGCGGGTCTCCCTCCCTGGGGTCAGTGTTGGCGGGTCTCCCTCCCTGGGGTCAGTGTTGGCGGGTCTCCCTCCCTGGGGTCAGTGTTGGCAGGTCTCCCTCCCTGGGGTCAGTGTTGGCAGGTCTCCCTCCCTGGGGTCAGTGTTAGCTGGTCTCCCTGGGGTCAGTGTTAGCAGGTCTCCCTCCCTGGGGTCAGTTTTTGCGGGTCTCCCTCCCTGGGGTCAGTGTTGGCAGGTCTCCCTCCCAGGGGTCAGTGTTGGCAGGTCTCCCTCCCTGGGGTCAGTGTTGGCAGGTCTCCCTCCCTGGGGTCAGTTTTAGCGGGTCTCCCTCCCAGGGGTCAGTGTTGGCAGGTCTCCCTCCCAGGGGTCAGTGTTGGCAGGTCTCCCTCCCTGGGGTCAGTGTTGGCAGGTCTCCCTCCCTGGGGTCAGTGTTGGCAGGTCTCCCTCCCTGGGGTCAGTGTTGGCAGGTCTCCCTCCCTGGGGTCAGTTTTAGCAGGTCTCCCTCCAGGGGTCAGTGTTGGCAGGTCTCCCTCCCTGGGGTCAGTGTTGGCAGGTCTCCCTCCCTGGGGTCAGTTTTAGCGGGTCTCCCTCCCAGGGGTCAGTGTTGGCAGGTCTCCCTCCCAGGGGTCAGTGTTGGCAGGTCTCCCTCCCTGGGGTCAGTGTTGGCAGGTCTCCCTCCCTGGGGTCAGTGTTGGCAGGTCTCCCTCCCTGGGGTCAGTTTTAGCAGGTCTCCCTCCCAGGGGTCAGTGTTGGCAGGTCTCCCTCCCTGGGGTCAGTGTTAGCAGGTCTCCTTCCCTGGGGGTTAGTGAGTGTACCCCTCTGCGTTAGCATCGACAGGGCTCCCTGGCAGTAAATGTCCGTAGTCCCTGGCATTGTGTACGTTTTACCTGGAAGAATGCTGCTGGCGGCGCTTTCAGGCCTTAACGCAGGGGCGTAACACCGGCCCCCGCATTCCCCGCAGTACGGGAGGGGGCCCCAAGCTCCAGGGGGCCCCCTTAGCACTGTACTACGGCCGGGGAGCTCCTGAAAGAGTCCGGAGGGGGCCCCTCTACGTACCTTGCAGGGGGGCTCCTCGATTATCGTTACGCCACTGCCTTAACGATAGAAGCCCCAATTGTCTGCAATATTGGCATCTCTATCCGACCGACATAAACCATTCATACCAGAAGCACCTGGCAGTGCCTCCTGACGGAAGTGTGACCAGGTCAGAACCGGAAATGGTTGAACCCCTCCAGAGCATGGATGTTAGCAGCACTTCTTAGCACTAATACCGCACTCCTGAATAGAACCAGTGTCGACTCAATGGCATTCGAATTAGCAGCACTTTCGGTCAGAGAGCGGCTGCTACCCTCAGACGCGCTTCCTGGGGGGCGTGTGTGTGCCTAGCAAACGCGCCGTGCTGGGTAGGGTGGCAGCCGGCATTAGCGGCCACGCCACCTTGTGACAAGTGTTCTAAGCGTAACCGGTCATGAATATTGGCTTCACTTTCTGTGACCACTGTTATTCGCTCGCAAATGTAGGCAGCGTCCTTTTGCAGAAATGCATTCGACACTTAAAGGCATAAGGGTTGTCATCTCCCTCTCTCCTGTCATGGCGGAGAGTGGCAGGGCAGCTCTAGTGAGGGCAAATGTCGGCAGCACTGCCAAGCAAACCTTATGACAGCACCAATCCGTTCACCATATATACTTCAAAATTAATCTTCTCTGTACCTGACAAAACAAGGGAGAACGCTCTTGCACATCTCCTTCGAAATGGATTTGAATTGTGGCTTTTGAAACACTTCATTAAGCAAATAAAAACATGTTATTTAAATAGGCCATATTTTGTTAGCAAAGTAAAAATGTTCAGATGATTCGTTTCTTGGTGACATTCCTGCTCTTTGCCACAGGCACGCTTTCCAGGTCCGAGCGTGTTATATTTAGTACAGTCTCTGTGCGTGGAGCAAACTTCAGAGCCAGCCTCGGTGCTGACGTGGCAGTGCATACTTGTGAACAGTAAAGAGGCTTAGATGGAGAGCTCACAGCAGCTGTCCAAAAGCTTTGTGCAGCTGAAGCATTGGTGGTTCAGTGGTAGAATTCTCGCCTGCCACGCGGGAGGCCCGGGTTCGATTCCCGGCCAATGCAAAGCTCGTTTTTAAAAATGCTAGTATTAATATGACTATTGATTTTTAAGTTATTGACCGTAGGAAAGGTGTTCTAAATCTATTGAAATAATATATTTTTTTAATGTTACATCATCTTCACAGATGTGGGTGCACTGAGGGATGAACTGGACTTCTCTGGGCAGTTCTCTTCTAGATATTAATTGCATAACAAAGTTACTCCTTTTAGGCACTTGATTCTTCCAGTGTTGCAAGGGCGGCAGTAGTGACTTACTTCAGGAGATTGGTGGGGCCGGTAAGGGGGTCGAGTCTAGAAACTCGGACACCGTGTGACGCTGGACATAATCCGCAGAAACATAATTGTTGATTCAGTAGTTTATCCTTATTGGTAAATATTATGTAGCTCCTTCCCACTTGGCGCTAGATTCCTCATTATTTTGCCTGATGTAGCAGTACAAGGGCTCTGCACATTGAACTTGAGGCTGTGAGGAAGACTTCACAAGAGCTGTTCTCACAGTTCTTTCAGCTGCAGCATTGGTGGTTCAGTGGTAGAATTCTCGCCTGCCACGCGGGAGGCCCGGGTTCGATTCCCGGCCAATGCAAAGTACAATATTTTATTTTAGTACAAATTATTGGTATTACCGTTTGTGTATTGGTATTGGTATTACCTTTTAATGATAATTTTACTTTGTTAGGAAGAGAGTTTAGCAGTTTGGGAGTCAGCGCCTGTAGAACTGCACCGATGGAGTCATTAGACCCAAGTAGTATAATGCTGAACAACAGATTAGTACAGTTCCGGGGCAATTTGAAAACCTTGATAGGATTTAGGTTCAGTCATAGGGGGAGTTGGTGGACGGCGAGGGGCCGATAACATTTCTTTGGGTCCTTTGTCAGCTAGGGACAGGTTGCTAGGGAAATGGACATAAGTTGCTCCCTATCCCGTTAAGTTATGTAAACCTGTGCACATTACTTACGAATCTGGCATCGTAAACTCGAAGATGGGCACTTTAGCTGCATCAAAACCCTGCATATCGACACTATCTGTCATCTTGAACTCGCACTTTAGCTGCATCATAACTTGGCACCCCCACACTTTCTCTGCAAATTTAAAATTGGTGGTATAGTAACTTCTATACGTGCTCCTTAATCAAAAAAGAAAAAGCTGGTTTATGATCGACAACCACTTTTAGATCTGTAGGAATATGTTATGGCACATACGATTATTATATAGTCTATGGCTTAATTAACTGCTTAGGCCTTGCGCTTGTCACTTTAATCCCTGCACATTGGCATTTTATTTGTGATTTATAAATATGATGGGTAGTAAATTGTGAACCTATCTTTACAATTGAGAAATTAAATGGTTTGCAGATTGATAATAAGTTTTTAGATTATTTTAGGTATATGTTTTATAATGTATGTCCTTTGTAAAGTTTATGATTTTAATTGACTAATAAACTACTTTCACACACAAGTGTTTAAACGTAGGAAAATGCTATACATCTGTTGAAATAAGTTCTATTAAATTGCATATTGTCCTCATAGACTTGGGTGCCTTTAGTGTGGCCAGTGCTATCCCGCGGGGCTTGGTAATGGTTGACTTGGAGATCTCCTGAAGCCCTCTGGTGGGGCTTAGAATGTGGGCAAGAGAAGCAGATGCGTGGACACTGGTCTTAATTCTAGGTCTCGGCCTGCCTGGGATAGTAGTCTAGAAAACTCAGTGGACTAACGCTTCAACAGATGAGAATCCAGTACACATGGAGCAAAAATTAAAGGGGTCGTCTCAAAAGTAGGGTCTTTATTACCGGTTACAACCACAAGGATCCCACCCATTGAGGCCTGCGCTGCTCCCTTCAAAATCTGCTGGATAATCTCTGGTTATCCCATGTCCAGTCAGCGAAGGCAGCTGAGAGGCCAGGGACCAATGCACGACCGAGTGGTCCTTATTCTTTTCAACGTGAGAAAAAAATAGTGAGCCTGGTCCCAATATGGAGTTCAATGGTGTCTTTAGCTTTATCAGGTTATATCTCATGCGCCTATGTTGTGATAAAGATTTTCCAGTCCGGATGCCCTCCAGACTCTAGTAGTATTTGCCCTTCTGGGGCTGATGAGGGTTATCCAGGCACCCTGCAAGCACTCAGTGGCTCGGGGCAGTGCAGGATCACCCTTATGATGAAGACAGGTGGTGATGCAGCTCCACAACCCAGGTAATGGCCTTGTTTTTTCTAGTCCACTAGGCTATGGGGTATTTGTGGCTCATTAGCAAGCTCTGTCCATCAAGCTATCCACCACATACATCTTCTAATCAGCTAGGATGTGTACAGGGATCAGGATGTCTTCCATCCTCCCATGTAGGGTCTGCAGGTTACAGCTGCAGTGAACCTTTGGAGGCTTCCTAGACACCGACCCAGTGTGGTCGGAGAATGGCTGCCAGACAGAGGTTTTTCTCCGGGTGCTGTTCTCAGGCCTCCTCCGTGTCCAGAAGTGAAGCTGGCTGAAGGAGTTATACCCATTTCATTCCCAAGACAAGAAGTTAGACCAACCAAAGGGTCTTCAACATTCAAAAGGTGAGGTCTGTTTACAATCCTGGAACAGGGTATCATGATGGTGCTGACCAGTCTCATGGGTACCTGAGCCTCGAGGTCCCAGTCAGCCGGTTCGGACGGGTCCCGGGTGAGCTCAAATCTAGCCTGCCGTCCTTGGAGAGATAGTAGCATTCAGGGCATGAGAATCTCTTCCTGGGCAAGGGAGTGGGGCTGGTGACCCTCTCCCACCCATAGGTGCACAGGTTTCACAGGAGGGAACAGGGAATCTGAACATAAATGCTGGTACTTCCCAGATGAATATCTCCAGCTTTCATAAAAGAAACCACCATCTTGTAAAGCATGCTCCAGATTATTCACCAGGCCCCCCCCCGCTCTCTCTCGCCCTCTCTTCCACTCCACACTTCACACCCTCTTTATATGTGTGCCAGACTTGACGGATACACGGCAGACCTCTCGCTACAGCAGTGTTTTCACAGGGGCAGGTAAAAAGGGCCTATGTCTCTTGATTACAGATTTGCAGACATCTCTGCATAATTTGGACTAGGGGCACATTAGCAATGCTCAGTCAAGGAGGGTGTACACTTCGGATGTCCCCAATCATCTCAGCTCAGTTCTGATGTTGAACAAAACCAAAATGACCTAAAACACCTCCATTGAGAGTGCCTGATTGTCAGGTGCACTGAAGGAAACCACAGAGTTGTCCAAAATTATTATAGGGCAGGACTCAACAGCTTTATCAATCCATACATGGGACTTTCACCCCCATATAAGTGGCTTCCTGATCGCCCAGTTCATTGACAGCTGCTTCTCAGGCTGCAACTGTGTGCCTACAAGTTGTAGGGAGGACCAGCATGTCTAGTCCAAGGAGCAGACTTCTGTCACTGCAGCACCTGTTGCATGTCTGAGCATCACCTTGGCATATTCTAGTAGTAAACAACAAGCCCATTTTAGCAACTGCCTGGTATTTCTGATGAATATTTCTAACCGCAGATCCAGTCTGGCACCCTGGGAATATTCCCTAGGTGTCAGGCTGGGTAAGGAGATTTTGTTTCGTAGCAGTGTTCCTGCGTATCGCTTGGTGGTGCTGTGGGGCGCTGCATTGGCTCTATGCTGTTCTGGGAGTGGCGGAGAAGAACCATTTAAGAGCCATCCGTGCATGCTGATGTCAGTTCTTTTCTTTTTGCACTTCCTAACACGGATCCGGAGCTCAGATCTTCCAATGTCTTTCAATACAGTCAGACCTCCCAGGGTATTGCGGAATAGAATTGCAAATTTTGAGGTACAGAATTGGAAATCTTGCAGCATTATTGCAGCACTTTATTTGACTTGTAATCATTCCTTTTCAGCCTTAAATCAATGGAAACTGTGTTAGCAGAGTATTCCACTTTGAAATGGGCGTGTTTAATGTGTCTGAGAATGTTTGTTTGCTATATTCTTATTTGTGGTAACATTCTGGATCATAGTTTAAGCCAAGCACAGTAGCGCTAGTCATCCTGTATTCTGTCTCATTATGCTGACTTGGGGCTAGCGGTTCCACCCCTCAGAGACGTCTGCTGTAGGACACCACTTTTTGAAACGTAAAAGACTGGTCGAGGAAAATTGTAATTGCTTAGTGAAACAGTCACTGAAAAAGTGAGAAGGTATGGCGCTTGTATAAAACATATATGAAGAGGTACACAACAAACAGTTACAAATGCACAGATAGATCATAACACAGGCCAACACCATCCATTTTAATGAAGCCCAACTAACATAAAAGCGCACAGTCCACTGAGCGGAGGAGGTGGAGCACTGATCGTTGTGCATGAGATGACCACTAGATTTCTCCCATCAGAGGAGGATGTGCAGTTCTGGGTCAAAGGGGGATTACAATGGTTGCACATGATGATGTACTATAGGGGGGCTGGGTTGCTGTGACCTAGGTCAAGTGTGACACCTACACCCAGTTTGAGATTTTTCCGGCAGCAACATTTTGCATACTGCGATTTGTATGCCTGTGCATATTACCGTAAAGAAAGATGCACAAGTCCTAAAAATGTGAATTTCTAATGGCAAAAATCTGCAAGTGTTTGAAGTTGTCACAAATGATGTGTCAAATTAAACCATGTCCAAAAAGCACGTGGCATTTGCCACTTCGCAGCTACACACATGACCGAATAAATGACAATAGAAAAGATGTACTTTCTCCTTATAATAATTTGAAATATGTTTTTCTGAAAATATACATTCCCGTCCGAACAAAAAAAAGTCTTTAAAATAACTCTCACTGCTTGCTGCACCCTACATGGCACCCCCCGCCCCCACCCCTTTAGTCTTCGACCTCCGTCAATGCTTCCTCCTTGTCGTTGCTGGTTGAACTTAGGCCACTTTTCGTTGTTTTCGCTCCATCTCAGTTTTTGCTGGCCCTCTCACACATAAAGATTTCTTTACAGATTTCTTGTATTGTGTGCACCATCACACCAAAAGTGCTCGATAATCTACTGACTTCCTGCCAACGGGTGTCTTAAATGCAAAAAACAAATGAATAATGTCACACATTCACCCCAGTACAGAGATCTGGGCCCAAATCCATTGTTTTTTTGCTCACCATGCCATTTCAGTTTGGACCAAGCCATATGCAAATCAGTCTTGACCCTGCACCCAGTGGGAACAGTCCAGCCTGAACTGCCAGGCTAGGTCCTCCCTGGACTGGAAACAAGCATCCTAGGACCGGTTTAGGGGTTTCACCCCTCATCAGCCAGGTTAGCGTGACTCTAATGGCATGGAGAGCACGGGACCCTAGTCTGGGCATACCCTTCCCACTCTGGGTGACAGTGCACTTTGCACGTGTGGAGTCAGATCCATAAAAACGGAGGACAAAACCATAAGTGAAACAGAAGACGTACTACTGACAAGAAGTCAGTTTAAATTGGAGCAGATACGGATGGATAGTGTTTGAGGTCACAGATTCGCACAAGTTAGTGTCTTTGGTGCTTTGGAACATTATAAGTTGGCTCTGCCAAGATCCCTGGTCGCTGCACATCTCAGTGGTCATCAAATTATTGGATGAGACCACTCTAACCCTCAGCCAGTATGTACCTTGCCAATTTCTTTCTTAGTGCCTGATAATTATATAGGTTTCCTTTGTCCCCCGGTTTATCATAGTCCTGATAATACCCTAGTATCTGGAAAAAGGGTTGAAATGGCACCGACAAATAAAAAAAAGACAGACCCGACCCACGTGTAAACGACACACTGAGAATTCCCCTCTGTGTTTTTCATTGTATTTAACAGATGTGGCTGTTTTTCTTAATAAAATTACCAATATACCATATATGCTCACACAATTGACCACATTGTTCCCTTTTTGGTTTTGGTTTCTCTCACTTGGTGTTCCTCTCCTTAAAAAAAAAAAAAAATCATTTATTACTGACCTATTTGCAAATCTTAAGATTGTTTATTTAAGTCTTGCAAATTAAATAAAATTTGATTCAGCTGAATCAAATCTAACCATAAGAGTCTACATAGACAAAACCTTGTCTGTTGAAAAATAGAAATTTAGTGTTGGTAGATTAAATCTGCACAGAAAATTCTGTGTCACTCTATTTTGCCTAAAAATGAGTTCCATGTGAGCGCTTGTTCCAAGCACACATGGACACATGGACATTAGGGTTGCTCTTGTTTTTGTTAAACCATTGGTTTGGAACATGACTCCAAGCTGTATGATTAATGTGCCCTCATGCACGCGGGGGTAATTCAAGATTGGGAGTTGAAGCTGTATATTGTTGAATATAAGAAATCTCAACCTCTGCGTAGGTCTTGCTCCGTTCCAAGTTACGGGCCCGGACTCTGTCCTAGTTACAGGGCCATTCCCACAACAGTTCCACTTATCGCTCAAAATCGTCCGGCGAGTAGCACGCTTCTCTGGAACCCATAAAGGATTAGTGGTTAATTAGTCTAGTGAAATATGGAAGTATTTTGAGTGGTGTATCTGTTAGTCAGATTATTTGGATTGAGAAGGATAGAGGAGGGATAGAAGAGGAAAAAAGGTTTGCATTTATATAGCGCTTGCTACCCTTGATGGGGGGTTGAAGTGTTTTTTCGGCGAGTAGCACGCTACTCTGGAACGCATACAGTGTTAGTTGTAAATTAGTATAGTGAAATATGAAAGTAATTTGAGTGGTGCATCGGTAGCACCACAACAACAATTTAAGTAGCATTTTAGGACATTTCTTACACTTTAGCAGCCCAACTATATAAAACTAAGACCTGCCTGGCATTATTGAAGCACATTGGCTTGACACACTGGCCTACTGAGCAGCTCATTAGCACATTAAATAGCGCCATAATATCACTGCTCATCTTCTATTAGTGTAGTAGGGGCTGCTAGCTAAGTAGACACACACCCACAGTACAGTCTGTTTGTCTTATTGTTTATTATTTCAGATCTCAACAGACCCTCTCCGAATGCACAGATTTATAAACTTAATACCATTGATTTTGGTAACAATATAGATCTTTACATTTTCTTTTGCACCAGAATACCCCTTGGGGTCAATGTCAGTTAAAGTAGTTAATACACTGTAATTAGTATCCCAATGTTACTGGCTGCATTTTGGCATATTGATAGGAACTTGAGATTTAAGCAGTATTGTTACATTTCTGACAGCAACCTGACAAGTTAGCCAGCAGGCTGATCCTGCCGCCTGCACCCTGTAACAGTTAAAAAGAAAACACAAGCAAATTGCAGTATTTTATTTTCTGCCCCAAGCATTCATTTTGATGATTGTCTGGCATTATATACTCTGCACAGGATTTATTTACAACTGGTGCTATTTCATTTAATAAAAGATTTGTGCTGGGTATTGTTCCCCACTAGAAACACATCTATATTGTTTGAGAGGCTGGTAAATACTAGCTATGAAAACATTTGCCTGCCCACAAGTTCTGAAGAACACAATTTCTGGAATGATTAATCGCAATTGTTAAGCCATCAGTGCTTTGTGCTCCTTTTCATCTAAAATTACTAATATCTAGGATGGGAATATGCATGCCATCTTGAAGGCCACTGTTCCTGGCTGTCACTCTTCCAGTCATGAATGAAGCTGAGGGGAGTCAGGCAATGTGATCACTAAATCGGTCTCTCATGAAAATCCATTTCCTGTCTCCATCTTGCAAGTGGTATGGAATCCTATTTGTAGTTAGGTGTGTGGGTTTATTAAAACATAATTTTCCTTGGCCAAGGCTCCTGAAGTGTGCTTAAAGGGCATAGACACAACTCTGATTGACCCGGTGTTGACTCAGCAGATGCAAAGACCATTCACCCAGTGATGTTACTGCTCTAAAAACATCTTTCCCCCAGCCATGAATACAGGAAGCTCCTGGCACCTGTGAGGCTGCAGTTCATGCCAGATTCAACTCTGAATCAGACCCGATGGTCATCCTGGATGAACTTTGGGCCTTGAAGGATGAGGGAGATCCTGCTGGCATGCTATTCTTAGGTTTGTCCCAAATCTCAATATGGTCGACTATTCCGTCTTATTCGCTTTGGTCTGGCAGGTCCTGTATTGAATTGGTTTTGTGTCCAGTTAGCCTCTCTCACCTGTTCCATTCTACTGAATTGATAGCGGTCTATGGTGCCCACCATGTGTTCACCCTCTTCCCCATTTTATTCAATCTTTATGTTGAACCTCTGGAGGAACTGATTAGTTCCTTTGATTTAAAGGCCTTCTGTAGCATCACAGGCACAGGCTATTGCTGAAATTCGATCAAGGGTTGAACAGGCCAATCAGCTAAAGGATTCATGTTGAAATCTAGAGCTGGTTGAGTTGGAATCAAACCGCTTCTTTTAACTTAATGGCGACAATACGGAGATGCTTGTGGTCTGAGCATGAGTCATTTTAGGCCCTTTAGTCCTGCCTAAATAACTAGTCTCCCTTGCCATGCAGGTCACTATAAGAAGGATGCTTTGTTTGACTTCTTCCACAATACTAATCTGTTTTCTTGGTTGGCATAAACCTAGGGCTAGTGATGTGTCTGTTGTATTGGGACTATATACTAAAACCCCAAGGGCTCCTACGCTAATGGCCAGCTAGCATTAGGTCAGGCTACGTCTAGGGAACCGGAAACTCATGCCCATGATTATCGTAAACTAATATATGTGCTGTTTATTCCTTAGTCCTGGCTAGAGGTATCCTGTTCTGGCTCAGGGCTATCCTTAGTAATTGACAAATTCTTTCCATGACTGATAAAAATCTGACTGATGGGCTCTTTTAGCTTTCCATTGACCCCTATCTGTGAGGTGCCTAACCCATCAGTGACGGTGAAAACTCCTGAAGGGGCAATCTGGAATCATCATTTGTGACTGGTTTGCTACCCATAGTCCTTAACTTTAACCATGAGCTAGTCAAGTCTCATGAAGTCCAGAGGTTCCCTTAAACTTGACCGCAGTATAGTGTGAGGAATTGTGGGTTATCATAAGGTGTGGTTGTGCGACCTGGCAGTGGAATACAGTCACAAAACCAATTTGGGTCCAGTCAGGTTTTTTTGCTAAACCTTCGTCAACCCTGGGTAGCTCTGGCTTCGAGCGGTTAGGCTTAAACAAAGGAAAAAGTGTAAAGCATTTAGAATTACCAAAACAAGAGAACACAAAAGTCACGTAATACGAAAGAAATCCGACACAATTTTATAAAAATAGATATTTTTATGAGTTTTTAGACACGAAAATGACCAACATCCACAGGAGGTTCCAGAGATACAGATTTTTAAGTGAAATGTAAATGTCAGCATTATATGCCAAAACGCGACCAAACATTGGTAACCGCAAAGTTGGGTTTGATTACTCCGGCCTGTGTTGGGTGGCCAAATCTGACAGGGGGAAGGTCAGGAGGGCAAGTAAGGAGTGGAAGGACAGTTACCTTAGCACCAAAGCAGTCTCCAGTCCAGTTCCAGGCTCTTTGGGAGAACCGTCATAGACTTCATTGGAGTGGTCCTGATGCAAGGGATGCATACTGCTGAGGATGCTGTGTGTTCGATGGGGATTTTCCTGGGGCTACTTTTCGGTCCACAAGGTGGCTTTGGCCTCAGGTATTCTCGTTCCTCAAAGTCCTCTTTGGTTCAGCAAAAGTTCAGTTGCCACTGGATTTCTGGCCTCCGGTCACAGTAAAACCAATGGTTCCCGTTTGTGGAGGCTAGTATCTGTCTCGGGCGCAAAGTCCTCTTTGGTTCAGCAAAAGTACAGTTGCCACTGGATTTCTGGCCTCCAGTCACAGTAAAACCAATGGTTCCCGTTTGTGAAGGCTAGTGTCTGTCTCGGGCGACTAAACTGCACTCTGACTACTCTTTGGGCCAAAATGTCCGGGCAAACTTGTGAGCATGTGGACTCATTTGTCCGGGCTGCACGTCGGTGGAAAGTGGCAATCAGGTGATTGTTCCTACTGATTGGCCAGGACGGGCTTCTTCAGCTTTTGTGGCCCTGTTGCTGTACAGAAAATTAGCCTACTGACTCTAGGAATTCGCCTCTGCTATCTGGGATTTGGCTGTGACTTTTCCATGAGCCAGGCACCACAGGCACTGTCCTCTCTTTGCTAGCCCCAGGATAAGTAGGTGAGTTCCAGCGGTTGGTGCAGCCTCTCTTGTCAGTTCCAGGGAACAGCAGGGAAGTCCTTCTTCTTTTCTCTCTCCAGTCCAGATGTGATCCGAGGTCTAGGTGCCAGGTGTGCCTTATTATGCGTAGAAAGTGTGCTCAGGGGATCAAGTGGTTACTTGCCAAGGAGCTACTAGGTCCTTCCCTCCCAAGAACTTCATGCATTGTGTAGTAACTAGCTATCCCAGAGTGCACTAGTCTGCCCAATCCCAGGATGGCTGAACCCTTCTCTTGGTATGTGGATCTTGGTAGCCCACCCTAGAGGTGTCGCTACCTGAGGGCCAAAGGCCTACAGAAAGTGTGCTTTTGCAACTGGTCTTGTCTCACTCTCCCCAAAGCCAGCCCCTCTACCTTAATAAAAGAGCAGTCCCTCCCTTTGGCATCCTATATTTGCACTTTAAAAGCAGCTTTCCTTTTGAATCTCGCCTTTTGGACTCACACCCTGTGTGGCTTCCTGCCAGGGAGAGGTAACACCTCTTCCAACAGCAGCACTCTATTGTTCCTCCTCCTTGGAGTTGTACACACGTAACCCTAAAAGGGGAGAAGGCTGTTTTGTGGCCAGCGCCAGGAAATGGCCACTGAAAAACTTGGGCAACAGAGTGGCAACTTACTAAACGTTGGGCTTCAAGTCGGATTTAATGCATCTATTAATTGGATACCTTAAAGTACCAACTTTTGTAGTCCCATTCTGCAGTTATCACATCTGAGTTGTCAGTGTGTAACCCACAATGGGGCTACTAGCCTTGCCACAGTAAACACAACAATCTGGGTTTTTTACAGTTAGGACATTAAAAAATCCATGTCCTACTTTTTAATATAATTAAGATCTGATGGGCCTAACTTAGAGGTGACTTATACATAATAAAAAAGGAGGTTTAAGCTTGCCATTGGTTTAGATGGCGAAGTAGAGTTAGCAGCTTTAAAGCTGCTCTTCCAGTCTGTGATGGAGGCTGGGAGGCTTGTTTGCACGTTGTTGCATCCAGGGTGGCACATTAAGTGCTGCAGCCCTGGTGGGACACCATGACTTACCAGCCCTGGGTACCCCTGGTATTATATACTAGGAACTTATAAATAAGTCAAGATACTCGATTTTGTTAAAAGCCAATTAAACATATAGTTTTAAGGGTCAGAGCACTGATGCTGAGGCCTGATTAGCATGCCTCCATGCACTTAGAGTCGAAAACCCAGCAGCAACAGTCCAAAACATTTGGGGGTGATCATGTAAAAAGAGGCATTTCCATATAAAGAGAAATCAAAGTAATGTAAATAAATGTGTTCCGTCTACCTTTTGTATATTCTTTAATTACAAGGCTGCTACAACCACAAAACCCAGAGGGGTTGGGTAACCATCACAAACTCTGTTGTGATTGTCTCGTCCATTCTTGCCTTGTAATCTGCTGTAAGCAGATCTGATGTTTTTTCCAGCTTTAGGAAGATTCAGTCATCATAGGCAGTTGTAGCAAGTAAGCTTGAAAGTGTGATGATTTTTGTGAGTGTGGAAAGATATATAATAAGGGGCCAATTGTCGGGGAACAAAAGCCTAGGTCAGTTAATGGTAGTCTGCAGGACAAAGAAAGTATAACGATTTGGATTTTTCCTACGAGGTGTAGGTGTTCGCAATTTGGAATGGTGCCTTGGATTCCATTGTCAATCCACCTTTCAACCAGTAGCAGATGTTGCATGCGGGTTACAGGTCCAGGAGAAGGATTGCAGCCATTCCATTGGAGTTCACCATATTCATGAGATCATACCAGATTGCAGGCGTTCCACGCATATTCTGGGGGAAAATCAGTCTGTCAGAGAAAATGTCAGTTTGCTCAAGTAAATCAGAAATTTGTGTGAAGGTAGTTTTTTCAATATGATTCTCCAGAAATGGCCCATGGTCCATTGTCTGTTAGTCTGCAGTTTTCTGATACAGTTTCAACAAGTCCTTGTTCTTACGTTTCTTGTTAACATAGGAATTAGGATGTTTTTAGTTCGTTGGGGAACTCTCCAGTTGAAAGGGATGAGTTAATGATTGGTCTGCACATAGGTCGTAGCAGAGACCGTGGTTCAATCGGCTGATTCTCTGAATGTATATGTAAGGTGTGTAAATCAAACTAACCCCACTTGAGTCTTATATATAAAGAGCAGGTCTAGTGTTAAAGGTAAGTGAAATTGAGTATTACATTCTGGAGCTCACATACATTAAATGTATACTGCTGCAAATGTGTTCCGCCTCTTTAGTCTGCCAAGATTTTTATCTTTTGATCACACAGTTTTGGACTTTACTGTGGGTGTGTCTCACTACCTGGGAATCCCTCTGAGTAATTTCCCCTGCCCTGATCTTTTTCAAGGTTGGCATGTCACATGACCCAAACAGCATCAGATCAATTGAGGATTTGTGTTGGATAGTATCCAAAAGTAACACAAAGTTGTGCTATGCGCTACTTTGCATACTTTTTTATCAAGGGGCGTTCCATGGGTGGTGCTTGGCGTTCCCAAGCAGCCACCCATGGGTTTTGACGCAAATCCCTATGTGTAAAAATTGGTAGACAGGCTTTTGCACCAATGTCTAATGCCTCTTTGAGGCAGGCGTAAAGAGAAGAAATGTTTAATTTCTCCTCATTTTTCCAACTTTTCATGTGTGCTGCATTGTACAGCACACATACAAAGTTGGAAAGCCTTAAAGCTTAGTTTTTGTACTATCAGTGTTAAACCTATGCTTCAGGAAATGTACACAGCCTTCCACTATGACCCAAGGCTGTGTGTGTTGGCGCATGTTTGCCAACTTTGCCTTCCATCAAAGAATAGAAATTCTGCGCCACAATCTCACTCACTACCTGTCACTTGACACTCACTCACACACATATGCTTATACATACTGACACACTTTCTTTCCATCTTTAGACCTATTTCGCTATTACCTGCACCTGCGAAAACATAAGAAAGGTTAATTAATAAACAACTCTCTGTCTTTCTTGAAGCTAACTGCATCCTGGATATCTCGCAGTTGTGTTTTAGAGAGCTTCACTGCACGGATAGTCCGCTATTGGCTGTGTCAGATAATTTCAGACTCTCCCTCGATGTGGGAACTCCATTCATTTTGCTACTGTTGAATTTATCAGCAGCATTTGACACAGTTTCCCACTCTGTTCTTACCCGCAGGCTTCACGAGGCAGGGCCATATGGCAAGGCGCTACATTGGCTCATGGAGTTCCTTGCCCATCAAACACAACAAGTCAGCTTGGATTCTTTCAAGTACGACTGATGCATATGGACAAGGAGGTCCCCCAGGAATCGTGCCTGAGTCACACTTTATTTAACCTCTATTTGGCGCCATTCGTTCGAATCATTCGAGCCTGTGGTGTAGAGATAGTGTCGTATGCAGATGACATGCAACTACTGTTTTCCTTTGGTCCTGATCCTGACAAGGTGCAGAGTAAATTCACAAACTGCATTACAGAAGTCGCTGTCAGGTTGAGTAACAGCTGCCTCCAATTGAACAGCAACAAGACAGAGATCATGCTTTTTGTTAAGGCTACCGAGATATGGTCAGCTGATTGGTGGCCCGCACACCTAAGCAGGTAGTAAACAATCTGGGCATTAGGCTGGATTAATCTCTCTCCATGGAAGATCATGTCAGCTTCACCTACGGCGCATGTTTTGCTAACTTGAGGCTTCTAAAAAAAAGCCCTGGCTTCCTGACACCGCTAGAAAGTCTCTGGTCCAGGCTCTTATCACCAGTCACCCGGACTATGGGAACGCCTTACTGATCTTGGTAAATGAAACCCTGTTGTCAAAACTGCAGGTGGTCCAGAATACCGTTGCGCAACTAATCTGTGACCTTCCTACAGCTCGCCTTCTTCACTGATCCTTAGAAAGCTTGGCTGCCTATTAGGAAGCAGGTCATCTTTAAAATGTGTTGTTTGACACACAAAGCGCTTTTTAAGGCATGGCCAGCTTATCTGTGATCCCTATTAAATCCTTCTCTTCCTTCTAGATTTCAGATCATCGGACAAGGTGTTTTTGGTGATTCCTTGCATCAGCACCTCAAGATATGGGGGTAGATCGTTCTCTTACACTTCCCCCTACCATTGAAACAAAGTTTGGCTTTTGCTCCTGCCCTGACTTCACCTCCTTCAAGAAGGGGTTTAAGACTTGGCTATTTTAGATTTTCTCCTTCTCCTCTTGTGCAGCGTAGCGCCGAGATTCTCCTTCGGGAGTGCTTCGCGTGAGATACCAAGTTATCAAATAAACTTGCTCATGCCTACACTCGCTCTCTCTCACTTAAACACACTCTCACCCGCAAGCAGGCATACAACATAAATTATTTTGAACATTTTTACTTTCCACAGCTGCCACCAAATGTCCCAAGTGTGCATTATTTTTTATTACAGTAATAGTGAATAATAGAAAATTATTGGTATTTGTATAATGAAAAAGGGGCAGACAATAATGATTGTGGAGCCGCACCTGTGTTCTTGATACTGATTTTGCCACCTCTGAGACCAGGTGTTGCAAGGGACAAGCCAGGGGTGACATTTACGACCCCTGAATGACATCCTTGTGTGCACATGCCTTAATTGCGCACAGGTTGCCTCACACAGAAGGGACTTTGCAAGAATAGGTGCCGACCTGGGTTCGGCCTTATAATATTAGGGGGGAGTCATAGATAGGTCAGTAAGGTTTACTGTAAAATCTGTAGTGCTTTCAGTGTATTATACATATAAGTGAAATATGCTTTAAAGTGCAGTTTCCTCCTTTTAAGCCTACAGTCTTGCAATGTGTTAAACTAGGGAAATACATGCATGCCAAGTTTGATTTTGTAGCTTTCTTTAGCATGCATATGCATGTTATGGGTCATCAAGAATTGACTCGGCTCATAATCAGATTCTGGCTTTTGTCCCACTTCTCTGCGCCAAGTCAATTACACAGACCCACCCTCCCCCTGCGCAGTTACTGAGCTAATTAAAGGAGGGTGACGAACGGGCCAGCTTGTGGCAGAGGTGTTAAATTCCTCTGCCGCCTGCCTTTGAGAGCTTTGCAAATGCAAGCTACGGGCCTTGCTCACCGCTTATTTCCCCAGCCCCCCTTTTTCTCCACTGCGCATTCCATGCAGATGATCCTCCTACCTGCTACTCACAGCCTTTAGTATCAAGGTGCTCAACCCACTGAGCTACCATAGTAGAACTTAATGAAGTTACTTTTAAGATGCTATAAAGCCTCACAACTTTTGGTTTTGTGCCTCTGGACCCACCAAGCTCCTATGCAGCTTGGAATGTCCTGATCTCATATGCCTGCGGGGGACTTTTGCCTTTGTTGTGCTTAGATTGCACATTGTATGTTGTTAAAAGTAGGCAGATCTTTTCAGTTGTTGCTACAATCATGTCAGTCCTGAAGATATGAAATAATTCGCTATATGATATTGATGCAGCGCGGAAACCTGGGTAACGGGAATCAGAACAAAACCCCGTACCAAAATCCTCCTTTTGTCACAAACCAACTACCACACTAACACATTCACTCATACATTCATTGGTGGGGCCCATAACACCAACACTCACGCTTCACTTCTCACTGGTCTGCACTTACAGGAGAGATAAATGTTCCAAGCGCTGACATGAAAGGAATACCTTATAACCTATAAAGAGAAAATTATTTACATATCTATACACTAATATCCTTATCTTCTACACATCTTAAACCTAAACATTAAGATACTCCTCCCACATGATCAATGGATCATTTAGTTGGATTGGAGTAATTATTTTGTCCTCACTATGACACACTCAAAGATTCTGACCTATCCCCTCTCAATAAACGACCAAACACATTGCTTGTTAATCAATATTTTTGTTTATTTAATTAATGCAAGAATTTAATTAATCGTTACGCAAATCACAGAACACCATATTTACCTAATCTGGCTATCAGTCGTCCTCTAAGTCATCAAATTTGGTCGTCAATTTGTCAGAAATCGAAAGTTCTTAATGCAGCACACTACAGTCCCAAAGATTGGGTCAAGGACCAGAGACGTGCAAGCATCGATCAGTGCCCATAAATTTTAGGAAGTCTTTAGTTCATCAAGAAATTGGGCAGCAATTCAGTCTGTCAAAGATTCAGGACTGCAGCAGTCTTGTCGCGTCACCGTCAGCATAGAAATACGCAATTTAGCAGCAGCTCTTTTCCCTCTCTATTCTACCGTCTTTTATAATAAAAGGTCCAAAAGAAAATTTTTTAAAGATGTGGGCATCATCCATTGGTCAGTTAAGATCGTCCGGTGAAGTTTCACACAGTTCATGAGGTTATGTCACCAGACATGATCCATCCGGTCCCTTGCATAACTCCTTTGTTTGAATATTTGGCGAGCATCCCATCGTGACCTTGCTTGGGCACAGAAAGTCTAGGGTCATGTTGAGGCCACTGGTACGTGTGGTGGCGCAAGCGCACTTCACCGGAAACCTCGTGGAATGGTGGCCATCGCGTCAAGTCAGTCAGGCGGCCATCTTGATTTTAGGCCCAAAGGATAACTGAAGCGAAACAAACACAAAAAATAATTAAAACATAGAAATAACGAATAAAATGTTAAACCCTCACTAATTCCCGTATGTGCTTGTAATTATCTAGCGTATGACGACATTTAAAGCATTTATATTCACCCATTGATGTCATCTGGTGCAACATATGATAACGTCACAAAAGCAACATTTATCATGCAATATTCTATTTTTCTAGTATTAGTATGCGTACGTATGTTAATTTACAAATTATTTTAGCCATGCAAAGTGCAAATCCCACGTGTATTTCGTACATTAGTAATGTTGATTAAACTTCATGCAAACACATTAATAATATTACAATTAATAGATTATTCTAATTAGTATAAACATGCAGAATGGGGGGGGGTATACAAAATGTTGTACTACCCGCTCCATTAATCCCCCCTTTGGAGATTTTATCACCACACTATTAAAATTTTGTATCACTTTTCATGGAGTTTCGAAATGAGTTCTTGCTTTATTTATATCTCAGTCTCCCCAGTCTCTTCTCTTTTTGCTGTCTTGTTCATATTTTCTTTAAATTCTTCTAATTCTATTCCTTCAAATTCCCTTTCCTGTTTCTTATCTTTTCTCCTTAAATTTTCTCTTTTTAACTTTTTCTGAATTTTCTTTTTTTTATGGCAAAGGCATCCTAACTTTACTATTAATACTAGGAAAATCACACATGTTCATGGAAATAAGATTTTACCTAAAAAGGAACTACCTATGTTTACTACGAAATTCTTAATAGCAGATATTTTCTTTCCAATCTTTTTCCAAACATCTTCAACCTCCAGTGGTGCAATTTCATCATGCAGATCAGTTATATTTTTAATATAAGTTTTCAAATCTTTACTTTTGTCTGGAATGTAAGTACAGCAGTGTTGAACTTTCAGCATTCCACAGACTCCACCCTCTTTTGCCAATAAAATATCAAGGGCAAGTTGATTTTGCATTACCATGGCACGCATGGCAACCATTTCAGTATTTACCAATAAGAATCCTCCAGCGGTGCTTGTTGACAAGCGATCCACTACTGTTGATAGTCTTCTAATTTTGTTTGCATTCAGAGATATTCCCACTGCTGGTATCAATGATCCAAAGAAGTCACCTACAATTTCTGACCAAGATTCTCTCTTTCTACTGGCTAAATAACTACCTAGCTTATGTACACCATCTTCTCCTCTTCCCATATGAAAAATCTTTGGGAAAACCAGGCCTGCATAACATGTGCCATACCAATGGTCTGGCAAACGATAATATGCTCTGTTCCCACAAATAAAATATAACCCAGGAAAAACTGGATCATTTCCCATCCACCTATGATTCGGTATGTATCATGGCACTCACTATTCCCTATGCAGTTTTATTCCTTCTAATACACAATTTTCCCTTCTGAGGCCATAGTTGGACTAGCTTATCCTTTCAAGTGTTTTTCCATTTCTACATCCCATACTGTCTTTTCTACCTTTCCTTCAGAGGCCTTCCTTTGCATTTTCAATCTCCTTTCTTCAACCATATTTAAAAATGTATTTTCTTCTTTCTTTAAACTGCAAGTCAAATTATTTCTAAAAATATATTCTAATGTTAGTTCTTTAGTCTCTAAGAAAAATTCACCTAATACTTTAGCAGGTTTTACCTTATTTAACTTGTTAATTGATGGTACTTGTGAAAATATGTTATCTACATCTGAAAAATAATACTCTAATTTCCCTGTTTGATAAAATAAACTAGCTATTAAACTACATGTTATTCCATAAGTTACTGGAAGGTGGTGATAGGTCGCTCCCTCCGAAACAGATGCAGGTAACTGCATACAAACGTAGCAGTCCCTTACGTCCATTGTCTTTACATAATCATACAATAATTTTGAAAATACATTGTTAGAAAAATCAGTTATAGACCTATCTTTATGCAAATAATTTCTATCTATTCTAGTTGGAACTACTTTCTGAATCTTTTCTATATTAGTTTTATTTTCTCTATGTCCTTCTATTGTATCTATAGTAACCTTAAATGAGATTGTTAGAGCTAGTATGCTCCACAGAAGCATTAGTAATCCTGTACAACAACACATTTTACACCATCTCTTCAAAAACGTGTACATCTACTTTTTCTACTATCTGTGTTTGCCATTTCTGTAAAAATAAGCAGTGTCTTTTGACTTAGCCTCTTCCACTACAGAACTAGTTTATCTAACCCAATGCTCTAAGCACCTACTTTGTTCTACCAGGTTTTGCTTTTTTTTCTTTTATTTTGTTGTCTCTCCATTAGCAGCTTCTTTGTCTCATTCAGTTTGGCATTTCATCATCTTTCACTTTTCCTCCGTGATCTGAATGCAGAATGTCCTGAACATCCGCTTCTTCTCCACTATCGGACAAGATAACTCTCAGGATTTCTGATTCCTTGTCTTCCTCAACTACTTCCGTAACAGTCACCTCTGGGTTTCCTTGGCTATCCTCCTCTTCTTTTATTTCAGGCAGGGCCACATACGTCCATTCCGGCGACTTATACTTCTGGTTAGGTTTCCTTGTTCTTTTGCTTTCTCCAAGTACAACTATTTCTTCATCTTTTGATTTCCCTTGACTTGTAACTTCATTCACCTGTTCAGCTCTTGGTGAATTTACCCGTGTCAGTCGATATCTCAGTCTTTTTATTTTATTCGGCCAAACTTCGTCTTTTGCTGCTCTTTTCAGTTTACTTCCTTTATCATTCTTTTCAGTTCTCCAAGCTCTTTTTCTTAGAACTCGACCTTCTGGTACTTTGTCTTCGCTCTCCTCTGACTCTGTTTCAACTTGCTTTTTACTTTCAACAGCCTCTCTTTCCACCACTTCTTTTGATTTTCCTACTTCTGTCCCTCCTCCAATCTCCGGCACGCAATCTTCCTGCTGACTACTTGTCCCTTCCTCTAACTGGATGTTGGAGTTCCCTACACCTCCTCGGGGGTCTTCCGCAGAAATCTTTCCCTCACTCTCTGTATCTGGCACCTGTTCATCTAAATTTGTTATTTCAGGTGGAATTTCTCTCAATTTTTCATTTGGAACTTCTCTCTCAGCTATTTCTTTGATTGTCTTTTCACTGTCTTTTCCTTTTCTTGTACGTAGAGTTCCTTGTTCAGTCTCTGAGTCTGAGCTGGTATCAGAAATCTGTAGCCTTCTCCTCAAGGAAATACTTCTGGGGACAGAAGTTAGACTCAACTCTGATTCCCCCCTTTCAGGGTTTTCTTTTGTTCTTGTCTCCTCATCATCTGATTCAGTACTAGATTCTGATTCATCAAAATATTATTTTTCTGTGCTATCCACTGGATTTGGTATTCTCAATGTGTGACTTGCATGTATCCAGTTCTTCAGTCCAGCACACTTCACAGCTGTTGTCGTGGTCAAAATCACTTGTCTTGGTTTTCCCCACCTTGGAACCAAACAGTTTCTTCTTCTGCGTACTTTTATCCTTACCCAGTCCCCTGGGCTCAGATCATGAGCTTGCTTCTTTTCAAGGGTTGTGGCATCCGCTCCAACCTGATGAAACACAGAATGAACTGCGTCAGCCAGGCTTTTACAGTAATCCAACACCATGCCATCAGTTATAGGCAAGAGCTTGTTGACTGGTATGAACACATGTTGTATTGCTCTACCCATGAGGATTTCATGGGGGCTCAACCCTGTAGTTCTGTCAGGAATTGATCTAATAGTCATGAGTACTAGAGGCAAGACATCTGGCCATTTCATACCTGTGGCTAAACACATTTTCCCTATCCTGTTTTTGATAGTACCATTCATTTGTTCCACCACACCAGAAGCCTCTGGGCGATAGGTACAATGTAGTTTCTGTCGTACATTCAATGCTTCACAAATCAATTTTATGATCTCATTATGAAAATGTCTTCCTCAATCTGATTCAATTGTTACTGGGAACCCGAATCTGGGAATTAATTCCCTCAAAAGCAATTTTGCCACTGTGATTCCATCATTTCTCCTTGTTTGGTATGCCTCTACCCATCTTGAAAACAAACAGACCATAACTAGAACATATCTCAATCTGTTACAGGGAGGCATTTAAATTCAATCTACTTGCATTCTGTAAAAGGCCCTCCTTCTCGACCTATTGTTCCTAGACTCACCACTGTCTTTCTTCCAGTGTTGTATTGCTGACAAATAAAGGCACCTCTGACAAAGACTCTCTGCTACAAGTCTACATTTTGCATTGTACCAGGTCTGCTTAAATGACCTGATCATGGCATCTCTCCCTATGTGTCCCTGACCATGATACATCCGTGCCATGGCAGACATCATGCTATCAGGCATAACTGGTCTTCCATCCCGATAGACCCACACATGATCCTTTTCCCTCAGTGCACATCCTGCTTTTACCCACTGCTTCATTTCCTCATCTCCTGCTCCTTCCTGCAATTGCCTCACTTCCTCCCAGGTACCCACAATGTTAGTAAACATTAAGGTGCAAGAAATCACTTCCTTCTCCTTCGCCCTATTAATCGAATTCTTGTTACGTGCACAGTATTGGGCCATATCATTGGCATATTTGTTGCCGATGTCGATGTAATCGCCAGTCTCACTGTGTGCAGCACACTTCACAACAGCCAATTGCCTAGGCAGTTGTATCGCCTCAAGCAATTTTCCAACCACCTCAGCATTCTTAATGGGAGTTCCACTTGATGTCAAAAAATCTTTTTGTAGTCATATTTGGCCTAAGTCATGCACCACACCAAATCCGTACTGACTGTCAGTTATCACAGTCACCCTCACACTCTTCCCAATCTTAAATGCTCTGGTTGAAGAAACAAGTTCAGCTACTTGGGTTGATCTTACACCTTTCAGGTAGGATGCTTCCATCACTGCTGCAACCGTGCATACTGCATATGCTGCACTCAACATTCCATCATCTGTTCTCAGACAAGAACCATCCACAAACATCACAAAATCACTTTCTGGCAACGGTACATCTGTTATGTCAGGACGTGGTTTGGTACAAAAATCATGTACATCCAGACAATCGTGATCCGCTTCATCTCTGATTTCCACATTCTCAGCATCAGGCAATAACGTTGAAGGATTCACGTTCAAGCATCTCACAAGACTCACATTCGTTGAACCTAATATGACTTTCTCATACTTAGTCAGCCTACTATGTGTCATGTATTGAGTGCGACTCCTTGTTAAAAGGATTGCCACGTCATGAGGTACAAACACTTTCACATGATATCTGTGAGAAAGTGCCATCTTTCTTGCATGTTATGCCCCCACTTTTTGCTGAATTGCTAAATGTACTTTGACTGAGTGTGCCCTGGACTCCTGCCAATCAGGTGCCCAGGGCCTATGTTCCTTCCCTAAACACACAAAACCCAAATTGGCAAACCCTGGCCACATGTCAGCCCCTGGTAAATGGTACCCTAGGTACCCAGGGCCTTGTGACCAGGGAAGGCCTCTAAGGGCTGCAGCGCTCATTGTGCCACCCTTAGAGGCCTTGTACCCTTACACACACACACTGCCTTTGCAGGCTGGGTGTCTGGATGCAAGACAAAACAAAGAGTCGACATGGCACACATCCCTGTGTGCCATGCCCATCACCTACACTGCCATGGCATATATCAGCCACCCCTCTAGCTGGGTGCCCTATGCCAATGGTGTGGGCACAGGAGCAGGAGCCCTGTGCCCCTACAGTACCCAGGCCCATTCCTGGGCACTGTAAGTGCAGTGATGCAATTTAAGAGTACATGCTGCTGAGAGCTCGTCAAACACGAACTCCACAGCACCATAATGGCAACACTGAAGACTGAGAAGTTTGGTATCAAACTTCTCAGCACATTAAACCCACACTGATGCCAGTGTGGGATTTAATGTACCAAGCACCCCAGAGGGCATCTTAGAGATGCCCCCTAAAACCTAACCTACAATCCACGTCTGTTCTGAGGCTGCCTAGGCTGCCACACAGCAGACATGTTGCTGGACCCCTGGGTAGGAGAGCCCCTGCTCTCGTGGGCCTGCAACAATGCACATCCTGGGCGAGGTGCTAAATCTCCTCCCCCAGGATGGGCAGGGGAAAGCTTCAAAGGCATGCCGCCTCTGTGAGCTTCCTCAGGCCACTGCAACCCCCCACTCTGGCGGGAAGCTTGGCCGGAAACCCCAAATAATGACAGGGGATGTGCCAGCCTGCCAACCCCACCCCTCAGGTGGGGGAGGCGAGGTGAAGCACATCTCCGGGCTCTCGCCATCTTGAAGATGGGAAGCCCTACCCTATCAGGACTAGGCTACTGCCCCCCTCCCACAAGAGAGAGGCAGGATAGGGGGTGTACCCACCCCAGGACAGGGACCCATTGGTCCCTGCCCTTCACCTACCTGTAACGTCCCTAAATCTAGTATTTAGGGGCACGCTGAACCTTCCTTCCCCAGATTCCAGATTCCAAAATCCGAAGAAGAGCTAGAAGAAAGAAGACCTGTCCTGCAGCTGCTAAGAAGAGGAAGACACAAACTGCTTTGGCCCCAGCCCTACCGGCCTGTCGACCCTCGATCCTGCTCCAACCCGGCATCTCTTGTGGCCAGCAACCTCACAAACCCCGGAGGACCTGGCTACGTTTTGACTCTAAGCCCCTGGGACTCCCATGAGTAGAGGCTCTACTCAAAATCTACTTCTAATCCCTGGCCGCAGCCCGGAACCGCGAACCCAGCACACTCTGCACCAGCCAAATCTGGCCTGTGCCGGAGTGAGCAAAGACCACGAGGATGATCCCACGGCGACTGTGACCCCGAGTCCGGCGCCCAAGGACCTCCCTCGACACTCCTGAAAAAGCCTGCAGCCTCATAACAAGGTGCCCCCCCAACCGTGATCAACAGAGGGTAAGATTTACCGACACCAAAAGGCACCCCTGCACCCCGCGGCCCCCTGTGCCCAATCCTGGGGTACCTACCTATCCTCCAACTACCCAACTTACCTCTCGAAGTGGTGGTGGCACCTGAAGAATCCTCGTCCCAGAGCTTGCAGTCTTTTTCTAAACCGGAGATTTCCCATTGAAATCAATTGAGCGCCCGAAGGCTCAAAAGCACCCTGCACCCAGCTGCCCGAGTGGCCCTGGCAGTGCAACCTCTACACCTATCTACTTCCCCACTTGCCCTTAGTAAGTGACCAGAATCCCAGCTCCCACAACCGTGTGGCCTGCTAGTCAGCAGCCACCAACCAAGGCCCCCCTACCTCTCATAGGATAAAATTGGGCCTATCTCTCTCTGCACCCGGTCGCCCTTTTGCTGCTGGGGGTGAACTAACTGTACCTACCTGACCCTGGGACACCCCCGAGTCTATGCCCAGAACCTTAACTCTGCCAGTTGAGTATTTACCTTTAAACCGATAACTCAATTTTCTCCAAAGGGTAACATTGACTGGCTTTTTCTGAAATTTCTTCAAAGTGTAGACTTTTCAAAACCTAAAATATTCACTAAAAATCAGCCGAGTAACAAAAACGAAAATACTCACCTGCTCTTAGATGGGCTCCCAGTGCTGGATCTTGGTGCCCAGCACTGACTCTGAAAACTACTTACAACTGTACTTACCAGTAACCCAGTTTTCTTCCATAGGAAATCATTGACTGTTTTTCTGTGAAATTTCTTGTCTCGATTTCTGCAATCTTTAAATATTCTTTAAAAATCGTATAATATCTGAAAACGTAATTACTTACCTGTTTTGGATAAAGGTCCCAGTACTGAGTCTAGGCACCCAGTACTGGATTACAAAAGTAACGAGAACATACTATACCTGCAACTTGAATTTTCTGCCATAGGGAATCATTGACTGTTTTCTATAAATAATATGTAAGTGTCAACATTTAAAATAGCAAAATATTGTCTAAAAATCATCACAGGGGCGTGGCCAAGATGGCGGACTAGGTGGACGTGTGGTTTTCCCTCTCCCGCGGGCACCTCGCAAAAAGCACGGTGTACGGCCGTTTCCGGCTGGCCGGCACCTTAGCAAATAGCCCAGGGAGTGCCCGCCGGGACAGCGACAGAGGGAGTGCCGGTGTTGTTCGGCGGCATACAGCTGAGCCCGTGCTGCGGATCCGAGGGCGGCTCGGCGCACGCGGGGCCTGCCGAGCAGAGGGACGGACGGCTCCTGTGGAACTCCGGGTAGAAGAAACGGAGAGCGGAGGGGAGCCCCGCGATCGCCGAGTTGCGGCGGCCCTGGAGTGAGTGGGTCCGGCCCCTAACCCCTGGCGGAGAAGTCGGAGGAGCGAGACGATCCGGCGGTGCTGAGCGGCCCACCCGGGTTCACCCAACACGACAGTCCGGGCAGCGGAGGAGAGGAGGCCGGAGGCCCGGAGGTGCGGCGGACCCCAGACCGAAGCGGAGCCCGAGGGCCCCTGCCGGGAGTCGGACGCCGAGCAGGCAAGTGGGCGCGCTGCCGGTGGGGGCCCGGGACAGCAGTGTGACACCCCCCGGGGACGGCAAAAGGCTACCAGCGGGGAGCCCAGGGAGCCTCGAGAGTCAGCGGGGCGTACGGCGGAGCCGGCGGGGGCGGGAGGCCCATGGCGGAGCGGCAGCGGCCCCCGGAGGCGAGGATCACATTCAGGGGAACACTCACGTGCACGCCGGCGGGCCTACAGAGGCGGACTGCCCCCCCCCCCCCCCTCCCAGAGCGGGGACAGAGAGGTGGCCTGAGGCGTGACACGACCGGGGTGGAGAGCGGCCTGGTCGGAGCTGGAGGTGAGACTGGAGCGGTGTGTGGCTGGTGCGGGGCCTCAGGCTGGGGGCACCTCGGGAAGTCCCTGGAAGAGACGCATGCAGAGACAGACGTCAGGAGGAGAGTCCGGGCGCGGGCCTGGGAGCTGTTCTGGGCGCTTGAACCCCTCCGGACGCCAGCGGCAGAGCACCTCAGAGCTGCTGGGGGAGGGACGGAGCCACGTGGCCCCTCGAGAGGAGGACTGACGAAGCGGTGGACCCGGGGTGTCCCAGACCGGTGGGGCACGCCGACCTCGCCCGGACGTTGGGGGCAGCGGTGCCGGGAGAGAGGACACGAGCAGGCCTGGTTGGGGGTCGGGAGGCACGGAGGCCCTCAGATGTGAGCAAGGTGGATTCGAGGCCCGTTATGGTCCCCCCGAAGGGCCGCCGTGACAAGACCCTAAAGGAGTTAATCGCGAAGCCCCAGGCAGGGCCTACGACCGGCGCCATGGCGTCGAATGTGGCGGGCAGCCCGCCCGGACACCCGGAGGGGTCGGAGCCCATCACCAAGTCGTTTTTGGAAGCAATGTTCACCGGTCTGCGGACGGACATCCAGAACCTCCAAAAGGAATTCGCTGCGGAGCTTCGGGAGGTGCGCAGAGATGTGGACAGTATTGGGGAACGGGTAGCTGCGCTAGAAGATAAAGGAGACGGCCGCGAGTCGGAGTTGGCGGTCCCGGCGCCATAATATACGGATCCGAGGGGTGAATACCTCGGAGGACTCGAAGGATCTCTTTACCTTCACGAGGGAACTCTTCAATCACATTTTGGAGCGCCCACTGGAGACGGAGCTGCGCATTGACCGAGCGCATAGAGTGGGCCCCCTGCGGGCCGCGGCGGCCGGCCCGGCAGATATCCTGGTGTGTGTTCAAGATTACCGCACCAAAGAAGAGATCTTGCGTAATGCCCGCCGGCAGCATACCGTGAGGTTTCGGGACCACGCACCAGTCCTATATCAAGACTTATCGGCGCTTATGCTCCATAAGCGCAGGTTGTTCAAGCCCATCACAACACACCTCCAACAACGCAACATCCGATACAGCTGGGGCCACCCGTTTCGATTGGTGTTCCGCATTGACAGTACTCTATATCAGTTGAAGTCCCTGTCGGAAGCAGCACGGCTGTTGGGGGTGACCTTACCACAGGAGGACAGTGAGGAGGACGGAGAACCGCCGGTGGCCACAAAGGCGGAACCCGGCTGGCGCCGACAGGGCAGCCGTAAGTGTTCGAAGAAACCCCCAGCGGCGGAGATCCTCAGAGGGCAGCAGGATGCATTGGAGACTGTCTCCGGCGGCGTGTGCGGCTCTCAGCCTGTGGAGGCAAGCTAATGTCTGTGGCGGGCAACCCTGCTGGATTCTTGAAGGGGTGGCTTGCGGGAGAGGGGCCTCTTGGTGGTGCTACTGTTCCTTACGCCCTTCCGATACCATCCACTGGAAAGTGGAGGACACTGGTTCTGGACTTTTGTGGTTATGATGTTGGGCTGTTTGGGGGGAAGGGGGGTTGGGGGGGGTTCGCATAGGGGATGGGGGTTCCGCGTCTGTCAGGGAGGGGAACGCAGCGGGCGGCCAGCGGGTGGGGCGGGGGGAGCGGCGATCGGTGGGCAGCTTCCGGACACAAGCGGCATCCCCAGCACGACACAGCTTACTGATCAGGGTGGGATCACATGGCGCCCCCTACACTTAAGGTACTAACACTCAATGTTCGGGGCCTCAACAACCCCGTTAAGCGTAAAGCGGTACTGTCGTGCCTTGAGAGTTCGCGGGCCGACATCTGCCTCCTCCAAGAGACCCACCTGCTCGCTCGGGACTGTCATCGGCTTCGTTCCCGCACGTTCCCGGTCCAGCTCTTTTCCTCTAGTCTCACTAAAACTGCGGGAGTTGCGATCTTGGTAGCCCAGCACTTTCGTGGGGAGGTCCTGCAGAAGGAAGCAGAGGTTAGAGGACGGCTTTTGATATACAGGTTTGCTTTGGGGGCCCTGACCTTCACCATAGGCTCCATCTATGCTCCCAATGAGGGGCAAGAGCGATTTTTGCAATCCGCACTCACGGAAATAACGGTGACGAGCGATAGGCTCATTCTTCTAGGGGGCGATCTCAATCTTGTTTTCGATAACGTGCGCGACAGGTCTTGCCAGCGTTCACACCAAACGGGGGCGATTTCCGCGGCCGGGCTTGATAGAGTGCGTGAGCTGGGGCTCAAGGATATTTGGCGCAGCTTTCACCCGCAAGATCGGGAGTATTCATATTACTCCCACGCGCATAAGACGTACGCACGGTTAGATTACCTCCTGGCGTCGGCCGCAGCTCGGGAGATGGCCGTGGCAGTTGAAATAGGAGCGATCTCCCTCTCAGACCATGCCCCGGTGCATGTCGAACTGTCGCTGCCGCCGTTGGTGCAGCCGGATAGGGTGTGGCGTCTTCGGGACTCTTTGCTGCACCGGGAGGATGTGATGCAGCAGATCACCGGGAAGATCAAGGATTTTTTTACGCATAACGGTAACGCTGACACGACCCTTGCGACGCAGTGGGCGGCGATGAATGCGGTTCTCAGGGGGGAGTTTATTGCCATAGCGGCTGCCGATAACGCTGAGCGGCGGAAAAAACGGGAGGAGCTCACACAGCAAACCAAAGAGCTGGAACAAATGCACCAGAGGACGGGCGCCCCCAGGACGTGGCGCCAGCTGCGGGCCATTCGGCAGCAGTTGAAGGCTCTCGATCAGGATAGAGCGGAATACGCTGCCCTCCGTTTAAAACATGCCTACTATACCGGGGGCGATCGATGCGGTCGCTTACTTGCGCACAAACTCCGGGAGACCCGGAGGAGGCAGGGGGTGCGCGAGATCTGCAGGGAGGATGGCACGAGAGTAACAGACGATAGGGATATAGCTGACTCGTTCCGGGCCTATTATGCAGCCCTATACAATGGGTCGGGGACGGTGGGCGACTATGGGGCGTCCTTTCTGGACTCCGTCGAGCTACCCGCTTTGACGGGGGCCCAGGCGGACCGACTAGACGGGGATATACGCCCGGAGGAGGTGATTGCTGCCATCTCCCGGTTAAAGCTGGCGAAGGCCCCAGGGCCCGATGGCTTCACCGCCATTTTCTATAAAAAATTCTGCGCTCTCCTGGTCCCCATGCTCACCCGGCTTCTCAATTCCTTCTCAGTTATGGGAGCGATTCCCCCGGACCTCTTGAGGGCTCACATAGCGGTGATCCCCAAACCGGGGAAGGACCGGACACGCTGTGGAGCGTACCGGCCCATCTCCCTGTTGAATGTGGATCTTAAACTCTACTCGGGGATCCTGGCTAGTCGATTGGCACCCTGCATGCCAAATCTTATTGATCCGGATCAGGCAGGGTTCATACCGGAACGGCAAGCCCCCGACAACACGAAACGGGTTATGCATCTGGTCGAGAAGGCCTCCCGCACGTCGGGTGAATATATGTTCCTGGCGATTGACGCCGAAAAAGCGTTTGACCGGGTCCACTGGCCCTACCTGGAGCAGGTCCTGTTGCGGATGGGGTTGGGGGAAAAGTTCCGCACTCGCATCTTCAATTGCTATAAGTTCCCGTCCGCCATGGTCCGGGTCAACGGCCACACGTCTGCTAGTTTCCCCATCACGCGGGGCACGAGGCAGGGATGCCCGCTGTCGCCGCTGCTCTTCGCGGCCTACATGGAGCCTCTGGCCCAAAAGATCAGGCAAAACCCGGGAATCTCCGGGATTAAGTTCGGGGGATACACTCATACCATCAGCCTATACGCAGACGATGTGTTGCTCTCACTGTCGAACCCTAGGGAGGCGTTACCGGCGTGCTTCGCGGATCTTGACGCCTTTGCACGGGTGGCAGGGTTCAGGGTTAATGCGGACAAATCAATGGCGCTGGACCTCTCGTTGAACCCGACCACGCGTCAGTATTTGGAGGCTTCGCTCCCCTTTCAGTGGGCTGCGGACTCGATCCCTTACCTGGGGATTCAGCTGGCCCCCACGCTCCCTCGGACGGTGACCATTAATTATGCTGCTCTGCGTCAGAAGATCCGCAGAGAGCTTGGGCAGTGGAAACACTATCCCCTCTCGTGGCTAGGCAAGATTGCGGCGGTCAAAATGACCATCCTTCCGCAGATCCTGTACCTTTTCCGCACCATACCCCTGTACCCGCCGGCGGGCTGGATTCAACAGACGCAGTCGGAATTGGCCCAATTTCTCTGGGGCGGACGGAAGCCCCGCATGAAGAGGCGATTGTCCACTCTGGCCCCCGAGAACGGGGGACTTGGGATCCCGGACCTCCAACTGTATTTTTGGGCGACGCAACTACGCTACCTGGTAGAGTGGAGTCGTTGGGAGTCAGAAAAGCATTGGTTGTTTCAGGACCAGGCGGTGGCGGCTCGACCTTTGCAGGAAATCCCATTCCTGCGGAGACAACACAGGCCCCCCAATCTCTATGCCTCCCATATTACGCGCGTTCCGATGGAGACCTGGGATCAAACTAGTGTGGCCCACGAGCTCACCACGTTCCCTTCCCCGCTCACCCCTCTGTTGGACAATCCGGATTTTTCCCCCGGTATGGTCTCGGCAGACTTTCATAGATGGAAGCCGGCTGGGTGTCGCTGTCTCTATCACATGTATGACGCGGAGGGGATTCGTCCGTTCCAACAATTCCGGCAGGACTACGATTTGCCGGAGGGGGAACGCATTCGCTATCTCCAGGTGCGACACTGGGCGCTGGACGGGAGGGTCCGCCCCGGGGCAGACAGGCGACTCTCTCCATATGAGCGGTGGCTGCTAACGCGTACCTCCGACAAGCAATTGATTACGGACCTCTATAGAACACTGCAGCGCCGCTTCACACACACGTACAATGCAGGACGGCTACGCTGGGAGAGGGAATTGGGTAGATCGTTGTCTCACGAGGAGTGGGAGGGCATATCTTACAGGGCCCGGCATTCCGCGTACCATATGGGACTCACGGATACCTTAACAAAAGTGGCGACCTATTGGTACTACACCCCAGAACGTTTACACGCAATGGATAAGAAGAGGGAGGCGTATTGTTGCAGGGGGTGTGGGCAGATAGGTACCCTGACTCATTTACTTTGGGATTGCGAGGGAGTCCGGGCGTACTGGACCCAGGTGCTTGACGAAATCGATAAGCATCTCGACACTACGATCCCGCGCTTTCCGGCATATGTGTTGCTGGGCCTCCCCAACCCTTTAACATACCCACTCAAGTCACGCAGAGGTAGGCTAATGGCCATAGCGCTGGGTTCAGCGACCCAGAACATACTTACTCACTGGCGCTCTCACACCTCACCGACTTTCACGGGTTGGCTACATCGCCTGTGGCACGTCCTAGGCATGGAGAAACTCACATTGACGCTTGCCGGGGAGGGATCCAAGTATGAGGAATTGTGGAGGCCCTTCCTGTCCCTGTTGGCCACCGAGTTTAGGGAAGTGACCTGTCCCCGCTACCTTCGATTACTGAGGCTATCCGGGACACAGAAGGAAGAATGACGACAGGGCGCTACCGGAATTACAGGAACCTTGGTTTGTCAGACGCGGAACGGAGGGAGGGGAGGGGGGGAATGGTGGGGGGGGGTCCTACTGTTTTTCTTTTGTACCACAGCATCCTTCTGGAGAGCTCTATGGCACTCCCGTGGTGGTTGGGCGCTTGCCGCAGTGTGCACTATAGAACTGAGAGACTTAAGCACCCACCGGAGTTTGCACGGACTGCTATTCATGTTTCTAGCTGTGGTATTTGTTATGGAATGTCTTGAAATGCCAATAAAAGATTTAAACATAAAAATCATCACAGTAATTAAGTTGACTTTTATCACTTGATTCCAAGTACTGACCCAGGACTGAATCTAGGATCCAGTCCTGGAATTCCAAAAGTAATCCTTAAAGTAATCTGTGGCAAATAACATGAAACTTCCATTGAACTCCCATTGAACTCAATGCATTATTGTGTTTAAAATAGTGTTGCCTATTGCAACCACTTGTAACTGTTTACAAAAGTCAATTGCATATTGCAAAAGTATTTATATAAAGCATCTCATTCTGAGAAAGTATATTTTAATTCCAATTGTTGGTTCTAAAATAAAACAAGCATATATTTTTTATATATAAACCATTGGCCTAGAGTTCAGTGATTGAGTGTGTGAGACCATTTGCTGACTGAGTGTGTACAACAAATGCTTTACACTGTCCTCTGATACTGCCTTACTGCTCGACCAAGCTACCACTTTAGAGAGTAAGGTTATGTCTAACTTTAGCCTCTGCCAAGCCTCTGGGGACTGTGGACTCTGTACACCCTGTACCTATTTGGGAACAGTATATACAGAGCCACTTTCTCACAATATCCCATCACAATTCCCTCACTCTGTTCCAAACTTCGACAAGTAGCAGCTACTGCTTTCAAGCACCAAGGTAAGGCTACAGCTACTGGGTCTAGCATTGATGAGAAATATGCACTTGGTCTCCTCAGTTTTCCATGCTTCTGTATTAGAACAGAAAGTGCACATCCATTCCTCTTACTGCAATACAACTCGAATTCCTTTTCATAATCAGGCATACCTAATGCAGGTGCTTCACACAACCCATCTCTCAGTCGTTTAAAAGCTGCCAATTCCTCTTTGTTCAAATCAATGCGGTCTCTCACATCACTTCTTGTCAAGCGTACTAAAGGCTTTGCAATCAGGGAGAAATTGCTAATCCACTGACGACAGTATCCAACCATTCCAAGAAACATTCTCCCCTCTCTTTGAGTCATGGGAGCTCTCATTCCTTTTATGATCCTGATTCTGTCTATTGTTATCTTTCTCAGTCCTTTTTCAATATTATGGCCTAAATAATGTACTTCTTTCTTGCAAAATTGTAACTTTGATGGTGACACTTTAAGTCCTCCATCAGCCAAATGATTCAGCAAGGCTATAGTGTCTATTTCGCAAGCTTCGCGAGTTTTCAACGCCACAAGAAGGTCGTCGATATACTGGACTAACACTGAATTTTCAGGCATCTCTAGACTTTCCAATGATTTTTTCAATATCTGATTAAATATAGTTTCTGTATACCCCTGTGGAATTCGGCACGTTCAACAAAACGCAAACATTTGCTGGCTGTCATGGTGCAATGGAATGGAAAAGAAAGCATGGCATAAATCAATCACAGTATACCATTCTGCATCATGGGGAATCTGATACAAAATCATAGATGGATTTGGTACAACGGGACAGCACGATACAACAATTTTGTTTATCTTTCTCAAATCTTTCACTATCCTGAAATTTCCATTAGGCTTTTTCAGTCCCATAATCGGGGAATTACATGGACTACTCATCATTTCTCGCAAAATGCCTTGTTTTATCATCTTTTCAATCACAGGAGTAACTCCTTCAATTATCTCAGGTGTCAGTTTCTATTGAGGGACATTTGGATAGCTTATTCCTTCCTTCACTGCTATTTTTACTGGGTCTGCATTTCTCTTTAGTCCCACATCTTCTCCTGTAAAATCCCAGACTTCTGTTATTACAGTTTGTTTCAATTCTTTTGGTAATTCATCATAGTTAAATACAGAAAGGCTTCAGTAACCTCAGTTTCCCTGTTTGCCATAGTCATTTTATACAGCACATCTTCATCAGGGGTTTCAAATGCTATCCCATCAGGGGTACAGAAAATGGTGCAATTCATTTTGCACAGAAAATCCCTACCTAGCAAATTCACAGGACTTGTATCACACACAACAAAGCGGTGCATTTCAGAGAATTTCCCTATACTAACTTTCACTGGTTCTATAAGATAAGTTCTAATCTGTCTGTTGGATACACCAACTACTTGAATCGTTTCATCCGAGAGAGGAAGATTCTTAACATCAGCTGACCTAACAGTTCATCGAGTAGCACCAGTATCAACTAAGAAAGTAATACTTTCTTCATTTATTTTCCCATCTACAAATGGGCCTGTCTGGTCTACTTCTGTATTTCGTCCTGTATTATTCGCTTGTTCAGCTAACTGAGCTTCCTGACTTACTGCCACCTTTACTTGTGCACACATAGCTTTCTCTTTTAATTTACGCTGTTTGCCTTCAATTTCATCACTGAAATATTTTGCATGTCTCAATACTTCATCTATTTTCTTGTTTTGCCAATCTACAGTATGTTGTTTGATAATTTCACTAATTTCTGGACGTAAACCATATACAAATCTGTATACAAAATGACTCAAATCCTTTTCACACAAACTCTCATCGCCACTAAACTGTTTAAAGGCCAAAATCAAACTTTCGTAATATGCATGTACCGATTCCTTACTTTCCTGATGAGTTCTGTCAATTTTCACCCAATCTGTCTCTTTGGGAGGTACTTTATTTTTCAGAAAGGCAATAACCTGTTCATATTTCTTCATAACCTCGGGGTCGGGTGCTCCTGTTTTTGAAACCCTAGGGTATTCCTGTGTTGGCCAATTTATCATAAGTTTGCACTCTGCCCATAAATCTGCAGGTACTATTATGTCAAATAGACTGTTTAGATCAATCCATAATACTTTAGACAATTTCACAAATCTGTCCACTTGCCTGTACCACTCGACGGGCTTCTCGCGTAGTCTAGGGAAATCATTTATAAATGACAGAATATCTTGTCTAGTCCATGGAACATGTACATATCCTCCTCCGGGAATCTCTCTCATGGGGCATTCTGTTACTACCTTTTCCTTTTCTCTCACGGGGAACACTGCAAATGTTTTATCTGGGGTATCATCTCGTTTTCGGTACCACCTGCTTCTCCATTTATCTACATCTCCCCATTTCCTCAACAAAATAATTATCTCCTTAATCTGACTGATTCGTCCTGTGGTATTCAAATTTTCGATATCTTTTTCAGTAAAATCTTTTCAATATGGTTTTTGTAAATCCTTCACATTTTCAATATCTATACCCATTTCATTTGCTACTTCTTCTAGTCTTTCATGCAGATTCTTTGCTCTCCATGTTACACTTTTGCACAGAAACAGTAATTCCTCATTCTGATAAGTTTTTAACTTCTCTGTGGGAATAGTTCCTACTATTAACTCTTCTAGTACCATTCGTAATTTGGCCACATCTATTGATTGGGATTCTTTGTCTTTTCTCTGCAAACTTCTGAACCATTCGCTCAATTATTCGGAAGTTGGACCTACTGGTTTTTCTACATTACTTCGTTCTATGTCCCTTTGAGTTTCTACTACTGATTCCACTGTCATTGTATGTCTTTCTGCTATATTTTGACCTATAAATGGATTATTGGAAACGTTTGGCTCAATTATATTCATTGTCTGTCTCCATGGATTTTCATTTTGGCTCTGCTTTGGCTTTTCAGTCTGTTTATTACTGTTATAAGGAACTGTTAAACAATGTTCACTATCTTTCTTTTTATCAAAAATAGGCATCACAGGACCTATAGTCACTGGAACAGTTACAGCTTCTAAATTTTTGGTCAATTCTCATATCTTTTCAGTTACCTCTAAAGTTGTGTTAGCTAATTCTGCCGAATTTTCACCATTTACTTTATTATGCGATTTTCTCTCTACCTCTCTAATGGAATTATTTTTCCCTAATTCCTGAGACACTGGTTCTGTCTTAATGATTCGTAAGGTTTCTCTCATTGGGGCACTTGGTGTCAATATTTCAGATTCTGGTTGATACGGAGGTGGATTTTTATAAAACATGTCATCAAGAACATCATCCTCCGATTCATGCACTCCATACCCTCCTGATTCTACATTATGTCTCGTTTCCGTGCATTTTCTACCTCCAACTTCTTCAGCAGTTTTTACAGGAAACAGACCTTCAGTCATACTTGCATTCCACCACCTTCTCATTCTCTCATCATGAGTGTCATGCCTATATCTACCGAACATGTACTTCTACCTTCCGCCACTCCTCTGTCTTTCTCTGTCATGCATTTCATCTTCCCATTCTGTTAGCGCTTCCAACTGTGTTGGTCTAGGTCTTGGTTCTAGATTCATAATTTTCTCTCTCAAATTTCTCAAAACTGCTAAATTAAACTATCCGTGCTCTGGAAATGCCAAACCTCCATCATTTTTAGTGTATTTTACCCATTATCTAACCAAATACAAGTATGATATCCGTATTTCGCAACCATAAAGGAGGCGGGAGTTTTCGGTGGGGGAAGTAATTGCCCTTCCCTAGTCACAATCGGTTTGTTCTTTTTAAACCACTTCTTAATTTTCCAAAACCAGGACTTTTTCTCCTTTTCTGGTGGATCGTAATACATATTTTCGTTCTTCGTGTATCGCTAATCTTTCCTTATGACTGTACCATTGTTCTAACCAATCGTAGCGCGACTCACACTAACGCACCAATCAGCAACGTCTACGTCACCCTGTAATTCTCCACTCCTAGCGCGGCATACACTAGTACATCACTCGAGGGCGTCTACGTTTCTCACTGACTAGCCAATCCCAGCGCGGTCTTCCTGACGTCAGCAGTCGCTGCTCTTACTCCGGCTTCTACTGACCCCTCCTTTACAAAATGCTCTCTGTAAGCTTTTTACGTTCTTTAAATTCACAAATCTGTTAGTAACGACATAAAAGCACCACCATCATCTGTTTCGCTAACCAAGGATAGTCAAAGACCTTTCTCACAAGAATTCCGTCTTTCCCGAGAGCAGCGCTTACCTCTGCCCTACTACGAAATGGTTACTTCCGTTGATAAAGTAGCACATCCCTCTACCTTACCCTTCTAACAAGCATCGGCTAACCGATTCTCCAGAATTACGACACCTAGTTGGAGACGCAATGCTCCTGAGAAATAAAACCAGAGTTTCGCAATTATCCTAAATGCTATTTCATTCATTTTTTTTTTTTTTTTTTTTTTTTTAAACAAACTTTATTAGGTCACAGAACACAATGCAGTCAATCCCCGTCCCCCATAGTCCTCCCCCCAGCCAAATCAGGACATCTTGCAATAATCACCCCGGCACATAAGCTACCTCTGTACAGCATTCACCCCAATAATGTCCGTGCTACTAGGTAGTGCATCCACAGGAGTAATCCACCATGAGTGTGCGAGACAGCTAAAACACCCCCACCCCATCTCCCAACATCCCCCCCAACGAGCCCCTCCTCCCTACCCACCCACCCAAGCCTGTCGCCCGTACCTATCAGAAGTACATGTACATCAAAACCTCAGCCACCACCCGGCACCCAGCAATCCCAACAGACAGTACCGCAAGAGCAGAGGGGGGAAGCCCTGTATAGTGCACTCAAGGAACCGGGGTCCCGTCATCCCCCACCGGATCACCCCCATCCCCCATAACCGAACCTTTGAACAAGTCCAGGAGAGCCATCCATGCCCGGGCCCCTTCGTGCGATCTTTCATTGTCACTGCGTCGAGCCAAGCACAATCTATAAGTCCCCTCACTTCCCGCCCATTTCTCCATTTCCCTAGCCCACCGTAAGAAATTAGGGCCCTGCCGCGCCTTCCAATGAGAAGTAATCTCCCGCTTGGCCAGGACCAGCCCTAGATCAATAAACCTACTGGTGATCTTAGTCTTTGCTGTGTGCGGAAAGCCATGTAGCAAGCAGACCCCCGGGCCTACCTCCAAGTCCCTCTCTGTCACCGTCAGGAGTAGCGTCGCCACTTCCTCCCAAAACCCTGTCACCTGCGGACAGTCCCAGAGCATGTGTAGAAAAGTCGCTCCACTATAACCACATCGGGGGCAAGCATCTGGCCCACCAAAGTACTCAGCTATCTTGTGAGGGGTAAGGTATGCCCTATGAAAGATATAAAACTGTATAAGCTGGAAGCGTGCATTTCGTGTACACTTCCAAGGACGCTCCATGATTTCCTCCCAGTTTTTGTCCGTAAGAGGCGCTCCCAGATCCGCCTCCCACTTGACGCGCAGGGCAGCCAGGGGTCGCCGCATATCACCAGTAATCCGCCTATAAAGGCAAGTCACCGCCTTATAGACACCCGCTCCCATCACTACATACTGACAGGCAAGAGATGTGTCCGGCTCCATCATCCCCTTCCGCCAGTGCTTTCTGACGGCCGCAGTCAAGGCTGCATGGAATAGGAAGTCCCCCCGCGGGAGATCATGCCGCTCCCTAAGGTCGTCAAAAGGTAGCAGGTTACCATCCTCATACAAGTCTCCCAATGTCATAACTCCCGCCTCCTCCCAGGCCAATAACCGGTTCCAGTCTCCCCCGTGGGGTAGCGCCTCACACATTCGCAACGGGATCTCGGGTGCATAGGGAATAATCACACGCGCCCTCCTAGCCAACCGCGCCCAGCATTGTCGAACCACCCTCAAGTCCGGAGGAAGTGAGGCATTCCTCATCGGCACCCGGAGCAGCACGCACGATAATTGGGACCAGCTCGGATCCGCCCCTCCCTGTTCTTCCGGACGCCTGATGTGCCCCGCCACCCACTTCATGAACCACTGGAGCTGCGCAGCATGGTAATAGGACTCCAGGTCCGGCAACGCAAGGCCTCCCTCACTCCTAGGACGCTGTAGAGTAAGCAGCGCTACCCTCCGTCTCCCCGCACCCCAGATGAACCCCGTAATCAACGAGGTCAGCTGAGCAAATCGCTTTCCCGGAATCCAGATTGGAAGAGTCCCAAAGTAATAAAGAAATCTGGGCAAAATCACCATTTTCACTAAGGCGACCCTGCCGGCCACCGACAATGGGAGAGTGCCCCAAAACTCAAAGCAGGTTTTCGCCCCTCTTATCGCTCGCCCCACGTTACCCTCTAACAAATCAGCGGGATCATGATAGATCCTGGTTCCCAAGTAAGGCAAACACCGGGATTCCCATGGGACATCCCCCTGGCGTAGCAACCCCTCTGGGCCCGTGGGAAATAGGCAAGACTTGGTCCAATTCACCCGGAGTCCCGCCACCCTCCCCAGCGTCTCCAGCAAACCCCGCGCCCCCTGTAAGGCCTCCCCAGCATTCGGCAAGAAGAGCAGTAGGTCATCCGCATATAATGCTATGTGCTGCTCTCGTCCCTCGACCAGTAGCCCTGGAAAATACCGCCCCAGCCTAGCATGAGCGGCCATGGGCTCCATTGCCAGTGCAAATAATAAGGGGGACAGCGGGCACCCCTGTCTCGTTCCCCGACCGACCGCGCATGCACTAGATATCAAGCCCCCCGTCCGCACCCTAGCAGTGGAAGCACTATAAAGAAGCGCCGTCCATTGAACAAAACGTTCCCCCATCCCAAAAGCCCTCAAGACATCAAAGAGGTAAGGCCACTCCAGGCTATCGAAAGCTTTTTCAATGTCGACCGCAAATATGCAGGCCTCCTCCTTGTCATAGGAGTCAGAACCCAAGATGCGCATCAGTCTGCGTACATTCATTGCAGTATTGCGGGTGGGAATGAACCCAGCCTGATCCTCATGGATCAGTTGCAACATATGGGGCATCAATCGACTAGCCAGGATACGACTCAAAATCTTGTAGTCGAGGTTGAGCATCGCCAGCGGCCTATATGAGGACCGTTCCCAAGCAGGTTTACCCGGCTTAAGAAGAGGAACTATGAGGGCTTCTCGCGTGGTAGCAGGGAGGGTCCCTTCTCGGCGCGCCCCATTATACAGTGCCACCAAGCAGGGTACTAGCACATCTGCATACGCTGCATAGAACTCGATGGGGAGTCCATCGGTGCCCGGGGTCTTGTTCCTAGCCATGTGCTTTATGGCACTACGTACTTCACCCGCTTCTACATCCCGACCCAGCGCCTCAGCATCTGCCGCCACAAGTTTTGGGAGCCCCGCACCCGGCAAAAATTCTGTATCTGTTGGACAACCAGGGCCCGCCCCACTCCGATATAGCTCTGCGTAGTACTGTAAGAAGTGGTCATTGATGCCTTTTTGGGTGTATAGTACCTCCGTACCCTGCCCCCTCAGTTCTGCTATCGGGGTCCCCCTGCGGGCCGGATTGGCCAGCCAGGCCAGCAATGCCCCTACCTTATCACGTTCCGCATGCGCCCTGTCCATGTAAGCTTTATAGTCAAAACAACGCAATTTCTCAATCTGGACTGCTAGCTCTTCCCGAGCCTCAAGAAGCCCCGCCTGTTCTTCCGGGCGCTCCGGTCTCAACCTTTCCCTATCGCGCACCCGCCGTTCTGCCGACTGGACATCCTGCAGTAACACTCTGCGTACTCCCACCACCTCACCAATGCATCGCCCCCGAACCACAGCCTTAAAGGCGTCCCATTCTACCACCAGGGATGACGCTGTACGGGCGTTAATTCGAAAATAGTCCTCTATAGCTGATCCAATGGTGGCACGAAACACCGGATCCTCCAGCGTGTCAGGCCTAAGCCGCCACGTGGGAATAGCCGGCCGATCCCGCAACCAGTGTAGGACTGTCAGCAAAGGATTATGATCCGAGGTTGTCCGGGCCAGGTACTCACTGTGCACCATTGCCCCATGCACATCAGGGGAGCTAAGGATCGAGTCTAGGCGAACATGGAGATCGTGCATTGCAGAGAAATAAGAATAATCCCTCTCCCCCGGGTGATGCGCTCTCCAGGTATCAGTCAGTCCCCACTGTCTCTGCCAATCCTTCCGGACCTCTGCCATCCTACGCACAGGGGAATCAACAAGGGGGGGATGGGAACGGTCCATGCAAACATCCGTGATGCAATTAAAGTCACCCCCCAGGAGAACCGAGCCAATCAGCAAGGGGGCCAAAGCCCCAGAGAGACGCGCAAAGAAGGAAGCCTGGTCTGTGTTGGGGGCATAGACACTTCCTAGCACAATATCCCTACCATCCAGTCGCCCCGTCACTATCACGTATCTGCCTTCTGGGTCAACCACCTGCCCAGTGGATTGGAACGGCACCCCCGCCCGCACCCAGATCAACACCCCTCTGGCATAGGCTGAATATGTGGTATAGAACACCTGTCCCCGCCACCTCCGCTGCAGTGCCAGCCCCTCCTGCTTGTTCAAGTGAGTTTCCTGGAGCAGAGCTATCTGCACCCCTCGTCGCCGAAGGTAGGCATGTATCTTATGGCGGCGAGACATACTATGCATCCCCCTAATATTCCAAGAGAGACACTTAATCCCTACGGCGGCAGCCATGACACGACAGCATTAGCACCATGCATCCAATTTCCCCTTGCGCTAAATGCTATTTCATTCATGCACTTTCACACAGAAAATGTAGTTCATCCACTCAGAATTCTGTCTTTCCCGAGAACAGCGAACAGTCTGTCCTACCACAAAATGATGACACTCGTTAACAAAGTAGCACTTCCCATTACTTTATCCTTCTAGCAAGCTAAGGGAACACCTACTACCTTTCCAGTGATAAGCGTTATCAGAGTACCTTCTGGACTCCTGTTACTTAAGACCAAAATTTCACAGGTGACCTTCGCTACCATACACTCCTCTCATTCCAGAGAATATCTCTAACGGCAACATACAACGATGTCGCCGAATCTAACACAGACAATGCGTCGTTCGACTTCAATCGTCACACGTTTCCCCTGTGTGCCTACAGGGCAACAACAATTCCGTCTTTCCCGAGAACAGCGCTTACCTCTGCTCTACTACGGAACTGTTACAAACTTCCGACTTCCTACATCCCAGAAGTCGTGCAAATCACATAGAACGGATGTATGACGTAACAACGCGAGTCATTACAACGCGTGCAGTTACATAGAATTTGTTACAACGAGTGCGATGTTACTACGCTATGCCATTACAACGCAAGTCTTTACATCGACTTGCGCTAGATGGCGTGCTAACATTAGAAAAGCGTAATTTACTATTCCAACTCCAGTCCACTTAACAGTAGGGAAGGTGTTGGGATAGTAAACTACACTATTTGTAATGTTAGCACGCCATCTAGCGCAAGTCGATGTAAAGACTTGTGTTGTAATGGCATCGCGTGGTTACATCGCGTTCGTTGTAACGACCTCGATGTAACAGCATCGCGTTGTACTGAATGCGATGTAAACGATGTTTCCCACATAGAACTCAACGCGACTCAACATAGAGTGTTAATACATAAACCAATCAATAATTAATAAGCAATGTACAAGCAATAATCACCAAACCAAAACAATAAAAACCATAACTCTGCTACCAGAAAAACTGATGCAGCGCGGAAACCTGGGTAACGGGAATCAGAACAAAACCCCGTACCAAAATCCTCCTTTTGTCACAGACCAACTACCACACTAACACATTCACTCATACATTCATTGGTGGGGCCCATAACACCAACACTCACGCTTCACTTCTCACTGGTCTGCACTTACAGGAGAGATAAATGTTCCAAGCGCTGACATGAAAGGAATACCTTATAACCTATAAAGAGAAAATTATTTACATATCTATACACTAATATCCTTATCTTCTACACATCTTAAACCTAAACATTAAGATACTTCTCCCACGTGATCAATGGATCATTTAGTTGGAATGGAGTGATGATTTTGTCCTCACTATGACACACTCAAAGATCCTGACCTATCCCCTCTCAATAAACGACCAAACACATGTCTTGTTAATCAATATTTTTGTTTATTTAATTAATGCAAGAATTTAATTAATCGTTACGCAAATCACAGAACACCATATTTACCTAATCTGGTTATCAGTCGTCCTCTAAGTCATCAAATGTGGTCGTCAATTTGTCAGAAATTGAAAGTTCTTCATGCAGCACACTACAGTCCCAAAGATTGGGTCAAGGACCAGAGACGTGCAAGCATCGATCAGTGCCCATACATTTTAGGAAGTCTTTAGTTCATCAAGAAATTGGGCAGCAATTTAGTCTGTCAAAGATTCAGGACCGCAGCAGTCTTGTCGCGTCACCGTCGTCTCCGTCAGCATTGAAATACGCAATTTAGCAGCAGCTCCTTTTCCCTCTCTATTCTACCGTCTTTTATAATAAAAGTAAGGTCCAAAAGATACATTTTTAAAGATTTGGGCATCATCCATTGGTCAGTTAAGATCGTCCGGTGAAGTTTCACACAGTTCATAAGGTTATGTCACCAGACATGATCCATCCGGTTCCTTGCATAAGTCCTTTGTTTGAATATTTGGCGAGCATCCCATCGTGACCTTGCTTGGGCACAAAGTCTAGGGTCATATCGAGGCCACTGGTACGTGTGGTGGCGCAGGCGCACTTTACCCGAAACCTCGTGGAATGGTGGCCATTGCGTCAAGTCAGTCAGGCGGCCATCTTGATTTTAGGCCCAAAGGATAACTTAAGTGAAACAAACACAAAAAAGAATTAAAACATAGAAATAACGAATAAAATGTTAAACCCTCACTAATTCCCGTATGTGCTTGTAATTATCTAGCGTATGGTGACATTTAAAGCGTTTATATTCACCCATTGATGTCATCTGGTGCAACATATGATAACGTCACAAAAGCAACATTTATCATGCAATATTCTATTTTTCTAGTATTAGTATGCGTACGTATGTTAATTTACAAATTATTTTAGCCATGCAAAGTGCAAATGCCACATGTATTTCGTACATTAGTAATGTTGATTAAACTTCATGCAAACACATTAATAATATTACAATTAATAGATTATTCTAATTAGTATAAACATGCAGAATAGGGGGGGGGGGTATACAAAATGTTGTACTACCCGCTCCATCTATATGTTGTCTAAGATCACACCCAGAGTGAGTGTGTTCTTGGGATTCTGTCTCACCATATGCTCATCCAACTGCTACACTATCTCATTCTGAGTGGGCCATCTTGCATACGACAGTAAGTCACTTGTGAGCAAAATGGGTTGCTGCAGGGGCACTGGATTCCTCCGCACCTATTGCACTGATGATAAACATGCATGTGGAGAGGGTCATACGTGTATACATTGCAGCAGTAGATTGCTAAACAAATTTTTAGTCAACAATGGAAAAATGCCTCTCTGCCGCTCAGGGGAGGATGGCACACGGTGTCATTCAGACCTAGGCATCTTGTCACAGCTCTAAAGTAAAATAGCGATTGGTTTGGTAAAGTGCTCATTGATCTTGCGTTCACCATTCCCATGCCTGCCTTTACTCAATCCTGAATTATCTGTAACTGTTTCCATTCCTCCACTCCCTGTATATATCTCCACTCCACCCTGGAGCCCCTACCAGACCTCGCTCACTCCTTTCGTTCCCTCTGCTGTGTTCCCATCTAATCCCACGTAACTGTGCAGCGTGAGGGGCGAAATCTACTTAAAGGTCTTGATTTATTTTTTCATGCCACTTACAAGAAAGCTTAGTTTCTAAAGAGGGTGTTGTATACCTGGTCTTCCGTAGCAGCATCACTTATTTTCTACTTTACGTTGAAGCTGGCAGCTGGTGGATCACATGACTTGCATTCCTTTATATAGTTCTTTGATCTTTGTGACTGGGGGTGAATGTTTGCATTGTTCAGCATTCCATCCACCATTTGTTCATTTGCTTTTGTCGCCCTAAATGGTAAGCTTATGCCTGGATGTGGGTCCCGTGCTCACTGCGCCACTGGATTCAGGCTAGCCTGGCTGATGAGGGATGTTGCCCCGAAACTGGTCCCAGGATGCTTCTTTACGGTCCAGGGAGGACCTTGCTTGGCGGTTCGGGCTGGACTGTTCCCACAAGGAACAGGGTCAAGACTGATTTGCATATGGCTGGGTCCAAACTGGGGTGGCGTGGTGAGCAAAAGAACGATGGATTAAACCCAGTTCTTTGTGACTGGGGTTGAATATTTGCACTGTTCAGCATTCAGTCCGTCATTTGTTCTTTTTGCTTTTGAGTTGCATGCAGACTTGTGATGTAAAACGTTGTAAATAGCAGCTGTTGATACTGCCTAACTGCTTGGCTTAACCTTGGCACCAGAATGTTACCACAAAGGAGAATATAACAACCAAATATTGGGCAGAGGATGTGGTCTGCCGGCTAGATTGCCCCTCGGGGTCGCGTCCACATCCTGTGATTCTGGGCAAATCACTTAATCTCTCCGTGTCTGAATGTGTCTTTGTGTAACGTAACCTGTGCTCATGTAAAGCGCTCCAATACCTTCGGGTCGAGTTCGCGCTATATAAATCTGCATTAAAAAAAAAAAAATGTCAGACACTTTAAACATGCTTATTTCAAAGTGGAATGCTCTGCTAAAACAATTTCCATTGATTTAAGTCGGAAAAAAATGATTAATAGTAAAATTAATTGCTGCAATAATGTCGCTAAATTTAAATTTTTGTGCCTCGAAATATCAATTATTGTGCTGCAAAATTTGCAAATCTATTCTGCAATATCCTAGTTGGGGGGGGGGGGGGGGGGCGGCGGAGCGTTGTGTTTTATTAATGCAATCTGTCTGGCTGCCTGGGTTTTATTTGTTGGGTTGTTCGTCTATGTATGTATGTGTTTATGAGGGGTTTTATGTAACTCAGGCGACACCAGAGCGTTTTACAGTTGACAGAATATCGGAGGAGCACACATTGTTTAGACGATTGCATTGTGTGAGTAAAATAAGAGGGTTAGTGTACACCCTAGCTCCGTGTTTTAGTGTGTATTTGCGGCGGCTGTAAATTGCGTTTGCTTTTCGATGTTCGAAATGAATGCTGGAAAGCGTCACTGCGGGGTCCGTGAGGAGCCTTCATGGTAAGGGGCAGCCCCTCGGGTTTGATGACTCTTGTCTGAGCCTGCGCTCGCTCTCTTGAAATCCCCTTCGCCGCTGGGGTCCAGGGCATCCCTGTGTCATGCAGCCTCCGGGGATAGGAGGTGAACAGAAACGAATGGGTGTGGCATTTCCTTTTAATTGGAGTACTTACGCCGCGTGGCCCAAACGTCGGGCAATATCTCTGACGCGAACGGGTTGCGTGCGTCCTGCGCGCGGCCGCTGGCAGTGACGCAGAGGTGGGCGAAGAGGGTAAAGTGAGCGCACTTACAAGAAGGGAATGCAATGCATCGGCCTCTCCTCGCCTGCAAGGGGTTGTAGAGGAGGCTTCTTTCCACTTATTCTTTTTTTGCGACCTAGAGTTTCCAGTCTTGCAGTGTCTTGGCTTCTTGACCTCTAGGTACACCTTTAAGAATGTCCCTGAAACATTTCTCGTTCGGACCTGTCAGTGTACAGTGGAGGGCAGATGTGCAAAAAAGCATCTCTGTTTTAGCACGGCTCGTAAAATTACTTCTCGATATGGTCAGTGAAATAAGCCTCGCTTAAAATGTGGCGCTTTTAGCAAGACAGTGGATAGAGCGCTTTTACCCATCCTTACTATGTCCGTATTGTTTGTGAACAAGTGTTCCACTTTTAGCACGACGGGCCACTTAAGTTTTGAAAATGTCATTGTGTAAATTAGATCTGCCCCTTGACAGTCTCTGTACGAATGCCCCCATTGTAAGTTGAAATGCTGGTGCATTATGTGTTAATACGTGCAGATCAGCAGTGTTGTATAACTAGTTGGGAGTCACTGTCATCTACTCCTGGCCCATCGGTTCTGCAAATTCCCTTCGGACTGAGACGTCTGCAAGGCTGGGCCTCTTTTGCTGATGTGGCAACACGTGTGTTGTAACAGCAAGTGGGAGCTGTACCGTAGAGTTTAGAACAGCTGTTGGCAGGTCCCTCTCAGCTGTAGCATTGGTGGTTCAGTGGTAGAATTCTCGCCTGCCACGCGGGAGGCCCGGGTTCGATTCCCGGCCAATGCATCAACTGCTCTTTTATGTATTTTTAGTTTCTTTACATCAGCACCTCCAAACAGAAATTCCGGTGAAAAGTGTAATGCTATTTGTTTTAACAGACTTTAAAAAGTTATATTATTTCTAGACACTTAAGTGAAGTGAAAAAGCTTCTGGGTCCACGTCCCTTCTAGACGTCATCATACTTATCCTCTCTACTCCCGACGAGGTGTTGTAATATCTCTGGTTATCTTTGGTATTTACACCAGCCAGTCATATTCTTGCCATAAATTGCATCAAGTTTCGATGCCTCTTGTACATAGAGAATATTAATAGTATTAGGAAACTGGAGTGAAGGAAATAGATACCTGTAGACTAGAGGCTGGGCTGGCAACAGGTAAACAGAACATTTCGGTGGCGGGGGAAGGGGGGGGGGGGGGTAGTCCTTCGTGCTATTTTTTTTAGAGGATGCAGAGAGTATTCTTATTCTAAATGATCCATGCATGAAGCCTGCTATAATGACTTTATATGACATTTTCGGTAACAAGACCCCCATTTTACTTCATAATCACTAGGGTGTGGCAGCAGGATGCTGGAATACATGTTTTATTATGTTAAGTGTATTTATAAAGTGCACATTTTGCCAGTAGTGTGTGCTCGCATTGATATTCAGGTCCAGTACCTCCTCGCCCTTCCTTCAAGGATTACAACATTGTCCCAAGTCGGACTGCTGCATGAGGTGTAACGTCGTTGTGGTCCGGCTGGTGTTTGCATTGGCGGTCTTGTAATGATCAGGTTATGGATCTGCACTGTTGTCATATATCACCAGCAGTATTGCCAAAGTGTCTGGGTGCTGTGTGTGTTATTTAGATTTCCCACTGGCCAACACATTGGCATCCATTTTGAAAAAGAGACCCTCACGGTTGAAGTTGCAGACCTCTTTGGCTAACACTGAGCAGCAGGTCAATACTAAGGCATTCTTCAATGTCAATGGCCCCATTGCTTCCTCCGCATTCTCTTACTCTTCAATGTCCGCTAATGAGATACCATTTGCAGATGTTAGAGACCTCGGAAGCGCAGGACTTGTTCATCTTCATCAGACAGACGTCTCTCAAGGACAGATGCTGGACTACTATGGAGCCAGTTCAGAACCTGTTTCCTCATTCTGCAGGCAAAGGGCGCACCAGGAGGCAGTTGTCCACTCCCTCAATGGGGTGGGGATAGATTTCTCTGATTTATAACACCTGGCGCCTCCTATGAATAGTAGATTAAGCCCTCCATGCCTTTGTGTTCAGATGGTCATGTTTTTTTTTAAAGTGAATAACGGATTGAAGATATCTGCCACTCGGAGCCAAACAATAGTGTATTTTGAAATATGGGGGCTCCATCAGCAGTTATTCAGTGCAAGAACTAGGTGGTGGATTTCCAATAGCGTGCCACACAGTTTTTCCATCTATGTGCTTCTGCTAGGCCCAGTCCCTTGAGACAGCTGAATGTATGTATGTATGTATGTATGCATGTGGTTAGAGCCGGCCTTTGCTAGGATAGAGCCGTGGGCGTGGACGGAGAGAAATTTAGCGCCTTCGCTGATGGTAGTGAATTTAATGAGGCAGCAGTGGGTTGCTTTTGTATTCACTGCTCAGTACCTGGCTGAGTAGGAACTGGCCCCTGGACACAAACATACCCGTACCTCCCCCTGAACACAAACATACCCAGACCCAGACCCATACCCAGCTCACCTACATCACCGATGGCTTAGCTCTCTCACGCAGATGATGGTTTTGTTGATGTGTGCCAGCAGAGGTTAGAAGGTGAAGGGAGGGCCAAAAAGGGCACCTAAGGTATTTAAAAAATATATCCTGCTATATGTTAATGAAGGACTAAAATCACTTTAAAACTGGCAAATCAGACAGAAACGAACAGGCCGGGACAAGGGCAAGGCTGGAGCAATACGAGAAAGGTGCTGCTGTTGGCATAACCTTAATGCACACAGCTCGATGTACCCTTCAGAAAATTGGTGCCCTGGGCCCAGCTCGTCCATGCTATAAGCTGGCCCTGTATGTGGTATTTCTATTGCGCAAATCTAGTCAAACAGCCGGAAAGCTCTGTAATTTTCCACTTCCTGTGCTTACCTTGGTAGGCTGGGCAGGCAGAGATGTGTGGTCATTTGGGCTCAAGGTTTCTACGACATAAGAGGTCAGCAGTGCGCTCTGAGTGGAGGCTGCGTGGTGTGAGACTCTCATGAGACTTGCAATGGTGGCAGACATTTTGAATTCCCGAAGTACAAGTTGTTCATGTTTCAGGGCGTTTCTTGCTAGGCACTCGAGATACTTAGTTGCTGCAGCCGGGCTATTATTGCCTGAGACTGGAACTCAAAACTCAAAAAATCATCCCCTGGAGTTTACTACGACTTTCTAGATGCGGAGAGGTGTTCTAGGACAATTCTTGATATCAAGGAGTTAGACTTGATATTTAAACAGTCTTTCTGGAGACTTCTATTCTAGGACCAGGAACTCTATCTTTGCACTTGTTGTTCCAAGAGAGGAATGAAAAGGAAACTCCCTTTGTACAAACTTTGTTTTCCTTTCTTTTAAATCACTTACAGTATTAAACACTGAAAAAGGTGGCAAAGTGATTGTTGTGAGAACTTGCAATGTGCATTTATTATACTGCACTTAATAAACAAACTTGTTACATTGAGAATCAGTCAGAGCATGGAGTGTATTTACTTAATACTGAAGGTAGTTATGTACAGTAAAACATGTGTTTGAGTTCAGTTTAATATTCCACATATTCTAGAGATTCTAGTCATATTTCAGCTCTAGAAAGTGTTAGAGTTTCATCCAGCTATAGAGTTAAAAATACAGAGATGGTCGCTAGGTAGATCCTAAGTCAAAGTGGGAAGAGTGAACTGGAGTAAGAATGATGACATGATATAGAACTGATTCTTTACTTTAGAACTCAACCCTTTTGAAATGTATATTGAGCCCTTCTGTAAGAAAAGGCACAGGGAAGAATTCTGCATCTCTTTTTAGTCCCATTGTCCTCAACCCGCGCCTGTTGCTGTTAATCAACATAGTATTGTTTGTATGTTTGGCAGTGGGTTCAGGCAAGTGAGGAGATCTACATCACTCATTTTGGAGTTCTCTCAAGGTGGTGGTGATATGGTCCTATTTGGTCAGGGTCATGATGAGCTATGCTGAAGTGTGCAAGATGCCCTTAAGGGTGGCCACTGTGACGTCTGGGAGGCCGTGGAGCAAGTGTTAATCAACATCCTGATGCAAGAGTATGAGGACTTGAACAGAGGTTCTGATGTCACTTCCTGGGAGGAGCCGTTTTGCTCTCTTAATTAAAGAGAGCAGATATCAGGCTGTCTTTTTTTTCTTGGCAAAGTTTTAATGTCCTGGTGATTCTGAACAACTTGGCACTGGGCGAAGGTTGGAGTCTAGGTTCGTGTCATTGAGCTAGAATTGGACTTGTAGTTGCTTGTTGTTGTTGGTGAATAGTAATGCATCTGTTTTTGTGTGGCTGAGCGTCGGGTAGGGGCTGGATTTTCAGCAAGGGGCGAGGTATAAGCAGGGTTTGAAGCATTGAATGTTTGGGGCCGATGATACTATAAAGTTGAGTTGTGTGTCACGGAGGCCCGCATTGTAAATAGAAGGTACCAACAGAAGCTGCCTTCGTCCTGGCAGACAGTCTGCCATTTTCTCTGTGATCTTGTCTGTAGCTAAAACAAGGTCTGCCTAGCATTCCTCATCATCTTCAGAAGTAGTACAGGAGAGACACTGAAAAAAATATTTGCTGGGAAAGAATGCTTATGCCATATGTTTTTATAACTAATGGCAATTTGGGCAGGACTGGGGAACCAGAGTAGTCCTGGCAAAAACGCCCAAATCAACCCTGCTCCCGTCATCTCCTTGTGGAATCTCTCTTTGCATCCATCTACCCCCCCCACCCCTTCCTTTCCCCTTCTCTTTCTGCTCCTTTTCTCCCTCTCTGCTCCATTTCTCTCTACATTCCCTGTCTGTTTCTCTCTCTCTCTCAGCCTCTCGTTCCTGCAACAATCAACCTCGGGTTGCTGGGTAAAGTGACAGGAGCACCAACTGCCCTAAAACAGGACAAACAGAGGTCCATCTCACCAGGGAATTTCCCAGTGGAATAAAAGGCCTGTCCTGCCCCGATGGGAAGCTGCACAGCGCAACATGAAACAAGACACAGTAGCAGCTGATGTTCCTATAAACCCATAACATGAGAGCTATGCCAAATTCCTTTGGAAACTACTCATAATATCTGCAGGACAGAAGAAAGAGGCGTACTTTTACAATGAAAGCCAAACGGTTTATAAGTACTACCAAAGCATCAACTCATTTTGCAGACTTGGCATCCAGTGAAATAGCCACAGCCTTTTTAGGCGATATCTCTTTTGTTGCCATATTTCTGGTAGACTAGAAGATCACCAATATTCTTGGATTTGTCTCTATAGGATGCCTATTCTCATATTCCTTTCCTGCCGGCTATCATCGCTACCTGCGGTTCATGGCACGACAGAGCATTTCCACTTCAATGTGCTCTCTTTTCGTCTCACCAGTGCCCCTCGGGTGTTCACAAAAGTGATGGCGGTGGTGGCAGCTCATCTTCAGAGGTCTGGGGTGTCAGTCTTTCTCCTACCTCGATGATTGGCTGTTTAAGGTGGGCTCAGTTACAAGTTACAACACATTAATTCCTCAAATTAAAGTTTTTTTAATTATAAAATAATTTAAATAGATTAATTTAATTTATAATTATTATTTTATCAACAACAATTTAAAGGAATTCTTACCCTCACTAACATTTCTTTTGTTTAATTTGTAGTGAGGTTAGTTAAAAGTTGTATACTTAATTTTATATAATTTAAAAATAAGTTTACATTTTTTATAATGTAAATTTGTAATCAATGATTGGACTTCATTCTTCTCATTAAACTATAGATTTATATAATTAAATGTAAAAAGAATGTAATTTATTTAACATTGGGTTGTAAAGGTGTTTAATTTTCTCCCTCCACTAATTTCTATAGCACTATGTTGCAGTACCATTAGATGTCTGTGTGATGATGGATGGAGATTTTAAGGAAAGAACAGATCAGAACATGTAGAGCTGCGGTCATTCGGTGTCTTGGATGGCGCTCAATTCCACTTTCCTGTAGTGCCATAAAACTCTGGAAAATAGCGGCAAAAGAATTGGACAAAATTTCATCATGATATACAATTACACACCCCCTTGATTGACTTTTTACTGTGATAATGGTTTTCCTTTCTCAAGGATCTCTTCCAGATTAATGTTCCAAAATAATACAAAAAACAAATTATAATAACTTTTTAATCTTTTTTAATAATAATACCTTTTACAATACATATGCTTACTCTATGTTCAGAATCTGTATTTTATTATGGTTTGCCATCCTTTTATGATTTTTAAGAATTTTATAAAAGTATTATTGATTGATTGATCCTAGGTTGGACAGGAGTATCTCTGAAGCTGTAGTGATACTATTTAAGGCTGTGGTAACTTTAGAAGTATATTTCGTGAATTTCACTTCTCTTACTATTTTGTAGATGTGGGTTTTGTATTAGCTTGTGCACTCCTAAATCCCAACTTAATTTTCCCTTAACCCCACCAATTTTAGGGAAATTATTCCCTATTTTCCAACTACACGCCCTGTTCAAGCCCACATTCACTACCCAATCCTATGCCTACGTTCCCAGCGATGTCTGTACAGAAAAGATAGGAGAGGCAGAGGTGGAGTTCTCTAGCCATAGGTTTGTTAATTCCATTTTATTACAAGCAGTAGTAATATTTACATACTAATTTACTTCCACCAAGTGCCTATTGTGAATCGTGCCCACTATTCCTAAACTCTTTATTTCTTTGGGCTTAAAATGTTTATTTTATTAGACCAGTATCACCTCTGAAAGTCAGAAGTCTGTCACCAGCCATAGTGTATAGACTCTGATATGTGTGGCTAGTGACCGACTTCTGATCAGCTCAAATCCTTATTAGCAACTCTGTTGTGACGTATCTTGTTTGATAGTCTCCACTCGAGCCCTGGGTGAATTCACACATAGTGAACAAGGCCCTTGGCCTTCCTGAATTGCTGGTACTTCTAAGTTCTAAGATGTGTGGTTATAAAAATAGACCACGTTAAATAGGACACTGGCTATACAGTAAAGACAAAAATCAAATTGAAACCCATAGGGAAATCAGGATAAATAGGTTAATTACTGCCATCTTCTGTGATATTCCTTGAAGTCCCTGTGCCCATAAAAAGAAGGTCGGACCATTTATAGGCACTTAGACACGGGGAGGCATTTGTTCTTGGTGGCATGGTTGCGCTTTATTTGAGAACACTTCATATGCCTCATTGTTTTCCTCCTTTCAGAGCACCGGACCTAGCCCTGCTCAAGATCATCTGCCTCACAATGTAGGGTGGTGCAGATGTAGGTCAGACAGTCCATGGTCTCTCTAGAAACTTGGGCTTCCTTCAACTGTGCAAACCTTTGGCTTGTTAAGCATCTCCGCGACTATCACTGAAATGTTATTTCATTGATTGTTGAAGGAGAGAGATGACAAAAAGCGTATGACACTTGCTTTGCTTAACCAGGATTGATCTAGCCAGAGTGCTTGGATGTGAAAAATAACTATCCTCTCCTATTTGCTGGAACACTCCTCTCCCCCCCCACTCCCCACCCCCTGTTATTTCAAATAATGGGCCGGGCCAACTGTCAGCTGTGTCAGGCCTCCTGCTCCTTCAGAAAATGAGGATGAAGTAGTCCCCAGGCGGTGGCCATAGTGTCTTGTTACTGGGCCATTTATCACACCATGATGCTCTCCTCTTCCAAGACCTGTACATCTTTAAAATAATGAATATACCTTTATGTAAATCTTCTTAATGTGTGGTGACTAGCACATGAAGGCATGTGGGCTAGGGCTATGCCCCAGCTATTACTGCGAGTCAATACTAGAGTTTGTGGTTTTTAAGACGCTGCTTAGTTAATCCTGAAATAGTGGGGTTGCCAACAAGGGATTTTGTTTAAGTTACTTAGTTAAATTTCTTTGGTGTCAAGATTGGAAGTGTATTTTTGGTTAATTATACACATACAATGAATGTTATGAAAGACGAAAAAAGTTTTTGGAAAACATTTTTTGGGAAAAAATTTACACACACGGGAATGAATTGTGAATAAAACACAAGTCTTTATATATCAATCAAAATCAAAATGCAGGGGATACATAAGGAAACAATCAATTACAGGCAGTGTAACGTGAAAGATGGGTTGAATTAGATACACATTTCATCAAAGAGCATCTATTTCCAGGTAGTTATAACAGAGATTAATTCCATAAATGAAAAGAAATCAACTGTAATTAACAAATAATTCGGAATTAGATGACGGTGTCGACGTTTCGGTCTTGGTGGCAGAAGTCCGTTAGACCATCTTCAGGACAGTTAATATTTGCACAATTGATCCCTTTTGTCGTTTCTGGAAGAGCGAACAATTCAATCTTCTTTTTTGTATGTATTTTGTCAAGACAAATCGGATGAGTCTAATTGTTGACAAAATGACTCCCACATGGAGATCCTTAATTGAGAATAATCCTCGTTTGTTCTGATATCTTTTTATTCTTGAGATTTTGAGTCAGTCTTCGAAAATGCTCCGCCGAAGTCAGGAACGCCTCATTTATGGAATTAATCTCTGTTATAACTACCTGGAAATAGATGCTCTTTGATGAAATGTGTATCTAATTCAACCCATCTTTCACGTTACACTGCCTGTAATTGATTGTTTCCTTATGTATCCCCTGCATTTTGATTTTGATTGATATATAAAAAGACTTGTGTTTTATTCACAATTCATTCCCGTGTGTGTAAATTTTTTCCCAAAAAATTTTTTCCAAAAACTTTTTTCGTCTTTCATAACATTCATTGTATGTGTATAATTAACCAAAAATACACTTCCAATCTTGACACCAAAGAAATTTAACTAAGTAACTTAAACAAAATCCCTTGTTGGCAACCCCACTATTTCAATATTTCTGCCTAAGCCCTCAAGGGTTTATTGGGCTTACCCTTCACGTACTACTGCTTAGTTAATCCAGCTCGATTGAAGAATAGTTTACACATATACTTGGGGATCGGATGCAGAGCTGCCCCAAACACACATTAGTAGTGCTCTTGTGTGAAGACACAGGTCAGGATAGACTATTGATTAAGTTGATATTTTGCTAATGCACATGGTACTGCCTTGTTTTAGCCTCTAGCACAGGCCAATAAGATTTTGGGTGAATCTACTCCGTTCAGTACTTCCATTTGCTAACACATAGTGAAGGGCTACTGAGTGGAGTGGCCCCCTTTAAAAAATCATATGGGCAGATGATGATCATTTCTTTCGGTCTGGTGTTAGGCAAGACATTTTGCACTAGGATTCAGAAGGAGAAGGACGGGTAGGCTTCCAGCCTGAATGGAGGCCTTATCAAGGGGAACTTAATAAATTAAGAAATACTGACAATGATGAACTTAGAACTTTGAGATTAAAATCGTTATAAGAATTCTTTTTGTGGAAGTACAAGTGCTATCTTTAGAAGATGAAAAAAGAATAGCAAAATCAAGAGACTATAAAAGCCCTGAAGAAACGCAGTGGAGCACGAAACACGTGTTGGCTTTGTACAGACTGCGGCTATGTTTTGACTGCTTAAGAAAAATAAATAACAACAAAAAGAAATGAACGAAGAAGATTTGATTTTTATTGATGTCTTATCTCAGTGATGGTTTTATATATATATATTTTTTTATTTTTATTTTTATTGTTGTTTTTTTTCCTCACTGAAATAAAAACCTCAAAGGTTACAAGGGCATTATAGTTAGGTTCAGATTTTACATACACAAAACCATAGAAATTCAACAATTATAGTTATCTCAAGTAACTATAACTTGTGCCGTGAGGTAACTATAACTCGCCTCGCCACCATGCACAGTTTTCTAACCAATCATTTCACTGTAAATGTTGCAGTGGTATTATCAATTATGTCATGAGTGATGTAATATGTGGGATAATTAGCAGTGCATGGTGAGCTTGTGAGTTATAGTTACCTTAGGGCACAAGTAATAGTTACTTGAAATAACTATACCTGCTGAATTTCTATGGTTTTGTGTGCGTAAAATCTGAACCCAACTGTAATGTCCCTGTAACAGTTGCTTTTTTCAGTGACTTTCTAAGGTTTTTTACATTGTATTCCCTAACTATAACAAGTCCCATTCTTTGAGTGGCTGTGTAGTTTTGTGAGTGGTTTTATGGGTGTGGGAGTGGCTGCATGGGCGTGTGAGTGGGTGTCTAAGTGGGTCTGCGAGTGTATTTTTTTTTTTTTAATTGGGAGTCTGGATCTGCGGATCCACCCAAGTCTGAGAGGATCCACGGATCCTTGTGAGCCCCAAAAAAAAGTTTTTGGATTTTTTTTTTTGCCCATGAGAATTCCCTCACAGACCCCTTGTATTCGTCCCAAAGCATCAGGATACCACTACCCTGATCCCTTCCATCACTTGTTAATCTTATTTTTCCCGATGAATAAAATGGCGGCCGCAACTTTCCTCTCAAGTTGAGGCCAACCAATCACAGCATTGCTGCTGGCATGTTGATCCACAAATCTGCAGAGGATCCGAGGAGGACCCGCAGAGGATCTGCGCCCATAGGTATAAAAACGTGTTTTTCATTTAAAATTTCAAAAACTACTGAATGGATTTAGACCAAATAGCAAAAAGGTCGCTTTTTGGACCAACATCCAGGTTTTGTCACATTTGATGTAATTCCTTTCGGCGATTCGGGCTGTAGTCATGTCTAAAATTCCAATTGGAATTAACGTGGGAAACATGCAGTTTTTGACCCCCCTCCTTTTTTCTCAACCTTCACTTGACAGATTACTCCAAAACTTTCCATGCACAACAAGACCCAACTTGACACTTTTGAAAAATAAAAATTTGTGAAGATTCGTCAAACAGCACCAAAGATCTAGGCAAGTCAAAAAACTTTTCTAATGGAAACTAGGTCCTAACTATAACTACCTACTGGCGACTGCCAGTAGGTAGATATATATATATCGGATCTAAAGATACGCCGCACACAATAAATCTTGGGTCATTCTTGTCTATTCAGAACACCTCTACTCCACCCTAACTATAACTACCTATTGGCAACTGCCAGTAGGATATATATATTTAGACATGTTAACTTACAGAGCCTTTCAGTCAGTCCTCTTCATCCACTGGTTAGCTGTAGTACCAGTCACATTTTGCTTCATTTGTAAAGCACGAACAATCACCCGTAAGGGTCTCTAGGCGCTGGGGGCCGTCAGGAAGATTAAGCAAGCTATTGCCCAGAGTCACATGGTGCTGGGCTAATCTGGTGCCGGGGATCGAACCGTGATCCCCAGATTCCGGAATCAGACGCCCTGGCCGCGGCACCACACCTCTTTCTCTACTAGAGCCCGGGGTCACACTTCAGCCATTGGCTTACCTGACTGTGAGTTAATGGCATTCTGCTTGTGAACAGTATGCATACCCACACAATATATCTCTCTCTCTCTCTCTCTCTCCCCCTCTCCAACCGCCCCTTCAATGCTTGTTTTCAGACAACTAATACCTTCTTACAGAAACATTCACAAACAAAATATGTTTTGGAAAAGCCAGGGGGTCACGATCAATGCCAGACAATTATTTGCTTTGCCGGTGCTATTTTATGATAGGGACATGACTGTCTGCTGTGAGTGCTGCAGCCTAACCCAGTGAAATCAGAAGACCTTACCTGAAGAAGTTTGACCTCGCTGAGGTAATATCCATGGGAGATGTGTGCTCACAGAAGTCATAGTTGCTCCATGCAACTTTTAAAGTCTTTTTAGGTCTCGTGTTAGCCAAGAACTTTTTGTTTTACAAAACTTCTACCCATATAATATAGTTTCGTATAGGTGCTTTCAGCTTCATCTATTGGTCTGTTGCTGTGCTATTCACACTTTTCTCCCATCCACTGCCGCATAATGCATGCAGCAGTGGGTCAGCCCATTGCAGCCATTGGCTACCTGTGAGTGACAGCATTCTGTTCTTTCACAAAGAGCACATCCACATACATTACTTGCCTTCACTACTAGGGACTGCTGTGTCAAAGTGTTCTCAATGAGGTTAAACAATAATTTTGCTTTTAGACAATCTTTTTCTTTTTTATATGGGCGTAGCCCGGCATCTCATCAAACAAGCATTGGCATAGCCAATAGGTCTCGCTATTGGGACCTTCTAAGTATTTAGTTATGCAGCACAACATCCTTGGTGCAACCACATCAACTGTTGCGTGGCTAAACACTTATAAGGTCCCAAAGGCGAGACCTATTGGCTATGCCAATGCTTGGTGTGTGTGTGTGGTTGTGTGTGTGTGTGGTTGTGTGCGCGTGTGTGTGTGGTTGTGGGTGCGGTTGGGTGTGGGTGCGGGTGTGTGTGTGGATGTGTGGTTGTGTGTGGTTGTGTGTGTGGTGTGTGTGGTTGTGTGTGTGTGTGGTTGTGGTTGTGTGTGTATTTGTGTGTGTGTGTGGTTGTATGTGTGGTTGTGGTTGTTTGTGTGTGGTTGTGTGTGTGTGCGTGTGGTTGTGGTTGTGTGTGTGGTTGTACGTGTGTGGTTGTGTGTGTAGTTGTGTGATTGTTGAGGGTGTGGTTGTGTGTGTGTGGTTGTATGTGTAGTTGTGGTTGTGTGTGTGTGGTTGTGCGTGTGGTTGTATGTGTGACAGTAATACTAAAAGCATCTCAAAATAAAGGAAAACAAACATTGAGTTTGTGGAAAGAGAAAGCACATTGTAGCGCAGCAAAGCATTAACACAACACGTTCTTTGATGTTTGATGTTCTTTGAACGAGAACATCAAAGGGGCGCCGCGAAAGTGATCACGCGTGAAAGTGATCGCGGGCGCTTAATGAGCATGACGAGGTTTGCCAGCCTCTGGTCCTAAGCGTGCGCCCGTGCACATGCACTGTAGCTCTAGGCTGGCCATGGTAGCATTTTTTGAGCCCTCACAAAAAGTCTCGCCAGACCAGCGCATACGCTGGGTCAGGCGAGACCTAAAAATGAAGTTTTACAAAAAGTGAGACAAAACAAGTATTGACAAAGCCAAAATGCTTGCTGGCACTGCCAGACCTATTGGCTGTGTCAGTGCTTAGTTACGTGTTCTTTTTCTTTCTTGAGTGCGCCTTTCCCGGATATCCCAGGTCAGAGTTGCCTCTATTGCTGAGCTGTTGGATTAAATGAAATGTATGCACTTTGACTGGCTGAATCAATTCCATCAACTAGAGCGGCTTTACTCTTGAGTCTGATTGTTAAGAGCAGAAACATTGGCAGACGAGCAAAGGAGGTGCAGCGATGAAAACTGCCCCTTGCGTAGGGCAGTGGCGGCTGATGAACTCTCGATGTTGGTGGGCGACAACCTTCCCCAGACCTTCTAAGCGAGTCTGGCATTTTTTGGGGGTGAGTGCTGGGGGAGAGGGGGCTGGTGCCAGAGTTTAAACCATCTATAAAAAATTTTTACAAATATGTATATTAGCTAAAAAGCATTCGTTTTTTAGGCATATCAGATAAAGTGAGTGTGCAGTTTTGATATGACAAAGTTTCATTTTCCAAATTGTATCTAGCTTTTTGCATTACTTCTACTTTCCTTTAATTTCCCCTTCCTGTCCATCTCACGTAAAGTTACCCAGATCTCACAGTGTTCTGTCTGAGACAGCAGAGCTATCTCCGAGGGTTTGACAGACTAGATTGCATAGCTTCAGCTCCCAGCAGCTGATCTCTCTTACTTTCCTGGTTCAGACCGATCAGTATCGCATGGGATGGGGTGGTGCTTCAGACGCTAACCTCTGACCTCTATTGCAGTCCTCTCCGCCTTCCATTAAAGTGAAGAATTATCGCACCGGTAATTTCGGTAGTTGAGGGTCATACAAGTGCTGATTAACAGTACAAACACAAGTGGTTGCTTTACCCATCCGTTTGGAATAATGTTAATGTCATGAAAAAGAGCCAGTCTTGAAATTTCTCCACAAGAGGAATGAAATAAGCCCTACTTAGGGGCCTCGCAACTATTTAACAAAATTAAATAATATTAAAATGAATACATCAAAATTAATAAAGATAAAGAAATATAATAGAACATTTGAAAAGTTTTCTATTTTTGATTGTGAATTACACAAAATATTTCGATCTTTGGTGTGCACTTGGTGTACACTTGTTTTCATGGTATTTTTGTGGTGTTCTGAGGTTCATGTAATTGAATTTGTTTATGTCACCCGGCATCCAGTAATGACTCAGTGGTGGGGTCCCCGGATTCCAATAATGATTCATTGGGGTCCACCGAAGTCAAAATGTTAAGAACCGCTGGTCTATTTAACAGCAATTAAACGTCTTCTGCCACCAGTACGCCTATGCCATAACACCAGCAATGAGGGTCTTCAGTATTGCAAGAGTTATCACTCAAATATCAGATATGATTTTGTTTGGAAATGGATTCGTTTTTTCCCTGAAACATCAGCATCTTTCTTCGTGAAAATAAGCAAATTTTGCTGGCAGATACCATTTATTTGTTGGCAATAAGCGCATTTCACCCCAAATTAGGGCTAGTTTTTAAAATGTGTTTTATTGTTTTTAAACATATAAGATGCACGTTGTCCACATTTATTGCATCATTGTACAGTTAAATATTATATCCAGTAGCCTCCGGGTTCACTTGCCCTTATTCACAGTGGCCTGGCATCTGGCGGGTCATTCAATAACATTATCATTTCTGCCTCATCACAAGATCTTAAATTACTTCATCATCTCGCCGAGGTTGCTTCATGAGAGATTCCTCTGGCCCACTCTGCCATGTCTTCACCCCAGCTGTCAACCTCTGGCAGCCTAACACTAACCCAAAGTACACCTCTTCTACGTTTTGCAATCACCAATCCCAACAGCAGGAATTCCCGTTTTCCAGTTGTTCTTTCTTTCTGGGAGTAAGTCCAAGCAAGCCGTTGTGGGTCGTGAGTAATACTACTCAGCCGGCACAGTGCCTGTGTGTAATCATTGTGCCCGCCCAGTAGCTCTGCACTTCATGTTAGGATGGATGAAGTCAGCCTCGCCTTCCTGACTACATGAGGAGGAGCAGGAGAATCAAACAGGGCAGATTTTAGCTGGAACCTATAGGCCTTGTGTACGTAGTTATACTGAATAAGTTGCTGGACTCCATCTTCACCCCCGATATACTTTGTCGCATTCTGCATCTATAATGGGCTCAACTACAGTTTCTTGCTGATTAGCTTGCAAATTCTATTTTGAGCAGAGGCCAGTCAGCATGCTCTATCCTATAGCTCAACAAGGCGTGGAGCTCAACAATAGTTTGAGATGGTGTGGGTGCCTCTGGAAAGGTAGGCCATATCTCTCCAGCCGTGCATGCTATCTTAGCATACTGGAGGGAGTGACCTGTGCATATACCAGTGGTCTCCTGCACGGCAGAGCAAGTTACAAATTTATTATCAGGATAAACATCCGTGAGGTCAGACATCCTCCCCATAGCCAAAGATCTACTAACATGCTTTGAGCAAAAGGATGAATGCTCCAGAAAAGCATATCTAAAGTAAACGGGGAGCATTTTATAATCTTTTTAATCACCCTATATCATACAGCACAGACCTGCCATATGATAAACGGCACATGGATTGGAGCCACTTTCCTCCGCTTTAGCAAGCTGTCAAGTTCGTAATCCTAATCTGTCCCTTTTAGCAGTCTTTTTTCCAAGCTATCCCTCTCCTCAAACCAATGCACATCATTTTGTAAGTGTGCCACCATGTTGTAGAGCTCGAAATCTGGGATCTCCAAGCCTCCTTACTCTATTCCCTCTCTAGAGTAGTTAGCTTAGCCCTACTCATTTTCCCTGTTCAGATCAACTCATCCAGTAATTTGTCCAGCTCCACGAATACCTTGGGTGGTATCTCAAACAAAGCACATAGAGGGATCTTGGTAGAAAAACTATGTTTGCCAGAGCTAGTCTGCCCATGGCCAATACTTTAAGCACGTTATAAAATTTGATGTAGGCCCTAAGGCCATCCACCCCTTGTCCACTATTCAGTCCTATGTTTTCTGCCTCATCGTGTGTACCCCCAAATATCGGAAACTCATAGTGACCCAGTCAAGGCAAAACACCAGAATCTGGTGGCCATTTAAGCCCTTGAGAGCCTCCACCGGAACACTTTAGATTTTTTACGGTTTAAACACAATCCCAATATCTCCCCAAACTCTTACAAGGTGTGCAGTAAATTTGGGACTGAATAACCTCGGTGACGAAACTTTAGCATTGCGTCATCCTTTTACATGGACACCACATGGGTAGTCTTCTCAACCTGTAGCCCCCAAAGTGGTAGGACACTCCTGAGTCTGCATTCCAACAGTTCCATAGCGAGTACAAATAACAAAAGAGCAAGGAGGCACCCTTGTCATGTTGCCTTTTCCAGTTTAAATCACGCCAAGACCACGTTTCCTGTGCAAACCCTTGCTGTTGGGTGGGAGAGGGCTGTTGTGTAATCCTACATATATTCACAATTCACAGTGTCAAAGTTTCATAAAGCCAAGGCCTAGTCATTGTCCCCCACATGAGGTGCATGGAGCATGTAGGAGAGTAGGGTCTGCTTTCTATGTTCACCCCCACTTTTTGCTTTTGCTTTACTGGTTTTCGACTTAGATGTGGCTGTGGGCCTGCTAATCAGACCCACAGCCCTGCTGTTCTCTCTCTAAATTGATACTATGTACTTTAGGTGCATAACCCATTTGGATAGGGTCACCTTATTGGCCCCTGTACAGTGTACCTTAGGTACCCAGGGCATAGGTGTACCCTAGGCCTACCAGGGGCTGCAGCGTGTATTATGCCACCCCTGGCCTGGCCTTCCATTATGACACAACTGGCTGATCACTCAGCTGGGGCAAGGTCGTGTAATCACCCCTTGCTTAGGTGTAGTATTCCTATACCTAACTTACATATAGACACATGTGTACCTATCAGCCACTCCTATGGCAGGCCTTGACAATCCTGGAGGCAGAGTGCTTGGTAACATGTGAGATGGTGCTCTAGCATGAGCTGAGCCTGTCTGCAGCTTTCGGAACCATGTCCTTATAGCTGTTCTATGATATAGCCTACCATATACTCTTAAAGTGCCTTATAATCTTAAACGGTTATGGTAACTATGGTTTGGCTTTATCAAAACATGTCGTGTAAGGTGTCTAACACTTTGGAATAATACCCCCATCCCATTTCTGGGGATGAGGATATTATCCCTCCCTTCTAGAGGGAGAAGGCATGTTGTAACCTACTTACCCGGTTAAAGTTAACCAGAGCCCCAGCATCACAAAATGAATGCTGCTGCCACAGACATGAGTCTGACCTCCTGCTGCTGGGAGTGATCCCGGCAAGGGAGGCTTGAACAATAGGTTTCCTGCCTTGGGAGGTGCGAGCGCCACCCCAGACAGGCCTTAGTGTATTGGGGCAGGGAGGGATGAAAAGAATGAGACATGCCTGGGGCACACAAGGTGTCCCGTGCATAGTCCAGTTCAAACCGGTGCTGGGGCTCTCCAGCCCCAGTCCTGGTGCGAAACTGGACAAAGGGAAGGGGGTGTAACCACCCCCCTCCCAGGTCCCACCCATAAGGCGTGACCTAGCAGGTAACCCAGCCCCCCAGATTTGGATAAGAGTGGTAGCTGGGCCCCAGGAGATTAGATTATCCTGAACCTGCAACTTGAACAGAAACTCTGGACCTTCGACATTCGACGAAAGAAGAAGACTGAAGAATCTCCCTTGTGGCCAAGGAGTGGCTACCCTGTGCAAACAGGCACCATCAAGAGACTACCCTTTGCTTTGCTGAAGTTCTACGAGGGACCGACTGCAGAGCCCGACCAGAGCCTTGACTTCCAGACTTCTCCGACCCTGATCCACATCCACAGCCGAGCTGAGATCCGTGGAGGCGACGAGAGACGTGGGACCGGCTACCTGGGAAAAGTGGCTAGTATCTTCCAGCGCAGCTTCTGGGGCACCCTCGAAGTTGTGCACCGGGGATTGAGAAGCCCCAACCCCAAGCACCATCTGCACCAAAGATCAGCCCCCCACACTCCACGAGTCCTGCGTGGGGCCCTTCTGCATTTTCCTGCTTGCCGCGTCTGTCCGGTTGCTTGCCCGTTGGCTAGTGGCCTTTGTGACGACGCACCCTGAAATCTGCACCGCTGGTTTGGCTCCTCCAGACTGGCTCCCGCTTCTTTGCAAAAGAGAAGCACCCCAGCCCTTCCTGGTCTGCACCAGAAGCAAGTCCTCCGTTCTTCGTGGGTTCCGCTTGCCAAGGCTTGGTGAGTCCTAGTTCGACTTCGACGCCGCCGACAGCAAGAGCCTTCGTGGGACAGCTCGCCTCCTGGTCCTGGTCGTCCTCGACGTTCCCTGGTCCTCGTGGCTGCAGCGACAAGCTTCACCTTTACCTGCAATCTTCACGACATCGCCTGGTTCCTTCCTGGTTCCACGTGTCACTATCAGCCTTAGGGATCAGTACAGTGAGTGTCTCTCGCATCGATTCAAGGAGCATACCTATCTGAGAAGCTTCCATATATATGTCCAATAGTTTTCCCCCTAGCAACCCCACGTTAGCTTGATATAATTCAACAGGTAGAACATCTATCCCTGGGGCTGTAGCTTTAGACATGGATTGTATGGCCGCCACTATTTCTTCTTTAGTGAATTCCTCCCTCTGCGCCAATGTAACCCTGGCAACAGGGAGAGTAGATAGGTAACTATTTATAAGTTAGAAACCCGGGGCTGTATCTCTCTTCAAGATGTACGGTGAAGGCAACATTGATACCAACTTGTGTTAACATTTCTCTCCCATGGTTATCCCTAATTTTACGCAATACGCGTTAGTGTTTCCACTCTGCACCTGAATCCCGTGGGCCTCCCACTTCCTAACTGTTGCTAGTGTAGTGTAGCCCCAGCGATTCCCTAGGCCTAGGCCTATCCTATTTCCGTGACAGTGGTCCTTATACCACTTCTTTAGTATATGGTTTGCGTGGCCCCTAGGGCCTAACTGTATTACTTACCTGTGTGACTTAATGTATGCATAAATAAGACTGTGTTGTACTTACCTCTAATCTCATAAAGAGTGCTGAGGGTTTGACTAGAATAATACACTTTATTTTATATATATATCTGTTGTGGTGTCATTTCATTTGGTATTCAAGGGATTATATATGGTATCACAGCTGGCTTCACATGCCATTCAGAGTTTAGCCTAAGACTGCTCTTGTCCATGCTACCACTAGGATAGCTGGTCTATAAGGTTGACTTTACAACCAATCACCATAAGGGTTGTTTGGACTGATATAAGGTGTACACTAGAACTAGTGACATCATACATCAGGCCAACTTCTCACATTGGTGAGCAGCGGTTGGGATTTGAGCTTGCTGTTGTAATACCATTGTAATCTTGAGATACTAAATTGAAAGATCACACAGATATTGTTTAGGTACATATAACATAGCTTATAATACTTAAGTCCTACTGGACGTAGTGGTTGTAGGTTGAAGGGAGTAACACACCCTGACTACAACTACCAGAGAGGTTTAGTAGAAACAACTAGTGTAGGTAGGTGCACACACTACACCCTCACTAGATCATGTCTCTGGGAGGAGATCAAGTAGATGCTCTCTCAGGAGGGGCAGGTCTGAAGAAGACCCCCTCTAGATATGATACCCTAACTTTTCAGGAGATGAGACAATTGTGTACCTCCAGAAAGTTAAAACAGGGTGCAAACCCTACCCTCCTTCAGCTAGTACAACTCCTAGAGGAGTATGATGCTCTTAGGGCCTCACAGGCCAGTACCCTAGGTACAAAGGAGGGTCTACCCACCACAGATGAGTCAGATGGGACTTCAGATGAAGAGGTAGACAGCCAGGGCCAAGTAGGACTTAGCCAGGCTAACCTAAGCTTACATGGGAGTTTGCATGGGGTCCCCCCATACAGACCCCCAAGTGGGCTTACACAGAGAAGCAGGAGGGACAGATCCCCTTCAAGGGAATCCATCCACTCCCATGTCTCTAGCATCTCTAATGCTTCCTCTCACAGGGGAATGACTTCCCCTGAGAGAAAGGAGCATGAAGCCAAAATGAGGGAAGCTAATCTGAGGATTCAGAGGGAAGAACTTGCCCTTGCCAAGGAGAAGCTTGCTCTGGCTAGAGAACAAAAGTTAAGTGGGTCAGAATCCACTGGTGGCAGCAATATCCCTAAGGATAGAGACAGGCACTATGATAATAGAAACCTGAGCAAGATTGTCCCTCCCTACAAGTGTGGGGATGATATCCACAAATGGATAACTGCTTTGGAGAGAGCTTGCAAAGTACAGCAGGTACCCCAAAGTCAGTGGGCAGCTATCTTGTGGCTCTCCTTCTCTGAGAAAGGTAGAGACAAGCTCCTCACAGTTAGTGATGAGGATGCAGACAATTACACTGTCCTGAACAGTGCTCTGATTGATGGGTTTGGCCTAACCACTGAACAATACAGGTTGTTGTTCAGGGATACCCAGAAGACACAGACTCAGGACTGGACTGACTTTGTAGATTGTGCCACTAAGGCTCTGGAAGGCTGGCTAGTGGGAAGTAAGGTTAAGGACTATACAGGATTGTATAATTTGATCATGAGAGAACAAATCCTTAACAACTGTCAAAACCAGCTACTGCATCAACACCTGATTGATTCTGATCTGACTTCTCCCCAAGAATTGGGAAAGAAGGCAGATAGATGGGTCAGGACTAGAGTTAATCAGAAAAACCAGAACCAGGGCGGTGATCAGAAAAAGGCAGACCAGAAGGGTAATGATCAGAAACAAAAAGACCAGAAGTCTTCACCAGGCCCCCAAAAGGCTCAGGGGGAGGGTGGTCCCAAAAAGGATAAAAAGAAAGATGGCCAAAAGAAACCATGGTGCAACTATTGTAAGTCCAACTCACATTGGTTTAGTGAGTGCACCAAAAAGGATAAGCCCCCAGCCACCATTGCCCCTAAGGCAACTGTACCCCCTAGTCCAGCTGTAAGTGGTGGTTCCCAGCAAAAGGGTGTAGTAGGGTTAACCCTGGGAACTGAGGAGGATTCTGGCCTAGTCAGAATACCTACTCAGGCTGTTCTGATCTGTGATGGGGACTTAGCTTTGTCCTCTACTGTAGGCCCCAGTAACCTGGGCAAGTACAGACAGACTCCTTTTATCAACCAAAGAATGGCTCAGGCCTACAGGGACACTGGGGCTAGTGTCACAATGGTGACACCTGCCTTTGTGGACCCTGGACAGATCATACTTGGTGAGAATTACCTAGTGACCAACGCTAGCAATGCCACTACCTCCCATAGTGTGGCTATTGTTAACTTCTCCTGGGGAGGGGTAACTGGCCTCAAGAAAGTTGTTGTTAGTTCAGACCTTCCTGTAGAGTGTTTACTGGGCAATGATCTTGAAACTTCAGTTTGGTCTGAAGTGGAGTATAGGACCCATGCAGAAATGCTGGGGATAGATGCACATGTCCTTGCTGTGACCAGGTCACAGGCCAAAAAGTGCACCACTGAACAAGTGCTGGATCCTGAAACTATGGACCAGTCACAACCCAAGAGAAAGAGCAGTAGGGTTAAGGCTGTGCCTTCCCCCCTGCCTCAGGTGGTGGATCAGCCCTCCCAGGAGGATGATTCTGAGAGCCCTGAAGGAACTGTCCTAGAAGAACTTGAACCTGAACAGGTTGAGTTTCTTGGGACAGGGGGACCTTCAAGGGCAGATCTGAGGCAGGCTCAATTAGACTGCCCCTCTCATGAACCCCTCAGGCAGCTGGCTGCTGCTGAGGCTGCATGGAATGCTCAAGGTACCCATAGAGTGTATTGGGATGAAGGGCTACTGCACACAGAGGATAGAGACCCCTAGCCTGGTGCATCCAGGAGGTTGGTCATACCACTGAAGTTCAGAGGCTTCCTTCTTACCTTGGCCCATGATATTCCCCTTGCAGGACATTTAGGCCAGAACAAGACTTGGGACAGGCTTGTCCCTCACTTTCACTGGCCCCATATGTCAGAAGATACTAAGGAGTTTTGTCGCTCCTGTGTCACCTGCCAAGCCAGTGGCAAATCAGGTGGCACCCCAAAGGCCCCCCTCATACCACTACCTGTGGTGGGGGTTCCCTTTGAAAGAGTGGGCATAGATATTGTAGGACCAATGGACCCACAAACAGCATCTGGGCACAGATTTATACTGGTGATAGTGGACCATGCCACCAGGTATCCAGAAGCTATTCCCCTGAGGACCACAACAGCTCCTGTTGTGGCAAGGGCCCTGCTTGGAGTGTTCTCCAGAGTGGGCTTTCCAAAGGAGGTCATTTCTGACAGAGGTGCCAACTTCATGTCAGGATACTTGACTGCAATGTGGAAGGAGTGTGGTGTGAACTACAAGTTCACCACACCCTATCACCCACAGTGCAATGGGCTTGTTGAGAGATTCAACAAGACCCTAAAGGGAATGATAAAAGGTTTACCACACAACCTAAGGCGAAGCTGGGACCTCCTTTTAACCTGCCTTCTGTTTGCTTACAGAGAGGTCCCACAAAAGGGGGTTGGCTACAGCCCTTTTGAACTTTTGTTTGGGCATCCTGTAAGAGGACCCCTATGTTTAGTAAGGGAAGGATGGGAGAGACCTCTCAGACAACCCAAACTTGATATAGTGGATTATGTACTTGGTCTCCGCTCCAGGATGGCAGAGTATATGAAGAAGGCTTCTAAAAACCTTGAGGCAAGCCAAGAACTCCAAAAAGCTTGGCATGACCAAAAGGCTGTACTGACTGTTTACCAGCCAGGGCAGAAAGTGTGGGTGTTGGAACCAGTGGCCCCAGCAGCACTCCAAGACAAATGGTCTGGACCCCACACTATTGATGAGAAAAAGGGAGAAGTCACCTACTTGGTGGACCTTGGGACTCCCAGAAGCCCCCACAGGGTGCTTCATGTCAACAGATTGAAGGCATATGTTGACAGGGCAGACATGGGCTTACTCATGGCTACAGATGAGGGGCAGGAGGAAGAGAGTGACCCTCTCCCAGACCTGTTGACTCAGAACCCTGATGATGGCTCAGTTGATGGTGTGGTCTTTTCTGACAGCCTCACTGTCCATCAGCAACAGGACTGCAGACAGGTTCTGCAATCCTACAGACATATGTTCTCTCTGACCCCAAGTCAGACAAACTGGTGCACCCATGAGGTGGACACTGGTGACAGTCTGCCTGTGAAGAGTAAAATCTACAGGCAACCTGACCATGTCAGGGACTGCATAAAAGTTGAGGTACAAAAGATGTTGGAGCTGGGAGTCATTGAACCTTCAGAGAGCCCTTGGGCAGTCCTGTAGTTCTTGTGCCAAAACCCCACACCCAAGATGGTAAGAGAGAGATGAGGTTTTGCGTGGATTACAGAGGTCTCAATGCTGTCACTAGGACAGATGCTCACCCAATACCTAGGGCAGATGAGCTCATTGACAGACTAGCAGCTGCTAAGTTTTTGAGCACATTTGACCTGACAGCAGGCTACTGGCAGATCAGACTACCTGAGAATGCAAAGGCCAAAACTGCTTTCTCGACCCCAGGAGGACATTATCAATTTGTGGTAATGCCCTTTGGTTTGAAGAATGCACCTGCCACTTTCCAAAGGTTGGTGAATCAAGTCCTTACTGGGTTGGATGATTACTGTGCAGCTTATCTTGATGATATTGCTGTCTTTAGCTCCACCTGGGAGGATCACCTGGTCCACCTGAGGAATGTTTTAGAGGCCCTGCAAAAGGCAGGCCTCACTATCAAGGCCACTAAGTGCCAGATAGGGCAGAGCAAGGTTGTATACCTGGGCCACCTAGTTGGTGGGGGTCAGGTTCAACCACTGGAGAACAAGATCCAGACCATAAAGGACTGGACTCCTCCAACTACCCAGACTCAGGTCAGAGCTTTCTTGGGCCTGACTGGGTACTACAGAAAGTTTGTTAAGAACTATGGGTCCATTGTGACACCACTTAATGACTTGACCTCCAAGAAAATGCCAAAGAAAGTTCAGTGGACAGTAAGCTGTCAAAAAGCATTTGATGACCTGAAGCAGGCCATGTGCAGTGCACCTATTCTGAAAAGTCCAGACTACTCCAAAGAGTTCATTGTCCAGACAGATGCTTCTGAGTTAGGTGTGGGAGCTGTTCTTTCACAACTGAATATAGATGGTCAAGACCAGCCCATTGCTTTTATAAGTAGAAGGCTGACCCCTAGAGAGAAACGTTGGTCAGCTATTGAGAGGGAGGCCTTTGCTGTGGTTTGGGCCCTGAAGAAGCTGAGGCCATACTTGTTTGGCACTCACTTCAAGATTCAGACAGACCATAAGCCCCTCTTGTGGCTAAATCAGATTTAGGGTGAAAATCCCAAACTTCTTAGGTGGTCCATTTCCCTACAGGGGATGGACTTCACAGTGGAACATAGACCTGGGACTGACCATGCCAATGCAGATGGACTCTCCAGATATTTCCACTTAGAACATGAAGACTCAACTGGTCAAGGTTAGTTTAATGTCCCTAAGTTTGGGGGGGGGGGGGGTTGTGTAGGAGAGTAGGGTCTGCTTTCTATGTTCACCCCCACTTTTTGCTTTTGCTTTACTGGTTTTCGACTTAGATGTGGCTGTGGGCCTGCTAATCAGACCCACAGCCCTGCTGTTCTCTCTCTAAATTGATACTATGTACTTTAGGTGCATAACCCATTTGGATAGGGTCACCTAATTGACCCCTGTACAGTATACCTTAGGTACCCAGGACATAGGTGTACCCTAGGCCTACCAGGGGCTGCAGCATGTATTATGCCACCCCTGGCCTGGCCTTCCATTATGACACAACTTGCTGATCACTCAGCTGGGGCAAGGTCGTGTAATCACCCCTTGCTTAGGTGTAGTATTCCTATACCTAACTTACATATAGACACATGTGTACCTATCAGCCACTCCTATGGCAGGCCTTGACAATCCTGGAGGCAGAGTGCTTGGTAACATGTGAGATGGTGCTCTAGCATGAGCTGAGCCTGTTTGCAGCTTTCGGAACCATGTCCTTATAGCTGTTCTATGATATAGCCTACCATATACTCTTAAAGTGCCTTATAATCTTAAACGGTTATGGTAACTATGGTTTGGCTTTATCAAAACATGTCGTATAAGGTGTCTAACACTTTGGAATAATACCCCCATCCCATTTCTGGGGATGAGGATATTATCCCTCCCTTCTAGAGGGAGAAGGCATGTTGTAACCTACTTACCCGGTTAAAGTTAACCAGAGCCCCAGCATCACAAAATGGATGCTGCTCCCACAGACACGAGTCTGACCTCCTGCTGCTGGGTTTGATCCCGGCAAGGGAGGCTTGGACAATAGGTTTCCTGCCTTGGGAGGTGCGAGCACCACCCCAGACAGGCCTTAGTGTATTGGGGCAGGGAGGGATGAAAAGAATGAGACATGCCTGGGGCACACAAGGTGTCCCGTGCATAGTCCAGTTCAAACCGGTGCTGGGGCTCTCCAGCCCCAGTCCTGGCGCAAAACTGGACAAAGGGAAGGGGGTGTAACCACCCCCCTCCCAGGTCCCACCCATAAGGCGTGACCTAGTAGGTAACCCAGCCCCCCAGATTTGGATAAGAGTGGTAGCTGGGCCCCAGGAGATTAGATTATCCTGAACCTGCAACTTGAACAGAAACTCTGGACCTTCGACATTCGACGAAAGAAGAAGACTGAAGAATCTCCCTTGTGGCCAAGGAGTGGCTACCCTGTGCAAACAGGCACCATCAAGAGACTACCCTTTGCTTTGCTGAAGTTCTACGCGGGACCGACTGCAGAGCCCGACCAGAGCCTTGACTTCCAGACTTCTCCGACCCTGATCCACATCCACAGCCGAGCTGAGATCCATGGAGGCGACGAGAGACGTGGGACCGGCTACCTGGGAAAAGTGGCTAGTATCTTCCAGCGCAGCTTCTGAGGCACCCTCGAAGTTGTGCACCGGGGATTGAGAAGCCCCAACCCCAAGCACCATCTGCACCGAAGATCAGCCCCCCACACTCCACGAGTCCTGCGTGGGGCCCTTCTGCATTTTCCTGCTTGCCACGTCTGTCCGGTTGCTTGCCCGTTGGCTAGTGGCCTTTGTGACGACGCACCCTGAAATCTGCACCGCTGGTTTGGCTCCTCCAGACTGGCTCCCGCTTCTTTGCAAAAGAGAAGCACCCCAGACCTTCCTGGTCTGCACCAGAAGCAAGTCCTCCATTCTTCGTGGGTTCCGCTTGCCAAGGCTTGGTGAGTCCTAGTTCGACTTCGACGCCGCCGACAGCAAGAGCCTTCGTGGGACAGCTCGCCTCCTGGTCCTGGCCGTCCTCGACGTTCCCTGGTCCTCGTGGCTGCAGCGACAAGCTTCACCTTCACCTGCAATCTTCACGACATCGCCTGGTTCCTTCCTGGTTCCACGTGTTCACTGGCTAGTGACCTTGACTCTGTCCCTTCTGCTTGCAGGTATCCTCTCTTCTTGATCCCAGCCTTGGGATCCACCGGACACTCTTCACTGACTGCCTGTCAGCAACTTTCCTTCAGGCATCCATAGAAGTCCACGACGAAACCCGACGCAAGTTCACACCTATGCACCCGCAGTCCGTGGGCTAGGTAACTTGGGTACTTCGGTGCTCACAAGGGTAGTGACTATCCTAGGGTCTAGTTTCCGAGTCTCGACTCTCTAGCTGCTTCAGAAGTGTCCTTAAACTGTTAATTTCTAACTGCTAGTAATTCTATCGACTTTTACGCATTACGCGTGAGTGTTTCCACTCTGCACCTGAATCCCGTGGGCCTCCCACTTCCTAACTGTTGCTAGTGTAGTGTAGCCCCAGCGATTCCCTAGGCCTAGGCCTATCCTATTTCCGTGACAGTGGTCCTTATACCACTTCTTTAGTATATGGTTTGCGTGGCCCCTAGGGCCTAACTGTATTACTTACCTGTGTGACTTAATGTATGCATAAATAAGACTGTGTTGTACTTACCTCTAATCTCATAAAGAGTGCTGAGGGTTTGCTTAGAATGAATACACTTTATTTTATATATATATCTGTTGTGGTGTCCTTTCATTTGGTATTCAAGGGATTATATATGGTATCACAGCTGGCTTCACATGCCAATCAGAGTTTAGCCTAAGACTGCCCTTGTCCATGCTACCACTAGGATAGCTGGTCTATAAGGTTGACTTTACAACCAATCACCATAAGGGTTGTTTGGACTGATATAAGGTGTACACTAGAACTAGTGACATCATACATCAGGCCAACTTCTCACAGAGCACACGAGACAACCTGCGTAAATTGCAAATCATGTGTCTCCATGGAATAAACTCGCACCGGTCCTCATACACCTCTGGGAATTACCTCAGTTAGTCTGTTTGCTAATAGTTTACTAAGCACCTTCCCATCAACATTCAACCTAGCTAAGGGGCGAAATGACATTAATTCTAATGTGTCACTATCAGCCTTAGGGATCAGTACAGTGAGTGTCTCTCGCATCGATTCAAGGAGCATACCTATCTGAGAAGCTTCCATATATATGTCCAATAGTTTTCCCCCTAGCAACCCCACGTTAGCTTGATATAATTCAACAGGTAGAACATCTATCCCTGGGGCTGTAGCTTTAGACATGGATTGTATGGCCGCCACTATTTCTTCTTTAGTGAATTCCTCCCTCTGCGCCAATGTAACCCTGGCAACAGGGAGAGTAGATAGGTAACTATTTATAAGTTAGAAACCCGGGGCTGTATCTCTCTTCAAGATGTACGGTGAAGGCAACATTGATACCAACTTGTGTTAACATTTCTCTCCCATGATTATCCCTAATTTTCCTAATGGGGGTGTGTTGTACGTCTCTTTTTATAACCAATGCCAAAAGCCTTCGTGACTTGTCACCCTGTTGATGGAGTCTTTGGCGATAATTCACACAAGTGTCCCACACAAAAGCTAGTTAACTTTGGAAATTGCAATATTTTCGTCAACAGATGTCAACTATCTTTCTTTTTGATAAGGGAACTAATGATTAATTAGCCTTTATCTTTGATAAGTAAACAAATGTACCATAATATCAGCTAGTCAGTTGTATCATGTACAGCCTTACAGATCCATGTAGCATCTTTATCTGCTGAGGAGTAACCTCAAATTCCCATTCTCTATCCTTTCATGTACCCCCCTGCCCCCCATCTGAGGCCATCGATAACCAGATAACCGTCAGGCTCCAGAGATTTCCATCATATCACTGGAATATTCTTTTATATCTGATGTTATGGAGGACATGTCTACCCGGTGCTGACTGCATACCATAGGAAATTTTCCCACCACCTCTACCAGGGATGATCAGTTTGTGTCAGGAGTTTCTTCCAGTTGCAAGTGATCGCCGCCACCACTATATATCCGGGATTGTCACTGCATGCAAGGAATGGTTCTAATGTGCTTCTGTATTCGTAGATACGGTGTCCATTGTGCGTAGCCGCCACATTCTAGGGATGCCCATGACCTGAAACGGATTCCAACCATGTGCCAGGGAGGATCACTAAAGAATCTGTAGGAATCAAATCCTCAAAAAACATTCTCCGTAATGTTAGACTTGCACTCCCCTGACAAACTAATTCTGCTTAGGTAACCAGCAGCCCCTATCCTCCATTGTCATGCTCCATGAAAAGCGCTAACCCACCACAGAGCAGGAAAATGTACCAACATCCACTGAGAGATCCCCTGCTTTTACTTTTAGGGCCACATGGTCACCTTTGACTACTGCTTCCTCCGTAACTCTGACAGTGGGCGGACATACGGCTGTGTTGGGAAACAAACGTTTTATAATTCCCTGGCACCCGATTGCATCTTTACTGGCTATAGTTTGGGGTAGAGTTTCATTGGTCTCAAGCACTGGCGCCATGGCTCAAAAGTGACTATTCCCCTCAGGGGCCAAAGCAACCATGCCTCAAACCAACCTTGACCACCAGGGCGTGCTTCCTAATCCTGGTCAGCACGTGTGAAGGCCAATCATCACTGAACTTGTCAGTATCATCCCAGGATGCCAGAGCACACAGCTTTTACCTTGTGAGCACCTTTATTTATTTTATTTCAAGAGTTTTATATAGCGCGGACAAGACCACAGGGGGTAACCAAGTGCTTTACCGAAAGGTAGTTACAGGGGTACAAGAAATATAAACAACATTAGCACAGGACGGCCCAGAAAAGGACAACATCGGACACAACAGTTAAACATTTTAAAAGGAGGGAAGAGTAAGAGAGCAAACCCTAGGGTGAGACTGAAGGACTGACCAAAGATTCTTCCAGCAGAACCCTTTGACTTTCTTAATAAGGAAGCAAAAGTTAATATCACAGCCGAACAGGACAGGACAAAACTAAATGACAATAACAATCATTGCTGTTCACTCGAGACAAGGGTAATGTAGCGCGTTCTCGGGTGGGCTGTGGGACTAGGCCAGAAATGTCTTCATCAGAATCTGTTTGACTTCCCTTTTGAAGGAGGTAGTGGAATTATTCAGTCGTAATTCCAGTGATAAGGAGTTCCACATTCTAGGTGCAATACCTGAAAATGCTTGATTGTACGTTTTCTTTTTATGGAATTTCTGTGGTTTAAGTAGGAAGGTGCTGGAGCCCCTAGAGGATCTGGGGCCTCCTGAGAGCTCAACTTTTTGTGCAAGATATAGTGGGGTGTTGAAGTGTAGAGCTTTGTGGGTCATGCAGGCAATGTTTAGATTTATCCTTGCTTCATACGGGAGCCAATTAAGAACTTTTAGCTCAGGCGAGATGTGATGATAAAGTTTGGAGCCTGGGATGAGCCTTGCAGCGGAATTGAGAGAGGCCTTAAGTGGAGCCATCTTCGCTCTTGGAAGTCCACAAAGGGTTTCACTACCATAATCCATCTTAGAGATCACTAATGCTTGCACCGCAGTTTTGAGGTCGTTTGTGGGGAAGGAACGGTTTTATTTTCCTTAGGATGCTCAACTGGAAATTTGCTCCTTTGGTGAGAGCACTAATGTGATTCTGCATGTTCAAATGTCTGTGAAGTAATATTCTGAGTGAGGTCGTAGAGTCAATGATGTTTGGAGTGCAATTGAGGGCTGTCAGTTGGTCCACCCATTTTGCAATGACTGGGAACTGTTTGTCAGGGGCGATGAGGAGGAATTCAGTTTTGCGAGCATTCAATTTCAGCTGATTGAGTGTCAGCCATCTTTGCGTTTCCTGAAGAACTGAATTTAGAGATCTGATATCCTCTGGGGAGGAGATTTTCAGGTACAGTTGTGTGTTGTAGGCATACATGTGATAATGGATGTTGGGCACTTTCAGGATTTCCGTTAGAGGTTCCATGAACAGGTTGAAGAGAGTGGGTGAAAGAGTGGACGACCCCTGCGGTACTCCCGGAGTGAGTGGGGAGGGGTTGGACAGGGACTGATTAACCTGTAACCTTTGGGATCTATTGTGTAGAAAAGATGAAAACCAGTTAAGCACCGTCCCTGATAACCCCATCCTGTGCTCCAGTAGACCGATGACGGTATCATGTTTGACTGTGTCAAACCCAGGCGAAAGGTCAAGTAGACCAAAAGGTATGACTCATGTTGGTCCAGCATCTGTAGTGCATCATCCGCAATGTGCATAAGAGCAGATTCCGTGCTATGATTTTTGCCTGAGACAGGATTGGAATTTGTCAAGAAGTTGGAATTGTTCAATATGATTGCATAGTTGGGTGTGAACGCATTTCTCAAGGAGTTTTGCCAGTGTAGGAATAGTGGAGATTGGACAAAATTGTGAAGATTAGTCTGGTCAGCCGTTTTTTTAGGATGGGGGTGACCTGTCCATTCTTTAGGCAGTCTGGGATTGACCCTAGAAGCAGAGAGGCATTAACTATCTTCGTCCAGAGAGGGAGTATGGATGAACTGATGTCCTTGAAGTAGTTCGTAGGTACTGGTCACTGAAATGTTGGAAGGTTTCAGAGTAGCCAGAGTTTTTCGATGGTGCTCTCATCAACCGTTTGGAATAGGCTCCAAGAGACATTGTTTTTGGGCGGGAGAACCAGACGTTGAGGGGGCACAACCAGCTCAGAGGATACAAAGGTAGCAGGTAGATTCTCACGGGCTGCCTATAGTTCCTGTTCAATCTTTGTTTATTTATCACAGACGAAGGAAGCAAACTCCTTACAGTTTGGCTGCTGACATGGTCCTGCGGAATGCAGAATGGGTGGGTTTTTAGATTGAAGCTTGATGAGTTCAAAAAGCTTTTTGGGACGATTTCTTGCTTGATCTAGTTGTTCTCTGAAGTAGCTAGCTTTAGAGCTTCTGATGCATTTGTTATGAGTTTCTGAGAGATCTCAGATGAGTAATATGGTACACGGAGGGCAAGGTTCTCCAGATACGTTCTGCTAGTCTTAGATTTCTTCTCTCAGTATTTAGGTTCCCGTTGTACCAAGGTTTGGAGATTTTGGAGGGTATTCTTTTCAGTTATAGTAGTGCCATAGCGTCTAGTATGTTGGCCATCGAGTGTTTGTAGTGATCTATGAGGTCATCGACAACAATCATGTCCGGGGGAGGAGGTAAGATGCTGTCTGTGCGGGAGGACAGATCATATAGGTTAATATTTCTCAAATTTCTTTGCCAGATTCTAGGCATAAGGTATTCTTGTCCATAAGGTACTTTAAGGTTCTCAGACTCTTCTTGAAATAAAGGTTCATGCTGGTAAATCAAAGTCAGCGAGTCAAGTGAAGGCCGACCTGCTTCTTCCGCTGCAAAAATCTCTAGGTCTCAACTCACTATGTATGATGAATGACGCAATTTATACCAAGGGAACCCTGGCATATATATCTGTAACCTCACCATTTCTGGACAGTGACTTTGGAAAAGTTTGATTTGAGGAATTTGTAGATGGCGCATACCAAGATCTAAGGTTAGAAACCTTTCACTGATATCAATGTGGGCACTAGACTAGAAAGAGTAACCAGAGTATAGTGTGAAAAGGTGTATGTTGAAGTAAATATGTAATAGCTTTCTGTGGTATACAGACGTAGATGAAGCTGCTGGAAACAGTTACCCATAGAAGTTCAGGGGCCCATCACTGATGGAGATGCAAACCTGCATCAGAATGTATCACTAGACGCCAGTGTCGGTCTCCATTGGGACTGATCACTGAGATGACCTACAAATCTCGATTCCCTTTTAATCGTAACACGATGCTGCCAGATACTGTGCGACATTTATTTTTAATACGTGTACTTTTAATGTGCATATTTGGCTTTCCTCAATGTTTGCATTTTTTCTTATTCCCATAATACTTAACATTTACTTGATCTCTTCCCATTTTGCCTTTTAATTTTAAGGCGGGGACCGCCTCCTTTCCCCTTAATCTACCGCTTTGCTTTTTTTATTTTAAAGCAAACTGTTCCATTACACTATACGTTTACATTAGTGTTACCTTCATCCTTTTTTTGGTGTCAAATCTGCATTGATCGCAACTTAAATATGATATATTAATTCATCAGAAATTAATATACCAGACGTAACTTGTGTCATAGGATAAACATCAACGGTGCAAGAAACTAGCTTCCTAAGTCTATTTTTTAATTATATCTTGTATATATCTATTTTGTGTAAAATGTATTTCCCCTCCCTCTTTCTATGGTCGATTTTTCTTAAAATGTTCGTACTTAAAAGCTTCCAGAAATTTCCGAATGTGTCCTTTCAACTTGTGAGCAATGGTTTGCGCAGTGCAAATACATCTAACTTGTCTCCAGTATCGTACATGATTCTGAACATTTTATGTTCTATAAAAGCAAGGCCTAGGGGGCTATTTCACATACGTGATCTAGGGCCACCTGTATCAAAGTATTTGGCATTCGCAACCAGTGCGAATTGCTAAATCTCCTGTTTGCGAATGGCCTTCCTGAGTGTATAAAAGGCTTTGGCATTCGCAATATAGGTCATTGCAATTTTTTGCGGTTACCTAAGTTGCGAGTGCAAATAGGGAGTCACAATTTGCGAAACCCTAATGCACATGTAAGAAGCCTTTCCTAAATGCGAACTGTGCATTTAGGAAACACTATTACCATCAACTTCAAGTTGATGGTAACAAGCTGCAAACTTTGAAAAATGCACAAAACTGCATTTTTTAAAGTGGCATGTACCGCACTTGCCCATAAGGCATGTGTGTGCCTTACATTTGCACTTTTGTTGAGGGGCGCTTCAGGGGGGCCTTAGGCCCCCGGGCACCCTTGCCTTTGAATTACCTAATTTGTGATTACCAATTAAGTTATCGCAATTTGAGTAATGCCAGACCATTCGCACCTATGGGCCTTGAGGCCATGGGAACGAATGGAGTCGCAATTACAAATAGCGGTTGCCTAATTGCGTTCGCAATTTTTAAGAAATCGCTCTTTCCTGTCTGTTTTGTTACATCGCGTTTTGCGATTACCAAATAGCAATTTCTTAATCGCTATTTGGTCATTGTAAAATGCCATTTTCAGGCATGTGGCCCCTAGTATCTTAGTCCAAAATCGAGTTAACTGTTGGACCTGTTATGTGTACAAACTCCCCCATCAACGTACATCAAAAGTGCAGGTTAACTCTCAGCGGGTCAACAAAGAACGCTTAAGTACATAATCTGAAAGCAAAAAAAAAAACAAAAGGCATTAACAAAATGACCATGTCATGATCCTGGAATGTTTTCCTTTAGACTGTGCCTCCAGAAAGCCTTACAAAGATTTCCCCTATTTGGAGAAACCACGAAATCCCATTCCCAGTCATTTACTATCTTTGGCAAATAATCTTGCAAGTATTTAGTCGCCAGTGGGGAATTTAAATCCTTGGTGGTCAGTGTCCATCCTCTTGTTCTTGGATGAAATGTCTTTGCGTCCAGTTACTGTGTTTGTTTTGCTCAGTTAGCTCAGGTTGCGATTAAGAGAAGAAAAGATGAACATATTACCAGGCTGCAGGCAGAGCTCTGTGGGCGAGTGAATGTTGTAATAGGCGAGGACGAAATTGTCACTTGTAGGAGGATAATTGCTCACAGAGTAAATATAGTTATCAATTCAGGACATTATCAGAGCCCTGAACCCTGTGTATTTATTCTCTTCCTCCTTGTCTCAATAGGTGGTCTGAGCACTTCCAGCGATGCCAGCTTTGCCAACATGAGTGTTTTTGCTAAAGGCGGGTAAGAAGAGTTGCCACCGTGAGATAATTGGCCACTGTCTTTATCTTGTTATGTTATGTTGAAGGCTCTATATATTGTTCAGCATGCGCTGCAGGAAGATTAGCCCCTAACGATGGGTTTGGCCTTCAACGCATGTCTGCATGTTTGTATCTTTAATTAGGTTGTGCTGTTTTGTTTTGAGGATTGAGGCCTCAACCGGTTTGGTGTGGGTTTCTTAAACCTATAGTTTATAGTTCCTATGTGGCCCTCTGTTTTCTTTTTGGCTGTATATGTGTTCCCAAACTTGAAGGCACCAGTTTTTAAAATAACTGAAAAAAAGTGTTATGAAATGAAATTCCCCTTTTGTTTTAATTAATTTTAGACTGCTGCCTAAAAGTATTTGCAGAGAGTTTTTTTACGCTCTACTTTTGAATGAAATTACCAGTTTGTTGTTATGTGTTGAAAACAAACCAGCACGATATTGAAAAATGTTCGATATGTGAATTGCATTATTACCCACTACTGGCCGCTGGGTGTCGCTGCAGCTCTGTTCTTTGGTGATGCGCGATTCTCTTGAAGAGATGGCGGTACTGTGAAAACCATTGATTCTCGAGATGCTTTTTAATTTTATTCATGTGCACCAGAGAGCAGACAGCTAAAAACGAAACCAAGCCTTCCAAAAGGAGGTTGCCTCGACGCCGACGGCCTTTCAAATAGTAGATGGATTTGGACAGTGCTCGCTGGTCGGGTAATGTTATATTTCCACTGCCAGTTACACTGAATGATTGCCCACTTTGTTGTGCTTGTGCTCGCCATATGCTGTAAGTCATATTCGCGTTCACAAGTGTAGCATCATTATATATTTATAGACAAGTACACATGTTTTTTAAAGTATAGCTAATTCAGTTGTGGTGCATGGTTCACTTTCAAGCAATAGTACAGAGCAAGATACACGGGAGAGAGCCAGCAAGAGCAGAAAGAGAGGGTTACTTACGCTTGTATATTCGAGCAGCATGTAGTTCATGACAAGCGGAGGTGGAAGGATACACTCAGGCAGCCAATAGGGTTAGTTGAGAGACGAGTATTCCACTGGACTGAGCCAAGACTTGATTGACAAGCATCGTGCCAATGACTAGAAGATCTTGGAGAAGAAAGCCAAAGTGACGGGCCCAACGCCCACTCCATATATATTGCAAGCATCTGAAAGAAACACGTTAGTTAGATTCCTCACCTTAGAATATCCCCAGGCGTCAGACTGGATCCGGAAGATTTTTCGTCAGCAATACCCCTTGCGCGTCGCTAGGCGTCGTCTGCGGCTCCGCGTCCGTCGTCGGCGTCGTGCGCCGGGATGACGTCGTCGGAGTACTTAGACGCCGCCCTCGCGCGCTGACGTCAGTTCTTCTTTTTTTCCGCGCCAGTAAGCGCAGATCCGGGAGAGCTACCCCTTTTAGTCTTTTTTGACTAACTTTTTTTGATCATTTTTGATCCCTGTCTGTCGACATCTGGTGCCGGTAGGATGCCTGGGTTCAAGGCTTGTGAAGACTGTCATCGACTGATGTCGGTGACCGATCACCACCGCCGGTGCCTCTATTGCTTAGGCCTCGACCACGACGCGGAGTCGTGCAACGACTGCCAGGCCCTGACTTCGAAGGCTAGGCGGGAGCGGTCCCGCAAGCTTCTCGAGCTTCGCCACTCGGCTCCGCGTCGTGCGCGATCCCGGTCCAGGAGGAGGTCCAAGGATCGCTCGCGGAGCCCTAGCCGACGCCACCATCGATCGTCGGGCTCCAAGTCGTCGGGTAAGTCCAAGCACTCAAAGAAGTCCAAGAGGCGACATCGCTCTTCGGACTCCCCTCGCCGGTCGCGCGACTCGGCCGAGGGTCCAAGTGGTTCCACCCCCGCGGCTCCGGCGGAGCCGCAGGTGCCGCGTCCGCCCCCATACCTTCCGGTCCCTGGGGCTGACGCGGCGCCGGCGGAGATCAGCGCCTTCCTCTCGGCCATGAGGAGCCTGGCCCCGCCGTCGACGCCCGCTGGCGCGCCTTCGGGCCCCGCGGGCTCGACTGGGCGACCTCGCGTGCCGGCGGCTCCGGCCCCGGCGCCGTCGACGACTCCGGTCTCGACGCCGCAGGTCCCCGCGGGGCCCATGCCTGGGCCCCAGTCGACGCCGGTTGACCTTGTCACTCCTCCACCGGCGCCGACGCCTGAACCACCGACGCCGTCACCGGCGCCGCCGACGCCGACGCCTGTGACGCCGACGCCCCAGTTTAGCCCTCATCCGGACCCGACGCCGGCACGGCGTCCGCCGACGCCGCATCCGACGCCGCTAGAGACCTACCATCTCTACAGTCCGGTTCCGATCATTCCTCCTGTTTATCAGGAATCGGAAGAAGGGGGCGACTGGGAGGGGTTCGAGGACCCTCTGGCTGTTCAGTCACAGCTTTCTCAGGACTGGGCAGATGAACTGGGGGAGGCCAGCGGGCTGGACACCTCGCCAGACGCTGGATTCACTTCTCCTCCGACCGTGGCTTCGGAGGAGGGTGCAGCATTTTCTGTGGTGCTGCGCAAGGCGGCTGAGGCCCTTGGGCTCGAGTTGCCTGCCGTGGCTGTGAGGACCAACATCCTCACTGAGGTGCTTCAAACCTCAGCAAGCTCCACTGAGCCTCTGCTGCCGTTTAACGAGGCCCTCACTGACGTTCTGCAGGGCACCTGGTCCAAGCCCTCCACAGTTCCTCCTGTGGATAGGAACGTTGCCAGGCGCCACCGCCCTGCTCCGGGCGACCCCAGCTTCCTGTCCCAACACCCCACCCCCGAGAGTCTGGTTATCCAGGCCTCTACTTCCCAATCCTCCTTCCCGACCGCTCCGCCGGACCGGGATTCCAAGAGACTCGAGCAGTTTGGCAAGAAACTGTTCTCGTCCCTTAGTTTGGGCCTGCGGTCCTTAAATACCGCCTGTCTCTTGGACCGTTATTCCCATTCCCTGTGGGATACGGTGGAGGACGTGCTGCCCCTGTGTCCGGAGGAGGTCCGGCCACGTCTTTCCCAGGCTCTGGCCGATGGGAGGGATGCAGCACGGCACGCCATAAGATGTGGGCTTGACACCACGGACTCGCTAGGTCGGGCGATTTCCACCACGGTGGCGCTCCGCCGCCACGCCTGGATGCGGTCCACGTCATTTTCCGGGGATGTCCAGAACACCCTCATGGACATGCCCTTTGATGGCACTCGCCTGTTTGGTGAGAAGGCGGACAGTGCGCTGAACCGCTTTAAGGACTCCCGGGCTACGGCCAAGTCCTTGGGCCTCTCGGCTCCGCGGGCGCACACCTCCGCTTTTCGCCCCTTTCGTGGCCAAGGAAGGGGCGCCTCCTCACGTCCGCAGAGCCACCAGCCGCAGAACCAACCTGCGCGCGGTCGCGGACGTGGCTTCCGCCGTGGCGGAAATGGAGGCCGACGTGGTCAGCCCACATCCACCCCGGCAGCATCCGCCTCAAAGCCTTCCTAGTCCGAGCTTTCAGGCCCATACCACGCCAGTGGGCGGCAGAGTTCGCCATCACCTGCTCCACTGGCGGTCCATAACATCGGACAGGTGGGTGCTGCAAATCGTCCGAAGGGGCTACTCCCTCCCCTTCGAGACGACCCCTCCAGCCATGCCACCACAGCACCACCGTATCTCGGGGGATCATTTGGATCTTCTCCGCGAGGAAGTTTCGGCTCTCTTGGCCAAGGGGGCCGTCGAGCGCGTTCCGAGTCCAGAAGTAGGTCGTGGTTGTTATTCCCACTACTTTCTGGTTCCCAAGAAGGGCAAGGGGGGCCTGCGCCCTATCTTGGACCTCCGGAACGTCAATGCCTTCCTCCGAAAGGAAAGGTTCAAGATGCTAACGTTGGCTCAGGTTTTAGCTGCCCTAGACCCTGGAGACTGGATGGTAGCGTTGGACTTGCAGGACGCTTATTTCCACATCCCCGTCCTGCCGGCCCACCGGCGTTACCTGCGGTTCACGGTGGGCCAAGAGCACTTTCAGTTTACCGTGCTCCCCTTCGGCCTCACCAGTGCCCCTCGGGTGTTCACGAAAGTGATGGCGGTGGTCGCAGCTCATCTGCGCAGATCAGGGGTCCCAGTCTTCCCCTATCTCGACGACTGGTTGTTGAAGGCGGGCTCGCCCCAGGCAGTCGTCTCCCACCTCCAGACTACGGCGGATCTCCTGCATTTGCTGGGGTTTTCCATCAACGTGCCGAAGTCACACTTGAGTCCCTCTCAGAAGCTCCTCTTCATCGGAGCGGTTCTCGATTCGGCGCAGTTCCGGGTCCATCCACCGGAACAGCGGGTCCGGGATATACAGGCCCTGATTCCCATCTTTCGGCCTCTATCCCGGGTTTCGGTCAGGCTAGTGTTGCGGCTTCTGGGGCTGATGGCCTCCTGCATCCTACTAGTGCATCACGCCAGGCGGCGCATGCGGGCTCTGCAGTGGGACCTGAAGTTTCAGTGGGCCCAGCATCACGGCAACCTGTCCGACCATGTCTTGATCTCGGAGGGCACTGCACAGCAGTTGCAGTGGTGGCTCACGGACCGCGAGTGGGTCAAGGGCAAGAGCCTCTCCCTTCCCCAACCGGAGCATGTCGTAGTGACGGATGCGTCCCTCCTGGGTTGGGGTGGCCATATGGGAGAGGCGGAGATCAGAGGCCTCTGGTCTCCGGCGGAGTCTCGTCTCCACATCAACCTGTTGGAGTTGAGAGCGATCCGGCTTGCACTGAAAGCCTTCCTTCCCTCTGTCAGGGGAAGTGTCGTGCAGGTGTTCACGGACAACACCACCGCCATGTGGTACTGCAACAAACAGGGCGGGGTGGGGTCGTGGACCCTTTGTCAGGAGGCTCTGCGCCTCTGGACATGGCTGGAACACCAGGGCGTCACCCTGGTGGTTCAACATCTGGCGGGCTCTCTGAACGCCAGAGCAGACGAACTCAGCCGCCAGTGCATGATGGATCACGAATGGCGTCTGAACTCCGAAGTGGTGCAAGGCCTCTTTCAGCAGTGGGGAGAGCCTTGGTTAGATCTATTCGCCACCGACGAGAACGCGCAATGTCAGCAGTTCTGCGCGTTGGAATTTCCAAGGCGGCACTCGCTCGGCGACGCTTTTCGTCACGAGTGGAGTTGCGGTCTGTTGTACGCCTTTCCGCCTATACCACTTCTGCCCAGAGTGCTGAAGAAGATCAGGCGCGACCGGGCCCAAGTCATCTTGGTGGCTCCGGATTGGGCACGAAGATACTGGTATCCCGAGCTACTCAGTCTGTTGACCGATCCCCCGATACGTCTGCCCCTTCGGGAGGATCTTCTGTCGCAGCAGCAGGGGACGGTCCTCCACCCGAACCTGTCCAGCCTCCACCTCCATGCGTGGAGATTGAGCGGCGGCAGTTGATGCCATTTGACTTGCCTCCTGAAGTCTGTGATATCATTCTGGCAGCCAGGCGTCCCTCCACAAAGTCGGTATACGCCTGCCGGTGGAACAAATTTGTGGCATGGTGCACAGCAAAGGCTGTGGATCCCCTTTCCGCCCCTCTTTCTGAGGTTCTCCTCTTCCTTCTTTCTCTGGCCCGGCAGGGCTCTGCCCTGGGCACCCTGAAAGGTTATCTTGCTGCCATCTCCGCCTTCTTGCGGCTTCCTGATCAGCCTTCTCTTTTCAGGTCCCCTGTGGTTACACGCTTTCTCAAAGGCATTACACACACGTTCCCTCCTGTCCCTTTTGTAATGCCTCAGTGGGACTTGAATCTGGTTTTGACATTCCTGATGTGCGCTCCCTTCGAGCCTCTTCACAATTGCCCTCTTCGTCTTCTAACTCTAAAGACTGCTTTTCTGGTAGCCATCACCTCGGCTAGACGGGTGAGTGAGCTCCAGGCTTTATCTTCAAAGCCTCCTTTTCTCTCTGTTCATCCGGACAAGGTTGTCCTTCGGCCTCGTCCCTCTTTTCTTCCTAAAGTGGTGACTCCATTTCACCTTGGGCAGTCTGTCACCTTGCCCACCTTCTTTCCGCCTCCGCATCCTTCCAAAGAGGAAGAGAGGCTCCACCGTCTGGACCCAAAACGTGCGCTCTCCTTCTATCTGGACCGCACAAAACAGTTCCGGGTGGACGACCAGCTTTTTGTTGGGTACGTGGGCGCTAAGAAGGGGAAAGCTGTGCACAAACGAACCATCTCTCGGTGGGTCGTTTTGTGTATAAAAATCTGCTATTCCTTGGCTAAAAAGGACCCTCCTGTTGGGCTGCGCGCCCATTCTACTCGGGCCACGGCGGCTACTACTGCCTTGGGACGGGGAGTCCCTTTGCAGGACATCTGTCAGGCGGCGACGTGGGCTTCTCTACACACGTTTGCCAGGCATTATTGCCTTGACAGCCAAGTCCGGAGGGATGGCTTCTTTGGCCGTTCTGTCCTCCAGGACTTTCTGGTGTGATCTTGGTTCGCAGACCCACCACCGGGGATGGTATTGCTTGGGTATCTATTCTAAGGTGAGGAATCTAACTAACGTGTTTCTTTCAGATGAACAAGTTACTAACCTTCGGTAACGATGTATCTGTAAGAAACATTAGTTAGTTAGATTCCTCACCGACCCTCCCATCCTCCCCGTTCTGCGAACTGACATCTAGGGTTAAGGTTGTCCTTTCAGGCCCCTAGATTTTATTTTTGGCACCAGTGTCGGTCTTTGCATGGCTCTGCGTTCCTGGCGCGGAAGGCTATGTACAAGAACTGACGTCAGCGCGCGAGGGCGGCGTCTAAGTACTCCGACGACGTCATCCCGGCGCACGACGCCGACGACGGACGCGGAGCCGCAGACGACGCCTAGCGACGCGCAAGGGGTATTGCTGACGAAAAATCTTCCGGATCCAGTCTGACGCCTGGGGATATTCTAAGGTGAGGAATCTAACTAACTAATGTTTCTTACAGATACATCGTTACCGAAGGTTAGTAACTTGTTCAATGGGTCGGGTTGACAGGTCTGCTGTCAGAACTCAGACTTAAACTAGCATTGCCAAAGTCAAGAGGTACTGCCTTTTGACTTGATCAAACCAGTCATTGACTTTGCCAGTGTTTTCTGAGGATGCCATGATTCCACATCAGCAAAAGTAAAAGGAATGCTTACTTGCCGATGCTAAATAGAATTGGCAAAAAAGGATGATAATGTATATGAATGCATGTGTCATAATGGTCGTCCACGTATGTGCCATGACGCTACGGCAGCCTAATTTGATGACCTAGATGCATGCAAGTGCATGCAGAACGATTACCATGCCATTTTATATTTGTTTTTTATTCACTGTCCCAAGATGGCAGATGGACTTTTAGAGCAGTAAATTAAAAAATGAATAAAATATATACAAAAGTGCTTTACAAGAAGGGAGTGGCTTGGAAGCAAATTGCAGTTGCCACACCCTCTAAAATAAATCACATCTAAAACAGTTTTCAAAAAGATTCAAATGGGGAGGAACAGGGGAGCAATCTGTAAATATATATGCCACAGAGAGAAAGGACTGAGGAGTTTTGGGGATTGGAGGTTGAAGCAATAAAAAAATACAGAGGGAAGATGGAGAATAAACAGATGAGCTAGTGAACAAAATCGACACCATAGGGGGGATGGGATTTTGAAGGCGAAGCAGCACACCAGGAAGAGCACAAGAAAATACATGCACTCCCATGCAATGCTAAATCAAAATAAAATGTAGTTTCCTCAATGTGAGTAGTGGAAAGAGATACAAGTCATCCAATTAAAAGGATGTCAAAGAAGCTGTGCTTCAGAGAGGAGCAAACACTAGAAGAGGAAGGAAAGCCATCAAATAAAAAGCAGCCTAATCATGGTGGCAAGAAAGCCAACCAGTGAGAAGCAATGGGCGGACCCAGAACCCATGATATTTATTAGTATTGTCTACCAAAGGTTTTCGACAACAGACAGCTAAAACCTGTATTTGAGACCGAAACGTGAGATTTATGGAAATAAGGGAACTGTTTGCTTCAAAATTAAAAAGAAAGAGCAGATTAAGGGGAAAAGGAGGGGGTATTTGTCTTAAACAAATAAAAACATAAAATGGGAAGGTGCAGGTAAATGGGTAAACGAAAAAATACAAACATTGAATAAAGGGAGGTGCTATGAGTCTCTTTTCCATAAATAAAATGAATCAAAAAAAGAGAATTCAAACATTTATCTTAGAATTCCTGTATCCCTCCCACCCCTCGAGATTAATGGTGGTTTAATAATAACTATACAAATCTGAGACGAATCACTTCAATATTAATCTCTTCTGTTTAACCTCAAAGTCATTAATTACCCCAAGAAACACACGAACCCGAATATCCCAGTTAAACTGAACAAAAAAGACAATGCATGGTTTGTATGATTTGTTTAAATATTACATTCAAAATATTACATACAGCCCTGTCTTCGTTGCCAAAATTCACCTTCCAAGGTGGTTAGTTTTGGTAGGACCGATAACCATAGGTAGAAGTATAGCTAATGTAAAGATGGTAAACTACCAGTGTTTCTACTGAAGTATGCCTGGAGGAATGCATGTTGGACTCTGCATGCCATTCATATATGTTTCACCGCTCTCTGTTGCCATCCTAGGGTTCTGTTATTATGACCCTTCACTGGGAAACTCATCAAATCTTTGCTTCACAAGAGGATCTTGCTAGTGCAGTCCTACAGAGTTTGTTGAGCATTACATTTGCAACCCCCTTTTAGGCCTGGCATTACCCAAGACCCTTTGATTTTGCTGTGATTGAAATTAATGATATTGGAGTACAAGAGCATCCCGGGGTGCCTCCTTCGGGTGTGGAATTGTAAAATAGGAAGTGTTTCCCTAAGAGGCTCAGCAAAGGCATTAGCAGCTGTGCGTCACAGTACAAACCACATTGTTGCCAACAAGAATAAAAAAAAAAAAACACACACACACACACACACACACACACACACACACACACACACACACACACACACACACACACACACACACACACACACACACACACACACACACACACACACACACACACACACACACACACACACACACACACACACACACACACACACACACACACACACACACACACACACACACACACACACACACACACACACACACACACACACACCCACCCACCCACCCACCCACCCACCCACACCAAAAAACTGAATTACTAGAAGGTTTAGGCTTAAAAAACAGCATGGTCCTAGGTTAGAACACAGAAACTCTGTTTTACAGATAGTTTCGTTTCATTTAGATTTTTATTTTTATTTGTTGCCTGCTCTTAATTTTCCTCCTCTTTCTTTGATTTTGACTCCTTCTCACATAGCTAAAGTCTGAGTGTGGGGCACCAAGAATTATTGTGGAAATGTAGGTATAAAAATTTCACAGGAATATTAAAAAGGCTTAATCTTATTGATATAGTAAATGCTCTCGGAGTGTATATTATATTAGTGTGGTATTATGTGGCGATAGGTTGAACACTGCTGGACTGAGTTTGGGAAAGTGCTTTTCCTTCTAGTTTGTTTCATCAGCCCTTAGATATACAAACAAACTGATAGATATAGATATATATATATCTCACTGAAAAAAAACAAAGGTTACAGGGATATATACTTAGGAAATAGAATTTAAAAAACCTTAGGAATTCACGGAAAAAACCAAAGGTTACAGGGACGTTATAATTAGGCTCAGAATTCACTTGTGCAAAACCAGTAAAATTTAGCAATTTTAGTTATCGGAGCTAACTATAACTTACACCTCCGCAATGCACTGCTTATGAATTTCACTGGTTTTGTTAGAGTGAAATCTTAGCCTAAGTATAGCGTCGCTGCAAGCTTTCGTTTTTTAAGTGAAACTGGTGGTTGTCAGTAGGTATAGTCAGGACCATGTTAACATAGGTAAAACTTTTTGTGACTTGCCTATATATTTGGTGCAGTTTAACAAATCTTTATGAAATGTTCCCAAACAAATCCGCTGGAGATTCTTGTTGCGCGTGGAAAGTTTCGGGGGCCAAGAAAAAAGGAGGGTTCAAGAAAATGTGTGTTTCCCATGTTAATTCGCATGGGAGCTTTGAACAGGACTACAGCCCAAACTGCTGGACGAACTTACACCGAATTTGGCAGGAAGGTAGATTTGGTTACACAGATTTCACTTACACCTATTTGGTGTAAATCCGTACAGTAGTTTTTGAGAAATGTAAGGAAATCCAAATTAGGATGTCTGCAATTGTGGCTAATTCGTGAATAACAACTAGCTTGTGCAGAGAACTTCAGAGCTCTGATTGACTGCCAACACTTCAGCAAGGAAGTGATGGCAGTCATCTTGGGACTTGCAACTACTGAACGGATATACACCAAATCACCAAAAGGCCCTTCCTCAACCAAAATCTATCTTGCTGCCAAATTTTGGTGTAATTCTGTTTAGCTATTCTGGCTGTAGTCTAGTCTACAGTTACTATGGAAATGAACATGGGGAAACTGCGTTTTGGACCCCCCCCCCCCCCTCTTTTACTCAGCTCCTGCTTGTCGGATGACCCCAAAACCTTCATGGCAGCAGCTGAAGTGAGTGGTAAACTAGCTTTGAAAATTTCGGGAGGGTTCATCACATGGAGCCAAAGTTATTGGCAAAACAAAAAATGCCTTCCCTGTTGAAACTAGGTCCTAACTATAGCTATCTATTGGCGACCTATATTGGCGACCATATATATGTTGTTGATAACATTACATTTCAATATGAAAATCAAACTTTGGTCTCTTCCATGAATTGTTACTATGTGGGTGTACACTTTATGGTCTCCCCCGACTATAAAGCATTGGTCAGGGACTCCTAAGTCTGTAGCTGCATTAAGGTTTTTATTGTATGCTTCTTCCGGCATGTCTCCAATCTTGTGCCACGCCTCAAATGCAGGTCTAATGCCCTATCAACTAGAAGTGTGAGAGATAAAAATAAAATGGGCTTTTACCCATCCCTTATTGCAGTTAGGATGAGAAATTCACTTTATTGCACACCAGCATGCCAAAGCATGATATTTCAAGTTCCCCCCAGCAATAGAGGTCTTTAAAAACAGTGTCCTTTAAGTCGCATATTACGGGCGAACAAATCTTCACTTGAGGCCGTGATTGTGACGCTCATGTATTCGAGGTATGAAGGGGATCTAGATATACCTAACGTTGCTAGGAGAGGCTCGCCCTCCATCAACCTTGCTGGGAATTCCATACCTACTGATTTAGAATAATTAATTTAAAATCCAGACATTCTAGAAAAGGAAAAGAGTTCGCCAATTCAGGCGGGTGATGAGGTCTCGGGGTTAGTAGTGGGCATAGAATATTGAGGGTCAAGTCCTCAACCCCCGCCTAGGCCAGGCTTTGATTAAAATTATAGATCCCACTGACCTCAGGTGCTCGAACGCCGTCATTCCTGCATATTTGGTTTTCTTTTTTATAAGTTATATTTTAATAGTTTTTTCTTATTTACATGAGGGCTTTGCAGTCATACTTTCATGAAACTACAAAGAACAAAAGAAAGTGATTATTAAACTACTAAATTACTAGGGCCCCCCTTATGAGAGGCCTGTAATTCCCGATACTAGCTAAATCTAGAATTGTAGGTGTTGCAGGAATAGGTTTTTCACCTAGACATTTCAACTACTCCAAAGCGGCTAAATATCTGGGTAAAAAACGAGCCCCAAATGAGGAATAACATGCAGGAATGTGTGTGAAAACACAGAAATTCCCATGTTATTCTCCAATTTTTCAGGCACTTTCTCATAATGGTCACTACTTGGAGGTATCTGTGTTGGTGCATTGTGGAGCTGGACAAGTTTTCCACACTCCTTGTAAGTATTTACTAAAACGTATCAAGAAACATCAATATTAATGTTGCTACTAATGAGTGCAGCTAGTAGAAGGGTTGAGTGAGTAAGTGTCTTAGATATAGTTATGAATGGAGTTCAGATACTCACAACTATTAAACCAATGTTCCCACACTACACTGCTTAAACCTTACAGTGGATATTTGTAATCTTCTTGTTAGAATGTGGTCTTTCAAACCTCTACAGTTTTTCAGATCTACTATGTTGAGAGGATTCTGCTCTTAGAACAGAACTATGCTTGGAACCATACAACAACAGTATGTATGCACTGAGGCACTGAGTCATCATACCACCTCAGTGTCTATGAGCCCCAGTCCGACTAGCGATAGTGCCTCACTTGCCCTCCTAACCTTACCTAAGAAAGAAGTGAATTGGCACAGCAGAACACAACCCTCTCAGGGATTGCGGTAACAGGACAAACACCCTTTCACTCTCTCACTCGTACTTGTCCACTATAAGATAACCATGAGACACAAAGGAATTTTAGAATATTTATTTGAACTATGGTGCTCTGAAATGCAGTATACATGCCACAATTAGAAAACATATGCATAATAAAAATACTGTTAGCATGGTTAATAATCCATATACCATGAAAAGCCCTGTCATTTTATAGGACAGAGTGGCCTAACCCGCTCTCCTGCTTTTAAAGTTAAATGATTGTATATGAAAGATCTCTGTGATTACTGGCAGACCCCATACCTTAGCATACACAGATGGATGCTCTACATCTTAGCAGACTCAGTGTTCCTTTCTCAGAACCCTTTTTTCATGTGTCTTTTTTGATTCATGTGCTCATCTGTATGGCAAGACGTGTGCATATAAACAACCGCTGCATTCTTGTTATGTCTAGGTGCTAGTGCCTGGTCAGAAAGAATAACAAGGTATATTGTTGTTTGCGCTTGTTTGTAGTGTTCAGACTAAATCCCAGAAAAAAAACAGAACACAAAAACATATGCATGTTCCGTGTGAAAGTATAATGTGGCACAAGAGCAAGCATGTTTATCTAGTCACGTGTGCAAAAGAAAAATGAGGCTTACAACGTGGACAGTTAGACTAACACAGGGAAAACTACAATGGGCCTTGCAGGGAACACACAGCAGCTGCCACTACTACAATGTGTGTTTTGGATCTGACCACCATTTTTGCGAATATGCTCCCTTGTTTTCGTCTTTCATACAGCTCCCTCTTCTCTTCTCGTTTCACCTGCTTATGGTGGTTCCTGTTTGTACCAACTCTTTTACTTTACTAGAGGCCCCAGAGTACTCTCTGTTACCCCATCCAGGATTCACACCAGCTGCAGCGTGTTGTTAGGCATGGCAGAAGACATGAGGGCTATCAACAAGGTGCAGGTTCAATCCTGTAGGCTTTCTGCCACTCTCAACTAGTGGCCTGTAGCAGTGAGTTAGGCAAGGCAGTGACGTGACTGACCCCTGAGTGGCACCCCTTAAAGTTCATAGCTGAAAAGGGTGAGCCAAATAAGTTAGTTTTCTGATAAGTGAGTGCATGGCATCAAACAAAGCGTCTCCTTTGTTCAGCTAAGATAGACTTTCCGTATTCATATCGTGGTCTAGAGTTCCATTTAACTGGTTTTGAGAATTGCTGTAGTTTCCAATACTGCAATCGACTCCTCTTGCCAAATATAGAATGCACATATAATCCTTAACAAACCAGCATTGCCAAAGCCAGTAGACCTGGTGTTTAATGTGTTATTCCATGCGGCGTGAGCACATTAGATCAGGTCACACAGGAGGAAGACAGTGTGAGGGGACAGAGGGCGATGTTTATTAAGAAATCCCTCATGCAGTTCAATGCAAACACTCGACTGGAGGCAGAAGGGTGCTTCCTAACAGCCAGTAGTTTCAGGTGAGAGATGAAAACCCCACTGGGCTGAGCCAAGAAGTGATGGACAAAATCCGAGGCCAAAGGCTGAAAGAGGTCGTTTGAAAGAAGCCAAAGGTTGAAAGGGCTGGACGCAAAGCCCACTGTATGATTGATTATTGTTAACAGTAAGTCTGCTCGACCCGCTGAGCTCTCCGAACCAAACCCTAAAACCTGCACCCTGTCGATTAACTTGAGAAGAAAGAGCTTCGAGCTTCGCTGTACAGCGGAGGGATGGAATGTTAGTTGGCGAGAGGAAGGCTCACCCCTAAACACAGTGTCCGTGTTTTCACAAGCGTGAAAAGATGTGAGCGCCTGCTTCTACATTGCGTTGCTTCTACCATGAATATGAATGCCTGAGCGCTAATGTTAAGATATCTATTTTTACTGGGGTCCAGTACACTTGCTATTAATTCAGTGTTGTGTGTAAACCGATCTCCAATCCAGACCCCAAGGTTTAGACCTTGAAGGTTGGAGGCAAGACAGTTCTAGGAAGGACTGTAGATATCTTGGAGAGATTTTGAGAGTGGAGCACGTGGCTGAGGCACGAGGCAATAGCTGAGGTAGTTGCTGAGTTGGAATTAGCACCTCCATTATGTTTTTTGGGATTAGCACGGCTGGGTCAAAACTCTGTCATTTCCTCCAGCCAATGTGGGCATAGGGAGAGGAGCGCAGAGCGGGTGCTTGGCGCATTCTTTCCGTCACAGTCATTGTCCACCGCTGTCTGCTTGTGCAATGCTTTGGAGTAGGCCTTCTACTGTAAGCAGTCTTCAAACTGTGGGGCTCGCCCCCTAGGGGCCGTGGATGGGTTCCCAGGGGGGCGCACATGGCTTAACAAGTACATGGAAATGGAGATGGCCTGGAAGTGTGGCCTTGTTTATTCGCCTGTTTTCTAGGCTGTCTTCGTTACACAGAGTCCTTGAAGTTAACTTAAAATAAGCATTGGCATAGCCAATAGATCTCGCCTTTGGGACCTTATAAGCTTTTAGCAATGCAGCACACTATCCTGGGTGCTGTGCCACCAGGGATTGAATAGCTGTACAATTGCTATACACTGGGTCATGTAGTCTGATTTAGGAATGCAAATAGAGCCAGCAAATAGAAAGCCCAAAAATGTGACTGAGGTTGCAGGCCTACCCTTGGGCTATTTTCTCCATAATAGTTAGAATACCATCACTCAGTACCTGTAGCTATGCTGCAGCCAGGGCGTTTTCCCGCACAATTATAGATTTGCTGTATTTGCCACATAAACCATCAACTGCAGATTTTGACAAGAAATGTTTTGTTTCTAGTGCAAACGTAGTGTTTCTGCACAGTTGAAGGCCCTTCACAAAGGTTTACTGGTCACCTTTCTGTAGCTTGTTAATGTACTTGGGTGTTAAGATGTGCAAAAATAATAAAATAACTAAGTAATACTAACGAAATCTGAGGAATGGTTTGCTTTTCTTGCTGCATAATATAGTCAACCCTCCCGCATAATGTGGTCATCCCCTGCTGCATAATTCCAACGCTCCTGCCTGTAGCCTGGGATATCCCACTGGAACTTACAACTGAACAATAAAGAGCGATGGAGAACCATACTTCCCTGAAATCATGCTCGCTTTTTTCCACCATCTAGCTTTATTTGTAACAGGACAGAGTACAGAAGGCCTTGCCACAGTGCACGAATGGTAAAACAATGGTAGTTATTTTACAATACCAAGGAAATAAAGGATTCACTACACTGTTTTAAAAACGGTATTGCGTTTAAATTGTGCGCAAATTTGCTGCTGGCATGTCATCAATGGCGTCCAGACGTCTTTAGAAATTAAACTGAAATCGAAGAGAGAAAAATAACAGAAAAGCCTGAACAAGTCGAGGTGCTGGAGACAACATTAACGCTCTGGCTGCTGCGCCTCCGAACCTGTTCAGACCCTCAAAAACATTCAAGGATCAAACGAAAGTAATATGAGCAACTATTGTTCCTAGATAAAAGCTTTCTGTAGACACTTTTAGAAAAAAATAATGTATCAATAGCATGATGCGTGGCAGCTTAACTCGGCAGGCGACCAACCCAGTCAGAGACTGAGCGTGCCGGGACAGTAAAATGGTTGTGGATTCCTCTGCACATACACACCGAGTATTTTTGTTAAAAGAGTAAAATAAGTAGAAGCTTGGTTTATTTATATTACCCCACGAAATTGTACAGTGCGCTTCTCGGGACAAATTGCGTGCATCAAAATAACAAAGGATACAAAATAATCAAAAAGTATCCCCAGTACGAAAGATCGATGAAGCACATAATTTCTGTGACCTGTGCCTCTCCCGCGCTCACAAGTGTTGGTAAATAAATGGGGAGCCCAGGGGCCTGGCCACGTCACTTGGACCCTGAAACTAAAATGCTTGCCTGCAAGACAGTAAAGACCAGAGAACATAATGGGAGCGGGGATGGTTCTTGCTAACTTTATTATACATCCATATGTGCAAGAGAACAGGAAAATGGTTGCTCAGGGAATGATTTCGCATCTGTGGTGGATTGTCACTCGGTTTTTCAGGTCATGACGTCCCTTATCTGAGGAAGTGCGCTGATACCATAAATGTTGGTGGTGTTTAGTAGGTCGCTCTCGCTTTTGCGATGCAGCATGGCTTCGACGTCTTCCAGGTAGCCAGCTGCGCAAGCTGGCAGGAATTTTGCAGCCCCATTGAAGCGAATGGGCTGGGACTTAATATGGAGAACGGGAGGGTTGTGGGAACAAAGTTCACACGGACAACTGGAGGGGGGCAGGAACAAAGTTAATACGGGCAACGGGAGGGACAAAGTTAACACGGGCAACGGGAGGAGCGGGAAAAAAGTTACCACGGACAATGAAGAAAGTTAACACTGACAACGGTGTGGGACTAAAGGCAACACAATCTACGGTGGGAGGGGGGCGGCAACAAAGTCAACACAGATGGCCTCCATGATAGCAGCAGTGCTCTGTTAGACCTGGCACGTTGGCGTGAGTCTCCCTTCCACTTTTTTTGTCGCTGTGCCTCATGTGTTTTGCTGGTGTTAGCTGCTCACAGCACTGTGCCACTGCCAACCAGTGCCACAGTGCAAGTGCTCCCTATTTAAAATGTATATGTTGGTTGGATTCCATGATTGGCTTATTTGGTTTACTGTCAGACCCCAGTAAAATGCACCAGGAGTGCCCAGGGCTTGTAAATACAAATGCTGCTGGTGGGCTTGCAGCACTGGTTGTGCCACCCACAGAAGCGGCCTGGTAAAATGTATCTAAGGTCTGCCATTGCAGAGCCTGCGTGCAGTCTGGTACTGTCATGCTGACTGGGTAAGTGCACACACTTGCCAGTCCCTAAACCTTCCCTTAACTTCATATCAGTCACCCCTATGGTAGGCCCAAGGGCAGGGTGCATTGTCAGCATAAGGTAGGACAAGCCCTGATGTGTGTGGCATGTCCTAATAGTGAATTACAGCCATTTTCGTTTTTCACTATTGCAAGGCTACCTGTTCTCCATATGCCAGAATGGGCTGTTATAATTGTTACATTCTATGATCCTAACAGACCCAGGGAACATGGTAGAAATTCGAGTTTAGTATGCCTGAACTCAGAATAATAAAATACATCTTTTAGTAAAGTTTATTTTAATATTCTGTGTTTGCAAATACCACTTTTAGAAAGTTGGTATTTGCTTGCCTGACCATTTCAGCCCGCCTCTGCTATGATGTGTATCTGCCTGTCTGGTTGTGTGAGTGACAGGGCTGGGGAAACCCAGAGGGGCAGGGCTAGGTAGCCTGGTGGTGAATAGGAAGATTGGCAGTCAGATGGGTGGGAGGAGTACACCTGGGCTCTGAATAGGGTTGTGCTCTGCTACCACAATGCTGGCTCCACCTCCTGCGGAGTGGCTGATGACTCTGCCCTGCACCCTGAATAGAAAGGCAGAGTCATGTCAACAGAGTGCTCAAGAACTGGTTTGGACTGGGCAAAGGCCCCTCAACCCCAGAGGAACAAAGGAATTAGGGGTATAAGTATTGGGACCCTGCTCCCAAGAAATTAGATCCAGCTGAAACAAGAAGAACCTCTGCCAGAGGAGAAGGAACTGGGAAAGCTGTAGGAGGAGTACTGTCCCTGACCTGGGGGATAGGCCTGCAGTGGTTGCCTTGCTGCTGAAGGAGAGGAGAAAGACTACTAAAGACTTTGCTTCAACTTGTGCTTTAAAAAGATCTCCAAGGGCTTGAACTGAGCTTGCCCCCTGAACGAAGTCCCAGGAACAGTGGACTTCACCCTCAGCTCCCCAGAGTCTTTTGGAAGGGCCTGCTGCTGTTGTTGGGCCTTCTGAGGGACTGCGTGTCGCAAGGAGCCGGAAGCGCGACGCAAGGAAGAGAAGCGTGCCGCCGTCGGAGCCGCTGTCGTCGCATCTCGCAAAGGGTGTCGCCACTGCAGCATCGCATCGAGCGGAAGCGTCTCGCATCATTTCGTAAGTGTCTCGCAACGCCGAAGAAGCGTGTCGCCATCGTAGCTGTCGCATTGCACCGCATTGAGAGAAGAGTCTCGCATCGAGGAGGAAGCGTGTCGCCATCGCAGCCATCGTAGTTGTCGCATTGCACCGCAACCAGAAAAGCGCCTCGCATCCACGGAGAAGCGTGCCGCCGACGGAGCCGCTGTCGTCGTATCTCGCAGAAGGGGTGTCGCCACTGCAGCATCGCATCGAGCGGAAGCGTCTCGCAACGTCGGAGAAGAGTGCCGCTGCCAAGGCCGCTGTCGTCGCATCTCGCCAAAGGTGACGCCGCTGTAGCTGACGCATCGAGTCGAGCCTTCTCGCAACATTGGAGAAGCGTAACGCATCTGGAAGATCCCGTCTTTATTTCTTTTGCACCAAGAACTTCAACGCATCTGCATCGCTGCAACACTTTTGTTGCCCTGCGTGTCGCATCTAAGGTACATTGACTTAAAGTGTCGCATTTAAGAACTTAAGAGAAACTAAGCAATCTTCTACGAACTAAGCAACGGTATTGTGTATTTTTAATCGTTTAATGGTCTTGTGATAATCCTATATAAAGAATCCTTATTTTTAATATAAATACCTGTGTGGTGTCCATTTGTAGTGTTGTCACTTGGTTACTGTATGTGTTCACAAATGCTTAACCTATAATGCTCTGAGATAAGCCTTGTCTGCTCGCGCCAAGCTACCTAGAGGGTGAGCAGGGGTTGTTTTAGTAGTGTAACCCCTTTCCCTGACTAGAGGAAAGGTTCCCTGCTTGTCACAAGTACCTACCTGTGCCAACCAGAGAACCCGGATTCTAACATGCTCGGAACAGGAAAGCCGAGGCAAAAGAAAACAAGCATTTGCAATGCAACCTAGTGCATTGGAAACTGGAGTGCAGGCTGGCAAGAAGGCACGAACAGGAGTGCGGGGGGGCCGCGAGGGTCCAGAAGTCACGGACTGCGGGAGGGGGGGAGGGGAGGCACGGGAAGAAAATAGTTTTCAAAGTAAAGGGGCCAGTAGCCATGGAAGGATACAAATGACGCCATGTCCGTCATGGGGAGGGACTAACAAGCCTAAAACCAATCGGAAGGCAGCATTTAGGACCTAAGCCAATGAAAAAGATGGGCAGAGAGTGGGCGGAGCTTCTACGCCATACTGAATACTGCATCCCTTGCAAAGCGAGCAGCGCATGCGCGCTGCCGCTATAGGCTCGACCTAAAAATTAGAACTGTTATCAGAGTGCTGTGGGGGTGAGTGTCAAAGAGGCGGCTAAAGAAAAATAAAAGAACAAAATAGTTTAAGGGCCAAATGCATCAACATTGAATTTTGCGAGTCCATAATAACGAATTTTACCGATTCGCTATTATGGAATCGCAAAATGCAATTTATGTTGATTTTGGCAAAAAAATTACGATTCCTACATATTCCTTTATTGTGAATCGCAAATTGCGATTCGCTAGAATGCCTTCCCATTCATTCCTATGGGCCTAGAGGCCAATAGGAATGAATAGAAAGACATTTGCAATTTACGATTACCAAATTGGTAATCGCGAATTGCGAATGCAATTACAAGGGTGATAGGGAGCCGAAAGGCCACCCTGATGCACCCCCCAAAAAGGTAAGTGTGCACATGTGGCGTACATGCATGCCCTAAGGGCACGTGTGTGTGCCACATGGCACTTAGAAAAATGCAAAAATTTGCATTTTTCTAGGAATTTGCAAATTACCACCAACTTGATGTTGGTGGTAATTTGTGATTCCTTAAAGCAAGGTCGCAATTTTTACCTGCTTCCTGCATTGCATTTAGGGAATCACAAATTGCGATTCCCTAAATGCATTCGCAAAATAGGGAATCACAAAAATTGTGATTCCCTATTTTGCGAATGCCAGTAAAAAGCCAAAAGGCTTTTTACCATTCGCAAACAGGCCCTTGATACATCTGGACCTAAGTGTTTTGTTTTTTGAACCGTCAGGTAACTGAGTATAAAATAATGCACTAAAAGCTTATTTTTAATTGAAAAATGAATGCAGGTTAAATTAACCAGTGATACATAAACTCTTTTTTATTTTATGAAACCTCACTTTGCAAATACCATTACTGAAGATGTTTGTGTGTGTTAAAGCTGATCAACACATAATTGACCCCTAGTTGGTGCATTGGGAAAATTTGACCTTTGTATTTATAGTCCGGGTCACTGGAATTATGCGATTGTGCAGCCGCGCGTTTATTTTCATAAATATGGATTTGCTGCATTTGCCACATAATCCATCATCTGCTGCATAATTTGCAGATTTTCTAGCTCAAACAATTCATAACTTTACTAAAAATGTAGCCACACATGTTGCTGCACAGTGGAATGCCTTTAGCAAAGGTAGACTGGTCACCTTTCTGTTGCCTATTGCTATATGGGGTGTTAAACTGGTACTTATGAGGGGCAATATATGTCAGGACAGCGTTAACAAGTGTAAAAATGTCAAAAGAATGCAGTAATACTACCACAAAATGTTCTGCATTATGCAGCATAATTTGCCTTTTCTGCAGCATAATTTAGTCAACCCTGTCCCATAACTTGCCCTTCTACTGCATAATTCCAGAGGCCCTGTTTATAGCGCTATGAGGTCCCTACCTGTGGCAGAATCCACTGTGAACACATGCAGCAGCACTGGGGCCCAGGGATTGGAGGGGCCCACTGCATTACAATAATGACTGTCTCACTTTAAAAAAAAAAAAGGGAATGGGAGCTAATTTTCCTTTCTAGCATTAGGACGGAGGGTATTCTTGTAGAAAAAAGGGAGAAATATGTTGGAGCTTTCTTTTCTGAAAGGGACAAAGGCCTGTTTCAACATTGGAGTGATGCTCCAGCATGGTGGGGCAGGGGTGAAAGATGCAGGGGAGATAGCCTGCTACTTGAGACTGCAGTTATCATTAGTGCAGCAAGTGTAGTTGTATTGGGGTGCATGAGATTGAGGGGCTCACAACACCTCAATTATGGTGAGCAGTATTTTTGGGTCAATACTTGTTTTTGTATGATACATTTGCTGTTTTCTGAGTATCATGTTTAATGTGTTTTATGAGCTTTAGAAAAAGTATTCCTGAAATGATCTTATAAGCCCCGCCCCCTGTACTCACCCATGTCCCTCCAGCTCTCCCAATCCTTGCCATAAAACTTTTCAGGGGGCCCGACTTCAAAACAGTTTACGCAGCAGGCTTGGAGCAAAAATGTTTGAAGACCTCTGCCTTATTGCATGGGTACTTGAAATAGTTTTATAGGGGCCACAAAGTTTGGTCTGCAGTGCCAGCAGGGTTGGCGGTCGAGTAAGGGGGGCGGGCGGACATGTTGGGGGAGGGGTCGCTAGTAAGGTGGGTGTAAGGGAGGCAAAGCATATATATCTAGTGTCTTAATTGCACAATTTGAAACAAAAACTTGGGATTAATCTCAGCTTTTCCATTTAACCAAATTGTGGGGTTGTAGGCAAATGTTTTATTTGACTTCGTTATCACATATGAGGACCTCGAAATACATTTCTTCAGAATGTGTGCTGTACAAAACCTTCTGTTATTGATTTAATAAACTATAATGTTGTTCATGTATAATAGAAACCCAGGCCACTCAAAGAGTTCACTTAACAACTGACTTGCCTTTTAGTTCACTATTGGCATTGGTGTTAGGGTGAGGGGAAGATCATGTTTGAAAAATATCATTAAAAAAAAAAAACCTTCTCAATTCACTAATATAATCTGATGTACGAAGGTTAATTGATTCTGCATGTTAATGAAATACACTTTTTGAATTCTGAACAGACTTGATACTTTTACATTTTTGCTGCAATGTTTTTTAAAATGAACCTGTTTCTGAAGTTAAGCGGGCGGGGGGGGGGGGTTACGCAGAATCGTTGAAGAGCACCAAAGTTAGTAGGAAAAACGATCATTCCTTTTTTATGGAAACCGGCTCAACCATAACTGCACTGTTGCTGTTGCCACCCATAGTAAGCTGGAGCCAGCCTGCTGCAGGCGCTACAGCTGCCTGACCGATCTCGGGCTTGGCTAAACTGTGAGAGAGAATGGGAAATGGACCAGGAGAGAAGCTGGCATGTAAAGTAGCGGTCTTGCAAAGCTTGGTTCATACTTCTAAGAGGTCCATATTCACTGCAGGCACACATCATGCCATGTGAAGCAGGCCTAAATTGCAACAAAAGGACTTTAGATGCAGTGCATGGTGCACGAGTTTTGTGCACAGGGTTTGGAAGATTCTACTTACTTTCTGGCTAAACTGTTTGGAGCTGGTGTCGGAGTCGGTCCTACAGACTACTCGAGCACTAAGTCAGGTAGGTAATATTCTGAAACGAAAGAAGGGAAAGAAAACAAGCAAGATTATTTCAGCAGCTGTGCTGGACGTTTAACAACACTTAATTGGAAACCGTGTGGGCGCCTGATTATCTCCAGTGCATTTGCTGAAATGGATGATAGACCAACAGATAATGCATTTGCTGATAATATGCAGGCCAGATATTTGAGTTCCGCTATTCTCCTTATCATGTTCCGTGCCCATTTGGGGGATTCTTTGCTCATTAGCCTCTTTTGTGGGGTAACTGATTCATTTATGACTAGTCCATATGGAAGGACCCCATTCCCAGCTGTACTTGTGAGAGTGTGATGGAAGGCCAGCTCTCATCATATGCATCTGGCTGCAAGATCGCAGGTTACTCTGTAGGTCAAGATTTTTGTTTGAGTGAATTCTAGGAGTTAACATGTAAGCCCTGTCCCTGTATGACTGGGTGAGGAGCGGTCACAAACCTGGGATGATTCAGTGGAGGCCTAAAGACAGGACCCTCAAAGACCTAGGTGCTGGACAGGACTGCATTAAACTGGTCCTGAACCACCTGACATTCCCTAGAGACCTCCCTGTTTCCAAACTGTCTTTGCAGTGATGAAGAGCACTGGAGACGCGAGAGTTGCTGACAAACCTGGATCCATCAAACTCCTCTTAACGCAGTTAGTGGGCTATTTTATTCAGATCAGGCGTGCAACGCACATTGGGCTCAAAGACTTCAGCACTCCCCCCCAGTCGTGTGTGTCAGACTGGGCTGAGACAGCTTCACGGGCTGGCGACATCTTATTGCAGCCGCACCCGAGTACTTCCCAGGTCTTTAAAAGACCATTTACTTGTTAACAAGGCTTGGTTTTGGTTTTACCCCTTCTTAGAACCCCTGCATCTCAACTCTGCCTATTGATGGAAGAATTAGCCCCCCCCCCCCTCCCGAAATTTTTATTAGCTCCCCCCCCCGAAATTTGGCTCTAGTGGCGCCTCTGATTCAGATTACCTTTAATGCTACCAAGCCGCGAGTGAGAGGGCCTGAATAGCACCCCATATCCTTAGTCTTGGGAAAGGCCACATCCACTGCTGATGCATTGCCAGACACTGATACAGCGGGTTCCCTCAGAATAGGGGAGGGTTGTTAGCACACACCAGTTCATCAGACCGTTTTTGCCTCGATACCCACAGTTCTGCACCCCTGGGTGATTTGAACAGCAGGACCCCCCTGAAGCAGTTACGGAGGGTGGAGGTAACCCCGCTGCAGGTCACATTAACCATAATAGCAAGGTTACTGACTGAATGAGTGAGGTCCATTAGGACCAGATGAGCATGTGATGGAGAGAATGATCTCCTGCCTGAGCATGTTGTCCTGTTGAATGGCTATTTGGCTGGTTGAGATGTTTTGTATATGCTGACTGATATTCATTTGACCCTTTGCTTCTCCCACAGGCCCATACAGGTCCCCTCTGAATAAAAGAGTATTCTACCATTATATATTTTGCTTAAAAAAGCAACATGCTAAAATATTGTATTCACATCATTGATGTTGCCACTATATTGCAAATTAAATCTAGGTAAGTAGATGTGGAGTTCAGAATAGTAAACATTTTCTTTCCTTGACCATGCATTGGTAGGCGATATAGTGGTTGCTATATTTTTGAGAGTCGTTTCTTCTACCTACATATGGTGACATACTTTCAAGGGCGCATTTAAACAGTAACGCCCCTGGACAAGGTCACTTGATCACCTATGTGGATATATTTCATTTATTTGTAGAGCTAGTTTGTGTGCCATGGAATTCATGTGGAAGCATTAGTTACATGTTTCTAGTAAATTGGTTTACAATATGAGAGGGGTTTCAAATTTGGGCATTCCCTAACCCCTTTGGCAACTTTCACAAGTGGTTCGTGTCCCATCTCCAGTACATGTTGGCACATTGTGAAATCGTGTAAGGAATCCACTTGTAAGGCATGACCCCTTCAGTAGCATATTTATTCTCAACTAAACAGCTTAGCTGCTCCTCTAGCCCTTCTCCTTGAATGAGGCTCCATCATATTCTAATGTACACCATCATATTCCAGGACAGGGTGTTCCAGTCCTCTTACATTTCAGTGGAAAGAGCCACAAAGCCCACCTTAGTAATCATCTATTACAGTGAATACATGCAGTGCTTATGGAGAAGTTCCCAGAACATAGTATTTAAAAGGTATTGGAAAGGCATTACACCATTTTGAACAAACTGCTATTCACACTCTTGAATCTCTCCTGGAATTTGTCTAAAGCTACGATACCTTATCTGTACACGCATATATGTCTCACGCCTAGTAAACATTTTCAGAACATTACTGTACATAATCTGTATATTTTGAGGGCTGTTCTTTTCCCAGTTACTTGTGATTTATCATGCCACTTCCAACCGTCACATGTTCCTTTTTTACTGACATTTCACTTACTCTTTCTTTTTGTCTCTTCAACTTCATCTAACCGCCGTTTAAATTCGAAATCCTTGAATCCTCAGCCTTAGCAGCATTCATAAATAATTTAATGATCCTTACAGGTTTCAAAATTTTCAACCACTCTCTACTTACTCTTCCTAAGTCTCCTACCACTGTATTTGTGACCTTTGACGTCTTTCTTCCATCATCTTATTGGTTCCACATTTTATTTTCTCTCTGTCTCTTATTTCTCCATTTTTACTTTTAGATATAGCTCCCCCTTCTCCTGATCTCTATTTATTCATCCATACTGAGTTTGTTTTTCTGCCTTTAAACAATTCAAGAAGAATCCAACCTGTAGCTGTATGCAACATTAGCCTCTGCATACTTAGTTTACTCTGAAAGTACTTCTCTCCAATGTTTCCAATTCACTCATGACTATTGTATCATTTCTTTTAGCATTTTATTAAGTTTCTGAAACATACCTTCTAATTCTGGGTGGTACAATGCAAACGTCTTACTCGTTAACCCTCTCTAACAAATGATCCACCTTTTTAGAGACAATTTGAACCCTATCATCAGTCCTATGATATTGCCCACTCTTGATACCATGTAGCAGTTTCATAAAGTCCAGGACTATGTCTTCTCTTGGCTCACTAGGCAAATTTCTTTGCACCATTGGTTTAACTCTGGTCTGTATTTTGCCATTCAACATGTAATCTGTGCTGTTTCCTGCTAGAATTTCCTCTTTTATGTTTTGCCAGGGCACCAATAATCACCCCTTACTCTTTCTTCAGTTTTAAAACCGCCCATTTATCATTTTTAAGCTCTCATGATCAGGTGCCCCCTAAACATTGTTGAGGTACTGGTCTCTTTCCTCTAAAGATCAGACTATTTTTCTCTGAAAGCTCATGATTAATGCCCCGAACTTTTTACATTCCTCGCTACAAATCCCTTTCTCATTCCACCCTTCTTCAATGTTCCTTTTCATGTCTTGCAATGCAAGATCCATGTCCACTTCTTTTCTTGTATTGTTTCTCCAGATTCTTTACACGGCGTAATGTCTCATCTATTTCATCATTTTCAATAAAGTTGTCCTAATTATCACCTCTTCTAAGTAACCTAGATAGACAATCCGAACCCCAATTCCATTCCCTTGGTGTATAGCTTTATACAAGTGCTTTTATGGTGAGCAAACCATCCATTTTAAAATCTGACTAAAACCTGTGCTTGATCCTTTCTTGAGGAAGACCTTTTTCAGTTGTTTGTGACTAGTGTTTATCTTGAAGCTCTTGCCTCATGTATATCTCTTTAGATTCTTTATTGCCCAGTAGGCTGCCAGTGTCTTTCTCTATCAAACTGTAATTACTCTCTCCCCATTTTACGCACATTGAGATGAAAGTTATGGTTCTTTCCATTTTCCCTTCTCCCTTAACCCTTTCGGTGCTCATGACGGAACGGTTCCGTCATGAGCCACGGTTGAGCTGTGCTCATGACGGAACCGTTCCGTCATGACCACGCCCGCGCAAGATTCCGTCAGCACAGCGGCGGAATTTGCGCAGCATGGAAGGGGTTAAATAATACAGCACCTAACACCTTCATGCTGGCATCTGTTGTGGTTTCTATTTGATCAAAACTATGTAAACTGTGAACCTTTATCAAATCTTTTTATGTCTTCAAATGCTTAGCGCTGCATACCTTGTCCCATTTAAACCCAACTATTTTCTTGAGTAGTTTTCTCATATTTGTTGTTCTTTTAGCACATTTTGGCACAAATTCATAATGCAATTCAGCCACGCCTAGACATTTGACTAACTCTTCCTTATTCTGTGGTGTTGGCATATCCTGGATTGGTTTTTACATGTTCCTGTTTTAGGACTTGGCAACAGGCATCTTTTACTATCTATTGGCAGACCTTTTATACTCCATAAATATCATTAACCTGGAGCAGGTTTTGGATCTGCACCTTCCTCATGATGGATAGCATTGTTGTCTTTTTGAGGTGTTATCTCTTGATTCCATTGCTTTCTTCTCTATTCTTGTGTTTATTTCCCAGAAGGATTTTAGCCTAACTGTATTCTTGTGGGTTGTATCTTTCCACTGTTGCCTTCAGCCTCTTTTCTTCTTTATCTATCAGCACTCCATGTGTTTCCTGGCCTCACAGCATGATTTTTTTTTTACAGAGGGCTTACAGCTCAAAGTTTTTTCCGGGCCTTTGTGCACTTTGTTTATACACTATTTATTTATTTATTTATTTATTTATTTATTTATTTATTTATTTATGTATGTATGTATGTATGTATGATGGCTTGGCTTACAATGGTAAATTGTAAATGGCGGTTGAGCATCATATCGCATGGGCAATTAGTCATGACAACACTGCATGAGTCACGATGCATGTGTACACATGAGCAGCCATCTTGGTATGTTTTTTCTTTAACAGAAACCCCACTTCACGGTTGCAGGCGATGCACATGCACACATCACGTCATATGTATTTGCATTCAGCTGGCAATCAGAAAACCAGTAGTTTGGCCTTTTAGATTAAAATATGCTTTGCCCATGCTTGTAAGCCTGTCAGTCTCCATCATAGCCTTTCTCTCTAATATCAAGTTTGTATTTATCTGCTTTCAAAGTCAGTTCGTTCTCATGCAATCTGTTCAGCATGTTTCCTAGTCTGTCGTCATGTTCTTTTTATTGCGCTCATAATTTAAGACATTGTCTTACAAGATCTTCACCCCCACTTACCTTTCAAAACTTTCTTCAATGACATTTTGAAGACTGTTCGCAGCCGAGATCAAACCACCAAACAGACTTTATATTCTGAAGGTCCTGAAGGGAATCATGAATGCTATCATTCTTTGGCTCTTAATGTAATCTCACTAAAATTCAAGTATAGAAAACATTTTGCACCCCTGAGCACTGACATCATTTTTGTTATGTTTTGTAATGGGGCATCTATCCACAATCAAACATTTGTTTGGTTCATATAAACTATACATAATCTTACATGCCCACTTAAGTGTGTGCCACAACTACAGGACCTAGTCATTCTGTTGCCTCTACCTCTTCTGTATTGCCTTCTTTTGTTAATCTTTCTAGCTCTTTAATTATCGCTTCTTTGACAGTAATTTGCACATTTTGTGATTTGCTTAGCTTGTGAGTCCTTTTTTAATTTGATCATACACATATACTCTTCCAAACAACCCAACCAATAAATCCTAAAATCTTTTAGCATTCTTTCTCAAACGTCATTTTACCCCTTTTCTGTCTGAGAGTACACTTACTACAGCTTAGTCTCTTAATCTTATTGAGGGCATGGCATTGGGATCAATTATTAGGCCTAAATGTCCATAATCGAACCAGCTGATAATGTTGTCACCTTTTATCTTTCCTGATGCATATCTGTAATTATATAATCTACTACCAACAAAATAACCTAGGTGTTTTATTGGTTCCCCTACATATTTCATTGATTTTCTATCTGGCCTGAACAATTTGAACTTTCCTTTGATTTTATCATTGAAAATGTCTTTAGAAATCAATGTTATCTTAGCACTTGAATGAAGCAACCTCCTCACTTCTATTCCCTCTATTCGTACATTGTCTAAAGGTCCATTTTCTCTCCCCTCTCCTACTTGTAGTACAATCTCTCCACACTCAACTCTTACTTGATTAATCTTTTTCTTGACTTTTCCATTTCTACAGTTCTTTGTGTAACGTATTTTGTATTCACAGACCTTACATCTTATTTTTCATGCTACACAGTCCTTCTTATTGGCCATGTGACCTAAAGCCCACATTTATACGTTTCCCTTGAATTTTTTTTGTTATTCGTCCATGTTGATTAGATTTGACTGCCTGTACATTCTCTCTATTATCCTACCTAATCTCTTCCACACACGCCATGCTGTTTTCTAGTTTCTTATCTATTAATAGTATGCCACTGATGGAAGGGTCACCCCAATGCCACAATTCATCTCTTGCTTATCCAATGTGCAAGTACCTTTTTCCATTTCTTACTGCTGCACTGGTTCACCTGGTGAAGTTTAGAAACAAAAAAAATAGAAGAGCATTTATATTTTTTATTTTGTAAGAAATTGTCAGTTGGTGGCAATTCCTGTCTTACTAGTACACAGGCCACTGTTTTCCAAACTGTGGTCGTAAACCAATTTTTGGTGAGTCGCGAAAGTTCAAGCAATAAATAAAGATTCCTTTAAACTTTATATTCATCTTGTCACATTTGTTATGCGTTTAAAGACAGAGGTAAAATGTCAGACTATGTCTTCTGACAAATAGCTTCTTATGTTTTTTAACATGGGGATTGGTGTTTACAAACTCTTCCCACTTTGCAGACATTGAATGAAAAGTAAAGTCAATTATGTGACAATCTTGCTGGAGTACAGGGAATGTGTAAGGAAAGGCTATAGGATGTCATTTTTTGTAACACAACAAAATGTAAATACCTGTAAATGAACTGTACACATTCAGCAGTTATGAAAGCAAAAAGGGAGCACTTTTTTGTAATTCTGAAATGTGAAGGAAACTAAGCTCAAAACACTTTTACTTGATGATGCACAGTTGATAAATATTCACTGAAACCCGATGTACACACATTTTCATTTTTATCAGTAAAACGGCATGCCTGTGCAAATATAATGGCCATTTCTATGGGAAATGTGGTGTCTGTAAATGACAGTGCGCTACCACATGATGCTTTAGTTAAATTTAAAATATTGTCCCCTCATGTCTTTTAAAGCAACGTGGGTTGCAAAAGCTTGTTGTTCTAAAAGCTGTGTTGTGGTTGTAAAAAGTTTGGGAAGCCCTGACACAGACTACTAATCCGCCAGAATGCTGTCTCCTTACAGCACGATCACGGTGAGAGGGCAAAGCAATCAGCCAGGTTGAGATGTTCTGTTTCTGTTACTATCTGAAATGAAAAACAAAAAGGTGTAAGAGATGCAAATAGTAATTACAGAAGTCTACAAGTAATAATTCAGAGGATAGTTTAATATAAGGCCTAATTTAATTAGAAGCAAGAAATAAATACCTTAACCTTGAAGGATCAGATACCAGTGCCCTCGCTGGCAAGTAAGAATCCACCAAAACACTTTCAGGAAGTATTTCAGTTACTTCACTGAAATACTTATTGTCAAATGTGGATGTCAGCCACTGCAAGCAGTTCAGCAAAGCTAATAGTATCTTAAAAATTCCATTACAGGCTCTCCAAAAATGTTCAGTTAAAGAATTCCAGGCAAATGGTCCAAGAAAACAAAGTTTCACCTAATCTAAATCACTTACTAAGTTTCCAGGTAAACTCCAAGAGACACAACATCTCTCTCGAGTGTCCTCATGCAAGGTCTTGAGTCCCCAGAACAGGAAGCACAAGAGGTTGATCAGTGCCATTCTGTAAGAAAGTACTGCTAATAATAGGTAATGGCTCATCTCCAGAAGCTTGACGCCCTCTACGCATCAGAACCTCTTTCGGAACATACGCTATAGATGTTCATCCTTGGATAGCACGCTTGTCCGTACTGGTTCGTTGTGAGCCATGACAGTACATGTCCTGCATGCTGTAGTTACCTTTCTGATTCCTTGTTCTGGCCATTTTCTGCCTGCACTACCACTTGGCATAACTAAACTGGTGAGTGCAGCAACCAAGCCTTTGGTGACTGTGTGAACCTTTAGGATGCTGCGGGCTGGTATTTCAGGTCCTGACAGATATACTGGAATTGCATGGACACAAACAAAGTGCAAGTGCACACAATCTCACCCTCAAAACACTGAAACTTCCTTAATATCTGAAATGTTACCCATAGTACCTCCTTGAAGAGACAAGCATAACACTGTTGAAGTGTAAGTATGTCTTTATTCATCTCCAAGCTCTCCTCAGTCTGAGATAAACAGCACTCTAGATCCACATTGTAAACTCAAAATGGGACATACCAAAATGAAAGGAGGGAGAGGAGGGGCACTAGGTGAGGGAAAGGTGGGGAACCCAAGGTTGACAAATAGAGGTTCACTTAAAATAATTGTAGTGAAGTCTCGGATTATAAAACAAAATAGATTTCACCACCACTCCTAAATCAATTGCTCTGATACTCAATACGGTACACAAGAATGATTAATGCAGTACTTGTGATTTGTCTAAAGTAGATCTTGTACACTATGACCTTACAGGTCCCCATAGACTAATACAATTCTCTACTTGATGGACGCTGTTTGGAACCTTTTTTTATGTGTTCCGTGCACACTGATTTTGGCCGAATGAATCTACACCACAACAGCAGCTTTGAACAGACTGTACCCAAAATGGCATTCAACGAGATCTTAAAGTGCACGAGCATGCGCCTCCTGTGCTAGATCCATTCCGTTCTTACTGCGTTCAAGAAATACAAGATCAAAAAGTTTATTGTTTGATTAATTAAAACCTTACAATATATATGCAGTAATTCTTGATTATAAAATCCAATTATAAAAATTGATTATAAAAACAATTGGGCATCAAGTTCATTATATTATTTACATATTATGTACATCCTACATTACGTTCTTTTAAATTTTGGTGTTCTAACTAAATTCTCAGTTGTGTTAAGAACTTTACAAAAGCTGAAGTTAAAATTATATCATCAGTATGAAGGCATCCTATCAGAGCTTGCCTGCAGCCCCTTATTCCACGAACATTAAAATGTCTCTTAAGAATGGATATTCTCTCAACCTTCAGTTCAGGACAAGCACAAAGGAGGTGCATAATGTTCTCTTCACCAAGTTTACATAAGTTACAAGTCGTTGGTGCCTCTGTACGCAACCATGGCATTAGATGACATGTGCCTGGGAACACTCCAAAGCCGGCATTTATGAAAATTTGCTTATACTTAACAGACCAAGGAGTTTCGAGATACGTTTGTACTTTTACCTTGGTATATCCATTCATTAGAGGCCACGCATGCTTTCTTTTTGAGAAAATCTCTTTATCCAAGAGTAGTGATAGATGCTTAGTTGTGCTATTGATTACTTTTTTAAATGAATTCGCAGTGATCGGCATTTCCCAGACCGAGTTTATTGAATATTCCTCTAATGATGTACATAGATATTTCCACGCCTGGGTTTTCCAGTTTGTTTATTTCCTGCCACAATAATTTGGACAATTGGTTTGCAGTATCCATTTTGATCCATTTCCATACTTTAATAAATTGGCCTTTCCGTGCATATACCTGATTAGTCATCCCAAATTCCATTCGTATCTACGCGGGTGATGCATTATGTGGAACTAAGAAGAGGGCTTTATACATTTTTGTGACTGCATTGTTAATAATGACTGAGTCTTTTCCACACAATGCTTCACTTCCATATGTCAGAGTTGGCAAAAGTTTTGCTGATATTACTTTCAACAGCGGTCCATAACTCTACCCTCCTATGGATTTCTGTATAATTCTGAAAGCCGCTAGTAACATTTTTGCTCTCCGTTGTATATCAAACTTGTGTGGTTGAAATGATCCTCGGTTATCAAATAGTACTCCTAAGTAGCTATATGTACTCACTTGTTATAATTGTGAGTTATCCAAAATCCATTTATACTTATGTTTTGACCTTGAGTATTTGTTGACCTCCATAATTTGTGTCTTTGTTTCGTTGATCACCATTCTATTTTCTTTTGAGTAGTTAGAAATCTTATTTAGCAGGCGTTGTAGTCCAACCCTCGTTTGGCTAAGTAGGATAACATCATCTGCATATAGCAGGTTTGATATTGGCGTATTGGCTAATTTAGGTGGACAAGCGTTCACCTCATCTAAGGCTTGCGTAAGATCAGCTAAAAATAGGTTAAAAAGCAGTGGGGCCAGAACACATCCTTGTTTCAAACCTGTCGCTGTTGGTATTTTTTCTGATACGGTTTGTCCATCACCCATTCGGACCCTGACCCATGTGTCAGTGTAAAGAAGTTGGATTAATTTTAAAAGGGAGAGTTGTATACCTTGTTCAATTAACTTCTGCCATAAAAGATCTCTATGCACACAGTCAAAAGCCGACATAAAATCTACAAAGCATAGGTATAGTGGTTGTTTCTTTGCAATGTATTTGTCCATTAAGACAGACAGCACAAGGATGTTTGCTGTAGTTCCTAAGCCTTGTGTAAATCCCGTTTGGTTCGGCGATAAGATCTGCGATTCTCTTACCCAATCAGTTAAGTTAGATAACAGTACACCTGCAAATAATTTGGCATCAGTATCCTGGAGCGTAATGAGTCGGTAGATTTCCGGCAAGGTCCAATCTCCTTTTTTATAGATAGGAGCTATCAACGATCCCCTCCAAGTTTCAGGTATCGATGTTGACTTTGCAATTTCCTTGAAGACCTTCGTCAGGTAACCTGACCATAAACTCGGATCATTCTTATATAGTGCAAACGGAAAACCGTTCGGGCCAGGCGCACCATTTGTTTGTTTCTTGATTAACTTACATATTTGTTTGGTCGTTATATCAATTTCTTGTAACATATCGTTCTTTGTTAGTTCAGTCATATTGGCCCTAACTTTTCACTCCATATTATCGCCACAAGGATTAAGATGTATAGACAGGAACCTGATCCATTCACTCTCTGTTATCTTTCTCCTCAATTGATTACGTGTTCTTTGCATAATTCTTGTTGTTAAGGTTAACATCATTTTGTTCCCAGTTTCTGCTTGCACCTGTTGTTTTTTTAAGGTATTTTGATTGAAGGTATTGACAAGTGTTTGTATAAAATCCTCCCATTGATCAATTGCAGCTAAGGTGGTATTTTCAAAACAAGTTTCCACCAGTTTAAGGGCCATCATATTAGTATCATCTTTGCTGTGCTCCTTCCAAATTAATTTCCTATAGTTTACTGATCCCGTTTGTCCTAGCAGGGTTTCATATTCAGTATGCTTGTTAAAAATCAAATTGGTAATAAGTATTTGTTGCCCGTGATCACTCTCGGATGATTTTTCAATTGAAAAAGAGATCACATTACTAAAGATATTCAAGGATACCATTGTATAGTCTATTCGTGATTTGTGATCCTGCGATTGGAATATCCATGCCGGTGGGGAGTCTTGGGGTACCACCTCCTATTTAGGATTCTTAAACCCAATGCTTCTACATCTTTGACAAACCTTGTGCCCAACTTGGTTTGAAAGACGTTAGGAACAGTTGGAAATGGTTGCCCAGAGATAATCTTGTTCCTGGGTTAACTCATCTCTCATGTGGGGTACAAACAAATTTAAATTAAAATCCCCTGTGATAATGTACTCTGAGAAAGGGTCATCCACCATTAGCTTAGATAAAATTGCGATCAGGGTATTAGTCGTTTCAATTCTCGTGCTTGCTGTGGGATGTATATAAACATTTATTATAAACAGGTTTTTTGAGAGATTATTTTCCATATGCCGCAACTTTACTATCAGTAAATTAGAGTTATTCGTATCAATTAGCTCGTGTCCCACTCTTAATTCTAGAGCAACAAATGTGGCTAAACCCCCACTGGGGCGCCCCCATTTACTTTGTTTGATTGCTGTCCTGAAATATCCTTTATCTCCCTCAAGCATTACGGGGTTGACTGACCAAGTTTCCTGTAGCAATATAACATGAAAATAGCTAGTCATTGGGGTTCAATGAGCATTGTTTATTTTTTTTGCATAGGCCATTAATATTCCATGAGCATAATTTTAAAGTTTCACCTTCTTTATTTATTTTAGGTATTGACTTTAATTTTGTATTCTGTCATTGTGCTTTACTGCCATGGAGAGTCATACCAATCCATTTTTCATTTACTTCAGGTTGCTTTTTAATTTCTACTAGATCCGATGGTAGTTCGGGCAATGATTCTGTTTTTCCAATTACATTTTTTAGCACTGAATGAACCTGTGAATTTACTTTGTTTTGTTGATAGCGATTCAGGGATAGAGGAATAGCGAATGGTTTTGGATATACCGCAGGCTGTGGCCTATTGATTTTTATTCCTCAACTAGAGAAAACGTCCTTTACATTTATAATGAGTTCAGCTATTAGTATAGTGTCCAATGTTAACAGTGTCATTTCCTGGTTACTATCTGGAGTTTTAAAAAATTCAATTGCTTCAATATTTTCACTTAAAACTTTTTCTAGTGAAAAAATAGATTTAAAAAGGTGAAGGATATTTCCTCTATTCAGGATATCGTGGCTGCCTCTTGAACAGTATTCAGGAATCAAGATCAATTGCGGCTGGTCATGTATTGTCGACTTTAGACTTCCCAAATCTATTGTGGGTAGAAGGTCGTAGTTTGAAGGCTGCCAAGGCTCTTTGTCATGATGCCTTGTACCTTCATAAATTGTGTTTTTTTGCCTTTGGGGATCATGAGGGTTATTACGATTTATGCAAAGTTGGCTCTGAGATGGTCGTAGTGTTACATTGATTGGTTGACCATCCATGTGCTCATTCCTCGCGACATTAGTTTTTTTCAATTCTACTTAAGTTCTTAGCAGTTTCCATCTTTTCACATACACTGTGCGATAAATTATATTGAGCCTGAATTGTTCTTTGAATTATAGGTTGAATTTGTTTTTTATCTTCATTCTCTCTTCCCTTCTCGTTTATAGTTGACATTTTTTTGTTATCTTTACTTTCCACCTGAACCCGTATTGTCCTTTGTATTGTTTGCAGAAGCTGTCTTTCTTTTTTCTCACTCTGCTCCTCCTTCGACTTTACTTTATTAGGGCTGATCTTTGGTTTTGCTAGTTTTTCCTTTCCATTTTGATCCGATGGAGTCTTCTCCAATACCCCATAAGGTCCTAACAAACCTCTCTCTTTCCAATCTCTTTCTGGATCACAAGGGTTTATTTTGCTAGTTGATGATAAGCTATCTATGCTTTTTGTTTTTGTACATCGTTTCTGTCTTCCTTAGGATAATTTTCCCTGGTGCCTTTATTAAATAAGGAATAATACTTTTTGCTACTTCTGTTAGTTAAAGAACTCATGTCCACCTGTGATTCTTTATCTTGTTTTCCCTTAGAGTCTTCAATTTGGTTAGGATCGTCATCTCTCAAAGCATTAGACTGTTCTTCTAGAGCTTATGTTATTATTACCAAGCTGGATTTTGCTTTATTCCTTGCTTTACGCAGTTTTTTCTTATGCTTTTTCGATAAATGAAACTTTGGGGATGGCCCTTCCCTGACTTCCTCATTAATATGAGCTTCTTCATCATTTATATTTTCTAAATTTCTTTTGTCCTGTTGTTGACTCTGGTCTGATTCCGTTGTTCTGCTGTCCATTATTGCCAGTGTTTGGCTACATTTAAACTTTTTTGACACTGTACCTGATTTTATTTCAGTTGGCTTCATCTCACTGGTTGGAATGGGTTCAAGTTCACTTATTGTTAGTTCTTTCACAGCATCTTTTTTACTTGAAACAACTGTTTTCTTTGCCTCATCAGAAATCCTACTTTCTTGTTGCTGGTTCTGTCCTGTTATTATAATTGAACTACCTTTGTTGGGCATTTCCCTAGGTGAGAAACACATGTCGAAGTCGGATTGATGGTTTGCCTTATTTTTTTCATTGACATCGTTAACTTTCCAATTTTCTCCTACTTTCTTATGTCTCCCATTTTGCAGACTTATTCTTACGTCTTCGAGAATTGTAGTCATTGCCTCTGGTAGTGTTATTCGTTTATTTATTATTGGGGCACATGTACAATCTGTGATTGTAGTTGAGGCCTTTGTTTGTGCTCTTTTTATCAGACTGATAATTATGAAAGGACCCCGTGTTATTCTCATTAGTATTGATTTACTGCAAAAGGTTCACCCAAATCGACTGATTTTATTAACAGTAAATTTGAAGAAATAGATCCTGTTGCAAAGTTTGTGAGTAATTGTGAGTACTTTCGGGGTTACAGTGAAGCCATCTACAAACGTAGCCAGGTAGGCCCTGCAAGTGTAAGCACACTTCAAGCGTGGTACAAGCAATACCCCTGCAGCACCACTCCTCCCCCTTCACCAACTCTGTCCCAGCTCTTCCCCTGCTCCAACTCAGTTTTTCTTTTTCTTTTTGTCCCAGAAGCTTGTACAGGATTTAATTGCAGGTTGCAGTTTATAGGTTGTAGGTTTGTAGGTGGTGGTAGGTGGTGGTTTGTATGGGAGCAGGTGGGAGCAGAATCCGCAGAGTCCTCTAACCCCTCGCGGCAGTCCAAGCCCCGCGGCACCCGACAACAGCCGCCACACCCGCAGCACCGCGGATCCTCCGGCGCGGCAGTCCAAGTGTGCACCGCACCGTAGCAGCCGCCGCATCCACAACCGCGGGAGTTGCGGGAGTCCAGAAGAACCCCGACCAGTGCAGGAATGCCGGCGAAAAAAAAGCCAGGTGAGAACGGGAACCGCAACCAGCCGCGGCAAACCAAAGCCATTGCTCCGTTGCTCTTCTCTTCTGTTAGAAGCGAAACCACAGTTCCCAAAATGCAACGTTAGAAGAAAAGCGTTCAAGAATACGCCAAAGGGTTGTTTGGCGTTCCCTCGTTCCTGCTGCACACTGTGTTCCCTACACTCAGTCTTCTTCTAGTATGCTGACGTTGACTTTATACACACGGTTTTAACTTGTGCTTGGGGCAGCTCAAACAATGCAATTAATGATATAACGTTCAGAACAGGTTAGTTGAAACAATCCAGAACAATTAAGCGTAGTAAGGTGCACACATTCAGATGCACTGACACGCTTGCTTAGGTGTTGGCCTGCAATAGCCATGAGCGGCAAAATCACCTTTATTTAAGTCCTCGGGCCGCATTCGGCCGTTGGCATTTGTGCACTACACAATGTATGGCAGTGGCCGGGTGGCACCCCTTATAGCCTTTCAAAAACAAATAAACGGAAAAAAATACATGATAGAGCAAAACACTGTTCGTGTCCCAAAGACTTAAGACACTAAGGCCATTATTCCGACAGTCTTCAAGTGTAGTGCACAGCAAACAAAGTTTCTGACTGGGTTTCAGGTGGTACGGGTGATACGGGTGGCCATGGGTACCATTTTCTGTGCTTTGCATTAGCTGGTTATCTTCCTCCAGTGGAACAACTTGTGAGGGGCTGTGATCACTCCCACAGCAGTCTTTAGATGCATTAGCTCCTGAGTAAGATCAGTTGCATCTGTGTCCTGCTTGTTTGTTGGATCATCTTCAGCGACATCCGGTCTCCTATATGGAATATTTCTGAACCAGGACACATTTCTCAACACTTCCATGTTACCTTTTCTTGCTATCACCATGGTTCCCTTCACTTTCACAAGCTCTCATGCTTCTTCCTCAAAAGGAGTGTGAAATTTCCACCCCGGATGCTTATCTTTGATGACCACTTGGTTGCCTTCTCGCAGGTTTGGTTCCACAACTCTCCTGTCTCGGCTCACTTTGTCATTGTTGACCCTCCTTTTGTCCTGAGCTGCTTCTGCGTCCAGGATAGCTAGCTGCCAGTAGATCTTGAGTAGACCTTCTCATCAAGAGGTCGCACGGTGCACACCCTGTGGTGAGTTTGCCTGTATGCCTTTAAGAATTGATGTAGACAACACTCTGGGTCTTCCTCCTTCTCTACACCTATTTAGAGTGCTCTGTTGATTTTCCTCATAAATCTTTCCATTTTCCCATTTGTCTGAGGCCACTAGGGAGTTATTAGTCAATGCCAGATGTTAAGCTGGTGTAGATTTTTTTGAAACTCCTGACCTTGAAATGGTGAGCCCTTATCGGTTTTAATTTCCTCAGGTAGTCATAACAAGGCAAAAATCTTTTCTAGTGTGGGCCTCACATACTCAAATGCGTGTCGTGCACCACTGGCTGGGCCAGCTCACAGGCAATACTCGCGCAGGCGACACGCACTCCTTCAAATGCAGGCCACTGCGTAGAGCCGAGCCAAGCCCGTGGCATGCGGCTTGCATCTCCGAGTAGGGCACCAATGCCGCTCTGTGGCGGATGCCTCACAGGATCGGGATTGGAGAAAGAGGAGCAGTCTCTGATCTCAGCTGCACACGTCAGGTGGGGCTTCCTCGTCACCATCCCCCGATCGGTGTACGGGCACATGCACACAGGCCTCTCCTGGGCCTTGCTACACGGGAGCACAGATGCGCTGACACGCCTGCTTAGGTGTTGGCTTGCAGTAGCTACAAGCGACTTTATTTAAGCCGTCGAGATGCATGCGCTACACAATGTATTGTAGTGGCATCAATCAGGGGAATTGTAAGTGCACTACTCACCCGTGAGGGTCCCGGGAGGGGGGGAGGGTAAGCAGCTCCGTTCAGTCGAAGAGCCAGGTCTTGAGTGTCCTTCTGAAGATGTTCAGGGACGGGCGCTTCTGATGTCGATCAGGAGCTTGTTCCAGGTATTGGCCGTGATGTAGGAGAAGGCTCTTTCGGCCCGTTCTAGCTCTTCTGACGCGCGGGGTTTCGGCGAGGTCGGCAGATCGGAGGTTTCTCTTGGGTGCGTGGAAGGAGATTCTCTCATTGAGGTATTGGGGGCCGGTGTTGTGGGGGCATTTGTAGGCATAGGTGAGTATCTTGAAGGTAATTCTCTTCTCGACGGGGAGCCAGTGGAGATTGCGCAGGTGTTGGGTGATGTGTTTATGTCGAGGGATGCCGTGTTCTGAATGGTCTGGAGTTTGTGGAGCCGAGAATTGTTGATTCCTACATAGAGGGCGTTTCCGTAGTCCAGTCTGCTGGTATGAGTGTGTGTGTGACGGTCTTCCTTGATTCGGGGGGATCCACTTGAAGGTCTTTTGGAGAATGCGGAGTGTGTTGAAACAGCTGGAGGCGACGGCGTTGACCTATCGAGTCATGGAGAGGGAGGAGTCGAATACGATGCCGAGGTTCCGGCCGTTGTCCGTGGGGGCAGGAGGGTTGCCGAAGGTGGTGTGCCACCAGGTGTTGTCCCATGCAGAGGGGGCGGGTCCGAGGTCGAGGACCTCTGTCTTCTCCGAGTTCAGTTTCACCAGCTGCTGCTCAAGTAGGATGCGACGTCCTTCATTCCTTCCTGGAAGTTGAGTCTGGTGGTGACGGGGTCCTTGATGAGGGAGAGGATGAGCTGGGTGTCGTCGGCGTAGGATACTATGCTGAGTCTGTGGTGTCTGACGATGGCAGCGAGGGGGGCCATGTAGATGTTGAAGAGCGTGGGGCTGAGAGATGATCCTTGGGGTACTCCGCAGTTGATTTGCATGGGTTCGGAGAGGAAGGGTGGTAGTCTGATCATTTGGGTTCTGCTGGTGAGGAAGGACCGTATCCATTCGAGGGCGCTTCCCTGTATGCCGGCGTCGTGGAGTCTGGTGGTGAGTGTGCGGTGGGAGACGGTGTTGAGCGCTGCAGAAAGATCGAGTAGAATCAGGCCCGCGGTGTGTCCTTGGTCTAGGAGGGTGCGCATGTCGTCTGTGGCTACGAGTGGGGCGGTCTTGGTGCTGTGGTTGCTGCAGAATCCAGATTGGGAGGGGTCGAGGATAGTTTTCTTCGATTAATTTTGTTAGCTGAACATTGACGATCTTTTCGGTGACTTTTGCCGCAAAGGGGAGGAGGGAGATGGGTCAGTAGTTCTTGAGGTCCGTGGGGTCCGCTGAGGGCTTCTTGAGCAGGGGTCTGACTTCTGCGCGTTTCCAGTCGTTGGGGAAGGTGCCTGTCATGAGGGTGGTGTTGATAGTGTGTTGGTGGAGAGGTGTGGTGCAGCGGCCAGGGCAGCGGACTTCGGAGCACAGGGTTCATGGTTTGATTCCCCGGCTCCAGCAGCAGTTCAGCTCAGCACCATGTGACTCTGGGCAGTAGCTCACTTAATTCCCACGACGGCTCCCAGTGCCTTGAGACCCGTAAGGGTGAGTAGTTCGCGCTTTACAAATACGGATTTTCATTTATATTGACATTTTGTAGTTTTGGAGCGATGGGGGAGGCGGCTCTTTGGTAGATGTATGGCGGGCAGGGGTCTGTGGGGGCCACTGAGTGGATCCCTTTCATGGTCAAGATGGTGTCTTCGGTGATGAGAGTGGTCCAGGAGGAGATGATAGGCTGGCTGGTGTTGCTATAGAGGGAGGCGGTTTTGGAGTCAGGTCTCTGGTCGTTGAAGTGGTCGTAGAGGCCCTTGATTTTCAGATGGAAGTAGGGTCCGAGCTTGTCGCAGAGGTCCTGGGAGGGGATCATGGCCGTGGTTTCTCTGGCGGTTTGGTGAAATCTTGGATGACGCTGAAGAGTTCCTTGGAGTTGCTGTAGTTGGCGAGGATCTTGTTTCGGATGAAGGTCCTCTTAGTGGGTCTGATTTGTTGGTGGTATTCTGGCATGGTGTTTATGTAGGTGGTGCGGTCTTCTGGCGTGTTGCTGTTTCTCCAGTTCTTCTCGAGACGTCTGCAGGTGCGTCTGGATTCTTGGAAGTCGGTGGTGAACCAGGAGGCCTTCCTGGGGCACTGTCTGTCGGGGTATCGTAGGAGTGCGAGCTCATCTGTTCAGCTGGCGATCCGTCTGTGGAATTCTTTGGCTGCGAGGTTAGCGTCGGTCAATGTGGTGGGGGCGTTGAAGTTGAGGGCGGAGTTGATCTGCTCCTCTGTGATTTTGCTCCAGTTCCTTCTTGGGGGGCACGGCGCAGGTCTGGGGGCAGCGGATTTGTCGACGTTGAAATGTACATAGTGGTGGTCCGTCCAGGGGGGTTGCATGGTGTGGCTGGAGTGGATGTTGTTTCTTCCTGCGAAGATGGGGTCGAGGGTGTGTCCTGACTTGTGGTTGGGCATGGTGACGAGCTGTTTCAGGCCGATGTTGGCGAGGTTGTCCAGGAGGGTGGAGGAGTTGGGGTCGCTGGTGTTGTCGAGGTGGAAGTTCAGGTCTCCGATGAGTAGGTAGACCATGGATGCGATGGCGTGGGGTACATATTGTACAAAAGCGATTGTGTGATGATAGATAGTAGTTACTTTGTGATTTTCTTTGTGAGATATTTTTTTTTCATCTCCGTCTGTTTGAGCTTGGCACTCGCCATGTGTATGTTTTTCTTTGTGTCTGTTTTATGTTTACTAACGGCTTTGAAAGCAGTGACAAGCAGCAGCGAAATCTGGTGTGTTCGCCTTCCAACTGTCGCTTCCTTGCTGTGCTCAGACTTCCAGCATCCCACGCACCACAAGTCCAACCTGTGACATCAGCGAGGGTGCAGTGGGAAAGGACTGACAAGTCCTTTAATGCAGACCTCAAACACACACTGTCTGGAGCCAGTCACCGACCACCTCACTTCCGGATTCTCATTCTCCTTGATTGCACCAGGCCGTGGCACCTTTGCTGCTCAGACGCAGCCTCCATCTTGCGCAGGCTTCTCCACCCCACTCCACACCGAGGTCTGGTTTGGAAGTCGCTGCACGCGCGCCGAGATCAAACGGGCCGTTCAGAGCGACCTTCAGAGGGTCCCTTTCAATGCCCTCCAGCTCGAGTCTTCAGTCTGCAGTCCGCCTCTGCCAGGCCGGAAGATTAAGGTGGGTCTTGTTTTCCTCTGAATGTCATCTTGGCAGTGGTAAATGGCCCTCCGGGTGCTGATGACAAAGCTGTACCTGTTTTACTGCATGGAAAGGCAACGTGTTCCTGGAATAATAAAAACAGCGCCAGCGGAAGCAGCAGGACCCAGAGTCCGATCATTTTGTTTTACAATTGTTAAGTTAAATAGGGTGAAAGGACTGCGAGTCCTAAAAAAGCCTCCATTTGACCAAGCTTTCCATTTCCTTACCCAGGGCTTGCTCCCAAAATGTACAGATCTGTCCCTGCGGCCTGTCCTGCACACCCCTAATCTGAGGAAACGGATGCCCTGCCTGCTAGTGCCACGAGGACTGTGCAGGTAGGCGCCGCGCCTATGCTTCTGTGCTCGGAAACGTGCTTTCACGAGCACTGGTAGGGGTCTGGGCAGGGTAATTACTGTATAGATCATCATTAAAGCAATTACTTTGAACAGTCCCCCACAATGCTCATAAGATCAACTGTGTTGGCTTTGAGCTGTTTTTTAAGATACTTTTTTTGTTTCCAGAGCAATCTTTGTTCCACTCAGCTGGAGGGAAAAAACTGAATGTTGTCAGTTGCAAAATGTGCCTGAATACTTCACCGAGCCCTACTAGACACCCCTATTCCCAACCGCTGAGAAAACAGGGTGATGGTTGCTCCTGTATTTTTTTAAAACCAATTCTTATTCATTCTCATTACATCACATGAGCAAGTTATTAGCATGCAGATCTGAGTTACGCAATCATAGAATGAAATCCCACTATGGCACCTGTTGCTGTATGACAACATGTTTAGTCCGATAGGAGTACTTGGTCTTAGGTTATAAACAAGCAAATGATAATAACGTTTAGGTTGTATCTGATTTTCAATCACAAGTAGTTAAGAAACAGTCTATTTGTTTGCCAGCCCTTGGGGTAATCCACTCTTCCGTGCTCATGCTTTAGCGCTGTGGGACAGTGCTGTGTGCATGCTGGATAGAAACAACCTGCACATGGTGTCAACGTCTGTGAAGGGCCCCTTCGAAGGGGGAATCACCAGGTTCACTCAGTGCAGAGCAGGCTGGAACCCTGACATTAGGTCTCTTTATTCAGGGAGATCCTTTTTAGGTCTCGGCTGTCGAAAGCAGCGCATGCGCTGCTCTCGGCATTCAAGAGCTTCTTGGAATCAATACAGATTCCAAAGCTCTCGGAGGCGGAGTTGAAGCCCCGCCCATCTTTTTAATTGGCCAGCGTCATCTTAAATGCAAAACGCTGGCTTATGATTGTAAAGGAGGCTTCTTAGTCCCTTCTTGTTGCCGTCTTGTCTCCTTTTGGCCCCGCCCACTAGAATTTGATCTTTTACCCTCGGCAGTACACACACTCCTGTATTAGTCCGTGTGCACTTTTTTGTTTACATTCCGCTTTGGGAAAATCAAATGCGTGTTTATTTTCACATCACGCTTTCACTGTAAGCGCGATGCGAAAATAAACACGTGGCTGCCTTTGCGGTACCGGTCTTGTTTTCCATTTCAGCCTCGCAAACCATGCAGGATGATTTACTGGTAGACAAAAACAAAGGGCGCCGTTTGTGCGAAACATCCCTGAAACCATTTGAAATGCTGCCACTTTCTTCTGTATATGCGATGCTCAGTAAATAGCCCATTAGATGGGTGCATTTGAAACTATTTACAATCTCTTTTTCTGTGCATAGTGGGGCTTGTTGTTTCAAGCTCTTTGAGAGCAGCTTCGCTACCAAGTTAGGGGAAAAGACCAGGCACAGCAAGCAGGAACACGAAAGGCGGATCCCCCACAGGCCCGGTTCTAATCCTTAGAAAATGACACATTCTGGAGCCTGTCCACGGTCCCCAGCGTCAGGTGGCGCGGCCAAGAGGACACCAAATGACGACATGTTACCGCAGTTCCTCGGGCAGGGCTTTCACGCCAGACTGTAAAAGTCGTGGCTTCTGCGGCATGCGCTTTTTTTCAAAATGTTCTGTTTCAATGAGCTACAAGTTTCTTTCTGTCGGCCACCCACATTCTTTCCAGCCAATCACACGGCCAGCATCTCTCAATGCAGGGTCTGCGTTGGTCTTGGCAGAGGTGGAGATGGGAAGTGGGAGGGTGAGTTTCCAAATTGCCAAAATCATCAAAGTGGCAGAAACTCCCAGAAAGAAGGAACTACAACAGGAAAGTGCAGCCTGCAGCGAGGAAGGATGAAATCCTCGGTGCTGGAAGTGCTGGCTTTCATTATCGAGAAAGTGCTGCTGATTTCCAACTTCAAACTTTTGCCCTCAGATGAGGTATTTACTGCCAGTCACTACAATGTGTCCATATACAAAAGGGAGGACCTGCTAGAGGTGCCCCACACCCTCTTCGTCCACTTAGGCATCTACCTGGGGGAGGACCGGGTGGCCCACCTGATGCTGGATATCCTGCCCCTGCTGTCCGAAGACCCGTCCCTGCTGCAGAAGATGGTGACCAACAAGCGGCTGGTGCTGGGGGTCCTGGCCAAAGCGGCCAGCGTGTGGGTGGACTTGGTGCACGACTTCACCTATGGGAGCCGCCTCCTGGTCAACCACCTGGACCGGAGCTTCCCACAGGGGGTGCTGCCCGCGGAGGAGGTGGCGCGGCGAGCCAAGCAGCTGGTGGGGGCCGTGGAGTACAGCCTGCTGTGGAACAACTGCGAGCACTTTGTGACCTGCTGCAGGTACAGCAGCCCGGCCAGCCTCCAGACCGACAAGGTAACGCTATGTGTGACCCGCTTTAAGCATATTTGTAGGGGACTGTGTTACGAGAAAATAGTTGCATTGGAGCGCACTAAAATAATGGCATTTGCCCAAAATCACACGTCGTGGGATAGCTGGGTTTAAACCGCAGGGTTTCTGGTAAAAAAAAAAAAAATGCCAGCACTTTTCCTTCTAGATCGCACATATATATTCGAACACTGTCGAAGTTGAGCAGGCCTTTCATTCTCCCGAGTCCATCAATCACATGGGTATTAAAGTAGCTGTAATACCCAATATTTACAGGGAGTCATAACGGAAAAATGAGTTGCCAACTGTTATGTACAAAGTTGACTTATATTGATATGCTAAACTGAGTTCCAGAATGTACCTTGAGTTTTCATTATACGTGTCTTAGTGTGTGTGTTCTCTCTAGAGCTCTGGAGTTGTTTTAGTCTCACGTGGCGCTATCAAATTTCGTATACACAAAATAAAACAGTGAAACTATGGATGAATGGGTAGCATCCAAAATAGACTTCGTCTAGATAGACGATAGTAGCTACGTCATCTTGAGAAAGAAGTCATTTTAACATTGCCACAACGTTCATGCATAGACATTTTTGTGTCTTTTATTGAAAGTAGTCTCATTGTTGGGAGGTTCTCTTGCATGTGAGGAGGAGCACCTTCTTGGTGGCGCCCAGCCCAGGTGGCGCCTTGTGGTGGTGCAGGGCCATGCTCTTGTTAAATCACGTTTAATAGGTGGTTGTTTCCTGTGACAGTAACAGTCCGTGAACTTTAGTCGCCTCTGATGAACCTTTATGGGTCTCGCTCGATGGAATGTGGCGGTGCCTGAAGTACTGCCCTCCGTGGCTGCTAGTAGGGCTGCAGCATTATTTGTGAATCTTGGAAGGGTGGGTTAAAAGTTAGATGTGGGGTGCTAATATCTGGGGGTGGCTGTTGAGAGTGTTTCAGGGGTGAGGAGGCATCTGTTTAAGGGGGCAGCATAGAAGGTTGGAATCATTGTGGGGTGTTGATTATAGGGTCATTCGCCAGTGAGGAGCAGACAGCTGTGGTGCCGTGGTAGGCAGCGGCCATCCCATGCGGGGCTGTGGTAACAGCTCTCGTACTATGGTAACAAGTGCGATGTCATAGTACCAGTGCATTGGCAGCTCTAGACAGGAAAAGCCAGTGGTAAAGACCATATCTGTAGTGATCGACAGCAACAAACCCTCCACCCCATGCTTGAGTTCTGGGCTGACAACCCACTACCCCGCCTGCTGTTAAGTACTGGGTAGTAACAATCCTGCATTCCCAGTGATGCCTCGTGTCATCCCACTCTTTCGATTCCCAGTGCTTCGATGTTGCAACTTTAAAGCGCAGGACTGTAACAACCACAACTACGCCGATGCATGAATTGCAAACGGAACAGCCCCCAACTATGAAGTGCGGGCTGGTTGTAATAAACCTCCGCCCTTGGGTATGAAATGCTCTGACACCCCCCCCTCACCTCCAACGAAACCGTTCCACCTGGCACTCTTCCCATCTTGAAAGGCTGACACGAGTACCCCTCTCCCGCCGTCAAACTTGAAATACTTGCTATCCAGCCTTGACTCAACTCACCACAACAACAAACAAGCATTGAAAATGCAATAAGTCTCGCCTTTTATTAAGTTAAAGCCATTTGCTTTGCTAATGGTATTGTATAGCAGCAAAGCAAATGGCTTTAACTTAATTAAAGGCGAGACCTATTGCATTTTTAATGCTTGTTAAATTCTTGCAGCTCGTGGAGCAGCGTGTCCCATTCTGCAACGATTGGGACCCTGCGTTGACGTAAGTGTTGTTGCGCTCCAGTGTTTCAGCCTCTGTAAAGCGTTGGTCTTGCCGTGCATAGAAATGGACCTGCGAACTATTAGCAAAGCCAGATCAATAAAGCGGCTGGTAGTGCTTCCAGCTTTTTTTACGCCTAAACAGGCCCAGGGCTCTGCTCTCCATAGAGCATAGTTCTGTGCGTCCCATGATTCCAGTCAGTGCATCCGTGACTTCTCGCCACAATGTTGCGGCGACTGGATAGCCCCAGAACACCCATGGGCTGTATATGCAGCTGTTTGGTGTGGGCCTTAGTTCATTGGCCTGTTGCTTGACATGCCCTGTTTGTGAAATAACACACTCAGAGTGGCAATGTGGCCGAAGACAGCTTATGAAGGCACGCAACTACAGGGAGCACAGAAGCAAAGTGGAGAGACAGCATGAATTTATGGTCTCAGGTGTGCGACTATGGAAACTGGTCATGAACAATGTAATGGTGGATGTGATTATCAACACATGTGGCTATTTTAAAGACTGTGCGTGGTGGCCTTTATCTACTACCTCTTTCCTAGTCATCTCTACCCCGCCCCCGTTCCTTTGTTGATGTTGGATATACTGGGCATTTTCTCCCATGTTTGCTAGAGATCGCCTTAATTCTCAAAGGGTACATGTTATTTCTTGAACACAGACTCCAACGCCTGTGTATTAACCTATTGTATACTGCGAGGAGGTGTCCCGGCTTGTTTCAAGTGAAGCAATTAAACTGGCACACCTGAAATAAGGGATTGGTGGCCAAAGTCCTGGACTGGTAAATTGCATCCTTGACACCCTTTATCATAGTGTCCATGTAGCTTGTCGCCTGGTCCACTCTTCCATCGTGATTTGAGCAGGCATGAACCTCTCAAATCTTTCCAAGGACCTCTGCTTTTTTTTTTTTTACCTACGTTGTCCATCACGCATGACCAGCATTTCCCTCCTACCTGTTCCCATGTTTGTGGATATGAGCCTGATTTGCTCTGTCATTGTCCCTTGCTCAGGGGGTATTTCCCAGCTCGTATCACCTTGGCCTGTTCTCTAATCCCGATGACTGGCCTGTCTCCCACAGCCCACTCGGACTCTGCTGAGGGCACTATCACCGGTACCATTACCTTACACTTTATTCGCCCACACTTCATCTGGCGGCTCGACCTACTCTTGCCTGCTCAATCTCTAGTACCCCTCAAGCTTCTGTAATGCAACCTTTAACGGCACATCCTTTCACAGTTCTAATGTTCTACAGCTTTACCCATGTGTATATGGTTTCTATATCTTCCTTAAACTGGACACTTTGCATAAGAGAATGACCAATAGGGACAAAGGCGGAAGGTCATGAATTTAGATGGACAGAATTGCACTTTTGTCGTCTAGACTTATCAGAGGTCAGCCGCAGTGCTCAGGCTCTCAGCACTGATTGTGCATCATGAAATGGAGTGGGACTGTGGTAATGGGGGCCACCAGACACTTTTGGTGGAGGGATTCAATGGGGGCGGGGGAGACTGAGAATGGAAGACAGGCCTTCACAACATTGCTAGAATTAAGAGTGCTGCTCCAACAAGGTTACAAAATTAGAACTCTTGCAACAGCAATGAAGTGATAAGCATGGTGGGTCCCACATGACCCACGCCCAAGTAAAGAGAAGAGTGTGGGCAATATGTCTTTACTCCTATAGTCATTATCCAAAAGGAAACATTAGACCAACCCCCTAATTTGTATCCATCACAGTGTAAATACCAAAGAAAGGTTATGTTATGTTACAGAGAGTTATATGACATGGGCAAAAAGAGATAGATCTCAAATTGATAACATCATTCCTATCCAACAGAGAGCAAGTTGCGACTTTGGGTGAGTATACTTCTACTCCTTTCAAACTCCCTTGTGGGGTTCCCCAGTGATCCTTTTTAAGTCCCACTCTATTTGACGGTTACATCTCCCCCTTATTCAGCTCATTCGATCCTGTGGTCTTTCAGTGTGCTCGTACACGAATGACACTGACAGTGACAATGACAATGAACCTCCCAAAATTCTGCTCAGTCGCCAACACTATTAGAGATCTTCCCTGGCTTCCAATCAGATCCAGAATACAGTTTAAAGCTCTATGTTGGGCTCACAAAGGTCTACTACCAGGAAGGCCCCCGTTTCTTGCAGGATACCTTTAAATGGTATTTCCCTACCCATACTCTACTTTCTAGTAATGGAAAAAGAGTACTGGTTCCTAACATTAAAAACAAGCATTTGCAATGCACTAGGTCTCACATTTATGAAAGTTTGAGCTATTGGCATTGTAAATGACAATGCATTTTATTTCTGTGTTTTTAAAACAGATAAATAAAAGGCATTGTCATTTACAATGCTAACTCTCGCAGATGTGTATTAAAGCTTTTTCTTTTTAAGCGTTAGGAGAAAGCGTGTCCTGCCTGCAACAGCAGGCAGGACAACGCTATTTGAGAAAAGAGTGCTCGGAGGCTGTAATTAGAGCCTACTGAACAACAACACATGTAAAAGGGGGTGTCGCCAGGGAAGGTTACAAAATGAAACAAGGCGGTACAAAGATGGGACTACTAAGCCTTTTGACCAATGAACAGCCACAGTTTACAGTGGCCAATGACAAGCCAATGAAAAATGTGGACGGAGAGTGGGCAGAGCTTCAAGTCCCTACCTCAATACAGCATGCCTCGCAGAGCAGCGCATGCGATGCCCAGGCTCGACCTAAAAACTGAAGGAGTCAAAGATTTTCTACTGTGGGCCAATCATTATGGAGGAGCTATAGTGGAGTTTGTCTATATCAGCATGGAAATAAAGTTTGGTACAAACGGCTGATTTCCAAGCCATAAAAGGGCTTCGGTCCCTACAATACTATACAAAAAGAGTTAATTGATGTATATAAATATTTTTAAATACAAAAACCACTAATAAGAAAATTCAAATTGCAAAATTAGGCCTTAAACGTATTCTTTTTTATACACATTCAGTTGTCCAAGTGTTGGTCACATGCATTTATAACTATAAGTAATGAATCGACTGCCAGTAGAGAAAGTATATATATATTTTTTCATCTTACCATTTGCAAGCTGGTTGGGTTCAACTGTGTTTTGTCTATTATTTTTATTGCAACCTAAAGGACAAATAATATTCAAAATGAACACAATTATAAGTACAAAACACTACAGTTCATTCTCATATTGACAGACGTTCGCTGAATCAAAGGTACTGCAACTTATGTTCAAGAATGTAATGTTCAGGAATAAACTATGAACACACAATATATTTTAAACAATACAGAAATTGTTCTGGTTTGAGGCCACACCTGATTTGTCCTCAATTCAGATTAAATTCACATCAGGGCTTGATAATACAAATCTAAGGGTCAAGGAAACAAGCACTGTACAGTGATGTGAGGAAAAGAACTGCATGGGATTAGTCTCCTTGGATGCTGATTAAATTATTTTAAAAAATGAATAATACCTTTACACTTAGTTCAGAAAATGGTGCAGTATTTCGTTCAGAAAATGGTGCAGTATTTCGTTCAGAAAATGGTGCAGTATCCAGCGAACAAGAAGGAATATTCACAGGTCAAGACGGTTGCCATTTATTTGGGCTATACAGCTGAATATACTTTCAAAAGAGTAAGATACATACTTATCCCTACTCTTTTAGTTCATGGTAAGGCAGACTTCTCCAACAAACTGAAAACACACCACTCTCCAACTCCAGCCTACTTATGCATAATTCAAATTAAGGAACTTGAAAACACTAATTCAGGTTTGAGAGGTGGGATGTTGATGTATAACCGATTTATCCACTAGTTCTAATAAACATCACCTACCCAGTAACATTTTCCAGGAGCTTAGATGGGAACAGTAGCAGAGGAGCTAAGCATACATACAGGTGCTCTGATTTATTGGCATGTTACCCTAAAGAAGGCTTCGTTTCAAGATTTAAGAAGAGAACCTACTCCAATGAACGTATAACAATCTGCAAAGGCATTGTTTGCTTTCTCTTGTGCTGGGCTACATCGTGCAACCCTTTGAGATACTAGTTTTAGGAGGATGCAGAAGCTAGGGTAGGAGCAAGAAGAGCTTGGAGATGCAGAGAAGGCTAAAACACTTGGCCACAGGTAGAGGCAGACGTGAGGCATGCATCTGTGGGACACCACTTCTGAGAGCACAGCACATCCTTAGAACAGCGAGGAGAAAAAAAAATGCACAAGTGCCATGCTTTTTACATGGGATCTACTAGTGGTCCCCCACTACAAAGGCCTCCAAATACTGGGTCTGAGACAGAAAGCTCATCTCACTAAGGTTTACCACACCCAGTGCTGCTGCATGCAAGAAAGTCTCAGTGTTGGAGTTAAACGTCTGCGATCAAACCTATACTAACCTTTGAAGACCCTATCCAATGGGCAGAACAAGTGCTGCTTACATACTGGCAGTCACCAGCATTCAAGAAAAAAGAGGAGTCTCCTTAGAAACCAAACTAAAGTCTTCAATTTGCAGTAAAGGGGACGTTTTATTTCCATAAAATGTTTGTATTACCATATTAAGTATGAATTTCTAGCAAATAAAGCCATTACATAAGCTAACTCTCCAAGACAAACAAAAGACTAAACCACCTTTACAATCCAGAAAAATAAAAAAAAACAATGAAGAAGCCTCAAGCACCAAAATGGTCCTAGTTGAAATTACAAAGGTCTCTTAACTTCACCTAGCATAAAAAAAGGTAAAAGAATGTGAGGCTCTATGAAGCATGGTGAAAGTTGAGCAGGAGGAATGTGCATGAATACTTCCCTCAGTCACAGAAAGACTTGCAGATGCGCCAATCGTTTCTGATCGCCTACTGACCTAATTCAAAATCTCAAACTGCAAAAGCAAAGGAACAGAGGACCAAATGTATCAGATTTCGTAAATAATTTATTCTTAGGTCACTACACACTAGCTCCTCAGCCAATCGTCGCCCTGGCTCTACAATTCTAAGTATGCTGGTCATTCTCCTGCAAACATGCAAATGTCAAATGTTACCTCTCTGCTCATCAGAATGTGTCTGGCCAGTTTTACTTTCGCAAGATTTCCTGTGCCAATTGTTTTGAGAAGTCTGTAATTTCCAATATGAGGTTGGTCATCTGCACAAGAAGCAACTGGATTTCTGCCTCGGATTCCAGAGCGCCCGGACCGAGAAGAACCTTCTGGTCGACCGTCTCCATGAGATGAGCGCTGCATCAAAAATAATAAGAAAACAGTTAACGTTTTAGAAAGAAATGCCACTTTTTAAAAAAGTAACAAAAATTGACCCTGATTAAGGGAGCAACAATTTACAATAAACAGAATAAAGAACATAGCATGGAAGAAAAGGGCACACAGTATAAATTAGCCTTGTTTAAATTGCAAAAACATGGTACACTCAAAATATGAAAGGCAGTAGATAATTTCAGATTGTAAATGAACCCCTGAATCACTCCTGACCAGTGTATGCTGAAGTCGCCTTGTCCAGCAGTCGGGAGTTAAGCCACATGAAAACCAACCTAGTCTGTAAAAAAGGGCCAAAAATTGCGGCAAATCTTTTTAGATTATGGTGCCCCTATCACAATAAAGAAAGTGAACAAAAATCAATGAGGACAGGAGCGATGCGTTCAACTAAAGTGATACCGCACGTTCTTCCAACATCAGAATCTCGTAAACAGCATCTCTGCAAAGTAGCCGCATCTGTAACTGTATTGACACAATAACATTTAACATCTAAACCAGGTGTAGAAAGAACTGAAATGAACTTTGAAAAGTAGAAATCAAAAGGTGCTCAGACACACATGTGGAATAATCCCAATGAACCCAAAGCGTCTCCATCTTCACATAGCAGTAAACCCATTTCCACTGTATAATAGCAAGTTCCATTGGTACCAGGGAGTGGAGCTGGAAGAACGAGGGGGAGGGGTGGGGGTTCTCTCAAGCCTGGACATGGGGCATACATGTAGTGAGTGGAGAAGAATAGCTCGGTAATAATGCAAAGCGTTAAAAAAAACACACAGGCTTTGGATGCATCCAATATATGGTACAAAAGTACCCCTTGACATGCGTTATAACGTTACCGCAAGTCACTGAGAAGTTAAGTGACAATACAGAAGAAGGAGGCCGTAGGCAAAGTTCTTTTACAAGGTCATGGAACTCAGAAGTGACCTCTTGTACTATGGTAAGGATTGTAGCGGCTGTTCAGCACTACACCACCCTCGCCAGGAACATGGGAGGCAGGCATGGAGTGGGAGCAGAAAAGAATGGAATGGACTTGGAAGTGTTTAAAAAATAAAATTAAAAAAAAGATGATTAAAAACGAGCTGATTAAGGACACAGTGGTGTCAAAGGAGTTGTGTTGAATACTGAGAAGCTAAAACGAACACTATAAAAGTCTGCAATTGAAGATACTGAGACATGTCGGCCATTCATAATGGGGTGTATCATGTATATTAAAACTTAGTTATGTGGCCGTAAACGTGTTTCCTATGCTGCCCTCACTGTATTCTTTATCATGTGAAACTCTTCTTTCAGTTTCAGGTCCAGTTTATAGAGAAGACATAATCCTGGTGGGTTTTCAAAGATATCTTTCATCAGTGAGGGCGATGAGGAAAGCAGGGCACTTCCTCCATCGCAGAGCCTCATGTGATCATGTAGATCTCACAGTCTGTTGTTTGCTGCAGTTTCATCATAACCAACCCCTTTGCATAGGTTTAATAGCTAGATCGTATTATATAGAGGATCCCTCTGCAATTTCCACTTTAAATAAAGCAGTTCTCCTTGCCGGCAGTGCCAAATCTATTAATTAAACGTCATTTTCCACCTTGCCCATGTTGTTGAAGTGTACACGCCCCCACCCTGCTTGCTCTGTGCAATCTCCATGTGAGATGCATAAGATTACCAGAACAAGTATCCAGTGTGGACTGGAAGTGCAGGCAGGTGCTTCCACTGATGTGAGTGAAAGCTGTGTCCACTAAAGCAGGAAACCAGGTTTGGCCCAGAGGTTACTGCCAGAAGGATACCACTGCGAGGGATTCGGCCTGACGGCGTTAAGTGCCACACCAAAATGCCCATTTGCAACCGAGCTGGAGGTCTGTCACCCCCAATCACAAGGGCTGCCATGCATGTCTGCTTCACCTATGAACGTAGAACTGAGCGAGGCTGCTGGGGCGAAACTGCAGCAGGAGCCATTGCAGTGAGGCGGTAGTCTGGACCACCTCCGCTACACAGTCTAAAATGCTGCAATACCCATATGGTAAATGCAGGGCTTAGCCTGCACCCAGGACAAGAGACGAAACATGCGGGCGGCAAGTCAGCAGTGCACAACAAGACATTTTGCCAAAGGATTAACAAGCATTGGCCACGAACGGGAGTTGTGTGCGCGCAATCAAAAATGAAATTAAAAAAAAAAGCGAGTGGTGCGTGTGCGCGCGCGACGGGAAAAGTGCTGTGCACGTCGCGCGTGCTTGTGCGCGTAACAGCAATCTGGTGGCCGGCAAGGTAGCACTTTTAAAGCAGCTACTAAATGTCTTGCCAGAGCAGCGTATGCGCTGGCCCAGGTGGGACCTAAAAAACAATGGGGAGGAAGAAGCTTCTTTTACGCCGCCTCTAAGTGGTGGAATGCCCTACCCCATCTTTTAAGAGATCAACCCATTCTGTTAAAATTTAGGTAGGATCTAAAAACTTGACTTCTCTGAAACATATAATCATCCTCTCTTTCTGGTATTATCTTTGTAACCTTTTCGATCTAATTCGTCTACCACATTACCTGTTATGTTTTACTAGCGCCAAGACACTTTATGGCATAAGCGCGTTTTACAAACTGTATAACATTACGTATCATCCATGTCTGCCCTGGAGAGGGCTTCTCAGCGCGCCTAACAGTAGACCGAAATACGGAGAGAGAGGAAAAACTTTCAACCTTAAAACAGCCAGGTGTTAAGCTGTTTCCTGAATGTCATGTAGTTGGTGTTGTTTCCAAGGATTGCCGGAAGTTTATTCCACAGTCCTGATCCAAGACATCGGAACGATCTACCTCCATGCCTGATTTAACTAACATGAGGTATATTACCCAAACAGAAGTTTAGAGGATCTCAGGTATCTAATCGGTGGATACGGCTGATTAAGGGAGTTGAGAATAGGAGGTCCCTTATTGTTGAGGACGCAATGAGTGATGCACAAAGCATTGAATTAAATCTGTTTCTCGAAAGGGAGACAATTAAGTCTCCGTAGCTGGTTGGAAACCAAGTGAGCTAGCCCAACAGCATCTTGGATAATTTGAAGTCTGTTCCTAGCCTTCTTGGTGATGCCAAGGCATAAGATGTTATAGTAATCTAGGCACAAAATGATCAGAGGCTGAATAATCATCCTCTTTATGGGAGGAGAAAAGTAAACTCAAGAAGATGATGGATGGAGCGCTCAAACTTTTCAGACACTCACCCCCAGTCACAGCTCTGGGTTGAATCCATCATCATTCTTTAGCTCACTCCGCCCCCCCCCCCCCCGTTCAGACCCAGCCATATGCAAATGAGTCTTGACCTGTTCCTTTTGGGAACAGTCCAGCCCGAACTGCCAAGCCAGGACCTCCCTGGACCGGAAACAAGCATCCTGGGACCGCTTTCGGGGTAAAACCCCACATCAGTCAGGCTAGCTTGAATCAAGTGGCAAAGTGAGCAAGGAACCCACATCTGCGCATACCCTGCCAGCTCAGGGCAAACATGATGGACAGAGCGCTGACATTTTTCAGACACTCACACCCAGTCACAGATCTGGGTTAAATCCATCATTGTTCTTTAGCTCACCCCAGTTCAGACATGGCCATATGCAAATCAGTCTTGACCCTGTTCCTTTTGGGAACAGTCTAGCTCGAACTGCAAAGACAGGTCTTCCCTGGACCGGAAACATGCATCCTGGGACCGGTTTCAGGGAAACACCCCACAATAGCCAGGCTAGCTTGAATCCAGTGGCAAAGTGAGCAAGGCTTCCCACGTCTGGGCATACCCAGCAAACACATGGAGATGATGGACGGAGCTCTGAAACTTATCAGACACTTACCCCCCGTCACAGAACTGAGTTGAATCCATCATCGTTCTTTAGCTCACTTCGCCACCCCAGTTTAGACCCAGTCATAAGCAAATCAGGGTTCACTGACACAACATCGATGTAAAAAATATCGATGAAAAAATATAGAGTACATAAATATCGACTCCTATACTTAAACAGGCAAGTACAAAATTATCAACTGAAAAATATCGTTGTAACAAAACCCAAATACATATATATTAATTATATTAAATATTAAAATTATTTCAACAAAATAAATTACATTTAATATACATTTTCACAAAATATAACAAACTTAATTAAAAAAGATACACACAAACATAATAATTTATACATATATATATTTACATTAAAACAATTAAACTATTATTTTCAATTTATTTTAACACTTTAAGAGTATATAAAAATAAATAAATATATATCAATAATTTACAATATAAGAAAAATAAATTCTATAATAAATTAAAATATTGAACTATTAATAAATATTTACATTTAAATTTAGCAGTACAGTCAGTGCAAAAGTAGGGAAAGTGTTGGATAGAGGAGATGTAAAAATTATTATTCCCACTCCAATAACTACAACTGTAGGAAAAGTGTTGGATAGCGAAAGGGTAAAAAGTACTATTCCAACTCCAATGAGTGCAACAGTAGGGTAAATGTTGGATAGCTGAAGGATTAAATTTACTATTCAACTCCAGTTAGTGCAAGTGTAGGGAAAGTGTTGGGTAGCGGAGGGGTAAAATGTACTATTCCCACTCCAGTGAGTGCAACAGTAGAGAAATTGTTGCATAGCGGATGGGTAAAAATTACTATTCCCACTCCAGTGAGTGCAACAGTAGGAAAAGTGTTGGATAGCGGAAGGTTAAACACTACTATTCCCACTCCAATGAGTACAACAGTAGGGAAAGTGTTGGATAGTGAAGGGGTAAAAATTACTATTACCACTCCAGTGAGTGCAACAGTAGAGTAAGTGTTGGATAGCGGAGGGATTACGTTTACTATTCCAACTCCAGTGAGTGCAACAGTAGGGAACGTGTTGGATAGCGAAGGGGCAAAAATTACTATTCCCACTCCAGTGAGTGCAACAGTAGGGAAAGTGTTGGATAGCGAAGAGATAAAACTACTATTCACACTCCAGTCAGCTCAAAAATAAAAACAAAATAAATATTTAAAAATAAAAAAATCTTATAAAAATTGATAAATAATGTATAAATATGTTAAAAATTTAAATACCAATATATTTAATATATAAAAAGAAAACATATTACGATATTAGTTACAAATAACAAATACCTACAAATATTATATAAAATAAAATAAAAAATAAATTTCCCCAAAATAAATATTTTAAACTAGAAAATATTTACAAACAAAAACATTAATTATTACATAAATGTATGTATTTTATTTCCTACCCTATAACACCATACAAATCACAACACACTTCTAAATTTTGAAAAAAAATATACTTCCATATTTAACATAATTATCAATTAAAAACATATTATTAATATAAACATAATTAATGAAAATTTACTACCCACACTTTAACCCTATGATCCCCACAACACACGCCCAAATTAAACTGTAAAATAATAAATTACACAATTAAAACTTATTTTAACATGACAAACTATTACTATTAAACAAGTAGTTAAGTAAGTAAAATGTAGTTAATACCCACCCTTTCCCCCTTTAAAAGTAAAGCCAACACACACAAAAATAAACAATTACCCAAAAGAAATATCCAATAACTAACATTAATTAACAACTATATATTAATTAAACACACATTACTTCCCATCCTTTACCTCTATAAACATCACAACACACACCTAAAATTTGTCACACAATTACCATAATTAATTTTTAATTACATAAATTAATAACAATTAACAAATAATTGTTAATAAAAAAATACTTGCCACCCCTTACCCCTATAAACCCCAAAACACACACTTCAAATTAATTACACAATTACCATAATTATTTACCTATCAATTAACAACCAATTATTAATTAGTAAATAATACATTTACACATTTTACACTGTAACATCTCAATTAAATAAATATTAATAAATAAATAAAAAATTTAATTTAATATAATTACATTTCTTCCCACCCTATTCCCCTATAAACTCACAACCTGCTACGGAACTAAAAAATGCAAAATTCTATTATTATTTTTTAATAACTACTAAAAATGTATCGTATTAAAAAATATAAACAATTCTAAATATAAACAATTCTTATTAAAAAAATACATCACATACATTTAAAATATATACTAAAATACATAACATTAATTTAAAAAAATCGATATTTTTAACTATATTTTTGCAAACGACATTAAACACTTCAATATTTTTTTTAATCGATATTATTTACCTTAAGTCTATATTCTTGACCACAATATCCTTGCTGTCGATATGACTCAATATTTCTGCCAGTCGGTATTTAAAACTCGATATTGTGCCTCATCACCACAAATCAGTCTTGTCCCTGTTCCTTATGGGAACAGTGCAGCCCGAACTGCAAAACCAGGTCTTCCCTGGACTGGAAACAAGCATCCTGGGACCGGGTAACACCCATAGCAGGGTCCCGTGCTCACTTTGCCACTTGATTCAAGCTAGCCTGGCTGGTGAGGGGTGTTACCCCGAAACCAGTCCCAGGAGGCTTCTCTCCAGTCTAGTGAAGACCTGGCTTGGCAGTTCAGGCTGGACCATTCCCATGAGGAATAGGGTCAAGACTGATTTGTATATGGCTGTGTCTGTACTGGGGTGGCGAAGTAGGCTAAAGAACGATGATGGATTCAACCCAGATCTGTGACTTGGGGTGAGTGTCTAAAACATTTCAGCGCTCCGTCCATCATCTCCATGTGTTAGCTTTGGAAAGAGAAAGGTTCCAGTGGATTTTCTTCAGGCTTCTGAGCAAGTCAAGACAGCAACATGTCACAGCCTTAATTTGCAATTCAAAAGACAGCTACTGTCAACCAAGAATCTCAAAATCTTCACAGCTAGTTTAGGATCCGGAGCTTGACCCAATGCCTCAAGCCACCAGTGAGGTTCCCCAACCATAGACTGTTTGCCTACAGTTAGAACCTCGGTTTTATAAGCATTCCATTTGAGGCAGTTCAGGTTTATTCATTGTGCTACTGAGGTCATACAGTTCCTGAATCGAAAAGGACCCCCTCCTCATTTGTAGATAGAGACACCGTCGCCTGCACGTCATCTGCATAGAAAACCATTGATAGTCGTTGACATCGCTAGATAGTTCCATGCTCACAAAAGCATTTTTGAAGCAGCAACAAACAAGCACTCGACACAACACATCAGACAGTACTTTAACACTCCCCCAATACTGCTGAGGTATTCCACATAGTTGGATATCAAAGAGATCATAACAGCACACACAATAATAAACATTGCACACCACTGTGCACACTTCCTGTAACTGAACCCAGTAGAGCTGCAGGGGCGAGTTGATGTTGTGCTTAGAAGTTGCTGTGTACACAACAGTACCTTTCACAGCAGTGGCCTACCATTAAGGGCGGAGGGGCCCATCCCTCCACCTTTTTCTGAGGCATAAAGAGTGTCTGTCAGTCTGTGCAAAGGACAGCCCTCCTCTTGTTGGCTGAAGGTCAACCAATGAGAGGAGCGAGCAGTTCCAATCCCCAGAAACCACCAAGGCTTCCCCCTGCCACCCAAAATTTAGCCCGGTAAGCATCAGAAAATAGGGTCTGGATGTTACTCTCGTTATTTACTGGTGCTGAAGAAGAATGGAGGCCTTTGTCCTATTTTAAAACTTCACTCCTTAATTTCTCCCTAAAAAGGGAAAATTCAAGATGCAAGTTCTGTCTATATTGGGTCTGGAAGACTAGAATAGTAGTCCTGGACCTGCAGGGTGCCTATTTTCATATTCCTGTCCTGCAGTCCCACAGGCATTACCTGTAGTTCAAGGTGGGCCAAGAGCATTTTCAGTTGTCTGTGCTCCACTTTAGCCTTACCAGTGCCCCATAGGTGTTCACGGAAGTGATGGCAGTGGTTGCAGCACATGTTGGGAGGTTGAGGATACCAGTCTTCCCATACCTCAACGACTGGCTCTTGAAGGCAAGCTCATTTGTAGACCATCTTCAGACAATAGTGAAACTCCTAACATCCTTGAGTTGCTTGATCAATGTGCTGAAGTCACACCTGACCCATCCACAAAAGCTTCCGTTTATCTGAGCCATTCTGGATATAGTGCAGTTTTGGGCCTTCCCTCAGGCAAATTAATCCAGGACATTGGGGATATCATACTAATGTCTCAGCTTATATCCTGGATCTCAATAAGTTGGCTGTGAGACTTCTTGGCTTTTTGACTTCCTGCATCTGCTCGTCACTATGCCAGAAGGCACATGCAGACTCTGCAGTGGGATCTGAAGTCTCAGTGGGCTCAGCATCAAGGCAACCTGTCCGATTCCATCCAGGTTTCAGAGGAGAATACAAAAGACCTGTTGTGGTTGCTGCTTGACTGCCAGAGCTCACCCAGAGCTGACGTCGACTGACTGTCACTGTTGGGGAGGGGATGCCACCTGAGAGAGGTGGAGATCATAGGACATCTGGTGGATACCCAACTCTACATCGATCTGTCGGATTTGGTGCCTATTCACTTGGCGTTAAAGGCCTTCCTGCTTCCCATCAACCTTAGACTTGGCCAAAGCCTTGCAAACAATACCACCGCCATATGGTATTTAAACAAACAGGGCAATGTGGGGTCATGGTTCCTGTGCCAGGATGCCATGTGCCTCTGAAACTGTTTGATAGGCAGGGCATTTCCTTGGTCATGACACCTGGCGGGATCTTTAAATGCCAGGGTGGAGGAACTCAGCCGATGATGCCTAGCGGATCATGAATGGCAGCTAGATCTGGAGGTAGCACTTGGTGTGTTCCAGCAAATGGAAGAACCATGGTTAGATCTCTTTTCCACCGCCAAGAATGTACTAGGCCAACACTTTTGCTGAGAAATCCCTCTTACACTGGCATCAGTATAAACAACAAATCATGGTCAGGAATAATTTCTGAGAATATCATTACATACACTCACAACTTGGACAGTGGGGCTAACTTCTAGCCAAGCTTGATTAATGCCTCCTTGATGGAGACAACGAACAAGGGAAACTTCGCTAAAATTGCTACGAGCTAAACTGGTATGCAGTTATATCAAGAAAATGAAAGATTCAGAAACGACCATCCACAGTGGAGGGAAAGGGCAAGGTCTGGTGCTTTCAGCGCTTCCACTGAGATCATTATGCAAAAGAAACCACAGTCTTTGTGAAGAGGCAGCAGTACCTAAACTGTTAGAAATAGACTGAGCCAAACTAGTAAAGCTAATCACTATAGAGGTGATCCTTTTTGGTATTAGCAGTCTCAAAACATCTAAAGTATCAGAGCCTGATGACTACCGCAACGTTTTTACAAAACATGTGGTACTCATCTACTGCTGGTACTCCTGAGTGTGTTCCAGGAGATAAGCTACACCCACGATGACAGACGCCATGATCTCCCTGTATACTCAATACCAACAAGTTAGCAACAGACTGTGCCTCCTAGAGGATGATATCTATGCTGAATTTAGACACCAGGTTACGGTAGATAATCCTTGCTTCCTGCAGGTAGGAGATGGTGTTAACACTGAAACTGCCCAGTCAAGCAAGATCTATGATTGAGAGGCAGGAAGAATATAATATGAAGAAGACACTACACTCTGTAGACATAGGAAGCAAGAGTAACCAGATGTCAGTTCTATTATTAGACTCTGGAAAAGTGTTTTATAAAGGAGATTGGGACTTAAGAAATATATACTGTCAGAAATGGGGTTTGGAGGTTAAGTCCTGAACTGGGTGAAATATGGATATCGTTTATCAAGGGCCCATGTATGTCTTCACAAATGCCTCTCAATTTGATGTGCATAAATAGAAGTACTGGGCAGGGGTGCCCACTCTCCCCTCTTTTTCTTCCCTCACATCGAAGACACTGTCACAGAAAATCCCAGCAAACCGTTAGAAGGGATTCATTTACACTCACAGGGCCTGATTCACATACTGTGCTTTGTAGTATGTTTTGTAGTACTACAAAACATACTACAAACGTTTTACCTATACTTACGCGTGCATAGTTCTTTGCCCCGACTGCAGAGTCTTTGCACACATAAGTATAGGTTTTAGTAGTAAATGTGGGAGGTACACAGTTGAGTGGGCAGGAAAAGGGGCAGATTTACTCTTAATGGGGATGGGATTAGGGAGGAGTAAGTGGGGTTTTGGAAGAGTCAGGGAGAGGTTTAGGAATGAGCGTCACCCACTCAAATAAGAGCAAGTCTATTGCTTTACTCTGGAAATGGAGACATGTAACTTACACTTTTGTAGTACGTTCACACTTGTAGTTTGTGCATTCCAAAAGTAGTTAATTTATCCCAAAATGTAAGCTCACTCAAAAGTGAAAGTTAACTTTGTGAATCAGGGACTCATTACGATGGCGTAACGATCACCACCGCCGGGTCGGCAGTGGCGATCATTACGACATCGTGATGAGAAATACCCCCGCCATATTATGATGGCGGTGGGTATTGCGGCAGACGCAAAGACCGTCCGCCGCTTTTCCGCTGGTCGGTAATCGTTACAATTGCCGGCTGGAGCTGGGCCACTAATATTGTGGCGGTGCCTAGCATGCTCTGCCCGCCATATTAGGATGTGGGTGATTGAAGGGCCCTTCCATGGAGGCAAGGATTGGCTTTGGGGGCCTGTTGCGGGCCCCCTGGGGATGTGGGGGGAGCACTGGGGGGGGTACCCATGGTACCCCATGCAGTTCCCTGCAACAAGTGGCAGGCACCGCATGGTGCCTGCCACGTGGTGCAGGGAAATGCTGTGCATGCCCTTTTACCATTGCGGACGGTGCTGCAGCAATGGTAAAAGGCCAGGATGCGCCCGCCAGTATGGCGGGCACATCCTAATTGGGCCAGTGGGACCGCCGCACGTCTGACGGTCGGTCCCATCACCGTGATGATGGCGGGCGGGCGGACATCATTATAAGCCCCATAGTGTTTGCCAGTAACATATACTGTTACCCCTTGCAAGACCCTATGAGCACCCTACCCACAGTCCAGGAGGAGCTTAGTCTATAGTGCCAGGATTCAAGATTAAACAAAACAGAGGGAATTAACCTCCCACTGACATGAGCAGCAATTAAATCTCTATTGCTTTCAACATCTTTTAATGGTTCGATTACAGCATTAGTTACCTTGAAATTGATTAAGCAGGACCCCTCATGCAGAACCAAAGAGATTAATGTGGTGGCAATCCATAGAGCGTTGCAGTCGGAGCTATAGAGTCGTAAGCACAAAGCAGTCTCCTGGCTGGAGGTGTATTGGTGCTGCCAAAATGATCATGATACCCAAGAAATTATATACCTTCCAGGCACCATCTGTTTATATAAAAAGATAATACCTATTTGAACTGTAGCTATTAATCTCCTTCATCTGCAGGGCAAATACGTGAGATTAGGCAGAGATCAATGCTCGTAGTGACTCAGCGGTGGGGTGTAGGGAGTCCCAGACAAATAAAATACTGTCAGGCTTAACACATCCAGTACTTCACCAAATGGACATGGAAAGAAATATAGAAAGAACTGCACATAATAGATCCAACTATGAGTGGCAGGGGGCACTTTGGGAAATATCTTGGTCCCTGTGACCACATAGGAATACTAATGTATCTGCCTCCCTGGTGACGAGAGCGACCCTAAACATTTTGAAGAGCACAGCGACACAACATCATCTAACAACATCTTCGTCCCATTTCTGCCAGATATATGGTCATGAACTCTTTGTTGTGGCATGATTAGGCAGACCTTCAGGGCATGGTGGAAGGGTAGGTTGCTGAACATGTTTAATCTGGGGAGTCGAAACGTTTCACCAACTAAGGACTATCTTGGACTACAGAGGGCACCAAGATTAAGACACTATATCAGGAGTAGATACTAAGCAACACGTCTTCAGTTAAAGAAGTGAGGAGGCGACAGGCTCGTGAATAGAAGAATGTCTAGAAGTTGTACTGCAGAATAGCCCTTCTCAGATAGTCGACCCTTTGTGCTCCAGAAAAGGGAAAATCATCTTGCATACACTATTGAGAGTAAACCCAACCATACTAGCGTGGTCTAGCTCCCCGCTTTACCCTTGAGGTGACATGTATTTTCATAGACTGTGGTGGGCCTTACGAATTAAAAAATGCTTATAACAGCACAAGGAAAATTCCATTATTTTAGAAAATACTGGCACACCCTCCTGAACTATCTAGGCAAAGAATTTAAAGAACTTAGTTGCCCAAAAATACTGTAGATCCTGAATGTTATTGACGACTGTAGTTTAGATTGTTATTATGCAACAGGGAGCGGATGTATCTTTTTAGCAAAAGAAGCAACACATATACATCATCTAATGGGAAGCAAGCAATACATAGAGGGTAAAGGCTTGTTATATACCCAAGAGAAAGAACAAGCGGGAGACGAGGTAGAATAAAATGGGGGAATTAAATATGGGCAATGGATTTTGGAATGTTGAGTTTTTGTGCAGATGCTTCTTGTATTTGTATTGGTATGTCTGTGTCTCCTAGGTGCACCGCCTGACTTCTGCTAATTCCTATGTTCATCTGAAAGGCTGTACTCAGGATATTTTAGGTCTTGAGGACCACTTCTGTTCGTTCAAGAAACCACCATATGTTCACATGTCCCAGGACAAACCTTCTGTCCCGGTGGTCTTCTGTAAGTTGTCCGACTGGCTCTGTGTGTAAGACGACATTGAGCACCCTCAAGTTGCAGGCCAGAATCAATGATCCTCCATGCACACACAATTCCAAGATAGATATCCTACCCCAGACACCCTTCTTACCTCTATCCACCCATATATTTTCCACTGGGATCTCCCATCCATTTCTCTCTCTTGCCTCTTAGTTGTTCTTCAGTCATGCTTATTCTCCTGCTCCCCTTTTCCTCTCCAAGTATCTCTGACCCTCAACTCCCATCAGTCACAGAAGTATCCTATTGTTGCTATTCAACACCTACCCTTTACACCGATCCCAGTTCCAAAACACAATGAAGACATGGCTGTTCCCACATATGAGCCTCACCACCAGAGATGATCCAGCAACTGGCTTTAAGAGATGGCTCCATGAGGGTACCAGTGATGCAGAGTAGGCTTGTAGCAGAAACCCAGGCCTGCCAAGGACAACTAGTGGAGGCATGTATTAAAACCTGCTACCAGATTATCGTCACACGCCTCAGCGTCAAGGACCAAAACAGTGACAGCAAATACTCACACTCCAACAACCAGGCAAATACGTCCAGTTTGCACATCACATGAATAATTTGATTTAAAGATGGACATCCTTTCCAGTACCTGATGTGTTCTGCGGCACGGTTGCCTTGGCCTCTAGACAATCCAAATCTTGTCGTTTCGGCCTACTGTTTTTTGCCAAATCTCCTGTTTCACCAGCAAGCTGAATGGCATCTCTAAATATCTGCTAATTACATCAGTGATCTCCAGATATTATTTTAGTTTTTGTCTTGAAATTGCTTAAGTTGGGCTTAGACCTGAGTGTATTTAAGAATGTATTACTTATGTCTTTTTTGTAGTAATTTCTTATAAAAATTGATTTTTGGATCATATGTGCCCCGTGTTTCATGTTAAATGTCCAGTTTGATCTGTTGTCCTTTTCTCCTCTGAGGATAACTGTAGCTGGGGAGTGGGTGTAAATAGGTTTGTTTTTTTCCAACATAAATGTGTTTATGGTCGTCTATATATGAAGACAGTGCCAGACGTTTGTCTTCAGTACATTGAATTAATTTCCTGTCTCTACTCCCTCAACCTCTGTGTCTTAGACTTGCTGTTGCGGGGAACCTGTTTAATTTATTTAGTTTTTGCAAAGTAGGTTAATAAGTAGTACAGCTTGCACAGGTGCGGCCATTTACATATTTCTTAAGGGTTAGGTTCTCAATTTTCTGTCGTAGTAGGGATGATTTAATGGAATTAGGCCAACGTTGCAAACCTACAGGAAACCTACAGGTGAATGTGACCCTGTTGTGAAGTGATTGGAGATTGGGTCGGAGTGTACGAATCTGGACTTTTTTGAGGCTGATTGTACAAGGTAAGGTGACAAAAGCTTGATGTATGATCAGCTAAACATTAACAAGCCTTGGCAAAGACAACAGGTCTCGTCAATGCCCAAGCTATTAGCCTTGTCAATGTGAATGTCTTTTACCCACACTATCCAGCAGCACATCAGCATGGCTGAAAGTTACTGAAAGCCCAGAATCACATGATGTTGAGCCAACGCAGACTCTCTTTGCCCCTCATGTTGAGTTATTGTCCTACCCCTCCTAACACAAAAAGCGCTACGACATGGCGTGTGCTGGCCGCATCATAATGCTTTTTTTTAGTGACTTTTAGCCATGCTGAATATCAGCTCTGTCCATTTCGGCGCATCCTCGCTTCACTTCAAAGCTACTAAACTATTTCTCACTATCACTTCCATATTTGTTCAGCAACACCCTGTCAACACCAAACAAGTATTGCCAAAGCCAATAGATCTTGGCAGTGCCCGAGCTATTGACCATGTCAATGTGAATGTCTTTTAGCCATGCTGTCTAGCAGCACATATAATATTCAGCATGGCTAAAAGTTGCTGAAAAAAGCACTATGATGCAGCCAGCACAGGCCACGTCATAGCGCTTTTTTAGGTTAGGAGGGGTGAAGATACTGCATCAGAGCAACATGTGACATGGTCAATAGCTCAGGCTTTGCCTAGATCTATTGGCTTTGCCAATGCTTGTTCAGTGTTGACTGGGTCTTGCTGATCAAATGTGGAAGTGAAAGTGAGAATCAGCTGAGCTTAGAAGTGAAGCGAGGATGTGGCATAAGGGACAGAGCTGCCGACGGGAACTGGGAAACCAAGTTCGCATCTCTGGGTCGTCTGAACAATTTCTGATTCTGGGAAATTCACTTATGCTCCCCCTTGCCTACAACAATGAATGTGTCATTGTGTAATGTAACTGGTGAGCACCTATAGCGCTCCAATACCATTGGCTGGTGTTAGCACTATGGCAGATGGAGGGCAGATGCAGATGGAGGGCGTAACAAGCACTCGCGGTCGTATTAAAAAAAAAAAAAAAGCTGCACAAATACTGGGAGTACATTGAATAGTAAGTGTTTAAGTGACTTAAAAATTAATAGCTTGATTAAAGATAGATAAAAGATAGATCAAATGTGGATAGGTAGGTAGACAGAAAAAGATAGATAAAATATAGATAGATAAAACACAGATAAAATATAGATAGATAAAAGATAGATACAGAGTTTTTTTTATACAGCGCTATATGTATATAAAGCTGTGATTGTCGAATTCAATGGAAAAAATGCTTCCACAACGCCTCCCCCCAAAATAAAGGCTGAGTACATATGTCTAGCATTACCTGACATAAAACTGATGTTTGCAGCAACGGGACTTTTGCTTACTTGAATTTCCGACAATGTGTTTAGTTTCTGTACCAAACAAATACCACATAAAAAAGAAGTCCCAATCAACACGTATATGTATTGTAGTGCAACTGAGATGTACACAGATAAAACGTGATCCTGGGGGTATCTCCGTCAAGCTCCTTCCTCCCTAGATGCTGCTGGTGCTCTTTCGCAGCAGACGCCCATGGGCGCAAAGGATCCGCACAGCCCAGTTAAGGCAAAGACAGAGACTGAGAGGGAGTGTCATCAGTGTTTAGAAATATTTGTGTTGTACATGGGAATTTCCAGAAAACAATGCTATTGCCTTGTCCGGTAGGTTTTTATTATTTCACATATCAAAGGGAAATGACCTGAGCTTGAAATTCTGTTGATCGATATATAGTGATCAAAGCCCAAATGCTAAAAAACAATAACATGTGAACCGCCTGATTGCTGTTCAACTATGAAGATAGCAGTTGCCTGTTTAGAACGGATTCAAACTAATATTTGTTGTGAGTGTGTATCTGATAGAGACATCTAGCCACAGATTCTTTAACGTAGAATTATCCCCAGGCGTCAGACTGGATCCGGAAAATTTTTGCAGCAGCACCTCTGCGCGCCCTGGGGACGGCGCCACACGACCCTGCCCTGACGTCGTCCACGGAAGTGACGTCAGCGAGGTCATATAAGTCCCTCCCGGCGCGCTGATGTCAGTTTCCTTCTTTTCCGCGTGCAACTCTGATCCGGAGTAAGCGGTTCCTCTGGCCTGTTGTCAGGCCCCTTTTGACGCCTTCGCGTCTGGAACAGTGTGCGATGCCTTCGGGCTTTAAAACGTGTACCTCCTTTTCGCAGCAAATGTCCGCGACGGACCCACACCTTATCTGCATGTGGTGTCTGGGCAAACACCATGACTCGATGGATTGCGATGCCTGCCAACAGCTCAAGCCGAAGTCCCGGCGGGAGCGCCGGATGAAGTTACTTTTGGCTCGCCTGTCCCGGTCAGGGTCGTCATGGCCCCTGGCCTCCTCTTCGGCGACAGGTCCCGGAGGCAGTGGGTTCCGTTCGCGGCGTCAGTCGCTGTCTGGTTCCCATGTGCGTCGCTCGCCCCTTCCTGGTAAGTCCCAACGCATGTCGCCGAGGTCCTCGACCTCCCTTCCTTCTGTTGTCGGGGGCACTAGTTCCCTGATCTCTCCGGACTTGCGACCCCGGGAGTCGTCCCTCCACTATCCGCCTTTCCCGTGCGTGGGGGCGACTCAGACCCAGATGGCGGCCTATGCCGCGGCCTTGCCGGCCTCCCTAGGGTCCCCTCCTCTCCCTGGGGTGTCCTCGGACCCTCCGCTACTTGCAGGGTCTCCGGTGGGCTCGCCGGTGGGTTTGCCCCCGGCATCGATTGAGCACCTTGCCTCTAGGGATGATGGAGATATGGCGTCATCAGGGCGCGGCGCGGCTGGGTCCCCCTCTTCGACCCATAGCACCCCTACCGCGCCGCATAGTCCAGTAGGGCTCCCTTTGGTGTCGCAGGTGGTTGCTGGTGCTCGCAGCTTGACTCGAGCCCACCTCGGCCTTCCAGACAGGCGGCGGCCTTTTCGGAGGCCGAGCCGGCGCTGGTTTAGCGCCGAAGCCTAGCCTAGCGTAGCCTTGCCTCCCTGGCTCTGGCACCGTTCCCTTCTTCAGAGCCTATTGTGGTTGAGGTCGAGTCGGCGCCGGACGAGGCCGAGTCGGCGCCGGACGAGGCTGAGTCGGCGCCGGACGAGGCCGAGTCGGCTCCGACCGAGGACGTCCTGGCGCCGCTTCGACGCCAGATCACTGACTCCTCTCCGGAGGTTTCCGGGGGTATTTCGGCTTCACCCCAACATCTGGCAATGCCGGATCCGTCATTGCCTCCCCCCCCCCCCCCCAGGGAATTTGTGGCTCCGCCTCCTCAGGAACCCCATCAGGACCCTCATTCGTCCATGGGGTTTCCTTCATTTGGACATTGGTCTCATCCTCCGTTCATCAGAAACACTCCTTGGGGTGGGAGGCTCAGTTTACAGCCCTCACCCACAGATGCGTTATTGTCCCCTCCTCGGAGGGCTACTGAGCCTGGTGCGGCATTTCTAAAAGTTGTTTCCATGGCCGCCCGCATTCTGAGTATGCAGCCCCTTTCGGTCCCTCTGCCTGTTGACCCTCTGTTGGATGTCCTCCACCACAGTTTGGGAATGTAGAGCCACTTCTGCCTTTCGAAGCTTCTCTTTATGATGCCTTTCTGGGCACCTGGGCTTGGCCGGCATCGGGTAATCCCGTGGCTCGTTCTATCATGCACCGCCACCGCCCTGCTCCAAACGAACCGGTTTGTTTATTTGTTTATCCAGACGTTCAGGGTTTGGTTCTGCAAGCTGCTTTTCCTTCCTTGCCTCAGCTGCTGCTTCCTCCCTCCTGGGAGTCCAGATGGCTGGAGTCGTGGGGTCGTAATATTTTCGCCTCCACTAGTGCAGCACTTTGTTCACTCAATACAGTGTGTGTCTTGGCTCGGGCTACTTCTGCCCTTTGGGACTCTGCCGAGTCTCTTCTATCTCACACATCTGAGGATGCTCGTGTTGACCTCCTCCGTCTTATCCGTGATCTGGTGGAATTTACTATCCGCTCGGCCCTGGATACCTCGGATTCCTTAGGCCGAGCTATGGCTGGTTCGGTTGCACTACGACGCCATGCTTGGTTATGGGATGGCATCTTCCCGGAGAATAGCCGGGAACGCCTTGTTGACCTGCCCTTTGATGGGGTCCTTTTGTTTGATGCCCACGCCGATTCGGCAGTTCGGCGTCTCCTTACGGGCTTTCGCCCTCCCCAATAGGTTTGTACTTGGCGGGTCTCACGTTGTCATATCCTGGGGTGGTTACCCTTTCATTTAACGTCCGCCTGTTCGACTATGTGTTTTTGGGCTGGCAGTAAGCCTACTGTGGCGGTGTTCCACAGGTTGTTCTGTTCTGTCCTCTGACTATGGTTTACCCTAAGAGGTGTTCCCCTGTTTTTCTTGGGGGTGTGATATACTCCAAGTGGGGTACCTGTAGCTCCGCTCTGCGCCAGGCAGGCGTGGAAGTCCCCTTGGTCTCCCTACACCTACTGAAGCTATTTGCTTACCATTGGACAGTTTATAGTGTTGTGCCTTCTGGCACTGTCTCCTACACGCCACAGGTCTCGCCTTGCTTGAGCCTTGCGTGTGTGCCTCATTCTCCTCTTCTAGGGGTATTTTCCTTGTACTATCTCCTTTCAGTGTATTTCAACATGCTTCAAAATGAAGCTGCCTCCTGCCCCAGGTGCATCAGGCAGGTCCTCCTATCGTATCCGCAGCTGCCTGGTCTCGTGGCTGGGCCCCTTTTGAGATATAGATATATATATATATCTCCTCGGATTGCCCGTTGGGTATCCCTTTCTACACACCTCCACCTCTCTTCGCTTCTGCGAGGTCTGGTCCTATATCCTCGTTTTTCGGGAAGCAGTTTGGGGCCTTATACTCAGGCTTGTCATCGTTCTGCACGGCGGTGTTTTTTCTTACAGCGTTTATGCTGCACTTCGGTGCATGTTCCTGCATCTTCAGCAATACAGTTTCCTAAGGTTCCGCTCCCTGAGGTGGGTCTCTGCTCCCGGATGCTCTTTCTAGGGTCTTATTTGTCCCGTTCATGTACTGCACAGTCCCTCTCTTCTATGGGGGTGCATTTCCCCTCCGGGTCGGAGGTGGTGGTCTGGAGATCTGATGTTGTTCTCAACAGCTATGTGTGTTGTTCTTCTCAGTTCCTATAGGCACCTTCGGTGCCTCGGATGCCACACTCTTCGGATGTGTCTTTTTACTTTGGGTTTTACCCTCATCTGTGTCTAATGTGCCTGCGGGACAGCTCCTCTGATGAAGGTCGTCCCAGGTGCTGCGCCCTGCGCTTCTGTCTTCCGGGGGTGTTCTCCCCTTGGCCTTCAAACTGCCTTGCTGGGCAGTCCCATACTCATCCTAGCTACTCCACCTTGTTGTCGCTGTAGCTGTCTGCTATGTGCATGTTCTCGTTGTGGCCCGCCTCGGTGTGGTTCAGCGTGGTACTGTCCGCCCCCGTCGCGTTCTGGTGACTAACTGTGCACTTGGTGTGTCTTATGTTCCCGCCTGTGCTTCTGAGTCGCTGCTCTGTTCCTGCCTCTTGCCCTTCGCTTCCTGACTGCTGCCTGTCCGGCCTCCCTTGCATGGGCTCGCCTGGTAGGCTCTGGGAATGTCTCTCCATGTTGTCCTCTAGCTTGGTTGGTGTCAATTTACTGCGCCATTGAGCTCTGCTTTTATACAGTATACAAACCCATATTGAGCTCCTGCTAGAGCGTATGGGGTTATCGAATGAGAGGTTGCCCTGATGGGATGGAGCTGAGCTTTCTGTTTGAGGCAGCGTATCCTTTACACTCCGGTATCGGTAAGACCGTATGGCTTATGATATTAGCAGCTAAACGAATAAACCTGGCATGATTAGGGTCATACACCTTATGTTTGTAAAGATTACAGGGGCAAACGCAGCCTCAGGAGATTGAGTGCTACACCTGGCATGAACCGAAAAACCCAGTGTTCAAGAAATTCAAGGGGACCATGCTCTAGATCACTGGCATGGGCAAGGTGGACATTATTATGTCGTAATGTTCGTTTTTCAAAGCGGGGATATGTTTACCTTTAATTATTTCACATTTTAATCGAAACCAATGAAACCTGGAATGAGCGGATGGGGCGCTGTTACATTTTTCATACGTCAAAGGGTGCGGTGAGGGGATCTCACTTATGACCTCCTGTGATGCACTTTAAGAAGTGCAGACTTCGGTGACATGCATCTCTCTCACTGTCGCATTGACTGACAACAACATACAGGAATGGAGAACCACGATTAATCACATCGGTTTTCTGCCACAGGAAGTGCAGCATAATCTACATTTAATTCTCCTTACATCAAGTGTCTCCTGCATGAGTACAAGCTGCTTTCCGCTCGTTCATCCTCACCCGTTGCGTTTTTTTTTTTTTTAATGTGTGAATAATGTTAACTTCTGGTTTACCGAAGTTTCGGCTAAATAAACCTCGCTAGTAGTTGACAGCCGACTACCTTAGATTTTTCTTAGGCTATCTTAGCTATTTAATCCCTTCGATGCGCGTGACGGAGTGGTTCCGTCATGCGCGTCGGTCGCGCTGTGTGGATGACGGAACCACTCCGTCACGGCCCCTCCCGCGCACGAACCCTTCAGCACAGCGCGGTAATCCGCGCCGCGCTGAAGGGGTTAACTACTCTGGCTCTTACAGGAAGGTTGGTTGTGTTGGGAGGGGGTTCTAACACAGTGTGTGCCTGTGTATAATGGTGATGGCTATGATTTTATTCTAAGTTGTGCTTAACTATTAACAGCAGGCCCAAAGGTCCAAAGGAGATAAGGTGGTTCGATGGTACATGCTCTAGGGCCCATAGGAAGTTAATCTATGCCCTTAAGCAATACCCGAGGGATGAGGCAGCGGTCAGGTCCTCTTTGAAGGCCTGCAAACTTGCAATGCAACAGAGGAAAAAGACCATTAGGGCCCAGGCATGCGAGGACCTTGATCAGGCAATTATGCTGACAGACAGTAAAAGTTCGGGGAAGTGGTTAATAGCCCCTTTTTTTTCAAATACAACAAATGCCAGAACAGATTGCACTATAGCCGCTGAAAGATGGGTTCTCCACTTTGAAGGGATGTATGTTGGCGACGATGTAGGGGTGTCTGACTCACAGTGGGACATTGGCACAGATAGTGACGATTTTTAATGTTGAAGAGGTACACAAAGCTATCCTGGCCACAGCCGGGGGAAAGCGCCGGGCCTGGATGTGGTCCCGGCGGATCTGCATAGAGCAGACCCTCTGACCTGGGCCAGGTTACTGACACAAGTATTTAATGCGGCCTGCTCTTGTGACTTCCCCTCTTCCTGGTCAATGGCCTTGTGTATCTGGGGTACATCAGAATGTATCCAGCCGTACGTGTAGTTCATGCAGGCTGGAGAAGAATGAATAATTTCTCGCCTGTGGGTATAATTTACGCCAGGAATCTACCAGCCCCTACAGCCCCTGCCATTCTGTAAATCTCCTAGCCAGCCGGTGAATAGGGGAATCCCTTAACGGGGGTGTGATAGGTCAGTCCAAGGATCCACCTCTCAGTTAGTCACCTCCCACCACTGCCGACAGTCTGTCTAGGAAACAACCCTGTTTTGTATACATCCTACACCCCAGGAAAATTACGAGAGAAAAAAAAAACTGTTTTGTATCTGGGGCGTAGATGTTAATGAGCGATGTGTCTTTCCTTGCTAGATGGCCCGTCACTACCACATACCTCACATACCTCTTTTCAGGGTCTACTCTGTGTTGAAAAGGTATCCTAGAGCGAATCCCATTTTATGCTGCCCCTCGCAAACGCCTAATATGTAGTATAGTATGCCTGGCCTCTCCACCTTTCATATAAGGCTGCCCCTTCCTTCGCTGTGATGTGTGTCTCTTGCAGTAACGCAATGTGGAACCCCCTCTGCTTTAAATAAGGGAATACTTTGTATATGTTTGTCATTGTATGTATTCCCCCGGACATTCCAGGATAACAATTTAAAGCCGTCCTCCCCACATATCAACTCGGTTCCGGCACAGTAGCAACCCATTTTCATCTGTTACGTGACATAAACCCACCAGGTTCAACTCATTTATCCCCATTCCTTTAACCTAAAACAAGCATCCCAACTCCCATTCCCCAGGACAAGCAGGCAAACACCCCTCATCCAAACAGACAGTCAATCAAACAACAATCACTCGTAGGAGAACCCATGGGTAACTTAAGATTGTGGGCGCTTTAAGATCTTGTGGTCTGCTAGGCTTTGCCCCCCCCATGCAGCGCTTAGCACATATCTACCGGGAGAGTCCCGGAGACAGTGACGGCATCCCTGGTCATCCAGCATCACTTGCCCCAATCATTCAGTCAGTCAATCATGTGCAAGGATAGTAAAAAGCATAATTGTTCATATTATCTCATCTGATGTTCCTGGTGTCACCCTCTGTAGTTCAGAGTCTCTTCTGTCTTTTCATTCCTGTTGGGGGGAGTCCCCCTGCTGCTGCTCAGAGATGCCACCACTTCCATTACTCTCCACCACTCCTGCTGCTCTTCTGCCTGGATTGGAGCCACTGTGTTATGTCTGATACTTCACTGTCTTGAATTGACTCTGTCTTGGCGTGATCGTCGGGGTCGTTGACTCAAGCCCTGCTGTGGTTGATGCTCTATCCAGCTCCATACTTCCTCGGGGCCTGAAAGAACTGAGTCCCTTCCATAGTTATCCCTCGTAGGCGTGCTGAGAACAGCATTGCATATGGTACATTCTGTTGTCAGAGCTTGGCCCTGGCTTCCCAGAAGGTGGAGCTGTGGTGCTGTACCTCTCTCGAAAAGTCAGGCAATATTCGTACCACACTGTTTTTCACTCAAAGATTGCCCCAGATCCTGGCTTGCTGATGGATAAGGTCACAAACCTTGGACTGCAACATTCTGGCCACTACTGGGCATGGCAGAGCCCCCATCTGCGGGGGGTGTGCAGGAATCCTGTGCGCTCTTTCCAAGGCAAACAAACTGTGCTACTACTACTTCCTTTCGCAGCCAGGTCTCGTAGTATTCCACCATGTTCCTCCCTTCCACTGACTCTGGGAGTCCCTTGATGCGGATATTGTTTCGGGCAACCTGTTTTCAGCATCTTCTGCCCGGGCCTGCAGTATCAGCACCTTTTCCTCCATTGAAGCTATCTGTCTTGTCCTGTTGGCTAGGGTTGCGGGTAGCTTTGTTAGGGTAGGTCCCTCGTGGTGACCTCTTCGGCTAAGCGGTGATGATCTGCCCTCATTAAGCCTATGTTTTCCACCACTGAGTCAATTTTAGCTTACAGCACCTCCCTGGAAGCCGTGATTTTTTATTTTTTATTTGAAAAACATATTTTATTGATTTTATATATCATGGAAAGATGTTAATAGGTCATATGATGTTACATTGTATTCATGCAAATCATCATATACATGTCTATCAGTCTGGCAGTACGTAGAGATAATTTAACGTTGCCCATACATATAATTTGAGTAGCAGTTTACAACATCAGAGACGTAATATGGAATGTTTAATTCTGTTAGCCTGTGCTTGCGATATTCTTCCGGTCTCGACCTTTGTAGATCAACTAATATATATGCCAATGTAAAATAAAACAATTTCTGATAAGTACGTCCCTTTTTTTTGTTACCTAACTCACTTACAACAATATCCTCCCCCCTCCCCCGCATGCATGCTCAGATGCTGCGTCCCACTGCCAGTATGCTCACATTGTTAGCACATAATCATGAAGTCCCTAAAGTCAGTCACACAAACAATAAATCACTTCCTATAAAAGAGACCGATTACATCTCAGTCAGCTTTTAGGTTTTCGACCAGGGATTTGAGAAGACACATCCATATTCCATTAATACAATTGTATATCAACCACAACAAATTCTTCCATTAATGCATTCCAGTCCATAGAAATTGGCTTTTTGCGTAATTCCCTGTGTTCTTCTCTCTGTAGCTCAGCACCTTCCGCCCTGCCCCATTTAATCATTTCCGTATGCCATTCCTGTAAGGACAGCGCTTTAGTAGTTTTCCATCGCGTTGTAATGTTCCGTTTAGCTAGTAAAAGCTCCCTGGAAGCCATGATAGCATGCATTATATCATCCGAAAGAAGCAGTTAGTTATAGATTCCTTACCTTAGAATTACCCCCAGGCGTCAGACTGGATCCGGAAGGTTTTCATCAGCAGTACCTCGTTGGCGTCGTGGTCGCCGGGATGACGTCGCGGTAGCTACTTAGACGCCGCCCTCGCGCGCTGAAGTCAGTTCTTTCTTTTTCTGTGCCAGCCAGCGCAGATCCGGAAAGAGCGGTACCTCCAGTCACTTTTTGACTAAATTCTTTTAGCGACTTTTGTCTACGTCTTTTTGAGTCCTAACGACTCCTGATGCAGGTAGGGATGCCCGGCTTCAAGGCTTGCGGTTCCTATTCCCGATTGATGTCGGTGACGGATCCACACCACGTGTGCCTCTTTTGCCTGGAGCGCGACCACGACCTCAAGTCGTTCTCCGACTGCCGGTCCATGGCTCCGAAGGCTTTGCGGGAGTGGTCTCGAAAGCTTCTTGAGTGCCGGCAGTCGGCTCCACGCCGTTCGAGATCCCAGTCGCGAGGGAGGTCGAGGGACCGGTCGCGGAGCCATCACCACTCATCCTCTAAGTCTTCGAACTCGGGGTCAGGTAAGTCGAAGCACAAGAAGAAGTCGAAGAAGCATCTTCACTCTTCGACTTCTCCCCATTGGTTGGCTGACGCGATGAGAGATGCAGGCGGTGCCCTTCCCTCGGCTCCGCATGCGGAGCCTAAAGGGGCGACTCTGAGTTTCCGTTCCTTCCTGGGACCCGGAGCAACCCCTGCCCAGCCTCGTCAATTTTACGAGGCGATGCATGCCATCTTTGGGCAGCCCGAACCCGCCGGCACGCCTTCGGGTCCCGCAGACGCGGTTGGGGGTCCTAGGCCCTCTCCGCCGTCGGCTCTGGCACTGCAGGGCCCCCACGGATCCAGGCCTGGATCCGGATTGGCGCTGGTTGACCTCATTACGCCTCCACCGGCACCGCTTCCTCCGACACCGGTCATGCCCCGGCCGGCGTCAACCCCGACTTCCAACCTGATGTGGACACGGAGCCGGACCGACGTCGCCCGACGCCGGATCTGGCTCCAAGCAGGGTTTTGTGCCCCTGTTCACTCCTGGGGTCCCTTTCAGGCCAGAATGGCACCCAGAGGATGAGAAGGAGGACTGGGAGGGGTCAGGTGACCCTCTGACCAACCAGTTGGGGTATGATCCGGACTGGAGAGAGGACCTGGGGGATGCCAGTGGTCTTGATACCTCCTCTGACCTTGGCATGTTGTGTCCTCCTACCGTGACTACGGAGGATGGAGCGCCATACGCAGTGGTGTTGCGTAGGGCTGCCAAGGCTCTCCACCTCGATTTCCCTACAGTGTCGGTCAGGACTAACCTCCTGATGGAGGTGCTTCAACCGCAAGCGAGATCTTCGGAGCTCCTGCTAACGTTCAATGAAGCCCTCACCAACGTCCTTTTGGGCACCTGGTCCAGGCCTAACACGTGGGCTCCCGTGGATAGGGTGATTGCCCGACGCTTGCGTCCGGCCCCGGGCGACCTCACTTACCTCTCACAACACCCCACCCCTGAGAGCTTGGTGATCCAAGCCTCTACTTCCAAGAGTGCATTCCTTAACGCTCCACCAGGGAATCAAAGAAGCTGGGTCATCTTGGGGAGAAGATTTTTTCTTCCGCCAGCTTGGGGCTGCTTTCGGTGAACACCGCATGTCTATTGGGCCATTATTCCCACTATGTGTAGGACACGGTTGCGCAAGTGCTGCCTCAGTGTCTGGAGGAGGCCCGGAAAGTACACTCCCAGGCTCTTGCCGCCGGGAGGGACGCAGCAAAGTTTACCATCGGTTGTGGGCTGGATACCGCTGACTCTCTAGGAAGGATGATTGCCACGTCGGTTGCCCTTCGACGCTGGATGAGATCGACTGGCTTTTCTGGGGATGTCCAGAATACCCTTATAGACATGCCATTTGACGGTTGTCGCATTTTTGGCGACAAAGCAGACAACGGTCTAGAGCATTTCAAGGACTCACAGGCTACTGCCAAGTCCTTGGGCCTCTCCAGCCACCCTGCGCAGTCTTCTTTTCACCCTTTTCGTGGCTACGGAATGGGTGCCCCACTACGTCCTGCCCAGAGCCACAGGCTGACGCAAGTTCCCCAACCTTCGCGCGGTCAGGAGAACCACCGCCGTGGTTCAGGGGGCCAGCGGGTGGGCCAGTCCACCTACCCCCCCTCTGCAGCAGCCTCCAAACCTTTCTAGTCCGACATTTCAGGCACATCAATCGCCAGTGGGCGGCAGCATCTGCCATCACCTCCCCCACTGGCGCACCATCTCTTCGGACAGGTGGGTTTTGCAGATAGTCCGAAGGGGCTACTCCCTCCCCTTCGAGACTACCCCATCAGCCATACCACCTCAGTACCATCGTATGTCGGAGGATCATCTGGGCCTTCTCCAACAGGAAGTCACGGCTCTGTTGGCCAAGGGAGCCATTGAGTGCATTCCTGCCCCAGAAGTAGGTCGTGGTTGTTATTCCCACTACTTTCTGGTACCCAAGAAGGACAAGGGCCTGCGTCCTATCTTGAATCTCAGGAACGTCAACCACTTCCTCCGGAAGGAGAAGTTCTAGATGTTGACGCTCGCTCAGGTCTTGTCTGCCCTCGACTCTGGAGCCTGGTTAGTAGCGTTGGACTTGCAGGACGCTTACTTTCCGACGCTTACTTTAACATCCCCGTCCTGCTGGCCCACCGTCGTTACCTGCCGTTCACGGTAGGCTACGAGCACTTTCAGTTTACCGTGCTCCCCTTTGGCCTTACCAGCGCTCCTCGGGTGTTCACGAAAGTGATGGCGGTGGTCGCAGCTCATCTGTGCAGATCAGGGGTTCCAGTCTTCCTCTATCTCGACGACTGGCTGTTGAAGGCGGGCTTGCCCCAGGCTGTCGTCTCCTACCTCCAGACTAAGGCCGACCTCCTGCATTCGCTGGGGTTCTCCATCATCGTGCCGAAGTCACACCTGACCCCGCTCAGAAGCTCCTCTTCATCGGAGCGGTTCTGGACACAATGCAGTTTCGGGTTTATCCTTCCGAACAGCGAGTCTGGGATATTTGGGCTATGATTCCGATCTTTCAGCCTCTATCCCGGGTTTCGGTCAGGATGACCCTGAGGCTGCTGGGCCTCAAGGCCCCCTGCATCCTGCTGGTCGATCATGCCAGGTGGCATATGCGGGCTCTGCAGTGGGACCTGAATTTCCAGTGGGCGCAGCATCAGGGGAATCTTTCTGATTACGTCCAGATCTCGGAGGGCACTGCACGACAATTGCAGTGGTGGCTTATGAATCAGGATGTGACGGCTTAAGGCTTCAAGTCCAGAGATGCCACTATCCACAGGAGCGAAGTAAATGTCTGTACTCTCCTGCAACGACTCCGCTCTCCTCTGTCACAATGATACAACAGGCGGAGAACGATATCCTTAGGGAGTGTAGAGACCTGAATGAACCACCAGGCAACTTCAGGAATACAGGTAAGAAGGGGATACAGGAGTTGTAGTTTCAAAACAACCTGCAGTAACACAAGAACAGAATAAAGGGACAAGTCAGGTTAAAGCGCCCTGTCTATTGCAAGCATTGTTACTGGTTAAATATAAATGTGTACGTTCCCATACTTACACAAAGCAAGACTGAAGGAAGCTTAACACTGCGGAAACAATATCCAGGGTGATTGTTCAAAGTTTTTTGTATCCATGTAGTTCACCTCATGTAAGCATCCTCGGAATAACCAAAAAAGGGTACTCACAAACTCGCAGAAATATCCTCCCTCTTGGCAGTCCAGGAAACTTTTTCAGAAGAGAGATATGCACCAGCAGCTGGCAGGATAATTCTCCTTTTAAGGTCGTGGCGGCATGGAGCAGATTGCGTTAGGTTCTCGGGGCTAGACCTCTACTGTCCGGTGAGGACGTTCGCGGGAGTCATGTGAATGCAGCGTACTTCTCAAGCAGGGATTGTGGGATTACAAGAGGAAACTTTGTACGAGTCTTTGCGTCTGCTTTCCTTTTCCCCACGAGGACGAAAGTTGGATGCAGGGAGAGTTACGCTCTCATGACGGGTCCCGCAACCATATCAGAAAGAAAGGCTGCCTGATGCTGTTTAGAAGTTGCAGGTCTCAATACGCCATAACCCACTATGTTCTCCGTGGGTATGACGAACAAATAAAAATAATTTTTAAAAAATTAAAGGTGCAGTTCACAGCGCAACTCGCGCTCATAATGTCTGAACATCGGTTATAACGCTTATGCGCCTCCAGGCGCTTTCACAGGTTCTGGTTCTCAGGAGTAGTCTCGAACAACGGCACAGACTACTAGGCTCCTGAATATGTTCGAAACAAACTCCTCATCCGACCTCCGTGAGATAAGGTCGGGTGCTCGTCTGGGTGACTCAAGGCGTGGCTCAACACTCAGGAAACAGGAATTCAAAGCCAAGCACACGGGAGTCTTGGCTGATTGCTTATAAGCTGAGAATAACCAGCTGACACGTTCCCAGTGCAGCATGGGAAGGCACACATTTCTCCCACCCACCTACTGAATTATGGGACTGAGAGTTCATCGGCTAACACAGGATTGGGTCAACTGCAGATCCCTCTCCCTGCCATAACACACAGTGGTGACAGACGCATCCCTTCTGGGATTGGACGGCCACATGGGAGAGGTGGAGATCAGAGGTCTCTGGTCTCCGACGGAGTCCGGGCTCCACATCTACCTTCTGGAGCTCCGGGCGATTTGTCTTGCACTAAAAGCATTCCTTCCCTCTGTCCAGGGAAGAGTATTGCAGGTGTTCACGGACAACACCACCGCCATGTGGTACTGCAACAAACAGGGCAGGGTGGGGTTGTGGCCCTTATGTCAGGAGGCTCTCCGCCTCTGCACATGGCTGGAACATCAGGGCATATCCCTGGTGGTTCAACACCTGGCAGGTTCTCTGAACGCCAGGGCGGACGAACTCAGCGGCAGGTGCATGATGGATCACGAGTGGCGTCTTCACTCGGAGGTGGTGCAAGGTCTCTTTCAGCAGAGGGAGAGCCTTGGTTAGATCTATTTGCCACCGAAGAAAACATGCAATGTCAGCAATTCTGCGTGTTGGAATTTCCAAGGCAGCACACGCTAGGCGACGCTTTTCGTCGTGAGTGAAGTTGCGGTCTTCTATATGCCTTTCCGCCTATACCACTTCTGCCCAGAGTGCTGAAGAAGATCAAGCGTGACAGGGCCCAAGTCCTTCTTGTGGCTCCGTATTGGGCACGAAGAGTCTGGTATCCCGAGCTGCTCAATATGGCCATCAGTCCTCCGATCTGACTGCCTCTTTGGGAGGATCTTCTGTTGCAGCAGCAGCAGGGGACGGTCCTCCACCCAAACCTGTCCAGCTTCCACCTACTTGCGTGGAGATTGAACAGCAGCAGTTGACGTCATTTGACCTGCCTCATGAACTCTGCGATGTTATCTTGGCAGCCAGGTGTCCCTCCACTAAGAAGGTATACACCTGCTGATGGAACAAATTTGTGGCATGGTGCACAAGAAAGGCTGTGGATCCCCTTTCTGCCCCTCTTTCTGAGGTTCTCTTGTTCCTCCTTTCTTTGGCCCAGCAGTGCTCTGCTCTGGGCACTCTCAAGGGCTATCTTTTGGCCATTTCTGCCTTTCTCAGGCATCCTGATTAGCCTTTTCTCTTCAAGTCCCCAGTTGTAAATCGTTTCTTAAAAGGCATTACTCATCTCTTTCCTCCTATCCCCTTCGTAAGGCCTCAGTGGGACTTGAATTTGGTCTTGACCTACTTGATGTGCACTCCCTTTGAGCCGCTTCACAACTGTCCTCTAAGACTTTTAACTCTTAAGACTGCATTCCTGGTAGCCATCACATCTGCTAGAAGAGTGAGTGAGCTCCAGGCTCTTTCATCCAAGCCTCCATTTCTGGCTGTACATCCGGACAAAGTTGTCCTTAGGACTTGTCCATCCTTACTTCCCAAGGTGGTCACTTCCTTTCACATCGGGCCAACCATCATTTTGCCCACTTTATTTCTGTATCCTTCTAAAGAGAAAGAGAGGCTCCACCGTCTGGACTCAAAACGTGTGCTTTCCTTCAATCTGGATCGCACCAAACAGTTCTGGGTGGATGACCAACTCTTTGTTGGCTACGTGGGCGCCAAGAAAGGTCGGACCGTACACAAGCGGACCATCTCTCGATGGGTCGTTTCGTGTAGTAGCCTGCTATTCTCTAGTAAAGAAGGAGCCTCCAGTGGGGCTACGCACCCATTCCACCAGGGCGACAGCAGCCACTACTGCGTTGGGGCGGGGAGTCCCTCTGAATTACATCTGTCAGGCAGCTACGTGGGCATCGCTGCACACGTTTACAAAACACTACTGCCTGGACAGCCAAGTCCGGAGAGACGGCTTCTTTGGCTGTTCTGTTCTCTAGGAATTTCTGGTGTGAACTTGGTTCGCAGATCCACCTCCGGGGTTGGTATTGCTGGGGTATCTATTCTAAGGTAAGGAATCTATAACTAACTATTTCTTTCAGATGAGCAAGTTACTTACCTTCAGTAACGATATATCTGTAAGAAACGTAGGTTTGTTATAGATTCCTTACTGTCCCAACCATCATCCCCGTTCTGCAAACTGATTTCTAGGGTTAAGGACATCCTTTTTGGGCCCTAGTTGTGTGCACCAGTGGTCAGTGTCTTGCATGGCTCTGCGTTTCTGGCGCGGAAAGTCATGTACAAAACTGACGTCATTGCGGCGACCACGACGATAGAGGCAGAGCCAACCGACGCCACTTTCCGACACGCAGAGGTACTGCTGACGCAAATATTTCCAGATCCAGTCTGACGCCTGGGGGTAATTCTAAGGTAAGGAATCTATAACTAACCTATGTTTCTTACAGATATATTGTTACCGAAGGTAAGTAACTTGTTCTTTAAGAGAGATGCCTTCTGGTGGGCCAGCTTGATCCGGTAAGCCCTTGTTCCCCCTCTGGGTTTCCATGGCCTCTTCTAAGGTTACACCTCCCATCTTAGGGTCTTTCCATTGTGTGAACTTTCCCATTATGGCAGCCAGATGTGTTGGGTGGAGTGCACCCCTCGTTCAGTCTGTTGAGGTTGGTAGAGGTAGGTTCTCCCGTCTCAGGTGCGCTCAGGGCCCTTCAACGACCAGGTCGCATGTCGTCAACTCCCTCAGGTAGCGCTTACTCGTATCCAGACTCTATGATCAGCTGTGCCAGTGGACTTTCTAATCTCAGTGATGGGCAGAGTCTCTTCACTGGGTCCTCAATAGGTGCACAATCCTGGGCCCCTTATTCCTCGGCGGCCTCGCAATCTCTCCCCACAGCCCCCCAAGGAACGTGGATCCAAGCAGGTCTCACCCGGCATTAGAGATCACCAGGTATAGCTTTCATCTGTGTGCACGGGGTAATCTCAACAGTACTGTTTCAGCCAGGAGGAGGCTGAGCGGGACCCTCCTATTTCGCCGATTTCCACCTTCTTTGTAAAGCCACTTAAGGCTCAGGCTGTCTGCACTGTTTATTTCTTTTCAGATGAAGGAGGGGGTTTCGTCACCCCTAACCAGTCGATTTGGCATCTAGATCTCGTCCCCTTAAGCCCTTACATATGGCTCTACTGCCTCGCTAGTGGGGATCCTCACACTCCCAGCTGGTCGCTCTGCGTGGTCATCACCAGTGCCCCTCTACTCAAGGGAGGGCAGGCCATACTCTCCTTCTGCCTCCCCCGCTTAGCTCATGTCGCCGCAGGCTCTTGTTCGCCCGCCACCCCAGAGGCTTCTTTAGTCGGCTCAGGCACATTGGGGGCCCTGCCGCCTTGATGACCAGGTCCCGCCGTGTGGTGCTCCTTCTGGGCAGTACATCTTCCGGGAGGTGGGGAGAACTTCCCAAGCGCAAGGCCCAGCCCCCGGCTCACCATTTCTAACGTTCACCGTGATCCTACCGCCTCTGTCCGACTCTATGCAAAAACAACAGTTGATGGACAGAATGTAGAACAATGTCATACATTCACCCCAGTACAGAGATCTGGGCCTAAATCCATAGTTTTTTTGCTCACCATGCCATTCCAGTTTGAACCCAGCCATATGCAAATCAGTCTTGACACTGTGACTCATGGGAACAGTCCAGCCCGAACTGCCAAGCCAGGTCCTCCCTGGACTGGAAACAAGCATCCTAGGACCGGTTTCGGAGTTTCACCCCTGTTCAGCCAGGATAGCTTGATTCCAGTGGCATGGAGAGCACAGGACTCACGTCTTTGCATACCCGTCCCACTCGGGGTGACAAATGCAAAAACAACAGTTGATGGACAGAATGTAGAACAATGTCATACATTCACCCCAGTACATAGATCTGGGCCTAAATCCAAAGAATGATGATGGATTAAACCCAGATCAGTTGACTGGGCGTGTTTGATTTGCTCAAACGCTCCGTCCATCATCCCCTTTGTTATCGCTTTGTGCGCCCTAAGTTGGCAGGATATGCCCAGACGTGGTTCCCTTGCTCACTTTGCCACTGGATTCAAGATAGCCTGGCTGAGGAGGGTTATGAACCCGAAACCGATCCCAGGATGCTTGTTTCCAGTCCAGGGAAGACATGGCTTGGCAGTTCGGGCTGGACTGTTCCCATGAGGCACAGGGTCGGTCTGATTTGCATATGGCCATGTCTGAACTGGGGTGGTGGAGTGAGCTAAAGAATGATGATGGATTAAACCCAGATCAGTTGACTGGGGGTGAGTGTTTGATTTGCTCAAACGCTCCGCCCATCATCCCCTTTGGTATCGCTTTGTGCGCCCTAAATTGGCAGGGTATGCCCAGACGTGGGTCCCTTGCTCACTTTGCCACTGGTATCGCTCTGTCCGACTCGAGGCAGCGCTCTGCATCGGTACTCCAATGGCCCCACCAAGGCCCGCCATGCCGCGGCAAGGTCTTGAGGGCTCTCGGTGCCTCAGCAAGTGCTCCGGTTCCAGTAGGGTCACAGTCACTCTTTTTTTCCGGGAGCCACAAGTCCGCCACTCATCCGGGCCCACGCCTCCCCACCGCAGCGACCCTACTTGTCAAATCGCTACCTCAGGGGTCTCCTCATGAGGCCCAGGCATGGCGAGGGCCCGACCGACACATTTCGAGGGCTCGCAGTATTGGGCTCTATCCGGGCGGCGCGCCTTTTGGGCGGGAGGAGGGTTCTCCCTAAGTGTTTGGCCCAGCGCTTGGCTCACCTCAAATACCGTTCTTCACTGTGCCACCAACGCTTCTGCGCCGTCCCTGATCCGCAATCAGCAGTGGTGCTCTGGCAGTCTCGCTATAGTCTCTGCAGGGTGCTAGCACCTCCTCCAGTTCTCCAGCCACAGCAGGGGGTCAGACTCCCACCTGTCCGGTAACCACAAAATCTTCCTATGGCTGGGCCCTCGCTGCTTAGCACCCCAATATCAACTTCTACCCAGGGCCTCCACTGCCATTTTGTCAGCCGCTACTCAGGTCAATATACCTGGCTGTTATTTTTTGTGCCAGGATGTAAATCCAAGTGCAATCAGGGTCTGTCGGGGGTCTTTGCATCTGTCTCCACACTTTGTCCTCCCCAGTATAGTTGTATCAACAAGATGGCGTGGGGGGGGATATTACCCGCAGGAGCCTGCTGCCTACTCCATCAGTGGTTAGCCACTCCCCCAACCACTCTTACCCACTCTTAACAGGAATGTTGATCACATACCCTTTTACCTACCTAAATACGCTATCCTTTTCCCATGTCATCGTACGAACACGCCTCACTCACTGATCTAAATTCGAGACATTGCTTGCTTTCCTCCTTCTTGACCTTTACAGTTAGAACTCCCAACACCTCCATCCCTTCCAGACACTGCTTCCCCAGCACACTCCTGTTACATTGCTTAGGTTGACCTCTCTCTTGTACCACACTGGTCATGCCACTTGTTTCACCCCATCTCACTATTCATAGAACCTCCAGTGTTTTTCTCTCCACACTGTCATTGCCACCCCAACACTTCTCATATACAACCTCAAATTCTTCACCCCAAGCATTTCTCAAGTGGTAACAGCCACCTTGCCACATACTGGTGAGCTCCCACTTCCTTTGTAGACCAGACAGGGGGTTAAGACAACTGTTCTTGCTCACTTTGCTTTTCATCCACAATTACCTGCCAGGCGGTGATGCCATACAGAAGAAGCTAGGGACAGTGTTCTCTCCAATAAACCTAGGAATTGTACTATAATCCACAACTTTAGATACAGTTTTTTCTTTTTTTTGTGATAAATCATTGATGCTTTACTGTCTGCCCCCACACATCCCATGCACACTCACTTGATGAAATCGTAATAGTCACACTCCGTTCTAAGAACAAAAGTTTGCATTCAGTCCTATTATATCGGCCTCCTGATATGCCTCTTGATAACTTGAATGACCTTCCTGATTTATTATGGTACCCCAGGCTGACTCACAAACGTGTTCTACTTTTGATGCACTCCGTCTATGGCTTACACTTCCTTCTGGAATGGCAGACTTTTTCTTGGCTAATCTGTCTCCATTGGGCATAAAACATTGAAACTACATGACCCCCATAGACCAGCTTACATACCACATCCTATCTTCGATTCTGGTATTTTATTATTACTTATAATGCTTCTAAGAGCAGATTACTCACCTTGTGAAAATCACTAGGTGCCAGACTGGATCCAGAAACTCAAAATACTGTGCTCCTGCTCCCTGTTCGGTAGGGTCATGCTACTTTGCGCCTCCTTCGTTCCACTCCGGAAGTGACAAACTGAGCTACAAATAAGCGCCACCCATGCACACTGGCATCAGTTCCTTTCTTTCTGTACCAGCAGGCAGGCATCTGGAGCTTCGCTCTTATTCTTCATTTCTTGATGAAATGTGTTCTCTCTAAATCTACCAGTGTGCAAGGGAACATGTCCCCTCCGAAAACTAGCGGGTTTTAACCTTTTAGGCACTGTCACAAACAGATGTCTATGGCAGATCCCTATGCGGTGTGCCTCTTGTGTTTGGGTTCAGCACACAACTCCGAGGCCTGCGAAGACTGTACCTAAATGAACCTGAAGTCCATCAAGAACGTGAGGTGAAGCACTACATGACAAAACACAGCAAGGCTTCACCCACGTCTGGCTCCTGGGTAAAGTTGAGCGTGCGAACCCGCTCCCAAAGTCATTCCTGCCACAGATCTTCATTGTAGTCAAATACTTGGGATAAGTCCCCAAAAAAAGCATACGATGTTCAAGGGGGACTCGGCACCTACCTGCCCGCTCTTGATCTCCAGAGAAGGGCGTCACTGTGGCTCTAGGTCTCACTCCTCCTGTTCCACTGATGATCTGATTCCAGCCCTGTTTAAAAGGCACCTAGATTTTCCTGATCTGTCAGCAACATCACAGCAGATTGAAGCCTTTAGAGAAGCCATACTTCTGGCTCCTTTGAGCCCCAAGGATCCTCAGGAGCCTCCAGCTAGGTCACCGCCAGTGGATCCTTCCTCGGTGCTGTCTGGACCCAACAAATCTGCTTTGTGTTTTCACACCAGCATCGCTGCTGACTGCGGTTTTAGCACCAAAATCTGTGCCTGTCATTCAGACATCCACTAGCAGAGTAAATCCTAACGCCTTTCCAACCACTCCGCCAAAGTCCATGTTTGGAGATATTTGAGTAAAGAATGTTTTCGTCCGCCAGCCTTGCCTTGAGCACGGTCTTTGCCAATTATCTCATGGAACGTTACAGGGCTTTAAGTGGGCCGGGTCTCACCGGTGTTGAGCACTGGCTGTTTTTTCAAGGGGGCCTCGAAACGGGTCTCTATCGGACTCTGTTTTGTGCCCTCGCACAGGCGATCCGTTTTTTTCCCGGACTGCAGTGACAGCAGGCACATGATGTGCGCTGCTCACACTGCTCACTTCTCACTAGTGGAGAAGTTACGGCATGACGTCATGCCAAGTGAGCGTCGTAAGGGAAGGGAAATCCTTTAAAGAGTCATTCTCTCTCTGAATTTCCCTTCTCTTTTTGAAACTCCGGAGCAGCAGCATTGTCGTGGTGTCACCACCAGGGCTTTAAGTGGAAGCTTTTTCAATATTATAAATAACAAGCCATAGTTGCTGCATATTTATCTTATGCAACTAACAACCATTGACAAAGCCAATAGTCCTGACTTGTTGCAGGTGTGAAGGTACTTGTTGTATCATATATCTGGATGCAATGACAGAAACAGCAAAGTACAAGTCGGGCAGCACACTATGCTAAGCACAGATTCTTACCTTATGTGTTTTAAGCCACACCCTTAATTACATTGGCCACGCCCCTTTGAAAGACCCCCCCCCCCCCCCCCCCCCCCCCGTTTTTTCATCCCACTTAAAGCCCTGGCTGCACCCATGCAATCTGGGACATGGTTGGTTAGATCTTACCAGAAGTCTAAGAAGACTTGCAGGCTTCCTTGACCCAAACCTTTCAAAGTGGCATAAATGTGGCCAGTTTTGTTGTCTGATCAAACCTAGGCACTATTGATTGTTAAGAATGAGCAATTGGCACAAGCCTGGTGCTTTAGTGCAACACATGCATGAGAGCCACAGGTTTTCCCGGGAACGTCCAGGCATCCTTCTGGATATGACTTTTGATGGCTCACACCTGTTCGGCAGACCCCTCTTCCTTCTGCCACAAAGATTAGAGGGTGGTGATCGTGAGTCCACCTGGGAGAGCTGGAGATCAGAGAACTCTGGCCTCCGGTGAAGGTCCTGCTTCCCATCAACCTGTTGAAGGTGTGGATTGTTTAATTGGCATTAAGGCTTTCCATCAATGGGAGTCTGGTGCAGGTTCTCACAGACAACACCTCTGCCATGTGGCACTGTAACAAGCAGAGTGGTGTGGGGTACTGTGTTCTGTGCCCGGAAGCTCTGCGCCTCTGGAAATGGCTGGGTCATCAGGGCATTGCCCTGGTCATGAACCAGCTGATGGGATGGGATCTATGAACCTTAAATTGTTTAATGCCTAACACATGCAATCCAAAATGAAATGCAACTTTCTCAATTCAAGTGGCATTGGGGAATGGCCTAATCACTATTGCCAATTCTGTGTTGAATGTCTGACAGAATACTGACAGTCAGAAAATCGACCTACAAAAATATCGACACAAAAATATCGATGTCAAAAATATTGAAGTCCTATCTACATAATGGTAAGTACAAAAATATCGTAAAAAATATATCGTTGTCAAAAATATCGATGTTAAAATTATCGTTTTTTATTTTAATGTTTTAATAATAATGTAAAATTAAGTAAATAATACATATAATTAAAAGAGTATCAGGGGGGTGTTAGGACAAATCTTAATTATTCGTTAATGTTTACGTAGAAAAATTCCATGAAGAACGGTCTTGAGTCAGTGTAAATTCTGTTTAATTACGGTTGCATAGGATACTGATAATTTCTCAAGGTTGGGCAACAGCAAAGTACAGCCAACACGTGTTTCGCCCCATTACATGGCCTGCTGGCCTGGGGCTTCCTCAGGGCGTAAGGAGTTGTAGAGGTGCTCTGATAGTCCCGTAAATAATGAGTAAAAACGTCCGTGATCTATTAGTCAGATATTGAAAGGCGCGTCGCCTTGGGACAGTATCTCCTCCGGTCGGTGATCACCGACTCAAGACTGTTCTTCATGGAATTTTTCAACGTAAACATTAACGAATAATTAAGATTTGTCCTAACACCCTCCTGATACTTGTTTACTACCAGTGGGGCGGGGCATCGCACACTGTTAAGGACAAATACTCAACGCTTACTAAACTCAATAACACGGTTACCTAGGGATCGGGACCATTTTTTCTCCCCCCATATAATTAAAAGAAACAGTTAAAAATATTAAAACATGTTTAAAAATAATAACTAATATATATGATGTTAAAATAAATTAAACATATACATATAAATTAATATATACACTTACTCCACATAGTGCAACAGTAGGGAAAGCTTTGGATAGCGTAGGGGTAAAATGTACTATTCCCACTCCAGAGAGTGCACAAGGAGTGAAGAAAGCGTTGGATAGCGTAGGGGTAAGAATTACTATTCCCACTCCAGTGAGTGCAACAGTAGGGAAAGCATTGGATAGCGTAAGGGTCCAATTTACTATTCCCACTCCAGAGAGTGCAACAGTAGGGACAGCGTTGGAAGGCGTAGGGGTAAAAATTACTATTCCAACTCCAGAGAGAGCAACAGTAGGGAAAGCGTTGGATAGCGTAGAGGTAAAAATTACTATTCCCACTCCAGTGAGTGCAACAGTAGGGAAAGCGTTGGCTAGCGTAGGGGTAAATATTACTATTCCCACTCCAGGGAGAGCAACAGTAGAGAAAGCGTTGGATAGCGTAGGGGTTAAAATTACTATTCCCACTCCAGTGAGTGCAACAGTAAGGAAAGCGTTTGATAGCGTAGGGGTAAAAATTACAATCTGAAAGAAACACGTTAGTTAGATTCCTTACCTTAGAATATCCCCAGGCATTAGGCTGGATCTGGAAAGATTTTTTGTCAGCAATACCCTTGCGCGTCGCTAGGCGGCGTCTGCGGCTCCTCATCCGTCGTCGGTGTCGTGATCGCTGGGATGACGTCGTCAGAGTACTTAGACGCCGCCCTCGCGCGCTGACGTTAGTTCTTTTTTCGGCGCCAGTAAGCACAGATCCGGGAAGAGCATACCCTTTAGTCACTTTTTGAGTAAACTTTTTGAACTGTTTTGGTTCCTCTTTCGAGTCGACCTCGACTCCTGGTGCCGGTAGGGATGCCCGGGTTCAAGCCGTGCGACGCCTGTCACCGCCTGATGTCGGTCACGGATCACCACCGTCGGTGTCTCTACTGCCTTGGGGCCGACCATGATGCAGAGTCGTGCCTCGACTGCCGGGCCTTGACCTCGAAGGCTAGGCCGGAGAGGTCCTGCAAGCTGCTCGAGATCCGGCAGTCGGCTCAAGGTCCCGGTAGAGGAGAAGGTGGAGGGGCCGGTCGCGGAGCCGCAGCCTTCACCGCTCGTCAGGATCGAAGTCCTCGCATTCCGGTAAGTCGAGGCACAGTAAGAAGTCGTCGAAGAGGCGACATCGCTCTTCTGACTCCCCTCGCCGGTCGCACGACTCGGCTGAGGGTTCGGGTGGCACCACCCGCGCGGCTCCATCGGAGCCACAGGAGTCGCATCCGGCCCCATACCCTCCGGTCCCTGGGCCTAATGCGACTCCATGAGGAGTCTTGCTCTGCCGTCGAGGCCTGCCGGCGCGCCTTCGGGCCCTGCAGGCCCGACTGGGAGGCCTAGCGAACCGACGGCTCCGGCCCCAGCGCTGACTTCGGTACCGACGCCGCAGGCCCCCGTGGGATCCAGGCCTGGATCCCGGTCGATGCCGGTTGACCTTACGACCCCTACGCCGGCACCGATCCCTTCGGCGCCGTCCCCGGTGCCGTCTTCGGACGACGTTGTCCCCAGGTTCAGTCCCGGGCCGGGGCCGGCGTCGGAGCGGCGCGGATGGATGAGCAATTCATCTACCGCCCGGCTCCGACCTTTCAGCCTGTCTACCAGGAGTCGGATGACGGGGACGACTGGGAGGGGTCTGAGGACCCTCTGGCACAGCAGTGCCAGTTAAGTCAGGACTGGGCAGAAGAGCTGGGGGATGCCAGTGGTCTCGACACCTCCCCTGACTCTGGCTTCATCTCTCCTCCCTCCGTGGCTACGGAGGAGGGTGCTACCTATTCTGTGATGCTGCGCAGGGCTGCTGAAGCCCTTCATCTGGAGCTCCCTGCAGTGGCCGTGAGGACTAACCTCCTCACTGAAGTGCTTCAACCACCAGTAAGCTCCTCTGAGCCTCTACTGCAGTTCAATGAAGCACTGACTGACGTTCTGATGGGCACCTGGTCCAAGCCCTCCACAGTCACTCCTGTGGACCGGAACGTGGCCCGGCGCCACTGCCCTGCACCGGGCGACCCCAGCTTTCTGTCGTTGCACCCCACCCCTGGGAGCCTGGTTATCCAGGCCTCTACATCCCAGACCACCTTCCCGTCCGCTCCTCTGGATTCGGGAATCCAAAGGGTTGGAACAGTTTGGGAAGAAGCTATTATCCTCCCTCAGTTTGGGGTTGCGGTCTATCAACACCGCGTGCCTTTTTGACCGTTACACCCACTCCTTGTGGGATACGGTGGCGGACGTGCTGCCCCATTGTCCGGAGAAAGCCAGGACACGGCTCGCCCAGGCTCTTGCTGAGGGGCAGGATGCAGCACGGTACTCGATTGGATGTGGGCTTGACACCACGGACTTGCTATGTAGGGGGATTGTGACGACGGTGGCAATTCGTCGCCACGCCTGGCTGGGATCCACGAATTTCTCCTGGGATGTCCAGAGCACCCTCATGGACATGCCCTTCTGCAGGAGGAAGTTACGGCCCTCTTGTCCAAGGGGGCCATCAAGCACGTTCCTGGCCTAGATGTAGGTCGGGGTTGTTATTCCCACTACTTTCTGGTTCCCAAGAAGGGAAAAGGGGGCCTACGCCCTATCTTGGACCTCAGGAGCGTCAACGCCTTCCTCCGAAAGGAGAAGTTCAAGATGCTCACCTTAGCTCAGGTTCTGGCTGCCCTAGACCCTGGAGACTGGATGGTAGCGTTGGACTTGCAGGACGCATATTTCCCCATCCCCGTTCTGCCGGCCCACCTGCGTTACCTGCGGTTCACGGTCGGCCATGAGCACTTTGTTCACCGTGCTCCCCTTCGGCCTCACCAGTGCCCCTCGGGTGTTCACGAAAGTGATGGTGGAGGTCGCCGCTCATCTGCGCAGACTAGGGGTTCCAGTCTTCCCCTATCTCGACGACTGGATGTTGAAGGCGGGCTCGCCCCGGACAGTCGTCTCACACCTCCAGACTACAGCCGACCTCCTGCATTTGCTGGGGTTCTCCATCAACGTGCCGAAGTCGCATCTGAGTCCCTCCCTGTGAGAAGTTGGCCTGGCATATTCTGGTCACTAGTTATAGTGGCCACCTTGCACCAGTCCAATTCGACTCTTATGGTAGATAGGTTTAAGACAACCTTTTAAAGAAAGCTATCCTAGTGGTAGCTGTGGAGTGCAGCCTTCAGGCTAAGTCTCTGAGGAATGTAAAGCAGCTTGTTTTACCTTATGATCTCTTGAATTACCAAATGAAAAGGACACCACACAGGTATATATATCAAATATATATGTATTTATTTCTAGATACACTCTACTAATCTCTTTATGAGATTAGAACCCAGATACACATTCAAATGTCAACAGTTCTCAATAAATTAAGCACAAATATGGCTGTAGCCCTAGGGGCGTACCAGACCATATACTAAAAAAATGGTTTAACAAAGTCGACTTGCAAAATGACAAAGCCTAGGGCCTTGGGAATCGCTGGGGCTTCACTACTGCAGTGTTAGCAGGTAAGTAACAAGCCCACGGGAGACGCGTGCAGTGTCTAAACACAGCCGCGGGTTTCCTATAGGTTACAATGAAGCAAGTCGCGGTTTGTATTTTAAAGTTTTAGGGCACTTTGAAGAAGTCAACAAGCAAGCCACTTACAGGGTAAGTATTTCGAGGGCCAACACACACTTGGGCACCGGAGTGCACGAGTTACCTCACCCAGGGAAGCCGGGTGCATAGGTGTCTTTTGGTGTCGGGTCGCGATGCTGTTTTCAATGGAGACCAATGAAGACTTGCTGCTTGAGACGACTGAAGAGGTGTCCGTTGGAATCCGAAGGTGGATTGAAGATGAAGAGGACCTGAAAATTGAGGGGACAGTGTTCAAAGTCACTTGCCAGTGACCGATGGCCAGCAGGATGGATGACCACTGATGTTGCGTTGTTTCAGGTCGTCGATGGTGATTTGTCTCTTTGCTCACGAGGTCCAGGAGGGATCGACGATGACCAGCAGCTGGATTCGGAGTGTCCCACGACATCTGCAGCTGATGACGGTGTCGGCAACCGGATTGTCGCCAACAAGCCTTGGCAACTGCAAGTCTCGTGTGGACTGAAGATAGTCGGTGATGCAGACCAGCAAGGTCTGATGGACTTACCCAGCGAGGGTAAGTGAGGGCAGGCCCAGAGCAACCAGGAGAGCCCTTGAAGTCGATGAGAAAGTCTTCGGGTGAGTCACTAGCCAAGTAACCGCGAAGATGCCTTTGCAGGAAAAGTTCCATAGGGGCCCACGGTCACTCGGGACGGGGTAGGCTGCTGATTTTCAGTACCAGACCTGCTAGGGACTTGGACTACAGATGGTCCAAAGTACAAGTTCGTAGAACGTTGTTTAGGGTTTGCACTCGAAATCAGTGCACGGTTCCCTGGTATTGCTGTTCTTCGTCACTCGTGGGGTCCATATGCGACAGCTTCGCTGGGGACTCAAAATGGCCGTCGAGAGGTCAGGAAATCCACTTCAGGGGACGCAGGGACTTCGGATTCCGGCGGGAGCGGTGAAGTTTGCAACCGTTGATTAAAGTTACTGGTGCCTGCCAAGCAGGGGAGTCACTCCTTGACTCCAAGGGAGATTCTTCAGTCTTCCAGAGATAGTGGAACGTCGAAGGGCCAGGATTCTTCTTTGTAGAGCGTCGTCCAGGTTAATCTGGATTGCATTGGCAATGCTTGGTATCTTATAGTGAAGATAGGGGAGGGACTAGCTCTATGACCACTCCTCTAGGAGGGTGTCACGGGCTTCGTTGATCTTCTCCTCGGGATAACGCCGATGCTATGTTAGGGTCCACCTCCCATCCGCCCCCAGTCCGGAATACGTATAATACCCTCGGACTCAGAGGACAGGTGGGCGAGGGAAGGGAAGGATAGGGACTGCAGGGAGAGAGACCTGGAAAGAGATAAGGAGAGGTATTAGACACTGCGCCTGCGTCCCCACGCTCCCATCCCTTCGTCGGGCTCTTCCCCGTACCTGTAGCTCCTTCCCCCCCGTGTGGTCTCTCAGAACAATTTCGGGTCGTAGCCTCGACCCAGTTATCCTCACTGGGCGAAAGCTCAATTGATCCGGATTAGTGTAGGGCTTTCCGTTTGTCTCAGGGAGATGCGTGCTGAGAGCCCCGCGAATGCCTGAAGTGAAGGCAAGTCAAGTGGCCGGCGCTTCTACTCTACGCCCGGAATCCTGGGGCGGAGGAGCGGCGGTGCTGGTGCCCACCTCCGCACTGTCCCGTTGCTTCACGGGTACGTGAGGAGCGGAAGGCAAGATCAGGAGGAACCAGGGTCTGGAGCGGTACGCGCTACCACTCAACACCCGGAAATCCTGGGGCGGAGGAGCGCTGTGGTGGTGCTGGTGCCCACCTCCGCACGGTCCCGTTGCTTCACGGGTACGTGAGGAGAGGAAGGCGAGCTCGGGAGGAGCTAGGGGCTGGAGCGGTACGCGCTACTACTCAACGCCCGGCAATCCTGGGGCGGAGGAGCGCTGAATCCACTGACGCACCCCTCGTAGGCGTTCAAGGAGCGTTAGCGGAATGGAAGGCAAGGTCGGGGTCAGGGTGAACTCGGGACGAGGTTCTGCAAGGCTGCGCCTCTCTCACTCACCTCGACCGGGACCGGATGGGACTTAGCTGCGCGCGGGTTGCTGTGATGGAAGACGTTCACCTACGGGATCCGGCGTCTCTCATCTCGGCTGACCGGAGTGGAGGGACTCGGCTGGACGGGTCTTGGCTGGGCCGTTGATCTGCAGGTACGGGTCAGGAATCATTGGCAACGCCCCCAAGTAAGACGGGACCTTTATCCATTTCCCGGGCTATTGCGCTGGCACGTGACTTGTGCTGCAGCGCCTTCTGGGAAATGGAGTTCCGTTCTCCGCCGTTTCGCTGCAAGCCTTGGAATCATGACAGCACATCCCGCTTTACCCCGACTCCCGGAGCAGCGGGCCCCCAGGCTTAGCGGGGGCGCGGCGATGGAAGGCCGCCACCAGGCGGGCAGCATGCACCGCAGCGGCAGGTTCCCAGGAATTCTCCTCAGGCCCATATCCCTTCCAAGCTAGAAGGTACCACAGCTTGCCCCGAACCAGCTTGGAATCCAGGATGCTTTGAACGACAAACTCCTGGTCGTGGTGCACCCATACCGGGGCCGGGGCCTTCCGAACAGGACACACCTCGAGGGCTTGAGCAGCGATACGTGAAACACCGGGTGTATGCGCATCTGCGGGGGCAGACGCAGCTGTACAGCCACGGGGTTCACGTGCCGGACAACAGGGTAAGGCCCGATGAACTTGGGAGTGAAGGCGCTGGGTTTCCGGAACCGAATGTTCTGCGTGGACAGCCACACCCTCTCCCCCTTGTGGTACACCGGCGTGGGACGACGGTGCTTGTCGGCCTGGGCTTTATACCTGTCCTTCGCTCTCTGTAGGTTTGTCTGGGCCCGCCTCAAGGCTGAGTGAATGCTGCGGATTCTGTCCTGCACATCGGGGAGAGGCACTTTCTCTTGAGGGAGGAAAAAGGGAACAAAGCGAGGATGGAACCCTGAGGCTAGAAAGAAGGGTGTGTGGTGTGTGGAAGAGTGTTGGGAGTTGTTATATGCTACCTCAGCCACCCACAGCAAGTCGACCCAGGTGTTTGCCGCTTGGTCCGTGTAGCAACGAAGATACTGCTTGAGGGTTTGGTTAAGTCTCTCGGTCTGGCCGTCGGTCTGTGGGTGGAAACTCGTGGAGAGGGATGATTGGATGCCGAGTTGTTCACACCAGACCTTCCAGAATCTCGCGGTGAATTGCGTCCCTCTGTCGGACACGATGTCTCGCGGAAGGCCGTGTAGGCGCACGACGTGTAGCAATAGGAGTTTCGCCAACACCCCTGCTGAGGGGACCTGTTTACAGGCGATAAAGTGACCCATCTTTGTGAGATAGTCTATGACGACCACGATCGCCGTACATCCTTGGTCCTTCGGTAATCCCACCACGAAGTCAATCGAGATTCTTTCCCAAGGATTCCGAGGGGTAGGAAGAGGCATAAGAAGACCTTGTTTTCTTTGATGGTCGGGCTTCATTTGGGCACAAATCGCACACTGTTTTACCCATAGCAAAACATCGGGACGTACCGACGGCCACCAGTACTGCCTTAGGACCTTTTCCAGGGTTTTGGTTCCCCCCATGTGCCCGGCACTGGGCAAGCTATGACACCAGGAGAAAACGAGTTTCTGGAGTTGCAGTGTGGGGACTAGAATTCTGGAACCATACAAGGGAAGACCATGTTGTATGCGCCATTCCTTATGGCTTTTTAGCCATGAAGTCCATGCGAACGTTCTTATCCCTTTCTTTACTCTTTGTAGGAAGGATTCGGTTTTGAGGCAGCCGATGACTTGCTCTGGCGATAAGATGGACTGGTCTGGTGTCTCCGCCGGGAGGTCCGAAACGCTCTGTCGGGATAACGCATCGGCTTTCTTGTTCTGTGTCCCGGGCCGATACGTGACTACGAAGTTATACTCCGCGAAAAAGAGCATCCATCGCTTCTGACGAGGAGATAGGTGCCGAGCTGACCGCAGGAATTGGAGGTTCCGATGGTCCGTGTATACTGTCACCTGGTGTCGTGCTCCCATCAGCCAATGCCGCCATTCCAGAAACGCTTTGCGGATGGCCAGCAGCTCTTTTTCGGAGATGGTGTAGTTGAGCTCTGCCAGGTTTAACTTTTTGGACATAAACGCGACCGGATGTAGTAGACCGGTGTCGGGGTGGCGCTGAGACAGTATAGCGCCCACCGCCTCGTCGGAAGCATCCGCTTCTACAATGTATGGTAGATCTGGTTTGGCATGTCGTAGGATGGGAGCGGACGTAAAGGCACTCTTGAGTCGGTCAAAGGCCCCTTGGGCTTCGGAGGACCATAGGAAGGGAATCCTTTTCCGTGTTAACCTGGTAAGCGGGGTCACCGTCTGTGAGAAGTGACTGATGAACCGACGGTAAAAGTTTGAGAAGCCAAGAAAGCTCTGCACTTCTTTCACCGTTGTGGGTTGCGGCCACAGGGCTGCCGCTTGTACCTTCCGGTCCGTCATGATTTGTCCTTCCGGGGTCAACAGGACGCCCAGGAATTCCACGGTGGTAACGTGGAATTCGCATTTTGTAAGCTTGCAAAACAAGTGGTTTTCTTCAAGGTCCTTCAATACTGTCTGGACGTGGCCGATATGTTCTTCAGGATCGGACGAAAAGATTAAAATATCGTCGATATACACAACTACGTATTTGTCCAGGAATTCCCTCAGTACCTCGTTGAGGAAATATTGAAAGGCCGCCGGGGCGTTGCAGAGCCCGAACGGCATCACCAGGTATTCGTACAGGCCGAAGCGGGTTTTGAACGCCGTCTTCCACTCATCTCCCGCGCGTACCCTTACCAGATGGTACGCCCCCCGGAGGTCCAATTTGGTGTATATTTTTGCCTCTCGGACTTGCTCCAACAACACGGGAATGAGCGGTAAGGGATACTGGTTCTTGACCGTCATGGCATTGAGGGCTCTGTAGTCGATGCAGCAGCGTAACTCGCCGTTGGCCTTTGGTATAAAGAAGAGCGGGGACGCTGCAGGGGACCTAGAGGGGCGGATAAACCCTAGCTGTAAGTAGGTGTCCAGGTATTCTCGCAGATGCCGGGTTTCAGGCTCCGTGAGGGCATAAATCCGGCTGCACGGAACGGTGGCTCCAGGAATTAGGTCGATGCGACAATCATAGTCGCGATGCGGCGGTAGGTCTTCCGCTTTCTGTTTATCAAAGACTTCATGATAGGGCGCATACCAGTCGGGGAGGGTCACCACCTTCTCTGCGGCCGTCGCCACGTACTGGGAGGTACTGGTGCCCTGTTCTGGAGCGGTTTCTTGGTGACCGCAGTGGGTCCGGCAAAAGGGAGAGCAAAACCGGATTGTGTTGGTAGCCCAATGGATGACGGGCTCATGTTTTCGTAGCCATGGCAACCCAAGGATGAGGTTGCATCGAGGAGCGTGGATGATGTTCAAAGTGAGCCATTCACTGTGGTCCTCCCCTATGGCAACCCTCAGAGATGGTGTTGCGTGTCTGATGGGACCGGAGTCCAGCTCCTTACCATCGACGGCGAACACGAGTTTGGGTGTTTCTTTGAGGAGGAGGGGGATCCACAACCTGTCCGCTTCCCTGCGATCCAGAAAGCAGCCCGTGGCTCCGGAGTCGATCATGGCCCTGACATCGCGGGGCCCATTGTCGAGCATGACTCGCACGGTGATAAAGAAGTGGTCTGGTTCTTTGGAGGTGTCGGCTTCCAGAGAAGGGATGGAGTGATAGCCTGAGGGTGTCCCTTCTGGTACCTTCAAGCACTTGCGTTTCCCGCCTGCCCTTCACTAGCGCTGGCAGCTGTTTGGTTGGCCCGTAAGCGGCTGGTTTTCGGGCGCACCGGGCATTCCCGTAAGAAATGGCCTTTCTTGCCGCAATATAAACAGAGACCCTGTTTCCGACGGTGATCTCGCTCGGTGAGGGTTAGGGAGGCCCTTACCATCCCTATCTCCATGGGGTCCGTGCGGCTGGACGATAGTTCCGTGGTGCGGGGATGTTCGGAGAAAAGAGGAGCCTTGTCTTTTCTTTTGTGTTCCCCTTTTCTTTCCCGGAGTCGATCTTCCAGGCGAGAAGCTAGTTCTATCATGGCGGCACAGGTACCTGGTTGGGGGTCTATTTGGGCTATGACATCTTTTAAGTCTTCGGTCAGTCCTCGGTAAAAGATTGCGGCTTGCTTGGACTCGGGCCAGTCGGTTTCAGCCACCAACCTACGAAAGCTGTTGACATACCCCAGGAAGTCGCTGTTGGTTTGGCGAAGGTCAAGTTGGTCGCGATCGGCGGAGAAGGTGTCCGCCCGTCGATCAAAGGTCTTTTCAAATTCATGACGGAATGAGTCCCAATCGTACAAGAGGGCGTCGTCTCTTCTCACGATGGGGACCGCCCATTGTGCGGCTTCTCCAGTTAAGTAGGAGATTAGGAAAGCCACCCTGGCTTGGTTAGAGAGAAACAGTTTTGGTTTGCAGTGGAAATGCAACTGCACCTGGGTCAAGAAGACTTGCACTTTTTGAATGTCCCCGTGAAATCTTTCCGGGGGGGCCAAGGGTATGTGTGTCGGCATCTCCACTACTACCTGGGGTGTCTGTGGAAGGGGGATGGTCCCTGCATCAAAGGGATTGCGTTGGATGCGATCCAGGCGGGCATGTAGGGCGGCCGATTCAGCTGTACACGCCGCTACATCTAGTTGTACTTGAGCCAACGCGGCCAGTACGTCGTCTAACGAGGCCATGCCTTGGCAATGGCGTGATCAGGAGGAGAGAATTTGTGGGCCAATGATTCTGTCACGGGCTTCGTTGATCTTCTCCTCGGGATAACGCCGATGCTATGTTAGGGTCCACCTCCCATCCGCCCCCAGTCCGGAATACGTATAATACCCTCGGACTCAGAGGACAGGTGGGCGAGGGAAGGGAAGGATAGGGACTGCAGGGAGAGAGACCTGGAAAGAGATAAGGAGAGGTATTAGACACTGCGCCTGCGTCCCCACGCTCCCATCCCTTCGTCGGGCTCTTCCCCGTACCTGTAGCTCCTTCCTCCCCTGTGTGGTCTCTCAGAACAATTTCGGGTCGTAGCCTCGACCCAGTTATCCTCACTGGGCGAAAGCTCAATTGATCCGGATTAGTGTAGGGCTTTCCGTTTGTCTCAGGGAGATGCGTGCTGAGAGCCCCACGAATGCCTGAAGTGAAGGCAAGTCAAGTGGCCGGCGCTTCTACTCTACGCCTGGAATCCTGGGGCGGAGGAGCGGCGCGGCGGTGCTGGTGCCCACCTCCGCACTGTCCCGTTGCTTCACGGGTACGTGAGGAGCGGAAGGCAAGATCAGGAGGAACCAGGGTCTGGAGCGGTACGCGCTACCACTCAACGCCCGGAAATCCTGGGGCGGAGGAGCGCTGTGGCGGTGCTGGTGCCCACCTCCGCACGGTCCCGTTGCTTCACGGGTACGTGAGGAGAGGAAGGCGAGCTCGGGAGGAGCTAGGGGCTGGAGCGGTACGCGCTACTACTCAACGCCCGGCAATCCTGGGGCGGAGGAGCGCTGAATCCACTGACGCACCCCTCGTAGGCGTTCGAGGAGCGTTAGCGGAATGGAAGGCAAGGTCGGGGTCAGGGTGAACTCGGGACGAGGTTCTGCAAGGCTGCGCCTCTCTCACACACCTCGGCCGGGACCGGCTGGGACTTAGCTGCGCGCGGGTTGCTGTGACGGAAGACGTTCACCTACGGGATCCGGCGTCTCTCATCTCGGCTGACCGGAGTGGAGGGACTCGGCTGGACGGGTCTTGGCTGGGCCGTTGATCTGCAGGTACGGGTCAGGAATCATTGGCAACGCCCCCAAGTAAGACGGGACCTTTATCCATTTCCCGGGCTCTTGCGCTGGCACGTGACTTCTGCTGCAGCGCCTTCTGGGAAATGGAGTTCCGTTCTCTGCCGTTTCGCGGCAAGCCATGGAATCATGACAGAGGGTCAGGGTAGAGGGTGGTTACACCCACTTCCCTTTGTCCAGTTTCGCGCCAGAGCAGGGGCAGGTAGCCCCTGAACCGGTTTGAGCTGGCATATGCACAGAGGAGCCTACTGCTCCCCCAGTGCAGGACTTCAAAGCACTCTAAGAGTGCACTCACCCAGCTCCAATACACTAAATCCTGTCTGGGAGGTGGTGACACCTCCCTGTGACAGGATACCTTTTGTTGGGCTTCCTCCACTGCGAGTTTCGGTCAGCAGCAGGAGGGCAGCCCAGTGTCTGTGCTGGTGGCATCCATTTTGTGATGCCAGGGCTCTATGAGATTTCTACCGTTTAGTACAGTGGGTACATGTCATCCCCTCTAGAAGGGTGGGATCATACTCCCACACCAGTTACTGGTGTGGGGGTATGATTCCAAGTTGTTTGACACCAAACACATGTTTTGATGCAGTCATTCCAAAGTTAGCATTTACCGCGAGGTTATAATGCACTTAAGAGTATATGGTTCAACCGCATCCACAAACAGCAGCAGAGAATAGACTCAGCCAGCTGCAGAGGGGTCCTGCTCATGCAGAAGCACCCCCTCACATAGTAAACCAAGCACCCTGCCCTCAGGATTGTTAGGGCCTGCAATAGGGGTGGCTAATAGGTTTATATGTGTGTGTATGGTGAGATATAGGAACCTATACCTCAGTGAGGAGTGCTAACACTACCTCACACAGGCTGCAGTAGCAGGCCTGTGGTGTCAGATTGAGAATGCTTCCCAGGGGTGGCATAATACATGCTGCAGCCCCTGGTAGGCCTGTGAAGTGCCAATGCCCTAGGTACCTAAGGTACCATATACTAGGGGCTCATAAGGTACCACAGTATCCAATCACTAGTGCATCTAATATGCACACCAATCATTTAAGGGAGTAAGCAGGTAGGCTGGGGTCCTGGATAGCAGGATTCCAGCCAGACTAGTCAAAAACCATTCAAACACCAGGAAAAAAGTTGGGGCAACCATATAGTCAGATTCCACCTTCCTACACTCCCAGAAGCTCCTTTTCAACGGAGCGGTTCTGGACTCGTCGCAGTTTCGGGTCTATCCTCCGGAACAGCGGGTTCGGGATATTCACGCTCTGATTCCGATCTTTCAGCCTTTATCCCGGGATTCGGTCAGGTTGGTGCTGCGGCTGCTGGGTCTGGTGGCCTCCTGCATCCTGCTGGTACATCACGCCAGGTGGTGGATGCAGGCTCTGTAGTGGGACCTGAAGTTCCAATGGGCTCAACATCGAGGCAACCTGTCTGTCCGACTACGTCCGGATCTCGGAAGGCACTGCAAGGCAGTTGCAGTTGTGGCTCACAGACCGCGATTGGGTCTGTGGCAGATCCCTCTCCCTTCCCCAACCGGAGCACGTAGTGGTGACGGATGCTTCCCTCCTGGGATGAGGGGGCCACATAGGAGAGGCGGAGATCAGAGGCCTCTGGTCTCCGGTGGAGTCCTGGCTCCATTTCAACGTTCTGGAGCTTCGGGCAATCCGGCTTGCACTGAAGGCCTTCCTTCCCTCTGTCCGGGGAAGTGTGGTGCAGGTGTTCACGGACAACACCACGGCCATGTGGTATTGCAACAAACAGGGCGGGGTGGGGTCGTGGACCCTTTGTCAGGAGGCTCTGCGCCTCTGGACATGGCTGGAACATCAGGGCATCACCCTGGTGGTTCAACACCTGGCAGGTTCTCTGAACGCCAGGGCGGACGAACTCAGCCGCCGGTGCATGATGGATCACGAATGGCGTCTGAACTCGGACGTGGCGCAAGGCCTCTTTCGGCAGTGGGGAGAGCCTTGGTTAGATCTATTCGCCATCGAAGAGAACACGCAATGTCATCAGTTTTGCGCGTTGGTATTTCCATGGCGGCACTTGCTCGGCGACGCTTTTCGTTGCGAGCGGAGTTGCGGTCTCTTGTACGCCTTTCCGCCTATACCACTTCTGCCCAGAGTGCTGAAGAAGATCAGGTGCGACCGGGCCCAAGTCATCCTTGTGGCTCCGGATAGGGCACGAAGATACTGGTATCCCGAACTACTCAGTCTATCGATCGATCCCCCAATTCGACTGCCTCTTCAGGAGGACCTTCTGTCGCAGCAGCAGGGGACGGTCCTCCACCCGAACCTGTCCTCCTTCATGCGTGGAGATTGAGCGGCGGCAGTTGATGCCATTTGACTTGCCTCCTCAAGTCTGTGATGTCATTCTGGCAGCCAGGCGTCCCTCCACTAAAACGGTATACGCCTGCAGGTGGAATAAATTTGTGGCATGGTGCACAGCAAAGGCTGTGGATCCCCTTTCCGCCCCTCTTTCTGAGGTTCTCCTCTTCCTTCTTTCTTTGGCCCAGCAGGGCTCTGCTCTGGGCACCCTCAAGGGATATCTTTCAGCTGTTTCTGCTTTCTTGCGGCTTCCTGATTAGCCTTCTCTTTTCAAGTCCCCTGTTGTTGCTCGATTCTTTAAAGGCATTACTCATATGTTTCCTCCTGTCCCTTTCGTAATGCCTCTGTGGGATTTGAACCTAGTGTTAACCTAGCTGATGTGCGCTCCTTTTGAGCCACTTCATAATTGTCCTCTTCGTCTTCTGACTTTAAGACTGCTTTCCTGGTTGCCATCACCTCTGCCAGACGGGTGAGTGAGCTCCAGGCTCTATCTTCTAAGCCTCCTTTCCTCTCTGTCCATCTGGACAAGGTTGTTCTCAGGACTAGTCCTTCCTTTCTCCCTAAGGTGGTAACTGCCTTTCACATCGGCCAGTCTGTTACATTGCCCACCTTCTTTCCGCCTCCGCATCCCTCGAAAGAGGAAGAGAAGCTCCACCGTCTGGACCCAAAACGTGCGCTCTCCTTCTATCTGGACTGCACGAAACAGTTCCGGGTGGACGACCAACTCTTTGTTGGCTACGTGGACGCTAAGAAGGGGCAGGCAGTGCACAGGCGAACCATCTCTCGGTGGGTCGTTTTGTGCATTAAGGCCTGTTATTCCTTGGCTAAGAAGGAACCTCCTGTGGGGCTGAGGGCCCATTCCACTCGGGCCACAGCGGCTACTACTGCCTTGGGACGCGGAGTCCCTCTGCAGGACATTTGTCAGGCAGCAACGTGGGCCTCGCTGCACATGTTTGCCAAGCATTACTGCCTGGCCAGCCAAGTCCGGAGAGACGGCTTCTTTGGCCGTTCCGTTCTCCAGGACTTCCTGGGGTGATCTTGGTTCGCAGACCCACCACCGGGGTTGGTGTTGCTGGGGTATCTATTCTAAGGTAAGTAATCTAACTAACGTGTTTTCTTTCAGATGAACAAGTTACTTACCTTTGGTAACGATATATCTGTAAGAAAAATTAGCCAGTGAGATTCCTTACCGCCTCACCCATCCTCCCCGTTCTGCGAACTGATATCTAGGGTTGAGGTCATCCCTTTCAGGGCCCTAGTTTCATGGCACCAGTGTCGGTTTCTTGCATGGCTCTGCGTTCCTGGCGCTGAAAGCTATGTGCAGAACTGACGTCAGTGCACGAGGGCGGCGTCTAAGTACTCCGATGACTTCATCCCAGCGATCACGACGACAGACGCGGAGTTGCAGATGACGCCTACCGATGCGCAAGGGTATGGCTGACGAAAAATCTTTCCGGATCCAGCCTGACGCCTGGGGATATTCTAAGGTAAGTAATCTAACTAACTAATGTTTCTTACAGATATATCGTTACCGAAGGTAAGTAACTTGTTCTTCTACATCACTAAGGGAACCATTCATAGGAGTGTACAGATTTACTATTCTAGTTCCACATCCACTTACTTTGATGTCATATCGCAAGTCGATATGGGGTAGTTTTATGCAGGTCGATATTAAGATGCAATATTTTTGGTACCAACGCTTGTAGACGGCTTTGTGGTATCTCGGGCCCTTGGCCCTCATGCTGCAGAAATGACCACATTGACACCGCATACTTGGGTACTACAACTGGCCTGGAGCACGTGGGCTCCGGCCCCTTTTATTGACAGGGTCAGCCGGATACTACATCCCTCCCAAATTTCAATGAAAAGAAACAAACAAAAATCCAACCTGTAAGAAAGACACATAAGCAAAAATCACTACCAAATTAGTCTCTTCAGGCCGTCTACTGGGCAGTGTTAGAGTTCTGGACCGCATGGTCAGGATGCATTCTTCGGCCTTGGTGATGTTCTGTAGACCGGCCTGGTCTCGCGGTGATGAAGTTTATGTATAGAAGTTCCCTGTCGATGCATCTGGAGCTGTGTTGAAATCCACTTTGGTGTCGGAGACGATCTCTGTGAGTGAGGCCTTCCTGTGGGGGTGTCGTGCTTGGTGACTCTCCTTACTCCTGACGGCTGAGCGACGTTCGACTTGCCTCTCTCGCCTGGACTCCTCTGCCACTGGAGCCTCTTTGAGGGCTTTTCCTGCTGGCTGCCATTGGACCGTGCGGGGCTTCGTGTGAGCTGCGCGAAGGTGTCGCTGGGGGACTGCCAACGGACTCACAGCCAAGTCACTCATGTAGCCTCCGAGGGTGGTGTCGTTGTCTGGGTGTCCTCGCCATCTGGACTCTGGTTCTGCGCCTTCCTCTGGCGATCTTGTGGGTGACTAGTCTTCAGCCGTGACCTTCATGTTTCCTGTGCCTGACGTGGAGCTGCGGCCGACCCATCTCTCCTACTCAGCTCCCTTTACACGAGAGCTCCGTCGAGGCCCTTGTCCCCTGGACTGCCACGTGACCGCGTGGGCTGTGCAGGACATTGAGCAGGCCACTCTTAGGGGTTGCTGCAGAACTCCCAACAGGACCACGGCCGAGTCTTCTGTAGTCCCCAAGGGCGGATCTTCCAATGGCCGGGTGTGCTCGACTTCGGCAGGCTGTAGATTGACTGGGGTGCACAGACTGTTCTTGGGTGATTCGCCTCCTTGAGCTCCGGTTGTTCGGGGTGTGTGTGGATTCACTCTGGTGGTGCGATGCTCCTTGGTGATGATGCACCTGGAAGGTAGTAACAGGATTTTAGTTTTCTTCAGGGGGCAGACAGGCGGCGCTCTTCTGTCAGGATGACCTTAGGGAGTGAGGAGGACTTGAGGGACTTCGTGGCACTGCTCCGTTGTCTGCGGGCAGGTGCACTGCGAGGTGTGGTGCTATAGATACCAAGCAGCCGGTGACAGGTGAGAGGATGGTCGAACTGCGAAGCGTGGGGCCAGGACGCAGACTGCGCTGCTAGCGGCTTACGGTAGGTCCTCCCACGGAGCTGTCTCCAGTGACATCTCTACACCCCGGTGGCTGGCTTGTGTGGATGAACACCTTCCTCAGTGCTGGTGCGATTCCTCAGTCCTGTCGCTCTTCTCTGTTCCATCTTGTACGCCTGTGGTGGTTGTCTACCCTGTGGCGTCATACCACTGTTCTTTCCTCCTTTGCGGAATGGCATCGTGCCACGCTCTTCTTCCGACCAGGTTTTTCCTTGGATGTGGCACCCTGCCACCTGTCTCATGTTTGCTTCACATGGACATCTCACTGGTCGCGTCGATCTTATGACGGTCTTCCCTTCTCTCTTGTGGGCCTGTTGCAGGCCTGTCCCATCTGTCGGACTTGCATGTGCTTCTTGGGGACTTCCATTGGCACCATCCCCTCTTCAGGGATCTCGTGGTGTCCCTCTTCTCTTCACTCGAGGGCGTCTTGCTTGAGCCCCGAGGCTGCGCGGTCGTGGCGCCTGCTTCTTCCTTTCTTCCGGTGCGTTCGTCCGGACTGGTCATTCTGCGTGATAGGCTCCTTTGTTGCTGTGCGCTGTGACGTCCGGTCACATGGCGCTGTGCAGTCGAATCACCTGTCACTGTGGCGGCCTGCCACATGGAGTGTGCGATTCCTCTCTTGCCTGTCGTGGGTCACTGCCGACTCTGTCTTGTGGCAGTGCGAGGGAGGAAGCTCTATGTTATCTTCGGCCCACTGCGGGGCTTCGCTGGAGCGGTGGAGATGTAGACGCTCACCTACCTGCGTTCAGCAATGTTTCTCTCATGGAGACGTCTCTATCTCCTAGGCGCCTGCCCGTGCTGGCAGGTTCGTTGGCGCTTCTGTGCGCATCTGACATAGTGCGCTTCGTCTTCTTCTGGGGCACTCTCCTGGCTGGCAGTGGTGGTTATTCATCACTGGGATAGGTGGCACACTCTTCTCGCTTGCGGTGGCGTCGAACAGCCACTGGGTGTGTGTGCCACGCTCATTCTGCTTACGTATTTAGTGGGCTTGTCGCCTTGGGACTTTAAGTCCTTGGCTCTAGTGGGCTCCGGCAGTTCTCTGAGCAGAGGCAGCTTTGGGTTTCTTAGTTCTCAGCAAGGGTTCAGTTTCTCCTCTTCAGCCTGCTAGGCAGTCCACAGAGTGCTTCTACCAGTCTTTTGGCTGTGTCTGCTTTGGTCTTACAGACTCGTGGGGCTGTGCGGAGTCCTCTACACTAGCCTCTCGGTGGCTGCCTCTGGTTTACCATCTTGGAAATTACTATGCTCTAGGTAGCTTGGATGCGGTAGACCCTTGAAGCACAAGACACTGCAGGCCACTCTCCTTCAGGTGCTTGCCCCTCTGTCCCCTAACACCACGCATGCAGGTTGTCTTGCAGGGCTGACTCGCTAGTTTCCCCTTCTGGGCCAAGGATGATAGGTGTGTCACGAAGAATACCTGACTGGTGACGCCTGTGGTGGGTGGATGTTCAGTGGGGGTTAAACACTAGAATGTATCCAGCCGGATACTTCAGGCTTCGCGCCAAACTAAATTGAGGCCACTTCAAAATTAACCGATGTGAAAAAAACATATTGCCTTGGAAAATAATGTACAATTCAGCCTCTGAGAAAAAGGTTTATCGTTGCAGTTGAATGCGGTGCACTTAATTGCGGGAGGCGGACCCTGGAAGGAATGGAAGAAAGGCCAAGCTGGCTACACATTCTCTCCTATTCTCTATTTTATTTCCTTTCTTAATTTGATGGTTGCTTGCTTCCGTGACTGTGTTTTTCTGTTTGTATGTTTTATTTTGAGGCTATGTTCGACATAATCCATACAAATGTTTCTAAAATGAAATTGTGCGGCAGGGCGGCCTCTCTTCGGGTCTCCCCGCCCTTCCCCTCCCTCACACCCGGGCTGGAGTCGCCTCTGGGAAATCCAGATAGATTTGTGCTGGAACTAAAGAGGCCGCCTGCGCTCGCGCGGATTATGGGCACGGAATAATTACAGGGACGAGATAGATTCGCTTGCAGCGACCGCCTATTGGCTGCTAGAGATTTCCAATTTGTGCGGCTGGGTCTGGTGCCAGGGATCAGAGATACTGCTACCTGCCCCCACCCTGGGCACGTGAATGTGTGGGGGAGGGCAGGAGAGTCGAGGAAACATGCAAATCAAATCGCGTGGGGCCATGCATAGTGTGGGCCTTGCAAATGTGATCCAGAATGCAAATAAACATGTTTTTGCTGGACCTGTATGATAATACGTATCCCATATGCTGGAAAATGTCCAATATATATGATATCAACTGGATATCCATCATTCAGCTGACGTCCTGAATATAGCGGGCATATGAGCCTCTCATCGGGCGTGTCTGCCTGTGACCCCTTACCAATGGGTGCCAACCATGTGAACCACTATCAGGGTGTGCAGGCTGCGGGATCTTACCCATAATATCCCTACCAGGGGGTACCAGGCATATGACCTCTGACTCGGCTCCTTACCAGTGTCTGCCAGCCACGTGATCCCGTGCCAGTGTCTGCCAGCCCTGTCATCACTTGCCAGTGAGCCTTCCTCGTGAAACCTTACCATCGCATGAAAGCTGCACCCTGCAGCCATATGATCCTCTTACTATAATGTGAAGGCACCAAGAGCCCTCCCCATGTTGAAAATTGCCACCTGACCTCGTTGATAGCGTGTGGCAGCCACTTGCGTAAAGACGCTACAAGTCTGTGATAGTCATATGAGCTCCTTAGCAGAGCACAACAGAAAGCCCAATTTAAAATAAAGTGCCACAAACCTCTTTCCATGAATACATATTTGAACAGTTCCTCTACCACAAGGGAGGGATAACATATAGCAAACAAAGCCTCCAACATCATTTTGTAATCTCCTTTCTTTGGGGCAAGACTGCACATCATAGGTCCAGTTGGTATCATTATAGGGTGAAACGATGACTCGATTGATTCTATGGCCAGATGCCACACATTGAAAGAATTCCCCAGGCCTGCTCTTCAGTCTCAAAGCTGTCCTTTGTGCGCCCGAAGAGCAAGGCTCCTGTCCCTTCGCTTGTTTATTACCTCTGGATCAGATCTGGTCTACTTGATCAGCCGCTTCTCCCTTCACTCATTGGTCGCCTCTTCATCAACCCATCGATCACCTCAGGATCAGTGCCTTTGTCTCCAATCAGTCCATTGTCCCGGTTTTCATTGCTCAACTCCAGGTTAGCCCTCTCGAGTCCTGTACTGGTTTTTCACATCTGGACCAGGCATATTGTCTTCTGCGTTCGCTGATCTCTTCTGGGTCAGCTTTCTGTTCCTAGCGCTCAGTAATCCCCTGGGTTCATCCTCTTTTTCCTGTACATGCTATTAACCTCCAGATCAGCCCCTTGTGGCTGTATTCCTTGATTTTTGTTTTGTACATCAGTTCCCTTCTTCCTGGATTCGTTGGACATCTCCAGTTTACCCTCTTTGTCCCTGTACTAGCTGTTCAATTCCGTATCAGTGATTGCTGTCCTCTGCTCTTTGATTCTCTTCTCGTTAGCATCGGAATCTGTTGATCACATCAGGATCCGCCTCAGTATAGCTGCCCTCGTTGATCTTCTCAGGCTCTTTCTACATAACCTTTAAGATAAGCCATTCAGACCCACACTGCTTTCTGGCATGTCACTCGGAATTAATTGATATGGGGTCTTTCTCTGTCTGTGGAAGGGCAGCAGCTCTTTTCTAAAAAATATATATTGCCTGTGTGTCTTTTAACCTCTGCTGGAACAAATCAAGGGAAAGGCAAGTCATCAAATAAAATGAAAACTTTAAAAATGCGCAGAATTGTCGTCTGTCCCCTGCCGACAGTGGGATTGACATTGAACACCCATAAGGCACCTGATTACAATATGAAATGAAATACCAGTATTTGTAAAGCGCACAGCTACCTCCGAAGTGGTGGCCCAGCACTGGGGGGCGTCGGAAGGATTAAGCGAGCCATTGCCCAGAGTCACATGGTGCGGGGCTAACCTGCCGCCGGCACCGGGGATCGAACCATGAACCCCGTAGTCCGGAGTCAGGCACCCTGGCCGCTTTAATCCTAATGGCATCACAAGAGGAGACATCGGCGAAGTTAAAGTAATACTTATTGTGAGTGTGAGATGCATAATAGTACAAAATAGTTAAACTAACCTTGCATTAGATAGATTTACTCCCATTACATGTCAGAGGGGCAGCCAAGGTAGTTCAGAGGCACAACCATTCCATAGTGATGTACAGCCTTCGTTTTCTAGCCCTCATATACCAGAAACGGCCAGCAATTGTCTGAGACATTGCAAGAGAATCAGTCACAGATGCCCAGACACCCCGTAATCTGCCCACATTGCCTGAAATGCCCAAGCATAGCCATATGCAGACTCGGCCATTCCAGGTCAATATCTAACCTCAGATACCCAGGCGCAGCCTTGAGACCCCTGCTAACAAGTATTGTGTGCCCAGATATAGTCTTACATTTAGGCATAACTGTCAGATGTTCCAAAAGAGACATGATGTGCACATATGTAGCCTCCTGTGTACAGATGTAGCTTCCTTTTCTCAGTGCAGCCCTATATGTGCAGGAGCCGTGCGGCCATAGCTTCTTGTGTTTAGTGCACAGTTGTAACTTCATGTGCCCAGCTGAAGGCTCCTTTTATTTGAGGCACTCCAACACAGGTATTTGGGGGAGAAGTCTGAATTGGCATAGGATGCTTCGCTAGCCCATTCCTCAACAATCCTATGTTCCTGCTCTGGCTGCAGACCATTGCCCCACTTCACACCCACATCTCCTCTGTGGCAGAGTCCCTTTCCTGACTGTACTGCTCCAGTATTGTGGCCTGCATCGCAACAGTGCTCCTATTGCCAGTGATAGCACCATGCTTATGGCCAGTGTCTGGCTTGTGCCGCCTAACAATCCACTCCCACCTTTGTACCGTGCTATGTATCCCCGGTTCTCCGGGTTGTCTTCGGTCAGGTTCACAGTTGTCTCTCCATGGTGGGGCTGCGACCTGGTCGCCACTATGCACACCATGCATTCTATTGATGGTGAATAAGAAAGGAGCCTGACAGGCTCGTCCTGTTGAGGTATTAGTACAAGGAATAGTTCCCATTCTATAACCAATGCTCCTCAGCAGCAACAAGATAATCAAGACGGACTATGCTTGAAGTTTGTTGACAGTCAGTTCCTTTAATTCTTTGTTCCGAGATTCCTCTTTGAGGGGGACCTGAGGGGACCATGCTACACTGCTGTGCACCACGCGCGATAGCCAGGAGGAAGGATCTTGCGACCACCCATGCGGCATTCTGTACAGCCTTGTACTGCATCCTTGGACCACCGCCTTATAGCTCTTTGCGTGGCTTAAGTGTCCTGATGATGTTCAGCCTACCTGGCCCTCCCAGTTTGTCTTGGTGTGGTGTAAGTGTTGAGACTGACACATCCACTGTAAGTGTGCACCAAGTTAAGCTAGCGCTGATCTTGTACCAGTGCTAGCATTATTAACGTTAGTACATATTTTGTGCTCATCACCGTATGCAGCCAAACATACATTTTGGTGTATACCAGTGCTGTGCAAGCATGTACATACACACACACACACATTCACGACCCTACTCCAGAGTGCCCTGGGTCCAGGGCCAATTTTCTTTTCATTCTTTGACAACAGGGGCTCGCGCTGGCATGCTCTGGTGCATAGAGGAGCACACAAGGATGTACACAGAGGTAGATGAGGCCTCTCTGCGATCGAAACCTAGAAAATACTCTGAGCTCATATAGTTCTGTGGTCAACCCAAAACAATCGTCTTTGTTTTGTCATCCTCTCGGAGGACACCGTTTATTGACCGTCTAACGGAGGCTAGAGGAAAGCAAGCACTGTGAAAAAGTACCGAATGCCAATCATGGCAACCAGATTGTTTAGTGGCAAAGGTAGCTGAGGACACTCGCTGATAGCGGTGAAAGGAGACGAAATGTGGCCGATGAGAGAGAAGCTGACTGAGCAGCCGAATAAGGCAAGGCATCAATTCGACCATCACTTTTCAGCAGAAACTGTTTGATTCAGCTTTGACCCCAAAAAAGCCTTGCAGAAGCCCACAGAAGTCTGATATAACTCCCTGAAGTGCCTCATACCGTCATAGTGTCAACACATTGCTGTATTGTGACTGCCGCTGAAATGAGTTCACACTATACTTTCAACTGTATAAATGTGCCCTACTGATTATTTTTCTCGTCTCAGTCTCTCCCAGGGGAGACACTGGAGATAGCCATTGGGTGAGCCACACCTCCAAGGCTTACACTGATTGCAAAATGGATCCAGCACCAACCTTCTACCAAATGCCGACCATGCTGTTAGGATTGTGGAACAGAAAGGGGTGTTATTTGAGCACCTCAAGGAGCCTATGAACATGGATATTCTAAAGCTGACACTCCATTTACACTTCTGAGCAGCCGCCACCCCGGATGAAGTACACCCAGATCACAGAAAATGCAAAAGCAAAGATATTAACATACTATATGGGGGTATTAATTATGGCTCCGTCAGCGACACAGGAAGAGGGAACGTGATCCTCAGTGTAGGAACCCCAGTAATGACTAAATATATGATGACCAATAAATCTGGCCTTGATCTGATTGATACCCAGGCCATGAATTCCCGAAATAACTTTGCGAACCTTGTAAATCAATTTTAGTAAGAGTTGAAGTATACCTTCCACCAGCAACAAAAACTATCCCGATATGGCAGATGAGCCAGCCCAGTCATCTTTAACCTTGAGCTTTGAAGGCTTACTTTCACAAGAGAAATTGCTCTTGGCCCAAGTAGAAGGCAAAGCAAAGGCTAACTCAACCAATTTAACCAACCAATATAAATTCAGGCACAGATGATCACGCTCCGGACGTATCAATAAACGAACTTCCAACAAAGGATCAGGCTCTGTATCTCTCAATAAACGAGCTTCCACCAATTGAACTGTCCTGCACCTCTTTGACATACTGTTCCCTTCTAGTGGAAATGGAACAACTGAAAGTGACACCTTTGTTAAAATTTAGTTTTATTGTTCTCCTTCATGGTAGTGATCTAATAGTGGATTGCACCAAATCTTCAGCAAAACTTGATTTTGTCAATCCCCATAGTAGGACAATGGCAGTAACATCAAAGTGAAGTCCAACGAATACAAGAAATACTCCAGGAACTAAACGATTCCAACTAAATCCAGAGGCCTTACCATTAACTACGATAACAGAAGAAAAAAGTCTCCACTTTTATAAACAGAGCGCAAACTAAGCAAGCCCCTCTAGACCTCCAATAACAAATTCAAAGTAAATACCACAGTCACAAAGTGACACCCTGAGTAGAGTTAAGGTAGCAAATCGATAGAGACATCTAGCCGCAGATTCCTTAACTTTTTAATTCTACCCAGGCACCAGTCTGGATCCGTAAATTTTTCAGCAGTAGCGCTGCGTGCCGGGGATGGCGTTGTACAGCTCCGCGATTATGTCGACTCCAGTCATGACATCAGTGGAGCAATATAAGTCCCCTCCGGAGCGCGTACGTCAGTTTCTTCTTCTCTGCACTGTTAGTGGATCCGGAGAAGCGGTTCCTCAGGTCAATTTTTTTTTTTACCTGCTTCGACACATTTTTTTTCGGTGGAACAGTGTGCCTTTTTTTAGATGTCTACAGGTTTCGAACCTTGTGGGTCTTGTAGCTGACATATGTTGGTGACGGACCCACATACAATTTGTATGTGGTGTTTAGGCGAGCACCACGATGCAGAGGATTGTGGCTCCTTCCAGAAACTAAAACCAAAGTTGCTAAATGAATTATGTTTGAATTTGATGGCAGCTGAATGAATCTTCACGAAATTTTCAAAAAACGTCCCCTTTTTGGTTCCGCTGCTGTGTTGAAAGCGGGGGCCTAAAAATGCGTTTTCCCCATATAATGTCTATGGGGATTTTTCAATATGTGAACACGATTACAGCCCGAACTGCTGAACAAATTACACCAAATTTGGCAGTTATCTGGATGTTGGTCCAGAAAACGGTAATTTGGTGTAAATCCGTTCAGTAGTTTCAGACATATTTAAGTTGAAAAAATATAGATATCTGGTAGCCCAAAAACCTACTGAAATTTGATTTGCTGCCAGCATTTCAACCAGGAAGTGTTGACAGCCATCATCTTGAGACTTTGGAGTACCACAAAAAAAGCGAAAGAAAAGGAGGCAGGGTACCACTGACTGCAGGGCCTAAAGAAGCATTTTATTTAAAAATATTCAGTAGGATCCATGGATACGGGCACATTTTAATAAAATAAATGAAGCGTGGGCTCTCGCACTTAATTCATTATCCGCCCACAGGTGGGCCAGCTTCCGGGGCATTTTTTTAATTAATGGAGAGAGGGGTGATGCACATCTCCTCCAACCTTCTTGGGGTTCAGTATATCCCCAGGGACCACTACCTCCCCAGAGTTTAATTATTTTTAAAATGAATGCTGGGGAGGCCGTATGGCCTCCCCTGCTGCCCCGGGGACCATCACTTCCCTTGAGCTTATAGTTTTATAAATGGGGGGGCTTTTGGTCCCCCCCCCAAACCCTGGGAACCGCCACCTCCCTGGGGCTTCATCTTTAAATAAAGTGGGGGGCCATGCGGATCCCCACCTCCAGGGGCTGCCACTTCCCCGGGGCTTTAAATTTAAATAAGTACCAAGCTCTGGGACATTGCTGTTTTCTTTGGCTTGCTCCCATCAAGCCATAGCAAACACTGCTCCGCTTCGTGCAAGCGAGAGCATGTGAAATGCTCTTGCTTTCACAAAGCGGAGCAGTATTGTTTTTTGGACAGAGGGAGCTGCATGTTAGCAGCTCCCTCTGTCCAAAAGCAGTGCCAGCTCCTGCAGGACGCAGTGAGCCGGCAGGGACAGAGGGAGCCTTCAGGCTCCCCTGCAGTCCCCAACGTGATCAACTGGGTGCAACCACAGCACCCAGTAGTGTGGCCAGGTCGCTGGGGATGGGGTCCCACAAGCCCCCTCCTTCCTTTATTAAAAACAAAATTATAAAAAAAGAAAAAGCTTGGCCCAAGGGATGGGTACCCCATCATCCCCCAGGGCCCGGACTGTAGTGTGGGGAGCCTGGTCCCACCCAGGGCACCGCAGGGGGAGCCTGTAGGCCCCTATGTTCCCTGCCAGCTCCTGTGTCCTGCAGGAGCCGGCTTTGCTTTTCCACATAGGGATCTGCTAACATGCAGCTAGCTCCCTGTGTGTAAAAGAAAATTCTGCTCTGCTTTGAGCAAGCAAGAACAAAATGCTCATGGTGTCATTTCGTTCAGCAGTTCGGGCTGTAGCCGTATCTAAAGTTTCCTATGACAACATGGAGAAAAAGCATTTTGTATCCCCCCTTTTTCTCAGCCCCCACTTGACGGATCCCTCCGAAATTTTCAGGACAGCAGCTGAAGTTGGCGCCAAATTAGTTTTGAAAATGTTTCGAGGATTCGTCAAACAACGCCAAGGTTGTTGGCAAAGGAAAAAACTTCTTCAGATGGAAATTACATCCTGACTATAGCTACCTACTGCTGATGTACCTACTTACAATTCTCCTGGAGCTCAGTCTGTAATCATTATATTCTGCTCAGTGCAGTTGATTGGTCCATATTTAAAAGCTTTAGGGTCTACTGGAAACTGGAGAGTGTTCAAAATGCCTTACTTTAGCACATAAATAAAAAAACATATCATCTATGCCAATAGAAATCCAGGACCTGAGTAACAACTGGGACATTGGTGGACAAGCGAGAGAGAGATGTAATCCTATCCTCAGATCCTACGTTGAGAAATGGCAAACCGATCCAGACACCAGTGACTAACTGGCAGTTCTGATGAATGAAGCTGATCAAGTTTGTTGGTTATCTCTCTGATATACTACTAAAATAACATTCCCAGATAGTGCCAGGACGACTCACTTTTAATAAACCATTACAGTACAAAAACACACCAAAAGAAAGTTGGTTTGAGGATTAGTGCAAACTCGTTGAGGAAGAACTGCAAACATTATTCCACCGCAGAGCAATATGCAACAAAATCAGGAATGTGAGACACAAATGTAAAGCCCTTATAAAAAACAAAAAAGAACAAAGCTCACAACACAGAGTGGCACAAACGACTAAAAAGGCATTTGGAAAACTATCCTCGGTTGTTTTGCCACAAAATAAAAGAGCTAGGAACAAAATAAATGACTTGGAATCAAACATCACTGAAGACTCATGAGTGTCGCAGTCTTCTTCAAATTTTCAGAGTCCCAATTGATCCCCTACTGTCAAACCAACCACAAGCCGAAAAACTGGTGGAATTTATAGCAATCAACAAAAAAACTCAAGGAGCTAATTCCTTCTCTCAAAGGCAAACGCCTCAGGCCCTCTGATAATTCCGAAGGGGCTTTTCTATGACCCTGATTGGTGGTCAAAAATGCTTATAGTAATCTTTACAGAGATTGCTACCTCAAAGTGATGTCCAACTTCATGGTGCAACACAATTATTGTGCTGCTCTAAAAGAACGTCCAGAAAAACAACTCAAAATCCCACAGACTGATCAGTCTAATAGACATGGCTGTAAGATTGTTCAAAACAAATCCTCAGAGCCCTAAATGACTGGGCAGCCAAGGGAAACATCCTCTCCCGAATTAAAGAGGGCTTCAGAAAAGATTGACAAGATCTTCACGTTTGTATACAAAATCTAGAAACACATTATGGCTATAAAGATGATCCTCTAAGTGGCTCTTCTAGACTTTACATCACCTTTGAACCTGGTCCTGATACTCAACCTCTGATCAAATTTGAGCATCAATCCAGCCCTGCTGTCCGTAATTCAACTGCTGTATACTGACACAACATCTCAAGTGACACTAAACCTAAAGGGCTCTATCTGATCTGATCAGTAGTGGGGTAAAACAGGGTAGCCTTTTAGCCCTGCTTTTGTTCTTTCTTTACATCATTGACTGCTAGTGTGCATTTCTAAAAGCAACCAATGAAATCCCAGCAATCAAAGACGTTAAGACCCTGGCACTTTTAAATGCTGGTGACTTAATCCTAATCCTGATTGCCTGGACCGCTGGTGCCTGCAGTTACAACTTCAAGCCATGGGAAAAAACTGCAAGGCAAACAACCTAAAGAGCTAAACTCAAAAGACAAAATTATGACTTTTTAAGACAAAACATCAAGGAAAGAAAACATTCTCAATCAGTGGAACAAGATAGATGAAGCGGGCACTCGCCATGGATGCCTTGAAAGACTGACCCTGGGAGCCAGAGCTCTGGCCGAAGAAGCTAGGGATTACCCGCCATCTGTCCCTGGAACCGCAGCCCCCAGTAGTAGAAGGTGGAGGGACCGTTCAGGTGGGCGGGGGGGGGGGGGGGACAGGGAGAGGAGAGACAGATAGCGGAGAGTTACCCGATCTTGAGCCCTTGACGACCAAAAAAAACAAGATGGCAGCCACTGTGGGGCGATGCGCCCTCCAGGATGGGGTCCAGGATCTGAACAGAGGGCCCTCTCCCCCAGAGAGAGAGATGGCCTGATTCTGTAACATGGCGGCCACTGCAAGCACATGCAGGGACACCAAGTGGCTGCCAGAGGAAGAGGTCGAGCTGGAGCAAGGGCCCAGAGACACTCCTGGCCTGTCCAGACTGCGTCGTATCTAGCCCCATGGGTAGCACGGTCCCCACCAACTGCTTGCAGGAGAGCCAGTGTGTTGACCCACGTGAGCACTGGGATTGGGGTTTGCAGCAGGAGCAGCGGCTGACAGGAGACCTCCATACAGCCTGGAGAAGAGCGACATGGGGGAGCCTCAAAGAATCTTCCCTGCCACTTTGAAACGTCAGAATGGTCCCTGACAAGCACGTGAAGCCCCCACAGGCCAACTAGCTGGACAAATATGCTTTCTGTCGTGGCGGAACTGCGGACGTGAGAGTTGCCTGCGAAGAATCTGAGCAGGACTGGGGGAAGGGCAGGTACCCCTCCTTCAGGGAACCGCTCTTCGTGATTCAAGACACCTGTACAGTGCTGGAGAACAAGATCAAAACATTGGCTGTGGATGTGACCTTGATCTACACAGATATGGGGAAGATCTCCGAGACAGTACGTGCCCATGGAGGTCACCCTTATGGACCATACCGAGGCCATTCAAACTCTGCAGGCTGAGATGCTCCAGCTGAGGAAGACCATCCTCCTCGTCGCATGTGCCAAAGACGCTGAGGGCCGCTCCAGGTGCAACAACATGCACCTGGTAGAGTGCTCGAATAGACGGAAGGTGCAAAGGCAGAGCACTTTGTGGATATCTGGTGTGTTGCATGGTGAAAGCTGAAGATCTAGCCACCCAATTCACGGATGAACAGAGGGGCGCTCATGGTTCTTTAATGCCCCGTGAGGATGCATGGTAGTGGCTCGAAAGCTGGAGACTGGTTAAGACAGGACAGTGGGGGAGAGGATATGCAACACCACCGAGACATGGAGGAGACAATGAAGGGGGAAACGGCCAGATCAGGGTGAGCATGCGGGCGCCCTACGACCTCTCTGACTGAACACTAAGACAGGTAGTCTGGGAGACAAGCAGTTGGGCAATATATGGCGGTGCCGGCGGTGGCACAGTATGCACGGAGAGCCACAAACCCTAACATCTTCACAACACTACTTCCCTTGGGAAACAAAAGATTTATCCAAACATAAACCTTTGAGTTAAGGTTCAGTATTAGGAAATGGGGGGGGCGGGCGAACGGCACCCCGAGCATTGGGGATGTGGGTAGTTCTAAACCTGCAGTTTGAGGATGTGGGGGGGGCTTCTGGGTGGACCAAAGGGTCACAGACACGAGGCGGTGGGGCACACAGATCGGGAAAACCCAGAGCGACGTCCGTAAAAACTGTTACCCATGATTGTTTAGAGGGGGACTGATACCCACAGCAGTGGGATAGCCATACTCTTGTGTAGTGTCAATGGATTCACTCACAGTCGAAGGGAGGGGTGGTATTCAGATACTTCTACAGGCATAACCCCGACATAGCCCTACTACAAGAGACACACGTAATGGGGGACACATGTTGGTTCTTGATGAAAAGTCTCTACATAGTCTTTGCACACTCAGTATTCGCAATGGAATCACATGAGGTCAGAATCCTGGACAGACCTGGACGTTGCTTTGCAGCAGTTAGTGGCATATTTGAAGGGGAATGCCCAATGGTGGCTTCTGGTACCTTCCACTGGGACTACAGTCTAAACCCCTGGGTACCCTGGGGGTGTGGATTGTCCGCCTGCCTCCAACAACTGTGCTACTAGTCTGGTGTGATTTTAATCTTACTGTGTGGGGCAGCTGGGACAGGGTCATCCGGGGCACACGTGCGCCAGCAGGTGACACCCAACTATCCACCAGTATGGGCGCACTGGGGGTTGATTGGTCTATGGGGAGAGGAGATCCCACACACAGACAATACTTGTATGCATCAGTTGCAGCGGAGTCCATGTCCCTCATAGACTACTTTTTTGTGCTGGGAAACCAGTGGTTCTAGTTTGGAGGCACGCGCTACCTGGCACTTGGGGTCTCGGATCACTGCCCTCTGGTCACACAGGTGCTCGTCCCGGCATGCAGGCGCTTACAGAGCTGGACACTAGACCCACGGGAAATGACCATCGGGTGCATTAAAGAGGTCATGAGGTTCCTGCAACTGGACTTGTTCATAAGAGACATTTTGGGAAAGAAGTTGGGTCGCTAGTGAGAGACTCCCAAAAGACTGACTTCCCCAATATATGACCCGTACATAAGTGGAATTTCTGAACTACTTGTCTTTTATATTAAAGATATATTGGCCACAACGTTGAAATTGAAACAATGCCTGATAAAATATTGTATAGCTTTAATCATTTTAATTTCTCTTTCCATGTGCATTTCCTGTTCTTTCTCTTTTCACTTTTTTTGCACGCATTTGGATTATGTCTTGTGCAGTAGCAGGGCAAAAGTCGGGGCTACACGCAGATACACGGTGTCCAACCACGCTTTTCACAGAAGGCACGCTGTTCCCCCTGCCAACAAGCTGGGCCTAACAGAAATATGCTGAACTTGTCCGGTGTCATTTTCAGACACCAGAACGCGTTCAGCAGCGCAGCCAGGGAGCTTTTTTTCACCTCCAGCTCAGCTGAAGTTAAGGGGCCATCAGACCTCCTTTTGTTTGAATATCCTGACAGGAGTCGGCCTGGAACCTCACACTTAAATGTAAATGCCAAGGAGGGGAAACAAGGGCACACAGCTTGTTATCTCTTCACGGGTACTTAAGAGAGGCAAGCGTTTGCCTTTGTTCCGTCCCTGTATATAATAGAGGTATGCACTGTAAGAATGTCAGGTGTGTTGACCTGTCCCAGTATTTACACAAATAATTTCAATAGCTCTATTTTATTTCTTTTATAACGCTATGCAACCCAATGCAGGGTGTCGGAGCTCTTTATGTAACATACACATTATGCATTGACAATAAATCCTGCACATGTGTAAATCAATGTATAAGATTAGTTACGTGAGACAGTGAGGGTTACCAGGTGTAGGAGTCACATGTCCTTCATACCTCACTGTGGTCTTTTAGAAGGATTGCAATTTATGAACTGAAGGTAACAAAAAGATCCCTGGGTTAAAAGCAGTAACCCACTTTACTACCTACATAAAATAAAAAACTGTCATCTGCGTGTTAGATAATGTGCTTTGCAGGAGACGCGTTAACCCGCTATGCTACTTTGATTCAAATCTGGGAGTTTACAAAACTGAGATCTCTCCAGCAAGTGCATTAACCACCAGTTATCATACCCTTATTACTATTCCCTGACATTTACTGGGATCCTTCACAGCAGATGCCTTAACCCAATCAAATATTTTAAAATGTAGACTTTGCAACCAATGAAGCAGAACAGATCGACTACCATGATTCTCCTTGTTGCCAATTTCTTTGTGGCAGTGTTTGAAAAAATAAATGCATTAGTTGAAGCCCAGTTGTTGCGTCTGGATTGAACCACTTTTTTGGCACAACCCCAAATCTTATTTGTGAAATCTCATAATGCGCTCAAATGTACTCATGATATACCTGATAAACATATGTGTGGGGTCTTAATATCTGATGTAGCTTCTCGGGATGTCACTTCCAGTGAGGTCACCTCCTGTGATGCCACGTGCAGTCACGCGTCGTGACATCATGCGCTGTTATGGCACGCGTCATGATTTCGATTGCATACTGCTTAACCTGGTCTGTTTTTTAGGACGTGTGCCCTGTGCAGAAGGCTGTGTGTTCTGTTTCGCATGCTGCAGCACCTTACATTTCAAATGTCCTCCTAGCGTAAACAGGACACGTCAAGCTGTTCAACTGCATCGAATACGTTCGTTCATTCTGTTACATTTCAACGCATTTCTGCACAGCGCTTTGACATCCTCCGGTGCTGGTAGGCCTTTGAGAAAGTACTAGAACACACCAATAAGATGGTCCCGCCAGAGTCGCTCGCCGCCTCTCCTGAATAGACGGTACACGTCTTCAGCGCCATCTTTAAGATGAACTGTGACAAACACTGTGCGAAGCGAGGTTCACACTTCAGACGGTTCGAGATGCATTCAGAGTCGACTGTAGGACGTGTTGCCGCGAGCTTTAACACCAGCCGGATGTGTAAATGGGAAGCAACCATGTTGTGCACATAGTTTCCGTGTGTGCATATTAAGGTTTCTCATGTGTTGATACTTGGTGATTCCACGTGTTATTTTTCAGTTTCATTCAGTTTCTTTCTTGTATGTATTTTTTACATTCTTTGTGCACTACAGGGCTCCGACTTTATGGTAGCACGGCCCGCTCTGTCGAGCGTTCTGATGACCAATCAGCGAGTCATTGACCTGCTGCAGACACTGTTTCTCTGACACCCGGGATAGAAAGACAGTTCGGTGCCACCCTGGGATTCTCGTGGGCCCATCCGTGTTATATCTCTTAACTGCTCTGGCCTCCTTGCCTGTACATGAGCATGTTCTCATGATTGCAAACGTGTTTGGGCTCGAGCAGTGATTGGAGATGACGTGTCGCAGGTGGAAAGCACATTTTCATTAGAAGAGGGCGAGGCCCATGTTTGGGATTTCACATGATCTATGCTTTTCCTTCTAACACCCGCTGTCTATAAAAGATGGCACAAGGCTGTTGTTTGTGGCACCCGCATTGCCTTGATTTTTCACTACTTTTTGTTGTTGTTAGGTCTGGCCTGATTGCCTGTTACCATTTCTTTTAAATACATATAAAGTGGATTTAGCTCCACCCAAAGGAGTGTTACCCTCTGACCTCGTGCTATTGGCTGTTTGGTGCATCATTCTGCTCTCTAGGAAGTGCTTCCCTTGGAATGCAGGGGGCTATTTTAATCTGAAATGTACACTCAGCCATGAAGCTATTTGTCTTGTTCTGTTATTTTTCTCCTTTATGCATTCTATAGAAACAGCAATCCTTTCTTGCTACTTTTTTCCCCACAAAATTGGCAAAGCCAATAGGTCTGATCGTAACTTGTTAAAAAGCATTTGTGCATGCAACACATGGAAACAGCATTAGTGAATGCTTGTATTTGCCTGCATTAGCACATTAAAGGCAAACCTGACAGCTTTGCCAATGCTTATTTTTATGGGTGGCACCTTGAGTAAAGTTGTTTATAAATTACTTCTGGTAGTTCGGCCTAAATTGGTTATGTAACTATGTTAATCTTGAACTCCTGCGTTTTTCCTGCCATGCACTCATAATGGCTGCCTGATTACTAGGCCTTCAAACTGCTAAGTCAAATAACCCGGAAGCTACAAGAAGTAAAATGAATGAAAATTCCCATTTGTTGTGTGGTATGATGAGGCAGACATGTCTTAAAAAAGAAAAGACATCGGAACATCCAAGGGTATTACAATATTACACTCCCATTTGATTTCTGGAAGTTTCTGGGGTCTACTAGGCCCCCTGTAATTTTACTCAACCTAAGACCACATGAGCAAATGCCTGGCCAATATGCTCTTTTTAGGTCTTGCCTATGCAGTGCATGCGTGGTTCTGTGAGACATATTGTTTATGATTCAGTGGGTTTACAAACCGCCCCCAGCATACCATTAGTTGTTTTCGTTGTCACCTATTTGCAATATTTTGATTCCTTAGCTGCTGCAGGCTTCCCTTCCTTTTTGTGTTAGGTCTTCCCTGGAGCATGGACCAAGTTCATGTGTTCTTCCTTGTCTTTTTTTCTGCATATTTTTGCAATGCACTATTCTTTTTTACTTTATTAGAGTTTCAGTAGTATTCCTGGACATGTAATGTGCTTTCTACTGTTAATACTGGCATACAGCTACTTAATTATATTGATTTCACCCTATCTGCAGAAGCTTTAACTACTTTCACCAACAGTTGTACTACTTTATGCCACGGTACTCTACGCCTCTCCACTCTTCATCACTCCGCTCTATGCCACTCCCTGTCACTCTAATATACTCCTCTCCATGCCATTCCGCTATATGCCACTCTACTCTACGCCACTTCACTATACGCCACTCTGCTTATAGTATTCCAATCTATGCCATTCCACTCCAATTTACTCTATGCTGCTCCACTTCACTCTAGGCCATACCATTACACTCCCGGGCACTCTTCTCAACTCCACTTCACGGCACTCCACTCTACGCCACTGCACCCTAAGCCACTCCACGCCACTTTGCTCCATGCCAGTTTACTCTAAGCCACTTTACGCCTCTCCACACCACTCTATGCCTCTCTACTGTATGCCAATCCACTCTGTGCTACTCGATTACCCTCCATGTCACTGTATGCCACCCTTCTCTTATCTGCACCACTTTACTCTATGCCAGTCTTCACCACTCCAAGGCACTCTAATCTACTCTGCGCCACTCAATGCCCCTCCACTTTACTCTGAGACACTCCAATTCACTCTGCTCTGCTCCACTTCACTCTATGGCACTGTACTGTACTCTGTGACCCCACACTCTAATCTACCTCCACTCTACGCCACTTCATACCACTCTACGCAACTTCACACCACTCCACTCTAATCCACTAAACTGTACTCCACTATACTGCAATCTATGCTACTCTTCACCACTATACTCTACTCTGCTTCACACAGTGCCACGCTATTCCACTCCATGCCACTCCTCTCTGTGGCACTCCACACCACTCCACTAAACTCTAAACCGCTTCAATCTACGCCACTCCACGCCAGTCTACTTTATGCCACTCTCATACACCCCACTCTAATGCTATTTTCCTCTCTACTCTGCCACTGTACTCTACGCAACTCAACACTCCACCACTCTGTCACTCCAGTCTATACCAGTCTTCTTTATACCACTACTCTACACCACTGTGTACCAATCCACTCTATGCCGCTCTTCGCCATGCCATTGTACTCTAAGCCACTCTACTCTACACCAAGTCATTCCACTCTCCGTCACTTTACCCCACTGTACTCTACGCCACTCTACTCTATGCTACTCTGTGCCACTCTATGCCACCCCACTTGTCTCTGCCCCACTCCAGTCTAAGCCACTCTACTCCACGCCTTTCTATCTACATCATGCAACTAACGTTTAGCCATGTTGAACAGCAGCCACGCTGCTGTACAACATGGATCTCACATAGGCGATACTTGTTGGCATTTCGAATGCTTGTTTGATTTTGTTTGTTTAATTCTACTATCCATAAAAACTCAGTTTATTAAGTCATTTGTCTCTCTGTTTTTATACCATTAGTGCCTAGGTGTATAACTTCAGTCTCTAGCTTCCAAACTCCCTTCCTTTTGCTTTTCTCCCTCCAGACATGTTTATGTACACAAAAGCAGTCAAGAAATGTACAGTATCCATAGACTCCTAAGAACTAGATACAGTTTCTTGATGCTCAAAAATAAGGAGGAGAGAGGCGAATTTAAAAAAATGTCAAAAAGTGGTTATACCGTCCACCCTAAATGAATTATAAATAAACAAATTAATTATAAATAGAAGATATAGCAACCCAAGAACTTGAAGGGAATGAAAAGGTCGTTTCTCATAAACGAGGTCCCATGAATGTGGGACGAGATCCAAGTCTAAGAGCATGAACCTTCACCCACAGTGTGTTGCGTCTTCATGATTGGGTTCTGTCGTCACCCAGACGGTAAATAGGTTAAGGTGGGCCCTGTCTGGGAGCTCTTTGATACGAAAGCATAGATGGGATGGGATCCAAACAGTGACCGTGATAAAAGTATCTAGTAGAATGGTCAAGATTAGTTTATTAAGAATGATCAAAGATTAATAGTTGATGCCTAGGAATGTTCATTATTCCATCATCAGTGGAAGTCTACACGTTTCAGCCACATTTCAAGGCCCCCAGGGGTCAGTGGCGTTCTCAGACTCAAATCTACGTCATAATCTTATCCTATCTAATATTGTGCCCTGAACCCTCGGCAGTGTCCCCTCCAACACACACAAACGCAAGCCGACTTGTTGTGAATGAAGAACGCCCCAGTAGGCCTGGAGTCAGAACAAGGGGACATAGTTATGGAAGCTGATCGTGGATGTCACAAGTACTCACAGCAAGCGGCATTCTGGGTACGGCACTCGTTTATTGGGATCTAGATGGAATTATGGATTACTTACCCTCTATTGGGCTGACACTTGCCCCATATGGCTGCAGTGCACCCCTCTGTAGTCCAACCCTTGGGATAGTGGGAAGAGGGGCAAACACCGTTTCAGTGAGTTCATTGCTAGCCCAAGCGCAAACAGTCATTCTGAAAAGTCTCCAGGACACCTTAGCCCAGTCTGGCTTGAAGGAATTTGAAAGGAACTTACTTTGTCAACATCTTGCTCCTGCTTGCGCAACTTTTGACTCACAAACCCGGCGCACAATGCTAGTAAACCTGCTTCTTTATCTCTTGTGAACAATGCTGGTGACAGAGACAGGTGATCACTATTGTTACAGACTCGCTGAAGCAATGTTTTCATTTTGGAACCTTGTAACTACTACTGCTATGTCCAGCTGACTGACACCTATTGATGAACCCTGGAAGTGTGAAGGCTTGCAGCAAACCACCGAGGTGTGGGCCTGCGAGCTTCTGGTTCTACAGAGGTCTCAGCCCCTGAACCCTAGCCCCAGTGCCATTTTACCACACAGCAACGGGGCAGCATGAGCTAAGAGCAGGTACAGGAGCAGACCCACAAAGGCAAAGTGGATGGAACTTTGGAAACTTGGCAAAGAGAGACTATGGTCCGGTGGTGCTAAGTATAATCAGGCGGGGTCACCAGCGCGCATTTTTTATCATCAGATCTTTGCCCAGCTCAAGAGCGAGGAAGACAGAAAAGGGCAACAGTCTAGGGGAGCGAAACATAGGAAAACAGTATCAACGGAGAGAAAGCAGGAATGAAAACAAGCATTGACAAAGCCGATAGGTTTCACCTATGCAAGATCTATTGGCTCACAGTTTTTATTACGTTTCACAGCAGCACTAGCGTTGACTGCGTCATAGAACTTTTTTCCTTTAAGTAATGTTGCACAGCAGCCCGCGCTGCTCTGTAATATGTCTAAAAACAGTGCAGGGGTTGGGGAAAGAGCAAGTAATAAGAGGTGGAAGGGGTGGGTGGTGAGAAAGGGACGACAGGAAAAGTGGCGGGGTGGTGCTGGTGAGAAAAGGATGGAAGGGGATGGGGTGGTAAGAAATAGATGGCGGCTGGAGGGGGAGCAGGGCTGGTGAGGAACAGACTGCAGGAGGAGGGGAGAGGATTGAACAACGGACTCCGGAGGAGGGCAGGGTGTTTGATTAATCAACAGATACAGAAGGCGAGTGGGAGTCTTTAAACAACAAACACAGGAGGAGGGTGGGGGGATTCATTAAACAACAGATATGGAAGGAGGGGGGTTGATTAAACTGCAGACACGGGAGGAGGGCGATGAAACAACTGAGATGGAACGAGGGTGGGAAAACAGTAAACAGTGCGGGAGGGGGCAGAGTGGGCTAAACACAACCGAGTGGATGGACACTGGCTGCAGACAGAAAGCTGTATATGGTCACTGCTCCACGGCAGGGAAACATGGTGAAGCCCCAAGAGGAAGCCAAGGTGAGTAGGAGGTTCTGACCAGTGAGAAGCAAGGAAACAAGAATGACAATGGAACCAACCAATGGTAAGTAAAGGTAAGTAATGGACGGATTATAAGACTATATGGCACCTTGTTGGTTACATGCTCAGTCATATAGCTCAGTGGGTTCCACATTGTTGCCGAGTAGCATCGCCCAAAAACATGCCAAATGTTTGAGAGAGAGTTATTTATGTATTGATCGTCTTGAGCACATACGTAAATACGGGACCTAGATCTGGACTGCTCTACCACTCTCCTTGGGATCACCTTCTATTGCCCACATGCCTCAGTATCCGAATGCACCCTCGAGTACAGCCGGCGGGCAGAAGCAGTACCTGAGCAGATAAGATTGTCCTCTTTCAAACGTACAAGCTAAATGTGCGGGGAGGAGACCAATGTACCTACGTCTGGCTCTCCACTTTAAGTCCGCACACGGGTAACCACTGAAACCACATATCCATCACTGCCCTCATAGGCACTTATCTGAAAAGATAGCAAGTAAAACTTCTAAGACGGTCTGGTGTATGGCAGGGTTCATGTTGCACCAATGCTATGAAAAGAGGTAAAGATTAACAGGTTGTATACCCGTTCAATTCTCAGTGCGTACAACCAGGCGTTAAAGGATATTGCTAGTGACATATACTGGCACTAACACTACAAAGATTAATGCTTGTGCTCTGATGCAGCATAACTGCTGAGGCTAGGATCACAATCTAGTAAGCTTTTTGATACTACGTGTGGGCAATATCTACTCCTCCGCGTTCATCCCTGTGGTAAGAGCTTGTGAATAGAAGGGTGTAGAGAACTGGCTGTTGATTGACATGTCTCTAGAAGGGAATTTTGGTGAAGGCACACAATGAGACCCTAATAAAACTGGTGGGGCTACAAGTGAAGGGCAATAGCTAAGCATCTGTATGTGTGTGTATGTGTTTGTGTGATTATATCGTCATGTGATCAAGGCCAGACTTGGCTGAAACGCATCGTGGCAGACTGTGAAGAAATAAAGAAAAGACTTCTGCACAAAGTAATGGTGTCTATGTCCTGGTGTCCACCGATGGGAGAGTGAGCTGCCACAGTATTAAAAATTGAAAACTGATTTATTCGAAACCTATCAATAATCAAGTGGAGAAACTGTTGCACCGAGCGCCATTACAAGACTTACTAATATACCGCGTCAAGTACAGGTGCGTTGTTTTTTTAAAAAGTTTTATATAGCGGAACTCGACTGGAAGGCATCAGAGCGCTTTACATGAGCACCAGTTGCGTTACAGACACATTCATTGCCCAGAGATGTGATGAGGATGAAGTGATTTGCGCAGAATCACAGGGTGTTGAGCGCCCCTTCCGAGTCTCGAAGCCGGTTCCCCAGCTTCGAGGCCGATCGCTCTTGCTGTTAGGCCACAGTGACATTGCTGCTGTTGGGACAGCAATAGGTCACTTAGGTTTTCAGAGAGCTATTGTAGGAACAAACTGTCCAAAACAGCCTATTTGTTAAGGCTTGTTGGACAGGCATTACGTAAGAAAATATCACTGTAATTACTGTGAACTTGAGTCGATGTTACTAATGTGAAAAAAATGTTTGTTCCCCTGAGCAGGTCTGCTTCTGTAATTAAATTGCAAATCACGTTCATGAATTTAACATCGATACATCGTTTTGTTCTGGGCTATATGTGCAAGAGCAAAGGGACATCCTCGGAACTTTGCCTTAAGTGCATGTATAAGTTAGGTTTTATATTTTATGCCTGCTGATAGCAGCTTTTGTAAAATACTGTAATCCCTTTTGTTGTGTGCTGCTTAATACTGTAGTAAAGCTGATGCTGACTTTGATGTGTAATCTAAGCATGTTGATTAGGACAAGATACGCTGCTTCGCAGCTGTGCGACTAGGCCTTTCTGAGCCACAATTCTCTTTTCCCGTTGAGTCCCATCTGGATGGAATGAAAAAACTTGTGAAGCTGATACTCTTAGAAGGCTACTTCATGTTCATGTTAGTGATAGGCCAATCATAAAACGACGAATTTTTAGACATGGATCTGTGTCCGGCAGAGAATAATGCTGATTGTCCAAGTTTGCTCTCTGTTTGATTTTGTAGGTGCTTTTCTAGGACTTTATCTGTACCTGGTCCTCTGACCAGAGAAAGACCCTTCCGACCCCGTTTCAGTGCGTGTGAGGCTCCTGCCTTGCTCCAGCTGCTTCTCCCTTGTCCTGCGCTCTCTCTCTCTCGCCTTCTTCTCTTCAGGTTGTTTGGTATTGCCATTGTTTCCCTGCTTTACCTCTCTGTTTGCCTTATTTTGCCACGTTTTTGGTTATCTGTGTGGTTTCTTTTTGCCATCTCTCTGCTTCTCTGCCAAGTTTACACATTTTTGCTCACTCGTTTCTTTTCTTTTGCCTGGTGCTTTTCGCACCTTGTCACTAATTCTCTCTTCCCCTTTGATTCTTCCTCGATCTTGACTCTCTCTCCTTAACCCTTGTTTCTCACATTATCTCTCAGATCTTTCTTAACCCTCAAGTCTTAGCTTGTTCCTTGTTCGCTCTCTCTTTTTTGCACTTATTGCTCGATTTCCATTTTTGTCATTTTGCTCTTGCACAGAAGGGATTGTTTATAGAATAAACACTGCGAAAAGCATTTACAATGCAATATGGCATTGTAAATGACAATGCCTTTTATGTATGTGTTAAGAAAACCTGCAAAGTACAAAGTGTGTGTTTACGCACCGCTTGCAGGTTTTCAAAACACATAAATAAAAGGCATTGTCATTTACAATGGCAATAGCTCAAACTCTCGCAAATGCGAGACCTATTGCATTGCAAATGCTTGTTTTAATTTGTAACTTTACACTTTATGAATGCACAGTTTAGAGTCGCTCTATGGGAGTCCATATGTACCCTTAAATAAAACCACATCAGCACCCACAATGGATTCTTGTGGTGTTTGGTGGCGCCATATCACACGTCAATAGAGAGAGGATGCAAGGAGACACACACACACACACGCACACACACACACACACACACACACACACACACACACACACCACACACCACACACACCACACACACACACACACCACACACACACACACACCACACACACACACCACACACACACCACACACACACACCCCAACACACACACCCCAACACACACACACACCCCAACACTCTCTCTCTTCACTAGGCATGCAAGAATGCTTTGGTTCTGATATGAGAGTGAAAGTAATTCCAAACTCGAGAATATCTTAATATATGTTTGCTTAGAGCTTCAGTCGATTTATTGCACGTAAGAAAAGCCTTGAAAACCTGGTTTTCCCCCCCAAGTAACTTTTGAGTGCCCCCTGTTTTGTGTCTAGCTGCAGCCGTTGTGTACCGGTAGAGGCCCTCATCGCGAGGATACCAGTATGGTGATAGTGTGCGTTATAAATGCTGTGAATAAAATTATTTGCATACCTGCAAGATGCCGATTACTTTAGTTTTTGATCCTTCCGCTCTAGATAGCTCATTGACCTCCTTACAAGAGCGTGCGCTGAAAACCAGCGCGTGCTCCAAGTCCCTCCTTTGGACCCAGAATGGCCAGCACCTGACGTGTATATGTTTA